>NW_024063165.1:0-1352611 GCF_006381635.1 Hibiscus syriacus | reverse complement strand
TCACCTTCATAAGGGAGATCTTTTGATTCTTTATTATCTTATTTCATCTTTCATTTATTTATCTTTTGTTATTTATTCTTATCGTGTTGTCTTGATTCCAGCACATAAAGAACCTACTTGCTACCGCCACCTTCCCCTATTCGTTCCCTTTGTTCTTAATCGAGTCTAGAGCTTTCTAGGTTTGATTCTTCAACAAGAGCAACGTTCATCAATCCGCCACCGCTTCCCTATCATTTAGTCCACTTTCAACAATTTGGTCCAAAGTTCTCCTCCAACTAGTTTAACTACATGCTATCTTAAGCTAAGTTGAAGCTCCTTAAGTGATGAAATGAGCTCCCATAACGTTCATGAGCTAGTGTGAGTTGCTATGCTTATCCTTTTAGCTAACCAAGCTACCATAATATGTGTTGCTTTGTGTTTCACCTTGATGTAAGGCTTCTGATGCCACTTGATGTAAGGAACTTGTACCTTAACAATTGATTGTGGATCTAGGAAGGAACCAAAACAACCTGCACAAGTGAATGGCTCAAAAAAAGATGGTTAAGGGTGGTAAACGTATGGGTGAATAGGTGGGCTGTTTAAAATGAGAGATGGAAGCGGAAGATGGTTGATATGGCTATGGTTATGATTATGAAACAAAGGCATGGTTGTGAGGATGTATCTTGAAGAAGTCTCAAAGAGGAACCAATGCTATAGAGAGCAAAGACCCAGACTTTATATGCTTCTTCAATGGTGGTGTTAAGTACTTTAACCCACTAGTTATAGGAACTAGGACCAGAAGTATCAAGGTGAAAAGAAAGGGGTTGACGCCACAAGTATAAAATATTGATAAGTCGATAAAAGTCACCAGGACTTAAGAAAGAGAATAATCACTTATATTGATCAAAAGGTCTGATTGAAATGAAATATAAAGGCCTATTTATAGCTTTTGAAGGGACTTGGCCGAATAGGTATATGTTGGTTCGGCCAGCCCTTGTACCTTCCTAAAATGACATGATTTTTAATGAAATAACAAGACTTTTATGAAAATACATGCTCTTGGCCGAATGGTTATGTGATGGTTCGGCCCTAAGGATGATTTCAATGCATTTGGAAGTTATTTGGGCGCCAAAATAACAGAAAGAGTCTTGGCCGAATAGGAGGCATCCCTTGGTGTTTTGGCGCCAATTTGATGTCACATGGAGTGCAAATGATTGAATGATGCATATGGCAGCCTACATGAATGCACATGGGTCTTCTTGCTATGCTTTGATGAGGTTGCAACCATATGATGATGTCTTGAAGTCTATGGAATGAAGATAGGCAACAACTAGGCGTGATGATGTGATCTTGTCTAGCACCAACTTTCTGCATGACATACTCACATCATTGAAAATGCATCAAGCTCAATATAAGGGAGTTCTACCTTACTTTATATTATATTTACTCATTTATGCACTATATATTATTATGAGCATACATTTCATATTAGACTATGCTTGAATTATCATAACATGTGCATTCATTCATTATGTCCTATGGTTTGCATCATTGATTGATATTCATGCATATAATCTATAGTTATAATAATAATATTCATTCATTATCATATGATGCATGAGTTATTATTATAACCTATAGTTCACATCTTTATAATATGCACATTCTTATTACTTTAAAATATTCATATACTTAGCTTATATTATGCTTTCTTTTATAGGTGCATGTTCGGCCATATGATGGGAGCTGACTTAAAGCTAGCATTGGAGTCCAAGAGCTATGGAAACTTAACTAGGACAACTCCGGGACAGCTCAAGAACATTTTGGGACAAAGTTACCAGCTGACCTTCGAGCTCATAGCTCACTTGAGCTGGACTTTTGAGCTAGCTAGAGACCTATTTTCAGCTGGAGAGTTGCACCATCATCTTTACCACACAGAGCACTACAAATATGATTCAGGTTAAATTTTGTGAATTCGTACCTTTTCGTGAAGAGTTGCTATTTCGAGAAGTGCCGTTTCACAAGGAGTTGTCCTATGACTTATACATATGTCCTCTATGGCCAGCTCAACTTCAGCTCAAACTCATAGGAAGTAGCTCAAATGATGAAAGGTTGTCTCACACAAATGTGACCTTTCATAATTAGTTGTTGCCCCATTGATGCCATGTCACCTAGATGCAAGTTTGATGCCAAGTCACGCCTAAGTTGCTGCTCAAATTCACGCCAAGAAGAAGCCACACCATAAGCCCCTATGCCACCCAAATTAGTGCCTCATGAACAGCCCACACATGTGCCATGCATGTGGATGAAATGGGTGCCAAAATGAAGAGGCTTCTAACTATTCGGCCAAAGCATCATCTTGTTTCAAATTGCCGCCAAGATGAAGATACAATAGAACCATTAGGCCAAGACATCTCCCCTCATCCAATCATCATTTATTTTCGTTTTAAGACATGTACTTTGCCGAAAAGGCATATCTATTCGGCCAAGCCTTTACAAACCTATAAATAGGCTTTGGAATTCATTTGTAAAAACCCTTTGATCAATTAAAAACTCTTTGTGAGATATTTCTCTCTTCAAGTTCTTTTTAGAACTATATCGATTAAGCAAGCTTTCATAGTTGTGGCGTCAAACCCCTTTCATTGATACTTCTGGTTCCTAGTTCCTATAACTAGTGGGTCAAAGTAATTTCCTACCATCCTTATAAGACTTATAAGAAACGAATTTTTGCTTCTTTATAGCATTGGTTCCTTCTTAGTTTTATAGGATACTATATGTTCATCACCATCTTCCATCACCATTTTCACGCCTATAACATCACCATCCACCACCTTTACGACAATTCCATTACCATTCCATTGCCATCTTCATCTTTTCACCATTAAATTATCCTTCAGTCATCATCAAGGCATTCATCCATCAACATTATTTGGAGGCCGAATTCATCAATTCTTGAAGGATTCTTCTATCATCCATCTTTGATAACATTTCTATCCATTTCATTTCCTTTTCTTATCATTTCCTTTCTTCTTCATTCTATTTTAATCATTTCTTCTTTAATTTTTGCAGATTACTTCCAATTCAACGTGTAGCATTGATGTCTCTCCTAGATTGGGAAACAACAAGGTTTCCAACTTCTCCATTATTGAAGAAGCTGGTTAGCCTTACATCAACCGGTAATCAGAGCTTTGTTGGATTGACAATCAAGTGCTACAATAAAAAGCAACAAGAAAGAAGAAAAAAAAAGACTCCTACAACAAATTTGGAGTGCAAAAAAGAAAGAAAAGAAAAAAAAGAAGAATCAAAAGCAAAGAATAAGTGAAGCAAAGTTGCAAAGTACACTCAAAGAGAAGCACCATACAATCTACCCAACATCAAACTAGAAGGAGGTATCCTTGTGTTCTTGTGAAGGAAGATAGTAAGTGTTGCAACTTGAGTTGTAAGTATCTTCACTTTCTTACTATTTCATTTCCTTTTTTCATCTTTTTTTATTTCATTATCATATCCTTTTCTTACCATTTCTTTCCTACCCTATATCATAACCATTTCTATTCCTAACCATTCTAAACCGACACACAAACTAAAGAGACTTGCTCAATCTTGAGTTAGTTCTTAAAAAGGACCCACAAGAGAGAATCGGAAAAGGCAAAGGAGAGGGTGAGATCAGAAGGGGGATCGAAAAAGCCAACAATATCCTCGAGTGCAAACACGAGTGTGAGTGGAGTGCAATCTGAAATTTTCTTGGAGAGATCAAGTGAGGTTTGTGTGTGTGGTAAGGTTTTCAATTCATTTTTTTTGTACTAACCATGTCACAAGAATTGTTTGATTTCCATTTAGTTTCAAGATAAGCTTTTGTCATTAAAAAGGCTTTAAGCACTCAAATCATAGAAGATGATCAAAGAGAAAACATCTTCCATACTCGTTGTCATGTAAGCAACAAAGTTTGTTTATGATCATCGATGGAGGAAGTTGTACTAACGTTGCAAGCACTATTATGGTGGAAAAACTTGGCCTGAAGACTTCCAAGCATCCGAATCCATATAAACTTCAATGGTTAAATGATGGTGGAGAAGTAAGGATCACAGAGCAAGTTGTCATTCCATTCTCAATTGGAAAATATCAAGATGAAGTCCTTTGTGATGTTGTACCAATGGATGCTGGACATACACGTTTGGGAAGACCGTGGCAATTCGACAGAAGAGCAATCCATGATGGGTTTACCAACAGGTATACTATCACCCATAATGGTAAGAAATTCCTTTTGACGCCACTTTCTCCTAATCAAGTGAAAGAAGACCAATTCATTTGAGAAAAATTATTGAGGCAATGAAGCAGCAATTTGAAGAAGAATGTTTTGAGGAGACAGTAACAATTGAAAATGAATTTGTTGGAGTTGGAAAAGATGTTTTGCATGTAGTGGAGCAAACTGAAAGTAGCAAATTTGAAAAGGATGAGTGTAAAGAAGAGAAGCAGAGTGAAGAAAATATTTACCTAACAAATCTTCTTCTACTATTTCTTTTTCCTTAAAGGATATTCAAAGAGACATATCTTTTCAAGCTGAAGATTCAAGAAATATGTTTTTTGAAGAACCAATAAGTGTGACCTTTGGTAATTCACAAGACATGTCCTTTGATGTTCCAACAGTTATGCCACTTGAAGTTCCAAAAGAAGCGTCACTTGAAGTGCCAAGAGTTTGTCGTTGACATTCCAAGTGCATTGCCAATTATGAAAAGAATTCAGCAACCAACTCCCATTAAACATCTACCCTGGTTTGATATTTCCATTCATCTTGTCAATAGTTTTTCATTTACTTATTTTGATTCATTTTGCAGTAATTTGATTCATGTATGTGGCATTATTTATCAATTTATGATGGCAAGAATGATTTAAAGAACATAATTTTTCAAGGAAATGAGCCAAAGGACGTGACTCTTCAAGAATCTAAGGCTGTAACTCTTCAATCAAAGGACATGATCTTTGGAGGACCAAAGAATGTGTCTTCTAGAATGCCAAAAGTTATGAACGTTCAAAGCAACATCTCTTTCGATTCAAAAGACATCACTCTTGGTCATCCAAAAGATGTGAACAGGGAGTATACTTTTAACCTAACAATGATTCATAATTCCCTTACTTATGAAAGTTTTCTTTCTTTAAGGACAAAGAGGTTCAAGATACTTATTCAAGGTTCATGACTTTTCACAAGGATCCTTTCATAGATCTTTTCGAAAGGGAATGTCTTGAACAAGTTACTATTGAATGGATATATTTAGAATACAAATCAACAACGATTGAAGGAGTGTACAATTGGAGAAGTCACATTTTGATTTGAGGAAAAATCGCATAAAAGAAGGGGAGGATGATGTGATCCTGTTAGCACAACTTTCTGCATGACATACTCATATCATTGAAAATCCATCAAGCTCAATATATGGAGTTCTACCTTACTTTTATTATATTTACTCATTTATGCATATATATTATATGAGCATACATTTTCATATTAGACTATGCTTGAATTATCATAACATGTGCATTCATTCATTATGTCCTATGGTTTGCATCATTGATTGATATTCATGCATATAATCTATAGTTATAATAATAAATTCATTCATTATCATATGATGCATGAGTTATTATTATAACCTATAGTTCACATCTTTATAATATGCACATTCTTATTACTTATAATAATTCATATACTTAGCTTATATTATGCTTTCTTTTGTAGGTGCATGTTCGGCCATATGATGGGAGCTGACTTAAAGCTAGCATTGGAGTCCAAGAGCTATGGAAACTTAACTAGGATAACTCCGGGACAGCTCAAGAACATTTAAGACAAAGTTGCCAGCTGACCTTCGAGCTCATAGCTCACTTGAGCTGGACTTTTGAGCTAGCTAGAGACCTCTTTTCAGCTGGAGATTTGCACCATCATCTTCACCACACAGAGCACTACAAATATTGTCCAGGTCAAATTTTGTGAATTCGTACCTTTTCGTGAAGAGATGCCATTCCGAGAAGTTTCGTTTCACAAGGAGTTGTCCTATGACTTATACACATGTCCTTCATCTATGGCCAGCTCAATTTCAGCTAAAACTCATGGGAAGTAGATTAAATGATGAAAGGTTATCTCACACAAATGTGACCTTTCATAATTAGTTGTTGCCCATTGATGCCCTGTCACCTATATGCAAGTTTGATGCCAATCACGCCTAAGTTGCTGCTCAAATTCACGCCAAGAAGAAGCCACACCATAAGCCCCTATGCCACCCATATGAGTGCCTCATGAATAGCCCACACATGTGCCATGCATGTGGATGAAATGGGTGCCAAAATGAAGAGTCTTCTAAACTACTCGGTCAAAGCATCATCTTGTTTCAAATTGGCGCCAAGATGAAGAAACAAGGGAACCATTCGGCCAAAGACATCTCCCCTCATCCAATCATCATTTATTTTCGTTTTAAGACATGTACTTTGCCGAAAAGGCATATATCTATTCGGCCAAGCCTTTACAAACCTATAAATAGGCTTTGGCATTCATTTGTAAAAACCCTTTGATCAATTAAAACTCTTTGTGAGATATTTCTCTCTTCAAGTTCTTTTTAGAACTATATCGATTAAGCAAGCTTTCATAGTTTGTGGCGTCAAACCCCTTTCATTGATACTTCTGGTTCCTAGTTCCTATAACTAGTGGAAGTCCTTCCTACCATCCCTTATAAGACTTATAAGAAACGGGTCTTTGCTTCTTTATAGCATTGGTTCCTTCTTAGTTTTATAAGATACTATCTATTAATCACCGCCTTCCATCACCATTTTTATGCCTAAACATCACCATAGTCCACCACCTTCACGCCAATTCCATTACCATTCCATTGCCATCTTCATTTTCACCATTAAATTATCCTTCAATCATCATCAAGGCATTCGTCCATCATATTATTTGGAGGCCGAATTCATCAATTCTTGAAGGATTCTTCTATCATACTTCCGCAACCATTTTGATAACATTTCTATCCATTTCCTTTTCTTAGCATTTCCTCTTCTATCATATTTTATTTTAATCATTTCTTTCTTTAATTTTGCAGATTACTTCCAATTCAACGTGTAGCATTTGGTGTCTCTCCTAGATCGGGAAACAACTAGGTTGCCAACTTCTCCATTATTGAAGAAGCCTGGTTAGCCTTACATCACATGAATTAGCTTCCAACGTGTATCTAGATGACATGGAATCCATTGGGCAACCTAGAGATGAACTAGCTTCAAGGTAAGCTAGATGACTATCATGGTAGCTAACTAGGTGAGTTATAGCTTGATGAACTCAAGCTAGTTAGCTTGGTCTTCTCAGCTCCTCAGCTACTCTCCCAGCTACTTCTAGTCCACTTTTCAACAATTTGGTCCAAAGCTCTCCTCCAGCTAAGTTTAGCTACATGCTAGCTCCTCTAGCTAAGTTGAAGCTCCTTATATGATAAAATGAGCTGCCATAATATTCATGAGCTAGTATTAGCTGCTACGCTTGTCCTTTTAGCTAACCAAGCTACCATAATATGCCTTGCTTTGTGTTTCACCTATAGGAATCACCAAATAAATAAAATAAGCAATGTGTGAGCTTATTAAGGTAAAAAACACATGTTGTCGTGAGGTGTTTGAGTGATATAAGCTATGAGTGAATGTCATGAGCTAAGTATATCATCTTATAATATGTATGAACTAATGCATAAAGCCTAAGTGCTAAAATGAATGCATATGAGTTGATAAAATGAATGATAATTATGTTGCCTTGATGTATATGTGATAACCATTCTTAAATGAATGCAAGACTAATATAGCATACTTAACATGCTTGAAATAACATTGTGGATATATGTTGTATGCATGAATATCATTTAACATGGTATTAATAATAAATGATAAATAGAAACATGTAATAATAATATCCTAAGAAATTATATGTAATCATAGCATATATTTGAATGATATGAAGGACATGATCAACTAAGCATAGGATTGAAATAATAATGATAATTTATACTAACATGTGAATGCATGCTTATGATAGAATAGAATATAAATGATATAATATAAGATAGGGTAATGAAGAACTCCCTTAGAAACAACAATGAAAAACATCCATGGTGTGATCAAGTCATGGAGAAAGTTGAAGTTAGTTTGGATCGTATCATCATCCCCTTCTTTTTGGGCGATTTATCCTCAAATCGAAGTAGTTTCTCATTGAAGAGCTTATTGATGTAGGAAGGATTGAACCTTAGTTTTCCAATAGATGATTCACACGAAATGTTCAACCTCTTGGCTTCAATTCTAGTAATTTCACGTCCTTTGATGGGAGGACAATGTTGGGAACCATCATATGTCCTTTGAATAGAAAAGACATACCCCTTCACAAACCAACTTGATCATTTTTTATTATTTGAATAATCACAATGCTTGGAAAGGACCTCTATCTCTTCAATTCCTCCTTTTAATTCACCATGCTTGTTGGTGAAAAGGTTTGTCTCCTGGTTGGAATCATCACGTATCTTGGTGAAAATAATTGTTCTTTGAATGACTCCTTGGTGTTGATTTAAATGATCATGTCCTTTCACCTTTGTGACTCTCCAAATGATTGCCTCTAAGGTTGGTACTATTTCACCATAAGGATGAAACAAGTTGCTACAAAACAAATCAAAGTTAGTAAATGAAAAACTATTAACAATATAAATGGAAATAGCAAACCATGGAGGATGTTTAATGGGTGTTGGTTGCTTGATGATGAAAAATTCCATTGGTTGCTGAAATCTCTTCAATAGTTGTAATGTACTTGGAGCCTCAATGATCACAACTTGTGGCACTTCAATTGGCACATTTTTGAATTTAAGAGGTATCCTTTGAAATGTCAAAGGACATTCTGTGGATCACCAAAAGTACATCTATTGATTCTTCAAAAGGCATGTTTCTTGAATCTCCAGCTTGAAAAATATATCTCTTGGAATATTCTGCAAGGAAAAAGAAATAGTAGAAGAAGATTTGTTAGGTAAAATTTGTCCTTCACTGTACTTCTCTTCTACACTCATCCTTTTCAAATATGCCATTTTCAATTTGCTCTACTACATGCAAATCATCCTTTTTAACTTCAACATATTCATTTCCAATTTCTTGTCTCCTCAAAATATTCTTCAATGGTATTTTCTTTAATTTGCTCATTTCTCCTCATATCTTCAATACTTTTCTTCATGGCCTTCATTTTCTCCCATTCTTCTATGCGTGACTTAAGGGGCACTTGGCATTCATGGACTTGGCTTGGAAGCATCGATGCTAATATGTTTCCTCCTTGGTGTTGGAATGAATACTTATTGGAAAATCCATCGTGAGTAGCCTTCTTGTCAAATTGCCAATGACGTCCTAATATAATGTGACTTGCACTCATGGGCACCACATCACAAAGGACATCATTGTATCTCCCAATTGAGAAAGTTACAATGTTTGGTTACCTTTCTTCACCCACATCATTGAGCCACTGAAGTTTGTAGGATGAGGATGCTTCGAAGTCTTGAGACCCAACCTTTCCACCATGTGAGTACTTGCTACGTTTTTACAACTTCCTCCATCAATGATCACCACACAAACTTTATCTCCCATGACATTTGGTATGGAAGATTTCTCTCTTGTTCTTCCTCTTGACTTTGAATGTTCAAAGTCCTTTTGACTACAAAGATATTGGATGGAAGTGATATGTTAGCAAATAAGGAAAAACGAAATATGTGTAGGACCTTACCAGAATATACTCTCACAAAGCCTCACGACTCACTCCAAGGAAACTTGAATGTCACTCAATCCGCTCGTGTTTGCACTCTAGGACTTAATGGCTTTTAGTTGTTGGTGTAAGGTGAATCTACACGCTTTGATGGAAGAGAGTAGATAGCCTTATTGTGTCCTGATCTAGGATTGACAAGTACTAATGTCCTTGAATTTATAAGTTTGGGCTGCAAAATAAGATAAGAAATATGATTAATAATGGACTTAATAAAGTGAATAATAAATGAAAAGAAATAATAAGAATGAAATGAAATAAAGAAAGGGATAGAGATGGCTACAGAATTGATGGAAGAGATGGATGATGGTGATGATGAAATGGCAATGGTGGTGATGTTGTATCTCAAACACGCCAAAGAGGAAACTATGCTATGAAGAACAATCCCGGTCTTCACAAACTTGCTTGAGGGGTGGTGATAGTGGCTTCAACCCACTAGATATCAATCTAGGAATTTAGGAATCAAGATGGAAGGAATGATGACACAAGTATAGGACCTATACTTGTTTAATCGATAAAGTTCACAAAGAACTTTGAAGAGAAATAACTCACAAGAGTATATTTATATAAGAGATGAGATGCTTACAAATGAAATGCACTAACCTATTATATTTTTTTAAAAGGGTTTAGGCCGAATAGATACATGATGGTTCAGCCATGGATGAAACCCCTTTGAAAATACATGATTTTTAAATTAAAATACATGATTTTAATGAAGATACATGCTCTTGGCCGAATGGTAAGGTGTTGGTTCGGCCTATGGATGTTTTAAATGCTTTTGGAAGTCATTTGGGCGCCAAAATGGAGAGGAATAAGTCTTTGGTCGAATAGGAAGCATCCCTTGGTGTTTTGGCGCCTATTTGATGTCACATGGAGTGCACATGCTTGAATGATGCACATGGAAGCCTACTTGAACGCACATGGGTCTTCTTGCAAGGCTTTGGTGAGGTTGCAACCATAGGATAATGTCTTGAAGTCCATGGAATAAAGATGGCAGGAACTAGGCGTGACTTGGCTTCCAACATGCATCTAGGTGTCATGGTCTTCAATGGGCAACAACTTGTCATGAAATGTCATTTGTGGAAGGTAACCTTTCATCATTTGAGCTACTTCCCATGTGTATGAGCTGAAGATGAGCTGGTCATAGGTGAAAAGTCCAGCTCAAGTGAGCTATGAGCTCGGGGGTCAACTGATAAACTTTTCACCATTTGTTCTTCATGATCTCCTGAGTCATCCTATGTAAGTTTTCCTAGCTCCTTATCCTTAGTTAAGCTCAAATGTAGCTCCCAAGTGTCGGTCGAATATTCCTACATGCATAACATAAAGAATAAACTAAGTATAAACTATATAATGCATATAATATAATGATGTGCATATTATAAAGATGTGAACTATAGGTTATAATAATAACTCAAGAATCATATGATAATGAATGAATATTAATTATAACTATAGATTATATACATGAATATCAATCAATGATACAAACCATAGGATATAATGAATGAATGCACACTATGATAATTCAAGTATAGTCTAATGTGCGAATGTATGCTCATAATAATATATATAGTGCATAAATAAGTAAATATAAGATAAAGTATGGAAGAACTCCCTTAGAACCAGCTTTGAATAACATCCATGGTGTGATCAAGTCATGGAGAAAATTAGAGCTAGATAGGATCACATCACTTGTCCTCTTTTGATATCACACGCTCCAGCCTTTTTCCTCTAAATTATCTTATCTCAAGTTCTAGAGAACTTTACTCAAGACTGTATCAAATAAATTTCTACTTGTTTGGAGTCGGCTGCAAAAGGGTCAGTAGGAATGGAAAACAAAATATAATGAAAGGGTGGATTAGAAATAGAAAGAAGATAACAGAAAGTGTTACTTACACAAGTCACTTCACAACCTTCTATCACCACAATCAATTTAAACGGCTTACTTGAATGGCTTGGTGATGAGAATTGTTGATGAGTGCTTCAACTTTCTTTCTTTCTTTGCTTTTTCTTCTTTTGGGGCGCTTGACTTTTTCTTTGCTGATTTTTTATTTTCTTTACTTGCACTTCTTTTTGTATTTCTTTTTTGTTGTTGTTGCACGTTGCTTTCTTCCACCAAAGCTCTAATTACCGCTTGATGTAAGGCTTCTGATGCCACTTGATGTAAGGCACATGTACCTTAATAATTGATTGTGGATCTAGGAAGGAAGCAAAAAAACTGCAAGTGAATGGCTTAAAAAGAGATGGTTAAGCATGGTAAACATATGGGTGAATAGGTGGGCTGTTTAAAATGAGAGATAGAAGCGGAAGATGGTTGATATGGCTATGGTTATGGTTTATGAAACAAAGGATGGTTGTGAGGATAGTATCTTAAAGAAGTCTCAAAGAAGAACCAATGCTATAAAGAGCAAAGACCCAGACTTTATATTGCTTCTTCAAGTGGTGGTGTTAAGTACTTTGACCACTAGTTATAGGAACTAGGAACAAGAAGTATCAAGGTGAAAAGAAAGGGGTTGACGCCACAAGTATAAAATACTTGATAAGTTGATAAAAGTCACCAGGACTTAAGGAAGAGAATAATCTCACTTATATTGATCAAAAGGTCTGATTACAAATGAAATATAATGACCTATTTATAGTTTTTGAAGGGACTTGGGCCGAATAGGTACATGTTGGTTTGGCCAGCCTTGTACCTTCCTAAAATGACATGATTTTTAATAAAAACAAGACTTTAATGAAATACATGCTCTTGGCTGAATGGTTATGTGATGGTTCGACCCTAAGGATGATTTGAATGCATTTGGAAGTTATTTGGGTGCCAAAATGAAGAGGAAAGAGTCTTTGGCCGAATATGAGGCATCCCTTGATGTTTTTGGCGCCAATTTATGTCACATGGAGTGCACATGATTGAATGATACACATGGCAGCCTACATGAATGCACATGGGTCTTCTTGCTATGCTTTGATGAGGTTGCAACCATATGATGATGTCTTGAAGTCCATGGAATGAAGATAGGCAACAACTAGGCGTGAATTAGCTTCCAACGTGTATCTAGATGACATGGCATCCATTGGGCAGCCTAGAGATGAAATAGCTTCAAGGTAAGCTAGATGAGTTTCTTGGTAGCTAACTAGGTGAGTTATAGCTTGATGAACTCAAGCTAGTTAGCTTTGGTCTTCTCAGCTCCTCAGCTACTCTCCCAACTACTTCTAGTCCACTTTTCAGCAATTTGGTCCAAAGCTCTCCTCCAACTAATTTCAGCTACATGCTAGCTCCTCCAGCTAAGTTGAAGCTCCTTATATGATGAAATGAGCTGCCAATATTCATGAGATAGTGTGAGCTACTATGCTTGTCCTTTTAGCTAACCAAGCTACCATAATATGCCTTGCTTTGTGTTTCACCTATAGGAATCACCAAACAAATAAATAAGCAATTCGTGAGCTTATTTAAGATAAAATGCTTGTTGTCGTGAGGTGTTTGAGTGATATAAGCTATGAGTGCATGTCATGAGAGCTAAGTATATCATCTAATAATATGTATGAACTAATACATAAAGCCTAAGTGCTAAAATCAATGCATAGGAGCTGATAAAATGAATGATAATTATAATGCCTTGATGTATATGTGATAATCATGCTTAAATGAATGCAAGACTAATATAGCATACTTAACATGCTTGAAATAACATTGTGGATATATGTTGTATGCATGAATATCATTTAACATGGTATTCATAATAAATGATAAATGGAAACTTGTAATAATAATATCCTAAGAAATGATATGTAATCATAGCATATATTTGAATGATATGAAGGACATGATCAACTAAACATAGGATGTAAATAATAATATGATAATTTATACTAACATGTGAATGCATGATTATGATAGAATAGAATGTATAAATGATATATAAGATAGGGTAATGAATAACTCCCTTAGAAACAGCAATGAAAAACATCCATGGTGTGATCAAGTCATGGAGAAAGTTGGAGCTAGTTTGGATCGTATCACCTATAGGAATTAACAACAAACCAAGTAAGCAATGTTTGAGCTCATTTAAGGTAAAATGCATGCTGTCATGAGGTGTTTGAGTGATATAAGCTACGAATGATCATCTAGAAGCTAAGTAACATGTATATAAGCTAGATAAAAGGCATAGGACGTTCATGAGTTATAAGAAAACATATATGAGCTAGAAAATAGATGCATGCATGCAAATGAGCTAAAGAAACATGGATTTAAAGATAGTGAGCTAATGTAAATAACATGAGCTAGAATAACATGACATGTTAATGAATGAATGAATACATGCTGTCATGATATGTAAATGATATGCAAACATAATAAATGAATCTAAAACGTATGTAAACATAATATAAAGCTAAGTAAAGATGTGGAAACATATGTTATGCATGAAAATCATATAGTATGCAAGTGAATGATAACATATGATTATTCAAGCACAGTTCAAGATGCAAATGTATGCTCATAGTAATATATAATGCATAAATGAGTAAATAAAATATAAAGTAAGGTAGAACTCCTGATGTAAGGCGAATCTACACACTTTGGTGAGAAGAGTAGATAGCCTTATTGTGTCCCGATCTAGGATTGACAAGTACTGATGTCCTTGAATTTATAAGTTTGGGCTGCAAAATAAGATAAAAAAATATGATTAATAATGGACTTAAATAAAGGAATAATAATATAAGTAATGAAATGAAATAAAGATAGGATAGATGGCTGCGGAATTAATGGTATTGATGGATGTTGTTGATGGTGGCAATGGTGGTGATGTTGTATCTCAAACACGCCAAAGAGGAAACTATGCTATGAAGCACAATCCCGGTCTTCACAAACTTGCTTGAGGGGTGGTGATAGTGTCTTCAACCCACTAGATATCAATCTAGGAATTTAGAATCAAGATGGAAAGAATGACGCCACAAGTATGAATTATACTTGCTTAATCGATAAAGTTCACAAAGAACTTTGAAGAGAACTAACTCACAAGAGTGTTTTATATAAGAGATGAGATGGGTAAATGAAGGCAAGCCACTGTATTTATAGGAAATGAGAGAGCTTGGCCGAATGGTTAAAGTTGTTTCAGCTAGATACATGTCTCTAGGAAAATACATAATGCTTGAGATGAATGAATAAGTCCTTTGGGCTTGTGATGGTTCGGCTAACTCTTCATGAAAGTCCTTAATGATTCGGCTAAGGATGAGAAGACATCTCCCTTGCCGAATGGGCATGCCTGTTCATCTTGGTGCCATTTCTTCCCTTGGTCGAATGGTGGTGTGTCTCTTCATGTTTGGCGCCAAAGGCTTTCATGTGCATGGCATGTGATGTGGTCGAATAGGCATGGATCCTTTAGCTCATATCTCTTTATGATTTAAGCTTCCAATAGGTGTGATCTCTTAATCCACGTGTTCCTTGTTGAAAAGGCATCTTCATGGGCAGCATCATTCATGAAAGGTCACAATGTTTGGAAAGGTAACCCTTCATGTTTGAGCTACTTTGGGTGTGAATGAGCTAGTGGTGAGCTGGCCTTAGATGACTTGTAACATGGTGAACGTTTGGGCAGCTCCTTGTGAAAAGGTACCTCTTGAGGTGGCAACTATTCACGAAAAGGTAGGATTTCACAAATTTTGACTTAGGACATATTGAAGTGTCCTAAGTAGATGATGATGGTGCAACTCCCCAGCTGAAATAAAATCATCTTGTAGCTTAAATCTTCAGCTCAATCTAGCTATGAGCTCACGGCCTCCAGACAACTTTTCACCAATTGTTCCTTATGCTCTCCTAATCGATCCCATGTAAGTTTCCTTGTTGTTACTTGCTCTATTTAGCTCTAATGCAGCTCCCAAGTGTTGGTCGAATATGCCTATGCATAACATAAAGAAATAAACTAAGTATATAAGCTTATATAATGTATATTATAAGATTGTGACTATAGTATATGATAATAACTTGTATCTCATATATAAATGGATAACTTATTATCATAATAACTATAGGTATAATATATATATATGAAAATAACTATCTTATAACATACGAAATAAGCATCGATAGTTATAAAGATAGAAAGTTTCTTCCCTGGAGAGGTTGGAATAGCCATGGTAAATATGATGCTGAATTGGATCACATCATCCTCCCCTTCTTTTAATCAATTTGTCCTCAAATCAAATGATCGTCTTTTTCCTAGAAGCCTTCCATTCAATCTTTATAAAAAGGTTCATATCCGTTGAAAGACTGCTTTGGAAGTTCTTAACCTGAAAAGGAAGAAAACTTTCATTAGTAAAAATGTGATCAAACATAACTAAAGTTAAGAAATACTTCCTGTAAATTGTATGTTCAAAGTTATGTCTATTGAAGTCATTTTGCTTTGAACGTTTGCGCCTTTTTCATTCCAAAAATCATGTCCCTTTGTTCTTAATAGAGTTTGCATTGATTTGTGAAAGATGATGACTCTTGGAATGGTGATGTTCTCATAAGTCACGCCCCTTGGTTGAAAAATCGCTTCCCTTTGATTTTCATTAGGCATAACTCTTGATACTTGAAGGATCATGTCCTTTGGATGAAGAATTACCACTCTATGCTTTTAAAAAATTGTACCTTTTGGCTCTTGAAAGGTCACGTCCTTTAATTTCCCAAATCGATGGATTGTGTCACTTGGATCATCCTGCAAATCAAAGGAAATTCCTGCATTGTCAAAGTTAGAAAAATCTTCACTGACCTTGCGCCTCGTTAGTAAACATCTTTGTAACAAGCACTTAGATGTATAAGCACTTGTTTTTGGAATGTTTTCCTGGATTAACTTCGATTTTCCTTTCCTTATGGCCTCAACACTTTGTTTCATCTTGATTTGCTCAACTTGGACTTGTTTAGGCGTCAAGGGTGTTAGGATGATCTTCTTTCCTCCATGGTTAAATGAATACTGATTGGTAAAACAATCATGAATGGTCCTCCTATCATATTGCCATGGTCTTCCAAGGAGTAAATGGCTAGCATGCATAGGAACAACATCACACATAACCTCGTCCTTGTACTTACCAATTGAAAAATGAACCATCACCTGTTTGTTGACATTAAGTTCACCTCGTTCATGAGCCATTGTAGTTTGTAGGGATTTGGATGTTTCAACGTTTGCAATCCCAATTTCTCCACCATGATGGTACTGGCAACATTAGTACAACTCCCACCGTCTATAATCATGAAACACACCTTTTCATACACATGGCATCGAGTATGAAAGATGTTTTCCTGTTGTACGTCATCTTCTACTACTTGGGCATTTAGACTTCTTTTCACCACTAAGGCTTTACCTTCCACCGGAGCACTAATTTCTGTTTTTTCTCAACTTCTGGTTGTGGTGGTGGCGCTTCTTCTTCTTGATGGCCAGATTCGATCTCACCATTTCCAAGTAGTAACATGGTGTTTCTGTTGGGACATTGTGTGGATATATGTCCCCTCCCAAGACATTTAAAGAAACGGATGTCTCTTGATCATTCAGGGATCTCTTTTCCTCGATTCTCCTTACCAATTTGGGAAGCATTTGATGATTCAGCCTTCTCTTTGGTAGGAATAAGGGTAGACTTCCTCAAATTGTTATTTGGACTCCATCTTGAAGATGTAGGCACTGAAGTACGAGAGATAGGTCTTCTCCATAGTTGGCTTTCTATTTTCATTGCCATTTGCACCATTTCATCAAGTTCTATGTAATGGTACAACTCTAGTGTGTTGGCAATCTCGGGATTCAGTCCAGCAAGAAATAGAGCCATGGTTGCTTCACGATCCTCCTCAACATTAACTCGGATCATTGCCACTTCCATTTCCTTATAATAATCTTCTACACTCCGTTGTCCTTACTTCAGGTTCTGCAATTCTGAAACATATCCCGGTGATAATGAGTAGGAATAAAAGGTTTATGCATGATACCTTTCATTTCGAGCCATGTTAAGATTGGTCTCTCTCCATTCCTCCTCCGGGTAATAGTAAGTTGATCCCACCATATCAAAGCATAATCAACAAACTCCATAGCTGCCAATCTTACTTTCTTGAGTTCGGAATAGTTATGGCAACTAAACACATGTTCCACCTTGCTTTCCCATTCAAGATAGGCTTCTGGATCAGTCTTCCCTTGAAATTGAGGAATTTTGATTTTGATGTTGCTCATATTATCATCAACATTGGCACGCCTAGGTCCTTGTATCAATGCTGGTTCTTCTTCATCATGAGGATTTGGAACATCTTCTGGAAGAGGTTGTTGCCTCCAAGAAGTATCATTGTTTCTGGTTTGTGGTTGATCTTCTTTGGTCTAGTTTCTCATGGAGAGCATCAAATTCTGTTCGAAACATTCTCATCATTTCTCCAATTAGTGCTTGCATTTGCAAATTGGGGGTTGACCTACAATTCCTTTAGGACTTTGAGACATGGTTAGTAAATAAAACAAAAATAAACCTTACCAACACTCACAATTTCACTCCAAAGAAAGATAAGATCACTCCACTCAACACTCGTGTTTACTCTCGGGAATATATATATATTTGGCTTTTAACAATTTCCCTTCTGATCTCAATCTCTCAATAGCCTTTTTCCACTCAATTTCTCTGCTAAGTCCTTTGAAGAACTTACTCAAGATTAAAATAAGTTAATTCTTTCCTTGTGTGCATCGGCTACAAATAGGTTGGGTAGAAAGAAACGAAAAATGGAAAAGGTAGAAGAAAGGATTTAAAGGTTTAAAAGAAAGAAAGGGTTGAAGACAAGGAAAATGAAGAATAGAAAAAGGAAGAGGTGACTTACAATTCAAGAAACACACTTACTACAACCTTTCTCAAGAAACAATAAGGTTATCTTCTCTTAGTGTAAATGGCCTCTTTGATTCTTGTAATGGTAGAGCACTTTCTTTGGCTTGCTTTCTCTTTTGAACTTCTCTTTTTCTTTCTTTTCTTCTTTTCTTCTTTTCTGATTTTTCTCTTCTTTTTGCACTCCAATTTGTTGAAGGAGTCTTTTTCTCTTTTGAATTTCTTTTTTTTTGCTTTGCACGCCAATGACACTTTTGTTGTCAATCCGACTATGCTCTGATACACTTGATGTAAGGCGAATCTACAACTTTGTTGAGAAGAGTAGATAGCCTTATTGTGTCCTGATCTAGGATTGACAAGTACTGATGTCCTTGAATTTATAAGTTTGGGCTGTAAAATAAGATAAAAAAATATGATTAATAATGGACTTAAATAAAGGAATAATAATATAAGTAATGAAATAAAATAAAGATAGGATAGAGATGGCTGCAGAATTGATGGTATTGATGGATGTTGTTGATGTTGGCACTGGTGGTGATGTTGTATCTCAAACACGCCAAAGAGGAAACTATGCTATGAAGCACAATCCTGGTCTCACAAACTTGCTTGAGGGGTGGTGATAGTGTCTTCAACCCACTAGATATCAATCTAGGAATTTTGGAATCAAGATGGAAAGAATGACACCACAAGTATATGATTATACATGCTTAATCGATAAAGTTCACAAATAACTTTGAAGAGAAATAACTCAAGAGTATTTTTTATATAGAGATGAGATCGGTACAATGAAGGCAAGCCACTCTATTTATAGGAAATCAGAGGGCTTGGATGTGAGCTGTGGTGAGCTGGCCTTAGATGATTTGTAACATGGTGAACTTTTGGGCAGCTCCTTGTGAAAAGGTACCTCTTGAGGTGGAAAACTATTCGCGAAAAGGTACGATTTCACAAATTTTGACTTAGGACATATTTGAAGTGTCCTAAGTGGTGATGATGATGGTGCAACTCCCCAGCTGAAATAAAGTCATCTTGTAGCTTAAATCTTCAGCTCAATCTAGCTATGAGCTCACGGCCTCCGGACAACTTTTCACCAATTATTCCTTCTGCTCTCCTAATCGATCCCATGTAAGTTTACTTGCTGTTACTTGCTCCATTTAGCTCTAATGCACTCCAAGTGTTGGTCGAAATGCGCCTACATGTATAACATAAAGAAAAACTAAGTATATAGCTTATATAATGTGTATTATAAGATTGTGACTATAGTATATGATAATAACTTGTATCTCATATAAATGGATAACTTATTATCATAATAACTATAGGTAAATATATATATAAAATAACTATCTTATAACATATGAAATAAGCATCGATAGGTATAAGATAGAAAGTTTCTTCCCTGGAGAGGTTGGAATAGCCATGGTAAATATGATGCTGAATTGGATCACATCAACTCCCTTAGATGAGCTTGATGAATCTTCAATGATGTGAGTGTCATGAAGAAAGTTGGTGCTAGACATGATCACATCAGGTTTACAAACAGATATACTAAACCCATAATAACAAGAATTCCTTTTGACGTCTCTTTCTCATAGTCAAGTGAATGAAGATCAAACTCATTTGAAAATGAGTATTGAAGCAATGAAAGAGCAACTTAATGCAATGAAGAAGAACATTAGAGGAAAAGATGAAGAAAAGCATTTTGAAGTTGAATAAACTGTTGGGGTTGTAAATGAGAGAATTTGAAAGAATGAATTTGGAGACAAGAAGGATAAACAACCGATTTATCTAACGATTGTTTTTCTCCTATTCTTGATTTTTCTTTGATGCAGGATAATGAAAGTACTTCAAAGGATGAACCAATACATTGTCCATCAAGAATAAGCATTCACTTCCATTCATAAGCATGGGTTGTTTTCTCTACTCTTTTGGAATTGATTTTCTTTTCTACTAATCTGATTGTGGTTGTAGGACATGAAAGAAAACTAAGTTTGAGAAAGAGTTGCATCGAAAGATGAGAGGAAACAAAGAAGATGATTCAAAATTTGTTCCTACTATGCCTAGATCTTTAATGGTTGTTTCCATTGAAACAAAGGTGATAATTTGGAAAGATACAAAGATAAAAGCACAAGATGTTTCCAACCATTACCAAAGAGAAGCTGAAGGGATAAGTACCTTTTCCAAAAGACATAATGTTTCAAGCCAAGTAGTAGATCAAGGATAAGTCTCTTCACCAATGAATATGATATTTTGAATCCTGGCAAAGTTCAAAAGACATATCCCCACACTAAAGGACATGTTGGTTACAAACAACACCAAGGAGGTGTTCAAGAAACTAGTGTCTTTACAAAAGGACATGATGTTTCAAAACAATTCCAAGGAGTTGACGTGATCTACCTACTTGAAGGATTTCAAGGGTTAAGACTCTTCACCAACCAACATGATGATTCAAACAAAGAAGACGAAGAGTTATATACCTTCTCCAAAGGATGTGTTGTTTCAAGTAAAAAGATTGATCAAAAGACATTCTTCTTCGATGAAGGATATGATGTTTCCAAGGACATCAAAGAGGACTCCAAGAGACGCAAGTATTTACAAAGAAATGTTGAACCAAAGCAAACGAGATAGAACAATGAAGTTGAACATTTCATGGGAAATCTTCTCAAGGAGAACATAATGATTCCATCCTTCCTACATCAAGAATGTCTTCAATGAGAAGCTACTTCAATTTGAGGAGAAATCCCTAAAAGAAAGGGAGGATATGTGATCATGTCTAGCTCCAATTTTTTCCATGACTTGATCACACCATGGATGTTATTCAAAGCTGGTTCTAAGGGAGTTCTACCTTACTTTATCTTATATTTACTCATTTATGCATTATCTATTATTATGACATACATTGGCATATTATACTATACTTGAATTATCATAACATGTGCATTCAATCATTATGTCCTATGGTTTGCATCATTGATTGATATTCAAGCATATAATCTATAGTTATAATAATAATATTCATTTATTATCATATGATGCATGAGTTATTATTATAATCATAGTTCACATCTTTATAATATATAGTTATTTACTTTTAATACTTAGCTTATATTATACTTTCTTTTGTAGTTGCATAGGCGACCACATGATGGGAGCTAAATTTGAGCTTAACTAAGGATAAGGAGCTAGGAAAAACTTACATAGGATGACTCGAGAGATCATGAAGAACAAATGGTGAAAAGTTGTCAGCTTACCCCCGAGCTCATAGCTGACTTGAGCTAGACTTTTGAGCTAGGTAGAGACCTCATTTCAGAAGAGTTACACAATCATCTTCACCACACAAAGCACTACAAATATGGTTTAGGTCGAATTTTGTGAATTCGTACCTTTTCACGAAGAGTTGCCAATCCGAGAAGTTCCCTTTCACAAGGAGCTGTCCTAAGACTCATCTTCATGTATTTCATCTATGGCCAGCTCATCTTCAGCTCAAACACATGAGAAGTAGCTCAAATGATGAAAGGATACTTTACACAATGTGCCCTTTCATAATTAGTGTTGCCCCATTGATGCCATGTCACCAAGATACAAGATGGAAGCGAAGTCACACCTAGTTGTTGCTCAACTTCTCGCCAAGGAGAAGGCACACCATAAGCACCCTATGCCGCCATGTTAGTGTCTCATGACCAGCCCACACATGTGCTATGCATGTGGATGAAATAGGAGCCAAAATGAAGAGGTTCTCTCCATTCGGCCAAACCATCATCTTGCTTCAAGTTGGCCCAAGATGAAGAGACAAGGGAACCATTCGGCCAAAGACATCTCCCCTCATCCAAGCATCATCTATTTTCGTTTTAAGACATGTATCTAGCCGAATAGACACCTAATTATTTGGCCAAACCTATGCAAGCCTATAAATAGGCTTTGGCATTTCATTTGTAACTCAACCTTTGATCAATTAAAAACTCTTTGTGAGATTCTCTCTTCAAGTTCTTTTTAGAACTATATCGATTAAGCAAGCTTCATAGTTTGTGGCATCAAACCCCTTTCCATTGATACTTCTAGTTCCTAGTTTCTATAACTAGTGGGTCAAAGTCCTTTTATACCATCCCTTATAAGACTTATAAGAAATGTCTTTGCTCCTTTATAGCATTGGTTCCTTCTTAGTTTTATAAGACTACCTAAACATTACCATCTTCCATCACCATTTTCACGCCTATAACATCACCATCTTCCATTACCATTGCAAGCCTATATCCTTACCATCTTCTATCACCATTCACGCCTATATAACCACCAATCCCTTACCATCTATTCATCATTCAATCATCCTTCAATCATCATCAAGGCATTCGTCCATCAACATTATTTGGAGGCTGAATTCATCAATTCTTGAAGGATTCTTCTACAATACTTCCGCAACTATCTTTGATAACATTTCTTTCCATTTTCATTTCTTAATTAAAATTACTTAATCTCTCTTCTTTTGTGCAGATTACTTTCAATTCAACGTGTAGCATTTGGTGTCTCTCCTAGATCGGGAAACAACAGGTTGCCAACTTCTCCATCATTGAAGAAGCCTGGTTAGCATTACATCACCTATTGAATGGAATCCATCAACCAATGGAGTTTTCCATCATTAAGCAACCAACCCCATTAAACATCCACCCTGGTTTGCTAATTCTATTCATTTTGTTATTAGTTTTCATTTTATTACTTTGATTCATTTTGCAACAATTTGATTAGTATAAGTGGTGTTATCCAATCAATTTATGATGGCAAGATCATTTTCATTTTGAGTTTGATTGGTGCATCAAATTTAGCCAATACGATGGTGTGAAACAAGCATTGTCCACCATTTTAAGAGCCATCATCTGGAAGAGCACAAAGTTTTAAGTTGTTGACTTTATCCACTTTCTTGAAGGAGATGAAAAGATAAATTTCTTCACCAACCATCATGATGACTCAAGGAGTAAGAGTGGAAAGATAAAATGTTTTGAAATGATACAACCTTTGGAGTACAAGACACATTTTGTTAATCAAAGGACATGTGATGGTTTCCAATAATTGTGTCCTCCCATTAAAGGACGTGAAGTTACCAGATTTGAAGCCAAGAGGATGACCATTTTGTGTGAATCATCTATTGGAGTTAAGCATGAGGATTCAATCCTTCATACATCAAGAAGGTCTTCAATGAGAAACTACTTCGTTTTGAGGACAAATCGCCTAAAAGAAGGGGAGGATGATACGATCCAAACAAGCTCTATCTTTCTCCATGACTTGATCACACCATGGATGTGTTTTATTGTTGTTTCTAAGGGAGTTCTTCCTTACCCTCTCTTATATTATATCATTCATACATTCTATTCTATCATAAGCATGCATTCACATGTTATTATAAATTATCATAATAATTCCATCCTATGCCTAGTTGATCATGTGCTTCATATCATTCAAATATGCTATGATTACATATCATTTCTTAGGATATTATTATTACATGTTTTCATTTATCATTTATTAAATACCATGTTAAATGACATTCATGCGTACAACATATATCCACAATGGTATTTCAAGCATGTTAAGTATGTTACATTAGTCTTGCATTCATTTAAGCATGATTATCACATATACATCAAGGCAGCATAATTATCATTCATTTTATCAACCCCTATGCATTCATTTTAGCACTAAGGCTTTATGCATTAGTTCATACATATTATAAGATGATATATTTAGCTCATGACCTTCAATCATAGCTCACATTACCATATTCATGCATGGCAGCAAGGTATTTAGCTCATATCAGCTCAATGCCATGGACTTACCTTGTTTCCTTGCACATGTAGGTACATTGGATCATGGTACACGTTGGGGTAGCTTGGTGGATTATTTGGACAACAAACGCAGCTCACAAAGAACATGGCAGCTCATGGAACACTAAGGAAAACTCAATTCAGCTGGAGGAGCTCAAGGCTAGCTAAACTCAGCTAGTTGGACTATTTGGAGCTTAGTTGTCAAAAATGATATCAATGGTAGCTGAATTTAGCTGAACATGCTGTTATGGAGCTCACAAGGACTGGACTAGGAAGCTTGTTCACAAACAACCCTATGCTTGCTAAGCTAGCTAGGAGGAGACACATGCACACACAAGATGGAGCACATAACCAGCCATCATCCCATGCACAAGGCTGCACCACAAGGCTCCCTAGATCACCCATGTGCATTCAAGTAGGCTGCATGTGCATCATTCAAGCATGTGCACTCATGTGAAATCAAATTGGCGCCAAAACACTAAGAGATGCTTCCTATTCGACCAAAGACTCTTTCCTCTTCATTTTGGCGCCCAAATAACTTCCAAATAGATTCAAATCTTCCTTAGGTTCGAACCAACACATAACCATTCGGCCAAGAGCATGTATCTTCATTTAAATCATGTATTTTCCTAAAAGTCATGTATTTTCAAAGGGGTTTCAACCTTGGCCGAACCATCAAGTGTATTCGGCCTAAACCTTTGAAAACTATAAATAGGCCATTATATTTCATTTTTAATTAGACCTTTTTTATTAATATAAGTGAGATTATTCTCTTCCTTAAGTCCTGGTGACTTTTATTGACTTATCAAGTATTTTATACTTGTGGCGTCAACCCTTTCTTTTCACCTTGATACTTCTGTTCCTAGTTCATATAACTAGTGGGGTAAAGTACTTAATACCACCCCTTGATGAAGCAATATAAAGTCTGGGTCTTGCTCTCTATAGCATTGGTTCTTCTTTGAGTCTTCTTTAAGATACTATCCTCACAACCATCCCTTTGTTTCATAAGTCATACCCATATCCATATCAACCATCTTTCGTTTCCATCTCTCATTTTAAACATCCACCTATTCACCATACGTCTACCACCCTTAACCCTCTCTTTTTCAACCATTCACTTATGCAGGTTTTTTTACTTCCTTCATAGATCCACAATCAATTGTTAAGGTACAAGTGCCTTGCATCAAAAGGTAACCAAACATGTCATTATTCATTTCTTTCTCCGTTGGAAGATACAAGGATGAAGTTCTTTGTGATGTGGTGCCCATAAGTGCAAGCCACATTATATTAGGACATCCTTGGCAATTTGACAGTAGGCTACTCATGATGGATTTTCCAATAAGTATTCCTTCCAACATCAAGGAAAAATCATATTGGCGTCTATGCTTCCAAGCCAAGTCCATGAATGTCAAGTGATCCTTAAGTCACGCATAGAAGAATGGGAGAAAATAAAGGCCATAAAAAGAAGCTTTGATGATGTACCCTTGTTTAGCTTATGATGCCACTTGATGTAAGGCAATTATAACCTTAACAATTAATTGTGGATCAAGGAAGGAAGCAAAACAACCTGCACAAGTGAATGGCTCAAAAAGAGAGGGTTAAGGGTGGTAGATGTATGGTGAATAGGTGGGCTGTTTAAAATGAGAGATGGAAGCGGAAGATGGTTGATATGGCTATGGGTATGGCTTATAAACAAAGGGATGGTTGTGAGGATAATATCTTAAGTAAGACTCAAAGAAGAACCAATGCTTTAGAGAGCAAAGACCCAGACTCTTTTTTCTTCAAGGGGTGGTATTAAGTACTTTGACCCACTAGTTATATGAACTAGGAACCAGAAGTATCAAGGTGAAAAGAAAGGGGTTGATGCCATGATACAGTTTAACCTAGCCTCACTTGGATGGATGGTGAAGTCAAGGTTGTACCTTTGATTGTTTCGATCTAGGAAAGCAACAAGTATCCTGTACAAACAAGAAATCTAAAAATATGGTTAAATGAAAGTAATGAAATGGAAAAATAATATGGCAGCGGAATATATATATAAGTTGGAGATATGTTTAAAGGAAATGATGAAATATGGTAATGGAAGTATAATGAAGGTGATGGAGATGAATATGAAAAGTAGTATCTCAAAGAAGACTCAAAGAAGAACCAATGTTAAAGAACAAATAACCATACTTTATATTGCTTCTTTAAGGGATGGTAAACAAGGACTTTGACCCACTATCTATAAAGAGATAGGAACCAGAAGTATCAGGGTGACATAGATAGGGGTGACGCCACAAGCATAAGCTTGATAAGTCGATAAAGTTCACTTAAGAACTAAAGAGACAAACTCTCACAAATATTTGATTAAACAAAGTGAAATTGGTTTCTTTTACAAATGAATGGAAATCTATTTATAGGCCTAAGAGTGCATGGTGTGAATACAAAACATTTAATGAGTGAACCTTCATGGATGAGTGTTCATACTTTAAGTAGATACAAAGCATGGCTTAGGTGAATGAATTTTGATGAATGGATGTTCATCTTTTAATGGAATACATCCTTTGGCCAAATTCATCCCACCTTGTGTGAACTTGTTGATTCGTCTTCTATGGATGAATGTTCATGAATGTATCTTGGCTGAAATTCTTCCCCCTTGTGTGAACATGACTATTTGGCTTCTTGCATGAATATGCATAAATGGATGAATTTAAAAGCATTTGAATGAATCCTTGCACCTCCTCAAAAATGTTCTGATTCATTTGAATATTCTTTTCTCGTCCATGCATGTCTTTATTAATTCCTCCCATGCATAAGTCCTTTGAAGGAGATGAATGGTTGCAAATCCCGTATTAATTTCCAGCCAGCACTATCTTCAGTAATCTGGGCATATCTCAAGCTCCCGATATCGGATTGATGTGATTCAAAATGAGTTGGAAAGATACGAGATAGGGAATTAAATGTTAAGAAGAATCACCCAAAGATGCTTGGAACATGTTAAAAAATGTAGATCAATCTGACTTACGTGAACTGTCCAACCAACTCTTCAATTGCCTTTAGTCTTCTTAGCATCCAATGACCCTAGACAAAGTATGTAAACAAATAATTAGATAGGAATTGAGCTATTATAATTATGAATGCATGCTTCCACATATGTTAATAATTCAAATGAGCTAACTATGAATGCATATGCATTGAATGAGTTATATAAGATGTGAATTAATATGTCATGCATGAATATCATATATTATACATATAAATGACAGCATATAACATTCAAGCATAATTAATAATAAGATAACAAATTCACATGACATGTAATGCATAAATAAGTAAATAAATAATAAAATAAGGCAAGACCCCTAGAATCATCTTGGAAGAACTTCAAAGTTGTGAGCATGTTTTGTTGAACTTGGTGGTCGGTAGGATCACATCACGCCACAAGTATAAAATACTTGATAAGTCGATAAAAGTCACCAGCAATTAAGGAAGAGAATAATTTCACTTATATTAATCAAAAGGTCTGAGTACAAATGATATATGATTTCCTATTAGGAAATGGAGAGGCATGGCCGAATAGTTACAAGGGGATTCGGCCAGCTTATGCCTTCCTATAGAGTCATAATTAATTACAAAATAGAGATGATAGTTCAGTTTAAATGGAGGGTGATAACCCTTGGCCGAATAGCTCTTTTGTCCCTTCATGTTAGCGTCAATTTGGATGGGAGATGATGCTTGGCCGAATAAGGAGGACTCTTCATCTTGGCGCCTAAATGAGACCACATGCAAGGCACAAGGGGGCTGGTCTTATGGCACACACATGGGTGTTCTAGGGAATCTTGTGGTGCAGCCTTGTACATGGAATAATGGCTGATCATGTGCTCCATATTGGCGTGCATGTGTCTCCTTCCAAGCTAGCTTGAGTGTGGAGCTAGCTAGTAAGCATGGTATGTTTGTGAACAAGCTTCCTAGCCGAGTCCTTGTGAGCTCCATAACAACATGGTTAGCTACATTAAACTACCTTTGACATCACTTTGGCAACTTAGCTTCAAATAGTCCAACTAGCTGAGTTTACCAAGCCTTAAGCTCCTCCAGCTGAATCGAGCTTTCCTTAGTGTTCCATGAGTTGCCTTGTACTTTGTGAGCTGTTTGTGAGCTGCATATGACGTCCAAATCATTCACCAAGCTACCTCAACATGCATCACTCTCCAATGTACCTATATGTATAAGGAAACAAGGTAAGTCCATGATATTGAGATGTTATGAGCTAACCTTTGCTGCCATGTATGATTATGGCGATGTGAGCTATGTTTGAAGGTCATGAGCTAATTATATCATCTCAAAATGTGTAAGATAATGTATGAAGCTTAGGAGTTAATATGAATGCATATGAACTAATAAAATTGTTTATAATGATGCTGCCTTGATGTATATATGATAACCATGCTTAATATGATTATAAGACTATTCTAACATGTTTAAATATCAATGTGCATGTTGTGTTCATACTAAGTTATTCATAAACTACATAACAGTATTCTTATCATGAAATGTATTATAAAGCATATAGTATATAACTAATAAAGTAAATCCAATATAAAGATGTTCAAGAGTACTCCCTTTATAGATGAAAATGTGCTTGCATCATCCCCCCTTCTTTAGGGCGATTTGTCCTCAAATCGAGTTCATGCTGTCATTGCATAGCGTCACGTCTCCTGGCTAATAGAAAGCATCCTTTGAATGGTTGTGTTCTTCCATTAGGTATCCTTTCATAAAATTTCCTTTAGGCCTTTCTTTGGAATATGACTTACCAACAGGTACCTTTTGAGAGTGATCTTCCTTTAAGAATATCCCTTTTGGAAGTGACCCTTCACATGTTTGGTCCTAACAAGAGGAGAAAAGAGGTTTCAAATGAAGGGTTACTTACCTTTTGGTGATTAAAACCCTTGGTGAAGAGTTGTGTCTTTAAATTCTAATAATCACCAATTTTCGTAGGAGCCCCTTCATTTTTCAGCCTCGAACCTTCGTGTTTCTGTATGAAGAAGTTTGGTGTCATGTTTCGTTCCTCTTTATTCTTCATTGGGGTTTTGTCTTTGCGCCATGCATGTACACTCTTTCGCTTATGCAACTGATCTTGTTGTATCTCTTTCGGCGTCAAAGGCATCAAGGTTACCTTGTGTCCATCATGCTTAAAAATGTATTGACAGTAACAATCATGAATGGCCCTTTTGTCATACTGCCATGGTCTTCCAAGTAAGATGTGGCTAGCATGCATAGGAACAATATCAAAAAACACCTCGTCCTTGTACCTACCAACTGAAAAAGGAATTAGAACTTGTTTAGTAACGTTTAACTCACCTCCTTCATTGAGCCATTGGAGTTTATATGGAGTGGGATGCTTTGATGTTTCCAATCTAAGTGATGTGATCCGATTCAGCATCAAAAATGGACTTGCATCTATCAACCTTTCTCAATGTTCAAAGGGGGATTTTCTTTATTTTCTTTAACTTAATCTTTCTTTATACCATAGTTATGATAATGGCTTACATACATTATATTTATAGTTATGATGATGATATTATAAATGTATGAAGTTATTATTATGAACCACATATTTATATCTTATATTACTTAGCTTATAATGCTTTCTTTTGTAGGTACATGTTCGGCCACATCATGGGAGATGATTTAAAGCTAGAATTGAAGTCAATGAGCTAGGAAACCTTACATAGGATGACTTGGGAGATCATGAAGAACAAATGGTGAAAAGTTGTCAGCTGACCTTCGAGCTCATAGCTCACTTGAGCTGGACTTTTGAGCTAGCTAGAGACTTCATTTCAGCTGGAGAGTGCACCATCATCTTCACCACGCAGAGCACTACAAATATGGTCTAGGTCAAATTTTGTGAATTCGTACCATTTCGCGAAGAGTTGCCAATCCGAGAAGTGACCTTTCACAAGGAGCTGTCCTATGACTCATCTTCATGCAATTCATCTATGGCCAGCTCATCTTCAGCTCAAACTCATGGGAAGAGCTCAAATAATGAAAGGTTGTTTCACACAAATGTGACCTTTCATAATTAGTTGCTGCCCCATTGATGCCAAGTCACCTAGACACATGTTTGATGCCAAGTCACGCCTAAGTTGCTGTTCATCTACACACCATGGAAGAGTCCACGCCTTAAGCATTCAACACCAACCATGTGAGTGCCACATGACCAGCCACCCCATGTGTTTTGCATGTGAATGAATTAGGCGCCAAGATGAATAGGCTTCTCTCTATTCGGCCTAAACATCATCATGCTTCAAATTGGCGCTAAGATGAAGAGTTATGGGAACCATTCGGCCAAAGACATCTCCCTCATCCAAGCATCATTTATTTTCATTTTAAGACATGTACTTTGCCGAAAAGGCATCTAGTTATTCGGCCAAGCCTTTACAAAACTATAAATAGGCTTTGGCATTCATTTGTAAACTCAACCCTTTGATAATTAAAATCCTTTTGTGAGATTATCTCTTCAAGTTCTTTTTAGAACTATATCGATTAAGCAAGCCTTTTCTAAAGCTTGTGGCGTCATTCCCTCATTGATACTTCTGGTTCCTAGTTTAAATAACTAGAGGGTCAAAGTCCTTTCATACCATCCCTTATAGAACTTATAAGAAACGGGTCTTTGCTCCTTTATAGCATTGGTTCCTTCTTAGTTTTATAAGATACAATCTGTCCATCACCATTATCACGCCTATATCATCACCATATTCCATCACCATATCACGCCAATAACATCATCCTTTCATTACCATTTCATCACCATTAAATCATCCTTCATTCATCAACAAGGCATACTTCATCACCACCATTGGAGGCCGAAGTCAACATCACTTGAAGGAGATTTATTCAACATTTCCGCAGCCCAACTTGATAACTATTCTATCCATTTCAAATCTTTCATTTCTATTTACTTTTCATTTCTTAATTATCATATACTTAATCAATTCTTCTTCTCTGTGCAGATTACTTTCAATCCAAGGTGTAGCATTTGGTGTCTCTCCTAGATCGGGAAACAACAAGGTTGCCAACTTCTCCATAATTGAAGAAGCCTGGTTAGCCTCACATCAAGCGGTAATCAGAGCCTTGGTGGATTGACATTAAAAGTGCTACAACAAAAAGCAACAAAAAAAGAAGAAACAAAAGAGAAAAGAAAAGACTCCTACAACAAATTTGGAGTGCAAAAGAAAGAAAAAAAAAGAAAATTCAAAAGCAAAAGAAAAGTGAAGCAAGTTGCAAAGTACACTCAAAGAGAAGCACCATACTCCCCAACTCAAACTTGAAGGAGGTATCCTGTTGTTTCTTGTGAAGGAAGATAGTAAGTGTTGCAACTTGAGTTGTAAGTCATCTTCACTTATTACTATTTCATTTCCTTTTTCTTTCATCTTTTCTTATTCCATTACCTTATCATCTTTCTTAACTTTTTCTAGCCTATCCTTTATCCTATACCTTAACCATTTCTAAACCGACGCACAAACTAAAGAAACTTGCTCAATCTTAAGTTAGTTCTTTAAAAGGACCCACAAGAGAGAATTGAGCGGTAAAAGGCAAACGAGAGGGTGAGATCAGAAGGGGGATCAGAAAAAGCCAAGGATCATATCCCCGAGTGCAAACACGAGAGTGAGTGGAGGGCAATCTGAAATTTTCTTTGGAGTGACCACGTGAGGTTTTTGTGAGTGTGCTGGTAAGATTTTTAAATTACTTTATTTCACTAACCATGTCTCAAAGTCCCCGAGGAAATGCAGGAACACCAAACTTACAAATGCAGGCACTCATTGGTGAAATGTTGAGAATGTTTCGTGAAGAGTTCGATGCTCTTCATGAGAAGATAGATCAACGCCATGATTACCACCAACCCGACATAATGGAGCCAATAGAAGGCAACACAACACCCCCTCCAGAAGAAGATGTTCAAGAAAATTTTGATGAGGGTGAACAAGCAGCATTCCAAGGCCCTAGACGTGCCATTATTGATGACAATTTGAGCAACATTAAGATCAAAATTCCTCAATTCCAAGGAAAGACTGATCCTGAAGCCTATCTTGAATGGGAAAGCAAAGTGGAACATGTTTTTAGTTGCCATAACTATTCCGAGATGAAAAAGTAAGATTGGCAGCCATGGAGTTTATAGACTATGCCTTAATATGGTGGGATCAACTTACCTTAACCGAAGGAGGAATGGAGAACGACCGGTCTCAACTTGGCATGAAATGAAAGGTATTATGAGAAAACGATTCATTCCTGTTCACTATCACCGTGACTTGTTTCAAAAGTTACAGAATCTTAGACAAGGCCATAGGAGTGTGGAGGAATACTACAAAGAGATGGAAGTGGCTATGATCCGAGTCAACATTGAGGAGGATCGTGAAGCAACTATGGCAAGATTCCTTGCTGGACTTAATCCCGAAATTGCCAATACCTTAGAGTTGTATCATTACATCGAATTAGATGAGATGGTACAAATGGCAATGAAGATTGAAAGGCAACTGAAGAAGAGACATACATCTCGTAATGTTGCGCCAACACCATCAAAATGGAGTCCAAACGTAAAGAAACCTACTCCTCCTGTTAAAGAACAAGCTGAATCTTCAAAGACTCAACAAGTAAGTAAAGACCCCAACCGAGGAAAGCAAACCACTGAACGATCAAGAGACATTAGATGTTTAAATGTCTTGGAAGGGGCCATATAGCTACACAATGTCCTAACCGGAATACCATGCTCTTACTTGGAAATGGTGAAATAGAATCAGAACCAGAAGAGGAAGAAAGGCACCCCTTGAAGTCAATGAAGAAATAACTCTTGCTGATCCCGTTGATCAAGGAGAAGCCTTGGTAATTAAAGGAGTTTGAATCTTCAAGTTGCGGAAGACAATGCACAACGAGAGAACATATTCCATACCGTCATATAAATGAAAGGTATGTTTTGTTATCATAGACGGTGGAAGTTGTACTAATGTGGCTAGTACAATAATGGTGGAAAAACTTGGTTTGAAAACAATGAAGCACCCAAATCCATATAAGTTGCAGTGGCTCAATGAACGAGGAGAACTCAACGTTAGCAAACAGGTGATAGTTCCTTTTTCCATTGGCAAATACAAAGATGAGGTTATGTGTGATGTTGTCCCTATGCACGCTAGCCATCTACTTCTTGGAAGGCCATGGCAATATGACAAAAGGACTATTCATGATTGTTTTACCAATCAATACTCGTTCAGCCATAAAGGAAAGAAGTTATCCTAACTCCTTTAACGCCTAAACAAGTTCAGAATGATCAAGTCAGAATGAAACAGTGTTGAGGCTATGAGGAAAGGAAAAGCAACACTGTGGAAGAAACTGATCCAAAAACAAGTGCTTATTCTTCAAAGTGCTTGATTCGAGAATGCCTATTGACAAAATGCAAGGTTAAAGATGATTATTCTAACTTTGAACATGCAGATTTTTCCTTTGACTTGCAGGGTTTACCAAGAGGCACCAATTGCCAAAAAGATTTAGGAGACGTGATCTTTGGGAACCCAAAAATGTGTCCATTGAAAAGCAAAAGGACATCAATTTTCATTCAAAGAATGTGTCTTTAGAAGAACCAATGGACGTGACCTATGAGAATCCAATGATCATGCCTATTAGAGTATTAAAAGACACCACTTTTGGGATATCAAGGGACCACAATATTCAAAGCAAAATTACATGGGCATATCTCACTCAAGAGCCTAAAGAAGGGATCCCAATTTCTGACGAAACAGCAACTATGGAATGGAGGAATGTTGAAAAGAACCACCCTTCGATTTGATGACAAATCGCTTTAAAGAAGGGGGGATGATGTGATCCGATTCAGCATCAAAAATGGACTTGCATCTATCAACTTTCTCAATGTTCAAAGGGGGATTTTCTTTATTTTCTTTAACTTAATCTTTCTTTATACCATAGTTATGATAATGGCTTACATACTTATTTTATAGTTATGATGATGATATAAATGTATGAAGTTATTATTATGAACCACATATTTATATCTTATATTACTTAGCTTATAAATGCTTTCTTTTGTAGGTACATGTTCGGCCACATCATGGGAGCTGATTTAAAGCTAGAATTGAAGTCAATGAGCTAAACCTTACATAGGATGACTTGGGAGATCATGAAGAACAAATGGTGAAAAGTTGTCAGCTGACCTTCGAGCTCATAGCTCACTTGAGCTGGACTTTGAGCTAGCTAGAGACTTCATTTCAGCTGGAGAGTTGCACCATCATCTTCACCACGCAGAGCACTACAAATATGGTCTAGGTCAAATTTTGTGAATTCGTACCATTTCGCGAAGAGTTGCCAATCCGAGAAGTGACCTTTCACAAGGAGCTGTCCTATGACTCATCTTCATGCAATTCATCTATGGCCAGCTCATCTTCAGCTCAAACTCATGGGAAGTAGCTCAAATAATGAAAGGTTGTTTCACACAAATGTGACCTTTCATAATTAGTTGCTGCCCCATTGATGCCAAGTCACCTAGACACATGTTTGATGCCAAGTCACGCCTAAGTTGTTGTTCATCTACACACCATGGAAGAGTCCACGCCTTAAGCATTCAACACCAACCATGTGAGTGCCACATGACCAGCCACCCATGTGTTTTGCATGTGAATGAATTAGGCGCCAAGATGAATAGGCTTCTCTCTATTCGGCCTAAACATCATCATGCTTCAAATTGGCGCCAAGATGAAGAGTTATGGGAACCATTCGGCCAAAGACATCTCCCCTCATCCAAGCATCATTTTTTCATTTTAAGACATGTACTTTGCCGAAAAGGCATCTAGTTATTCGGCCAAGCCTTTACAAAACTATAATAGGCTTTGGCATTCATTTGTAAACTCAACCCTTTGATAATTAAAATCCTTTGTGAGATTATTCTCTCTTCAAGTTCTTTTTAGAACTATATCGATTAAGCAAGCCTTTTCTAAAGCTTGTGGCGTCATTCCCTCATTGATACTTCTGGTTCCTAGTTTAAATAACTAGAGGGTCAAAGTCCTTTCATACCATCCCTTATAGAACTTATAAGAAACGGGTCTTTGCTCCTTTATAGCATTGGTTCCTTCTTAGTTTTATAAGATACAATCTGTCCATCACCATTATCACGCCTATATCATCACCATATTCCATCACCATATCACGCCAATAACATCATCCTTTCATTACCATTTCATCACCATTAAATCATCCTTCATTCATCAACAAGGCATACATCATCACCACCATTGGAGGCCGAAGTCAACATCACTTGAAGGAGATTTATTCAACATTTCCGCAGCCCAACTTTGATAACTATTCTATCCATTTCAAATCTTTTCATTTCTATTTACTTTTCATTTCTTAATTATCATATTACTTAATCAATTCTTCTTCTTCTGTGCAGATTACTTTCAATCCAAGGTGTAGCATTTGGTGTCTCTCCTAGATCGGGAAACAACAAGGTTGCCAACTTCTCCATAATTGAAGAAGCCTGGTTAGCCTCACATCACTAAGTTTTTCAACCATAAGAGTGCTAGCTACGTTTGTGCAACTTCCTCCATTGATGATCATTGTGCAAACCTTATCCTTGACATGGCATCTTGTATGGAAGATATTGTTTCTTTGAATATCCTCTTGGGATGTTTGTGATTGTAGGCACCTTTTCAAAACAAGCATCTCACCATGGTCTGCATTTTCTTCAGTTTTTTCTTCTTGTTTTGTTTCAGGTTCCTCGTCAAAAATAGGCTCATCAGAATCCGATACAATATCTCCATTTCAAGTACCATCATAGCATTTCAGTTGGGACATTGACTAGCAACATATCCTTTCCCAAAACATTTGAAACATCTAATGTCTTTGGATCTCTCGAAAGTACCGGTTTGCTTTTCTTTACCCTTACTAGATTCACCCACTTGTTTTGCTTTAGAAACTTCTATATGATCCTTTGGTTGTGTTGGAATTGGTTTCCTGCAGGTGATAAGCTTTTTCTTCTATTTGGTGGCCGAACTTGGACTGCTCCTAGTGTAGGATTTCCTTTTGAATTGTCTTTCAATTTTCATGGCCACGTGTACCATCTCTTCAATCTCTACATAATGTTGAAGTTCAACAAGGTTAGCAATATCATGATTTAGGCCAGATAAAAACCTTTCCATAGTTACTTCTATGTCTTCATCAACATTGGCTTGGATCATGGCTATCTCCATTTCTTTGAAATAATCTTCAATGCTCTTGCTTTCTTGTTTCAGATTTTATAATTTATGGTGAAGATCTCGATGATAGTGAGTAGGCACGAACTTTTTCCTCATAATGGCCTTCATTTTTCCCACATATTGATGGGGCGTTCACCATTTCGCCTTCTTGAACTCACCAATTGGTCCTACCAAGCTAAGGAATAGTCCACGAATTCCATAGCAGCAAGCCTGACCTTCTTTTGCTCTGTATAATTTTGGCATTCAAAAATGTGTTCAATCTTGATTACCCAATCAAGATAGGCTTCTGGATCAGTTCGTCCTTGAAATGGAGGAATGGTCACTTTGATGTTGATGAAGTTGTCATTCTGATTTCGATGAGCATCTCTTCTTACTACTGATGTTACTTCAGCCTCCTCTTCTTCGATTTCTTCTTCCATTCTAGGGTGATTTACTCTTCGGTTACTTAGGGATTCTTCAAATTGGTCCATACGATGATGCAAAGGCTCTAATTCTAATTTTAGCAATCTAGCCATTTCATGCATGATGATTGAGTTTGCAAATTAGGGGGTTCTCTTTCAGGGTTCATCCTGGACTTTGAAACATGGTTAGTGAAATAAGAAAAGAATAAGATGTGTAAAAGACCTTACCAGAATATACTCTCACAAGCCTCACGAGTCACTCTAAGGAAACTTGAATGTCACTCAATCCGCTCGTGTTTTCAGTCTAGGACTTAATGGCTTTTACTTGTCCTCTTCTGATCTCACACACGCTCCAGCCTTTTTCCTCTCAATTCTCTTGTCCCAAGTTCTAGTGAACTTTACTCAAGTCCGTATCAAGTAAATTTCTACTTGTTTGGCGTCGGCTGCAAAATGGTTAGTAGGAATGAAAAAACAAATATAATGAAAAGGTGGCTTAGAAATAGAAAGAAGAATAGAAAGGGTTACTTACACAAGTCACTTCACAACCTTCTATCACCATAATCAATTTAAACGGCTTACTTGAATTGCTTGGTGATGATAATTGTTGATGAGTGCTTCAACTTCTTTTCTTTCTTTTCTTTGGGTTTTCTTCTTTTGAGTGCTGGATTTTTTCTTTCTTTTGAGTGCTTCACTTTCTTTTCTGATTTTTCTTTTTCTTTAACTTTGCACTTCTTTTTGTATTTTTCTTTTTTTTTTGTTGTTGTACGTTGCTTTCTTCAACCAATAGCTCTGATTACTGCTTGATGTACCCTTGTTTGACTTCTGATGCCACATAATGTAAGGAATTTGTACCTTAACATTTGATTGTGGATATAGGAAGAAAGTAAAACAACCTGCACAAGTGAATGGCTCAAAAAGAGAGGGTTAAGGGTGGTAGATGTATGGTGAATAGGTGGACTGTTTAAAATGAGAGATGGAAGCGGAAGATGGCTGATATGGCTATGGGCATGGGTATGGATTATGAAACAAAGGGATGGTTGTGAGGATAGTATCTTAAAGAACACTCAAAGAAGAACCAATGCTATAGAGAGCAAAGACCCACACTTTATATTGCTTCTTCAAGGGGTGGTATTAAGTACTTTGACCCACTAGTTATATGAACTAGGAACTAGAAGTATCAAGGTGTAAAGAAAGGGGTTGACGCCACAAGTATAAAATACTTGATAAGTCGATAAAAGTCACCAGGACTTAAGGAAGAGAATAATCTCACTTATATTAATCAAAAGGTCTAAGTACAAATGATATATGCTTTCCTATTTATAGGAAATGGAGAGGCATGAACGAATAGTTACAAGGGGATTCAGCCAGCCTTGTGCCTTCCTATAGAGTCATAATTAATTACAAAATAGAGATGATGGTTCTATTTAAATGGAGGGTGATAACCCTTGGCTGAATAGCGCTTGTGTCCCTTCATGTTGGTGCCAATTTGGATGAGAGATGATGCTTGGCCGAATAAGGAGATGACTCTTCATCTTGGTGCCTAAATGAGACCACGTGCAAGGCATATTGGGGTTGGTCTTATGTCACACAAATGGGTGTTCTAGGGAACCTTGTGGTGTAACCTTGTACATGGAATAATGGCTGATCATGTGCTCCATCTTGGGCGTGCTTGTGTCTCCTTCCAAGCTAGCTTGAGTGTGGAGTTAGCTAGCAAGCATGGGCTGTTTGTGAACAAGCTTCCTAGCCGAGTCCTTTGATAACACTTTTGGCAACTGAGCTTCAAATAGTCCAACTAGCTGAGTTTAGCTAGCCTTAAGCTCCTCCAGCTAAATCGTGCTTTCCTTAGCGTTCCAAAAGCTGCCTTGTACTTTGTGAGCTATTTGTGAGATGTATATGACGTCCAAATCATTCACCAAGCTACCTCAACATGCATCACACTCCAATGTACCTATATGTGCAAGAAAACAAGATAAGTCCATGATTTGATCTGTTATGAGCTAAATACCTTGCTGCCATGTATGATTATGGTGATGTGAGCTATGTTTGAAGGCCATGAGCTAATTATATCATCTCAAAATATGTGTAAGATAATGAATAAAGTTTAAGAGCTAATATGAATGCATATGAACTAATGAAATGGTTTATAATGATGCTGCCTTGATGTATATATATGATAATCATGCTTAATATGATTATAAGACTATTCTAACATGTTTAAATATCAATGTGCATGCTGTTTTCATACTAAGTTATTCATTAACTACATAACAAGTATTCTTATCATGAAATGTATTATAAAAGCATATGTATATAACTAATATAAAGTAAATCCAATATAAAGATGTTCAAGAGTACTCCCTTTGTAGATGAAAATGTGCTTGCATCATTTGAAGAAGAACGTTTTGAGGAGACAAGAACAATTGGAAATGAATCTGTTAGAGTTGAAAAGGATGTTTTGCAAGAAGTGGAGCAAATTAAAAATGGCAAGAATGAGTGTAGAGAAGAGAAGCAGAGTGAAGGAAAAATTATACCTAACAAATCTTCTTCTACTTTTTCTTATGTCTTGCAGGATATTCCAAGAGACCTATCTTTTCAAATAGAAATTTCAAGAAACATGTCTTTTTAAGAACCAATAGGTGTGACCTTTTTAAGAAACAGTTATGCCACTTGAAGTTCAAAAAGATGTGTCACTTGAAGTGCCAAAAGTTGCGATGATTGAGTGATGTAAGGCTAACCAGACTTCTTCAATAATGGAGAAGTTGGCAACCTTGTTGTTTCCCAATCTAAGAATGACACCAAATGCTACACTTTGAATTAATAAGTAATATGCAAAAATTCAAAGAAAGAAATGATTAAAATGGAATATGGAAGAGAAAGGAAATGATAAGTAAGGAAATGGAAAGAAATGATATCAAAGTGGGCTGTGAAAATGTCGAATAAATCTCCTTCAAGTGATGTTGACTTTGGCCTCCAAATGGTGATGATGAAATGCATTGTTGATGAATAATGATTTAATGGTAAAAAGATGGTTTGGGGGAATAAATAGGTGTTCATTCGGCTAGATACATGACTTTTAAATGTAAATACATGTGATTTTAATGAATGAGGATGTCCTTGGCTGAATGGTCTCCTTGCTCTTCATCTTGGCGCCAGCTTTGAACAAAGATGATGCTTTGGGTGAATAATGGGAACTCTCTTCATTTTGGAGCCCATTCCATCCACACGCATGGCACATGTGTGGGCTGGTCATGAGGCACTCACATGGGTGGCATAGGGAGTTTATGATGTGGCTCCTCTTTGGCGTGAATATGATCAGCAACTAGGTGTGACTTGGCATCTATCTTGCATCTAAGTGACATGTCATCAATGGGGAAGCAACTAATTATGAAAGGGAATATTTTTGTGAGGCATCCTTTCATCATTTGGGCTACTTCCCATGGGTTTGAGCTGAAGTTGAGCTGGCCATAGATGAAGGACATGTGTATAAGTCTTACGGCAGCTCCTTGTGAAAATGTACTTCTTGGAATGGTAATTCTTCGCGACAAGGTACGATTTCACATAAATTAACCCAGACCATATTTGTAGTACTTTGTGTGGTGAAGATGATAGTGCAACTCTCTAGCTGAAAAGAGGTCTCTAGCTAGCTCAAAAGTCCAGCTCAAGTCAGCCATGAGCTCGGAGGTCGGCTGGCAACTTTGTCTCAAAATGTTCTTGAGCTATCTCGGAGTTGTCCTAGTCAAGTTTCCTTAGCTCAATGACTCCAATTCTAGCTTTAAGTCAGCTGCCATCATGTGGTCAGACATGTACCTACAAAAGAAAGCATAATATAAGCTAAGTATTTAAAGATATAATCATGTAAATATGTGGTTCATAATAATAACTTCATACATTCATAATATCATCTTCATAACTATAAATATAATGTATGTAAGCTATTATCACAACTATGGTATAAAGAAAGATTAATTTAAAGAAAATCCCTCTTAGATTATTGAGAAAGGTTGGAGATGCAAGTCCATTTTTGACGATGAATTGGATCACTTCATCCCCCTTCTTTAAAGTAATTTGTCCTCAAATCAAAGGGTGGTTTCTTTTCAACGTTCCTCCATTCCATAGTTGATGTTTCGTCAGAAATTGGTGTTCCTTCAATAGTCTCTTAAGTGAGATATGCCCATTTAATTTTGCTTTAAATAATTAGGTCCCTTAATTTCCCAAAAGTGGTGTCTCTTAATACTCCAATAGGCATGATCATTGAATCCTTATAGGTTACGTTCATTGGTTCTTCCAAAGACACGTTCTTTGAATGAAAAATGGTGTCCTTTTGCTGTTTGATGGATACGTCCTTTGAATGAAAAATTATGTCCATTTGTTGAAAATTTGTCTCCTTTGTTGTTCAATGGATATTTCTTTTGGATTCCCAAAGGTCACGTCTCCTAAACCTTTCTTTTGGAAAATAGGCATTCTCGAATCAAGCACTTTGAAGAATAAGCACTTGTTCTCGGATCAGTTTCCTCCATGGTTGTTGCTTTTCCTTTCCTTATAGCCTCAACACTTTGCTTCATTTTGGCTTGATCATTTTGGACTTGTTTAGGTGTTAAAGGAGTAAGAATAATCTTCTTTCCTTTATGGCTGAATGAGTATTGATTGGTAAAACAATCATGAATAGTTCTTTTATCGTATTACCATGGCCTTCCAAGAAGTATATGGCTAGCGTGCATAGGGATAACATCACACATAACCTCATCTTTGTATTTGCCAATGGAAAAAGGAACTATCACCTGTTTGCTAACGTTGAGTTCTCCTCGTTCATTGAGCCACTGCAACTTATATGGATGCGAGTGCTTCATTGTTTCAAATCAAGCTTTTCCACCATTATTGTACTAGCCACATTAGTACAACTTCCACCATCTATAATAACAAAACATATCTTTTAATTTACATGGCATCGGGTATGGAAAATGTTCTCACTATGCATTGTCTTCTATGACTTGAACATTCAAACTTCTTTTAATTACCAAAGCTTCTCCTTGATCAATGGGATCAGTAAGAGTGATCTCTTCATTGACTTCAATAGGTGCCTCTTGTTCTTCTTCAGATTCAGATTCTATTTCACCATTTCCAAGTAAAAGCATGGTGTTCCGGTTAGGACATTGTGTAGATACGTGTCCCCTCCCAAGACATTTAAAGCATCTATTGTCTCTTGAACGTTCAGTAGTTTGCTTTCCTCGGTTGGGATCTTTATTTACTTTCTAAGTCTTTGAAGATTCAGCTTGATCTTTCACAGGAGGAGGAGTTGGATTCTTGTTGTTGTTTGGACTCCATTTGGATGATGTGGGCGCAATATTACGAGATGTATGTCTCCACTTACTATCTTCCTTCACAAGAAACAACAAGGATACCTCATTCTAGTTTGTTGTTGGGCAGATTGTATGTCCTTCTCTTTGAGTCTACTTTGCAACTTTCTTCACTTTTTCTTTTTCTTTGAATTTTCTTCTTTTTGTTTTCTTTCTTTTGCACTCCAAATTTGATGTAGGAGTCTTTTTCTTTTCTTTTTGTTTTTCTTCTTTATTTTTCTCTTTTTGTTGCTTTTGTTGCAGCACTTGATTGTCAATCCACCAAACCTCTGATTACCGCTTGATGTAAGGCTAACCAGGCTTCTTCAATAATGGAGAAGTTGGTAACCTTTTTGTTTCCTGATCTAGGAATTACACCAAATGCTACACTTTGAATTAATAAGTAATCTGCAAATATTCAAAGAAAGAAATGATTAAAATGGAATATGGAAGAAGAAAGGAAATGATAAGTAAGGAAATGGAAAGAAATGATATCAAAGTGGGCTGCGAAAATGTTGAATAAATCTTCTTCAAGTGATGTTGACTTCGGCCTCCAAATGGGGGTGATGAAATGCCTTGTTGATGAATGAAGGATGATTTAATGGTGAAGAAATGGTAATGGAAGGATGATGATATAGGCGTGAATGGTGATGGAGGATGGTGATGGATAGATGATGATGAATAGATAGTATCTTATAAAACTAAGAAGGAACCAATGCTATAGAGGAGCAAAAACCCATTTCTTATAAGTCTTATAAGGGATGGTATGAAAGGACTTTGACCCACTAGTTATATAAACTAGGAACCAGAAGTATCAAGGAAGGGATTACCACCACAAACTTTAGAAAAGCTTGCTTAATCGATATAGTGCTAAAAAGAACTTGAAGAGAGAATAATCTCACAAGAGTTTTAATTTATCAAAGGGTTCAATTTACAAATGAATATCAAAGCCATATTTATAGGCTTGCATAGGTTTGGCCGAATAAATAGATGTCCATTCGGCTAGATACATGACTTTTAAATGTAAATACATGTTGTTTTAATGAATGGGGATGTCCTTGGCCGAATGGTCTTCTTGCTCTTCATCTTGGCGCCAACTTTGAACAAAGATGATGCTTTGGCCGAATAATGAGAACTCTCATCATTTTGGTGCCCATTTTATCCACACGTATGGCACGTGTGTGGGCTGGTCATGAGGCACTCACATGGGTGGCATAGGGAGTTTATGATGTGGTTCCTCCTTGGCGTGAATATGATCAGCAACTAGGTGTGACTTGGCATCCATCTTGCATCTAAGTGACATGTCATCAATGGGACATCAACTAATTATGAAAGGGCACATTTGTGTGAGGCATCCTTTCATCATTTGGGCTACTTTCCATGGGTTTGATATGAAGTTGAGCTGGCCATAGATGAAGGACATGTGTATAAGTCTTTGGGTAGCTCCTTGTGAAAAGATACTTCTTGGAATGGCAATTCTTCACGAAAAGGTAAAATTCCACAAAAATTGACCTAGACCATATTTGTAGTGCTCTGTGTGGTGAAGATGATGGTGCAACTCTCTAGCTAAAAAGAGGTCTCTAGCTAGCTCAAAAGTCCAGCTCAAGTCAGCTATGAGCTCGGATATCAGCTGACACCTTTGTCTCAAAATGTCCTTAAGTTGTCCCGGAGTTGTCCTAGTCAAGTTTTCATAACTCAATGACTCCAATTCTAGCTTTAAGTCTGCTCCCATCATGTGGCCGAACATGTACCTACAAAAGAAAGCATAATATAAGCTAAGTATTTAAAGATATAATCATGTAAATATGTGGTTCATAATAATAACTTCATACATTCATAATCTCATCATAATAACTATAAATATAATGTATGTAAGCTATTATCACAACTATGGTATAAAGAAAGATTAATTTAAAGAAAATCCCCCTTAGATTATTGAGAAAGGTTGGAGATGCAGGTCCATTTTTTACGCTGAATTGGAACACATCATTGAGGCTCCAAGTACATTACAACAATTGAAGAGAATTCAACAACCAATGGAGTTTTCCATCATCAAGGAACCAACACCCATTAAACATCCTCCATGGTTTGCTATTTCCATTCATCTTGTTTATTCATTTTTTTACCTTTGGTTTATTTTGTAGTGAAATAATTCATATCTTCTTCTACTTATCATTTATGTTATTAGCTCATATGTATTCATTTTAACTTTTAGGTTTTAAACATTAGCTCACACATATTATATGATGATATATTTAGCTCATGACATTCAATCATAGCTCACATTACCATAATCATGCATGACAACAAGATATTTAGCTCATATCAGCTCAATGCCATGGACTTACCTTGTTTCCTTGCACATATAGATACATTGGAGCATGACACACGTTGGGGTAGCTTGGTGGATTATTTGGACATCATATGCAGCTCACAAAGTACATGACAAGTCGTGGAACACTAAAGAAAGCTCAACTCAGTTGAAGGAGCTCAAGGCTAGCTAATCTCAGCTAGTTGAACTATTTGAAGCCAAGTTTCCAAAAGTGACATCAAGTGTAGCTGAATGTATCTGAATGTATTGATATGAAGCTTGCAAGATCTTGGCTAGGAAGCTCATTCACATCCAGCCCCTGCTTGCTAGCTAGCTACACACACAAACAAGCTTGGAAGAAGACACATGCATACCCAAGATGATACACATGATCAGCCTTCATCATATACAAAAGGCTCCCTAGAACACCCATGTGCGTTCCATGTGACCAGCCACCATATGCCTTGCATGTGGTCTCATTTAGGCGCCAAGATGAAGAGCCATCTCACCATTTGGCCAAGCATCATTCCCTCTCCCATTTGGTGCCAATTTGAAGGGATACAAGAGCTATTCGGCCAAGGGTTGTTACCCTTCATTTAGGACTGAACCATCATCTATTTATCATTTAAATTATGAATTTATAGGGAGACAAAAGGGCTGGCAAAACCACCATGTATCTATTCGGCCATGCCCCTCAAAAATCTCTAATTATGCCATCATATTTCATTTCTAATCAGACCTTTTGATTAATTAAAGTGAGATTATTCTCTTTGATTAAGTCCTTGTGACTTTTATCAACTTATCAAGTATTTTTAATACTTGTGGCGTCAACCCCTTCCCTTTGATACTTTTGGTTCCTATCTCCATATAGATAGTGGGTCCAAGTCCTTACTACCACTCCTTAAATAAGCAATATAAAGTCTAGGTCTTTGCTCTCTATAACATTGGTTCTTCTTTGAGTCTTCTTTAAGATACTATCCTCATAACCATTCCATTGTTTCAATTAACCAAAACATAGCCATAACATCCTTCCGCTACCATCTCTCATTTATTAAATAGCCTACCATTTCACCTTTACATATACCACCCAAACCATATATTTGATCCATTCACTTATTCAGGTTGTTTTGCTTCCTTCCTAGATGATACGATCCAAACTAGCTCCAATTTTCTCCATGACTTTATCACACCATGGATGTTATTCAAAGTTGTTTCTAAGGGAGTTCTTCCTTACCCTATCTTATATTATATCATTTATACATTCTATTCTACCATAAGCATGCATTCAAATGTTAGTATAAATTATCATAATAATTCCATCTTATGCCTAGTTGATGAAGTCCTTCATATCATTCAAATATATGCTATGATTACATATCGTTTCTTAGGATATTATTATTACATGTTTCCATTTATCATTTATTATGAATACCATGTTAAATGATATTCATGCATACAACATATATCCACAATGTTATTTCAAGAATGTTAAGTATGTTATATAAGTCTTGCATTCATTTAAGCATGATTATCACATATACATCAAGGCAACATAATTATCATTCATTTTATCAGCTCCTATGCATTCATTTTAGCACTTAGGCTTTATGCATTAGTTCATACATATTATAAGATGATATATTTAGCTCATGGCCTTCAATCATAGCTCACATTACCATATTCATGCATGACAGCAAGGTATTTAGCTCATAATAGCTCAATATCATGGACTTACCTTGTTTCCTTGCACATATAGGTACATTGGAGTGTGATGCATGTTGAGGTAGCTTGGTGAATGATTTGGATGTCATATGCAGGTCACAAACATATCTCAAAGTACAAGTAGCTCATAGAACACTAAGGAAAGCTCGATTCAGTTGGAGGAGCTTAAGGCTAGTTAAACTCAACTAGTTGGACTATTTGAAGCTAAGTTGCCAAAAGTGATGTCAAAGGTAGCTGAATGTAGCTAAACATGCTGTTATGGAGCTCACAAGGACTTGGCTAGGAAGCTTGTTCACAAACAGCCCATACTTGCTAGCTAGCTCCACAGTCAAGCTAGCTTGACACTCAAGCGCTAGCTTGGAAGGAGACACATGCACGCCCAAGATGTAGCACGTGATCAACCATCATTCCATGTACATGGCTGCACCACAAGGTTCCCTAGAACACCCATCTGCGTGCCATATGACCAACCCCTATGTGCCTTGCATGTGGTCTCATTTAGGTGCCAAGATAAAGAGTCCTCTCCCTATTCGGCCAAGCATCATCTCCCATCCAAATTGGCGCCAACATAAAGGGACACAAGAGCTATTCGACCAAGGGTTATCACCCACCATTTAAAATGGACCATTATCTCTATTTTATAATTAATTATTACTCTATAGGAAGGCACAAGGCTGGCCGAATCCTCTTGTAACTATTCGGCCATGCCTCTCCATTTCCTATAAATAGGAAAGCATATATCATTTGTACTCAGACCTGTTTGATTAATATAAGTGAGATTATTCTCTTCCTTAAGTCCTGGTGACTTTTATCAACTTATCAAGTATTTTATACTTGTGGCGTCAACCCCCTTTTCACCTTGATACTTCTGGTTCCTAGTTCTTATAACTAGTGGATCAAAGTACTTAATACCACCCCTTGAAGAAGCTATATAAAGTCTGGGTCTTTGCTCTCTATAGCATTGGTTCTTCTTTGAGTCTTCTTTGAGATACTATCCTCATAACCATCCCTTTGTTTAATTATCCATAACCCATAGCCATATCAATCATCTTCCGCATCCATCTCTCATTTAAACAACCCACCTATTCACCCTAACGTCTACCACCCTTAACCATCTCTTTTTTAAGTCATTCACTTGTACAGGTTATTTTGCTTCCTTCCTAGATCCACAATCAATTGTTAAGGTACAAGTGCCTTACATCAAGCGGTAATCAGAGCTATTGGTGGAAGAAAGCAACGTGCAACAACAACAAAAAGAAAAATACAAAAAAAGAAGTGCAAAGTCAAAGAAAAATAAAAATAAAAAAAGAAAGTGAAGCACTCAAAAGAAGAAAAAAGCAAAGAAAAGAAAGAAAAGAAGTTGAAGCACTCATCAACGATTATCATCACCAAGCAATTCAAGTAAGCCGTTTAAATTGATTGTGGTAATAGAAGGTTGTGAAGTGACTTGTGTAAGTAACCCCTTTTATTCTCTTCTTTCTATTTCTAAGCCACCCTTTCAATTATATTTTTGTTTTGCATTCCTACTAACCTATTTGCAGCCGATGCACAACAAGTAAAATTTACTTTATACGGTTTTGAGTAAAGTCCTCTAGAACTTGGGATAAGAGAATCGAGAGGAAAAAGGCTAGAGCGTGTGTGAGATCAGAAGAGGACAAGTAAAAGCCATTAAGTCATAGAGTGTAAACACGAGCGAATTGAGTTACATTCAAGTTTCCTTGGAGTCACTCGTGAGGCTTTGTGAGAGTATATTCTTGTAAGGTCCTACACAGATTTCATTTTTTCTTATTTTCTAACATGTCTCTTCCATCCAACATCCTTGTAGTCAAAAGGACTTTGAACATCAAAGTAAAGAAGATGAACAAAGAGAGAATATCTTCCATACAAAATGTCACATTGGGGATAAAGTTTGTGTGATGATCATTGATGGAGGAAGTTGTACAAACGTAGCAAGTACTCACATGGTGGAAAAGTTGGGTCTCAAGACTTCCAAGCATCCTCATCCTTACAAACTTCAGTGGCTCAACGATGTGGGTGAAGCCAAGGTAACCAAACAAGTTGTAGTACCTTTCTCAATTGGGAGATACAATGGTGAAGTCCTTTGTGACGTGGTGCCCATGAGTGCAAGTCACATTATATTAGGATGTCCTTAGTAATTTGATAAGAAGGCTACTCACGATGGATTTTCCAATAAGTATTCATTCTAACCCCAAGGGAGAAAAATCATATTAGCACCGATGCTTCCAAGCCAAGTCCATGAATGACAAGTGACCCTTAAGTCACGCATAGAAGAATGGGAGAAAAGGGAGGCCATGAAAAGAAACTTTGAAGAAGAACATTTTGAGGAGACAAGAACAATTGGGGTTGAAAAATCTAAAAAGGATAAGTGTAGAGAAGAAAAGAAAAGTAAAGGATAAATTTTACCTAACAAATCTTCTTCTACTATTTCTTTTTCCTTGTATGATATTCAAAGAGACATATCTTTTCAAGTAGAAAATTCAAGAAACATGTCTTTTGAAGAACCAATAGTTGTGAGCTTTGGTAATCCACAAGACATTTCCTTTGACATTCCAATAGTTATGCCACTTGAAGTTCAAAAAGATGTGTCACTTGAAGTGCCACAAGTTGTGATCATTGAGGCTCCAAGTACATTACAACTATTGAAGAGATTTCAGCAACCAATGGAGTTTTCCATCATCAAGCAACCAATGCCCTTTAAACATCCACCCTGGTTTGCTAATTCTATTCATTTTGTTATTAGTTTTTCATTTTATAACTTTGATTCATTTTGCAGCAATTTGATTAGTATAAGTGGTGTTATCCAATCAATCTATGATGACAAGATCATTTATCAATTTGAGTTTGATTGGTACATCAAATTTAGCCACTACGATGGTGTGAAGAAAGCATTGTCCACCTTTTTAAAGGTCATCATCTGGAAGAACACAAAGCTTAAATTTGTTGACTTTATCCACTTGCTTGAAGGAGAACAAAAGTCAAATTTCTTCACTAACCATCATGATGATTCAAGGAGTAAGAGTGAAAAGATACAATGTTTTGAAAGGATACAACCTTTGGAGTACAAGACACAAATTTTGAATCAAAGGACATGTGACACTTTCCAAACATTGTGTCCTCCCAATAAAGGACACGAAGTTACCCGATTTGAACCCAAGAGGTTGAACATTTCGTGTAAATCATCTATTGGAGGAAAGAATAAATATTCAATCCTTCCTACATCAAGAAAGTCTTCAATGAGAAACTACTTCGATTTGAGGACAAATCGCCTAAAAGAAGGGGAGGATGATACGATCCAAACTAGCTCCAATTTTCTCCATGACTTTATCACACCATGGATGTTATTCAAAGCTGTTTCTAAGGGAGTTCTTCCATACCGTATCTTATATTATATCATTCATACATTCTATTCTACCATAAGTATGCATTCACATGTTAGTATAAATTATCATAATAATTCCATCCTATGTGATGTAAGGTATTTGTACCTTACCAATTGATTTTGGATCTAGGAAGGAAGCAAAACAACCTGCACAAGTGAATGGCTAAAAAAGAGAGGGTTAAGGGTGGTAGACGTATGATGAATAGGTGGGCTGTTTAAAATGAGAGATGGAAGCGGAAGATGGTTGATATGGTTATGGTTATTCTTATGAAACAAAGGGATGGTTGTGAGGATAGTATCTTAAAGAAGACTCAAAGAAGAACCAATGCTATAGAGAGAAAAGACCCAGACTTTATATTGCTTCTTAAAGGGGTGGTATTAAGTATTTTGACCCACTAGTTATATGAACTAGGAACCAGAAGTATCAAGGTGAAAAGAATAATATCATAAGTATAAAGGGGTTGACGCCACAAGTATAAAATACTTGATAAGTCGATAAAAGTCACTAGGACTTAAGGAAGAGAATAATATCACTTATATTGATCAAAAGGCTGATTACAAATGAAATATAATGGCCTATTTATAGTTTTTGAAGGGACTTGGCCGAATAGGTACATGTTGGTTCGGCCAGACCTTGTACCTTCCTAAAATGACATGAGTTTTAATGAAAAAATAAGACTTTAATGAAAATACATGCTCTTAGCCGAATGGTTATGTGTTGGTTCGGCCCTAAGGATGATTTGAATGCATTTGGAAGTTATTTGGGTGCCAAAATGAAGAAGAAAGAGTCTTTGGCCGAATAGGAAGCATCCCTTAGTGTTTTGGCGCCAATTTAATGTCACATGAGTGCACATGCTTGAATGATGCACATGGTAACCTACTTGAATGCATATGGGTGATCTAGGGAGCCTTGTGGTGCAGCCTTGTGCATGGGATGATGGCTGGTCATGTACTACATCTTGGGCGTGCATGTGTCCCCTCCTAGCTAGCTTGAATGTCGAGCTAGCTTAGCAAGCATGGGGCTGTTTATGAACAAGCTTCCTAGCTGAGTCCTTGTGAGCTCCATAATAACATGTTCAGCTACATTCAGCTACCATTGATATCATTTTTGACAACTCAGCTTGAAATAGTCCAACTAGCTGAGTTTTGCTAGCCTTGAGCTCCTCCAGCTGAATTGAGCTTTCCTTAGTGTTCCATGAGCTGCCATGTTCCTTGTGAGCTGTTTATGAGCTACATTTGATGTCCAAATAATCCACCAAGCTACCCTAACGTGTACCATGATCCAATGTACCAACATGTGCAAGCAAACAAGGTAAGTCCATGGCATTGAGTTGATATGAGCTAAATACCTTGCTGCCATGCATGAATATGGTAATGTGAGTTAGGATTGAAGGCCATGAGCTAAATATATCATCTTATAATATGTATGAACTAATGCATAAAGGCTAAGTGCTAAAATGAATGCATAGGAGCTGATAAAATGAATGTTAATTATGCTGCCTTGATGTATATGTGATAATCATGCTTAAATGAATGCAAGACTAATATAGCATACTTAACATGCTTGAAATAACATTGTGGATATATGTTGTATGCATGAATATCATTTAACATGGTATTCATAATAAATGATAAATGGAAACATGTAATAATAATATCCTAAGAAATGATATGTAATCATAGCATATATTTGAATGATTTGAAGGACATGATCAACTAGGCATAGGATGGAATTATTATGATAATTTATACTAACATGTGAATGCATGATTATGATAGAATAGAATGTATGAATGATATAATATAAGATAGGGTAAGGAAGAACTCCCTTAGAAACATTAATGAAAATCATCCTTGGTGTGATCAAGTCATGGAGAAAGTTGGAGCTAGTTTGGATCGTATCATCATCCCCTTCTTTTAGGCGATTTTTCCTCAAATCGAAGTAGTTTCTCATTGAAGACCTTATTGTTGTAGGAAGGATTGAATCCTTATGTTTTCCTCTAATAGATGATTCACATGAAATGTTCAACCTCTTGGCTTCAATTCTGGTAACTTCACGTCTTTTGATGGGATGACACAATGTTTGGGAACCATCACATGTCCTTTGAATGGAAAAGACATATCCCTTCACGAACCAACTTGATCCTTTTACTTTATTCTTTGAATAATCACAATGATTGGAAAGGACCTCTATCACTTCAATTCCTCCTTTTAATTCACCATGCTTGTTGGTGAAAAGGTTTGTATCCTGGTTGGAGTCATCACTTCTCTTGGTGAAAATAATTATTCTTTGAATAACTCCTTGGTGCTGATTTAAATGATCATTTCCTTTTACCTTTGTGCCTCTCCAAATGATTGTCTTTAAGGTTGGTAGTATTTCACCTTAAGGATGAAACAAGTTGCTGCAAAACAAATCAAAGTTAGTAAATGAAAAACTATTAACAATATGAATGGAAATAGAAAACCATGGAGGATGTTTAATGGGTGTTGGTTACTTGATGATGAAAAATTCCATTGGTTGTTAAAATATCTTCAATATGTGCAATGTACTTGGAGCATGAATGATATCAACTCTTGGTACTTCAATTGGCACATTCTTTCGAATTTCAAGAGGTACATCATTTGAAATGTCAAAGGACATGTCTTGTGGATCACCAAAAGTCACGTTTATTGATTCTTCAAAAGACATGTTTCTTGAATCTCCAGCTTGAAAAAATATGTCTCTTGGAATATCCTGCAAGGAAAAAGAAATAATAGAAGAAGATTTGTTAGGTAAAATTTATCCTTCACTTTACTTCTCTTCTCTGCACTCATCCTTTTCAAATATGCCATTTTCAATTTGCTCCACTACGTGCAAATCATCCTTTTCAACTTCAATAAATTCATTTCCAATTCTTCTTGTCTCTTCAAAATATTCTTCTTCAATGGTATTTTCTTTGATTTGCTCAATTCTCCTCATATCTTCATTACTTTTCTTAATGGCCTTCATTTTCTCCCATTCTTCTATGCGTGACTTAAGGGTCACTTGACATTCATGAACTTGACTTGGAAGCATAGGCGCCAATATGGTTTTCTTTCCTTGATGTTGGAAAGAATACTTGTTAGAAAATCCATCATGGGTAGCCTTCTTGTCAAACTGCCATGGACGTCCTAATATAATGTGGCATGCACTCATGGGCACCACGTCACAAAGGACTTCATCATCATATCTCCCAATTGAGAAAGGTACAACAACTTGTTTGGTTACCTTGGCTTCACCCACATTGTTGAGCCATTTAAGTTTGTAAGGATGAGGATGCTTTGAAGTCTTGAGACCCAACTTTTCCACCATGTGAGTACTTGCTACATTGGTACAACTTCCTCCATCAATGATCACCACGCAAATTTTATCTCCCACGTGACATTTGGTATGGAAGATGTTCTCTCTTTGTTCATCCTCTTGACTTTGAATGTTCAAAGTCCTTTTGACTACAAAAATGTTGGATGGAAGAGACATGTTAGAAAATAAGGAAAAACAAAATGTGTGTAGGACCTTACCAGAATATACTCTCGCAAAGCCTCACGAGTCACTCCAAGGAAAACTTGAATGTCACTCAATCCGCTCGTGTTTACACTCTAGGACTTTAATGGCTTTTATTTGTCCTCTTCTAATCTCACACACGCTCTAGCCTTTTTTCTCTCGATTCTCTTGTCCCAAGTTCTAGAGGACTTTACTCAAAATTGTATCAAGTAAATTTTTACTTGTTTAACATCAGACAAGTCACTTTACAACCTTCTATCACCACAATCAATTTAAAATGCTTACTTGAATGGCTTGGTGATGAGAATTGTTGATGAGTGCTTCAACTTTCTTTCTTTCTTTTCTTTGTTTTTTCTTCTTTTGGAGTGCTTGACTTTTCTTTTTTTAGAGTGCTTGACTTTTTTTTGCTGATTTTTTTATTTTCTTTTACTTGCACTTCACTTGCACTTGTTTTGTATTTTTCTTTTTGATGTTGTTGTGATACAGTTCAACCTAGCCTCACTTGGATGGATGGTGAAGTTAAGGTTGTACCTTTGATTGTTTCGATCTAGGAAAGCAACAAGGATCCTGCACAAATAAGAAAGCTCAAAAAAATAGTTAAATGGAAGTAATGAAATGGAAATATAAATATGACAGCGAAATATAAATATAAGTTGGTGATATGTTTAAATAAAATGATGAAGTATGGTAATGGAAGTAGAATGAAGGTGATGGAGATGAATATAAAAGTAGTATCTCAAAGAAGAACCAATGTTAAAGAACAAAGACCTAGACTTTATATTGCTTCTTTAAGGGATGGTAAACAAGGACTTTGACCCACTATCTATAAAGAGATAAGAACCAGAAGTATCAGGGTGACATAGATAGGGGTGACGCCACAAGCATAAGCTTGATAAGTCGATAAAGTTCACTTAAGAACTAAAGAGAGAAACTCTCATAAATATTTGATTAAACAAAGTGAATTGGTTCTTACAAATGAAATGGAAAGTTATTTATAGGCCTAAGAGATGTCTAGGATGCACATACAAGATTTAATGATTGAACATTCATGGATGAATGTTCATCCCTTAGGAAATACAATGTACGATCAATGGTGAATGTATGATGAATTAATGAATAAATCTTCATGAATGTATCTTCATGACTGAATCCTTCCTCCCATGTGTTAACATGTTTGATTTGTCTTCTATGGATGAATGTTCATGAATATATCTTGGCTGAAATTCTTCTCCCCTTGTGTGAACATGACTATTTGGCTTCTTGCATGAATATGCATGAATGGATTAACTTAAAAGCCTTTGAATGAAACCTTGCACCTTAAAAAAAATGTTCTGATTCATTTTAATACTCTTTTCTCGTCCAAGCATGTCTCCATTAATGCCTCTCATTCATAAATCCTTTGAAGGAGATGAATGGTTGCAAACCTGGTACTTTTTTCCAGCTTGCACTATCTTCAGTAATCTGGGTATATCTCAAGCTCCCGATATCGGATTGATATGATTCAAAATGATTTGGAAATATAAGAGATAGGGGATTAAATGTTAAGAGACTTCATCACCCAAAGATGCTTGTAACATGTTAAAAAATGTATATCAATCTGACTGACGTGAATTGTCCAACCAACTCTTCAATTTCCTTTAGTCTTCTTATCATCCAATGAACCTAGACAAAGTATGTAAACAAATAATTAGATAGGAATTGAGCTATGATATTTATGAATGCATGATTCCACCTATGTTAATAATTCAAATGAGCTAACTATGAATGCATATGCATTGAATGAGTTATATAAAGATGTGAATTAATAAGTCATGCATGAATATCATATATTATACATATAAATGACAGCAAATAATATTCAAGCAAAAATTAAGAATAAGATAAACATATTCACGTGACATGTAATGCATAAATGAGTAAATAAATAATAAAATAAGGTAAGCCTCCCTTAGAATCAACAAGGTAGAATGTCCATGAAGTGATCACGTGTTGAAGAAGTTTGGTCCTTGGCATGATCGCATCATTCCCCCTTCTTTAGAGCTATTTGTCCTCAAATCGAATGCTTCTGTCATTGATTGATTGATTGGTGTATGAAAGGATGAATGAAGATCATTATCTTTTATAGGGTATGCATGAATTTCTTTGAATCCTTCAAGTAGGTAAGTCATCCCAACTTTAGTCTTTGTACCTTTCCAAATTATGAATCTTGAATAGTTGGATAATGCTCGTTTCTTTTCCTTGAAATGATGATCACAAGAAAGAACACTTCCATGTAAATGATTCAATGTGCTGTAAAATAGAAATAAGTTAGAACATAAGTATCATTAACAATGTGAATGAACGTACAAGATTCACTAAGGTTCATGAATGGAATTTGGTTCGTTGAAACTTCCCTTTCATAAGGTTCATTGAATATTGAATATGAAGTGAATGTACTTCGAATATCAAAGAGCACATGCTTTGGAATACCAAATGTTCCAACCTTTGGAACTTCAATGAACAAATGTGATTCACCAATTTGCAATGATATGGCCTTTGGAATAACCTGCAAATCAAATGATAGAATAGGAAGAAAAGATTGATTAGTAGAAAGTAAAACTTCCTTCTCCTCACATTCTTTTCTCTCATGCTCATGTTTGTTTTGAATGATTTCTTCAATCTCATCTTCAATTACTCTAATGGCTTTCTTACGAAAAATCACACTCTCATTTTCAACTCCAAATGTCTTGTTTTTCTCACGATGTTCATCTTTGATTTGTGCATGTTCAACTCCACCATATGTTTTAACCACAACCTCACTTGGAATCTTTTCATTTTCTCTTCCACACGTACTTCCCCCTTTGCTCCCAAATTCAATCTTTTTAACTTTCTCATTTTCGACTCCAACGTTTCTCACATCAATTTTCTCATTTTCATTTTGACTTCCCTCCACTGTTATTTGTTTCTCACGTGAAACTTCTCTTTCAACTTTCTTCATGGCTTTAGTTTTCTTCCATTCTTCTATACGTGATTTGATGATAACATGGCATTCATTGACTTGATTTGGGCACATTGGAACCAACGTGATCTTTCTCCCTTGGTGTTTGAATGAATACTTGTTGGAGAACCCATCATACAATGCTCGTTTATCAAACTGCCACGGACGTCCGAGGAGAAGATGGCTTGAATTCATGGAAACAACATCACACAAGACCTCATCTTCATATCTCCCAATTGAAAATGACACAAGTACTTGCTCTATGACTAATAACTCTTCATCTTCATTTAATCCTTGCAAAACATATGGACTGGGATGTTTGAATGTTATAAGCCCCAACTTCTCAACCATGTATGTGCTTGCAAGATTTACACAACTACCACCATCAATGGCTACAAGGCATACTTATCATTCACATGAAAACGAGTATGAAATGGATTCCTCCTTTGCTGTCTGTATTCCATTCGAAAGATGGGAGAATTATTAGTGAAAAATTAATAGTTGAGTAAGATGAAAGACCTTACCAATAATCACTCACAAATCCTCACGATCACTCCAAAAAAATGATGATGTTCCACTCAACGCTCGTGTTTGCACTCGGGAATATAAATTGGCTTTTTCAATTTCCCTTCTGATCTCACACACTCGATTAGCCTTTTTTCCACTCGTTCCTCTCTTGTAAAGTTCTTAAAAGAACTAACTCGAGACCTTTCAAGTGCTAAGGACGTCGGCTATAAAATTTGTTAGTGTAGAGGAAAAAATAGAAAGGTAGAAAGATTAAATAATGAAGGTTGGTCTTATAAAAGGAAGAAAAATAAAGAAAGGTTCACTTACTATGCAAAGATACTCACCACCTTCCTAGAAGAACAATCAATGGTCTTGAAGACTTCCTTAGGATCATTTGAAATAATGATGTTGATTGTCACCTTTGGCACTTCTTTGCATTTTGATTTCTTTTTTTCCTTTCTTTAGTTTTTCTTCACTTGAATCCCTTGTTGATGTTGGGATTAACTTGCTGATTTTTTTTATTTTGACACTTCTCTTTTTGACTTTTCTTTTTATTGAATGGTAGGATGTTGCTTTTGCTTGTTCTTGTTGCAATCCACCTTAGCTCTGATACCATATGATACAGTTCAACCTAGCCTCACTTGGATGGATGGTGAAGTTAAGGTTGTACCTTTGATTGTTTCGATCTAGGAAAGCTACAATGATCCTGCACAAATAAGAAAGCTCAAAAAAATAGTTAAATGGAAGTAATGAAATGGAAAGATAAATATGACAGCGGAATATATATATATAAGTTGGTGATATGTTTAAAGGAAATGATGAAGTATGGTAATGGAAGTAGAATGAAGGTGATGGAGATGAATATAAAAAGTAGCATCTCAAAGAAGACTCAAAGAAGAACCAATGTTAAAGAACAAAGACCCAAACTTTATATTGCTTCTTTAAGGGATGGTAAACAAGGACTTTGACCCACTATCTATAAAGAGATAGGAACCAGAAGTATCAGGGTGACATAGATAGGGGTGACGCCACAAGCATATGCTTGATAAGTCGATAAAGTTCACTTAAGAACTAAAGAGAGAAACTCTCATAAATATTTGATTAACAAAGTGAATTGGTTCTTACAAATGAAATGGAAAGCTATTTATAGGCCTAAGAGATGTTTAGGATGCACATACAAGATTTAACGATTGAACATTCATGGATGAATGTTCATCCCTTAGGAAATACAATGTACGATCAATGGTGAATGTATGATGAATTAATGAATAAATCTTCATGAATGTATCTTCATGGCTAAATCCTTCCTCCCATGTCTGAACATGTTTGATTTGTCTTCAATGGATGAATTTTCATGAATGTATCTTGGCTGAAATTCTTCTCCCCTTGTGTGAACATGACTATTTGGCTTCTTGCATGAATATGCATGAACGGATTAACTTAAAAGCCTTTGAATGAAACCTTGCACCTTAAAAAAATGTTCTGATTCATTTTTATACTCTTTTCTCGTCCATGCATGTTTCCATTAATGCCTCTCAGGCATAAATCCTTTCAAGGAGATGAATGGTTGCAAACCAGGTACTTTTTTTCCAGCCTGCACTGTCTTCAGTAATCTGGGCATATCTCAAGCTCCCGATATCGGATTGATATGATTCAAAATGAGTTGGAAATATAAGGGATAGGGGATTAAATGTTAAGAAGACTTCATCACCCAAAGATGCTTGTAACATGTTAAAAAATGTATATCAATCTGACTGATGTGAACTGTCCAACCAACTCTTCAATTGCCTTTAGTCTTCTTATCATCCAATGAACCTAGACAAAGTATGTAAACAAATAATTAGATAGGAATTGAGCTATGATATTTATAAATACATGCTTCCACCTATGTTAATAATGCAAATGAGCTAACTATGAATGCATATGCATTGAATGAGTTATATAAAGATGTGAATTAATAAGTCATGCATGAATATCATATATTATACATATAAATGACAGCAAATAATATTCAAGAAAAAATTAAGAATAAGATAAACATATTCACATGACATGTAATGCATAAATGAGTAAATAAATAATAAAATAAGGTAAGACTCCCTTAGAATCAACAAGGTAGAATGTCCATGAAGTGATCATGTGTTGAAGAAGTTTGGTCCTTGGCATGATCGCATCATGTTGCATGTTGCTTTCTTCCACCAAAGCTCTGATTACCGCTTGATGTACCCTTGGCTTACTTGAATGGCTTGGTGATGAGAATTGTTGATGATTGCTTCAACTTTCTTTCTTTCTTTTCTTTGTTTTTTCTTCTTTTGGAGTGCTTGACTTTTTCTTTGCTGATTTTTTTATTTTCTTTTACTTGCACTTCACTTGCACTTCTTTTTGTATTTTTCTTTTTGTTGTTGTTGCACGTTGCTGACTTTTTCTTTACTGGTTTTTTTATTTTCTTTTACTTGCACTTCACTTGTACTTCTTTTTGTAATTTTCTTTTGGATCGTATCACTATGCCTAGTTGATCATGTCCTTCGTATCATTCAAATATATGCTATGATTGCATATCATTTCTTAGGATATTATTATTACATGTTTCAATTTATCATTTATTATGAATACCATATTAAATGATATTCATGCATACAACATATATCCACAATGTTATTTCAAGCATGTTAAGTATTCTATATTAGTCTTGCATTCATTTAAGCATGATTATCATTCATTTTATCAGCTCCTATGCATTGATTTTAGCACTTAGGCTTTATGCATTAGTTCATACATATTATAAGATGATATATTTAGCTCATGACCTTCAATCATAGCTCACATTACCATATTCATGCATGGCAGCAAGGTATTTAGCTCATAACAGCTCAATATCCTGGACTTACCTTGTTTCCTTACTCATATAGGTACATTGGAGTGTGATGCATGTTGAGGTAGCTTGGTGAATGATTTGGATGTTATATGCAGCTCACAATCAGCTCACAAAGTACAAGGCAGCTCATGGAACACTAAGGAAAGGTTGATTCAGCTGGAGGAGCTTAAGGCTAGCTAAACTCAACTAGTTGGACTATTTGAAGCTAAGTTTCCAAAAGTGATGTCAAAGGTAGTTGAATGTAGCTAAACATGCTGTTATGGAACTCATAAGGACTTGGCTTGGAAACTTGTTCACAAATAACCCATGCTTGCTAGCTAGCTCCACACTCAAGCTAGCTTGGAAGGAGACACATGCACACCCAAGATGGAGCACATGATCAGCCATCATTCCATGTATAAGGCTGCATCACAAGGTTCCCTAGAACACCCATGTGCGTGCCATATGACCAGCCCCCATGTGCCTTGCATGTGGTGTCATTTAGGCGCCAAGATAAAGAGTCCTCTCCCTATTCAACCAAGCATCATCTCCCATCCAAATTGGCACCAACATAAAGGGACACAAGAGTTATTCGGCCAAGGGTTATCACCCTCCATTTAAACTGAACCATCATCTCTATTTTGTAATTAATTATGACTCTATAGGAAGGCACAAGGCTGGCCGAATCCCCTTGTAACTATTCGGTCATGCCTCTCCATTTCCTATAAATAGGAAAGCATATATCATTTGTACTCAGACATTTTTGATTAATATAAGTGAGATTATTCTCTTCCTTAAGTCCTGGTGACTTTTATCGACTTATCAAGTATTTTATACTTGTGGCATCAACCCCATTTTCACCTTGATACTTATGATTTCTAGTTCCTATAACTTGTGGGTCAAAGTACTTAATACCACCCCTTGAAGAAGCTATATAAAGTTTGGGTCTTTGCTCTCTATAGTATTTGTTCTTCTTTGAGTCTTCTTTGAGATATTATCCTCACAACCATCCCTTTGTTTCATCAGCCATAACCCATATCCATATCAATCATCTTCCGCTTCCATCTCTCATTTAAACAACCCACCTATTCACCCTAACGTCTACCACCCTTAACCATCTCTTTTTTTTAGCCATTCACTTGTGTAGGTTGTTTTGCTTCCTTCCTAGATCCATAATCAATTGTTAAGGTAAAAGTGCCTTACATCACTAGATCCACAATCAATCGAGAAGGTAGATTTACCTTACATTAAGAGTTCATTAGAGATTTGGTGGAAGAAGAAACGTACAACAACAACAATAAAAAATACAAAAAGAAGTGCAAGTGAAGAAATCAAAAAAATCCAACAAAGAAATCAAAGCATTAAAAAGAAGAAAATTCCAGCTCTCAAAAAGAAGAAAAGAAAAGAAAAGAAAAGAAAAGAAAAGAAAGAAAGAAAGAAAAGTTGAAAGCACACAACCATAATTCTCATCACCAAGCCATTCAAGTTAGCCTTTAAATTGATTGTGGTGATAGAAGGTTGTGAAGTGACTTTGTGTAAGTAACCCTTTTATTATCTTCTTTCTATTTCTAAGCCACCCTTTTCATTATATTTTGCTTTCCATTCCTACTAACCCTTTTGTAGCCGACGCATAACAAGTAAAATTTACTTGATACGGTGTGAGTAAAGTCATTTTGAACTTGAGATAAAGAGAATTGAGAGGAGGCTTGAGCGTGTGAGATCAGAAAAAGACTAGTAAAAGCCATGAAGTCCTAGAGTGCAAACACGAGCGGATTGAGTGATATTCAAGTTTTCTTGGAGTGAACTCGTGAGGCTTTGTGAGAGTATTATCTGGTAAGGTCTTATACACATTTCCTTTTTCCTTATTTGCTAACATATCTCTTCCATTCAACATCTTTGTAGTCAAAAGGACTTTGAACATTCAAAGTCAAGAAGATGAACATAGAGAAAATATCTTTCATACAAAATGTCACGTAGGAGATAAAATTTGTGTGGTGATCATTCATGGAGGATGTTGTACAAATGTAACAAGTACTCACATGGTGGGAAAATTGGGCCTACAGATGTCTAAACATCCTCATCCCTACAAACTTCAATGGCTCAATGATGAGGCGGAAGCAAAGGTAACTAATCATGTCATTATTCCTTTCTTCGTTGGAAGATACAAGGATGAAGTTCTTTGTGATGTGGTGCCCATGAGTGCAAGCCACATTATATTAGGACGTCCTTGGCAATTTGACAAGAAGGCTACTCATGATGGATTTTCCAATAAGTATTCCTTCCAACATCAAGTAAAGAAAATGATATTGGCATTTATGCTTCCAAGCCAAGTCCATGAATGTCAAGTGACCCTTAAGTCACGTATAGAAGAATGGGAGAAAATAAAGGCCATAAAAAGAACCTTTGAAGAAGAACGTTTTGAGGAGACAAGAACAATTGGAAATAAATCTGTTAGAGTTGAAAAAGATGTTTTGCAAAAAGTAGAGCAAATTGAAAATGGCAAGAATGAGTTTAGAGAAGATAAGTAGAGTAAAGGACAAATTATACCTAACAAATATTCTTCTACTTTTTCTTATATCTTGTAGGATATTCCAAGAGACCTATCTTTTCATATAGAAAATTCAAGAAACATGTCTTTTGAAGAAACAATAGGTGTGACCTTTGGTAATCCACAAGAAATGCCATTTGACGTTCCAACAGTTATACCACTAGAAGTTCAAAAAGATGTGTCACTTGAAGTGCCAAAAGTTGCGATCATTGATGATGTGATCCAATTCAACGTCAAAAATGGACTTGCATCTCCAACCTTTCTCAATAATCAAAGGGGGATTTTCTTTAACTTAATCTTACTTTATACCATAGTTATGATAATAGCTTGAATACATTATATTTATAGTTATGATGGTGATAATATGAATGTATGAAGTTATTATTATGAACCACATATTTACATAAATATATCTTTAAATACTTACCTTATATTATGCATTCTTTTGCAGGTACATGTTCGACCACATGATGGGAGCTTACTTAAAGCTAGAATTGGAGTCATTGAGCTAAGGAAACTTGACTAGGACAACTCCGGTACATCTCAAGGACATTTTGAGACAAAGTTGCTAGCTGACCTCCGAGCTCATAGCTCACTTGATCTAGATTTTTGAGCTAGCTAGAGACCTCAATTCAGCTGGAAAGTTGCACCATCATCTTCACCACACAGAGCACTACAAATATGGTCTAGGTCGAATTTTGTGAATTTGTACATTTTCACGAAGAGTTGCCAATCCGAGAAGTGCCCTCTCACAAGGAGCTGTCCTAAGATTCATCTTCATGCATTTCATCTATGGACAACTCATCTTCAGCTTAAACACATGGGAAGTAGCTCAAATGATGAAAGGATGCTTCACACAAATGTGCCCTTTCATAATTAGTTGCAGCCCCATTAATGACATGCCACCTAGACGTTAGATGGATGCCAACTCACATAAAGTTGCTGCTCATTTTCACACCAAGTGATGTAAGGCACTTGTACCTTAATAATTTATCGTGGATCTAGGAAGGAAGCAAAATAACCTACACAAGTGAATGGCTCAAAAAGAGATGGTTAAGGGTGGTAAGCGTGTGGGTGAATAGGTAGGTTGTTTAAAATGAGAGATGAAAGCGGAAGATGGTTGATATGGCTATGGTTATGGTTTATGAAACAAAGGGATGGTTGCGAGGATAGTATCTTGAAGAAGTCTCAAAGAAGAACCAATGTTATAGAGAGCAAAGACCCAGACTTTATATTGTTTCTTCAACGGCTGGTGTTAAGTACTTTGACCCACTAGTTATAGGAACTAGGAACCAGAAGTATCAAGCTAAAAAGAAAGGGGTTGACGCCACAAGTATAAAATACTTGATAAGTCGATAAAAGTCACCAGGACTTAAGGAAGAGAATAATATCACTTATATTAATCAAAAATGGCCCCCTTACAAATGAAATAGGAAAGCCTATTTATAGTTTTTGAAGGGACTTGGCTGAATAGATACATGTTGGTTCGGCCAGCCCTCGTACCTTCCTAAAATGACATGATTTAAATGCTAAAAGAGATGATGGTTTGACCCTTGATGGAGGGAAATGATCCTTGGCCGAATAGCACTTGTATCGCTTCACTTTGGCTATAAATGGGAGAGAAGATGATGCTTGGCCGAATAGTTAAATGGCTCTTCATCTTGGCGCCTAAATGAACCACATGCAAGGCACATGGGTGTTCTAGGGAGCCTTGTGGTGCAGCCCTTTTCATGGGATGATGGTTGGTCATGTATTCCCTACTTAGGCATGCATGTGTCTCCTCCAAGCTAGCTTGAGTGTGGAGCTGCTAGCAAGCATGGGCTGTTTTGTGAACAAGCTTCCTAACCGAATCCTTTTGAGCTTAATAACAGCACGTTCAGCTATATTCAGCTACCATTGACATCATTTTTGACAACTCGGCTCCAAATAGTTCAACTAGCTGAGTTTAGCTAGCCTTGAGCTCCTCCAGCTGAATTGAGCTTTCCTTAATGTTCCATGAGTTGCCTTGTACTTTGTGAGCTGTTTGTGAGCTGCATAGGACATCCAAATCATCCACCAAGCTACCTCATCGTGCATTACACTCCAATGTACCTATATGTGCAAGGAAACAAGGTAAGTCCATGGTATTGAGTTGTTATGAGCTAAATACCTTGCTGCCATGTAAGAATAAGGTAATGTGAGCTATGATTGAAGGTTATGAGCTAAATATATCATCTCATAATATGTGTAAGATAATGCATGAAGCTTAAGAGCTAATATGAATACATATGATCTAATAAAACGAATTATAATGATGTTGCCTTGATGTATATAAGGTAATCATGTTTAATATGATTATAAAACTATCCTAATGTGCTTAAATATCAATGTGCATGTTGTGTTCATACAAAGTTATTCTTTAACTATTAAAACATTATGTAACATAATAAGAATTCTTATCATGAATTGTATTATAAGAGCATGTAGTATATAACATATATATAGTAGTTTCAATATAAAGGTGTTAAAGAGTACTCGTTTTATTGATGAAAACGTGTTTGCATCACCAAGGAGAAGCCACACCATAATTTCCCTATGCCACCCATGTGAGTGCCTCATGACTAGCCCACCCATGTGCCATGCGTGTGGATGAAATGGGCTCCAAAATGAAGAGGCCTATCTCTATTCGGCCAAAGCATCACCTTACTTCAAGTTGGCGCCAAGATGAAGAGACAAGGGAACCATTCGGCCAAAGACATCTCCCCTCATTCAAGCATCATTTATTTTCAATTAAGACATGTATTTTGCCGAATGGACATCTAATTATTCAGCCAAAACTATGCAAGCCTATAAATAGGGCTTTGACATTTCATTTTTACTTAAACCTTTTGATAATATAAAAACTCTTTGTGAGATTATTCTCTCTTTAAGTTCTTTTTAGAACTATATCGATTAAGCAAGCTTTCATAGTTTGTGGTGTCAAACCCCTTTCATTGATACTTCTGGTTCCTAGTTTATATAACTAGTGGGTCAAAGTCCTTGCTACCATCCCTTATAAAACTTATAAGAAACGGATTTTTCCTCCTTTATAGCATTGGTTCCTACTTAGTTTTATAAGATACTATCTATTTCCATCACCATCTTTCCATCACCATCCTCTATCATCATTCACGCCCATATCATCAATCTTTCCATTAAATCATCCTTAATCCATTAACAAGGCATACTTCTTCACCACCATTGGAGGCCGAAGTTAACATCACTTGAAGGACATTTATTCAGCACTTCTACAACCATCTTTGATAACATTCTTTCACTCTCAATCATTTCCATTTCCTTTCTTAATTATCCATTTATTTAACAACTTCTTATTCTTTTTACATATTACTGTGTAGCATTTGGTGTCTCTCCTAGATCGGGAAACAACAAGGTTGCCAACTTCTCCATTATTGAAGAAGCTTGGTTAGCCTTACATCAAGCGCTAATCAGAGCTTTGGTGGATTGACAATCAAGTGTTGCAACAAAAAGAGAAAAAGAAAGAAGAAAAGAAAAAGAGAAAAGAAAAAACTCCTACAACAAATTGGAGTGCAAAAGTAAAGAAAAAGAAGAAAAAGAAAAGAAAAGAAAAAGAAGAAAAAGAAAAGAAAAAAAAAAGAGCTGCAAGTTGCAAAGTTCACTAAAAGAGAAGCACATTACAATCTGCCCAACAACAAACTACAAGGAGGTGTCCTTATTGTTTCTTGTAAAGGAAGATAGTAAGTGTTACAACTTGAGTTGTAAGTTATCTTCATTTTCTTACTATTCCATTTCCTTATTCTTTCATTTTTTCTTATTTTCATTACTTTATCCTTTTTCTTAACCTTTTTCTATCATACCCTATATCATAACAATTTTTATCCCTAACCATTTCTAAATTAACGCACAAACTAAAGAGACTTGCTCAATCTTGAGTTAGTTCTTAAAAAGGACCCACAAGAGAGAATCGAGCGAAAAAGGCATAAGAGCGGTTAGATCAGAAGGGGGATCAGAAAAAGCATAGAATATATCACCGAGTGCAAACACGAGTGTGAGTGGAGTACAATCTAAAATTTTCTTTGGAGAGATCAAGTGAGGTTTTGTGAGTGTGCTGGTAAGGTTTTTAATTTATTTTACTAACCATGTCTCAAAGCCCCAGAGAAAATACAGGAATACCAAACTTACAAATACAGGCACTCATTGGCGAAATGATGAGAATGTTTCGTGAAGAGTTTGATGCTCTTTATGAAAAGATAGATTATTGCCAGGATCTACCACCAGGACGTAATAATGGAGCCCATAGAAGACAACAACCACCATCACCTCCAGAAGAAGATGTTTAAGAAAATTTAGACGATGGAGAACAAGCAGTATTCCAAGGCCCTAGACGTGCCATTGTTGATGACAACTTTAGCAATATCAAGATCAAAATTCCTCAATTCCAAAGAAAGACTGATCCTGAAGCCTACCTTGAATGGGAAAGCAAAGTGGAACACGTTTTTAGTTGCCACAACTATTATGAAATGAAGAAAGTGAGATTAGTAGCCATGGAGTTCATATACTATGCTTTAATATGGTGGGATCAACTTACCTTGAACCGAAGGAGGAATGGAGAACGACCGGTCTCAACTTGGCTTGAAATGAAAGGTATTATGCGCAAACGATTCATTCATGTTAACTATCATCGCGACTTATTTTAAAAGTTACATAATCTTAAACAAGGCCATAGGAGTGTGGATGACTATTACAAAGAGATGGAAGTGGCAATGATCCGAGTCAACATTGAGGAGGAACGTGAAGCAACTATGGCGAGATTCCTTACCGGACTTAATCCCAAAATTGCCAAAACCTTGGAGTTGTATTATTACATCGAAATAGATGAAATGGTGCAAATGGCAATGAAAATTGAAAGGCAACTAAAGAGGAGACACACATCTCGCAGTTTTGCACCCACATCATCCAAATGGAGTCCAAACAACATCAAGAAGCTAACTCCTCCTCCTGACAAAGAACGATCCGAATCTTCAAAGAATCAGCAAGTAAATAAAGACTTCAACCGAGGAAAGCAAACTACGGAACGTTCAAGAGACATTAGGTGCTTTAAATGTCTTGTGAGGGGCCACGTATCTACACAATGCCCTAACCGGAACACCATGATTTTACTTGGAAATGGTGAAATAGAATCTGAATCAGAGGAAGAACAAGAGGCACATATTTAAGTCAATGAAGAAATCACTCTTGCAGATCCCGTTGATCAAGGAGAAGCTTTGGTAATTAAAAGAAGTTTGAACGTTCAAGTCTCGAAAGATAATGCACAGCGAGAGAACATTTTTCATACCTGATGCCATGTGAATGAAAAGGTATGTTTTGTTATTGTAGATGGTGGAAGTTGTACTAACGTGGCCAGTACAATAATGGTGGAAAAGCTTGGTTTAAAAACAATGAAGCACCTGAAGCCATATAAGTTGCAGTGGCTAAATGAACGAGGATAATTCAATGTTAGCAAACAAGTGTTAGTTCCTTTTTCCATTGACAAATACAAAGATGAGGTTATGTGTGATGTTGTCCCTATGCACGCTAGCCATCTACTTCTTGGAAAGCCATGGCAATACGACAAAATGACTATTCATAATTGCTTTACCAATCAATACTCATTCAGCCATAAAGGGAAGAAGATTATCCTTACTCCTTTAACGCCTAAACAAGTCCAGAATGATCTAGCCAAAATGAAGTAAAGTGTTGAGGCTATAAGGAATGGAAAAGCAACAACCATGGAGGAAACTGATCCGAGAACTAGTGCTTATTCTTCAAAGTGCTTGATTCAAGAATGTTTATTGACAGAATGCAAGGTTAAAGATGATTATTCTAACTTTGAACATGCAGATTTTTTCTTTGACTTGCAAGATGCACCAAGAGACGCCATTTGCCAAAAGGAAGGTTTAGGAGACGCGACCTTTGGGAATCCAAAAGATGTAACCATTGAGCAGTAAAAAGACACAATTTTTCATTCAAAGAACGTGTCTTTAGAAGAACCAATGGATGTGACCCATAAGGATTCAAAGATCATTCCTATTAGAGCAATAAGAGACATGACCTTTGGGATCCCAATTTCTGACGAAACAACAACTGTGGAATGGATGAACATTGAAAAGAAACCACCCTTCGATTTGAGGACAAATCGCTTTAAAGAAGGGGGATGACGTGATCCAATTCAGTGTCAAAAATGTACTTGCATCTCCAACCTTTCTCAATAATCAAAGGGGGATTTTCTTTAACTTAATCTTACTTTTACCATAGTTATGATAATAGCTTACATACATTATATTTATAGTTATGATGATGATATTATGAATGTATGAAGTTATTATTATGAACCACATATTTACATAATTATATCTTTAAATACTTAGCTTATATTATGCATTCTTTTATAAGTACATGTTCGACCACATGATTGGAGCTGACTTATAGCTAGAATTGGAGTCATTGAGCTAAGGAAACTTGACTAGGACAACTTCGGGACAGCTCAAGGACATTTTGAGACAAAGTTGCTAGCTGACCTCCGAGCTCATAGCTCACTTGAGCAGGATTTTTGAGCTAGCCAGAGACCTGAATTCAGCTGGAGAGTTGCACCATCATCTTCACCACACAGAGCACTACAAATATGGTCTAGGTCGAATTTTTTGAATTCGTACCTTTTCACGGAGAGTTGCCAATCTGAGAAGTGCCCTTTCACAAGGAGTTGTCCTAAGACTCATCTTCATGCATTTTATCTATGGCCAGCTCATCTTCAGCTCAAAGACATGGGAAGTAGCTCAAACGATGAAAGGTTGCTTGACACAAATGTACCCTTTCATAATTAGTTGCTCCCACATTGATGACATGCCACCCAGACGTTAGATGGATGCAACACACAAAGTTGCTGCTCATTTTCACACCAAGGAGAAGCCACAACATAAGTTCCCTATGCCGCCCATGTGAGTGCCTCATGACCAGCCTACCCATATGCCATGCGTGTGGATGAAATGGGCACCAAAATGAAGAGGCATATCTCTATTTGGCCAAATCATCACCTTACTTCAAGTTCGCGCCAAGATGAAGAGACAAGGGAAACATTCGGCCAAAGACATCTCCCCTAATTCAAGTATCATTTATTTTCAATTAAGACATGTATTTTTCTGAATGGACATCTAATTATTCGGCTAAAACTATGCAAGCCTATAAATAGGGCTTTGACATTTCATTTGTACTTAAACCTTTTGATAATATAAAAGCTCTTTGTGAGATTATTCTCTCTTCAAGCTCTTTTTATAACTATATCGATTAAGCAAGCTTTCATAGTCTGTGGCGTCAAACCCCTTCATTGATACTTCTGGTTCCTAGTTTATATAACTAGTGGGTCAAAGTCCTTTATACCATCCCTTATAAAACTTATAAGAAACTGGTATTTGCTCATTATTATCATTGGTTCCTTCTTAGTTTTATAAGATACTATCTATTTCCATCACCATCTTTCCCTCACCATTTCATGCCCATATCATCAATCTTTCCATTAAATCATCCTTCATCCATTAACAAGGCATACTTCTTCACCACCATTGGAGGCCGAAGTTAACATCACTTGAAGGAGATATATTCAACACTTCCACAACCATCTTTGATAACATTCTTTCACTTTCAATCCTTTCCATTTTCATTTCCTTTCTTAATTATCCATTTATTTAACAACTTCTTATTCTTTATGCAGATTACTTCCAATTCAACGTGTAGCATTTAGTGTCTCTCCTAGATCGGGAAACAACAAGGTTACCAACTTCTCCATTATTGAAGAAGCTTGGTTAGCCTTACATCAAGCGGTAATCAGAGCTTTGTTGGATTGACAATCAAGTGCTGCAACAAAAAGATGAAAAGAAAGAAGAAAAGAAAAAGAGAAAAGAAAAAACTCCTACAACAAATTGGAGTGCAAAAGAAAAGAAAAGGAAGAAAAAGAAAAGAAAAGCAAGTTACAAAGTACACTCAAAGAGAAGCACATTACAATCTGCCCAACAACAAACTAGAAGGAGGTGTCCTTGTTGTTTCTTGTAAAGGAAGATAGTAAGTGTTGCAACTTGAGTTGTAAGTTATCTTCATTTCTTACTATTCCATTTCCTTATTCTTTCATTTTTTCTTATTTTCATTACTTTATCCTTTTTCTTAACCTTTTTCTATCCTACCCTATATCATAACCATTTCTATCCATAACCATTTCTAAACTGACGCACAAACTAAAGAGACTTGCTCAATCTTGATTTAGTTCTTAAAAAGGACCCACAAGAGAGAATCGAGCGGAAAAAGGCATAAGAGAAGGTGAGATCAGAAGAGGGATCAGAAAAGGCCAAGAATATATCCCCGAGTGCAACAAGAGAGTGAGTGGAGTACAATCTAAAATTTTCTTTGGAGTGATCAAGTGAGGTTTTGTGAGTGTGCTTGTAAGGTTTTTAATTTATTTTACTAACCATGTCTCAAAGCCCCAGAGAAAATACATGAACACCAAACTTACAAATGCAGGCACTCATTGGCGAAATGATGAGAATGTTTCCTAAAGAGTTTGATGCTCTTCATGAAAAGATAGATCAATGCCAGGATCTACCACTAGCACGTAATAATGGAGCTTATAGAAGACAACAACCACCACCACCTCCAGAAGAAGATATTCAAGAAAATTTAGATGATGGAGAACAGGCAGCATTCCAAGGCCCAAGACGTGCCATTGTTGATGACAACTTGAGCAATATCAATATCAAAATTCCTCAATTCCAAGGAAAGACTGATCCTGAAGACTACCATGATTGGGAAAGTGGAATACATTTTTAGTTGCCACAACTATTCCGAAATGAAGAAAGTGAGATTGGCAGCCATGGAGTTCATAGACTATGCTTTAATATGGTGGGATCAACTTACCTTGAACCAAAGGAGGAATGGAGAACGACCAGTCTCAACTTGGCTTGAAATGAAAGGTATTATGCGGAAACGATTCATTCATGTTCACTATCACCGTGACTTGTTTCACAAGTTACATAATCTTAAATAAGGCCATAGGCGTGTGGAGGACTATTACAAAGAGATGGAAGTGGCAATGATCTGAGTCAACATTGAGGAGGATTGTGAAGCAACTATGGCAAGATTCCTTGCCGGACTTAATCCCGAAATTGCCAATACCTTGGAGTTGTATCATTACATTGAAATGGATGAGATGGAGCAAATGGCAATGAAAATTGAAAGGAAACTAAAGAGAAGACATAAATCTCGCAATATTGCACCCACATCATCCAAATGGAGTCCAAACAACATCAAGAATCCAACTCCTCCTCCTTTCAAAGAACAAGTTGAATCTTCAAAGAATCAACAAGTAAATAAAGACTTCAACCAAGGAAAGCAAACTACTGAACGTTCAAGAGACATTAGGTGCTTTAAATTTCTTGGGAGGGGCCACGTATATACACAATGCCCTAACTGAAACACCGTGCTTTTACATGGAAATGGTGAAATAGAATCTGAATCAGGGGAAGAACAAGAGGCTCCTATTGAAGTCAATGAATAAATCACTCTTACAGATCCCGTTGAACAAGGAGAAGATTTGGTAATTAAAAGAAGTTTGATCATTCAAGTCTCGGAAGATAATGCAAAACTAGAGAACATTTTTCATACCCGATGCCATGTGAATGAGAAGGTATGTTTTGTTATTATAGATGGTGGAAGTTGTACTAACGTGGCCAGCACAATAATGGTGCAAAAGCTTGGTTTAAAAACAATAAAGCACCCGAAGCCACAGTTACAGTGGCTAAATGAACGAGAAGAACTCAATGTTAGCAAACAGGTGTTAGTTCCTTTTTCCATTGGCAAATACAAAGATGAGGTTACGTGTGATGTTGTCCCTATGCATGCTAGCCATCTACTTCTTGGAAGCCCATGGAAATACGACAAAAGGACTATTCATGATTATTTTACCAATCAATACTCTTTCAGCCATAAAGGGAAGAAGATTATCCTTACTCCTTTAACGCCTAAACAAGTCCAGAATGATCAAGCCAAAATGAATCAAAGTGTTGAGGCTATAAGGAAAGGAAAAATAACAACCATGGAAGAAACTGATCTAAGAACTAGTGTTTATTCTTCAAAGTGTTTGATTCGTGAATGTCTATTGACAGAATGCAAGGTTAAAGATGATTTTTCTAACTTTGAAAATGCAGATTTTTTCTTTGACTTGCAGGATGTACCAAGAGATGCCATTTTCCAAAAGGAATGTTTCGGAGATGTGACCTTTGGGAATCCAAAAGACATAACCATTGAGCAGTAAAAAGACACAATTTTTCATTCAAAGAACGGGTCTTTAGAAGAACCAATGGACGTGACCCATAAGGATTCAAGATCATGCCTATTAGAGTATTAAGAGACATCACTTTTGGGAAATCAAGTGACCCATAAGTGCTGCAACTTGAGTTGTAAGTTATCTTCATTTTCTTACTATTCCATTTCTTTATTCTTTTAATTATTCTTATTTTCATTACTTTATCCTTTTTAACCTTTTTCTATCCTACCCTATATCCTAACCATTTCTAAACTGACACACAAACTAAAGAGACTTGCTCAATCTTGAGTTAGTTCTTAAAAAGGGCAAACAAGAGAGAATCGAGCGAAAAAAGGCATAAGAGAGGGTGAGATCAGAAGGGGATCAGAAAAGGCCAAGAATATATCCCCGAGTGCAAACACGAGTGTGAGTGGAGTGCAATCTGAAATTTTCTTTAGAGTGATCTAGTGAGGTTTTGTGAGTATGATGGTAATGTTTTTAATTTATTTTACTAACCATGTTTTAAAATCCCAAAGAAAATGCAGGAACACCAAACTTACAAATACATGCACTCATTGGCGAAATGATGAGAATGTTTCATGAAGAGTTTGATGCTCTTCATGAAAATATAGATCAACGCCATGATCTACCACCAGGACATAATAATGGAGCCCATAGAAGACAACAACAGCCACCACCTCCAGAAGAAGATGTTTAAGAAAATTTAGACGATGGAGAATAAGCAGCATTCCAAGGCCCTAGATGTGCCATTGTTGATGACAACATGAGCAATATCAAGATCAAAATTCTTCAATTCTAAGGAAAGACTAATCCTGAAGCCTACCTTGAATGGAAAATCAAAGTGGAACACGTTTTTAGTTGCCACAACTATTCTGAAATGAAGAAAGTGAGATTGGCAGCCATGGAGTTCATAGACTATGCTTTAATATGGTGGGATCAACTTACCTTAATACGAATGAGGAATGGAGAACGACCGGTCTCAACTTGGCTTGAAATTAAAGGTATTATGCGGAAACGATTCATTCCTGTTCACTATCACCGTGACTTGTTTCACAAGTTACATAATCTTAAAAAAGGCCATAGGAGTGTGGAGGACTATTACAAAGAGATGGAAGTGGCAATGATCCGAGTCAACATTGAGGAGGATCATGAAGCAACTATGGCGAGATTCCTTGCCGGACTTAATCTCGAAATTGCCAATACCTTGGAGTTGTATCATTACATCGAAATGGATGAGATGGTGCAAATGACAATTAAAATTGAAAGGCAACTAAAGAGGAGACATAAATCTCGCAATATTACACCCACATCATCCAAATGGAGTCCAAACAACATCAAGAAGCCAACTCCTCCTCCTTTCAAAGAACAAGTCGAATCTTCAAAGAATCAGCAAGTAAATAAAGACTTCAATAGAGGAAAGAAAACTAATGAACGTTCAAGAGACATTAGGTGCTTTAAATTTCTTAGGAGGGGCCACGTATGTACACAATGCCTTAACCGGAACACCGTGCTTTTACTTGGAAATGGTGAAATAGAATCTGAATCAGAGGAAGAACAAGAGGCACCTATTGAAGTCAATGAAGAAATCACTCTTACAGATCCCGTTGATCAAGGAGAAGCTTTGGTAATTAAAAGAAGTTTGATCATTCAAGTCTCGGAAGATAATGCACAACGAGAGAACATTTTTCATACCCGATGCCATGTTAATGAGAATGTATGTTTTGTTATTATATATGGTGGAAGTTGTACTAACGTGGCCAGTACAATAATGGTGCAAAAGCTTGGTTTAAAAACAATGAAGCACCCGAAGACGTATAAGTTGCAGTGGCTAAATGAACGAGGAGAACTCAATGTTAGCAAACAGGTGTTAGTTCCTTTTTCTAATGGCAAATACAAAGATGAGGTTATATGTGATGTTGTCCCTATGCACACTAGCCATCTACTTCTTGGAAGGCCATGGAAATACGACGAAAGGACTATTCATGATTGCTTTACTAATCAATACTCATTCAGCCATAAAGGGAAGAAGATTATCCTTACTCCTTTAACGCATAAACAAGTCCAGAATGATCAAGCTAAAATGAAGCAAAGTATTGAGGCTATAAGGAAAGGAAAAGCAACAACCATGGAAGAAACTGATCCGAGAACTAGTGGTTATTCTTCAAAGTGCTTGATTCGAGAATGTCTATTGACAGAATGCAAGTTTAAAGATGATTATTCTAACATTGAACATGCAGATTTTTTCTTTGACTTGCAGGATGTACCAAGAGACGCCATTTGCCAAAAGGAATGTTTAGGAGACGTGACCTTTGGGAATCCAAAAGACATAACCATTGAGCAGCAAAAAGACACTAATTTTCAATCAAAGAATGGGTCTTTAGAAGAACCAATGGACGTGACCCATAAGGATTCAAGATCATGCTTATTGGAGTATTAAGAGACATCACTTTTGGGAAATCAAGTGACCCATAAGTGTTGCAACTTGAGTTGTAAGTTATTTTCATTTTCTTACAATTACATTTCTTTATTCTTTTATTTATTCTTATTTTCATTACTTTATCCTTTTTCTTAACCTTTTTCTATCCTACCCTATATCCTAACCATTTTTAAACCGACGCACAAACTAAAGAGACTTGCTCAATCTTGAGTTAGTTCTTAAAAAGGACACACAAGAGAGAATCAAGCGGAAAAAGGCATAAGAGAGTGTGAGATCAGAAGGGAGATCATAAAAGGCCAAGAATATATCCCCGAGTGCAAACACGAGTGTGAGTGGAGTGCAATCTGAAATTTTCTTTAGAGTGATCAAGTGAGGTTTTGTGAGTATGATGGTAATGTTTTTAATTTATTTTACTAACCATGTTTCAAAACCCCAAAGAAAATGCAGGAACACCAAACTTACAAATACAGGCACTCATTGGCGAAATGATGAGAATGTTTCATGAAGAGTTTGATGCTCTTCATGAAAAGATAGATCAACGCCAGGATCTACCACCAGGACGTAATAATGGAGCCCATAGAAGACAACAACAGCCACCACCTCCAGAAGAAGATGTTTAAGAAAATTTAGACAATGGAGAATAAGCAGCATTCCAAGGGCCAAGATGTGCCATTGTTGATGACTAATGAGCAATATCAAGATCAAAATTCCTCAATTCCAAGGAAAGACTGATCCTGAAGCCTACTTTGAATGGAAAAGCAAAGTGGAACACGTTTTTAGTTGTCACAACTATTCCGAAATGAAGAAAGTGAGATTGGCAGCCATGGAGTTCATAGACTATGCTTTAATATGGTGGGATCAACTTACCTTGAATCGAAGGAGGAATGGAGAACGACCGGTCTCAACTTGGCTTGAAATGAAAGGTATTATGCGGAAACAATTCATTCCTGTTCACTATCACCGTGACTGTTTCACAAGTTACATAATCTTAAATAAGGCCATAGGAGTGTGGAGGACTATTACAAAGAGATGGAAGTGGCAATGATCTGAGGTCAACATTGAGGAGGATCGTGAAGCAACTATGGCGAGATTGCTTGCCGAACTTAATCCCGAAATTGCCAATACCTTGGAGTTGTATCATTACATTGAAATGGATGAGATGGTGCAAATGGCAATGAAAATTGAAAGGCAACTAAAGAGAAGACATAAATCTCGCAATATTGCACCCACATCATCCAAATGGAGTCCAAACACATCAAGAAGCCAACTCTCCTTTCAAAGAATAAGTCGAATCTTCAAAGAATCAGCAAGTAAATAAAGACTTCAACCGAGGAAAGCAAACTACTGAACATTCAAGAGACATTAGGTGCTTTAAATTTCTTGGAGGGGCCACGTATGTACGCAATGCCCTAACCGAAACACCGTGCTTTTACTTGGAAATGGTGAAATAGAATCTGAATCTGAGGAAGAACAAGAGGCTACTATTGAAGTCAATGAAGAAATCACTCTTACAGATCCCGTTGATCAAGGAGAAGATTTTATAATTAAAAGAAGTTTGATCATTCAAGTCTCGGAAGATAATGCACAACGAGAGAACATTTTTCATACATGATGCCATGGGAATGAGAATGTATGTTTTGTTATTATAGATGGTGGAAGTTGTAGTAACGTGGCCAGCACAATAATGGTGCAACAACTTGGTTTAAAAACAATGAAGCACCCGAAGCCATATAAGTTGTAGTGGCTAAATGAACGAGGAGAACTCAATGTTAGCAAACAGGTGTTAGTTCCTTTTTCCATTGGAAAATACAAAGATGAGGTTATGTGTGATGTTGTCCCTATGCACGCTAGCCATCTACTTCTTGGAAGGCCATGGAAATACGACAAAAGGACTATTCATGATTGCTTTACCAATCAATACTCGTTCAGCCATAAAGGTAAGAAGATTATCCTTACTCTTTTAACGCCTAAACAAGTCCAGAATGATCAAGCCAAAATGAAGCAAAGTGTTGAGGCTATAAGGAAAGGAAAAACAACAACCATGGAGGAAACTGATCCAAGAACTAGTGCTTATTCTTCAAAGTGCTTGATTCGAGAATGTCTATTGAGAGAATGCAAGGTTAAAGATGATTATTCTAACTTTGAACATGCAAATTTTTCCTTTGACTTGCAGGATGTACCAAGAGACGACATTTGCCAAAAGGAATGTTTAGGAGACGTGACCTTTGGGAATCCGAAAGACATAACCATTGAGCAGTAAAAAGACAATTTTTCATTCAAAGAATGTGTCTTTAGAAGAACTAATGGACGTGACCCATAAGGATTCAAAGATCATGCCTATTGGAGTATTAAGAGACATCACTTTTAGGAAATCAAGGGACCTAAACGTTCGAAAACAGTTACATCGACATATCTCACTCAAGAGCCTATTGAAGGGATCCCAATTTCTGAGGAAACAACAACTATGGAATGCAGGAACATTGAAAAGTAACCACCCTTCGATTCGAGGACAAATCGCTTTAAAGAAGGGGGGATGATTAGTTCCAATTCAGCGTAAAAAATGGACTTGCATCTCCAACCTTTCTCAATTATCAAAGGGGGATTTTCTTTAACTTAATCTTACTCTATACCATAGTTATGATAATAGCTTACATACATTATATTTATAGTTATGATGATGATATTATTAATGTATGAAGTTATTAATATGAACCACATATTTACATAATTATATCTTTAAATACTTAAGCTTATATTATGCATTCTTTTGTAGGTATATGTTCGGCCACATGATGGGAGCTGACTTAAAGCTAGATTTGGAGTCATTGAGCTAAGGAAACTTGACTAGGACAACTCCGGGATAGCTCAAGGACATTTTGAGATGAAGTTGCTAGCTGACCTCCGAGCATAGCTCACTTGAGCTGGATTTTTGAGCTAGCTAGAGACCTTAATTCAGCTGGAGAGTTGTACCATCATCTTCACCACAAAGAGCACTACAAATATGGTCTAGGTCAAATTTTGTGAATTCGTACGTTTTCACGAAGAGTTGCCAATCCGAGAAGTGCCCTTTCACAAGGAGCTGTCCTAAGACTCATCTTCATGCATTTCATCTATGGCCAGATCATCTTCAGCTCAAACACATAGAAAGTAGCACAAATGATGAAAGGATGCTGGACACAAATGTGCCCTTTCATAATTAGTTGCTGCCCCATTGATGACATGCCACCTAGACGTTAGATGGATGTAACTCACACAAAGTTGCTGCTCATTTTCATACCAAAGAGAAGCCACACAATAAGTTCCCTATGAGAGATCCTCGTGACCAGCCCACCCATGTGCCATGCGTGTGGATCAAATGGGCTCTAAAATGAAGAGGCCTATCTCTATTCGGCCAAAGCATAACCTTGCTTCAAGTTGATGCCAAGATGAAGAGGCAAGGGAACCATTCGGCCAAAGACATCTCCCCTTATTCAAGCGTCATTTATTTTCAATTAAGACATGTATTTTGCTGTATGGACATCTAATTATTCGGCCAAAACTATGCCTTCCTATAAATAGGGCTTTGACATTTCATATGTACTTAAACCTTTTGATAATATAAAAACTCTTTGTGAGATTACTCTCTCTTCAAGTTCTTTTTAGAACTATATCGATTAAGCAAGCTTTCATAGTTTGTGGAGTCAAACCCCTTTCATTGATACTTCTGGTTCCTAGTTTATAACTAGTGGGTTAAAGTCCTTGCTACCATCCCTTATAAAACTTATAAGAAACGGGTCTTTGCTCCTTTATAGCATTGGTTCCTTCTTAGTTATATAAGATACTATCTATTTCCATCACCATCTTTCCATCACCATCCTCCATCATCATTCATGCCCATATCATCAATCTTTCCATTAAATCATCCTTCATCCATTAACAAGGCATACTTCTTCTCCACCATTGGAGGCCAATGTTAACATCACTTGAAGGAGATTTATTCAACACTTTCGTAGCCATCTTTGATAACATTCTTACACTTTCAATCCTTTCCATTTCCATTCCCTTTCTTAATTATCCATTTATTTAACAACTTCTTATTCTTTATGCAGATTACTTCCGATTCAACGTGTAGCATTTGGTGTCTCTCTTAGATTGGGAAACAATAAGGTTTCCAACTTCTCCATTATTGAAGAAGCCTGGTTAGCCTTACATCAAGCGGTAATCATAGCTTTGGTGGATTGAATCAAGTGCTGCAACAAAAGTAACAAAAGAGAAAAAGAAAGAAGAAAAACAAAAGAGAAAAGAAAATAACTCCTACAACAAATTGGAGTGCAAAAGAAAAGAAAACGAAGAAAAAGAAAAGAGAAGCAAGTTGCAAAGTACACTCAAAGAGAAGCACATTACAATCTGCCCAACAACAAACTAGAAGGAGGTGGCCTTGTTGTTTCTTGTAAAGGAAGATAGTAAGTGTTGCAACTTGAGTTGTAAGTTATCTTCATTTTCTTACTATTTCATTTCCTTATCTTTCATTTATTCTTATTTTCGTTACTTTATCCTTTTTCTTAACCTTTTTCTATCCTACCCTATATCCTAACCATTTCTAAACCGGCGCACAAACTAAAGAGACTTGCTCAATCTTGAGTTAGTTCTTAAAAAGGACACACGAGAGAGAATCGAGCAGAAAAAGGTATAAGAGAGGGTGAGATCAGAAGGGGGATCAGAAAAGGCCAAGAATATATCCCCGAGTGCAAACACGAGTGTGAGTGGAGTGCAATCTGAAATTTTCTTTAGATTGATCAAGTGAGGTTTTGCGAGTATGATGATAATGTTTTTAATTTATTTTACTAACCATGTTTCAAAACCCCAGAGAAAATACAGGAACACCAAACTTACATATACATGCACTCATTGGCAAAATGATGAGAATGTTTCGTGAAGAGTTTGATGCTCTTCATGAAAATATAGATCAACGCCAGGATCTACCACCAGGACGTAATAATGGAGCCCATAGAAGACAACAACAACCACCACCTCCAGAAGAAGATGTTTAAGAAAATTTAGATGATGGAGAATAAGCAGCATTCCATGGCCCTAGACGTGTCATTGTTGATGAAAACAAGAGCAATATCAAGATCAAAATTCCTCAATTCCAAGGAAAAACTGATCCTTAAGCCTACCTTGAATGGAAAAGTAAAGTGGAACACATTTTTTAGTTGCCACAACAATTCCGAAATGAAGAAAGTGAGATTGGCAGCCATGGAGTTCATAGACTATGCTTTAATATGATGGGATCAACTTACCTTGAACCGAAGGAGGAATGGAGAACGACCGGTCTCAACTTGGCTTGAAATGAATGGTATTATACGAAAACGATTCATTCCTGTTCACTATCACCGTGACTTGTTTCACAAATTACATAATCTTAAATAAGGCCATAGGAGTGTGGAGGACTATTACAAAGAGATGGAAGTGGCAATGATCTGAGTCAACATTGAGGAGGATCGTGAAGCAACTATGGCGAGATTCCTTGCTGGACTTAATCTCGAAATTGTCAATACCTTGGAGTTGTATCATTACATCGAAATGGATGAGATAGTGCAAATGGAAATGCAAATTGAAAGGCAACAATAGAGGAGACATAAATCTCGCAATATTGCACCTACATCATCCAAATGGAGTCCAAACAACATCAATAAGCCAACTCCACCTCCTGTCAAAGAACAAGTCGAATCTTCAAAGAATCAACAAGTAAATAAAGACTTCAACCGAGGAAAGCAAACTACTGAATGTTCAAGAGACATTAGGTGCTTTAAATTTCTTAGGAGGGGTCACGTATCTACACAATGCCCTAACCGGAACACCGTGCTTTTACTTGGAAATGGTGAAATAGAATCTGAATCAGAGGAAGAACAAGAGGTACCTTTTGAAGTCAATGAAGAAATCACTCTTACAGATCCCGTTGATCAAGGAGAAGCTTTGGCAATTAAAAGAAGTTTGATCATTCAAGTCTCGAAAGATAATACACAACGAGAGAACATTTTTCATACCTGATGCCATGTGAATGAAAAGGTATGTTTTGTTATTATAGATGGTGGAAGTTGTAGTAACGTGGCCAGTACAATAATGGTGCAAAAGCTTGGTTTAAAAACATTGAAGCACCCGAAGCCATATAAGTTACAATGGCTAAATGAACGAGGATAACTCAATGTTAGCAAACAGGTGTTAATTCCTTTTTCTATTGGAAAATACAAAGATGAGGTTATGTGATGTTTTCCCTATGCACGCTAGCCATCTACTTCTTGGAAGGCCATGGTAATACAAAAAAAGGACTATTCATGGTTGCTTTACCAATCAATACTTGTTCAACCATAAAGGGAAGAAGATTATTCTTACTCCTTTAACGCCTAAACAAGTCAAGAATGATCAAGCCAAAATGAATCAAAGTGTTGAGGCTATAAGGAAAGTAAAAGCAACAACCATGGAAGAAACTGATCCGAGAACTAGTGCTTATTCTTCAAAGTGCTTGATTCGAGAATGTCTATTGACAGAATGCAAGGTTAAATATGATTATTCTAACTTTGAACATGCATATCTTTTCTTAGACTTGCAGGATGTACCAAGAGACGCCATTTGCCAAAAGGAATGTGTAGGAGACGTGACCTCTGGGAATCCAAAAGACATAACCATTGAGCAGCAAAAAGACATAATTTTTCATTCGAAGAACGGGTCTTTAGAAGAACCAATGGACGTGACCCATAAGGATTCAAAGATCATGCCTATTGGAGTATTAAGAGACATCACTTTTGGGAAATCAAGGGACCTAAACGTTCGAAAAAAATTACATGGACATATATCACTCAAGAGCCTATTGAAGGGATCCCAATTTCTGACGAAACAACAACTATGAAATGGAGGAACATTGAAAAGAAACATCCCTTCGATTTGAGGACAAATCGCTTTAAAGAAGGGGGGATGATGTGATCCAATTCAGCGTCAAAAATGGACTTGCATCTCCAACCTTTCTCAATAATCAAAGGGGGATTTTCTTTAACTTAATCTTACTTTATACCATAGTTATGATAATAGCTTACATACATTTTATTTATAGTTATGATGATGATATTTTGAATGTATGAAGTTATTATTATGAACCACATATTTACATAATTATATCTTTAAATACTTAGCTTATATTATGCATTCTTTTGTAGGTACATGTTCGGCCACATGATGGGAGCTGACTTAAAGCTAGAATTGGAGTAATTGAGCTAAGGAAACTTGACTAGGAGCCATTTCTAAACCGATGCACAAACTAAAGAGACTTGCTCAATCTTGAGTTGTTCTTAAAAAGGACACACAAGAGAGAATCGAGCAGAAAAAGGCATAAGAAAGGGTGAGATCAGAAGGGGGATCAGAAAAGGCCAAGAATATATCCCCGAGTGCAAACACGAGAGTGAGTGGAGTGCAATCTGAAATTTTCTTTAGAGTGATCAAGTGAGGTTTTACGAGTATGATGATAATGTTTTTAATTTATTTTACTAACCATGTTTCAAAACCCCATAGAAAATGCAAGAACACCAAACTTACAAATGCAAGCACTCATTGGCGAAATGATGAGAATATTTCGTGAAGAGTTTGATGCTCTTCATGAAAAGATAGATCAACGCCAGGATTTACAACCAGGACGTGCCGTTGTTGATGACAACTTGAGCAATATCAAGATCAAAATTCCAGGAAAGACTGATCCTGAATCCTACCTTGAATGGGAAAGCAAAGTGGAACACGTTTTTAGTTGCCACAACTATTCTGAAAAGAAAAAAGTTAGATTGGCATCCATAGAGTTCATAAACTATGCTTTAATATGGTAGGATCAACTTACCTTGAACCGAAGGAGGAATGGAGAACGACCGGTCTCAACTTGGCTTGAAATGAAAGGTATTATACGGAAACGATTCATTCCTATTCACAATCACCGTGACTTGTTTCAAAAGTTACAGAATCTTAAACAAGGCCATAGGAGTGTGGAGGACTATTATAAAGAGGTGGAAGTGGCAATGATCCGAGTTAACATTGAGGAGGATCGTGAAGTAACTATGGAGAGATTCCTAGCCGGACTTAATCCCGAAATTACCAATACCTTGGAGTTGTATCATTACATCGAAATGGATGAGATGGTGGAAATGGCAATGAAAATTGAAAGGCAACTAAAGAGGAGACATACATCTCGTAATATTACACCCACATCATCCAAATGGAGTCCAAACAACATCAAGAAGCCAACTCCTCCTCCTATAAGCCAAATCTTCAAAGAATCAACAAGTAAATAAAGACTTCAACCGAGGAAATCAAACTACTGAACGTTCAAGAGACATTAGGTGCTTTAAATTTCTTAGGAGGGGCCACGTATCTACACTATGCCCTAACCAAAACACCATGCTTTTACTTGGAAATGGTGAAATAGAATCTGAATCTGAGGAAGAACAAGAGGCACCTATTGAAGTCAATTAAGAAATCACTCTTACAGTTCCCGTTGATCATAGAGTTGGTAATTAAAAGAAGTTTGAACGTTCAAGTCTTAGAAGATAATGCACGGCGAGAGAACATTTTTCATACCTGATGCCATGTAAATGAAAAGGTATGTTTTGTTATTATAGATTGTGGTAGTTGTACTAACATGGCCAGTACAATAATGGTGGAAAAGCTTGGTTTAAAAACAATGAAACACCAGAAGCCATATAAGTTGCAGTGGCTAAATGAACGAGGAGAACTCAATGTTAGCAAACATGTGTTAGTTCCTTTTTCCATTGGAAAATACAAAGATGAGGTTATGTGTGATGTTATCCCTATGCACGCTAGCCATCTACTTCTTGGAAGGCTATGCAATACAACAAAAGGACTATTCATAATTGTTTTTCCAATCAATACACGTTCAGCCATAAAGGGAAGAATATTTTCCTTAGTCCTTTAGCACCTAAACAAGTCCAAAATGATCAAGCGAATGAAGCAAAGTGTTGAGGCTATAGGGAAAGGAAAAGCAACGACCATGGAGGAAACTGATCCGAGAACTAGTGCTTATTCTTCAAAGAGCTTGATTTGAGAATGTCTATTGACAGAATGCAAGGTTAAAGATGATTATTCTAACTTTGAACATACAGATTTTTTCTTTAAGTTGCATGATGTACCAAGAGATGCCATTTGCCAAAAGGAAGGTTTAAGAGAAGTGACCTTTGGGAATCCAAAAGACGTAACCATTGAGCAGTAAAAAGACACAATTTTTCATTCAAAGAACGTGTCTTTAGAAGAACGAATAGACGGACGTGACCCATAATGATTCAAAGATCACGCCTATTGGAGCATTAAGAGACATCACTTTTTGGAAATCAAGGGACCTAAACATTCGAAAAAAATTACATTGACATATCTTACTCAAGAGCCTATTGAAGGGATCCCAATCTCTAACGAAACAACAACTATGGAATGGAGGAGCATTGAAAAGAAACCACCCTTCGATTTAAAGACAAATCGCTTTAAAGAAGGGGGATGATGTGATCCAATTCAGCGTCAAAAATGGACTTGCATCTCCAACCTTTCTCAATAATCAAAGGGGGATTTTCTTTAACTTAATCTTACTTTATACCATAGTTATGATAATAGCTTACATATATATATTTATAGTTATGATGATGATTTTATGAATGTATGAATTTATTATTATGAACCACATATTTACATAATTATATCTTTAAATACTTAGCTTATATTATGCATTCTTTTGTAGGTACATGTTCGGTCACATGATTGGAGCTGACTTAAAGCTAGATTTGGAGTCATTGAGCTAAGGAAACTTGACTAAGACAACTCCGGGACAGCTCAAGGACATTTTGAGACAAAGTTGCTATCTGACCTCCGAGCTCATAGCTCACTTGAGCTGGATTTTTGAGCTAACTAGAGACCTCAATTCAGCTGGAGATTTGCACCATCATCTTCACCACATAAAGCACTACAAATATGGTCTAGGTCGAATTTTGTGAATTCGTACCTTTTCACGAAGAGTTGCCAATACGAAAAGTGCCCTTTCACAAGGAGCTGTCCTAAGACTCATCTTCATATATTTAATCTATGGGCATCTCATCTTCAGCTCAAACACATGGGAAGTAGCTCAAATGATGAAAGGATGCTTCACACAAATGTTCCCTTTCATAATTAGTTGTTGCCCCATTGATGACATGCCACCTAGATGTTAGATGGATGCCAACTCACACAAGTTGCTTCTCATTTTCACACCAAGGAGAAGCCACACCATAAGTTCCCTATGCCACCCATGTAAGTGCCTCATGACCAGCCCACCCATGTGCCATGCGTGTGGATGAAATACGCGCTAAAATGAAGAGGCCTATCTCTTTTCGGCCAAAGCATCACCTTGCTTCAAGTTGGCACCAAGATGAAGAGACATATCCCCTCATTCAAGCATCATTTATTTTCATTTAAGACATGTATTTTGCTGAATGGACATCTAATTATTCGGCCAAAACTATGCAAGCCTATAAATAGGGCTTTGACATTTCATTTGTACTTAAACCTTTTGATAATATAAAAACTCTTTGTGAGATTATTCTCTCTTCAAGTTCTTTTTAGAACTATATCGATTAAGCAAGATTTCATAGTTTGTGGCGTCAAATCCCTTTCATTGATACTCATGGTTCCTAGTTTATATAACTAGTGGGTCAAAGTCCTTACTACCATCCCTTATAAAACTTATAGGAAACGGGTCTTTGCTCCTATATAGCATTGGTTCCTTCTTAGTTATATAAGATACTATCTATTTCCATCACCATCTTTTCATCACTATCCTTCATCATCATTCACACCCATATCATCAATCTTTCCATTAAATCATCCTTCATCCATTAACAAGGCATACTTCTTCACCACCATTGGAGGCCAAAGTTAACATCAATTGAAGGAGATTTATTCAACACTTTCACAGCCATCTTTGATAACATTCTTTCACTTTCAATCCTTTCCATTTCCATTTCCTTTCTTAATTATCCATTTATTTAACAACTTCTTATATGCAGATTACTTCCAATTCAACGTGTAGCATTTGGTGTCTCTCTTAGATCGGGAAACAATAAGGTTGCCAACTTCTCCATTATTGAAGAAGCCTGGTTAGCCTTACATCAAGCGGTAATCAAAGCTTTGGTGGATTGACAATCAAGTACTGCAACAAAAAGCAACAAAAAGTGAAAAAGAAAGAAGAAAACAAAAGAGAAAGAAAAAAAACTCCTACATCAAATTGGAGTGCAAAAGAAAAGAAAAAGAAGATAATTCAAAGAAAAAGAAAAGAGAAGCAAGTTACAAAGTACACTCAAAGACAAGAACATTATAATCTGCCCAACAACAAACTAGAAGGAGGTGTCCTTGTTGTTTCTTGTAAAGGAAGATAGTAAGTTTTGCAACTTGAGTTGTAAGTTATCTTCATTTTCTTACTATTCCATTTCCTTATTCTTTCATTTTTCTTATTTCCATTACTTATCATTTTTCTTAACCTTTTTCGATTCTACCATATATCATAACCATTTCTAAACCGATGCACAAACTAAAGAGACTTGCTCAATCTTGAGTTAGTTCTTAAAAAGGACACACAAGAGAGAATCGAGTAGAAAAAGGCATAAGAGAGGGTGAGATCAGAAGGGGGATCAGAAAAGGCCAAGAATATATCCCCGAGTGCAAACACGAGTGTGAGTGGAGTGTAATCTGAAATTTTCTTTAGAGTGATCAAGTGAAGTTTTGTGAGTGTGCTGGTAATGTTTTAAATTTATTTTACTAACCATGTTTCGAAGCCCCAGAGAAAATGCAGGAACACCAGACTTACAAATGCAGGCACTCATTGGTGAAATGATGAGAATATTTCGTGAAGAGTTTGATGCTCTTCATGAAAAGATAGATCAACGCAGGATCTACCACCAAGACGTAATAATGGAGCCAATAGAAGAAAACAACAACCACCACCTCCAGAAGAAGATGTTTAAGAAAATTTAGAGATGGAGAACAAGCAGTATTCCAAGTCCCTAGACGTGCCATTGTTGATGATAACTTGAGTAATATCAAGATCAAAATTCCTCAATTCCAAGGAAAGATTGATCCTGAAGCCTACCTTGAATGGGAAAGCAAAGTGGAACACGTTTTTAGTTGCCACAACTATTCTGAAATGAAGAAAGTTAGATTGGCAGCCATGGAGTTCATAGACTATGCTTTAATATGGTGGGATCAACTTAGCTTGAACCAAAGGAGGAATGGAGAACGACCGATCTCAACTTGGCTTGAAATGAAAGGTATTATGCGGAAACGATTCATTCCTGTTCACTATCACCTTGACTTGTTTCACAAGTTACATAATCTAAATAAGGCCATAGGAGTGTGGAGGACTATTACAAAGATATGGAAGTGGCAATAATCCGAGTCAACATTGAGGAGGATCGTGAAGAAACTATGGAAAGATTCCTTGTCGGAATTAATATCGAAATTGCCAATACCTTGGAGTTGTATCATTACATCGAAATGGATGAGATGGTGCAAATGGCAAATGAAAATTGAAAGGCAACTAAAGAGGAGACATACATCTCGCAATATTCCACCCACATCATCCAAATGGAGTCTAAACAACATCAAGAAGCCAACTCCTCCTGCCAAAGAACAAGTCAAATCTTCAAAGAATCAGCAAGTAAATAAAGACTTCAACCGAGGAAAGCAAACTACTAAACGTTCAAGAGACATTAGGTGCTTTAAATTTGTTGGTAGGGGCCACGTATCTATACAATGCCCTAACCGAAACACCACGCTTTTACTTGGAAATGGTGAAATAGAATCTGAATCAGTGGAAGAACAAGAGGCACCTATTGAAGTCAATGAAGAAATCACTCTAACAGATCCCGTTGATCAAGGAGAAGCTTTGGTAATTAAAAGAAGTTTGAATGTTCAAGTCTCAGAAGATAATGCATAGCGAGAGAATATTTTTTATACTCAATGCCATGTGAATGAAAAGGTATGTTTTGTTATTATAGATGGTGGAAGTTGTACTAACATGGCCAGTACAATAATGGTGGAAAAACTTGGTTTAAAAACAATGAAGCACCCGAAGCCATATAAGTTGCAGTGGCTAAATGAACGAGGAGAACTCAATGTTAGCAAACATGTGTTAGTTCCTTTTTCCATTGGCAAATACAAAGATGATGTTATATGTGATGTTGTCCCTATGCACGCTAGCCATCTACTTCTTGGAAGGCCATGGCAATATGACAAAAGGACTATTCATGATTACTTTACCAATCAATACTCGTTCAGCCATAAGGGAAGAAGATTATCCTTACTCCTTTAATGCCTAAACAAGTCCAGAATGATCAAGCCAAAATAAAGCAAATTGTTGAGGCTATAAGGAAAGGAAAAGCAACAACCATGGAGGAAACTGATCCGAGAACTAGTGCTTATTCTTGAAAGAGCTTGATTCGAGAATGTCTATTGACAGAATGCAAGGTTAAAGATGATTATTCTAACTTTGAACATTCAGATTTTTTCTTTAAGTTGCATGATGTACCAAGAGACGCCATTTGCCAAAAGGAAGGTTTAGGAGACGTGACCTTTGGGAATCCAAAAGACGTAACCATTGAGCAGCAAAAAGACAAATTTTCATTCAAAGAACTTGTCTTTAGAAGAACCAATGGACATGACCCATAAGGATTCAAAGATCATGCCTATTGGAGTATTAAGAGACATCACTTTTGTGAAATCAAGGGACCTAAACGTTCGGAAAAAATACATGGACATATCTCACTCAAGAGCCTATTGGAGGGATCCCAATTTCTGACGAAACAACAACTATGGAATGGAGGAACATTGAAAAGAAACCACCCTTTGATTTGAAGACAAATCGCTTTAAAGAAGGGGATGATGTGATCCAATTCAGCGTCAAGAATGGACTTGCATCTCCAACCTTTCTCAATAATCAAAGGTGGATTTTCTTTTAATCTTACTTTATACCATAGTTATGATAATAGCTTGCATACATTATATTTATAGTTATGATGATGATATTATGAATGTATGAAGTTATTATTATGAACCACATATTTACATAATTATCTTTAATACTTAGCTTACATTATCCATTCTTTTGTAAGTACATGTTCGACCACATGATGGGAGTTGACTTAAAGCTTGAATTAGAGTCATTGAGCTAAGGAAACTTGTACTAGGACAACTCCGGGATAGCTCAAGGACATTTTGAGACAAAGTTTCTAACTGACCTCTGAGCTCATAGCTCACTTGAGCTGGATTTGTGAACCTCAATTCAGCTAGAGAGTTGCACCATCATCTTCACCACACAAAGCACTACAAATATGGTCTAGGTCAAATTTTGTGAATTCGTACCTTTTCGCAAAGAGTTGCCAATTTGAGAAGTGCCCTTTCATAAGGAGCTGTCCTAAGACTCATCTTCATACATTTCATCTATGGCCAGCTCATCTTCAACTCAAACACATGGGAAGTAGCTCAAATGATGAAAGAATGCTTCACACAAATGTTTCCTTTCATAATTAGTTGCTACCCCATTGATGACATGCCACCTAGACGTTAGATGGATGCCAACTCACACAATGTTACTGGTCATTTTCACACCAAGGAGAAGCCACACCATAAGTTCCCTATGCCACCCATGTGAGTGCCTCATGACCAGTCCACCCCACCCATGTGCCATGCGTGTAGATGAAATAAGCGCCAAAATGAAGAGGCCTATCTCTATTCGGCCAAAGCATCACCTTGCTTCAATTTGGCGCCAAGATGAAGAGACATGTCCCCTTGTTTAAGCATCATTTATTTTCAATTAAGACATGTATTTTGTCGAATGGACATCTAATTATTCGGCCAAAACTATGCAAGCCTATAAATAGGGCTTTGACATTTCATTTGTACTTAAACCTTTTGATAATATAAAAACTCTTTGTGAGATTATTCTCTCTTCAAGTTCTTTTTAGAACTATATCGATTAAGCAAGCTTTCAAAGTTTGTGGTGTCAAACCCCTTTCATTGATACTTCTGGTTCCTGGTTTATATAACTAATGGGTCAAAGTCCTTGCTACCATCCCTTATAAAACTTATAAGAAACGAGTCTTTGCTCCTTTATAGCATTGGTTCCTTCTTAGTTTTATAAGATACTATCTATTTCCATCACCATCCTCCATCATCATTAACGCCCATATCATCAATCTTTCCATTAAATCATCCTTCATCCATTAACAAGGCATACTTCTTCACCACCATTGGAGGCCGAAGTTAACATCAATTGAAGGAGATTTATTTAACACTTCCGCAACCATCTTTGATAACATTCTTTCACTTTCAATTCGTTCCATTTCCATTTCCTTTCTTAATTATCCATTTATTTAATAACTTCTTATTCTTTATGCAGATTACTTCCAATTCAACGTGTAGCATTTGGTGTGTCTCCTAGATTTGGAACAACAAGGTGTCCAACTTCACCATTATTGAATAAGGCTGGTTAGCCTTACATCAATTGAGGCTCCAAGTACATTACAACCATTGAAGAGAATTCAACAACCAATGGAGTTTTCCATCATCAAGCAACCAACACCCATTAAACATCCTCCATGGTTTGCTACTTCCATTCATCTTGTTTATTCATTTTATAACTTTGGTTTATTTTACAGCGAAATGATTCATATCTTCTTCTACTTATATTTATGTTATTAGCTCATATGCATTCATTTTAGCTCTTAGGCTTTAATCATTAGCTCACACTATATATGATGATATATTTAGCTCATGACATTCAATCATAGCTCAAATTACCATAATCATGCATGACAGTAAGGTATTTAGCTCATATCAGCTCAATGCCATGGACTTACCTTGTTTCCTTGAACATATAGATACATTGGAGCATGACACATGTTGGGTAGCTTTGTGGATTATTTGGACATCATATGCAGCTTACAAACAGCTCACAAAGCATATGGTAGCTTGTAGAACACTAAGGAAAGCTTAACTCAGCTGAGGAGCTCAAGGCTAGCTAATCTCAGCTAGATTGACTATTTGAAGCCAAGTTGCTAAAAGTGACATCAAGTGTAGCTGAATATGTTGATATGAAGCTTGCAAGATCTCAGCTAGAAAGCTCATTCACAACTAACCCCTTGCTTGCTAGCTAGCTACACACAAACAAGCTTGGAAGAAGACACATGCATGCCCAAGATGATACACATGATCATCCTTCATCATATACACAAGTGATGTAAGGCTAACCAGACTTCTTCAATGATGGAGAAGTTGGCAACCTTGTTGTTTCCTGATCTAGGAGAAACACCAAATGCTACACTTGAATCAATAAGTAATCTACGCAAAATAAGAAGAATTGATTAAGTAATTTGATAATTAAGAATGAATTGGAAATGGAAGAAATAAAAGTGATAGAAATGTTATCAAAGATGGCTGTGGAAGTATAGTAGAAGAATCCTTCAAGGGTTGATGAATTCGGCCTCCAAATAATGTTATTGGACGTATGCCTTGTTAATGATTGAAGGATAGCTCAAGAATGAAGAAATGAAAATAGTAATGGAATGGTGATAGAGTTGGCGTGAAGGTGATGGACTATGGTTAAGGATTGATGGTGATGGAAAGATGGTGATGGAAATAGTATCTTATAAAAAACTAAAAAGGAACCAATGCTATAAAGGAGCAAAGACCTGTTTCTTATAAGTCTTATAAGGGATGGTAGAAAGGACTTTGACCCACTAGTTATAAGAACTAGGAACCAGAAGTATCAAGGTGAAGGAATGACGCCACAAATTTAAGAATTATGCTTGCTTAATTGATATAGTTCTAAAAAGAACTTGAAGAGAGAATAATCTCACAAAGAGTTTATATTATCAAAAGAGTTCTGTTAAAAATGAAATGCAATAGCCTATTTATAGTTTTCAAAGGGTTTAGGATGAATAGATACTTGATGGTTCGGCCAAGGTTGAAACCCCTTTGAAAATACATGATTTTTGATGAAAATACATGATTTAAATGAAGATACATGCTCTTGGACGAATGGTTATGTGTTGGTTCGGCCCCAAGGATAATTTAAATGCATTTGGAAGTTATTTGGGCGCCAAAATGAAGAGGAAAGAGTCTTTGGCCAAATAGGAAGCATCCCTTGGTGTTTTGGCACCAATTTGATGTCACATGGAGTGCAAATGCTTGAATGATGCACATGGAAGCCTACTTGAATGCACATTGGTCTTCTTGCAATGCTTTAGTGAGGTTGCAACCATAGGATGTTGTCTTGAAGTCCATGGAATGAAGATAGGCAGCAACTAGGCGTGACTTAGCTTCCAACGTGCATCTAGGTGTCATGGTCTTCAATGGGTAGCAACTTGTCATGAAAGGTCACATGCGTAGAAGGTAACCTTTCATCATTTGGGCTACTTTCCATGTGTTTGAGCTGAAGATGAACTGGCCATAGATGAATTACATGAAGATAAGTCTTTGGTCAGCTCCTTGTGAAAAGGCACCTCTTGGGATGACAATTCTTCACCTCTAGCTAGCTCAAAAGTCCAGCTCAAGTCAGCTATGAGCTCGGGGATCAGCTGGTAACTTTGTCCCAAAATGATTTTGAGCTGTCCCGAAGTTGTCCTAGTCAAGTTCCTAGCTCTTGGACCCCAATGCTAGCTTTAAGTTAGCTCCCATCATGTGCCCGCCTATGTACCTACAAAAGAAAGCATAATATAAGCTATGTATTTAAATTAAATAACTTATAATATAAAGATGTAGACTATAGGTTATAATAACTCATGCATAATATGTTAATGAATGAATATTATTATAACTATAGATTATATGCTTGAATATCAATCAATGATGCAAACCATATAATGAATGAATGCTCATGTTATGATAATTCAAGTATAGTTTAGTCTGCAAATGTATGCTTATAATAATAAATAGTGCATAAATAAGTAAATATAAGATAAAGTAAGGTAGAAGTCCCTTAGAACCAGATTTGAATAACATCCATGGTGTGATCAAGTCATGGAGAAAATTGGAGCTAGACAGGATCACATCATCCTCCCCTTCTTTTGGGCAATTTGTCCTCAAATCGAAAGGTGACTTCTCCTTAGTGTCATCCCATCTGATAGATGCAACAGGGATGAAAAGATTCTTTTCATAAGTCATTTCCTTTAAATAAGTGCTTTGAATGTACATGACCTGAAAAGAAAGATAACTCTCATAAGTAAAGACATGATTGAATACAAATAATGGAAAATTGTACTTCCTATTGGTGTTTGATGGTTGGTTAAAAATCATGTATGTTGAAGACATGTTTCTTTGAATGATCAATTCTCTTGGCATCCCAAAAGTCATGTCCATTGGATCATGAAAATTCATGATTTTATGCTTTTGAAGGGTAAAGTCCATTAAGCCTTTATGATTCACGTCTCTTGGCTCTTTCCCTTGACAAATTCTATCTTTTGAATCATCATTGTCATCACAATTTGATAAGATAATGCCACAGACATGAATTGAATTGTTGCAAAATGAATTAAATAAGTAAATGAAAAACTATTGATAAGATGAATGGACATATCAAACCAGGGTGGATGTTTAATGGTAGTTGGTTGCTGAATTCTTTTCATAATTGGCAATGTACTTGGAATGTCAACGGATACAACTCTTGGCACTTCAAGTGACGTTTCTCTTGGAACTTCAAACGACATTATCTTTGAAACATTAAGAGATATGTTTCGTTGATCACCAAAAGTAACAACTATTTGTTCTTCAAAAGTCACATCTTTTAGTCCTCCAAAAGCCATGACTCTTGAATCATCACCTTGAAAAGATACGTCTCTAAAATTGCTCTGCAAAACATAAGGAAGGATAGGAGAAGAAAGGTTAGATAAAATTTGTTCTTCACTCTCCTATTTTTCTCCAAATTCACATTTCTCATTTTCAAGTCCAACGTTTTCTTTATCTACTCTTTGATTCTCATTATTTTCAATATTTTTGAATGATTCCATTCTTTTCCTCAAATGGTGCTGGTCTTCATTCACTTGACTAGGAAAAAGTGGCGTCAAAGTGAATTTCTTGCCATTATGTGTTATAGAAAATCTGTTTGTAAACCTATCATGGATTGCTCGTCTGTCGAATTGCTACGGTCTTCCCAAAAGTATATGTCCAGTATCCATTGGTACAAAATCACAAAGAATTTCATCTTGATATTTTCCAATTGAAAATGGGATGACAACTTGTTTGTGACTCCTAACTCTTCATCTTCATTAATCCTTGCAAAACATATGGGCTGGGATGTTTCAATGTTGTAAGTCCCAACTTCGTGACCATATGTGCTTGAAAGATTTGCACAACTTCCTCCGTCAATAGCTACAAGACACACTTTACCATCTACATGGCAATGAGTGTGAAAGGCATTCATTCTTTGTTGTTCATACTCCATTGAAAAGATAAAAATTGTCAGTGAAATAAAGAATAGAAATGTGTAAAGGACCTTACCAAAAACACTCTCATAAAACCTCACAGTAACACTCCAAAGAAATTAAATGTCCTCTACTCACATTCGTGTTTGCACTCGGGATATGTTCTTGGCTTTTTCTGATCCCCCTTTTGATCTCACCCTCTCATTTGCTTTTATCGCTCAATTCTCTCTTGTGGGTCTTTTTAAAGAACTAACTCAAGATTGAGCAAGTTTCTTAGTTTGTGTATCGGTTTAAAATAATGGTTAGGGTATAGAAATGGTAATGACAGGTAGGATATAGAAAACAAAATGAAGAAAAAAAAGGATAAGGTAATGAAAAAGAAAGAATGAAAGAATAAAGAAATGAAATAGTAAGAAAGTGAAGATAACTTACAACTCAAGTTGCAACACTTACTATCTTTTTTCACAAGAAACAACAAGGATACCTCCTTCTAGTTTGATGTTTGTCAGATTGTATTGTGCTTCTCTTTGAATGTACTTTACAACTTTCTTCACTTTTCTTTTTGAATTTTTTTCTTCTTTTTCTTTTCTTTTTCTTTTTTTGCACTCCAATTTGTTGCAGTAGTCTTTTTCTTTCTCTTTCTCTTTTTCTTCTTCCTTTTTCTCTTTTGTTGCAGCACTTTGAATGTCAATCCAACAAAGCTCTGATTACCGCTTGATGTAAGGCTAACCAGACTTCTTCAATGATGGAGAAGTTGGCAACCTTGTTGTTTCCCGATCTAGGAGAAACACCAAATGCTATACTTGAATCAATAAGTAATCTTCACAAAATAAGAAGAATTGATTAAGTAATTTGATAATTAAGAAATGAAATTGAAATGGAAGAAATGAAAGTGATAGAAATGTTATCAAGATGGTTGCGGAAGTATAGTAGAAGAATCCTTCAAGGGTTGATGAATTCGGCCTCCAAATAATGTTGCTAGACGTATACCTTATTATGATTGAATGATAGTTCAAGGATGAAGAAATGAAAATAGTAATGAAATGGTGATAGAGTTGGCGTGAAGGTGATGGACTATGGTTAAGGATTGATGGTGATGGAAATAGTATCTTATAAAACTAAGGAACCAATGATATAAAGGAACAAAGACCCGTTTCTTATAAGTCTTATAAGGGATGGTAGAAAGGACTTTGACCTAATAGTTATAAGAACTAGGAACCAGAAGTATAAAGATGAAAGAATGACGCCACAAACTTAAGAATTAAGCTTGCTTAATCGATATAGTTAAAAAAAGAAATTGAAGAGAGAATAATCTCACAAAGAGTTTATATTATCAAAAGGGTTATGTTACAAATGAAATGCAATATCCTATTTATAGTTTTCAAAGGGTTTAGGACGAATAGATAATTGATGGTTCGGCCAAGGTTGAAATCCCTTTGAAAATACATGATTTTTGATGAAAATACATCATTTAAATGAAGATACATGCTCTTGGCCGAATGGTTATGTGTTGGTTCGACCCCAAGGATTATTTGAATGTATTTGGAAGTTATTTGGGCGCCAAAATGAAGAGGAAAGAGTCTTTGGCCGAATAGGAAGCATCCCTTGGTGTTTTGGCGCCAATTTGATGTCACATGGAGTGCAAATGTGTGAATGATGCACATGGCAGCCTACTTGAATGCACATGGCAGCCTACTAGGAACCAGAAGTATCAAGGTGAAAAGAAAGGGTTGGTGCCACAAGTATAAAATACTTGATAAGTCGATAAAAGTCACCAGGACTTAAGGAAGAGAAATCTCACTTATAATAATCAAAAAGTCTGAGTACAATTGAGATATGTTTTCCTATTGATAAGAAATGGAGGGGCATGGCCGAATAGAGACATAATGGCTCGGCCAGCCCATGTATCTCCCTATAAATACATAATTTAAATGCTAAAGAGATGATGGTTCGACCCTTGATAGAGGGAAATGATCCTTGAGCTTTCCTTAGTGTTCCATGAGCTGCCTTGTACTTTGTGAGCTGTTTGTGAGCTGCATAAAGACGTCGCAATCATCCACCAAGCTACCTTATTGTTCATCACATTCCAATGTACCTATATGTGCAAGGAAACAAGGTAAGTCCATGGTATTGAGTTGTTATGAGCTAGATACCTTGCTTCCATGTAAGAATAAGGTAATGTGAGCTATGATTGAAGGTCATGAGCTAAATATATCATCTCATAATATGTGTAAGATAATGCATGAAGCTTAAGAGCTAATATGAATGCATATGATCTAATAAAAAGAATTATAATGATGTTGCATTGATGTATAAGGTAATCATGTTTAATATGATTATAAAACTATCCTAATATGCTTAAATATCAATGTGCATGTTGTGTTCATACTAAGTTATTCTTTATCTACATAACAAGAATTCTTATCATGAATTGTATTATAAGAGCATGTAGTGTATAACATATATATAGTAACTTCAATATAAAGGTGTTAAAGAGTACTCCCTTTATTGATGAAAACATGATTGCATCATCCCCCCATTCTTTAGGGCGATTTGTCCTCAAATCGAGTTCATTTTGTCCATGCATAACATCACATCTCCTTGCTAAAAGAAAGCATTCTTTGAACGGTTGTGTTCTTCCTTTAGGTATCCTTTCATAAGATTTCCTTTTAGGTCTTTCTTTGGAATATGATTTTCCAATAGGTACCTTTTGGGAATGATCTTTATCTAGGAATATCCCTTTTGGAAGTGACCTTTCACGTGATTGGTCTTGAAAAGTGAGGAAAGAAGAGGTTTCAAATGAAGGTTACCTTTTGGCGATTAAAACCCTTGATGAAAAGTTGTGTCTTTAAATTCCAATCATCACCAATTTTAATAGGAACCTCTTCATTTTCCAGCCTTGAACCATCGTGTTTCTCTATGAAGAAGTTTGGTGTCTTGTTTCGTTCCTCTTTATTATTCTTTGGGGTTTTATCTTTGCGCCATGCTTGTACACTCTTTCGCATATGCAACTGATCTTGTTGCACCTCTTTTGGCGTCAAAGGAATCAAGGTTTCCTTGCGTCCATCATGCTTAAAAATGTATTGATTGTGATAACAATCACGAATGGCCCTTTTGTCATACTGCCATGGTCTTCCAAGTAAGATATGGCTAGCATGCATAGGGACAATGTCACAAAGCACCTCGTCCTTGTACCTACCAACTGAAAAAGGAATTAGAACTTGTTTGGTAACGTTTAACTCACCTCCTTCATTGAGCCATTGGAGTTTATATGGAGTGGGATGCTTTGATGTTGCCAATCCAAGTTTTTCAACAATAAGAGTGCTGGCTACGTTTGTGCAACTTCCTCCATCGATGATCATTGCGCAAACCTTGTCCTTGACATGGCATCTTGTATGGAAAATATTTTTTCTTTGAATATCCTCTTGGGATGTTTGTGATTGTAGGCACCTTTTCGAAACAAACATCTCACCATGATATGCATTTTCTTCAGTTTCTTCATCTTGTATTATTTCAGGTTCCTCATCAAAAATAGGCTCGTCAAAATTTGATACAATATCTCCATTTCCAAGTACCATCATGACATTTCGGTTGGGACATTGACTAGCAACATGTCATTTCCCAAAACATTTGAAACATTTGATGTCTTTGGATCTCTCAAAAGTATCGGTTTGCTTTTCTTTACCCCTACTAGATTCGCCCACTTGTTTAGTCTTGGTAACTTCTATATGATCCTTGGCTTGTGCCGGAATTGGTTTCCTGGAGGTAATAAACTCTTGCTTCCATTTGGTGACCGAACTTGGACTGTTCCTAGTGTAGGATTTCCTTTTGAGTTGTCTTTCAATTTTCATGGCCACTTGTACCATCTCTTCAATCTCTACATAATGTTGAAGTTTAACAAGGTTAGAAATATCAGGATTTAGGCCAGATAAAAACCTTGCCATGGTTGCTTCTCTGTCTTCATCAACATTGGAGCGGATCATGGATATTTTCATTTCTTTGAAATAATCTTCAACGCTCTTACTTCCTTGTTTTAATTTTTGTAATTTATGGTAAAGATCTCGGTGATAGTGAGTAGGCATGAACCTTTTCCTCATAATGGCCTTCATTTCTTCCCATGTATTGATGGGACGTTCACCAATTCGTCTTCTGGAACTCACCAATTGGTCCCACCATACTAAGGCATAATCCACGAATTCCATAGCAGTAAGTCTGACCTTCTTTTGCTCCGTATAATTTTGGCATTCAAAAATGTGTTCAATCTTGAATACCCAATCAAGATAGGCTTCAGGATCAGTTCGTCCTTGAAATAGAGGAATGGTCACTTTGATGATGCTGAAGTTGTCATTCTGATTTTGATGAGCATCTCTTCGTGCTACTGATGTTACTTCAGCCTCCTCTTCTTCGAATTCTTCTTTAATTCTAGGGAGATTTACTCTTCGATTGCCTAAATATGCTTCAAATTGGTCCATACGATCATGCAAAGGCTCCAATTCTATTTTCAGCAATCTGGCCATTTCATGCATAATTGCTTGAGTTTGTAAATTAGGGGCATTTCTTTCAGGAGTTCATCCTGGAATTCGAGGCATGGTTAGTGAAATAAGAAAAGAGTATGATGTGTAAAAGACCTTACCAGAATGTACTCTCACAAAGCCTCACGAGTCACTCCAAGGAAACTTGAATGCCACTCAATCTGCTCGTGTTTGCAACTCTAGGACTTAATGGCTTTTACTTGTCCTCTTCTGATCTCGCACACTCTCCAGCCTTTTTCCTCTCGATTCTCTGGTCTCAAGTTCTAGAGAACTTTACTCAAGACTATATCAAGTAAATTTTACTTGTTTGGCGTTGGCTGTAAAAAGGTTAGTAGGAATGGAAAGCAAAATATAATGAAAGGGTGGCTTAGAAATAGAAAGAAAAGAATAAAAGGGTTACTTAAACAAGTCACTTTACAACTTTCTATCACCATAATCAATTTAAACGGCTTACTTGACTTGCTTGGTGATGAGAATTATTGATGAGTGATTCAACTTCTTTCTTTTATTTTCTTTGCTTTTACTCTTCTTGAGTGCTGATTTTTTCTTTCTTTTGAGTGCTTTACTTTGTTTTCTGATTTTTCTTGAATTATTTGACTTTGCACTTCACTTTTCACTTCTTTTTGTATTTTCTTTTTGTTGTTATTGCACGTTGCTTTCTTCCACCAAAGATCTGATACCACTTGATGTAATGCTTCTGATGTCACTTGATGTAAGGCTCTTGTACCTTAACAAATTGATTGTGGATCTAGAAAGGAAGTAAACAACCTACACAAGTGAATGGCTCAAAAGAGATTGTTAAGGTAGTAAATGTATGGGTAAAATAGGTGGGCTGTTTAAATGAGATATGGAAGCAGAAGATGATTGAAATGGCTATGGGTTACGGTTATGAAACAAAGGGATGGAAGTGAGGATAGTATCTTGAAGAAGTCTCAAAGAAGAACCAATGCTATAGAGAGCAAAGACCCGAACTTTATATTGCTTCTTCAAGGGGTGGTATTAAGTACTTTGACCCACTAGTTATATGAACTAGGAACCAGAAGTATCAAGGTGAAAAGAAAGGGGTTGATGCCACAAGTATAAAAATACTTGATAAGTCAATAAAAGTCACCAGGACTTAAGGAAGAGAATAATCTCACTTATAATAATCACAAAGTCTGAGTACAATTGAGATATGTTTTCCTATTTATAAGAAATGGAGGGGCATGGCCGAATAGAGACATAATGGTTTGGCCAGCCCATGTATCTCCCTATAAAGACATAATTTAAATGCTAAAAGAGATGATGGTTCGGCCCTTGATGGAGGGAAATGATCCTTAGCCGAATAACACTTGTATCCCTTCAAATTGGCGCCAAATGGGAGAGGATATGATGCTTGGCCGAATGGTTAAATGGCTTTTCATCTTGGCGCCTAAATGAATCCACATGCAAGGCACATGGGGCTGGTCATATGGCATATACATGGGTGATCTAGGGAGCCTTGTGGTGCAGCCTTGTGCATGGGATGATGGTTGGTCATGTGCTCCATCTTGGGCGTGCATGTGTCTCCTTCCAAGCTAGCTTGAGTGTGGAGCTAGCTTAGCAAGCATGTGCTATTTGTGAGCAAACTTCCTAGCCGAGTCCTTGTAAGCTTCATAACAGAAGGTTCAACTATATTCAGCTACCATTGACATCATTTTTGACAACTCAACTCCAAATAGTTCAACTAGCTGAGTTTAGCTAGCCTTGACCTTTCCTTAGTGTTCCATGAGTTGCCTTGTACTTTGTGAGCTGTTTGTGAGCTGCATAGGACCTCGAAATCATCCACCAAGCTACCTCATTGTGCATCACACTCCAATGTACCTATATGTGCAAGGAAACAAGGTAAGTCCATGGTATTGAGTTGTTATGAGCTAAATACCTTGCTTCCATGTAAGAATAAGGTAATGTGAGCTATGATTGAAGGTCATGAGCTAAATATATCATCTCATAATATGTGTAAGATAATGCATGAAGCTTAAGAGCTAATATGAATGCATATGATCTAATAAAAATAATTATAATGATGCTGCCTTGATGTATATAAGGTAATCTTATTTAATATTATTATAAAATTATCCTAATATGCTTAAATATCAATGTGCATGTTGTGTTCATACTAAGTTATTCTTTATCTACATAACAAGAATTCTTATCATGAATTGTATTATAAGAGCATGTAGTATATAACATATATATAGTAACTTCAATATAACGGTGTTAAAGAGTACTCCCTTTATTGATGAAAATGTGCTTGCATCAGGATGCCTCAGCAAATGGTACTTTACTTGACAAATCACCCAAGGAAGCCTTTGATATCATCGACAGGATAGAAAATAATGACTATCAATTCCAGACTACAAGACTGGGAACCGATAGAAAAGCATCTGGAGCATATGAAATTGAGGGTAAGGATTCAAATGTTGCTCAACTTTCTGCCATAACAATATGTTGAAAAATTTACAGCGTCCTAACAAGGTGACAGATGTCAAGGCAACCAGTAATACATACATATTTTGTCACGACAACCATCATGAGAGTGATTGTCCAGAAAACCATGAGTCTACCAATTTTGTGGGCAACTACAATCGAAGCAACAATAACCCCTACTCGAATACATACAATCCTGGATGGTGACAATATCCACATTTTTCATGGGGTAATCAATGGACCAGAAACAATCAGGCATCAAAGTATAATAGGCCACAACAGAGTAACTCAAAACATCAACATTTTCAGAATCAACATCATCAGATGCCCTGGTAAAACACTAAAGGCAAAACTTCTTCCTCTAATACCAACTCTAATTCGAACTCTTTGGAAGCTTCATTGCAGGAATTCATGGCCTCGATAAAAGATTTCATGGCTTCAACAAAGACTCTGGATGCACGAGAATTCATCAACAATAAAAAACCAAGGAAATTTGTTGCAAAGCCATAGTTCATCCTTGAGAGCATTGGAGAACCAAGTGGGTTAAATCACCATGGCATTACATTCTCACCCACAATGAAGTCTCCCTAGTGATACTAAAATCACTAAACATCATGGAAAGGGGTAGTGTAATGTACTTACACTAAGGAGTGGAGCACAAATTAACCAAAATGAGAAGTTTGGGGGAAAATAGCTGGACAATTCTCGCCAAGGCATTACACAACTAGAGGATCGTGTTGAAGATGTAGAACAGGATAAATTGTCCGAAAAGAAGAAAATGATGATGGCTCTTAAAATTGTCTACTATATAATGGGAAATTTATGGCCAAGGCCAGCATTTCCTCAGCACTAACAGCAGATGACGCGATACCTCCACGACCATTTCCTTAACGGTTGAAGAAAAAACATAATGATGACATCCAATTCAAGAAATTTGTTGATGTTCTGGATTAGTTGAAACATACCTTTCTTGAAGCCATCGAGTAGATGCCTTCCTATGCTAAGTTCTTAAGAGACATTATCAAAAGAAGATGATGGTAGAAAATGTTACTGTAGCAACAGAAATCTACTCGACAGTAAGCAAGCTCCAACTGAAACAAAAAGACATAGAAGTTTTTTGATACCATACTCGATTGGTAACAACTTTGTAGGATGAGCTCTCGTTGACTTAGGGTCGAGCGTAAATTTAATGCCAAAGTCCATATTTTTAAAATTAGAAAGGTATAACGCTTGTCCAACCACAGTTATCCTACAATTAGCTGATCAGCTTATGAGCATCCTGAGGGCATAATAGAAGATGACATTGTAAAAGTGGACAAATTCGTATTTCCATTTGATTTCCTCATATTGGACTGTGAAGCCGATGAAAATACACCTAACATTCTCGGACGACCCTTCTTGGCCACTGGACGGATCTTAATAGATTGTGAGAAGGGAGAGTTTATGATGCGGGTAGGAGAGCAAAGCGTCACGATCAATGTCTTCAACTCCATAAGATACGTGGACGATTCAGAAGAAGGCCAATACATTCGAGACATGGACGCAATGGAAGAAGAGGAAAAGGCAATTCTTGGCCAAGATGAATTTTTAAGGATAGATGAATACAACAGTTTGATGTCTATGATGCATGAGTACGGTATTCATGTCCCAGGCGAAATATTTTCAGAAGAGGATTCTGATAATTATGGTCATTGCAACAGTTGTTTGAATAAAGCACTAAACAAATCATGTTCCAATATTACCAATGCAGATTATTAAGGAGAATCATAGGAACAATCTAGTTTCCTTCATGCTAGAACAGGTATGAAATTCGAACCCTTAGATTTCAATGAAGTTAACCCCCCAAAATCATCATTACAATATGCATCCACATTAGAGCTTAAAACTTTGCCATCGTATTTGAAATATGCCTACCTAGGTAGCAATGAGACTTTACATGTGATAATTTCTGCCAGTCTAACCTCCGAACAGGAGAATAGCTTGTTAAATGCTTTGTCATAGCATAAAAAACCTCTCGGATGGACTATGGAAGATTTGAAGGAAATCAGCCCTACCATATGCATGCACAAGATCAACTTAGAAGATAATCATAGTAATTCGGTGGAACCAAAAATAAGCTCAATCCAATCATGAAGAAGGTAGTCATAAAGGAAATCATAAAATGGCTGGATACAGGAGTAATTTATCCAATATCCGATAGTTCATGGGTCAGTCCGATGCAATGCGTGCCAAAGAAAGGTGGTGTGACCGTGGTCAAAAATGAAAATGATAAGTTTTTAAATACCAGAATAGTGATGGGGTGGGTAATATGTATGGACTATAGGAAGCTAAATAAAGCCATAAAGAAAGACCACTTTCCACTTCCTTCTATTGACCAAATGCTTGACAGGCTAGCATGAAAATCATTTTACTGCTTCCTTGATGGATATTCAGGATACAATCAAATAGCCATAACATCGGAGGATCAAGAGAATACTACTTTCACATGTCCATATGGTACCTATACATTTAGACGAATGACATTCAGGATATGTAACGTTCTATCTACCTTTCAGAGATGTTTGATGGCCATTTTTTCAAATATGGTGGAAGATTGCATGAAAATATTTATGGATGACTTTTCTGTCTCAGGCAATAATTTTTACTGATGCCTCAGCAACTTATCTAAAGTACTGAAACGATGTGGAGAAGCCAACCTAGTACTAAATTAGGAGAAATGTCATTTTATGGTAACTGAGGGAATAGTGATGGGTCATAAAATTTCTTGTCAAGGCATTGAAGTTGATAGAGCCAAGGTGAAAATAATTGAAAATCTAACTCCACCCACCAATGTAAAAGGCATACGTAATTTCCTTGGGCATGCATGCTTCTACCAGCGGTTCATAAAAGATTTTTCTCAAATCTCAAAACTTTTGTGTTTTTTGCTCCAAAATTAACCATTTATATTTAACGATGACTTTTAAATGTTTTTACAGATTTGAAGAAAAATCATTCATGAGCACCAATCGTTGTTGTACCAGACTGGAATGAACCTTTCGAGCTCATATACGATACTAGTGATTACGCAGTTGGGGCAGTGCTAGGGCAACGAAAAAGTAAACTCTTTCATGTTATCTACTATGCTAGTCGTACTCTTAACGATGCACAAGTAAACTATACCACAACTAAAAACGAACCAATGTGAAAGGCATACGTAATTTCCTTGGGCATGCAGGTTTCTACCAGCGTTCATAGAAGATTTTTCTCAAATCTCAAAACTTGTGTTTTTTTCTCCAAAATTAACCATTTATATTTAACGATGATTTTTAAATGTTTTTACAGATTTGATGAAAAAACATTCATGAGCACCAATCGTTGTTCTACCAGACTGGAATGAACCTTTCGAACTCATATACGATGCTAGTGATTACGCAGTTGGGGCAGTGCTAGGGCAACGAAAAAGTAAACTCTTTCATGTTATCCACTATGCTAGTCGTACCTTAATGATGCACAAGTAAACTGTACAACAACTAAAAACGAACTTCTTGCAATAGTATTTGCATTCGATAAGTTTAGGCCATAACTCATACGAACTAAAGTCATTGTGCATACGGATCATTCTACCATTAAATATCTGATCAATAAAAAACATGCAAAACCTAGGCTAAACAGATAGATATTATTACTACAAGAGTTTGATTTAGAGGGTATAGAAAACCAAGTAGCAGATCACTTGTTTATACTAGAAAATAAAATTAATTATCATGACATGAAAGATATTCAAGGGGATTTCCCTTATGAGAAAATTTTATTTGTCACGGCTGTGCCATGGTATGATGACATAGTCAACTTTCTTTTTAGTGGTATTATGCCTCTAGATTTATCTAGCCAAGGCCGAAAATATTTTAGACATGATGTACAACATTATTACTGGGATGAACCGTTCCTATTCAAGCAATGTGGAGACCAAATAATCAGAAGATGTGTCCCAGAATAAGAGCACAAAGAAATTCTACTTCAATATCACTCATCACCGTATGGAGGACATTTTGGTTGGATGAGAACAATGGTGAAGGTTCTTCAATCCAGATTCTATTGGCCAACCTTGTTCAAAGATGCGCACAAAATCTACAAGTCATGTGATAAGTGCCAACGAACAGGGAACATATCAAAGAGACATGAGATGTCGTGGATAAACATTATAGAGGTTGAACTCTTTGACGTATGGGAAATAGGTTTCATGGGACCATTTCCCACATCTTTTGGTGATCTATACATACTCTTGGCAGTAGACTATGTGTCCAAATTGGTTGAAATAGATTTCAAGAACATATTCACACGTTTTGGAACATCGCGAGCTATCATCAGTGATGAAGGCACACACTTTGACAACAAATTAATTGCCAAGGCACTGAAAATATATGGAGTACGACATCAGATAGCCATGACATATCACCACCAGACTAATGGATAAGTCGAAGTATCTAATAGGGAAATCAAACAAATTCTTGAGAAAGTTGTCAACCCAAGCCGAAAGGACTGGTCCGTAAAGCTAGTTGAAGCACTATGGGCTTATCGCACGACATTTAAGACACCACTAGGAATATCCCCATTCAAACTCGTCTATAGTAAGGAGTGCCATTTATCTGTGGAACTTGAACATAAAGCTCACTGGGCAGCTTGCTGGAGAAAGAAGACTCTTGGAACTAAACAAAATGGATGAATTTAGAGCTCACGCTTACGAAAATGCCCGCTTATACAAAGAAAAAACAAAACGATGGCATGACAGAAAAAATTTGTCTAGGCAAATTTATTCTAGACAACAAGTGTTGTTCTATAATTCAGACTCAAATAATTCATAGGTAACCTAAAATCAAGATGGTCAGGACCGTTCATCGTACACCAAGTTCATAACAAGTGTTGTTATTTTGATCTTCTTTCCCAAAGCTTGGACGAGTGGATCATTTGGAATAGTTATTATTTCTTCCTTTGATGTGAGCCTTTTCATGCATGTATCATCCTCCCTTTCTTCAAAAAGATTTGACCTTGAATTTAAAACATTAAAGGGATCAACATTAGAATAATTTAATGATTCATTCACATTATGCTTACCGAATATATATGCTTTGAATCTTCGAGACTTTGTTCTTTTAACAGGTTCGAATAGTAATATTAGTCCAAAGAAGCATGTATTATGGACTCTGATGCATGTATCACGACTTTTTGTAGCTGGAATTTTTCTTTTGAATTCATTCTTTTCTTTTCTTTTCTTTTTGTTCTCCAAATTTGATGTAGGAGTTATTTTCTTTTCTTTTTTCTTTTTATTCTTTCTTTTTCTTTTTTGTAGCACTTTTATGTCAATCCAACTAATCTCTGAATACCGCTTGATGTAAGGCTATTAAAGCTTCTTGAATGATGGAGAAGTTGGCAGACTTGTTGTTTCCCGATCTAGGAGAGACACCAAATGCCACACTTGAATTTATAAGTAATCTGCACAAGTAATGAAATAAATGATTAATGGAATAAGAAATGAATGAAATAAATGAATTTAAGAAGAAATAAAGGAATAGAATGGTTATCAAAGTGGGTTGCAGAAATGATGAAGAAATGTCCTTCAATGGTTCATGAATTGGCCTCCAGTGATGTTGCTGGACATTGCCTCAATTATGAGTGAAGGACGACTTCAATGGTGATGAAATGGTAATGGAATGGTGATGGTGTTGACGTGAAGAAGATGGTGATGGTGATGGTTTAGAATAGTATCTTAAATAAGCCAAAGAAGAAGAAAAACTATATGAAGTTTAACCCCATTCTTTATAAACTTAAGTAAGGGATGATAGGATAGGACTTGAACCCTCTAGTTATAAAAACTAGGAACTCAAAGTATCTAGGAAAGGAATTGACGCCATAAACTTAGAAAGTTTGATTAATCGATAAAGTCCTTAAAGAACTTGCAAGAGAGAATTTCTCACAAAGAGTTTATATTAACCAAAAGGGTTGTCTTACAATGGAAATATCCTAGCCTATTTACAGGAAATCAAAAGGAATTAGCCAAGAGATAGGTGGCTATTCGGCTAGGTACATTCCTTTTATTTAAAATACATAATTTAATTAAGTAAATATAGATGAATGGACTTAATTATTCGGACACAATGAATGAATATGCCTCCTGGCTGAATAGACTTCTTGATGGTTCATCTTGGCGCCATTTTGAAGAATTATCTTGCTTTGGCCGAATAGATATGCATCCCTTCACTTTGGAATCTAATTGATCCACACACATGGCACGTGGGTGGGCTGGTCATGAGGCGCTCACATGGGGTCATAGGATGCTTGTTGTGTGGTCTCGTCCATGGAATGAAGATAGACATCAACTAGGCTTTACTTAGCTTCCAATGTGCATCTAGGTGTCATGGTCTTCAATGGGCAGCAACTTGTCATGAAAGGTCACATTATGTGTAAGATAACCTTTCATCATTTGAGCTACTTCTCATGTGTATGAGCTGACCATAGATTAATTACATGAAGATGAGTCATTGAATAGCTCCTTGTGAAAAGACACTTCTTGGAATGGAAACTATTCGCAAAAAGGTACGATTCCACAAAAATTGACCTAGGCCATATTTGAAGTACTCTGTGTGGTGGTGATGATGGTGCAACTCTGATGTGATCCTGTCTAGCTCCAATTTTCTCCATGACTTGATTACACCATGGATGTTATTCAAATCTAGTTCTAAGGGAGTTCTACCTTATTTTATCTTATATTTACTCATTTATGCATTATCTATTATTATAAGCATACATTGACATATTATACTATACTTGAATTACCATAACATGAGCATTCATTCAATATATGATTTGCATCATTGATTGATATTCAAGCATATAATCTATAGTTATAATAATATTATTCATTCATTATCATATGATGTATGAGTTATTATTATAATCTATAGTCCACATCTTTATATTATAAGTTATTTACTTTAAATACTTAGCTTATATTATGCTTTCTTTTGTAGGTACATATTCGGCAACATGACGGGAGTTAAATTTGAGCTTAACTAAGGATAAGGATCTAGGAAAACTTACATACGATGACTCGGGAGATCATGAAGAACAAATGGTGAAAAATTGTGAGCTGACCCCCGAGCTCATAGCTGACTTGAGCTGGATTTTTGAGCTAGCTGGAGACCTCATTTCAGCTGGAGAGTTGCACCATCACCACCACCACACAGAATACTTCAAATATGGTCAAGGTAAATTTTTTTGGATTCGTACCTTTTCTCAAAGAGTTGCCATTCCAAGAGGTGTCTTTTCACAAGGAGCTGGCCAAAGACTCATCTTTATGTAATCCACCTAAGACCAGCTCATCTTCAGCTCATACACATGGGAAGTAGCTCAAATGATGAAAGGTTACCTTCTACACATGTGATCTTTCATGACAAGTTGCTGCCCATTGAAGACCATGACACCTAGATGCATGTTGGAAGCTAAGTCACGCCTAGTTGCTGCCTATCTTCATTCCATGGACTTCACGACATCATCCTATGGTTGTAACCTCACCAAAGCCTTGTAAGAAGACCCATGTGCGTTCAAGTAGGCTGCCATGTGCATTATTCAAGCATGTGCACTCCATGTGACATCAAATTGGTGCCAAAACACCAAGGGATGCTTCCTATTCGGCCAAAGACTCTTTCCTCTTCATTTTGGCGCTCAAATAACTTCCAAATGCATTCAAAATATCCTTAGGGCCGAACCAACACATAACCATTCGGCCAAGAGAATTTATCTTTATTAAAATTATGTATTTTCATTAAAAATCATTTGTTTTCAAAGGGGTTTCAACCTTAGCCAAACCATCATGTGTCTATTCGACCCTTTGAAAACTATAAATAGGCTATTGTATTTCCATTGTAAACAGAACCCTTTTGATAAATTAAACTCTTGTGAGATTATTCTCTCTTCAAGTTCTTTTTAGAACTATATCGATTAAGCAAGCTTTTCTAAAGTTTGTGGCATCAATCCCTTCATTGATACATCTGGTTCCTAGTTTATATAACTAGTGGGTCAAAGTCCTTGCTACCATCCCTTGAAAAACTTATAAGAAACGGGTTTTTGCTCCTTTATAGCATTGGTTCCTTCTTAGTTTTATAAGATACTATCTATTTCAATCACCATCTTTCCATCACCATCCTCCATCATCATTCACACCCATACCATCAATCTTTCCATTAAATCATCCTCCATCCATTAACAAGGCATACTTCTTCACCACCATTGGAGGCTGAAGTTAACATCACTTGAAGGAGATTTATTCAACACTTTCACAACCATCTTTGATAACATTCTTTCACTTTTAATCCTTTCCATTTCCATTTCCTTTTTTAGTTATTCATTTATTTAACAACTTCTTATTCTTTATGCAGATTACTTCCAATTCAACGTGTAGCATTTGGTGTCTCTCCTAGATCGGGAAACAACAAGGTTGCCAACTTCTCCATTATTGATGAAGCCTGGTTAGCCTTACATCAAACGGTAATCAGAGCTTTGGTGGATTGACAATCAAGTGCTGCAACAAAAGCAACAAAAAGAAAAAGAAAGAAGAAAAACAAAAAGAGAAAGAAAAAGACTCCTACAACAAATTTATAGTGCAAAAGAAAAGAAAAAGAAGAAAACGAAAAGAAGCAATTTGCAAATTACACTCAAAGATAAGCACAATACAATCTGCCCCAAACAATAAACTAGAATGAGGTATCCTTGTTATTTCTTGTAAAGGAAGATACTAAGTGTTGCAACTTGAGTTGTAAGTTATCTTCACTTTCTTACTATTTCATTTCCTTTTCTTTCATCTTTTCATATTTCATTACCATATCATTTTCTTAACCTTTTTTTCTATCCTACCCCTATCATAACCATTTCTATTCCTAACCATTCTAAGCCGATGCACAAACTAAAGAAACTTGCTCAATCTTGAGTTAGTTCTTTAAAAGGACCACAAGAGAGAATTGAGTGGTAAAAGGCAAACGAGAGGGTGAGATTGGAAGGGGGATCAGAAAAAGCCAAGAACATATCCCCGAGTGCAAACACGAGTGTGAGTGGAGTGACATTTTAATTTCTTTGGAGTGTTACTGTGAGGTTTTGTGAGAGTGTTCTTGGTAAGGTCCTTTTACACATTTCCATTCTTTATTTCACTGACAATTTTTCATCTTTTCAATGAAGTATGAACAGCAAAGAATGAATGCATTTCACACTCGTTACCATGTAGATGGTAAAGTGTGTCTTGTAGCTATTGACGGAGGAAGTTGTGCAAATCTTGCAAGCACATACATGGTCACGAAGTTGGGACTTACAACATTCAAACATCCCAGTCATATGTTTTGCAAGGATTAAATGAAGATGAAGAGTTAGAAGTCACAAAGCAAGTTGTCATCCCGTTCTCAATTGGAAAATACCAAGATGAAGTCCTTTGTGATGTTATACCAATGGATGCTGGACATATACTTTTGGGAAGTCTGTGGCAATTCGAAAGACTAGCAATCCGTGATGGGTTTACAAACAGATATACTATAACCCATAATGGAAAAAATTTCCTTTTGACGCCACTTTCTCCTAGTCAAGTGAATGAAGATCAAACTCATTTGAAAAGGAGTATTGAAGCAATGAAAGAGCAACTTAATGCAATTAAAGAAGAACATTTAGATGAAAATTTAGATGAAGAAAAGCATTTTGAAGTTGAACAAAACCTTGGGGTTGAAATGAGAGAATTGGAAAGAATGAATTTGGAGACAAGAAGGATAAACAACCGATTTTATTAACAATTCTTTTTATCATATTCTTGATTTTTCTTTGATGCAGGATAATAAAAGTACTTCAAAGGATGAACCAATACAATTGTCCATCATGAATAAGCGTTCACTTTCATTCATAAGCATTAATGGGTTTTTTCTCTACTCTTTTGGAATTGATTTTCTTTTCTACTAATCTAATTGTGGTTATTGCAAATGAAAGAAGACATAAGTTTGAGAAATAGTTGTACCGGAAGATGAGAGGAAACAAAGAAGATGATGAAAAAATTGTTCCTACTATGCCTAGCTCTTTAATGGTTGTTTCCATTGAATCAAAGGTGATCATTTGGAAAGATACAAAGGCAAAACCACATGATGTTTCCTACCATCACCAAAGAGAAGTTAAAGGGATAAGCAAAGTTCAGAAGATACATCCATGCACCAAAGGACATGTTGGTTACAAACAACACCAAGGAAACATTCAAGAAACTAGTGTCTTTATAAAAGGACATGATGTTTCAAAACAATACGAAGGAGTTGACGTGATCTACCTACTTGAAAGATTTCAAGGGTTAAGACTCTTCACCAACCATCATGATAATTCAAAGAAAGAAGATGAAGAGTTATATACTTTCTCCAAAGGATGTGTTGTTTCAAGTAAAAAGATTGATCAAAAGACATTCTTCATCGATGAAGGATATGATGTTTCCAAGGGACATCAAAGAGGACTCCAAGAGACGCAAGTCTTTACAGTGAGAAATGTTGAACCAAAGAAACACAAACGAGATGGAACAATGAAGTTGAACATTTCATGGGGAGAATCTTCTCAAGGAGAACATAATGATTCCATCCTTCCTACATCAAGAATGTCTTCAATTAGAAGCTACTTCGATTTGAGGACAAATCGCCTAAAAGAAGGGGAGGATGATGTGATCCTGTCTAGCTCCAATTTTCTCCATGACTTGATCACACTATGGATGTTATTCAAAGCTAGTTTTACCTGATTTTATCTTATATTTACTCATTTATGCATTATCTATTATTATGAGCATACATTGACATATTATACTATACTTGAATTATCATAACATGAGCATTCATTCATTATATGATTTGCATCATTGATTGATATTCAAGTATATAATCTATAGTTATAATAATAATATTCATTCATTATCATATGATGCATGAGTTATTATTATAATCTATAGTCCACATATTTATATTATAAGTTATTTACTTTAAATACTTAGCTTATATTATGCTTTGTTTTATAGGTGCATATTCGGCAACATGATGGGAGTTAAATTTGATCTTAACTATGGATAAGGAGCTAGGAAAACTTACATAGGATGACTCGGGAGATCATGAAGAACAAATGGTGAAAAGTTGTCAGCTGACCCCTAAGTTCATAGCTGACTTGAGCTGGATTTTTGAGCTAGCTGGAGACCTCATTTTAGCTGGAGAGTTACACCATCATCACCACCACACAGAGTACTTCAAATATAGTCAAGGTTAATTTTTGTGGATTCGTACCTTTTCGCAAAGAGTTACCATTCCAAGAAGTGTCTTTTAACAATGAGCTGGCCAAAGACTCATCTTAATGTAATTCACCTATGACCAGCTCATCTTTAGCTCATACACATGGGAAGTATCTCAAATGATGAAAGGTTACCTTCTACACATGTGACCTTTCATGACAAGTTGCTGCCCATTGAAGACCATGACACCTATATGCATGTTGGAAGCTAAGTCACGCCTAGTTGCTACCTATCTTCATTCCATGGACTTCAAGACATCATCCTATGGTTGCAACCTCACCAAAGCCTTGCAAGAAGACCCATGTGCATTCAAGTAGGCTGCCATGTGCATCATTCAAGCATGTGCACTCCATGTGACATCAAATTGGCGCCAAAATACCAAGGGATGCTTCCTAATCGGCCAAAGACTCTTTCCTCTTCATTTTGGCACTCAAATAACTTCCAAATGCATTCAAAATATCCTTAGGGCCGAACCAACACATAACCATTCGGCCAAGAGCATTTATCTTCATTAAAATTATGTATTTTCATTAAAAATCATGTGTTTTCAAAGGGTTTTCAACCTTAGCCGAATCATCATGTGTCTATTCGGCCTAAACCCTTTGAAAACTATAAATAGGCTATTGTATTTCCATTGTAAACAGAACCCTTTTGATAAATTAAACTCTTGTGAGATTATTCTCTCTTCAAATTCTTTTTAGAACTATATCGATTAAGCAAGCTTTTCTAAACTATGTGGCGTCAATCCCTTCATTGATACTTCTGGTTCCTAGTTTATATAACTAGTGGGTCAAAGTCTTTGCTACCATCCCTTGTAAAACTTATAAGAAACGGGTCTTTGCTCCTTTATAGCATTGGTTCCTTCTTAGTTTTATAAGATACTATCTATTTTCATCACCATCTTTCCATCACCATCCTCCATCATCATTCACGCCCATACCATCAAACTTTCCATTAAATCATCCTTCATCCATTAACAAGGCATACTTCTTCACCACCATTGGAGGCTGAAGTTAACATCACTTGAAGGAGATTTATTCAACACTTCCGCAACCATCTTTGATAACATTCTTTCACTTTCAATCCTTTCCATTTCCATTTCCTTTCTTAGTTATCCATTTATTTAACAACTTCTTATTCTTTATGCAGATTACTTCCAATTCAACGTGTAGCATTTGGTGTCTATCCTAGATCGGGAAATAACAAGGTTGCAAACTTCTCCATTATTGAAGAAGCATGGTTAGCCTTACATCAAACTCTCAAGCTGAAATTAGATGTCTAGCTTGCTCAAAAGTTCAGCTCAAGTCAGGTATGAACTCGGAGGGTAGCTGACAAAAATGTTCTTGAGCTGTCTCGGAGTTGTCCTAGTCATCTTTCCATAGCTCTTGGACTCCAATGCTAGATTTAAGTTAGCTCCCATCATGTGGCCACCTATGTACTACATAAATAAGTTAATATAAGATAAAGTAAGGTATAACTCCCTTAGATTGAGCTTGATGGATCTTTAATGATGTGAGTATGTTATGAAGAAAATTTGTGCTAGACAGGATCACATCAAAAGGTTACCTTACACAAAATGTGACCTTTCATGACAAGTTTCTGCCCATTGAAGACCATGACACCTACAAAAGGTTGTCCTAGTCATGTTTTCATAGCTCTTGGACTCCAATACTAGCTTAAGTTAGCTCCCATCATGTGGCCGCTTATGTACCTACAAAAGAAAGCATAATATAAGCTAAGTATTATAAGTAACAAATATATAAATATGTGGTTTATAATAACAACTTTATACATCACATAATATTATCATCATTACTATAAATGTAATGTATATAAACTATTATCATAACTATTATATAACGAAAGAATAAGTTAGAGAAAATCCCCCTTTGATTATTATGAAAGGTTGGAGATACAAGGTTAACTATAATACTGAATTGGATAACATCATCCCCCTTCTTTAAAGTGATTTGTCCTCAAATCAAAAGGTGGTTTCTCTCCAACGTCCCTCTATCCAATAGTTGTTGTTTTGTCAGAAATGGGGATCTCTTCAATAGGCAGTTGTTCGAGATATGTCCATGACATTTTGTTTTGAATGGTTAGTTTCCTTGATATCCCAAAAGTGATGTCCCATAACTTTCCAATCGGCATGTTCATTGAATCCTCATGAGTCACGTCCATTGGTTCTTCTAAGATCATATCATTTGAATGAATAATTGCATTCTTTTGCTGCTCATTAGACACATCTTTTGGATTTTCAAAGGTCACGTCTCCTAATCATTCAATTTGATGAATGGTGTCGCTTGGTATATCCTCCAAGTCAAAGAAAATGTATACATTTTCAAATTTAGAATAATCATCTTCAACCTTACGTTATGTCAATAGGCATTCTCGTATCAAGCACTTCGAAGAATAAGCACTTGTTTTCAGATCAGTTTCCTCCATACTTTCTGATGTTTTTACTTTCCACATAGCGTCAACACTTTGTTTCATTTTGACTTGATCATTCTAAACTTGTTTAAAGGAGTAAGGATAATCTTCTTCCCTCCATGGTTGAACGAGTATTGATTGGTGAAACAATCATGGATAGTCATTTTGTCATATTGCCATGGTCTTTCAAGAAGTAGATGGCTAGCGTGCATAGAACAACATCACACATAACCTCGTCCTTGTATTTGCCAATTAAGAAAGGAACTATCACTTGCTTGTTAACATTGAGTTCCCCTCGTTCATTAAGCCATTTAGCTTATAGGGACTCGGATGCTTCATTATTTTCAAGCCAAGTTTTTCCACCATGATTGTGCTGGCCACGTTAGTATAGCTTCCACAATCTATGATAATAAAACATACCTTTTCATTCAAATGGCATCGAGTATAAAAGATTTTTTCTCGTTGTGCATTGTCTTCCGTCACTTGTGCACTTAGACTTCTTTTTACCACCAGAGCTTCTCCTTCAATGGGATCCATAATTTTCATTTCTTCATTGACTTCTGCTAGTGCTTCTTTTTCTTATTCTTCTTCATCTTCAGACTTAGATTCGATATCACCATTTCCAAGTAAAAGCATTATGTTCCGGTTGGGACATTGTGTAGATACATGACCTCTCCCAAGACATTTAAAAGAATGTCTCTTGAACATTTAGTTGTTTGTTTTCCTCAGTTAGGATCTTTGTTCACTTATTGAGCCTTTGAAGATTCGTCTTGTTATTTGACAGGAGAAGGAGTAGACTTCTTTATGTTGTTTGGACTCTATTTTGAGGGTGTAGGTATAACGTTGCGAGATGTATGTTTCTCCTCAGTTGCCTTTCTATCTTCATTGATATTTGCACCATCTCATCTATTTCAATGTAATGATACAACTCCAAGGTGTTGGTAATTTCTAGATTAAGTTCGGCAAGGAATTTAGCCATGGTTGCTTCACGATCTTCCTCAATGTTGACTCAGATCATTGTCGCTTCCATCTCTTTATAGTAGTCTTCCACACTCCTTTGGTCTTTTTTGAGATTCTGTAATTTCTGAAACAAGTCTCAGTGATAATTGACAGGAATAAAAGTTTCTGCACCATACCTTTTATTTCATGCCAAGTTGAAATCGGTCTTTCTCCATTCTTCCTTCTGTTAAGGGTAAGTTGATCCCACCATATTAAGGCATAGTCTATGAACTCCATGACTGCCAATCTCACTTTATTTATCTCAGAATAGTTGTGGAAACTAAAAACATGTTCCACATTGCTTTCCCATTCAAGATAGGCTTCAGAATCAGTCTTCCCTTGGAATTGAGGAATTTTAATCTTGATGTTACTCAAGTTGTCATCAACAATAGCACGTTTGGGTCCTTTGGAACGCTGCTTGTTCCCCATCCTCAATATTATCTTGAACATCTTCTTTTGGGAGTGGTTGTTGTCTCCTAGAAACCCCATTGTTCTGGGCTGGTGGTAGATCATGACGTTGATCTATCTTTTTAAGAAGAGCATCGAATTCTTCACGAAACATTCGCATCATTTCGCTAATGAGTGCTTGCATTTGCAAGTTTGATTGCCCTGTATTTCCTTGGGACTTTGAGACATGGTTAGTGAATTAAAAAAATTAAAACCTTACCAGCACACTCACAAAAACCTCACTTGGTCACTCCAAAGAAAATTCAGATTTCACTCCACTCACACCAGTGTTTGCACTCGGGATATGTTTTTTTGGATTTTTCTGATCCCCCTTCTGTTCTCACCCTCTCTGTTACCTTTTTCCTCTCAATTCTCTCTTGTTGGGTCCTTTAGAGAACTAACTCAAGATTGAGCAAGTTTCTTTGTTTGTGCATCGGCTAAAAGAAATGGTTATGGTATATAAATGGATATGGTAAAGGTAAGATAGAATTGGTAAGAATATATAAGGTAATTAACAGGAAATGATGAAAGAAAATATAATGAAGATAACTTACAACCCATGTTACAACACTTACTATCACCTTCACAAGAAACAACAAGGATACCTCCTTTAAGTTTGATGTTGGGCAGATTGTAATGTGCTTCCTTTTGAGTGTAATTGTAACTTAATAGGGAAGTAGTGGTGGGTTAATGAACATTGTTCTTACTGAAGAATCAAACCTAGAAAGCTCTAGACTCGATGAAAAACAAAAACGGATGAATAGTGGAAGGTGGTGGTAACAACTAGGGTCTCTTAGGTGCTGGAAATAAGGTAAGAAACAAGATTAGAACAAGATAAACAAAATATAAATAAATTGAAAAATAAAGTAAGATAACCAAGAAATCAAAAGATCTCCCTTATAAAGGTGAACGGTAAAGATGATTGATGGTGTGGATGGATATGTGGAAAATTGATGGATAATGTAAATATATGGTTCATAAATTATATTATATGTTAACACAAAACATAATATATAATCTATTATTTGGGGATGCATTTCTAAATGATTCAAAGGTTTTAATGCATTTGGTTGTAAGAGCTTCCCTGAAAAGTTTGGCTCTTGATCGAGTGATTAGTCATTGTGTCATTTCTTCCAAATCCTTTGAAGATGGCGTTGGTTTGCTCACATCATCCCCCCTCTTTTATGCGATTTGTCCCCAAATCATCATTATCCTTGATTAGAGATAAATCTGCTATATTGAAGGTGGCACTTACATTGTATTCTCTAGGAAGATCCAATTTGTATGCATTGTCATTAATCTTCTCAATAATCTAAAAGGGACCATCACCTCTTGGTAACAACTTAGACTTCCTTTTAGTTGGAAACATTTCCTTACGCAAATGCACCAATACCCAATCTCCAACTTCCAAATGGAGTGGTTTGCGTCCCTTATTGGCTTGTTGTTCGTACTGCTTTGTTCTTCTCTCAATATTATGCCGAATCTGTTCATGTAACTTCTTGATGAACTCAACCTTGTTCTTACCATCCTTGTTAACCAATTGTTCTTGAGGTAGAGGAAGAAGATCCAAAGGAGTTAAAGGATTGAATCCATACACTACCTCAAATGGTGAAGTTTTTGTGGCTAAATGAACTGACCGATTGTAAGCAAATTCCACATGTGGAAGGCATTCTTCCCAAGTCTTTATATTCTTCTTGATAATGGCTCTCAAAAGTGTTGATAATACTCTATTGACAATATCTGTTTGACCATCGGTTTAGGGGTGACAAGTTATTGAAAACAACAATTTAGTTCCAATTTTGTTCCAAATGTCCTCCAGAAATGACTAAGGAACTTAACATCTCAGTCAGAAACAATGGTCTTTGGTATGTCGTGTAACCTCACAACATCCTTGAAGAATAGATTAGCCACATGAGTTGCATCATCAGTTTTGTGACATGGTATAAAATGGGCCATTTTGGAGAATTGATCAACCACCACAAATATAGAATCTCGTCCATTTCTTGTTTTTGGAAGACCCATCACGAAATCCATGGAAATATCAACCCATGGTGTTGTAGGAATGGGAAAACGTTGTGTAAAGTCCATGAGGCATGACTTTTGACTTAGCCTTTTTACAAACGATGCATCTTTCACAAACCCTTTCAACATCCCTTTTCATCTTAGGCCAATAGATATGTTCTTTCAAGATTTCCAACATTTTGCTAATTCCAAAATGTCCCATAAGTCCTTCTTCATGGGCTTCTTGTACCAATACTTCTCGGAAGGAACCTTGTAGAACGTATAACCTTTCTTCCTTGAATAGGTACCCTTTATGTCTATAGAACTTCTCAGTTGCACTTTTTTCACAAGACTTGTATTTTTCTCCAAAATCATGGTCATTAGCGTAGTAATCTTTAAGGAAAGAAAAACCAAGTAATTTGGAATTCAACAACATTCTCTTTTCCTTTCTTCTAATGAATGACGTATGGAAAGGATTCAAGAAATTCTACCCACTTGGCATCTCGTTTGTTGAGTTTATGTTGGCCTTTAATATGCTTCAATGCCTCGTGATCACTATGGATGACAAACTCCTTGGGCCATAGATAGTGTTGCCACGTTTCTAATGCCCTTATAAGAGAATACATCTCTTTGTCATAAATGGGGTAGTTTAATGAAGCACCACTTAACTTTTCACTAAAGTATGCAACTGGTCATCCCTCTTGAGTCAAAACGGCACCTATACCAATTCCAGAAGCATCACATTCTATTGCAAAAGTTTTATCAAAATTAGGAAGTACCAGAAGCGGTGCTTTATTCAAGCATTCCTTGATGGCCGTGAATCTTCTTATTATTCTTTTCCCCATTCAAAGGTAGAATTCTTTTTAATTACCCCAATTAAGGGAGAGGCAATAGAACTAAAGTTGGGCACAAATCTCCGGTAAAAGCTTGTAAGTCCATGAAAACTTATGACTTGGCTTATTGATGCAGGTCTTAGCCAGTCCTGAATTGCTTTAATCTTTTCTGGATCTACTTCAAGTCCCTGTGAACTTACAATAAATCCTAAGAATGTAAGCTTGTTAGAGAAAAAATAACATTTTTGAAGGTTGGCATAAAGTTTCTCTTTTTGGAGAGTTTCAAGTAGTGACCTCAAATGTTGCACATGATCATCCAAAGTATGGCTATAAATCAAAATATCATTGAAATATACCACACAAACTTACCAATAAAGGCCCGGAGTACATGGTTCATTAACCTAATGAAAGTACTAAGTGTATTGGTTAGTCCAAAGGGCATAACCAATATTCGTACAATCCTTGCTTTGTTTTTAAAGCGATTTTCCATTCATTTCCTTCTCGCATCTTACTCTGATGATATCTACTGTTAAGGTCAATTTTGGAGAAGATGGTGGAACCACTTAATTTGTCCAGCATATCATCAAGCCTTGGAATTGGATGTCGATATTTGATGGTAATCTGATTAATTGCTCTGCAATCCACACATTCTCCATGAACCATCTTTCTTTGGTACAAGCAAAACAGGAACTGCACATGGATGTAAGCTTTCTTGAATGTACCCTTTTTCCATTAACTCAGCAATCTATTTTTGAAGTTCCTTTATTTATTTCGAATTGCTTCTATAGGCTGGTTTGTTTGGAATGGTAGCCCCGGGAATGAAACCGAGTTGTTGTTCAATTCCTCGAAGGGTTGGAAGTCCTTTTGGTATATCTTCTGGAAACATGGTTTCGAATTCATGTAAAAGAGAAACAACAGAAGAAGGCAAGCCTTCTTGGAGATTAGTTAAAAGTAGACTTTCCTTGTACATTAGTACAATTAAAGCCTTATGTGATAGTAAATATTTCTGAATCTCCTTTCTTCCAACATATGTTCAATGCTTTAGTCATCTCTTTTTCATGGTTTTTGAATGACTCCATGCTTTTCTTCAAATGAATCTGATCTTCATTCACTTGACTAGGAGATAGTGGCATCAAAGTGAATTTCTTATCGTTATAAATGATAGTATATCTGTTGGTAAACCCATCATGGATTACTAGTCGATCGAATTTCCATGGTCTTCCCAAAAGTATATGTCCAGCATCCATTGGTACAAGTCATTTAGCCATTGAAGTTTATATGGATTTGGATGATTGGAAGTCTTCAGGCCAAGTTTTTCCACCATAAGACTGCTTGCAACGTTAGTACAACTTCCTCCATCGATGATCATAAAACAAACTTTGTTGTTTACATGACAACGAGTATGGAAGATGTTTTCTCTTTGATCATCTTCTATGATTTGATTGCTTAAAGCCTTTTTAATGACAAAATCTTATCTTGAAACTGAATGGAAATCAAACAATTCTTGTGACATGGTTAGTAAATAAAAGTAAATAAAAAAACCTTACCAACACACTCACAAAACCTCACTTGATCACTCTAAAGAAAATTTCAGATTGCACTCCACTCACACTCGTGTTTGTACTCGGGGATATATGTCTTGGCTTTTTCTGATCCCCCTTCTGAACTCACTATCTCGTTTGCCTTTTTCCGCTCGATTCTCTCTTGTGGGTCCTTTTTAAGAACTAACTCAAGATTAAGCAAGTCTCTTTAGTTTGTGCGTCGGTTTAGAATGGTTAGGAATAAAAATGGTTATGATATAGGGTAGGAAAGAAGAAGGGTAAGAAAAGGATATGGTAATGAAATAAGAAAAGATGAAAGAAAAGGAAATGAAATAGTAAGAAAGTGAAGATAACTTACAACTCAAGTTGTAACACTTACTATATTCCTTCACAAGAAACAATAAGGATACCTCTTTCAAGTTTGATGTTGGGCAGATTATAAAATGCTTCTCTTTGAGTGTACTTTGCAACTTTGCTTCACTTTTTCTTTTGCTTTGAATTTTCTTCTTTTCTTTTCTTTCTTTTGCACTCTAAATTTGATTTAGGAGTCTTTTTCTTTTCTTTTTGTTTTTTCTTTCTTTTTTTCTCTTTTTTTTCTTTTTGTTGCAGCACTGGATTGTCATACCACCAAAGCTCTGATACCACTTGATGTAAGGCTAACCAAGCTTCTTCAATAATGGAGAAGTTAGCAACCTCGTTGTTTCCCGATCTAGGAGAGACACCAAATGCCACACTTGAATCAATAAGTAATCTGCACAAAATTAAAAGAAAGAAATGGTTAAAAATGGAATATGGAAGAAGAAAGAGATTGATAAGAAAGAGAATGGATAGAAATGTTATAAAAGATGGGCTGTGGAAGTGTTGAATAAATCTCCTTCAAGTGATGTTAACTTCGGCCTCCAATGGTGGTGATGAAGTATGCCTTGTTGATGAATGAATGATAATTTAATGGTGATGAAATGGTAAGGAAAGATGGCAATGGAATGGTAATGGAGTTGGCGTAAAGGTGATGGACTATAGAGATGGAAAAAATAGTGATGGAAATAGTATCTTATAAAACTAAGAAGGAACCAATGTTATAAAGAACAAAGACTCGTTTCTTATAAGTTTTATAAGGGACGGTAGCAAGGACTTTGACCCACTAGTTATATGAACTAGGAACCAGAAGTATCAATGAAAGTGGTTTGACGCCACAAACTATGAAAGCCTGCTTAATCGATATAGTTCTAAAAAGAACTTGAAGAGAGAATAATCTCACAAGGATTTTTAAATTATCAAAGGGTTGTGTACAAATGAAATGCTAAAGCCTATTTATAGGCTTGCATAGGTTTAGCCGAATAAATAGGTGTCCATTCGGCTAGATACATGTCTTAAAAATAGATGATGCTTAGATGAGGGGAGATGACATTGGCCGAATGGTTCCCTTGTCTCTTCATCTTGGCACCAACTTGAAGCAAGGTGATGCTTTGGCCGAATAGAGAGAAACCTCTTCATTTTGGCGCCCATTTTATCCACGTGCATAAAACATGTGTGGGCTGGTCATAAGACATTCATATGGGAGGCATAGGGTGCTTATGGTGTGGTTTCTCCTTGGCGTAAAGTTGAGCAGCAACTAGGTGTGATTTGACTTCCATCTTGCGTCTCGGTGACATGGCATCAATGGGGCAGCAACTAATTATGAAAAGTCATATTTGTGGAAGGTAACCTTTCATCATTTGAGATCCTTCCCATGTGTTTGAGCTGAAGATGAGCTGGCCATAGATGAAATACATGAAGATGAGTCTTATGATAGCTCCTTGGGAAAGGGTACTTCTCGGATTGGCAACTCTTTGCGAAAAGGTAAGAATTAACAAAATTCGACCTAGACCATATTTGTAGTGCTCTGTGTGGTGAAGATGATGGTTCAACTCTCCACCTGAAATGAGGCCTTTAGCTAGCTCAAAAATCCAGCTCAAGTGAGCTATGAGCTCGGGGGTCAGCTGACAACTTTTCACCATTTGTTCTTAATGATCTCTCGAGTCATCTTATGTAAGTTTTCGGTAGCTCATTTATTCCCAAGCTAGCTTTAATTCAGCTACAATGATGTGGTCAAACATGTACCTACAAAAGAAAGCATATAATAAGCTAAATAATATAAGATATAATCATGTAAATATATGGTTCATAGATTATATTATATGTTAACACAAAACATAGTATATAATCTATTATTTGGGGATGCATTTCTAAATGATTCAAAGGTTTTAATGCATTTGGTTGTAAGAGCTTCCCTGAAACGTTTGGCTCTTGATCAAGTGATTGTCCCTTGTGGTATTACTTCCAAATCCTTTGAAGATGGCGTTGGTGTTCTCACATCAAGGATCCCATTCAAAAAGTCGTCGTAATTCTACTGTTGTTCTTATCTTCTTTTCCAAAGCTTGGACGAGTGGATCATTAGAAAAAGATTCGACCTCGAATCTAAAACATTAAAGAGACAAACATTAGAATATTATAATGATTCATTCACATTATGCTTACCAAATAGATATGCATTGAATCTTTGAGACTTTATTCTTCTAATAGGTTTGAATAGAAACATTAGTCTAAAGAAGCATGTATTATGTACTCTGGTACATGTATCATTCCCCCACTCCTCAAAAGGATTAGTCCTCGAATCTAAAAATCCAAGAGAAAGAGAATTAGATGTGTTGAAAGTAAAACTTGTGAAACATTTACCAGGATCAATGTGATGTGTCATTATGCGTGTTAGTCGAGGTTTCTTCTTTGTAGGAACTAATTTCTTGTAGTCTTGAAATCTTCTTTTATATACAAGTCTTGTAATATGATGTTTAGGTTGAAATTCAATATGGTACTGATCACTATGACTTTCTGTATGATTGCTTTAGATAATTTCTCCCTAGTGTTATTCATGTGTAGAGAGAATGTGTGTTTAAAAACCATGTTAAAGTAATCCCTTAAGTCTCCTAAGTGTGGTTCATGAATTAAGAATTCTCGGTAGGAGAATTGTGGAAAGTAGAACGTGTTTAGTTGGCAAGGAAACTCATATACAAGATAAAGCTCATTAAAAGAACTTTTAAGAGTATGGGTAGAAATATCAGAAATATCAGAGTTATCGTGATATACATCTTTGATATGTTCAATTCTCGAAATAGTAGTATGCTTAAGAGTATACCTTCATGGTAGTGCATCATCTACTATGTTTTGCTTAGCTCGGTCTTTGGACTCTCCTAAATCATGACTTCATTGATATGGCATATTGATTAGGGCTTTCAGGTGGTAACCCGTTAGGAGGGTCACCTAGCACTATTCGACAACTCTTGGCGATGGAAGATGGTGTGGACCATTCTCGTGTTGCTTTTACTTTCTTATCATTTACATGGATTTCCTGTGCACAAACTATAAAGCCTGTGGAGTTGTTTAAATTCTATTTCATCATTAAGATGGTGTCACGACTAAGGCTTTCCTAGATGTAGCCTTTTTGTAACAAATCTAACTCTTTGGTTTCTTCAAGATTGTATGTTTGACGAGGTATGATAGACCCTTGAATTAGATTGGTTTGGTGTTGTTTTCCTCTTTTCGGTGGTAATTCGTTAGGTAGATCACCTAACACTTCTCAAAAATCTTGTAACAAAGATGAAAATACACTAGGCAAATCCTTGTTAATGTTAGAAATCGAAACAATTGATTCACTAAAGCGAACAATGATAGAGGGCTATTTGTAAAGAAGGTTCTCTCTTAATTCTTTTGTGCTCACACATAGATTTTGAGTTACTCTTTTCTTCTCACAATTAGGTTCACACGCCTATTATGGGTCATTATTCTTTTGTCTTTTGTAACTAGTGACCTCTTTTGCTTTTTCCTATTTCTCAGCTTTTTCTTTTTTTGCTTTCCCTACCCCCTCACAAATTATCATTTGATCTTTAGGGGCTGGAAGTGTGTCATTCTTTGTTAGTCGTTCTTTCTCCTTGTTAGGTTTTCATCTATTGGTTTTTTCAGAGAAGATGGAGTAGAAGATGAGGAAGGATTTGAAGGATTACATTGGTAAGAGGATGAAATACCTTGGTAATGTTCTCTGATTCATAATCTCCTTTGGATTTGTTCTTCGATCGTCATTGCTTTCTTTAGTGTATCTTCAAGGTATTCGTACCCATGTAAATTAAGAAGACCAGTGATGTTTGAGTTTAAGCCGACAATAAATCTTGACACATTGACCTCTTCTTTTTCGGTTATGTTAGCCCTATTGAGTAAAGACTGCATCTGCTTACAGTAGTCTTTAACTGAACTTCTACCTTGTTGAAGTTGGTGTAGTTGTAGTTTAACTTCTCGTGTATAATGTATCAGAAGGAATCGCTTCCTCATGGTTTGTTTAAGGTCGGCCAAGAAGTGATTATTGGAATTTGGAAGTCCTTGATATTTTTCCTTGTTTTCATCCACCAAGTTTGAGCATATCCTTCGAATTGCATGGTGATGAGGGGAACTAGTTTAGCTTGGGGGTAGTCATGGTATACAAACATTAAATCAACTGTTCATTCCCAATCGATGTACCTGTTCGGATCGTTCTCTCATTTGAAAAAAGGATTGCGAACTTTGGTTATACAAAGAGTTTGGGTGCTTGGAAACGTGGTTGTTCTCCCCTGGGTACCAAAAGTTCATCATTGTTTGGTCTTGGATTCTGGTTTGGTAGATCTAGTTGTGGTTTTTTTTTGTTCTCTCATGGTTTCATCAAATCTTTCAACTTGAGTCGTGAGTCAAGCAAGTGCAGCTAAGAGAGCTGTAAGTGTCTTGTTGTTATTGTCGCCCATCTTGAAATCATAACACACAAAAGAAAATTTTAAAGTAAAATAAAAAATAAAGGAAAGAAAATTCAATAAAGCAAGAAACCTCACAAGTCACTCCAAGAAAGTAACACAATGAGAGGCAAGTAAGCCGATCTTGTACTCTTTAAAACTCACTTTACCAAGTATCTATAGTTCGTATCAGAGTTTGATTACTAACAAAGGTGATAAGAACAACTTAAAAACTCTAAGAGGCCAAACAAAGGTTAGACTCCAAGAGAATGAGAATGCAAAGAAGGAAGAAGTATGCAAACTATTTAGTCCTGCTAACACAAGGAAGATAACGTGTTATATAATGCAAAAGAACAATAAAAAGGAAAAACAAAAGAACCTAAAGCACTAAGAGTCAAAGAAAAAAGGAACCAACTAGAAAACCTAGAAAACGTTGGATCAACTTAAGCAATGTTTTTGAGGGGGTTACCGGTGTAAAAAAATTTTGGAATAATTCTTGAATGTATTTATATGCATCAAAAAACCACCTGTAAAATTTCAGATCCAAATAATTTCAGTAGTATCCAGTAGTCTCTGTTGAAGGGTGAGTCCTCAAACAATTTTTTTTTGTGATCGCTTTGTTTGAAGGTGTTATTGATCTCCAAAAATTATGATTTTTGTGTGAAAGATCTTCAATATATGATGTTTCAATATGTAAATTTGCACCATGAAATTTCTCCTGTAAAATTTTCAAGAAATTCGACAAGATTCTAGACCGAATCTGTCGATGAAACTTGAATGATGTATTTGAAGGCTCTAATGAACTCCGATTGGGGTGAAATTTGGACCGGAAATTAATCTTAGAATGAATATGGGATCTAGAGAATATCAACCCTAAATTCATTCATTTGTATTTTTTCAATTTTGTGACTTTTTTGTCTTTTTGATTTTTTTGGCCTTTTTTATTTTTTTTAAAAGCAAACTAACAAGAATGATTTGAATCTAAATTAAAATTAAATAAAAAGAAGCTGAAACGATAAATCTTTTGTGAACTAGCTCCGTTGGGGTACCTTGACAGTTTTGTATACAAGAACAAGCAAGATTCTTTCCAAGAATTGGCCCAAATCTGATACCAATTGATAGGGAAGCGGTGGCGTGTTAATGAACGTTGCTCTTATTGAATAATCAAACCTAGAAAGCTATGGACTCGATGAAGAACAAAGGGGGATGAATATGGGAAGGTGGTGCCAACAACTTGGGTCTTTTAGAGTTTCTTTTAAGTGCTGGAAATAAGGTAAGAAACAAGATTAGAACAAGATAAACAAAAGATAAAGAAATTGAAAATAAAGTAAGATAACCAAGAAATCAAAAGATCTCTCTTATGAAGGTGAACGGTAAAGATGATTGATGGTGTGGATGGATATGTTGAAAATCGATGGATAATGTCCTATCGAGGCCTCCTAGTTGCAATGAAAAGGCAAACACGATAATATGGCTCTAACCAACCCTGCTAGTCATGATGAAAAGGCAAACTGGAGTGTGAAGATTAATCTCCCTCACAAGAACTTGAAAGAACTCAAGGAGAAGAAGTTTCGAAGGTACAAGGCAATCAACACTTGCAAAAAAGGAACTCTTGTTGTACTATTAATCAAAGAAATCTGATTTACAAAGTTGAATGAAGCCTCATTTATACAGGGGATGAGTTCTAAAGGTCCAAAATAACTAATAAATAAAATAATAATAAACTAAACATGTCTTAACTCTAATTTCTAAAATAATAATAACTAATAATAATATTTTAACCCAACCTTAATTCCTAATAAAATAATAAATCTAATCCTAAAAGATAATGCATCATCCTATATTAAATTATATTACAAATAATCAATATAAATATTTAAAATTAGTAATATTTACAAAATCATGTATTAATCTCGTATAGGAATTTCTGCATCTCTCTCCACTAAAATGAACGTATCTTGAGTTCCTGATATCGAATTGATGCAATTCAAGAACCGTTGGAAAGATAAGAGACATAAGGTTGTATCTCTAGAGATATGTGGACTAAATAAGATCAGGATCCCATTCAAAAAGTCATCGTAAGTCTGCTGTTGTTCTGATCTTCTTTTCCAAAGCTTGGACGAGTGGATGATTTGGAAGAGTTATTACTTCTTCCTTTAATGTGAGCCTTGTGATGCATGTGTCATCCTCCCTTTTTTCAAAAAGATTCAATCTCGAATATGAAACATTAAAGGTGGCAACATTAGAATAGTTTAATAGATAATTAGATGTGTTGAAAGTAAAACTTGTGAAACATTTACCAGGATCAATGTGATGTTTCATTATGCGTGTTAGTCGAGGTTTCTTCTTTGTAGGAATTGATTTCTTGTAGTCTTGAAATATTCTTTTGCATACAAGTCTTGTAATATGATGTTTAGGTTGAAATTCAATATGTCACTGATCGCTGTTAGCTTTCTGTATGATTGCTTCATATAATTTCTCCATGGTGTTATTCATGTGTGGCGAGAATGTGTGTTTAAAATCCATGTTAAAGTAATCCCTTAAGTCTCCTAAGTGTGGTTCAAAAATTAAGAATTCTCGGCAGGAGATTTGTGGATTGTAGAACATGTTTAGTTGGTAAGGAAACTTATATACAAGATAAAATTCATTAAAAGAACTTTTAAAAGTATGTGTAGAAATATCAGAAATATCCGAGTTATCGTGATATACATCTTTGATATGTTTAATTCTCAGAATAGTAGTATGCTTATGAGCATACCTTCATGGTAGTACATCGTCTACAATGTTTTGCTTACCTAGGTCTTTAGACTCTTGTAAATCATTACTCTTCATTGATATGGCATATAGATTATGGCTTTCATGTGGTAACCCGTCAGGAGGGTCACCTAGCACTATTCGACAACCCTTGGCTATGGAAGATGGGGTGGGCCAGTCTCGTGTTGGTTTTACTTTCTCATCATTTACATTGATTCCCTGTGCACGAACTATAAAGCCTGTGGAGTTATTTAAATTTTGTTTCCTCGTTAAGATGGAGTCACGACTAAGGCTTTATTGGATGTAGCCATTTTGTAACAAATCTAACTCTTTGGTTTCTTCGAGATTCTATGTTTGATAAGGTATGATGGAACCTTGAATTAGATTGATTTGGTGTTGCTTTCCTATTTTCAGGGGTAATTCGTTAGGTGGATCACCTAACACTTCTCGAAAATCCTGTAACAAATATGAAAACACACTAGGCAAATCCTTGTTAATGTTAGAAATCGAAACAATTGATTCCCTAAAGCGAACAATGATAAAGGGCTATTTGTAAAAAAATGTTCTCTCTCAATTCTTTTGTGCTCACACATAGATTTTGAGTCACTCTTTTCTTCTCACAATTAGGTTCACTCACCTCCCATAGGTCATTCATTATTCTTTTGGCTTTTGTAACTAGTGACCTCTTTTGTTTTTGCCTCTTTCTCAGCTTTTTCTTTTTTTCCTTTCCCTACCCCCTCACAAATTAGCATTTGATCTTTAGGGGCTGGAAGTGTGTCATTCTTTGCTGGTCGTTCTTTCTCCTTGTCAGGTTTGTCATCTCTTGGATTTTTAAAAGAAGATGGAGTAGAAGATGAGGAAGGATTTGAAGGATTACATTGGTAAGAGGATGAAGTACCTTGGTAATGTTCTCTGAATCGGAATCTCCTTTGGATTTATACTTCGATTGTCATTGCTTTCTTTAGTGTATCTTCAAGGTTTTCGTACCCTGTAGATCAAGAAGATCAGTGATGTTTGAGTTTAAGCCGACGATGAAACTTGACACAGTGATCTCTTCTTTTTCAGTTATGTTAGCCCTATTGAGTAAGGACTGCATCTCCTTATAGTAGTCTTCAATTGAACTTCTACCTTGTTGAAGTCGGTGTAGTCGTAGTTTAACTTCTCGTGTATAATGTGTCAGTAGGAATCGCTTCCTCATAGTTTGTTTGAGATCTGTCCAAGAAGTGATTGTTGGATTTTGGAAGTTATGGATCTTTTTCGTTGTTTGCATCCACCAAGTTCGAGAATATCCTTCGAATTTCATGGTGATAAGGGGAACTGATGTAGATTGGGGGCAGTCATGGTATGCGAACATTAGATCAACTTTTCCTTGCCAATCGATGTACCTGTCCGGATCGTTATCTCCTTTGAAAGACGGGATCGTGAACTTTAGTTTTGCAAAGATCAACATTGTTTGGTATTGAATTCTGGTTTAGTAGATCTTATTGTGGTTTTTGTCGTTCTCTCACGGTTTCATCAAATCTTTCAACTTGAGTCGTGAGTTGGGCAAGTGCGGTTAAGATAGTCGTGAGTGTGTTATTGTTATTGTCACCTATCCTGAAATCATAACACACAAAAGAAAATTTTATAGTAAAATAAAAAATAAATGAAAGAAAATTCAACAAAGCAAGAAACCTAACAAGTCACGCCAAGAAAGTAACACAACGAGAGGCAAGTAATCCGATCTTGTACTCTTTAAAACTCACTTTACCAAGTAGTCTTCCACAGTTCGTATCAGATTTTGATTACTAGCAAAGGCGATAAGAAAACTTAAAAGCTCTAAGAGGCCAAACAAAGGTTAGACTCCAAGAGAACGAGAATGGAAAGAAGGAAGAAGTATGTAAACTCTTTAGTCCTATTAACACAATGATACATTCATCAAAAGGCTCACATCAAAGGAAGAAGTAATAACTCTTCCAAATGATCCACTCGTCCAAGCCTTGGAAAAGAAGACTAGAACAGCAGTAGACTTGAGATGACTTTTTGAATGATATCCTAATCTAATTTGGTCGACATGTCTTCTGGATATACAATCATATATCTCTTATATTTCCAACAGTTCTTGAATCGCATCAATCCTATATCGGGAACTCAAGATACAATCATTTTACTGAAGACATCACATGCAGAAATTCCTATACGAGATTAATACGTGATTTTTTAAATATTACGAATTTTCAATATTTATATTGATTATTTGTAATATAATTTAATAGAGGATGATGCATTATCTTTTAGTATTAGATTTATTATTTTATTAGGAATTAAATTTGGGTTAAAATACTATTTTTAGTTATTATTATTTTATTAGGAATTAGAGTTAAGACATGTTTAGTTCATTATTATTTTATTCATCAGTTATTTAGGACCTTTAGAACTCAGCCCCTATATAAAGGAGGCTTCATTCAACTTTGTAATTAGATTTCTTTGATTAATAATACAACGAGAGTTTGTTTTTGCAAGTGATGATTGCCTTGTGCCTTCGAAGCTTCTTCTCCTGGAGTTCTTTCAAGTTCTTGTGAGGGTAATTAATCTTCACACTTCAATTTACTTTTCATTGCGACTAGGAGGGTTGGTTAGAGCCATGTTATCGTGTTTTCCTTTTCATTACGACTAGGAGGGCTCGATAGGACACTTATCCATCTATTTTCCACAAATCCATCCTCACCACATCATCTTTATCGTTCACCTTCATAAGGGAGATCTTTTAATTTTTTGGTTATCATACTTTATTTTCAATTTCTTTATCTTTTGTTTATCTTGTTCTAATCTTATTTCTTACCTTGTTTACATCACCTAAAAGAAACCCCAAGAACCCTACTTGATGCCGCCACCTTCCCCTATTCATTACCCATTGTTCTTCATCGAGTCTAGAGATTTCTAGGTTTAATTCTTCAACAAGAGCAACATTCAATAACCCGCCAACTCTTCGCTATCAATTGGTATCATATTTGGGCTAATTCTTGGAAAGAAGCAAACAATCTTTCGTGTTCTTGCACACAAAACCGTCAAGGTACCCCAGCGGAGCTAGTTCGCAAAAGATTCATCATTTCAAGTCACACAAATTGAAAACAATTTCAAATGAAGGAATTTAGGACTTATTTTATACATATATCATACTCATACTAAGAGTAATATCCATTCCAAAATTCACCCCAATCAGAGTTCATTAAATCCTTCAAATACATCATTCAAGTTTCATCGGCAGATTCGGTCTAGAATCTTTTCGAATTTCTTAAAAATTCTATAGGAGGAATTTCTTGAAAATTCTATAGGTGGAATTTCGTGGTGAACATTTCTAGATTGAAACTTCATATATTTTATATCATTGACACAAAAAATCAGAATTTATGGAGATCAATAAAACCTTCGAACAAATCGATCACAAAAAGATAGATTGTTTAAGGACTCACCATTCAATAGAGTCTACTGGATACTACTTAAAATATTTAGTTCTGAAATTTTACAGGTGGTTTCTAGAAGAATCTAAAGACATTCAAGATTTTTTCCAAAATTTTTGGACACCGGTAACCCCATCAAAAACGTTTCTCAAGTTGATCCAGTGTTTTCTAGGTTTATGGTTTTGTTATTTTTTCCTTTTATTCTTAGTGTTTTAGCTTCTTTTGTTTTTCCTTTTTATTGTTCTTTTTCATTATCTAGCATATTATCTTTCTTGTGTTAGTAGGAGTAAAGAGTTTGCATACTTCTTCTTTCTTTGCATTCTCGTTCTGTTGGAGTCTAACCCTTGTTTGGCTCACTTGGAAGTTACAAAGAAGAGATTCTATGTGACGTGGTACATATGAATACTATTCATTTACTCTTGGGGAGGCCATGGTAATTTGACAAGCGGGTTGTCCATGATGGTTTCAGAAACCAATACTCTTTCTTTCACAATGAAAGGAAAATCATCTTGACTCCACTATCTCCTAGCCAAGTAAATGATGATCAAAACACCTTGAAGAAGAACATTGAAACAATAAAAGAACAACTTAAAGACAATGCAACTGAAGAATGTTTGGAGAAACATTCAGATGAACAAAAGCATTTTTAAGTTGAACAAAATGTTGGAGTTGAAAATGATGAACAAAGAGTGGATGCCAAACCATTGGAATTAAAAAGAATGAATCTGGAGGAAAAGAGGAGAGTGAAGAACAATTTTTATCTAACCTTACTTCTTCTCCTATTCTCTTTTTTGTTTTGTAGGGAAATTCAAGAGATGTATCTTTTCAAGGAGATGATTCAAGAATCATGGCTTTTGAAAAACTACAAGATGCGACTTTTGAAGAACTAATAGTCATAACTTTTGGTAATTCACAAAACATGTCTCTTGATATTTCAAAGGTTAGGCCATTTGAAGTTCCAAAAGAAGCATCACTTGAAGTGCCAAGATTTTTGTTCGTTGATATTCCAAGTGTATTGCCAATCCTGAAAAGAATTCAGCAACCAACTCCCATTAAACATCCACCCTGGTTTGATATTTCTATTCATCTTGTCAATAGTTTTTCCTTTACATGCTTTGATTTATTTTGTAGTAATTTGATTCATATCTATGGTATTATCTTATCACTTGGTGATGGCAAGGTCATTCGAGAATGCCTATGGATGAAACGAAAGATCAAGGATGATTATTCTAACCATGAAATTGTAGATTTTTTCTTTGATTTTTCGAATGTTCCAAGCGATACAACTTGTCAAATTGGGAGGCTAGGGGACGTGACCTTCAAAGAGCTAAGAGATGCGAGGCAAAGGGAGATATTTTATCATCCAAAGAACGTGACTTATGATGATTCTAAGGACATTTCCATTCCAAGAGTTATAACCTTTCATGATTCAATGAATACACCTATTTGAGGACCAAGGAACATGACTTTTGGGGACATGATCGTTCAAGGCAACATATCTTGTGATTAAAAAGACATCACTTTTGGTCATCCAAAAGATGTGAACAGTGAGTATACCTTTAACTTTCTAATAATTAATATTTCCCTTACTTATAAAAGTATTATTTCTTTCCATGACAAGGAGGTTCAAAGTACTTATTCAAGATTCATGACTGTTCACAAGGATCCTTTCATAGATCTTTTCAAAAGGAAATGTCTTGAACAATTTACTATTGAATGGATACATTTTGAAGTCAAATCAGCAACATTTGAATAGAAAGACGCTAAGGAGAAGTCACCTTACGATTTGAGGACAAATCGCCTAAAAGAAGGGGAGAATGATGTGATCATGTCTAGCACCAACTTTTTTCATGACACACTCACATCATTGAAGATTCATCAAACTCAATCTAAGCTATTTCCACCTTACTTTATATTATATTTACTCATTTATGCACAATATATTATTATGAGCATACATTTGCATAATAGACTATACTTGAATTATCATATTTTGTGCAATCATTATGTCATTTGGTTTACATCATTGATTGATATTCAAGCATATAATCTATAGTTAATAATAATAATATTCATTCATTATCATAAGATTTATAAGTTATTAAAATATATATTATAGTTCACATTCTTATATTATACATTATATAAGTTTATAAACTTAGTTTATTTCTTTATGTTATGCATGTAGGCATATTCAGTCAATACTTGGGGGCTATATTGGAGCTAAATGGAGCATGCAATAGCAAGGAAACTTACATGGGGATGATTAGGAAAGCATAAGGAGCAATTGGTGAAAAGTTGTTGGGAGGCCATGAGCTCACAGCTGGATTGAGCTGAAGATTTGAGCTACAAGATGACCTCATTTCAGCTGGGGAGCTGCATCATCACCACTTATGACACTTCAAATATGTCCTAAGTCAAAATTTGTGAAATCGTACATTTGCACGAATAGTTGCCACCTCAAGAGGTACCTTTTCACAAGGAGCTGCCATAATGTTCACCATGCTACAAGTCACCCATGGCTAGCTCACCTCTAGCTCATTCACACCATATATATAGCTCAAACATGAAGGGTTACCTTTCCCAAACATTGTGACCTTTCATGAATGATGCTGCCCATGAAGATGCCTTCTCATCTAAGAGCATGCTGGTGAAGAAATTACAACCATTGGAGGCTTAAATCATCAAGAAACACGAGATAGAGCTCCATGCCTTTTCGGCCACACACATGCCATGCACATGAGAGCCTTTAGCACCAAACATGAGGAGATACATCACCATTTAGCCAAGGGGAGAATAATGGCGCCAAGATGAACAAGCATATCCATTCGCCCAAGGGAGATGTCTTCCCATCCTTAGTCAAATCATCAAGCCCCTTCAAGAAGGGTTAGCCGAACCCTCACAAGTCCAAATGACTCAATCATTCATTTTAAGCATTATGTACTTTCATTAAAAGTCATGTATCAACCGAATAGTTATGTAACCATTTGGCCAAGCCCTCTCATTTCCTATAAATAGAGTGGCTTGCCATCATTTGTACTTATCTCATCTCATATATAAAAATTACTCTTGTGAGTTATTTCTCTTCAAAGTTCTTTGTGAACTTTATCGATTAAACAATTATAGTTCCTATACTTGTGGCGTCATTCCTTCCATCCTGATTCCAAAATTCCTAGATTGATATCTAGTAGGTTGAAGACATTATCACCACCCCTCAAGTAAGTTTGTGAAGATCGGGATTGTGCTTCATAGCATAGTTTCCTCTTTGGCGTATTTGAGATACAACATCACCAACATTGCCATTTCATCATCAACCATCATCAACATCCTTCATCAAGACCATCATCAATTCCATAATTCTGCATCCATCTCTATTCTTATTCTTTCATTTCATTACTTATATTATTATTCCCTTTATTATGTCCATCATTAATCATATTTCCTTTCTTATTTTATGTAGCCCAAGCTTATAAATTCAAGGACATCAGTACCTGTCAATCCTAGATTAGGACACAATAAGGCTATCTACATCACTCCATCAAAGCGTGTAGATCACCTTACATCACGTGGGGACAGTTTTAGTGGAACACTAAGGTGACATCCATTCAGCAAGACATATACAACACATTAAACATATCATAAAGAAGGAGGCAGCACGTGAAACATTATGGGAGAGCTCAAAACCATCTGATCATAACCAACCCATACTTGATGACTAGCTATCCACTCACGCATGTTTGAGGAAGATCCTACACGCCCATAATGCTGTACATTCCAGCATTTATTCTTACACAAGAATGCACTACAATATTCTCTAAGAACACCCATGTGCGTGTGACCAGCAAAACTAGGACTTCAAGACGTGTAACTCCACTTAAGCATCAACTTGAAGAAACACAAGTGCCATTCTGCCATGAAGACTTGTTCCAACAATTCCACCAAAAGAACATCTTTTTATTTGTATTATAATTATGTTTAAATTATGTCTTTAGGAAAGTGTAAAGAATGGCCACATCACCATGCATTTTTCAGCCAAAACATTTTCAAGTCCTATAAGTAGGATTTCATGTTGCATTGTAACATATAATTTTTGATGAATTAAATTGAGAGTTTTATCTTGCTTAAGTCCTTGTGACTTTTATCTACTTATCAAGTAATTCAATTAGTTTTTCCTTACCTTATCTTATATTATATAATTTATACATTGTATTCTATCATAAGCATGCATTTACATGTTAGTGTAAATTATCATATCATTCATACCATCCTATGTTTAGTTCATTGAGAGCATTGAAAAGAGAATTAAGAGTGAAAATGAGCACAGTGAAAAACAAGAGTGTGGTGTTGAAGAGATAGTTCAAAAGAAGCATGAAAGTGAGAGAAAAGAAAGTGAAGAGTTGGAAAATTTGTTTTGTACTAAGCAATCTTTTCTCCCTACTCATCCTCTTGATTTGCAGGTTATTCCAAAGGAAATACCATGGCAAATTGATGGATCACGTTTATCCATTTAAATTCCAAAGGTTGTAGCTTTCGGTAATTCCCAAAATATGTCTCTTGATGTTTCAAATTCTATGCCACTTGAAGTTCCAAAAGAAACATCACGTGAATAGCCAAAAGTTGTGATCATTGAGGCTCCAAGTACATTACAACATTTAAAGAGAATTCAGCAACCAATGGAGTTTTTCATCATCAAGCAACCAACACCCATTAAACATCCACCTTGGTTTGCTATTTCCATTCATCTTGTTAATAGTTTTTCGTGTACTAACTTGGATTTATTTTGCAGCAACTTGTTTTATCCTTATGGTGAAGAAATCATACCAACCTTCAAGGCAATCATTTGGAGAAACACAAGAGTGAAAGGATATGATGATCAGCTCCAATGAGTCATTCAAAGTACACTTGCCTTCTCCAAGCGTCGTGATGACTTCAACCAAGAAACATGTTCTTATGCAAGGGTAGAAGATGAACAAATGGAGTTAAATGTTCTACATGGAGTACATTCATTCTTTTCTCGACAAAAGAATCAATAAATGGCGAAGAGTTTCGATTTGAGGACAAATCACCCAAAAGAAGGGGATGATGATGTGATCCTGTCTAGCTCCAATTTTCTCCATGACTTAATCACATCATGGACGTTTTTCAAAGCTATTTCTAAGGGAGTTCTTTCTTACCTTACTTTTTATTATTTCGTTTTTACATTGTATTCTATCATAACCATGCATTCACATGTTAGTGTAAATTATCATATCATTCATTTCATCCTATGCTTAGTTAATCATGTTATTCATATCATTCAAATCTATGCTATGAATACATATCATTTCTTAGGATACTATTATTACATGTTTTCATTTATCATTTATTATGAATACCATGCTAAATGATATTTGGTGCACATTGTAAGCATGCTAGAATAGTTTTTCCATATCATTTACATATTATATTAAGCATGTTTTCATTCACTCATCTCATGTCACGTTATTTCATGCATATTATTATATCATATTAGTTTTGTATTCATATAAAATATGATAGCATATTTATCATTCCATCATGAACCTTGTTATTTTAAGCATGTTATATAGTCTTGCATTTACATCCATCATGGTAGCATATCAATCGTGTGGTTCATTTGCATTCATCTTAGTTCTTTAGTTTTTCACGTGTTGTTTAATGGCATTTGTAGTTAATAAACATGCAACTATAGCTCACAAAGGCATGAACACACATGTCATCAATGTATTTTCGTTCATAACAGATCATTACCATTAAATTACTTGCTTTCCTTGCACATATAGGTACAAACAGCATGGTACACGTTTGCAACAGCCTGGTGGAGCATTATAAAGACATAAACAATTCATTAAGGCATAATACACATTGACAGACATAAAACAGTTAGTGAAGAGCCCAATAAAGCATTACCAGATTCTCTAGAACACCCAAACTGCTGCACATGGACAACATTCAACATTTGGAACAAAACTGCAATACAAGGTATAATGGAGGCTGATACACGTGGGGACAGTTTTAGTGGAACACTAAAGGGACATCAACTCAGCAAGACATATACAACACATTAAACATATTATAAAGAAGGAGGCAACACGTGGAACATTATGGGTGAGCTCAAAACCATCTGATCACAATCAACCCATACTTGATGACTAGCTATCCACTCACGCATGTTTGAGGAAGATCCTATACGCCCATAATGCTGCACATTCCATCATTTATTCTTACACAAGAATGCACTACAGTATTTTCTAAGAACACCCATGTGCGTATGACCATCAAAACTATGACTTCAAGACGTGTAACTCCACTTAAGCATCAACTTCAAGAAACACAAGTTCCATTCGGCCTTGAAGACTTGTTCCAACAATTCCACTGAAACAACATCTTATTATTTCCATTATAATTATGTTTAAATTATGTCTTTAGAAAAGTGTAAAGAATGGCCACATCACCATGCATTATTCGGCCAAAATATTTTCAAGTCCTATAAGTAGGAATTCATGTTGCATTGTAACATAGAATATTTTTGATGAATTAAATTGAGAGTTTTCTCTTGCTTAAGTCCTTGTGACTTTTATTGACTTATCAAGTAATTCAATTAGTTTTTCCTTACCTTATCTTATATTATATAATTTATACATTGTATTCTATCATAAGCATGCATTTACATGTTAGTGTAAATTATCATATCATTCATACCATCCTATGTTTAGTTCATTAAGAGCATTGAAAAGAGAATTGAGAGTGAAAATGAGCACATTGAAAAACAAGAGTGTGGCATTGAAGAGATATTTCAAAAGAAGCATGCAAGTGAGAGAAAAGAAAGTGAAGAGTTGGAAAATTTGTTTTCTACTAACCAATCTTTTCTCCATACTCATCCTCTTGATTTGTAGGTTATTCCAAAGGCCATACCATGGAAAATTGATGGATCACGTTTATCCATTGAAATTCCAAAGGTTGTAGCTTTTGGTAATTCCCAAAACATCTCTCTTGATGTTTCAAAGGCTATGCCACTTGAAATTCCAAAAGAAACATCAATTGAAGTTCCAAAAGAAATATCAATTGAAGAGCCAAAAGTTGTGATCATTGAGGCTCCAAGTACATTACAACATTTGAAGGGAATTCAGCAACCAATGGAGTTTTTCATCATCAAGCAACTAGCACCCATTAAGCATCCACCTTGGTTTGCTATTTCTATTCATCTTGTTAATAGTTTTTCGTGTACTAACTTGGATTTATTTTGCAGCAACTTGTTTCATCGTTATGGTGAAGAAATCATACCAATCTTCAAGGCAATCATTTGGAAAAACACAAGAGTGAAAGGACATGATGATCAGCTCCAAGGAGTCATTCAAAGTACACTTACATTCACCAAGCGACGTGATGACTTCAACCAAGAAACATGTTCTTATGCAAGGGTAAAAGCTGAACAAATGGAGTTGAACGTTCTACATGGAGTACATTCATTTCCTTCACAAAAGAATCAATCAATGGTGAAGAGTTTCGATTTGAGGAAAAATCGCCCAAAAGAAGGGGATGATGATATGATCATGTCTAGCTCCAATTTTCTCCATGACTTAATCACATCATGGACGTTTTTCAAAGCTGTTTCTAAAGGAGTTCTTTCTTACCTTACCTTTTATTATGTCGTTTTTTACATTGTATTTTATCATAATCATGCATTCACATGTTAGTGTAAATTATCATATCATTCATTTCATCCTATACTTAGTTGATCATGTTATTCATATCATTCAAATCTATGCTATGAATACATATCATTTCTTAGGATACTATTATTACATGTTTCCATTTATCATTTATTATAAACACTATGCTAAATGATATTCGGTGCACATTGTAAGCATGTTAGAATAGTTTTTGTATATCATTTACATATTATATTAAGCATGTTTTCATTCACTCATCAGCTCATGTCACGTTATTTCAAGCATATTATTATATCATATTAGTTTTGCATTTATCTAAAATATGATAGCATATTTATCATTCCATCATGCACCTTGTTATTTTAAGCATGTTAGATAGTCTTGCATTTACATCCACCATCATTCACGCCCTTATCATCAACTTCCGCTACCATCTCTAATATAATAAATTAGCCTACCATTTTTGTCCATTCATTTGCCACCTAAACCATCTATTTGAGCCATTTATTTATGCAGGATGTTTGCTTCCTTCCTAGATCCACAATCGATCGATAAGGCCAGATCAGATCACATCATACGGTAATCAGAGCTTTGGTGGAAGAAGCAACATGCGACAACAACAACAAAAAAAGTGACGTGTAAGTGCAAGTGAAAGATTCAGTAAAGAAATTCCAGCACTCAAAAGGGAAAGAAATTGAAAATCAGTAAGAGAAAGGTTGAAGCACTCATCAACAAGTTTCATCACCAAGCCATTCAAGTAAGCCTTTGATTGATTGTGGTGATAGAAAGGTTGTGAAGTGAATTTGTGTAAGTAACCCTTTTATTCTCATCTTTCTATTTCTAAGCCACCCTTTCATTATATTTTGTTTTCCATCCATAATTTTTTTTACAACCGACGCACAACAATTAAAATTTATTTGAAACAGTTTTGAGTAAAGTCATTTAGAACTTGGGATAAAGAGAACGAGTGCAAGAGTGTTGAATGAAATTTTTTTCTTTGGCATGTATTGGTGAGTTTTTTGTGTTGGTGAGGTCTATTTTTTCATTTTTTTATTACTAATAATGTCTTGTACTTTTAGAGACAATTCTCATATTTCAGGAGGTGATGATAGTCATGCACCAAACTTGGAAATACAAGCCATGACATAAGGAGCTTATTTCGAAAGGAATTCGATCCAATTTCAAAGAAATTGGAGCAAATTATAGAACAACGATCTTGTTCACAAACACGTCCAACAAAGATGAAAACACAACTAAAAAGGAGAGACGAAACTCAATCCTTTTCTAGTTCTACACCCAATTGTAGCAGAAGATTTTACAAGGAGGATCCCAATTTTCTAACAAAAAGCAATGTCAAAAGTTCAACACGAAGTGAGCCAAGGAATTTTGCATCTTTTAATCCAGAAAGTCTAGCTCGACTTCAAAGTGTGTTGACAATTTCGTCAAAGAAACACAATTGCAAGAACAACTAGAAATATAAAGTGTTTGAAAAAAAGAAGAAGAAAAGAGAGTTGAAAAAGACATTGAAAGCATTGAAAAGAGAATTGAGAGTGAAAATGAGCACATTATAAAAAAAGAGTGTGGTATTGAAGAGATAGTTCAAAAGAAGCATGAAAGTGAGAGAAAAGAAAGTGAAGAGTTGGAAATTTTGTTTTCTACTAACCAATATTTTCTCCCTACTCATCCTCTTGATTTGCAGGTTATTCCAAAGGCCATACCATGGCAAATTTGATGTGATCCAATTCTGCATCATGTTTACCATGGCTATTCCACCATTACAAGGGAAGAAACTTTCTAACTTTACACATATATATGTTTATTTCAAATGTTATAATATGGTTATTTTCATACATATAATATCTATGGTTATTATAATAACTTAATCATTAATATATGAGATATAAGTTATTATATACTATAGTTCACATTCTTATATTATACATTATATAAGTTCATATACTTAGTTTATTTCTTTATATTATGCATGTAGGCACATTCGACCAATACTTGGGAGCTACATTGGAGCTAAATGGAGCATGCAAAGGCAAGGATACTTACATGGGAACGATTAAGAGAGCATAAGGAGCAAATTGGTGAAAAGTGGTCTAGAAGCCGTGAGCTCATAGCTAGATTGAGCTGAATATTTGAGCTACAAGATGACCTCATTTCAGTTGGGGAGCTGTACCATCATCATCACCACTTAGGACACTTTAAATATGTCTTAAGTCAAAATTTGTGAAATCGTACCTTTCCGCGAATAGTTTCCACCTCAAGAGGTAACTTTTCGCAAGGACTTGTCATAATGTTCACCATGCTACAAGTCACCTATGGCCAGCGCACCTTTAGCTCATTCACACCATAAGCAGTTCAAACATGAGGGGTTACCTTTCTCAAACATTGTGACCTTTCATGAATGTTGCTACCCATGAAGATGCCTTTACATCTAAGAGCATGCTGGTGAAGACCTTGTAATCATTAGAGGCTTAAATCACCATGGGACATGATATAAAGCTTCATACATATTCGGCCACAACACATGCTATGCACATGGGAGCGTTTGGTGCCAACATGAGGAGGCACATCACCATTCGTCCAAAGAGAAGCAAATGGCGCCAAGATGAACAAGCATGTCCATTCGGCCAAGGGAGATGCCTTCCCATCCTTAGCCGAATCATCAAGACCCTTTATGAAGGGATAGCCGAACCAACACCAAGCCTATAGACATGTTCTTTCATTTTAAAGCATTATGTATCTTCATAAAGTCATGTATCTAGCCGAAACTTCATGTCACAATTCGGCCAAGCCCTCTCATTTCCTATAAATAGAGTGGCTTGCCATCATTTGTACTCATCTCATCTCATATATAAAATTACTCTTGTGAGTTAATTTCTCTTCAAAGTTCTTTGTGAACTTTATCGATTAAACAAGTATAATTCCTATACTTGTGGCGTCATTCCTTCCATCCTGATTCCAAAATTCCAAGATTGATATCTAGTGGGTTAAAGACACTATCACCACCCCTCAAGCAAGTTTGTGAAGACCATATTGTGCTTCATAGTATAGTTTCCTTTTTGGCGTATTTGAGATACAACATCACCACCATTTCCATTTCATCATCAACCATCATCAACATCCTTCATCAAGACCAACATCAATTCCATAATTCCACAGCCATCTCTATTCTTATTCTTTCATTTCATTACTTATATTATTATTCCCTTTATTAAGTCCATCATTAATCATATTTCTTTTCTTATTTTGTGTAACCCAAGCTTATAAATTCAATGACATCAGTACTTATCAATCCTAGATCGGGACACAATAAGGCTATCTACATCTCTTCCATCAAAGCGTGCAGATCACCTTACATCAAAATTAATGGATCACGTTTATCCATTGAAATTCCAAAGGTTGTAGCTTTTGGTAATTCCCAAAACATGTGTCTTGATGTTTCAAAGGCTATGCCACTTGAAGTTCCAAAAGAAACATCACGTGAAGAGCCAAAAATTGTAATCATTGAGGCTCCAAGTATATTACAACATTTGAAGAGAATTCAGCAACCAATGGTTTTTTTCATCATCAAGCAACTAACACCCATTAACCATCCACCTTGGTTTGCTATTTCTATTCATCTTGTTAATAGTTTTTCGTGTACTAACTTGGATTTATTTTGCAGCAACTTGTTTCATCCTTATGGTGAAGAAATCATACCAATCTTCAAGGCAATCATTTGGAGAAAGACAAGAGTGAATGGACATGATGATCAGCTCCAAGGAGTCATTCAAAGTACACTTACATTCACCAAGCGACGTGATGACTTCAACCAAGAAATATGTTCTTATGCAAGGGTAGAAGCTGAACAAATAGAGTTTAATGTTCTACATGAAGTACATTCATTCTTTCCTCCACAAAAGCATCAATCAATGGCGAAGAGTTTCGATTTAAGGACAAATCACCCAAAAGAAGGGGAGGATGATGTGATCCTGTCTAGCTCCAATTTTCTCCATGACTTAATCACATCATGGACGTTTTTCAAAGCTGTTTCTAAGGGAGTTCTTTCTTACCTTACTTTTTATTATGTCGTTTTTACATTGTATTCTATTATAATCACGCATTCACATATTAGTGTAAATTATCATATCAGTCATTCCATCCTATACTTAGTTGATCATGTTATTCATATCATTCAAATCTATACTATGAATACATATAATTTCTTACGATACTATTATTACATGTTTCCATTTATCATTTATTATGGACACCATGCTAAATGATATTCGGTGCACATTGTAAGCATGTTAGAATAGTTTTTGCATATCATTTACATATTATATTAAGCATGTTTTCGTTCACTCATCAGCTCATGTCACGTTATTTCAAGCATATTATTATATCATATTAGTTTTTCATTCATCTAAAATATGATAGCATATTTATCATTCCATCACGCACCTTGTTATTTTAAGCATGTTAGATAGTCTTGCATTTACATCCGTCATCATTCACGCCCTTATCATCAACTTCCGCTACCATCTCTAATATTATAAATTAGCCTACCATTTTCGTCCATTCATTTAGCACCTAAACCATCTATTTGAGCCATTTATTTATGCGTGTTGTTTTGCTTCCTTCCTAGATCCACAATTGATAGATAAGGCCAGATCGGATCGCATCAATTTCCTAGCTCATTTTAATTAATTTCAACTCACTAGTCATATATATTAGCTCCCTAGTATAATATCATCTTAGACTTAGCTCTTGATGTCATTTTATAGCTCACAAGCATGTATTCACACATGGAAGCATGCATTTCCATTCATTCCAGCTCAATCACTTCGATTTACCTTAGTTTTTTTAATCCATATAAGTACACAAATGGGCAACACACATTATGGTAGCTTTGTTGACTATTTGGCATCAATATGCAACTCACAATTAGCTCGCAAAGGTTATGTCAGCTCATGGAGACTTATGGAAAGCTCAACTCAGCTGGAGGAGCTAGCATGTAGTTGAACCTAGCTAGATGAACCATTTGAAGTCATGCTGCTATAAGTGATGCCAAGTGCAGCTGAATATAGCTAAAGGAGATGCTAGGGAGCTTATGAAGTCACGATTAGCAAGCTTGCAACACATCATCCCTTTTTTACCTAACTAGCTCACTACAAGCTTGAATGGAGCTAAGTCACGCCTACTTGCTGTCTACCTTCAACCCATGAGTGAGACCACACCCACACACAACCCATCTGCACGTCTTGTGACCATCCAAGTCGTATGCCTAGCATGTGCTTCCATTGGACGCCAAATGAACAACCACATCTCTATTCTGCCAAGGCATAAGCATGTGATGTACGTGCGCCTCCTTTAGGTGCCAAGGATGAATGGTTACACAACCATTCGGCCAAGCAACCCCTACCTTTCATATTAGCGCCAATATAAAGGAACTTGAAGGCATTCGACCAAGGGAGATAATCATTCAATTCAGTCAAAAATACCTATCCATTCATATACATTAATTTAATTAAATTATGTTTCTTGATTAATTAAAATCACCTAGCCGAATAGCCACCTATCTCTTGGCTATTTCCTTTTTATTTCCTATAAATAGGCTAGTCCATTTCCATTGTAAACATTCCATTTTATAAATTAATTCAAGTAATATTTCTCTCTTTCTCAAGTCCTTGTGACTTTTATCAACTTATCAAGTATTTCTATACTTGTGGCATCCATCCTTTTCCATTTTGATACTTGTGGTTCCAAGATTTTTATTTAGTGGTTCCAAGTCCTTTTCACCACCCCTTTTGAAAGCATATTAAGGAAAGGTCTCTACTCTTTAGCGTTGGTTCTCCTTAGAGTCTTTCTAAGGATAATATCTCAACACCATATTCATTTTTTTCATAAACCACCACACTTCCATCACTTAATAAAATATTTATTACCATAAAAATTAGCCTACCATCTTCACATACATCAACTATCAAGCCACTATGTTTGAGCCATTCACTTGCTTGTAGGTTGTTTTGCTTCCTTCCCATATCCATAATAAATTAAGGGTACATTAACCTTACATTAAGGGTATTCAAAGCTTAGGTGAAAGAAGTAACATGCAACAACAACACATTCAACATACAAAAAGAAAGTTGACGTGCAAGTACAGAAATTCAAAATTGAGCAATGAAATTACAAGCATTCAAGAAGAAAACAAATCAAAAAGAAAAAAAAAATTGCAAAGAAAAAGAAGTTTGAAAGCACAACAACAAGTTTTCATCGCCAAGCAAGTTAAGTAAGCATTTCTATATTGATTATGGTGATAGAAAGGTTGCAAGGTGACTTTTTTGTAAGTAACCCTTTTTCTTCATATATTTCTTATTTCTAAGCCACCCTATTGCATAATATTTTTCTTTTCCATACCTACTAACCATTTGCAGCCGACATACAACATGTAAGACTACTTGAGATAGTTTTAAGGAAATTTTACTTAAAACTTGAGACAATGATATTGAGAGGAAAAGGGCTTGAGTGTGGGAGACTAGAGGAGGAAAAGAAAAAAGCCATAAGGTCCTAGAGTAAAACACGAGCGAATTGAGTGTCATTCAAGTTTCTTTGGAGTGACTTCGTGAGGTTTTGTGATAGCATTTCTTGTAAGGTCCTTTAACACATTTCCTATTCTTATTTTTCACTAACATGTCTCTTTCATCTAGCATCCTTGTTGTTAAAAGAACATTTAATATTCAAAGTCAAGGAGATGAACAAAGAGAGAGTATTTTAAAGAATATAAAGTTTGCATAATGATTATTGATGGAGGACGTTACACCAATGTAGAAAGCACTCACATGGTAGAGAAATTAGGCTTGAAAACTTCCAACCATTCTCACCCATACAAATTAAAATAATTAAATGATGTGGGGGAAGCCAAGGTCGCCAAACAAGTACTCATCCTTTGTGGGGGAAGCCCTTTGTGATGTGGTGCCAATGAGTGCAAGCCATATTATTCTCAGACGTCCTTTGCAATTTGATAAGAATGACATTCATGATGGGTTCTACAATGAGTATTCATTGCAACACCAAGGGAGGAAGATCACGTTGGTACCTACGCATCCATTTCAAGTCCACGAAATCCAAGTGACCCTTAAAGCATGTATAGAAGAATTTGAGAAAGTAATGACCACTGAAGAAAACAATACTCAAAAGTTGAACATTTATGCTAGCATGGGAGATATCTGGAAGCATTTTTCCACAAAGAAGGTCATAATTGTACTTATGTACAAGGAAATCTTTCTACTCACTAACCCTCCTGAAGGCTTACTTTCTTCCTTTTCCACTCTATTGTAGGAATTTGAAGATATATTTCCCGAAGAAATTCCAGATGGTCTACCACCAATTTAAGGGATTGAACATCAAATTAATTTCATTCCCGGAGCCACCATTCCCAATAGACCAGCATACCAAAACAACCCGAAAGAAACCAAAGAATTACAAAAGCAAGTCAAAGAACATTAGACAAAGGATACATTCGGGAGAGTCTAAGTGCTTGTGATTTACTGGTCTTGTTGGTGCCAAATAAATATGGGACTTGGAGAATGTGTGCTACATGCATGACCAGGATCAAACTTCATTCATCTATGAAAGCATCCATGAAAACAAAGGGAGTTATTATTACCTTATTCTTTTATTATTCACATGTTGTTTGCATTATGTTTAACAAATATATTTATGATATAGCTTGTTATAGTCATGCCTTAATCATACATATTCATTTATATGAAATAACTTAGTTATGAATGTTATTGTATGATCCACATCTTTATATTAATTGATGCACAATGTTATTTCAAGTATGTTTAGCATGTTAGAATAATCTTGCATTCATATTAAGCATGATTCATTACATTTATGAAATGAAAGCATGCTTATCATTCATTTAGTAGCTCATATGCATTCAATTTAGCTCTTAGATCTTATACATTAGCTCACACATATTATATAATGATATATTTAGCTCATGACATGCAATCATAGCTCACAATACCATAATCATGCACGACAACAATGTATTTAGCTCATACAAGCTCAAAGCCATTGAATTACCTTGTTTTCTTTGCACTTGAAGGTACATTGGAGCATGACACACGTTGGAGCAGCTTGGTGGAGTATTTGGAAGTCATATACAGCTCACAGACAGCTCACAAATATCATGGAAGCTCGTGGAACACTAAAGAAAGCTCAACTCAACTGGAGGAGCTCAAGTCAAACTAATCTCAGCTAGTTTGACTATTTAAAGATAGGTTGCTCAATGTGACATCAAGTGTAGCTGAATGTAGCTGGATGTGTTACTGTGAATCTAGGAAGATCACGGCTAAGGAACTCATTCACCACCAGCCTTTACATTGATAGCTAGCTAAGCACATGCAAGAGGAAGCTCAACTCATGCCCAAGGTTGCTGTCTATGCATAAGGTTGCACCACAAGCATCCTAGAGAGCCATATGCATGCCTTGTGACTAGCCAAGCCATATGAAAGGTGTGTGACTCCATTTAGGCGCTAAGATGAAGGGCCACCTATCCATTCGACCAAGCATCATTTCCTCTCCAATTTGGCACCAACTTGAAGGGCTTCAAGTGTTATTCGTCCATGAGACATGCCCTCCATTTCAACCAAACCAACACCTATTTATTCATGTTATTTATGAATTAAATTATGTCATTATAAGAAGATACAAGGGCTGGCTGAACCATCGTGTACCTATTCGGCCTAGTGCCTTCAAAAACTAGAAACAGGCTATGCCTATTTCATTTGTAGACACACCTTTCTTATCAATTAAAGTGAGACTATTCTCTTTGCTTAAGTCCTTGTGACTTTTACAAACTTATCAAGTAATTCATTACTTGTGGCATCAATCCCTTTCCCTTTGATACTTGTGGTTCCTGTCTCCATATAGATAGTGGGTCCAAGTCCTTGTTACCACCCCTTAAAGAAGCAATATAAAGTCTGGGTCTTTGTTCATTAACATTGGTTCTTCATTGAGTCTTCTTTAAGATATTATCTTCACAACCATCCCATTGTTTCATCAACCAAACCATAGTCATAAAAACAATCTTCTGCTACTATTTCTCATATCATAAATAGCCTACCATTTCACATTTACATCTACCACCAAACCATCTATTTGAGCCATTCACTTATGCATGTTGTTTTGCTTCCTTCCTAGATCCACAACAATCAACAAGGTAGGAGTACCATACATCAAGCGGTATTCAGAGCTTTGGTGGAAGAAACAACGTGCAACAACAACAAAAACAAAATACAAAAAGAAGTGCAAGTAAAAGAAATAAAAAATCAGCAAAGAAATTGAAGAACTCAAAAGAAGAAAGTTGTAAGCACTCAAAAAGGAAGAAAAAGAAAAGAAAAGTTGAAGCACACAACAAAAATCCTCATCACCAAGCCATTCAAGTAAGCCTTTAAATTGATTGTGGTGATAGAAGGTTGTGAAGTGACTTTGTGTAAGTAACCCCTTTATTCTTTTCTTTCTATTTCAAAGCCACCCTTTTCATTATTATTTGTTTTCCATTCCTACTAACACTTTTGCATCCGACATACAACAAGTAAAATTTACTTGGTATAATTTTGAGTAAAGTTACTTAGAACTTGTGATAAAGAGATTGAGAAGAAAAAAAGGCTTGAGCGTGTGAGATCAGAAGAGGACTAGTAAAAGCCTTGAAGTCCTAGAGTGCAAACATGAGTGGATTGAGTGACATTCAAGTTTCTTTGGAGTGAACTCATGAGGCTTTGTGAGAGTATTATTTGTAAGGTCTTATACACATTTCATTTTTCCTTATTTGCTAACATGTCTCTTCCATCCAACATCTTTGTAGTCAAAAGATCTTTGAATATTCAAAGTCAAAAAGATGAACAAAGAGAGAATATCTTCCATACAAAATGTCACGTAGGAGATAAGGTTTGTGTAGTGATCATTGATGGAGGAAGTTTTACAAATGTAGCAAGTACTCACATGGTGGAAAAATTAGGCCTACAGATGTCTAAACATCCTCATCCCTACAAACTTTAGTGGCTCAATATGTGGGGGAAGCCAAGGTAACCAAACAAGTTATTGTCCCTTTCTCAATTGGAAGATACAATGATGATGATCTTTGTGTTGTGGTGCCCATGAGTGCAAGCCACATTATATTAGGACCTCCTTGGCAATTTGACAAGAAGGCTACTCATGATGGAGTTTCCAATAAGTATTCCTTCTAACATCAAGGAAAGAAAATCATATTGACACCTATGCTTCCAAGTCAAGTCCATGAATGTCAGGTTACCCTCAAATCACGTATAGAGGAATGGGAGAAAACTAAAGCCATGAAGAAAGTTGAAAGAGAAGTTTTGCATGAGAAACAAATAAGCTTGGAGAGAGATGAAAATGAGAAAATTGAAATGATTGAATCTGGGAGTAAAGAGGAAAAGAAAAATGAGGGTGAAGAATAGATTTTATCTAATCCTACTCCTATTCTTTCTTTTGTTGTGCATGAAAATCCAATAGACATGTCACTTCAAGTAGAAAATTCAAGAAATATGTCTTTTGAAGAACCAATAGTCATGACCTTTGGTGACCCACAAGACATGTCATTTTCAAATGATGTACCTCTTGAAGTTCAAAAGAATGTTCCAATTGAAGATCCAAGAATTGTGAATTTTGACATCCCAAGTGCAATATCAATCTTGAAGAAACTTCAACAACCAATGGAGAATCTAATCATCAACCAACCGATGCCCATTAAACATCCACCCTGGTTTGCTAGTTCTATTCATTTTGTTATTAGTTTTTCATTTTGTAGCAATTTGATTAATGTAAATGGTGTTATTATATCAATTTATGATGGAAATATCATTTGTCATTTTAAGTTTGGTTGGTACATCAAAATCGTCCAACACAAGGATGTGAAGCATGCCTTGTCCACCTTGTTAAAAGCCATTACTCGGATGGACACAAAGATTGAAAGAGTTGACCTTATCCACCTACCTGAAGGAGATCAAACGTCAAATTTATTCACCAACAATCATGAGGATTCAAGAAGAGAAATTGAAGAAATACAATTCTTCAAAGAGATAATCCTTGGAGTATACAATGCCACCTTTGGAGGAAACTACACCAACGTTGGAACAAAGAACACACCTTTTTCCAAAAGGACAAGATGATTCAACGCAACATGAGAAGGAGTCTAAACAGGTATGTTACTCTTCCTTATAAATTTTGATATAGAAAATCATTGAAGAAGAGTTGTCTTTAAAAGAAACAATTCTTGAAGAAGGTTATTCTAAAAAGGTATCTATTGGCAATAGTTATTTCAAAGAAAGGCCTTTATTAGAATACTTTCCCAAAATGATGTTTCTTAAAGATGATTATTCACAAAAGAGGACAACACAATTGGATTAATATGTTTTCAAAGAGCCACAACTTGTCAAGAAGAAAGGTGCAATGAATCAAATTGAATTACGAATCAAGGAGGATGAGTCTGTTCGTTATATAATTCACATCCCGACACGAGTCTTCGATTTGAGGACAAATCACCTTCAAGAAGGGAGGGATGATACGTGCATGACCAGGATCAAACTTCATTCATCTATGAAAGCATCCATAAAAACAAAGGGAGTTAGCATTACCTTATTCTTTTATTATTCACATGTTGTTTGCATTATGTTTGACAAATATATTTTTGATATAGCTTGTTATAGTCATGCCTTAATCATACATATTCATTTATATGAATAACTTAGTTATGAATGTTGTTGTATGATCCACATCTTTATATTAATTGATGCACAATGTTATTCAAGTATGTTTAGCATGTTAGAATAGTCTTGGATTCATATTAGGCATGATTCATTACATTTATGAAATGACAGCATGCTATCATTCATTTATTAGCTCATATGCATTCAATTTAGCTCGTAGACCTTATAAATTAGCTCACACGTATTATATGATGATATATTTAGCTCATGACATGCAATCATAGCTCACAATACCATAATCATGCATGGCAGCAAGGTATGTAGCTTATACAAGCTCAATGCCATTGAATTACCTTGTTTTCTTTGTACATATAGGTACATTGGAGCATTACACACATTGGGGGAGTTTGGTGGATTATTTGGAAGTCATATACAACTCACAAATATAACGGCAGCTCGTGGAATACTAAGGAAAGCTCAACTCAGCTGGAGGAGCTCAAGGCCAGCTAATCTCAGCTAGTTGGACTATTTAAAGATAGGTTGCTCAATGTGACATCAAGTGTAGCTGAATGTAGCTGGATGTGTTGCTATAAAGCCAGGAAGATCATGACCTAGGAACTCATTCACCACCAGCCTTTACATTGATAGCTAGCTAGGCACATGTAAGAGGAAGCTCAACTCACGTACAAGGTTGCTGCCCATGCTTGGTCTTCATCCTATGCATAAGGTTGCACCAGAAGCATCCTAGAGAGCCATGTGAATGCCTTGTGACCAGCCAAGCCATGTGATAGGCGTGTGACTCCATTTAGACGCCAAGATGAAAGGCCACCTATCCATTCGGCTAAGCATCATTTCCTCTCCAATTTGGCCCCAGCTTGAAGGGATTCAAGTGCTATTCATCCATGAGACATGCCCCTCCATTTCAACCGAACCAACACCTATTTATTAAAGTTATTTATGAATTAAATTATGTCATTATAGGAAAGCTGGCCGAACCATCATGTACCTATTCGACCAAGTCCCTTTGAAAACTATAAATAGGCTATGTCAATTTCATTTGTAGACACACTTTTATTATCTATTAAAGTGAGATTATTCTCTTTGCTTAAGTCCTTGTGACTTTTATCGACTTATCAAGTAATTTATTACTTGTGGAGCCAATCCATTTCCCTTTGATACTTTGGTTCCTATCTCCATATAGATAGTGGGTCCAAGTCCTTGTTACCACCCCTTAAATAAGCAATATAAAGCCTGGGTCTTTGTTCATTAACATTGGTTTTTCTTTGAGTATTCTTTAAGATATTATCCTCACAACCATCCTATTGTTTCATCAACCAAACCATAGCTATAATAAAAATCTTCCGCTACCATTTCTTATATCATAAATATCATACCATTTCACTTTTACATCTATTTGAGTCATTCACTTATGCAGGTTATTTTGCTTCCTTCCTAAATCCACAATCAATCAACAAGTAGGAGTACCTTATATCAATTTGTGTATATTGTAGGGTTGTGAATCAAATCACCATTAAGTATAGACATCCTATACCTCGATAGGATGATAGACTTTATGAACTCAGTGGTACCAACATCTACTCCAAGATTGATTTGAAAAGCGACTACCTTCAGATTAGAATGAAGGAAGGCGACGAGTGGAAGACTGTTTTTAATACCAAACAAGGTTTGTATGAATGGTTGGTCATGCCTTTTGGCCTAACCAACGCACCAAGTACTTTTATGTGTTTGATGAACCATGTCTTCGACCTTACATCGGTAAGTTTTGTGTTGTTTATTTTGATGACATTTTGATATACAATAAGTCTTTAAACGAACATGTTGGTCAATTAAGGTTCATTCTTTGCACTTTGAGGAAAGAGCAGTTATATGCTAATCTCAAGAAGTGTGTTTTTGTACTGACAAAGTTATGTTCTTAGGCTTCATTTCTAGTTCGCAGAGCTTGGAGGTTGATCCATAAAAGATCAAAGAAATTCAGGAGTGGCCAAGACCTACAAAATCAGTCAAGTCTGGAGTTTCCATGGTTTGGCTAGTTTTTACAGTAGGTTTGTACCAAATTTTAGTTCTATTGCCACTACCTTAATAGAGGTTATTAGGAAGAATTCAATCTTCTCTCGGGGTAAAAAACAAGAAGCAACATTCATCGAACTCAAGGACTGTCTAACAAAGGCAGCATTACTAGCTTGCCAAATTTTGAAAAAACTTTTGAAGTTGAATGTGACGCCTCTGGAATTGGAGTAAGTGTTGTTTTGAGTAAAGAATGGAAGCCTATTGCTTATTTAATTGAGAAATTGAATGATACAACTCTGAACTACCCTAACTACGATAGAGATATATGCACTCATTAGAGACATGGAGACATGGCATCACTATATTTTGCCAAGGGAAATTTTCATCCACACTGATCATGAGGCGTTGAAGCTCAACTCACGTCCAAGGTTGTTGCTCATGCTTGGTCTTCATCCTATGCATAAGGTTGCACTAGAAGCATCCTAGAGAGCCATGTGCATGCCTTGTGACCAGCCAAGCCATGTGATAGGCGTGTGACTCCATTTAGGCGCTAAGATGAAGGGCCACCTATCTATTCGGTCAAGCATCACTTCTTCTCCAATTTGCCCCAGCTTGAAGGGCTTCAAGCACTATTCATCCATGAGACATGCCCCTACATTTCAACCGAACCAACACCTATTTATTAATTTTATTTATGAATTAAATTATGCCATTATAGGAAAACACAAGGGCTGGCCAAACCATCATGTACCTATTCGACCAAGTCCCTTCGAAAACTATAAATAGGCTATGGCAATTTCATTTGTAGACACACTTTTCTTATCTATTAAAGTGAGATTATTCTCTTTGCTTAAGTCCTTGTGACTTTTATTGACTTATCAAGTAATTTATTACTTGTGGAGCCAATCCATTTCCCTTTGATACTTTGGTTCCTATCTCCATATAGATAGTGGGTCCAAGTCCTTGTTACCACCCCTTAAAGAAGCAATATAAAGTCTGAGTCTTTGTTCATTAACATTGGTTCTTCATTGAGTCTTCTTTAAGATATTATCTTCACAACCATCCCATTGTTTCATCAACCAAACCATAGCCATAAAAACAATCTTCTGCTACTATTTCTCATATCATAAATAGCCTACCATTTCACATTTACATCTACCACCAAACCATCTATTTGAGCCATTCACTTATGCATGTTGTTTTGCTTCCTTCCTTCCTAGATCCACAACAATCAACAAGGTAGGAGTACCTTACATCAAGCGGTATTCAGAGCTTTGGTGGAAGAAACAATGTGCAACAACAACAAAAACAAAATACAAAAAGAAGTGCAAGTAAAAGAAATAAAAATCAGCAAAGAAATTGAAGAACTCAAAAGAAGAAAGTTGTAAGCACTCAAAAAGGAAGAAAAAGAAAAGAAAAGAAAAGTTGAAGCACACAACAAAAATCCTCATCACCAAGCCATTCAAGTAAGCCTTTAAATTGATTGTGGTGATAGAAGGTTGTGAAGTGACTTTGTGTAAGTAACCCCTTTATTCTTTTCTTTCTATTTCAAAGCCACCCTTTTCATTATTATTTGTTTTCCATTCCTACTAACCCTTTTGCATCCGACATACAACAAGTAAAATTTACTTGGTATAATTTTGAGTAAAGTTACTTAGAACTTGTGATAAAGAGATTGAGAAGAAAAAAAGGCTTGAGCCTGTGAGATCAGAAGAGGACTAGTAAAAGCCTTGAAGTCCTAGAGTGCAAACATGAGTGGATTGAGTGACATTCAAGTTTCTTTGGAGTGAACTTATGAGGCTTTGTGAGAGTATTATTTGTAAGGTCTTATACACATTTCATTTTTCCTTATTTGCTAACATGTCTCTTCCATCCAACATCTTTGTAGTCAAAAGATCTTTGAATATTCAAAGTCAAAAAGATGAACAAAGAGAGAATATCTTCCATACAAAATGTCACGTGGGAGATAAGGTTTGTGTAGTGATCATTGATGGAGGAAGTTTTACAAATGTAGCAAGTACTCACATGGTGGAAAAATTAGGCCTACAGATGTCTAAACATCCTCATCCCTACAAACTTTAGTGGCTCAATATGTGGGGGAAGCCAAGGTAACCAAACAAGTTATTGTTCCTTTCTCAATTGGAAGATACAATGATGATGATCTTTGTGTTGTGGTGCCCATGAGTGCAAGCCACATTATATTAGGACCTCCTTGGCAATTTGACAAGAAGGCTACTCATGATGGAGTTTCCAATAAGTATTCCTTCTAACATCAAGGAAAGAAAATCATATTGACACCTATGCTTCCAAGTCAAGTCCATGAATGTCAGGTTACCCTCAAATCACGTATAGAGGAATGGGAGAAAACTAAAGCCATGAAGAAAGTTGAAAGAGAAGTTTTGCATAAGAAACAAATAAGCTTGGAGAGAGATGAAAATGAGAAAATTGAAATGATTGAATCTGGGAGTAAAGAGGAAAAGAAACATGAGGGTGAAGAATAGATTTTATCTAATCCTACTCCTATTCTTTCTTTTGTTGTGCATGAAAATCCAATAGACATGTCACTTCAAGTAGAAAATTCAAGAAATATGTCTTTTGAAGAACCAATAGTCATGACCTTTGGTGACCCACAAGACATGTCATTTTCAAATGATGTACCTCTTGAAGTTCAAAAGAATGTTCCAATTGAAGATCCAAGAATTGTGAATTTTGACATCCCAAGTGCAATATCAATCTTGAAGAAACTTCAACAACCAATGGAGAATCTAATCATCAACCAACCGATGCCCATTAAACATCCACCCTGGTTTGCTAGTTCTATTCATTTTGTTATTAGTTTTTCATTTTGTAGCAATTTGATTCATGTAAATGGTGTTATTATATCAATTTATGATGGAAATATCATTTGTCATTTTAAGTTTGGTTGGTACATCAAAATCGTCCAACACAAGGATGTGAAGCATGCCTTGTCCACCTTGTTAAAAGCCATTACTCGGATGGACACAAAGATTGAAAGAGTTGACCTTATCCACCTACCTGAAGGAGATCAAACGTCAAATTTATTCACCAACAATCATGAGGATTCAAGAAGAGAAATTGAAGAAATACAATGCTTCAAAGAGATAATCCTTGGAGTATACAATGCCACCTTTGGAGGAAACTACACCAACGTTGGAACAAAGAACACACCTTTTTCCAAAAGGACAAGATGATTCAACGCAACATGAGAAGGAGTCTAAACAGGTATGTTACTCTTCCTTATAAATTTTGATATAGAAAATCATTGAAGAAGAGTTGTCTTTAAAAGAAACAATTCTTGAAGAAGGTTATTCTAAAAAGGTATCTATTGGCAATAGTTATTTCAAAGAAAGGCCTTTATTAGAATACTTTCCCAAAATGATGTTTCTTAAAGATGATTATTCACAAAAGAGGACAACACAATTGGATTAATATGTTTTCAAAGAGCCATAACTTGTCAAGAAGAAAGGTGCAATGAATCAAATTGAATTACGAATCAAGGAGGATGAGTCTGTTCGTTATATAATTCACATCCCGACACGAGTCTTCGATTTGAGGACAAATCACCTTCAAGAAGGGAGGGATGATACGTGCATGACCAGGATCAAACTTCATTCATCTATGAAAGCATCCATAAAAACAAAGGGAGTTAGCATTACCTTATTCTTTTATTATTCACATGTTGTTTGCATTATGTTTGACAAATATATTTTTGATATAGCTTGTTATAGTCATGCCTTAATCATACATATTCATTTATATGAAATAACTTAGTTATGAATGTTGTTGTATGATCCACATCTTTATATTAATTGATGCACAATGTTATTCAAGTATGTTTAGCATGTTAGAATAGTCTTGGATTCATATTAGGCATGATTCATTACATTTATGAAATGACAGCATGCTATCATTCATTTATTAGCTCATATGCATTCAATTTAGCTCGTAGACCTTATAAATTAGCTCACACGTATTATATGATGATATATTTATCTCATGACATGCAATCATAGCTCACAATACCATAATCATGCATGGCAGCAAGGTATGTAGCTTATACAAGCTCAATGCCATTGAATCACCTTGTTTTCTTTGTACATATAGGTACATTGGAGCATTACACACGTTGGGGGAGTTTGGTGGATTATTTGGAAGTCATATACAGCTCACAAACAACTCACAAATATAACGACAGCTCGTGGAATACTAAGGAAAGCTCAACTCAGCTGGAGGAGCTCAAGGCCAGCTAATCTCAGCTAGTTGGACTATTTAAAGATAGGTTGCTCAATGTGACATCAAGTGTAGCTGAATGTAGCTGGATGTGTTTCTATAAAGCCAGGAAGATCACGACCTAGGAACTCATTCACCACCAGCCTTTACATTGATAGCTAGCTAGGCACATGTAAGAGGAAGCTCAACTCACGTACAAGGTTGCTGCCCATGCATGGTCTTCATCCTATGCATAAGGTTGCGCCAGAAGCATCCTAGAGAGCCATGTGAATGCCTTGTGACCAGCCAAGCCATGTGATAGGCGTGTGACTCCATTTAGGCACCAAGATGAAAGGCCACCTATCCATTCGGCTAAGCATCATTTCCTCTCCAATTTGGCCCCAGCTTGAAGGGCTTCAAGTGCTATTCGTCCATGAGACATGCCCCTCCATTTCAACCGAACCAACACCTATTTATTAAAGTTATTTATGAATTAAATTATGTCATTATAGGAAAACACAAGGGCTGGCCGAACCATCATGTACCTATTCGACCAAGTCCCTTCAAAAACTATAAATAGGCTATGTCAATTTCATTTGTAGACACACTTTTCTTATCTATTAAAGTGAGATTATTCTCTTTGCTTAAGTCCTTGTGACTTTTATCGACTTATCAAGTCAATCCATTTCCCTTTGATACTTTGGTTCCTATCTCCATATAGATAGTGGGTCCAAGTCCTTGTTACCACCCCTTAAATAGGCAATATAAAGCCTGGGTCTTTGTTCATTAACATTGGTTCTTCTTTGAGTATTCTTTAAGATATTATCCTCACAACCATCCTATTGTTTCATCAACCAAACCATAGCTATAATAACAATCTTCCGCTACCATTTCTCATATCATAAATATCATACCATTTCACTTTTACATCTATTTGAGTCATTCACTTATGCAGGTTATTTTGCTTCCTTTCTAAATCCATAATCAATATACAAGGTAGGAGTACCTTATATCAATTTGTGTATATTGTAGGGTTGTGAATCAAATCACCATTAAGTATAGACATCCTATACCTCGATAGGATGATAGACTTTATGAACTCAGTGGTACCAACATCTACTCCAAGATTGATTTGAAAAGCGACTACCTTCAGATTAGAATGAAGGAAGGCGACGAGTGGAAGACTATTTTTAATACCAAACAAGGTTTGTATGAATGGTTGGTCATGCCTTTTGGCCTAACCAACGCACCAAGTACTTTTATGTGTTTGATGAACCATGTCTTCGACCTTACATCGGTAAGTTTTGTGTTGTTTATTTTGATGACATTTTGATATACAGTAAGTCTTTAAATGAACATGTTGGTTAATTAAGGTTCATTCTTTGCACTTTGAGGAAAGAGCAATTATATGCTAATCTCAAGAAGTGTGTTTTTGTACTGACAAAGTTATGTTCTTAGGCTTCATTTCTAGTTCGCAGGGCTTGGAGGTTGATCCATAAAAGATCAAAGAAATTCAGGAGTGGCCAAGACCTACAAAATCAGTCAAGTCTGGAGTTTCCATGGTTTGGCTAGTTTTTACAGTAGGTTTGTACCAAATTTTAGTTCTATTGCCACTACCTTAATAGAGGTTATTAAGAAGAATTCAATCTTCACTCGGGGTAAAAAACAAGAAGCAACATTCATAAAACTCAAGGACTGTCTAACAAAGGCACCATTACTAGCTTGCCAAATTTTGAAAAAACTTTTGAAGTTGAATGTGACGCCTCCGGAATTGGAGTAAGTGTTGTTTTGAGTAAAGAATGGAAGCCTATTGCTTATTTAATTGAGAAATTGAATGGTACAACTCTGAACTACCCTAACTACGATAGAGATATATGCACTCATTAGAGACATGGAGACATGGCATCACTATATATTGCCAAGGGAAATTTTCATCCACACTGATCATGAGGCGTTGAAGCTCAACTCACGTCCAAGGTTGTTGCTCATGCTTGGTCTTCATCCTATGCATAAGGTTGCACTAGAAGCATCCTAGAGAGCCATGTGCATGCCTTTTGACCAGCCAAGCCATGTGATAGGCGTATGACTCCATTTAGGTGTTAAGATGAAGGGCCACCTATCTATTCGGTCAAGCATCACTTCTTCTCCAATTTGGCCCCAGCTTGAAGGGCTTCAAGCGCTATTCATCCATGAGACATGCCCCTCCATTTCAACCGAACCAACACCTATTTATTAATTTTATTTATGAATTAAATTATGCCATTATAGGAAAACACAAGGGCTGGCCGAACCATCATGTACCTATTCGACCAAGTCCCTTCGAAAACTATAAATAAGCTATGGCAATTTCATTTGTAGACACACTTTTCTTATCTATTAAAGTGAGATTATTCTCTTTTCTTAAGTCCTTGTGACTTTTATCGACTTATCAAGTAATTTATTACTTGTGGCTCCATTCCATTTCCCTTTGATACTTTGGTTCCTATCTCTATATAGATAGTGGTTCAAGTCCTTGTTACCACCCCTTAAATAAGCAATATAAAGACTGGGTCTTTTTTCATTAAGATTGGTTCTTATTTGAGTGTTCTTTAAGATACTATCCTTGCAACCATCCCATTATTTCATCAACCAAACCATAGCTATAACAACAATCTTCCGCTACCATTTCTCATATCATAAATATCCTACCAATTCACCTTTACATATATTTGAGCCATTCACTTATGCAGGTTATTTTGCTTCCTTCCTAGATCCACAATCAATCAACAAGGTAGGAGTACCCTACATCAATTTGTGTATATTGTAGGGATGTGAATCAAATCACCATTAAGTATAGACATCATATACCTTGATAGGATGATATACTTTATGAACTCAGTGGTGCCAACATCTTCTCCAAGATTGATTTGAAAAGCGGCTACCTTCAGATTAGAATGAAGGAAGGCGACAAGTGGAAGACTACTTTCAATACCAACCAAGGTTTGTATGAATGGTTGGTCATGCCTTTTGGCCTAACCAACGCACCAAGTACTTTTATGTGTTTGATGAATCATGTCTTCGACCTTATATCGTTAATTTTGTGTTGTTTATTTTGATGACATTTTGATATACAGTAAGGCTTCATTTGTAGTTCACAGGGCTTGGAGGTTGATCCATAAAAGATCAAAGAAATTCAAGAGTGGCCAAGACCTACTACATTAGTCAAGTCTGGAGTTTCCATGGTTTGGCTAGTTTTTACAGTAGGTTTGTACCCAATTTTAGTTATATTGCCACTACCTTAATAGAGGTTATTAAGAAGAATTCAATCCTCTTGGGGCAAAGAACAAGAAGCAACATTCATCGAACTCAAAGACTGTCTAACAAAGGCACCATTACTAGCCTTACCAAATTTTGACAAAACTTTTGAAGTTGAATGTGACGCCTCTAGAATTGGGGTAGGTGTTGTTTTGAGTAAAGAAGGGAAGCCTATTTCTTATTTTATTGAGAAATTGAATTGTACAACTTTGAATTACCCTAACTATGACAGAGATGTATGCACTCATTAGAAACATGGAGACATGGCATCACTATTTATTGCCAAGGGAAATTTTCATCCACACTGATCATGAGGCGTTGAAGCATATTAAAGGACAACATAAGTTTAACAAGGGGCACGCCAAATGGGTTGAATTTCTCTAGTCGTTTCCATGTGTTATACATTATAAGAAGAGTAAAGATAATATTGTGGCTGATGCCCTTTCACGCGGGTATGTACTACTTACCACTTTGAATTCTAGACTCCTTGGTCATGCATTCATAAAGGAGCATTATCCTACTAACTTGGACTTCGGAAAAAAATTATAGTTTGTGTGAAACAGGTGCTCATGACAATTACTACCAACACGATGAATACTTTTTCAAAGAATGATGACTTTGCATTACACAAGGGTCCATACGAGAAGTACTTACTAAATAAGCACATGAAGGAGGACTCATGGGACATGATATGGTCACACCTACCGCAGATCCGGAAGTCTTGCCCCAAGGTCCCATTACTCGATCAAGGGCCAAACAATTCAGGGAAGTTCTCCTAACTAAGTGTCTTAAAGCTTTTGATTCATTTGATAACTTAACACCCTCCTATGTTATGTTATATAATGTTCTAATAGTTAAAGAATAGTTTAGTATAAACACAACATGCACATTGATATTTAAACATGTTAGTCTTATAATCATGTTAAGCATGATTATCATATATACATCAAGACATCATCATTATTAACCATTTCATTAGTTCATATGCATTCATATTAGCTCTTAAGCTTCATACATTATCTTACACATATTTTGAGATGATATAATTAGCTCATGACCTTCAAACATAGCTCACATCACCATAATCATACCAGTTCAATATCATGGACTTACCTTGTTTCCTTGCACATATAGGTACATTGGAGTGTGATGCATGTTGAGGTAGCTTGGTGAATGATTTGGACGTCATATGCAGCTCACAAATAGCTCACAAAGTACAAGGCAGCTCATGGAACACTAAGGAAAGCTCGATTCAGCTGGAGGAGCTTAAGACTAGCTAAACTTAGCTAGTTGGACTATTTGTAGCTAAGTTTCCAAAAGTAATGTCAAAGGTAGCTGAATGTAGCTGAACATGTTGTTATGGAGCTCACAAGGACTCGGCTAGGAATCTTGTTCACAAACAGCCCATGCTTGCTTGCTAGCTCCACACTCAAGCTAGCTTGGAAGGAGACATATGCACGCCCAAGATACAGAGAATGATCAGCCATCATTCCATGTACAAGGCTGCACCACAAGGTTCCCTAGAACACCCATGTGCGTGCCATATGACCAACCCCCATGAGCCTTACATGTGGTCTCATTTAGGTGCCAATATAAAGAGTCCTCTCCCTATTCGGCCAAGCATCATCTCCCATCCAAATTGGCGCCAACATGAAGGGACACAAGAGCTATTCGGCCAAGGGTTATCACCCTCCATTTAAACTAAACCATCATCTCTATTTTGTAATTAATTATGACTCTATAGGAAGGCACAAGGCTGGTTGAATCCCCTTGTAACTATTCGACCATGCCTCTCCATTTCCTATAAATAGGAAAGAATATATCATTTGTACTTAGACCTTTTGATTAATATAAGTGAGATCATTCTCTTCCTTAAGTCCTGGTGACTTTTATCGACTTATCAAGTACTTTATACTTGTGGCATCAACCCCTTTCTTTTCACCTTGATACTTCTGGTTCCTAGTTCATATAACTAGTGGGTCAAAGTACTTAATACCACCCCTTGAAGAAGCAATATAAAGTCTGGGTCTTTGCTCTCTATAGCATTGGTTCTTCTTTGAGTATTCTTTAAGATAATATCCTCACAACCATCCCTTTGTTTCATCAGCCATAACCATAGCCATATCAACCATCTTTCGTTTCCAACTCTCATTTTAAACAGCCCACCTATTCACCATATGTCTACCACCCTTAACCCTATCTTTTTTAGCCATTCACTTATGCATGTTGTTTTGCTTCCTTCCTAGATCCACAATCAATTGTTAAGATACAAATGTCTTACATCAGGACACTTTGAAGTTGAAAAGATACTTAGCATCGAGAAATAACATCTTTTTTGGCCAAAAATGGAAAGAGACGTTGAAAGGGTGTGTAAGAGGTGCCTAGTGTATGAAAGAGCAAAATCAAGAGTTATGTCCCATGGATTATACATGCCTCTTTCCATCCCAACTATGCCATGGGTTGACCAAGAGTGGAAAAGATTCAATCTAAGTGGTGGTCGATAGGTTCTCAAAGATGGCTCACATCATACCATGCCACAAGACAGATGATGCCATCCATGTTGCAAATTTATTCTTCAGATAAGTGGTAAGATTACATGGTCTTCCTTGAACCATTGTATCTGATAGGAATGTTAAGTTCTTAACCCAGTTCTGGATTACTTTAGGGAGTAAAATTGCCACGAAACTACTTTTCTCTACTACATGCCACCCATAAACAAATGGACAAACTGAAGTAGTAAATAGAGTTTTGTTAACACTTCTCGGACCCATCATCAAAGAAAAAACATCAATACTTGGGAAGAATGTCTACCACATGTGGAGTTTGTAAACAACCGCACCATTCACTCAGCAACAAAGTATTCCCCATTTGAGGTAATGTATGACTTTAACCCTTTAACTTCTTTGGACTTATTCCCTTTGCCTTGTGATCAATTAGTAAGAAAAGATGGAAAGGAAAAGGCAGAATTCATAAAGAGACTCCATTAGTAAGTCAAGTAAAACATTGAAAGAAGAACTCGACAATATGAGCAGCAGGCCAACAAAGAAAGAGGAATATAACCGTTGAAGTTGGTGATTGGGTTTGGGTGCATTTTAGGAATGAACAATTTCTAAACCAAAGAAAGTCCAAACATTCTACCTTTAGGAGACAATCCGTTCCAAATTGTGGAAAAGATAAACGATAATGCATACAAGCTATAATTACCTGGTGAGTTTCGTGGTGTAAGTGCTTCATTCAATGTATTTGAATTGTCACCCTTTGAGGATGAAAATGATTTGGGAACAAATCACCTAAAAGAAGGAGCGATGTGGTTAGACCTACACTAGACCCAGAAGTAATGCCACAGGGTTCCATTACTCGATCCATAGCCAAAGAATTCAGGGAAGTACTATTAACTAGTGTCTTGATGCTTTTGATTCATTTGACAAGATAACATCACTTAATGCTAAGTTAACATTTCCACATCTTTATGCTACTTGTTGCATGATGTTACTTCAGCTCATTATTAAGTACGTTATTGATTTATATTAGTTTTATATTCATTATATATATTTCATTTCATTCATACTATGGCAGCATGTTAATCCTTTATTTCCTAGCTCATTTTAATTAAATTCAGCTCACAAGTCATATATATTAGCTCCCTAATATAATATCATCTTATACTTAGCTCATGATGTCATTATATAGCTCATAAGCATGTATTTATACATGGCAACATGCTTTTACATTCATCCAACTCAATCACTTTGATTTATGTTACGTGTTGTGAGTATTATAAAATTATATGCAAATAATGTGCAACTATACACAATCACAAGTAATAAAGTGATGAGTGAGTATTGCCTCCATAGGGATTGGTGGAAGTTACAAAGTTTAACCAAAGCAAAGCACTACTCTGTCTAAGTATAGTTAGTGATGATATGTACTAATGGAGAATGTCACGATAATGAAAAGTATATGTTGGTGGATATGGATTGATAGTATGATATGGTAGCAGATGAAAATGTAGTGGCAAGAGAAGATTATAATGATGAAAATGATAGAAATGCCAAGACAATGAAAAACGATTAGAACGGTAAATAAATGATAGTTTGATAATCCTCACACAACAAGCTGCCTAGGGGAATGAATGATATGGATTGATTTAAGGATGATAAAACTTATCTCTCAATCCGATTTAATCTATCTCAGCTTCACTCGCTCGACGGAGTTTGCTAAAAATGCTCTCGCTATATCTAGACAAAAAAACCTAATAGAATAAAATGACACGACATCTCCTCTCGGTCTCAACTATGGCTACCTATGTTATTGATAAAAACTACCCCTCTTAGTCGTTGAAATCCTGTCTAAGTATCTCTCAAGATCTAAGGGATTTGGATATAGTATTACTATGTCGGGTTTAAGCTAAAGAAAATACTACACCCCATTGCTTATGCGGATCTGACTTGTGTTTCCCTCGAATACTACAAGTATTAATGGCCAAGTTTCTCTCGAAACCTAGCCTTCATCTAAGTAATGGACACTCTCATGCCTCCTACAAACTTAGAAGATGAAACATTCATAAGCAAAACAAGTAAATACAAAAGATAAATTTAAATATACCATTAAAAAAATTAAGCATCCATAATATCAACCGCACTAAATAAGGTTAGTTCATGATAGGGTTCGAATCATCCATGAAATAAAACATGAAAATCACAACAACCCAATATCAAATGAAAAATTACAGCCAAGGGAAAGGGAGAAGATTCCTTCGACGCGCGCAACCGGAACTCTCTTCAACCACCACAACTCGTCTTATCTTACTAGCTCCTCTCGAACGCCTAGCTCACCACTCCTTGAAGCTCATTAATGAAGGAACACCACTATAAGAATGGAAAGAAGGATACGGTGGAAAAGGTGATGAAAATTTAGTTAAAGATTATGAGTGTGTACCCTCATTTCTCACCATGTAAGGTGTATTAAATAATAAAAAATATCCAAGGATATTAATGGGCTTTACACACTAAATACCCATCATAACCCTATAGTCACTCCTTGGGCATGAGTTTTATCCTCCCAGTTGGTAGTGGTCCCCAACAGGCAGTTATAACCATCATACATGTGCCTTGCTAGCTGTCATTTTATAAAAATATATGTTCGTCTTTTGTAGCACTAGAAATGCTAAGGTGTTTCAATCTACTTCAGGAACATGTGAAGTTAGATCATTCCTTCCCAATTTAACCTTTTGCTTATTATTTCATGCACAACATAAACAACCAAACCTTTCCCTCATACAACATATTTTTAAGATAAAATAGCACAACCACCACTAAAGAAAATATATGAAACTATGTGCATCCAAAATGATATAAATGGGCTTTTAAACAAACAATAACTTAGGTAAAAAAAAGGCATTTTTGAGAGTTATCATACCCCCAAACTTAAATTATTGCTTGTCCTCAAGCAATGGATAGCATTTAACACAAACAGAATGTTATGGCAATGTTTAATAGCAAGACAATTAAGACAAAAGTAGAATTTCAACCCTCCGAAAAATTAGGCTTCAACATACTAGACATATCAAGCATTCAATTACTTTTCTCTAGGTCAACAGTCTTTGCAGTAGTGTGTGTGTGATTGTATCCAATATATAATTAACAAATTTAAACAATTTATAATCAAGTCTCCTAGGTGAAAGGGAACATACCTTCCACCCCCAATCTAGTTAGGTGGAGTCATTTTTTGACTACTTTCATTCACTCATATGCATTTAGTTGCCATTTATTCAAGAACGTTCCAGGCAATGCCACAACAAAGAAGAGTGTCCCTCTACAGCTATACCGAAGCATTTATTTAGAATTTCAGACATAAGGGAGTTCTCATTGATTTATCATTTAAACAGAGAGTTCCTTCATAAAAAATGTCTTAAATTTTCTAGGCATAGATAACATACAAATCTTGTAATAGTAATTCACAAAGCATCAAGCCCTACAGTCAGTTCTATCATTCCCAATAGTCATTTAAAATCAATTTCTAGCCTAAAAGTTGATCATCATTTGGTATCACCAAAACATATTTTCTAATTATCTTACCAATTAATGATGTAATGGCATAACGTTATGCTAATACTATCATGCATATGTTCTACAAAGAACTCTACCTCCCCTAAACTTAAGAGAAGCATTACCCTCAATGCTTAAACATAACTAAATAAGAAATAAAACTACATTCCATGCAATGGAATGCAAAATGAATGCAAATAGAAGTACATTTTTTTGGTGGTGGTGTTGTAGTGGAGGTACTGACAGCTCATTCTCTTGAATGCTTGCGAAGTAGTGCAGGGTTGGAATCGGAAGAATTAGAATAGTAACGAGAGATGTTAATGCATCTAGCCGATGTCTTTGTACGACAGCTACTACGTCGAGCAGGAAAAGGTTCAGGTATAGGAACGGGACTGGGGGTTCTGTCAGCTAGGACCACAGGTGAGTCCAAAATCGTGGATCAATAAAGGTTTGGAATTGGTTCATCAATAGGGGGATCAGCTTCATCTGGTTCTAGAGATGCCTCGGTATTAAATACCGATAGAATTTCATTTAGAAAAACCTGGGAAATTTTGTTTCATGTGAGGAAGTATTTACTGAAACATAGTTTCCACCACAACTTCTTGTGTTTCACATAGCCAAGGAAATTTCTCATATAGCCATGTAGAGTATGCAATTAGGTCTGTGTCCACTGTATAGTTTCTTTGAAAGCAAGCAATCTTGCCTAGGTATTGGATGGTTTGTCATCCCTAAACTCCTCATTAGTAGTTGCTTTATACTTAGGGTTATCCAAACCCAACAACAATGGCAACCGAGCTCTTTTTTTTCCCGAGACAACAGATAAAACTTCATCAAAATTGCTTTCAATAACCTTTGCTTTTGATATAATGATGTAATAAGATTAGGAAAGACCAACGCACTAGTTTTCTTCCTTAAGCAATCATGCACTTGTTCAACAATTATCTTACCCACATCAATGGTACGCGTAACCATAATAGAGTGCAAAAGCATTAAACGTGGGAGGGTTACCATTATGTTATGGGCGGTCGGTATGAGCTTATGCTTCATGAAATGGTTCCATAGTTTTTCTCATGGTTGAAGACGTTCCCTATTAACAAAGTAATGATTGGTTTTTCGTCCATTTCAAGAGGTATCCGAATAACACAAATCCTCCAAAACTCCGTCGTAAGTTGTACAGCCGGTGTCTCTCTCAAACTTTACATGTTGATCTTCAACACCCTGCAAATAAAAATATATTAATGGAAGATGATGTGACACAAATGTATTTACCATGAACAAAAATGTAATGTTGATTTCGCTTGGAAATTTGGAATAATCTCCTTCACTAAAGAAGCATTAACAGGATCGGGATGTCTCACAAACTTTTTCCATTTTAATGGCTCAACAATGTCCATAACATCTAGCCCAAATCCACTATCTTGATAACCAGTGAAAATGAACCCCAACTAGGAAAACGCTTAAAGTTTTTGAAAATTTGAAATCATACCTTTTCTTCATCATTTTCGAATTGTTGAAGAATAAGAGCTTCTGCCTCTGTATGTCTAATACACACGATTTTTGTATCTGAAGAAAGAAAAATGAAAATGAGTGAGCTTTGTGTGCTTGAAGATTTTTGGCTATGGAGGAAAATGAAGAAAGAAGAAGATGTAAGGAAAAGTTAAAAGAAATAGTGATAAAGATGGAGTCAGTGGATGATTGAAAAAAAATGAGTGGATGAGGTAAATGCGTAGGTGGGAAAAAGAAAAATTTAATTGTAAAATTAAATGTGATGTGAAAAGGCAATTGAGAGAGAGAAGTAAAAATAAAGAAATAAAATAAATGAAAGGAATAAAGTAAAAGGAATATTTTCCCCTTTAATTGCTTTGTCTTTTCATCCCTTGATAACCGCTTCACGTACGGTTGCAGTACTGTGGGTCCTCTAAAAAACAAAAAATCATTATAATCATTTAGAGAAAATAACTAAAAAATGACAATAGATAAATTCATTATTTATGCACAATCAATGGAATTCAATGTCGTGCCTTTGAAATTTGGTTTTCAATTGGGAACACTCAAGCATCGTGCGGAGACAACACTTCCTTGTCACGCAGAGGTGGAACTCCGTTGTAAGATTTTAAACGCTGGCCATTAACTTTGAAGATTGTCCCATCATCTATGTTATTGATGTCAACAGCTCCATGGGGATAAACATGATGCACCTCAAATGGCCCTGACCAACGATATTTGAGCTTTATAGGGAAAAGTTTAAGTCTGGAATTGTAAAGCAACACTTGTTAGCCAACATTAAAATGCCTTGGCATCAGTTTTTGGTCATACCACTTCCTGGTTTTTTCCTTGTATATTGACGTATTTTCATATGCTTCTGTCCTAAACTCTTTCATTTCATTAAGTTCCAGTAGTTTATACTTCCCAGCTAACTGAGCATCAAAATTCAATCACTCTATGGCCCACTATGCATTATGTTCGAGCTCAACAGGGAGATGACAAGCTCTCCCACACACCAACTTGAATGGTGACATGTCCAGATGATGTGATCGTAACTACACAAATGGATCCTGAAGTCATGCCTAAAGGACCTATCACTCGTGCAAGGGAAAAACAATTCAGGCAAGTACTTTCTCATAAGTGCATTCATGCTTTTAAATATTTTAATGAGAAAGAACCAGTAGACAATAGGTTGTTTAATATGTTACATATTGAATATTAAATAACCTATATTACATAACTTTATCTTATACACATTATATAGTTCATATACTTAACTAAGTCTTTATGTTATATGTGTAGGTAAATTCGACCATAACATGGGAGCTATATTGGAGCTAAATAGGAAAGCAAAGGCAAGGAAACTTATATGGGGACGTTTAGGAGAACATATGGAACAATTGGTGAAAAGTTGTCCGAAGACCCGTGAGCTCATAGTTGGATTGAGCTGAAGATATGAGCTACAAGATGACTTCAGTTCAGCTGGGGAGTTTCACCATCATCATCACCACTTAGGACACTTCAGATATGTCCTAAGTTAAATATTGTGAAAACGTACCTTTTTGCGAATAGTTACCATCTCAAGAGGTACCGTTTCATAAGGAGTTGCCCTAATATTCACCATGCTCTACCTATGGCCAGCTCATCTCCAGCTCATTCACCTCAGAACTAGCTCAAACATGAAAGGTTACATTTCCAAACATTGTGACCTTTCATGAATGATGTTGCTCATGAAGACTCCCTTTCATCAAGGAGCACGTTGGTGAAGGTATTACACCTATTGGAGGCCTAAATCACCAAGGGACATGAGCCAAAGCTCTATATCTATTCGACCACACCCATATGCCTTACACATGAGAGCTTTGGCACCAATTTGAGGAGGCACATCATCATTCAGCCAAAGGATATGTCTTTGGCACCAAGATAAACAAACATGTACCATTCGACCATGGGAGATGTTTCATCATCCTTGTCAAAGCATCATGACCCCTTTGAAGAGGTAGTCGAACCATCACCAAGCCAAAGGATTAATCATTTTCATCTCAAGCATTATGTACTTTCCTTAGAGATATATATCTAGTCGAAACATTATGTAACAATTCGGCCAAGCCCTCTCATATCCTATAAATTGAGAGGCTTGCCTTCATTTGTATTCATCTCATTCATATTATAAACAAACCTTTTATGAGTTAATTCTCTCTTTAAAGTTCTTTGTGAACTTTATCGATTAAGCAAGTATATTTCTTATACTTGTGGTGTCACTCCTATCACCTTGATTCCTAGATTCTTAGATTTCTATCTAATGGGTTGAAGACACTTTCATCACCCCTCAAGCAAGTTTATGAAGATCAGGATTGTGCTTCCTAGCATAGTTTTATCTTTGGCGTGTTTGAGATACAACATCTTCACCATCTCTATTTCACCATCAACACCATCAACATCTTCCATCAAGACCATCAACATCTACATAATTCTGCAGCCAAATCTATTCATTTCTTTCATTTCATTACTTATCTTATTTATCCATTTTCTTATTCCATTATTAATCATATTTCTTTCTTATCTTTATTGTAGCCAAACTTATAACTCAAGGGCATCAGTACTTGTCATTCCTAGATCGAGGCAACAATAAGGCTATCTATTCACTTCCATTAAAGATTGTAGATTCAGCCTATATCAAGCGGTATTTGGAGCATAGTTGGATTGACAACAAAAGTTTCATTGGCGTGCAAAGACAAAAGAGAAAAAAAAGAAAAAGAAGTTTAAAAAGAAAATCAAAATCCTACAAAAAACAAAGGAGTTCAAAAAAAAAGAAAAAGAATTTCAAACAAAAAGAGAAAAGCAAAACCAAGGAAAGTGCTCTACCATTGCAAGTACATCAAGGAGGCATATCTACACTAGAGAAGATAACCTTATTGTTTCTTGTGAAAGGGTGAAGTAAGTGTTGTTTCTTGGGTTATAAGTAACCTTTTCTTTTCTATATTTTCATTTTCCTTGTCTTCAACCTTTTCCTTCTTTTCAATGCCATCAATATTTTATTCTACCTTTTTATTTCTTCTTTCCTTTTTACCCTAACCTATTTTCAGCCGACGCACACAAGAAGAGAAATAACTTGTTCTAATCTTGAGTAAGTTCTTCAAAGGACTTAGTAAGAGAGATCGAGAGGAAAAATGCTATTTGAGTGAGTGAGTGAGATCAGAAGGGGAATTGTTAAAAGCCAAAATCATATTCTCGAGAGTAAACACTTGTGTTGAGTGGAGTTATCCTATATTTTCTTTGGAGTGAAACGTGTGAGGCTTTGTGAGTGTGCTGATAAGGTTTACTTTTGTTTTATTTGTTTACTAACAATGTCTCAAGTTTCAGGGTAAGTTTTGGTAGTAAAAAAAGCCTTGAATATTCAATGCATGGAGGATAATCAAAGAGAGAACATTTTTCACACGTCATGTAAACAACAAAGTTTGTTTTATGATAATCGACGGAGGAAGTTGTACCAATGTTGCAAGCACTTTAATGGTGGCTAAACTCGAACTCAAGACGATTAAACATTATACACCATACAAGTTACAATGGCTAAATGATGGATGAGAAGTTAAGGTCACTAAACAAGTCAACATTTCCTTTTCAATTGGAAAATACCAAGACCAAGTCCTTTGTGATGTTGTTCCAATGAATGCGTTCAAGATACTCCTCGGAAGGCCTTGGCAATTTGATAAGAAAGTTATCCATGATGGTTTCACAAACTGGTATTCTTTCTATCATAATGAAAAGAAATTCATCTTAACTCCACTTTCACAAATCCAAGTATCAGAAGATCAAGAAGCTTTGAAAAAAGCATTGAAGCATTCAAATCCATTAAAGAGGATGAACCAACAAAGATGAATATATATGATGGAGGGAAAGACATTAGGAAACATTTGTTATCCTAACATTTGTTATCCTACAAAACTCTAATTGTAATTAGGTACAAGGAAAGATTTCTTTTGACTAATATTCTAGAAGGCTTACCTTCTTCTATTTCATCTTTATTGCATGAATTCGAAGACTTGTTCCAAGAAGACATTCCTTGTGGATTGGCACCTATTATAGGAATAGAGCATCAAATTGATTTCATTCCTGTTGCAACCATTCCAAACAAACCAGCAAATAGAAGCAATCCTGAAGAGACTAGAGAGCTTCAAAGACAAGTTGAAGAATTGATGGACAAGGGATACATACGAGAAAGTTTTAGTCCATGTGTTGTTCTGGTGTTACTCGTACCCAAAAAGGATGGTTCATGGAGAATGTGTGTAGACTGTCGTGATATCAATCAAATTACCATCAAGTACCGACATGATATACCAAGACTTGATGATATATTGGATGAATTGAGTGGAGCCACTATGTTATTCAAAATTGATCTAAAGAGTGGATACCATCAAATCAGAATATGAGAATGAGATGAATGGAAGACCGCTTTCAAAACAAAGCAAGGCTGTACGAATTGATGGTGAGGCCTTTCGGTTTAACCATTGTTCCATGCACCTTCATGAGATTAATGAATCATGTACTCCGACCATTCATCGGTAAGTTTTGTGTGGTTTATTTTGATGATATTCTGATTTATAGCCATGACTTGGAAACACATGTGCAATATTTGAGGTATGTTCTTGAAACCTTTCAAAAGGAAAAACTCTATGCTAATATGAACAAATGTGTCTTTTGCACTAACATTTTATCCTTCTTAGGCTTTATTGTAAGTTCACAGGGACTTGAATTTGACCTTGAAAATATTAAAGCCATTCAAGAGTGGCCAACGCCCACTTCAATCAGTCAAGTCAGAAGTTTTCATGGTCTTGTAAGTTTTCACATAAGGTTTGTTCCTAATTTCAGTTCTATTATCGCTCCCTTAAAATGGATTATTAAAAAGAAATCTATATTTTAATGGGGCAAAGAACAAGAAGATGTCTTCAATGAAATGAAGGGACGTTTAACAAATGCACCTTTACTTGCATTACCTAACTTTGATAAGACTTTTAAAGTGGATTGTGATGCTTCTGGAATTAGAATTAGGGTTGTTTTAACTCAAGAAGGATGACCCATTGCATACTTTAGTGGAAAATTAAATGGTGCTTTGCTAAACTATCCAACTTATGACAAAGAGGTGTATTCTCTCATAAGGGCACTTGAAGTTTGGCAACATTATCTCTTACCAAAGGAATTCGTCATACATACCGATCATGAAGCCTTAAAACATATCAAAGGCCAACAAGAGTTGGACAAGCATTATGCTAAATGGGTAGAGTTTTTGGAGTCATTTCCATACGTTATTCATTACAAGAAAGGTAAAGACAACATTGTAGTCTATGCTCTCTCTAGAAGGTATGTACTCCTTAGCACTCTTGATTCAAAGTTAATTGGTTTTTCATATATTAAAGATTGTTATGCTATTGAGCATGACTTTGAAGAAAAGTATAAGGTTTGTGAAAAAGGTGCACATGAAAAGTTTTATAGGCACGAAGGGTATCTCTTCAAAGAAGGGAATTTATGCATTCCTCAAGGGTCCCTTCTAGAAGTACTTGTTCAAGAAGCACATGAAGGAGGTCTCATGGGTCATTTTGGAGTAAGCAAAACCTTAGAAATCTTGAAACAACACCTCTATTGGCCTAAAATGAAGAGAGACTTTGAAAGGATATGTGAATGATCTGTCACTTACAAAAAGGCAAAATCAAAAGTTATGCCTCATGGACTTTACATGCCTTTACCTATTCCTCAAGCACCATGGGTTACATATCAATGGACTTTGTGATTGGACTACCAAGGACAAAGAATGAGCGAGATTCAATATTTGTTGTAGTGAATATTTTTTCCAAAATGCACATTTCATACCATGCCACAAAACCGACGATGCAACACATGTGGCCTACATGTTCTTCAAAGAAATTATAAGATTACATGGCATTCCAAGAACTATAGTCTTCGATAGAGACGTCAAATTTCTTAGCCATTTTTGGAGGACATTATGGAGTAAGATTGGGACAAAATTGCTATTCTCCACAACATGTCACCCTCAAAAAGATGGGTAAACCGAAGTGGTGAACCGAGTGTTATCAATCTTGTTGAGGTCTATCATCAAGAAGAACATCAAAGCATGGGAGGAGTGCTTACCACATGTTGAGTTTGCATACATCGAACTATCCATTTAACGATCAAAATGTCACCATTTGAGGTAGTGTATGGATTTAATCCTTTAACACCTTTAGATCTTCTTCCTTTGCCTCAAGAACATATAGTCAACAAAGATGGCAAGAACAAGGATGAGTTCATTAAGAAGCATCATCAGCAAGTTCGAGACAACATAGAAAAATGAAAAAGGTAATATGAACAACAAGCAAATAAGGGACGCAAACAACTGAAATTGGAGGAAGGTGATTGGGTGTGGGTGCATTTAAGGAAATAACATTTTTCTTCCCAAAGGAAATCCAAGTTGTTACCATGAGGAGATAAACCATTCCAAATCATCAAAAAGATCAATGATAATGCATACAAATTAGATCTACCTAGTGAATACAATGTAAGTGCAACTTTTAATGTTTCAGATCTTTCTCCATTTGAAGACAACGACGATTTGAGTACAAATCGCTCAAAAGAAAGGGATGATGATGTGATCGTAACTACACAAAGGTATCCTGAAGTCATGCCTAAAGGACCTATCACTCGTGCAAGGGTAAAACAATTCAGGCAAGTACTTTCTCATAAGTGCATTCATGCTTTTAAATCTTTTAATGAGAAAGAACCATTAGACAATAGGTTGTTTAATATGTTACATATTGAATATTAAATAACCTATAGTACACATCTTTATCTTATACACATTATATAGTTCATATACTTAACTAAGTCTTTATGTTACGTGTGTAGGTACATTCGGCCAGAACATGAGAGCTATATTGGAGCTAAATGGAGAAAGCAAAGGCAAGGAAACTTACATGGGGACGTTTAGGAGAGCATAAGGAACAATTGGTGAAAAGTTGTCCAAAGACCCGTGAGCTCATAGCTGGATTGAACTGAAGATTTGATCTACAAGATGACATTAATTCAGATGGGGAGCTGCACCATCATCATCACCACTTAGGACACTTTAAATATGTCCTAAGTCAAATTTTGTGAAAACGTACCTTTTTGAGAATAGTTGCCACCTCAAGAGGTACCTTTTCACAAGGAGTTACCCTAATGTTCACCATGCTACAACTCACCTATGGCCAGCTCACCTCTAGCTCATTCACCTCAGAACTAGCTCAAACATGAAAGGTTACATTTCCAAACAGTTATGCCACTTGAAGTTTAAAAAGATGTGTCACTTGAAGTGCCACGAGTTGTGATCATTGAGGCTACAAGTATAATACAACTATTGAAGAGAATTCAACAACCAATGGAGTATTCCATCATCAAGCAACCAATGCCCATTAAATATTCACCCTGGTTTGCTATTTCCATTCATCTTGTTTATTCATTTTCTAATTTTGGTTTATTTTATAGCAAAATGATACATGTCTATGGAGTTATTTTCACTTGTGGTGATCGATTTGAGGAGATAAAGTGAGCATTATCCACCTACTCAAAAACCATAATTTGGAAAGGTACAAAGCTTAAAGGAATTGACATCTTCTACCTACTTGAAGGATTACAAAGGAAAATACTCTTCACAAACCATCAAGGTGATTCAAGGAGTGAAGATAAAGAGTTACATACCTTTTCCAAAGAACGTGATGTTTTGAACCGAAAGACATATTCCTACTCCAATGAACGCGATGCTTCAAATCAACACCAAGAAGAAGTCAAATTAAAAGACGTCTTTTCACATAAAGAGACGAATGGGAAGTTTCCTTTAAAGTTATCTATGATTAACATATCCTTTGCTAACCAATGTTTCAGCAAAAAAATTTCTTTCATTTTGTAAGATGAACGAATTGGTAACTCTTTAAATGAGGTGACTCTTAAAGAAGATGTTTCCGAAAAGGAACTTGTTTTTAATTTCCATCCAAAAGAGAGAACTTTAGAAACTCTTTTCAAAGAGAACTGTTTTGGAGGCATCAACTTCAAAGGAAAGTTTCATGAAGTTCTTTCATCATCCAAGCATGAGGATTTGATTACCCAAACAACACATAAATTTTCAATGAACCGTCTCGATTTGAGGACAGATCACCTAAAAGAATGAGGGATGATGTGATCCTGTCTAGCACCAACCTTCTTCATGACATACTCACATCATTCAAGATTCATCAAGCTCAATCTAAGGGAGTTCTACCTTACTTTATCTTGTATTTACTTATTTATGCACTATATATTATTATGAGCATACATTTGCATATTATACTATACTTGAATTATCATAACATGTGCATATTATACTATACTTGAATTATCATAACATGTGCATTCATTCTATGGTTTGCATCATTGATTGATATTCATGCATATAATCTATAGTTATAATAATAATATTCATTCATTATCAAATGATGCATGAGTTATTATTATAATCCACATATTTATGTCTTTATACTTAGCTAATATTATGCTTTACTTTGTAGGTGCATAGGCGGCCACATAAAGGGAGCTAACTTAAAGCTAGCATTGGAGTCCATGAGCTAAGGAAACATGACTAAGATAACTCCGGGACAGCTCAAGAACTTTTTGGAATAAAGGAAACATGACTTGAGCTCATAGTTGGACCATCACCATCACCACACAAAGCACTTCAATTATGGTCTAGGTTAATTTTTGTGGATTCGTACCTTTTCACAAATAGTTACCAATCCAAGAGGTGTTTTTTCACAAGGAACTGACCAAAGACTCACCTTCATGTCCTTCATCTATGGCCAGCTCATCTTCAGCTCAAACACATGGAAAGTAGCTCAAATGATGAAAGGTTACCTTCCACAAATGTGACCTTTCATAACAAGTTGTTATCCAATTGATGACATGTCATTTAGACACATGTTGGATGCCAAGTCATGCCGAACTTGTTGATTATCTTCACACCATAAGTATCCTATGCCACCCATTTGAGTTCCTCATGACCAACCACCCATGTGTCATGCGTGTGGAACAATTGGGCACCAAAGTGAAGGGGTTTCTCCCTATTCGACCAAACCAAGGTGTTACTTCAAAATTGGCGCCAAGATGAACCACAAGGAGACCATTATGCAAAAGACATCTCCCTTCATTAAAACATCATGCATTTCCATTTAAAAGTCATGTATCTAGCAGAATAGACGTGTAATTATTCGGCCAAACCCTTGCAAGCCTATAAATAGGCTTTGCCATTCATTTGTAGACTCAACCCTTTTGATAATATAAATCTTGTGAGATTATTCTCTCTTCAAGTTCGTTTTAGAACTATATCGATTAAGCAAGCTTCTAAAGTTTTTGGCGTCAATCCCTTCCATAGATACTTTGAGTTCCTCGTTCCTATAACTAGTGGGTTCAAGTCCTTGCTATCATCCCTTATAACGACTTATAAGAATCTGGTCTTTTCTCATATATAGAATTGGTTCATTCTTAGTCTTATAAGATACTATCTAAATCACTACCATTTTTCATTACTCCACGCCTAAACATCTTCACTTCCATCACTATCCCATCACCATAAACCATCCTTCAATCTTCATTAAGGCAAGAGTCCATCACCACCATTAGAGGTCGAATCCTATTGCATTTGAAGGACAAATCAACAACACTTCCGCAGCCAACATTTGATAACATTTCTATCACTATCATTTCCTTCTATTTTCATTTCCATTCTTAATTTTCAATTCTTTTAATCATTTTTTTCTTTATTTGGTGCATATTACTTATATATTCAAGTGTACATTTGGTGTCTCTCCTAGATCAAGAAACAACAAGGATACTAACTTCTCCATTATTGAAGAAGCTTGGATAGCCTTACACACTAACTCTCTTTAGTGCTGTGAAAAAACTCTTAACAAACTCTATTCTTGGTTAAGAGTCAGGGCAGAGGAAATTGTCATGGTAAAATTGATATGCTTCTCTTTCTATCAATGAATCCACTTCGAAAATGCTTTGACATTCGTCATATTCATCCATGTACTTGAGAGTACAAAATAAATTCACAGTGACACATTGGTCGGCCATTCTCATGGTCCCCTTCACACAGTCGATAAGAATGCGTCTGGTAGCTAGGAAGGAAAACTCCATTGGTTGCTAAATCTCTTCAATGGTTGTAATGTACTTGAAGCCTCAATGATTACAACTTGTGGCACTTCAAGTGACACATCTTTTTGAACTTCAAGTGGCATAACTGTTGGAATGTCAAAGGACATGTCTTGTGCATTACCAAAGGTCGCACCTATTGGTTCTTCAAAAGACATGTTTCTTGAATTTTCTACTTGAAAAGATGTCTTTTTGAATATCCTGCAAGGAAAAAGAAATAGTAGAAGAAGATTTGTTAGTTAAAATTTGTCCTCCACTTTGCTTTTCTTCTCTACACTTTCCTTTTCAGATTTTTCAACCCCAACAGTATCGTTTCCAATTGTTCTTGTCTCCTTAAAATGTTCCTTTCATGGCCTTCGTTTTCTCCCATTCTTCTATGCGTGACTTAAGGGTCACTTGGCATTCATGGACTTGGATTGGAAGCATCGGTGCTAATATGATTTTCCTCCCTTGGTGTTGTAATGAATACTTATTGGAAAATCCACCGTGAGTAGCCTTCTTGTCAAATTGCCAAGGACGTCCTAATATAATGCAACTTGCACTCATGGGCACCACGTCATAAAGGACTTCATCATCGTATCTCCCAATTAAGAAAGGTACAACAACTTGTTTGGTTACCTTGGCTTCACCCACATCGTTGAGCCATTGAATTTTGTAAGGATGAGGATGCTTGGAAGTCTTAAGACCCAACTTTTCCACCATGTGAGTACTTGCTACGTTTGTACAACTTCCTCCATCAATGATCACCACACAAACTTTATCCCCAATGTGACATTTTATATGGAATATATTCTCTCTTTGTTCATCTTCTTGACTTTGAATGTTCAAAGTACTTTTGACTACAAGGATGTTGGATGGAAGAGACATGTTAGCAAATAAGAAAAAAATGAAATGTGTGTAGGACCTTACCAGAATATACTCTCACAAAGCCTCACGAGTCACTCCAAGGAAATTTGAATGTCACTCAATCCGCTCGTGTTTGTACTCTAGGAGTTATGGCTTTTACTTGTCCTCTTCTGATCTCACACATGCTCCAGCCTTTTTCCTCTCGATTTTCTTGTCCCAAGTTCTAGAGGACTTTGCTCAAGACCGTATCAAGTAAATTTTTACTTGTTTGGCATCTGCTGCAAAAGGGTTAGTAGGAATGGAAAACAAATATAATGAAAGGGTTGCTTAGAAATAGAAAGAAGAGAACAAAAAGGGTTACTTATACAAGTCACTTCACAACCTTCTATCACCACAATCAATTTAAACGGCTTACTTGAATTGCTTGGTGATGATAATTGTTGATAAGTGCTTCAACTTTTTTTTTTCTTTCTTTTCTTTTCTTTTTCTTCTTTTGAGTGCTGGATTTTTTTTCTTTCTTTTGAGTGATGGATTTTCTTTCTTTCTTTTGAGTGCTTCATTTTCTTTTCTGATTTTTTTCTTTTTCTTTAACTTTGCACTTCACTTTGCACTTCATTTTGTATTTTTCTTTTTGTTATTGTTGTACGTTGTGTTCTTCCACCAATAGCTCTGATTACCGCTTGATGTACCCTTGTTTGGCTTCTAATGCCACTTGATGTATATGTGATAATCATGCTTAAATGAATGCAAGACTAATATAGCATACTTAACATGCTTGAAATAACATTGTGGATATATGTTGTATGCATGAATATCATTTAACATGGAATTCATAATAAATGATAAATGGAAACATGTAATAATAATATCCTAAGAAATTATATGTAATCATAGCATATATTTGAATGATATGAAGGACATGATCAACTAGGCATAGGATGGAATTATTATGATAATTTATACTAACATGTGAATGCATGCTTATGGTAGAATATAATGTATGAATATAATATAAGATAGGGTAAGGAAGAACTCCCTTAGAAACAACTTTGAATAACATCCATGGTGTGATAAAGTCATGGAGAAAATTGTAGCTAGTTTGGATCGTATCATAGTGCCTTCCCAACATAGTTTTCTCCTATCGAACATGGAATGACGAAATTGCCTGGATCTTATCTTTTTGGTGGTAGCTTGCTTAAGGTAGAGCAATATTCTTTTTCTGTGGCAATTGCCTCATACTTCTCAACCTTTCTTTTCTTGGTAACAATCTCCTTGGGGAATTTAACATATGTTGCATTTGTTCCATGGCTTCCAGAAAAGGAACATTAATATGAATTTAACTTAGAATGTCAACAAAATTTTTAAACTGAATGTCATCGTTATGCTTCTTTAGTCTTTGTGGAAAAGAAGGTAGGCGTCTGACTTCCTTCAATGAAGTCGCGGGAGCAGAGTTTGCCTTGTCATTTTTGTTTGCTCCCTCATTTGCTTTACTTGATGAACCCTCATCCTTATCCTCTTCCACTGGTGCTTCTTTTAGCAATTATTGATCAACTTGCACGATTATAGGGGGTAAATCATTCTTTGATCTTCCCCCAATATTCTCTTCTACATTGTTTTGGGTACTACTCCATAGAGTTAGTACACTGTATTGTTCTTTTCCATGAGGTTTTGTGACTTCAGTGTCACACGACAGACACCTGGTTGTCGTTCTTATAATGCCACGGTAATTTGACCAACCTGACCCTCCAATGCCCTCATAGATGAGCTGTGGCTCTCAAGCAAGGCTCCCTGGATTTTTATGGTGGTCGCATGGTCTTGTATCATGGTCTTTATGGTTGCTATGAACTCTTAAATTGTGGCCTCCAAAGAACTTGTGTTAGATAAAGATGGCCCTCCTTGTTAGAATTATGCCATGGAATATTTGTTTGAAAACCTTTGGAGTCATTAAAATTCTACTGCCGAATGGGTTGGTTAGCATTGCTAGTTCCTTGATTTCCCCAAGAGAAATTTGGATGTTGACCTATCTAGGATTATATATGTTAGAATAGGGTTGTTGTTAGCTTGATTATAGTTTCCCATATAGTTGATGGATTATTGATTGGTTGGGCACTCACTCTTATAGTGTTTATCGTGACATAATAAACATGTTGAATTGGCTACTTTATTTCTTTCACCTCATTGATCTTTGCAAATTCTTCAACATATTGATGATAGCATCAAGTTGGGCAGACACCGAATCCTTAGTGTCTAGCTCGAATGCTCCATGTAAATTTCACCCAAGTCCAAGCCTTGTAGATGGAAATTGATAATCGTTGTTGGGAATCCTAACCAGAATCTCGAATGCCTCTGTAGGTGATTTGTCAAGTAATGTCCCATTTGTTGAGGGATATAGCATTATCCTTGTGGGTGATTAATTCCGTTATACAACATCACCCCTTGAGTCTAATCTTAAAAACCATGATTTGAACATTTACGAAGCAATCCTTTATACCGATCCCAGCATTCATACATTGATTCATCATCAGCTTGATGAACAGAAACAATGTCATTCCTCAGTTGGGAGTTCATGTTTAGAGGATTATACCGTGGCAAATTATTTTTGCACAGATCAGTCCAAGACTCCATCAAACCCGTTGGAACTCAACCAAGCCCTTGCTTGGTCACATAGAGAGTATGGAAATAGCTTTAACTTCAATACATTTTCGTGCACTCCTTGTTGACGAAACAAATCACACACCTCCAAGAAGTTACGAATATGTTATCTGGCATCTTCATTTGCATGCCCCTAAATTGCCCTATAGAATTTAGCATATTGAACATGATATGTTTGAACTCAAAATGGGCTGCCTGTATCTCGGGTGCCACAATTCCCAGCATTTGGAATTGACTCGACATTCTGATCTTCCTCATGACCAATGCCTTGATTTTCGACTTGATACATATTTGCACGTTGAACACGTCTTATTTGCCTAAAAAGGCTCTCGACCTTAGGTTCAACTAGTTCTAATGGCTCGTTAGAGTGCCTTCTGGTCATAAACCAAGCAAAACCTGAAAAAGATAAGGGAAATAGAAAGTAAACTACATAAAAAAATTAAGCAAGTAAAATAAAAACGCTATCATAAAACTAATTAACTTCCAGTTGCCAATCCCCGGCAACAGCGCTAAAAACTTATCCACAAATTGTGACTACTATATATGGTCATGAAAATATGTGCAAGTATACACAATCAAACAAGTAATACATTGATGAGTGAGTATCGTATCCACAGGGATTGGAGGAAATTTATAAGCTTAATGACAACAAATTACTATTTCACCTAAGTATAGTTAGTAATGTTATTTACAAATGAGAATATCGTGGCAAGATGAAATGGAAGTTGTGGAAATGGAATGATGGTGATATGGTAGCAAATGGAGATGTCGTGGCTAAATGGATGAAAATGTCGTGAAAAATTAAATTGTGTTTAGTGAAATCAAATGAAAATGTAACGACAAAAACAAAATAGAAACACTGGATTTGATTATCAGGACTTTAGACTCCTCACACGACAAGCTTACTATGGGAAGGAATGATAGAAGTCACTTACGAAATTTAAGTTTACTTCTCATGAAGGTCTTACTTCTATGCCTCATCTGCCCGACAGAGTTTACTAAAAGTGTCCTATGCTATCTCTAGTCAAAGGACTCGACAGGTTGAAGATGCTATGGCAAACCTATTGGCGTTAGCTAATGCATGGATCCTATTGGTCTAGATAACAGGATATGTCACTGCAATACCTTTAGCGGAGCACTAACATCTATCCTCTCGATCACACACTACTCCTTTTAGTCGACTAAAATCCTAGCCTTATCTCTAAGGCTGGATTAGGCCTAGTTACTACCTAGAACCCTTTCTTATGTGATTCCTCCCTAGTTTCTCTCAAAGAATGAGAACATGCTACTTAGTCTTTCTCTCGAACACTAAGCAATCTCCTAAGGAATGACTACTCTCATAGCTCCTATAACCTTAAGGCATTAAACATCATAAACAAAACAGATAACAATATACAAAAACAACCATCCATTAAAGCAAAATCAAATCTTCATAAGAAACTCCCACCAAATAAAACTAGTTTATGGTGGGGTTCGAATGTTCCTAACAATAAAGCAATACATTAATTTGTTTCATACAACCCAAATGATATGAATGAAAGCAAAGAGCAAAGGGAAGGAGGAAAAGCCTTCGATGTGCACTGTCAGAGCTCCCCTCGGCCACCACGAACTACCTCAACTTGCTAGCTCCTCTAAGACGCCTAGCTCTCCACTCCCTCTAGTTTGTCAATGGAGGAATGCCACGGTAAATAAGATAGGTGGAGAAAGGAGAGACCTTTCTCCTCCCAAAATTTATGGCTTAAGGCAATGTGTGTCCAATCCCCTTTTCATGGTGGCTTCATCTCCTATTTATATGGGGAGAAAAACCTAGGAATTTGTGTTAAAATTCCTAGGATACCCCGAATACGTCCTCTTCATGTAAGAGAGTGAGAAACTGTGGTAGTAGTCCCCTCTAGGTAAATGGGAGAGTACTAGACAGAATCAGGCTGCAGCAGGGAATGGTCCCCTCTAAGAAGCTGGGCATCCCAAGTGTCAGATATCTCCTCTCGGGTGACTAGTGGTAGAGGACACGTGAAGATAGGGACAACTAGCTTAGAAAATATATTTTTTCATCTTATTCACTCTTGAAATGCCAACCAATTTGGCATTTTCATTCTGCTCAGGTCTTCTCATGTCACAACACTTCCCTTTTTCTTATCCTTACTCCCAAATCCTGCACATCACCAAACAATACTTTCCCCATAACGCAACACCGTTTACAAAATAAATTGTCGCGACAAAATATATTTCCACCACATGCAACTATATGCTCCTAAATGCATCTATATGATCCTATATGGGCTCTTAGACAGTCAATAACTTAAGTGAAATGACACAAAATATGTCCTTTCTACAAAATTATCATGGAGCGTTGTAAATTTTTCAGCATATTAGTAATAGTTGAGAGTTAAGCAAACATCGAGTCTTTGGTATTTAACTTGAATGTTCCAAGTGCTTTCGTCTCACTCCCAATCCTTGAGAAAGAAATTGATAGTCATTATTGGCAATTCTATCTAAAATAGCAAACACCTCAGTAGGTGATTTATCCATCAATGTCCCATTTGTCGAGGCATCAAGCATCATCCTCGTGGGTGCATTAACTCCATTATAAAACATAACTACTTGAGTTCAATCATGAAAACAATGATTTGAAGACTTTTGAAGCAAGCTCTTGTAACGATCCCAACACTCATACATAGATTCGTCGTTGCCCTAGCAAAAGGATGCTATGTCATTCCTTAGCTGAGTGTTCATGTTTGGTGGGTTATATCGCAATAATAAACTCTTACAAATATCGGCTAATGATTCCATCGAACCAGATGGAACACCACTCAACCAAGCCCTTGCTCGGTCACACAAGGAATATGGAAACAGCTGTAATTTCAGTACATCCTCGTGCACTCCTTCTTAGCGGAAAGAATCACAAACCTCCATAAAATTGCAAATATATTGCATGTCATCTTCAGTTGGCATGCCCCCAAACTGGCTTATGGAATTCAATATATTAAACATGATTGGTTAAGTATAAAATGTGCAGCTTGAATTTCGGGTGTAACAATTCCAGGATTCAGATCATCTAGCATCGGATTTAAATGATCACGAATAACACGAGGCCTATCAACAGGCCCATCATTTTGTAATGCCTCGGCATTATGATTTCTGTCATCTTGAGCAATACCCTAATTTGCAATTTGATACATATTTTCTCGAGCACGTCTCCTTTGTCTAAAGAGTCTTTCAATCTTAGGTTCTATTGGTTCTAATGGATCGTCAAAATATCTTCTAGGCATACACCAAATAGCCTAAAAAAGAAGAAAGAAAATAAAATATAAAGAAAACTATACAAGAATAAAGAATCAAAAATAAAATGATCTGGCAAAACTAATTAACTTTACGTTGCCAATCCCGACAATGACACCAAAAACATGTTGTGTGGTGTGAGTACCATAAAATTATACGCAAATAATGAGCAAGTATACACAATCACTCAGTTAATAAAGTGATGAGTAAGTATCGTCTCCACAGGGATTGGTGGAAATTACAAAGTTTAACCCAAGCAAAGCACTACTCTGTCTAAGTATAGTTAGTGATGATATGTACCAATGGAGAATACCACGACAATGAAAAGTATATGTATGTGGATATGGATTGATATTATGATGTGGAAGCAGATGAAAATGTAGTGGTAAGAGCATATTATAATGTTGAAAATGATAGAAATATTAAGACAGTGAAAAACGGTAAGAAAAGTAAATAAATGACAGTTTGATAATCCTCACACAACAAGCTACATGAGGGAATGAATGGTAGGGATTGATTTAAGGATGCTAAAACTTATCTCTCAAACATATCTAATTTATCTATGCTTCACTTGCTCGACGGAGTTTGTTAAAAATGCTCCCGCTATCTCTAGTTAAATGAACCTAATAGACTAGAAAGCCACGATATCTCCTCTCGGTCTCAACTATGGCAGCCTACACAATTAATTAAAACTACCCCTCTTAGTTATTGAAATCCTATTTTAGTCTCTCTCAAGAACTAAGGGATTAGGATATAGTATTATTATGTCGAGTTTAAGCTTAAGAAAATACTACACCCCATTGCTTATGCGGATCTTACTTGTGTTTTTCTCAAATACTACATGTATTAATGACTAGTTTTCTCTGGAACATCTAGCCTTCATCTAAGTAATGGACACTCTCATGCCTCCTACAAACTTAGAATATGAAATATTCATAAGCAAAACAAGTAAATTCAAAAGATAAATTTAAATTTACCATTAAAACAAAATTAATCATCCATAATATCAACCCCACCAAATAAGGTTAGTTCATGGTGGGGTTCGAATTATCCATGAAATAAAACATGAAAATCATTTGTACTAGCAACCCAATATCAAATGAAAAATAATAGCAAAGGGGAAGGGAGAAGAATCCATCGACGCGCGCAGTTGGAGCTATCCTCGACCACCACAACTCGCCTTAACTTACTTACTCATCTTGGACGCCTAGCTCGCCACTCCTTGGAGCTCGTTAAAGAATGAACACCACTAAGATAATGGAAGGAAGGATACGATGGATAAGGTGAATAAAATCTAACTGAAGATAGTGATTGCATAACCTCATTTCTCTCTCATGTGGGGTGTATTAAATTATAAAAATATTCAAGGGTATTAATGGATTTAACACTCCAAATGCCCATCATACCCCTAGAGTCACTCATTTGGCACGAGTTTTATATTCTCAGGTGGCAGTGATCCCCAGTAGGCGGTTATAACAATCATACACATGCCTTGCTAGCTGTCATTTTATAAAAATATATGTTTGTCTTTTTTTTGTGCCAGAAATGCTTCATCATTTCAATATGCTTCAGCATTTCAATATGCTTCAGTAACATGTGATGTAACAACATTCCTTCCCATTTTAACCTTTTGTTTATTATTTCTTTCACAATATAAACAGCCACACCTTTCCCTCATACAACACCTTTATAAGATAAAATAGCACAACCACCACTAATGCAACTATATGCATCTAAAATGACCAAAATGGGCTTTTAAACAAACAATAACTTAAGTGAAAAATGCCTTAAAAGTATCATTTTTAGGGAGTTATCAATTTACCTTAGTTTTTTATCCATCTAGCTATCAATGGACAAACACACATTATGGTAGCTTGGTGGACTATTTGACATCAATATGTAACTCACAATTAGCTCACAAAGGTTATGTCAGCTCATGGAGACTTATGGAAAGCTCAACTCAGTTGGAGGAGCTAGCATGTAATTGAACCTCGCTGGATGAACTATTTGAAGTCAAGTTGCGATAAGTGATGTCAAGTACAGCTGAACATAGCTAAAGTAGTTGCTAGGGAGCTTATGAAGTCACGGCTAGTAAGCTTGCAACACATCAACCCTTACTTTCCTAGCTAACTTACTACAAGCTTGAATGGAGGTAAGTCCGCCTAGTTACAGCCTACCTTCAACCCATGCAAGAGACCACACCACACACAGCCCATGTACACACCTTGTGACCAGCTAAGTCGTGTGCCTAGCATGTGCTTCCATTAGGTGCCAAATGAACATCCACCTCTCTATTCGGCCAAGCCATGAGCATGTGCTATATGTGTACCTCCTTTAGGCACCAAGGATGAATGGTTACATAACCATTCGGCCAAGCATCCACTACCTTTCAAATTGACACCAAGATGAAGGGACTTAAAACCATTTAGCCAAGGGAGATAATCATTCAATTTAGTCGAAAATACATATACATTCATATACATTAATTTAATTAAATTATGTTGCTTGATTAATTAGAAGTACCTAGCCGAATAGCCACCTATCTCTTGGCTATTTCCTTTTTATTTCCTATAAATAGGCTAGGCCATTTCAATTGTAAACACACAATTTTTATAAATTAATTCAAGTGAGATTTGTCTCTTTCTCAAGTCCTTATGACTTTTATCGACTTATCAAGCATTTTTATACTTGTGGCATCCATTCTTTTTCGTTTTGATACTTGTGGACTCTATATTGTTATCTAGTTGGTCCAACTCATTTTCACCACCCCTTTTGAAAGAATAGTAAGGAAGAGTCTCTTCTCTTTAGCATTGGTTCTCCTTAGAGTCTTTCTAGAGATAATATATAAACACCATAACCTTTCTTTCATAAACCACCACACTTCCATCACTTAACCAAAACTTCATTACCATCAAAAATAGCCTATTATCTTCACACACATCAACTACCAAGCCACTCTGTTTGAGCCATTCACTTACTTGCAGGTTGCTTTGTTTTCTTTCTAGATCCACAATCAATTAAGGGCATATTACCATTACATCAGGGATTATGCTTCTTAGCATAGTTTCTTCTTTGGCTTATTTGAGATTCTATCTTCACTACCATATCCATTATTTTCCATTCTGTTTCAACAACATCAAGCCATCTTCATCATTAACATCCTTTGAAGACCACCATTACAAGAATCATCTTTCACATCAACTCTAATTCTATCCATACATTAATATCATTTCATTTCTATTTCCATACCTTCGTTATCTTCCATTTACTAATCTTATTTCTATATTTTCTTATTTGTAGCCATACTTATATTTCGGGAGCAATACTTTACACCATAATGGAGTCACATGAACCAAAGTTGCTGAAAGTGAACTTAAGTGCAATTGAAACTAGCTAGAGGAGTTGAATAAGAGCTTACAAGACTTAGGCTAGTTAGCTTGAATTCATTAATCTAACATTCATCTAACTAGCTAAACAACACTTACCTAGCTAGTATGGGAGTTATGTCACACCTAGGTTGTCAAGAACCTTCAACACAACATCACATGGCCGAGGCAACACAACAAGAACTATAAGGACCCATGTGCACACCACATGCCTAGTCTAGCGTGTGCCTTGCGTGTGGGCTTCCTTAGGCACCAAGATGAATAGTCATCTAACCATTCGGCCTAACACTTCATTCCCTTCAAAATAATGCCAAATTGAATACTTAAGGAGACCATTCGGCCAAGCGACCTTTCCTTTCATCTAGGTCGAAACATCATGAACATTCATAAGCATGAATAGCCACCTACCTTTTGGCTATGTTTCTTTTCATTCTTATAAATAGGCCTTGCCTATTTCATTATAAAGACAACAATTGTTCATCTTTGAAATATATTTGAGAGTTATTATCTTTTCTTTTGTCTTCTAAAGTCTTTATCGACTTGTCAAGTGTCATACACTTGTGGCGTCAACTCCTAATTCTCATTTGATACTTGTGATTTCTATCTCTCATAGATAGCGGGTCCAAGTCCTTTCTACTACCCCTTATACAAACTTACAAGAATTGAGTCTTTGATTATCTATATAATTAGTTCATTATTAGTCTTATAAGTTACTATATCACCTTAGTAATCTTTCTTTCATTATCTATATCCATAACCAAACACTTGACCATTCTTCTGCACACTCTACATTATTTCAAACCCACCTTTTAAACCCTTAGACTCACCTATCTTAACATTTCTTTTTGTAGCCATTCACTTGCTGTAAGTGCTTGCTTTCTTCCTAGATTCTACAACCAAGTTGTCACCATCTTCAGAGATCATTGAGGCATGCCCCAACCTGCAGCAAGTGGTAATCAAAGCAAGAAGTGGAAAAAACAACAACATTGCAAGTGAAGCCTTAAAAAATAAAACAAAAGAAAAAGAAGTGCAACATTCAAATTAACAAAAAAACTTCAGAAAAGTAAAAAGAAAAAATCCAAAAAGAAAAAGAAGTGTATTTCTGTCAAAGGTGATAAGTATTTCTTCTTCATATTTGTCATTGACATCAAGTATTGATTGAAGAACAAGATTGTGGTAAGTTGGTGAGGTTGTAAGTTGAACAATGAGTAACCTTTTTCTTTCTCTTCTTACTTTTTCTAAGCCTACCTATACATTATATTTGATTTTCCATACCTAACCCTTTTTACAATGATGTAAACCAAGTGAACTACTTGAGAAAGTTTTGAGTGAGTGTATAAAAAGTCTTTAGTTAAAGAGGATCGAGTGAAAAAATGCTAAAGAGCGGTGAGAACATGAAAGGACACAGCAAAAGCCAATTCAAGTCCTAAAGTGCAAACATGAGTGATCGTGTGGCATTCTAGTTTCCCTGGAAATGGATTTTTTTGAGGTTTTGTGAGTGAGAATTGGTAATGTCTTTTTCTTCTTCAATACATTATTTCACTAACATGTTCCAAAAATCTCTTCCTTCAACTTCCTATAACATCCTTATTTTCAAAAGGACCCTTAATATTCAATCCTATGAAGATGAATAGAGGGCAAACATCTTCCATACCCGTTATCATGTAAATGACAAAGTAAGCTTGATGATCATTGAAGGTGGTAGTTGAACCAATGTGGCCAGCACACTAATGGTGGAGAAATTGGGATTGAAGACTTTGAAACATCCCAATCCATATAAATTACAATGGCTCAATGATGTTGGCAAAACAAGAGTCACAAAACAAGTGCTTGTGGCATTTTCCATTGGCAAATACAAGGATGAAGTCTTGTGTGACATCATACCCATGAACGCAATGCATATCTTACTTAGACGATCGTGGCAGTTTGATAAAAGAGCCATGAAAGATGGATTCACCAATAATTTTTCTTTTCAACATGATGGCAAGAAGATAACATTGGTTACATTGTCACCAATACAAGTTAATGATGATCAAACTCGTTTTAATAAAAGCTTTAAAGATATGAGGAAAATAAGCAAATTGAAGAGAACACCATTGGACCTAGAAAATGAAAATGAGAAAATGGATTTGAAAAACATTGGAGTTGAATATGAGAGAGATGAAAAGATTGAATTTGGGAGTAAAGGGGAAAATGAGTGTAGAAAAGAAAATAAGAGTGAATTTTTTTATCTAGCCCTACTCTTTCTTTTTGTTTTACAGGAAAAAAGCAAGAGATATGTCACTTCAAGTTGAAGATTCAAGAAACATGTCTTTTGAAGAACCAATAGTCATGACCTTTGGTGATCCACAAGACATATCCTTTGACATTCTAATGGTGATGTCACTTGAAGTTAAAAAAAATGTATCGCTTGAAGTTCCAAGATTTGGGATCATTGATACTCCAAGTACATTTCACATATTGAAGGGAATTCAGCAACCAATGGAGTTTTCCATCATTAAGCACCAACGCCCATTAAACATCCACCCTAGTTTGATGTTTCAATTAATCTTGTATATAGTTTTTCATATACTAACTTTGATTTATTTTGTATAAATTTGATTTGTGTATATGGTATTATCCTAGAAATAATTGATGACAAGGTTCTTTATTGTGGTAAGATTGACTTGTGTATCAAACTCATTTCAAGAAATTTCAGAAGTCAAATATTTTCACCAACCATTACATCTTTTAAAGCAAAGGAATACAATGTTTTCAAGAAATGCATACCTTCGATCAACAAACACATATTTCCTCCAAAGGAAAATGGTGTTTCAGTTCAGCATGAAAAGGCACACCAAAATGTATGTTATTCTTCAAATTGTTCTTCTTTGCAATAACTAAAAGGTGATGATGTAAGGCTAACCATGCTTCTTCAATAATGGAGAAGTTGGCAACCTTGTTGTTTCTCGATCTAAGAGAGACACCAAAATGCTACACTTTGAATTGATAAGTAATCTGCAAAAATTAAAGAAAGAAATGATTAAGATGGAAACATAAATAAGAAATGGAAGAAGAAAGGAAATGATAAGAATTGAAATGGATAGAAATGTTATCAATGATGGGTTACGGAAGTGTTGTTGAATTGTCCTTCAAATGTTGATGAATTTGGCCACCATTGGTGATGATGCGCGTGATTCTTGATGAATGTTGATGGATAATTCAATGGTTAAGGGATGGTGATGAATACAGTAATGGGATGGTGATAGAGTTGGTGTGAAAGGGATGGATAATGGTAAACGAAATAGTATCTTATAAAACTAAGAAGGAACCAATGTTATAAAGAACAAAGAACCGTTTCTTATAAGTTTTATAAGGGATGGTAGCAAGGACTTTGACACACTAGTTATATGAACTAGGAACCAGAAGTATCAAGGAAGAGATTGACACTAAGCAGTAACATTTGAATGGATACATTTTGAAGTCAAATCAATAACATTTGAATGGAAAGACACTAAGCAGAAGTTACCTTACGATTTGAGGACAAATCGCCTAAAAGAAGGGGAGGAGGATGTGATCATGTTTTGCACCAACTTTCTTCATGACACACTCAGATCATTGAAGATTCATCATGCTCAATATAAGGGAGTTATACCTTACTTTATATTATATTTACTCATTTATGCACTATATATTATTATGAGCATACATTTGCATCTTAAACTATGCTTGAATAATCATATGTTATCATTCACTTGTAACTATATGATTTTCATGCATAACATATGTTTTCACATCTTTACTTAGCTTTATATTATGTTTACATATGTTTTAGATTCATTTATTATGTTTGCATTTCATTTAGATATCATGGCAGCATGTATTCATTCATTCATTAACTCATGTCATGTTATTATAGCTCATGTTATGTTTACATTAGCTCACTAGCTTTAAATCCATGATTCTTTAGCTCATTTGCATGCATGCATCTATTTTCTAGCTCATATATGTTTTCTTAAAGCTCATAAACGTCCTATGCCTTTTATCTAGCTTATATACATGTTATCTTAGCTTCTAGATGATCATTCATAGCTTATATCACTCAAACACCTCACGACAGCATGCATTTTACCTTAAATGAGCTCACACATTGCTTACTTGGTTTGTTTGTTAATTCCTATAGGTGAAACACAAAGCAAGGCATATTATGGTAGCTTGGTTAGCTAAAAGGATAAGCATAGCAGCTCACACTAGCTCTTGAACGTTATGGCAGCTCATTTCATCACTTAAGGAGATTCAACTTAGTTGGAACATGTAGCTAAACCTAGTTGGAGGAGAGCTTTGGACCAAATTGTTGAAAAGTGGACTAAAGGTAGCTGGAAGTAGCTAGGAGAGTAGTTGAGGAGCTGAGAAGACCAAAGCTAACTAGCTTGAGTTCATCAAGCTATAACTCACCTAGTTAGCTACCAAGACACTCACCTAGCTTACCTTGAAGCTAGTTCATCTCTAGGCTGCCCATGGACTTCAAGACATCATCCTATGGTTGCAACCTCACCAAAGCCTTGCAAGAAGACCCATGTGCATTCAAGTAGGCTGCCATGTGCATCATTCAAGCATGTGCACTCCATGTGACATCAAATTGGCGCCAAAACACCAAGGGATGCTTCCTATTCGGCCAAAGACTCCTTCATCTCCATTTTGGCGCCCAAATAACTTCCAAATACATTCAAATAATCCTTAGGGCCGAACCAACACACAACCATTCGGCCAAGAGCATGTATCTTCATTAAAATCATGTATTTTCATCAAAAATCATGTATTTTCAAAGGGGTTTCAACCTTGGCCGAACCATCATGTGTCTATTCGGCCTAAACCCTTTGAAAAACTATAAATAGGCTAGTGCATTTCATTTGTAATGATCTCATCTCTTATATAAAACATACTCTTGTGAGTTATTTCTCTTCAAAGTTCTTTGTGAACTTTATCGATTAAACAAGTATAGTTTCTATACTTGTGGCGTCATTCCTTCCATCTTGATTCCAAAATTCCTAGATTGATATCTAGTGGGTTGAAGACACTATCACCACCCCTCAAGCAAGTTTTTGAAGATCGGGGATTGTGCTTCATAGCATAGTTTCCTCTTTGGCGTGTTTGAGATACAACATCACCACCATTGCCTTTCATCATCAACATCATCCATCTCTTGCATCAATTCCGCAGCCAACTCTATCCTTTCTTTATTTCATTTCATTCTTATTATTTATTTTCATTACTTATATTATTATTCCCTTTATTAATTCCATTATTAATCATTCTTTTCTTATCTTATTTTGCAGCCCAAACTTATAAATTCAAGGACATCAGTACTTGTCAATCCTAGATCGGGACACAATAAGGCTATCTACTCTCTTCCATCAAAGCATGTAGATTCACCTTACATCACGTTGACTCCAATGCTTGCTTTAAGTCAGCTCCCATCATGTGGCCGAATATGCACCTACAAAAGAAAACATTTATAAGCTATGTAATATAAGATATAAATATATAAATATGTGGTTCATAGATTATATTATATATTAACACAAAACATAGTATATACTCTATTGTTTGGGGATGTATTTCTAAATGATTCAAAGGTTTTAATGCATTTGGTTGTAAGAGCTTCCCTGAAAAGTTTGGCTCTTGATCGAGTGATTGGTCCTTGTGGCATTACTTCTAAATCTTTTGAAGATGGCGTTGGTGTGCTCATATCATCCCCCTTTCTTTTATGTGATTTGTCCCCAAATCATCATCATTTCTTGATTGAAGATAGATATGCTATATTATAGGTGGCACTTACATTGTATTCTCAGGGAAGATCCAATTTATATGCCTTAATTATTAATCTTCTCGATAATCTGAAAGGGACCATCACCTCTTGGTAACAGCTTAGACTTTCTTTTAGTTGGAAACCTTTCCTTACACAAATGCACCCATACTCAATCTCCAACTTCCAAATGGAGTGGTTTACGTCCCTTATTGGCTTGTCGTTCGTACTTCTTTGTTCTTCTCTCAATATTATGCCGAATCTATTCATGTAACTTCTTGATGAACTCGACCTTGTTCTTGCCATCCTTGTTAACCAATTATTCTTGAGGTAGAGGAAAAAGATCCAAAGGAGTTAAGGGATTGAATCTATATACTACCTCTAATGGGAAAGTTTTCGTGGCTGAATGAACTGACCGATTGTAAGCAAATTCCACATGTGGAAGGCATTCTTCCCAAGTCTTTATATTCTTCTTGATGATGGCTCTCAACAGTGTTGATAATACTCTGTTGACAACCTTTGTTTGACCATCGGTTTGGGGGTGACAAGTTATTGAAAACAACAAATTAGTTCCAAGTTTATTCCACGATGTGCTCCAGAAATAATAAGGAACTTAACATCTCGGTCAGAAATAATGGTCCTTGGTATGCCGTGTAACCTCACAACTTCCTTGAAGAATTGATTAGACACATGGGTTGCATTATCAGTTTTGTGACATGGTATAAAATGGGCCATTTTGGAGAACCGATCAACCACCACAAATATAGAAACTCGTCCATTTCTTGTTTTTGGATGACCCATCACGAAATCCATGGAAATATCAACCCATGGTGCTGTAAGAATGGAAAGAGGTGTGTAAAGTCCATGAGGCATGACCTTTGACTTAGCCTTTTTGCAAACGATGCATCTTTCACAAACCCTTTCAACATCCCGTTTCATCTTAGGCAAATAGAGATGTTCTTTCAATATTTCCAACATTTTGTTGATTCCAAAATATCCCATAAGTCCTCCTTCATGGGCTTCTCGTACCAATACTTCTCGGAAGGAACCTTGTGGAATGCATAACCTTTCTTCCTTGAATTAGTACCCTTCATATCTATAGAACTTTTCAACTTCACCTTTTTCACAAGACTTGTATTTTTCTCCAAAATCATGGTCATTAGCATAGTAATCTTTAAGGAAAGAAAAACCAAGTAATTTAGAATTCAAAGTGTTAAGAAGTACATACCTTCGTGAAAGGGCATCTACAACAACATTCTCTTTTCCTTTCTTGTAATGACTAACGTATGGAAAGGATTCAAGAAATTCTACCCACTTGGCATGTCGTTTGTTGAGTTTGTGTTGGCCTTTAATATGTGATGTGATCCAATTTAGTTTCAAAAATAGACTTGCATCTCCAACCTTTTTAATAATCTAAGGGGGATTTTCTTTAAATTAATCTTTGTTTATACCATAGTTGTGATTATTATGAACCACATATTTACATGATTATATCTTTAAATACTTAGCTTATATTATGCTTTCTTTTGTAGGTACATGTTCGGCCACATGATGGGAGTTGACTTAAAGCTAGAATTGGAGTCATTGAGCTAAGGAAACTTGACTAGGAAAACTCCAGGACAGCTCAAGGATATTTTAAGACAAAGTTGCCAGCTGACTTGAGATGGACTTTTGAGCTATCTAGAGACCTCTTTTCAGCTGGAGAGTTACACCATCATCTTCACCACACAGAGCACTACAAATATGGTCTAGGTCAATTTTTGTGGAATTGTACCTTTTCGCGAAGAGTTGCCATTCCAAGAAGTACCTTTTCATAAGGAGCTGCCCTAAGACTTAGACACATGTCCTTCATCTATGACCAACTCAACTTCAGCTCAAACCCATGGGAAGTAGCCCAAATGATGAAAGGATGCCTCACACAAATATACCCTTTCATAATTAGTTGATGCCCCATTGATGACATGTCACTTAGATGCAAGATGGATGCCAAGTCACACCTAGTTGCTGATCATATTCACGCCAAAGAGGAGCCACATCATAAACTCCCTATGCCGCCTATGTGAATGCCTCATGACCAGGCCACACATGTACCATGCGTGTGGATGAAATGGGCACCAAAATGAAGAGAGTTCTCATTATTCAGCCAAAGCATCATCTTTATTCAAAGTTGGCACCAAGATGAAGAGCAAGGAGACCATTCGGCCAAGGGCATCCGCATTCATTAAAACAACATGTATTTACATTTAAAAGTCATGTATCTAGCTGAATGGTCAGCTATTTATTCGGCCAAACCTATGCAAGCCTGTAAATATGGCTTTGATATTCATTTGTAACTTGAACCCTTTTGATAATACAAACTCTTTGTGAGATTATTTTCTCTTCAAGTTCTTTTTAGAACTATATCAATTAAGCAAGCTTTTCTAAAGTTTGTGGCGTCATTCCTTCCCTTGATACTTCTGGTTCCTAGTTTATATAACTAGTGGGTCAAAGTCCTTTCATACTATCCCTTATAAGACTTATAAGAAACGGGTATTTGCTCCTCTATATCATTGGTTCCTTCTTAGTTTTATAAGATAATATCTATTCATCATAATCTATCCATCACCATCCTCCATCACCATTCACGCCTATATCATCGTCCTTCCATTACCATCTCTTCACCATTAAATCATTATTCATTCATCAACAAGGCATTTCATCACCACCATTTGGAGGCCGAAGTTAACATCACTTGAAGGAGATTTATTCAACATTTTTGCAGCCTACTTTGATATCATTTCTTTCCATTTCCTTACTTATCATTTCCTTTCTTCTTCCATATTCCATTTTAATCATTTCTTTCTTTGAACTTTTATGGATTACTTATTAATTCAAAGTGTAGGATTTGGTTTCATTCCTAGATCGGGAAACAACAAGGTTTCCAACTTCTCCATTATTGAAGAGGCCTGGTTAGCCTTATATCAATATGCTTCAATGCCTCGTGATCAGTATGGATGACAAACTCCTTGGGGCATAGATAGTGTTGCCACGTTTCAAATACCCTTATAAGAGAATACATCTCTTTGTCATAAATGGGGTAGTTTAGTGAAGCACCACTTAACTTTTCACTAAAGTATGCAACTGGTCATCCCTCTTGAGTCAAAACGGCACCTATACCAATTCCAGAAGCATCACATTCTATTTCAAAAGTTTTATCAAAATTAAGAAGTACCAGAAGCGGTGCTTTAGTCAAGCATTCTTTTATGGCCGTGAATGCTTCTTCTTGTTCTTTGCCCCATTCAAAGGTGGAATTCTTTGTATTTACCCCAGTTAAGGGAGAGGCAATTGAACTAAAGTTGGGTACAAATCTCCGGTAAAAACTGGCAAGTCCATGGAAACTTCAGACTTGGCTGATTGATGTAGGTCTTGGCCAGTCCTGAATTGCTTTAATCTTTTCTGGATCTACTTCAAGTCCCTATGAACTTACAATAAATCCAAAGAATGTAATCTGGTTAGTGCAAAAAGAACATTTTTGAAGGTTGGCATAAAGTTTCTCTTTTTGGAGATTTTCAAGTACTGACCTCAAATGTTGCACATGATCATCCAAAATATGGCTATAAATCAAAATATCATCGAAATATACCACATAAAACTTACCAATAAAGGCCCAGAGTATATGGTTCATTAACCTCATAAAAGTATTAGGCACATTAGTTAGTCCAAAGGGCATAACCAACCATTCGTACAATCCTTGCTTTGTCTTGAAAGTGGTTTTCCATTCATCTCCTTCTCGCATCCTAATCTGATGATATCCACTTTTAAGGTCAATTTTGGAGAAGATAGTGGCACCACTTAATTCTTCCAGCATATTATCAAGCCTTGGAATTGGATGTCGGTATTTGATGGTAATTTCATTAATTGCTCGGTAATCTACACACATTCTCCACGAACCATCCTTCTTTGGTACAAGCAAAATAGGAACAACACATGGACTTAAACTTTCTCGAATGTATCCTTTTTCCATTAACTCATCAACATGTTTTTGAAGTTCCTTTGTTTCTTCCGGATTTCTTCTATAGTATGGTTTATTTGGAATGGTAGCCCCCCGAGAATGAAATCGATTTGATATTCAATTCCTCGAAGGGGAGGAAGTCCTCTTGGTATATCTTCTGGAAACATGGATTCGAATTCCTGTAAAAGAGAAACAACAGAAGAATGCAAGCCTTCTTGGAGATTAGTTAAAAGTAGACTTTTCTTGCACATTAGTACAATTAAAGCCTTATGTGACAGCAAGTGTTTTCTAATCTCTTTTCTTCCAGCATATATATTCAAAGCTTTAGTCGTCTCCTTTTCATTATTTTTGAATGACTCTATGCTTTTATTCAAATGAATCTAATCTTCATTCACTTGACTAGGAGATAGTGGCGTCAAAGTGAATTTCTTATCATTATGAATGATAGTATATCTATTGGTAAACCCATCATGGATTGCTCGCCGGTCGAATTGCCATGGTCTTCCCAAAAGTATATGTCAAACATCCATTGGTACAACATCACAAAGGACTTCATCTTGATATTTACCAATTGAAAATAGAATGACAACTTGCTTTGTGATCCTTACTTCTCCACCATCATTTAGTCATTGAAGTTTATATGGATTTGAATCTTGGAAGTCTTCAGGCCAAGTTTTTCCACCATAAGAGTGCTTGCAACGTTCGTACAACTTCCTCCATCGATGATCATAAAACAAACTTTGTTGTTTACATGACAATAAGTATAGAAGATGTTTTCTCTTTGATCATCTTCTATGATTTGAGTGTTTAAAGCCTTTTTAATGAAAAAAGCTTGTCTTGAAACATAATGAAAATCAAATAATTCTTGTGACATGGTTAGTAAAATAAAAAAATTTGAAAACCTTACCAGCACACTCACAAAACCTCACTTGATCACTCCAAAGAAAATTTCAGATTGTACTCCACTCATACTCGTGTTTGCACTCGGGGATATATGTCTTGGCTTTTTCTGATCCCCCTTCTGAAATTGCCCTCTTGTTTGCCTTTTTCCGCTCGATTCTCTCTTGTGGGTCCTTTTTAAGAACTAACTCAAGATTGAGCAAGTCTCTTTAGTTTGTGTGTCAGTTTAGAATGGTTAGGAATAGAAATGGTTATGATATAGGGTAGAAAAGAAGAAGGGTAAGAAAAGGATATGGTAATGAAATAAGAAAAGATGAAAGAAAAAGGAAATGAAATAGTAAGAAAGAGAAGATAACTTACAACTCAAGTTGCAACACTTACTATATTCATTCACAAGAAACAACAAGGATACCTCCTTCAAGTTTGATGTTGGGCAGATTGTAATATGCTTCTCTTTGAGTGTACTTTGCAACTTTGCTTCATTTTTTCTTTTGCTTTGAATTTTCTTCTTTTCTTTTCTTTCTTTTGCACTCCAAATTTAATGTAGGAGTTTTTTTCTTTTTTTTTTGTTTTTCTTCTTTCTTTTTCTCTTTTTGTTTCTTTTATTGTAGCACTTGATTGTCAATCCACCAAAGCTCTGATTACCGCTTGATGTAAGGCTAACCAGGCTTCTTCAATAATGGAGAAGTTGGCAACCTTGTTGTTTCCCGATCTAGGAGAGATACCAAAATGCTACACTTTGAATTGATAAGTAATCTGAAAAAATTAAAGAAAGAAATGATTAAGATGGAAACATAAATAAGAAATAAAGAAGAAAGGAAATGATAAGAATTGAAATGGATAGAAATGTTATCAACGATGGGCTGCGGAAGTGTTGTTGAATTGACCTTCAAATGTTGATGAATTCGGCCACAATTGGTGATGATGCACGTGATTCTTTATGAATGTTGATGGATAATTCAATGGTTTAGGGATGGTGATGAATATGGTAATGAGATGGTGACAGAGTTGGCATGAAAGTGATGGATAATGGTGAAGGAAATAGTATCTTATAAAACTAAGAAGGAACCAATGTTATAAAGAACAAAGACCATTTTCTTATAAGTTTTATAAGGGATGGTAGCAAGAACTTTGACCCACTAGTTATATGAACTAGGAACCAGAAGTATCAAGGAAGGGATTGATGCCACAAACTTTAGAAAAGCTTGCTTAATCGATATAGTTCTAAAAAGAACTTGAAGAGAGAATAATATCACAAGAGTTTAAATTTATCAAAGGGTTTAAGTTTTACAAATGAATGCCAAAACATATTTATAGATTTGTATAGGCTTGGCCGAATAGATGCATGCCTTTTGGAAAAGTACATAATTTAAATTGAAAATGCATGATGCTTGGATGAAAGGAAATGTCCTTGGTCGAATGGTCTTCTTATGGTTCATCTTGGTGCCAACTTTGAAGCAATGCCTTGCTTTGGCCAAATAGGGAGAAACTTCTTCACATTGGCGCCCATTTTATCCACGTGTATGGCACATATGTGGGTTGGTCATGAGGCACTCACATGGGTGGTGTAGAATGCTTAAGGTGTGTACTCCTCCATGGTGTGAAGATGAGCAGCAAGTTAGGCGTGACTTGGCATCAAACATGTGTCTAAATGACATGTCATCAATTAGGCAACAACTAATTATGAAAGGTCACATTTGTGGAAGGTAACCTTTCATCATTTAAGCTACTTTCCAAGTGTTTGAGCTGAAGTTGAGCTGGTCATAGATGAAGGACATGTGCATAAGTCTTAGGGCAGCTCCTTGTGAAAAGGCACTTCTCGAAATAGTAACTCTTCGTGAAAAGGTACGAATCCACAAAATTTGACCTAGACCATAGTTGAAGTGCTTTATGTGGTGAAGATGATGGTGAAACTCTCAAGCTAAATTGAGGTCTCTAGCTAGCTCAAAAGTCGAACTCAAGTGAGCTATGAGCTCGGGGGTCAGCTGTCAACTTTGTCCCTAAATGTTCTTGAGCTATCCTAGAGTTATCCTATTCACGTTTCCTTAGTGCATTGACTCCAATGCTAGCTTTAAGTCAGCTCCCATCATGTGGCCAAATATGCACCTACAAAAGAAAACATTTATAAGCTAAGTAATATAAGATATAAATATATAAATATGTGGTTCATAGATTATATTATATGTTAACATAAAACATAGTATATAATCTATTGTTTGGGGATGCATTTCTAAATGATTCAATGGTTTTAATGCATTTGGTTGTAAGAGCTTCCCTGAAAAGTTTGGCTCTTGATTGAGTGATTGGTCCTTGTGGCATTACTTCTAAATCCTTTAAAGATGGGGTTGGTGTGCTCACATCAGGTGAGTAGTTACCTTTACAAGAAGAAACTCTTGAAGAAGGATTTATCGAAAAGGTACATGTTGGTATCATATATTCCAAAGAAAGGCCTTTATTATAAATCTTTTCTGAAAAGGTACTTGAAAAGGGTAATTGTTCATCCAAAAGTAAATGATGCCACTTTTGGAGTCTTATCTTTTTAAAGAGATGACATAATCTGAGGAAAGAAGAAAGATGAATTCATAATAAGAATGAGTAAGTCTAGATCATTTCTCCCATGGATTATTCGATTTGAGGATATATCACTTTCGAGAAGGAGGATGATACATGCGTGACTGGGATCCCAAACAACTTCTTCAAATGTCCATGGAATAATGCACAAGGAGTTATTCTTATTCTATTTTTCTTTTATTTCATTACACATTCACATAGTTACTTTAACATATATATATCATATATATACATGTTATGTTTAAATATAATCATCCATTGATCATTCTTATTCATTCATGGGAAATACATATAACTTACTCATTAATATTGTTGCATATTATTAATTCACATCTTTACATAACTTAATATTGATTTGCAATTGTTTTACATTCATTAACATGTTTCCATTGCATTCATAATATGGAAAGATGTATTCGTTATTTCTTAGCTCATGGCATGTTAATTCAGCTCCTAAAGCATATATATTAGCTCATTAGCATTGCATCCTCATATACTTAACTCATGACATGCATTTATAGCTCACAAGTGCATAAACATTCACGACAGCATACATATTGCTTTATTTCAGCTTATTTCACTCATATTTCCTTAGTTTATTTATTCATGTAGGTACATTAAGGAAATACACATATTATGGTAGCTTTGGAAAGCATTTCGCTTTACATGGAGGCTCAGAATCAACTCAAAAGGATCAAGGTAGCTCATGGAGACAAAATGATAACTCAATTCAACTGGAGAAGCTATCATGAAGCTAAACTCAGCTGATGGAGTCACATAAACCAAAGTTCCTGAAAGTGAACTGAAGTGCAGTTGAAAGTAGCTAGAGGAGTTGAAGATGAGCTTAGAATACTAAGGCTAGTTAGCTTGAATTCATTAAGCTAACATTCACCTAAGTAGCTAAACAACAATCACCTAGCTAGTAGGGGAGTTATATAACGCCTAGGCTGCCAAGCACCTTCAACATATACCATCACGTGGCAGAGGTTACACAACAAGCACAATGAGGACCCATGTGCACACTACATGCCTAGCGTAATGTGTTCCTTGTGTGTGGGCTTCCTTAGGCACCAAGAGGAATGGTCATCTAACCGTTCGGCCAAACACTTCATTCCCTTCAAGATGACACCAAATTGAATAGCTAAGGAGACCATTCGGCCATGAAACCTTTCCTTTCATCTAGGTCGAAACATCATGAATATTCATAAGCATGAATTTTATTTAATTATAACTTTTAATTAAGGGATGCATCTAGCCAAATAGCCACCTACCTTTTGGCTATGTTTCTTTTCATTTCTTACGAATAGGCCTTGCCTATTTCATTGTAAAGACATCCATTTTTCATCTTTGAAATATATTTGATAGTTATTCTCTTTTTTTATCTTCTAAAGACTTTATCGACTTATCTAGTGTCTTACACTTGTGATGTCAACCCCTGTCTCTCATTTGATACTTGTGGTTCCTATCACTTATAGATAGCGGGTCCAAGTCCTATCTACCACCCCTTATACATACTTATAAGAATAGGGTCTTTGATTATATATAGCATTGGTTCATTCTCAGTCTTATAAGATACTATATCACCTTAGTCATCTTTCTTTCATTAGACATCTCAATAACCAAAAAGTTAACCATTCTTCCACATACACTACATTATTTCGATCCCACCTTTTAAACCATTACATTCACCTACCTTAACATTTCTTTTTGTAACCATTCACTTGTTGCATGTGCTTCCTTCCTTCCCATATCCTATAATCAAGTTGTTGCCGTCTTCAGAAATCATTGAGGCATGCCCCAACATGTATCATGTGGTAATCAAAGCAAAAAAGTGGAAGAAGCAACAATATTGCAAGTGAAGCCTTACAAACAAAAACAAAACAAAAAGAAGTGCAACATTCAAACCAACAAAAGAAGTTCAAGAAAGTTAAAAGAAAAATTAAAAAATAAGAAGTGCATTTCAAGGTAAAGGTGATAAGTATTTCTTCTTCATATTTTCCATTGAAATCAAGTATTGATTGAAAATTTGATTGTAGTGATTTGATTAGGTGTTAAGTTGAACAGTGAGTAACCTTTTCTTTCTCTTCTTACATTTTCTAAGCCTACCTATACATTATATTTTCTTTTCCATACCTAACCCTTTTTATAGCGATGCATACCAAGTTAACTACTTGTGAAAGTCTTGAGCGAGTCTATATCAGACTTTGTTTAAAGAGGATCGAGTAGAAAAATTCTATAGAGTGGTAAGAATGGAAGAGGGAAAAGTAAAAGCCAATTGAAGTCCTAGAGTGCAAACATGAGTGATTGTATGACATTCTAGTTTCCTTGGAGCAGATTCTGTGAGGTTTTATGAAGGACAATTGGTAAGGTCATATTTCTTCTTCAAAACATTATTTAACTAACATGTTACAAGAATCTCTTCATTCTACTTCCAACAACATCCTTTTTGTCAAAAGGACCTTTCATATATAATCCCCTAAAGATGAATAGAGGGAAAACATCTTTCATACTCATTATCGTGTAAATGAGAAAGTATGTTTGATGATCATTGATGGTGGAAGTGGTACAAATGTGGTCAGCACATTAATGGTGGAGAATTTGGGATTGAAGACCTTGAAATATCTCAATCCATATAAATTACAATGGCTCAATGATGTTGGTGAAACAAGAGTCACAAAACAAGTGTTTGTGCCATTTTCCATTGGCAAATACAAGGATGAAGTCTTGTGTGACGTCGTACCCATGAACACAAGCCACGTCTTACTTGGATGACTGTGGTAGATTGAAAAAAGAGTCATGCATGATGGATTCACCGATAAATTTTCTTTTCAAAATGATGGAAAGAATATAACATTGCATCCATTGTCACCATTTCAAGTTCATGAAGATTACACTCACTTGAAGAAAAGCTTTGAAGATATGAGGAAAAATAATCAAATCGAAGATAATGCCATTGAATAATAACATTTTGAGGAGACAAGAATAGTTGTAGTTGAAAATGAAAATGAGAAAATGGATGTGAAAAAAAATGGAGTTGAAAATGAGAGAGATCAAAATATTAAATTTGGATGCAAAAGGAAAAGTGAGTGCAGAAAAAGGAGAGTGAATTTTTTATCTAACTCTACTCTTTCTTTTGTTTTGCAGAAAATCCAAGAGACATGTCACTTCATGTTGAAGATTCAAGAAACATGTCTTTTGAAGAACCAATAGTCATGGCCTTTGGAGATCCACAAGACATATGATGCCACTTAAAGTTAAAAAAGATGTATCACTTGATGTGCCAAGAATTGGGATCGTTGATACTACAAGTACATTGCACATATTAAAGGGAATTCAGCAACCAATGGAGTTTTCCATCATTAAGTAATCAACGCCCATTAAATATCCACCCTAGTTTGCTATTTCCGTTTATCTTGTAAATAGTTTTTCATTTACTAAATTTGATTTATTTTGTAGCAATTTGATTCGTGTATATGGTATTATCCTACCAATCATTGATGTCAATGTTCTTTATTGTTGTATGTTTGATTTGTGTATCAAACTCGGTCATTTCAAGAGATTTCAGAAGTCAATTCTCTTCACCAACCGTTATATATTTTCAAGCAAATAAACATAATGTTTTCAAGAAACGCATACCTTGGATCCACATGCACATCTTTCCTGCAAAGGAAAATGGTTATTCAATTCAGCATGAAAAGGTGCTCCAAAAGGTATGTTATTCTTCAAAATTTTCTTCTTTGTGATAACTAAAAAATGAGTAGTTACCTTTACATGAAGTAACTCTTGAAGAAGGATTTCTCGAAAAGGTACATGTTGGTAACATACATTCCAAAGAATGTCCTTTATTAAAAATCTCTTCTAAAATGGTACTTCAAAAGGGTACTTATTCATCCATAAGTTTTAACAAAATGATGGAACTTTTGGAAAGAGAGGGCATACATAAGAGGCAAGAAGAAAGATGAATTCATAATAAGAATGAGTAAGTGTAGATCATTTCTCCCATATATTACAAAGGCCTTCGATTTGAGTACAAATCGCTTTCAAGAAGGGGGATGATACACGTGTGACTAGGATCCAAACAACTTCTTCAAATGTCCATGCAATAAAGCACAAAGAGTTATTCTCATTCTATATTTCTTTTATTTCATTATACATTCACATATTTACTTTAACATATATAACATATATATATATATATATATATATATATATGTTATGTTTAAATATAATCATCCATTGATCATTCCTATTCATTCATAGGAAATACATATAACTTAGTTATTAATATTGCTGCATATTATTAATTGACATCTTTACTTAACTTATTATTGATTTGCATTTGTTTTACATTCATTTAACATGTTTTCATTGCATTCATAATATGACAACATGTATTCATTTTTTCTTAGCTCATGGCATGTTAATTCAACTCCTAAAACATATATATTAGCTTATTATCATTGCATCCTTATATACTTATCTCATGACATGCATTTATAGCTCACAAGTGCATAAACATTCACGACATTATATATATTACTTTATTTCAGCTCATTTCACTCATATTTCCTTAGTTTATTGATTCATGTAGGTACATCAAGGAATGACACATATTATGCTAGCTTTGGAAAGTATTTGGCGTCACATTGAAGCTCAGAATCAACTCATAAGGATCAAGGTAGCTCGTGGAGACTAAAGGAGAACTCAATTCAGTTGGAGGTGCTATCACGAAGCTAAACTAGGCTAATGGAGTCACATGAACCAAAGGTTCTGAAAGTGAACTCAAGTGTAGTTGAAAGTAGCTAGAGGAGTTGAAGAAGAGCTTAGAAAACTAAGTCTAGTTAGCTTGAATTCATTAAGCTAACTTTCACCAAACTAGCTAAACAACACTCACCTAGCTAGCATGGGAGCTATGTCACGCCTAAGCTGCCAAGCACCTTCAGTACACCATCACGTGGTGGATGCTACACAACAAGCACCATGAGGACCCATGTGCACACCACATGCCTAGCCTAACGTGTGCCTCATATGTGGGCTTCCTTAGGCACCAAGATGAATGATTATCTAAGCATTCGGCCAAACACTTCATTTCCTTCAAGATGGCACCAAATTGAATAGTTTAGGAGACCATTCGACCAAGAAACTTTTCCTTTCTTCTAGGTTGAAACATCATGAACATTCATAATCATGAATTTTATTTAATTATAACTTTTAATTAAGGGATGTATCTAGCCGAATAGCCACCTACCCTTTTGGCTATGTTTCTTTTCATTTCTTATAAATAGGCATTGCCTTTTTCTTTGTAAAGACAACCATTGTTCATCTTTGAAATATCTTTGAGAGTTATTCACTTCTTTTTTTATCTTCTAAAGACTTTATCGACTTATCAAGTGACATACACTTGTGGAATCAACCCTTACCTCTAATTTGGTACTTGTGATTCCTATATATTATAGATAGTGAGTCCAAGTTCTATCTACCACCCCTTATATAGACTTAAAAGAATCGGGTCTTTGATTATATATATAACATTAGTTCATTCTTAGTCTTATAAGATAAAATATCACCTTAGCCATCTTTCTTTCATTAGCCATCTCCATAACCAAATTGTTAACCACTCTTCCACATACTCTATATTATTTCAAGACCACCTTTTAAACCCTTGTATTCACCTACCATAACCTTTCTTTTTGTAGCCATTCACTTGCTGCATGTGCTTGCTTCCTTCCTTCCTAGATCCTACAATCAAGTTGTTATCGTTTTAAGAGATCATTGAGGTATGTCTGAACCAGTATTATGTGATAATCAGAGAAAAAAGTTGGAAGAAGCAACAACATTGCAAGTAAAGCCATACAAACAAAAAAGAAAACAAAAATAGTGCATCATTCAAATCAACAAAAGAAGTTCAAAAAAATCAAAAGGAAAAATCCAAAAAAAGGAAGTACATTTCAAGGAAAAGGTGGTAAATATTTCTTCTTCAACTTTGTCATTGAAATCAAGTATTGATTGAAGAACTTGATTGTAATGATTTTGTGAGGCTGTAAGTTGAATAGTGAGTAACCATTTATTTCTCTTATTTCTTTTTCTAAGCCTACTTATACTTTACATTTTCTTTTCCATACCTAACCCTTTTTGCAACGATGCACACCAAGTGAACTGCTTGAGAAAGTCTTGAGCGAGTCTATATTAGAATTTGATAAAGATGAATGAGTAGAAAAAGATTAGAGAGTGGTAAGAATAGAAGATGACAAAGCAAAAGCCAATTCAAGTCCTAGAGTGAAAACGTGAGTGATTGTATGATATTCTAGTTTCCTTGGAGCATATTCTATGAGGTTTTGTGAGGGACAATTGGTAAGGTCCTATTTCGTTTTTAATACATTGTTACACTAACATATTGCAAGAATCTCTTCCTTCTACTTCCTACATCATCCTTGTTGTCAAAAGTACCCTTAATATACAATCCCATGAAGATGAATAGAGGGAAAACATCATACATACTCGTTGCATGTAAATGACAAAGTATGTTTGATGATTATTTGATGTGATCCAATTCAGCATCATGTTTACCATGTCTATTCCACCCTTACAAATGAAGAAACTTTCTAGCTTTACATATATATATATTTATTTCAAATGTTATAATATAGTTATTTTCATACATATAATATATATGGTTATTATAATAACTTAATCATTAATATATGAGATATAAGTTATTATATACTATAGTTCACATTCTTATATTATACAATATATAAGTTCATATACTTAGTTTATTTCTTTATGTTATGCATGTAGGCAGATTCGGCCAATACTTGGGAGCTACATTGGAGCTAAATGGAGCATGCAACAGCAAGGATACTTACATGGGAACGATTAAAAGAGCATAAGGAGCAAATTGGTGAAAAGTGGTCTAGAAGCCGTGAGCTCATAGCTGGATTGAGATAAAGATTTGAGCTACAAGATAACCTCATTTCATCTGGGGAGCTGCACCATCATCATCACCACTTAGGAAACTTCAAATATGTCCTAAGTCAAAATTTGTGAAATCGTACCTTTCCATAAATAGTTACCACCTCAAGAGGCACCTTTTCACAAGGAACTGTCATAATGTTCACCATGCTACAGGTGACGCCATAAGGGGTGGTGTTATATGAATTGTACCCTCTAGATAGCAATCTATGAAACACAAATATCAATGGAAGGAAATGAGGTTGACGCCACAAGTATAAATACTTGATAAATCGGTAAAGTCACAAAATGACTTGAGAAAAGAGAAATCAATCTCACTTTAATTTGATAAGCAAATATCATTTTTTACAATGCAAATGACTAGCCTATTTATAATAAATCAAGGGATATGGGCGAATAGTTACATGATTATTCAGCCAGCCATTGTGATACAATTCAGACTAGCTCCAACTTTCTTCATGACTTGATCACACCATGGACGTTCTTCAAAGCTGATTCTAATGGAGTTTTTCCTTACTTTATCCTTTACTATCTTCTATATGCATCATTTAATGTTATACGCATGCCTTTTTACCTTATACTATACTTAAATAATCATATGTTATCATTCACTTGCATACTATATGATTTTCATGCATAACATATGTTTCCACATCTTTATCTAGCTTTATATTATGTTTTAAATATGATTTAGATTCATTTATTATGTTTTAATATCATTTACATGTCATGGCAACATGTATTTATTCATTCGTTAGCTCATGTCATGTTATTTTAGCTCATGTTATGTTTACATTAGCTCACTGGCTTTGAATCCATATTTTTGTAGCTCATTTACAGTATGCATCTATTTTCTACATCATATATGTTTTCTTAAATCTCATGAACTTCATATACCTTCTATCTAGCTCATATACATGTTATATTAGCTTCTAGATGATCATTCATAGCTCATATCACTTAAATACCTCACGGAAGCAAGCATTTTACCTTAATTGAGCTCACACATTGCTTACTTGATTTGTTTGTTGATTCCTTTAATTGAAACACATAATAATGCATATTATGGTAGCTTGGTTAACTAAAATGATGTGATACAGACTAGCAACTAAGGCAATCTTGGATTTCCAACCTTTAACCAAGTTCACGTGGGAGTTTTCTATACCTTGTTCAATTTATACTTTGCGTTCATTGTGTTTATATTCATATCATATATTACACATATCATTCACTATGATATGGATATATTCATATATATACATTTTATCTATGGTTATAATAATACTTTTTAATTCTTTATAATATGAATTTTAGTTATTACAATAACCTATAGTCTACATCTTTATATTATATACATTGCTACTTATATTAGTTCATATACTTAACTTAAAATTTTATGTTTCTTTTGGGTTCCAACATCTACAACAACCTAGGAGTTGAATTGGAGCTTAACAAATGACAAAGAGCTAGGAAAACTTACATAGGATTATTCAGAAGAGCGTGAAGATCAAATGGTGAAAAGTTATCCGCTTCCAAGTGAGCTCATAACTGGATTGAGCTAAAGATTTGAACTAGAAGTAGTGATGTAAGGCTATCCAAGCATTTGCAATGATGGAGAAGTTGGCAGCCTTATTGTTTCCCGATCTAGGAGAGACACCAAATGCTACACTTGAATCAATAAGTAATTGCACAATATAAAGAAAGAAATGATTAAATGGAAATAAGAATTATGAAAAAATTGAATTAATAAGAATTGAAATGGAAAGAAATAATACCAAATGTAGGTTGTGGAAGTGTTGTAGAAGTATCCTTCAAGAGATGATGAATTCGGCCTCCAAATGATGTTGTTGGACGTATGCCTTGTTGATGAATGAAAGATAATCCAATGATGAAGAAATGGGAATGAAATAGTGATGATATAGGCGTGAAGGTGATAGAGTATTGTGATAGTAAGATAATATCTTAATTAAGCCAAAGAGAAGCAAAACTATAGAAAGTTTAACCCTTTTCTTTATAAACTTAAATAAGGGATGGTATGAAAGGACTTAAACCCACTAGTTTTAAGAACTAGGAACTCAAAGTATCAATGGAAGGGATCGATGCCACAAACTTTAGAAGCTCGCTTAATCGATATAGTTCTAAAAAGAACTTGAATAGATAATAATCTCACAATATTTATATTATCAAAAGGGTTGAGTACAAATGAAATGCCAAAGCCTATTTATAGGCTTGCAAGAGTTTGGCTGAATAAATACATGCCTTTTCGACAAAATACATAACATAAATTGAAAATGTATGATGATTTGATAAAGATAGATGTCCTTGGCCTAATGGTCTCCTTGTTGGTTCATCTTGGCGCTAACTTGAAGAAACAACTTGCTTTTGCCGAATAGAGATAAGCCCCTTCACTTTGGCACCCAATTGTTCCATATGCATGGCACATGGGTGGGCTGGTCTTGAGGCACTCACATGGGTTGCATAGGATGCTTAAGGTGTGGACTCGTCCATGGCATGAAGATAAGAAGCAAGTTAGGCATGACTTGGAATCCAACATGTGTCTAAGTGACGTGGCATCCAATGGGCAGCAACTTGTTATGAAAGGTCATATTTGTGTAAGGCAACCTTTCATCATTTGAGCTACTTCTCAAGTGTATGTGCTGAAGATGAACTGGCCATAGATGAAGGACATGTGGGTGAGTCTTAGGACAACTCCTTGTGAAAAGGCACCTCTTGGAATGGCAACTCTTTGCGAAAAGGTACGAATTAAAAATGTATGATGCTTTGATGAAGAGAGATGTCCTTGGCCGAATGGTCTCCTTGTTTGTTCATCTTGGCACTAACTTGAAGCAACACCTTGCTTTGGCCGAATAGAGAAAGGCCCCTTCACTTTGGCTCCCAATTATTCCACATGCAAGGCACATGGGTGGGTTGGTCTTGAGGCACTCACATGGGTGGCACAGTGATGTGAGTACACCAACGCCATCCTCAAAGGATATGAAAGTAATGCCACAAGGACCAGCCACTCGATTAAGAGCCAAACTGTTCAAGGAAGCTCTTACATCCAAATGTATTAAAACCATTGAATCATTTAAAAATGCATCCCCAAACAATACATTATATATTATGTTTCATGTTAACATATAATATAATTTATGAACCATATCTCTATATGATTATATCATTTATTACTTAGCTTATATTATACTTTCTTTTGTAGGTGCATATTCGGCCACATAAAGGGAGCTAACTTAAAGCTAACATTGGAGTCTATAAGCTAAGGAAACTTGACTAGGACAACTCTGGAAAAGCTCAAGAACATTTTGGGAAAAAGTTACCAACTGACCCCCGAGCTCAAAGCTAACTTGAGCTGGACTTTTGAGCTAGCTAGAGACTTCATTTCATCTGGAGAGTTGCACCATCATCACCACCACACAGAGTACTTCAAATATGGTGTAGGTAAATTTTTGTGGATTCGTACCTTTTCGTGAAGAGTTGCCATTCCAAGAGGTGCCTTTTCATAAGGAGCTGTCCTAAGACTCACCTACATGTCCTTCATCTATGGCCAGCTCATCTTCAGCTCAAACACATGGAAAGTAGGTCAAACGATGAAAGGTTACCTTCCACAAATGTGACCTTTCATAACAAGTTTCTGTCCAACTGATATCATGTCATTTAAACACATAATGGATGCCAAGTCACGCCTAACTTATTGCTTATCTCCGTACCATGGAGGAGTCCACGCCTTAAGCATCCTATGCCACCCATGTGAGTGCCTCATGACTAGTCACTCATGTACCATGTGTGTGGATCAATTGGGAGCCAAAGTGAAGGGGCTTCTCCCTATTCGGCCAAAGCAAGGGGTTACATCAAAATTGGCGTCAAGATGAACCACAAGGAGACTATTCAGTCAAGGACATCTTCCTTCATTAAAGCATCATGCATTTCCATTTGTAAGTCATGTATCTAGCAAAATGGACATATAATTATTCGGCCAAATCTTTACAAGCCTATAAATAGGCTTCGACATTCATTTGTAAACTCAACCCTTTTGATAATATAAATCTTTGTGAGATTACTCTCTCTTTAAGCTCTTTTGATAATAAATGCTTCTTTGGACTAATTTTCTACTCGAACCTATTATAAGAACAAAGTCTATAAGTTTCAAAGCATATCTATTCGGTAAGCATAATGTGAATGAATCATTAAACGATTCTAATGTTACTCCCTTTAATGTTTTAGATTCTAGGTGGAATCTTTTTGAAGAAATGAAGGATGATACATGCATCACAAGGCTCACATAAAAGGAAGAAGTAATAACTCTTCCAAATGATCCACTCGTCCAAGCTTTGGAAAAGAAGATAAGAACAACAGCAAAATTGAGACGACATTTTGAATGGTATCCTCATCTTATTTGGTCAACATGTCTTCTGTATATACAACCTTCTGTATCTTATCTTTCCAATGGTTCTTGAATTGCATCAATCCCATATCAGGAACTCAAGATACGTTCATTTTAGTGAAGATAATGCATGCAGAAATTCCTATACGAGATTAATACGTGATTTTGTAAATATTTCGAATTTTCAATATTTATATTAATTATTTGTAATATAATTTAATATATGATGATACATTATCTTTTAGGATTATATTTATTATTTTATTAGGAATTAAGGCTGAGTTAAAACATAATTTTAGTTATTATTATTTTATTAGGAATTAGAGTCAAGACATGTTTAGTTTGTTATTATTTTATTCATTAGTTATGTAGGACCTTTAGAACTCAGCCCTATATAAAGGAGGCTTCATTCAACTTTTTAAATGATATTTCTTTGATTAATAACACAATGAGAGTTTATTTTTGCAAGTGCTGATTGCCTTGTGCCTTCGAAGCTTCTTCTCCGGGAGTTCTTTCAAGTTCTTTTGAGGGAGATTAATCTTCACACTCCAATTTTCCTTTTCATCATGACTAGGAGGTTTGGTTAGAACCATGTTATCGTGTTTTCCTTTTCATTGAGAATAGGAGGGCTCAATAGGACACTTATCCATCTATTTTCCACAAATCCATCCTCACCATCATTATCTTTATTGTTCACCTTAATGAGGGAGATCTTTTGATTTCTTGGTGATCATACTTTATTTTCAATTTCTTTATCTTTGTTTATCTTGTTTTAATCATGTTTCTTACATTCTAGCACCTAAAATAAACCCTAAATAATCCTAGTTGCTACCACCACATTCCTTTATTCATCCCCTTTTGTTCTTAATTGAGTCTATAGCTTTCTAGGTTTGATTCTTCAACAAGAGCAACATTCATTGACCCGCCACCACTTCCCAATCAGCCTGCCATGGAATTTATAGACTATGCTTTGATATGTCGGGATCAAATTATTGTAAGCAGAAGAAGGAATGGTGAAAGACAAATCTCAACATGGAACGAAATGAAAAGGTATAATGCGAAAATGTTTCATTCCCGTTCATTATCACTGATATTTGTTTCAGAAGTTGTAGAATATCAAACAAGGCAATAAGAGTGTGGATGACTACTATAAAGAAATGGAAGTAGCAATGAATTGAGTCAACATCAAGGAAAATCATGAAGAAACCATGGCAAGGTTTCTTGCAGGACTTAATCTAGAAATTGCCAATACCTTGGAGTTATACCATTACATTGAAATTGATGAAATTGTACAAATGGCTATGAAGATAGAAAGGAAACTCAGGAGGAGGCATACATCTCGCAATAACATGCCTACCACTTCAAGATGGAGCCAAAACAATTTAAGAAGTCAACTCCTACTCCTAGAAAATAATAAGGAGAATCCTCCAAATCCAAACAAATAAACAGTTACAACAATCAAGGAAAACCAACAGTTGAATGTTCGAGGGATATTAGGTGCTTTAAATGCCTTGTAAGAGGGCATGTTTCTAGATAATGTCCCAACTAAAACACAATGCTATTTCTTGTAAATGGTGACATTTAATCTGAACATGAAGAAGATGATGCAAAAGAAGAAGTCATTAAATAATAAAAAGAGGTCTATGATGATCCAGTAGATGGATAACTCTTGGTTGTGAAAATAAGTTTAAATACTCAAATGGTTGAGGTTGATACACAATGATAAAACATATTTCACACCCTATGCCATGTGAATGATAAAGTTTTCTTCATAATTATAGATGGAGGAATCTGTACCAACGTGACAAGCACTATCATGGTGGAAAAGCTTGGGTTAAAAACTATGAAGTATCCCATACATGTTAGAATGGTTGAATGAGATAGGAGAACTCAACGTAAAGAAACAGGTGATGGTTCCTTTCTCAATTGGAAGATATAAAGATAAAGTTTTATGTGATGTAGTGTCAGTGCCTGCTAGTCATCTACTTCTTGAAAGCCCTGACAGTATGATAAATGTACTATACTGGATTTCTTCATAAATCAATATTCTTTCAATTATGAAGGAAAGAAGTTCATCCTTACACCTTTGACTCCCAAACAAGTTTAATGCAAAAAAATTAAGATGAAGCAAAGAGTTAAAGCCATGAGGAAAGGAAAAATAAAAATAGATGTGACGGAAATAAACCAAAAGACAAGTTCTTATTCAACTTAGTGCTTGATTCGAGAATGCATTTTAACAAGAAGGAAGATTGAAGCCAAACTTTCTAACCATGAGTATGGATATTTTTCTTTTGACTTGAAGGTCATTCCAAATGAGACAATTGGTCAAATTGAAAAACCAAAGGACATGTCCATTGGATGCTTAAGGGAAATGTCTATTGAGTTTCCAAGGGATACAACTTTTCATGATTCAAAGGATATGACTCTAGAAGGATCAAAGAACATCACTACTGGAATTCCAAAGGATATGTTTGGTCAAAGCATAACGACTCTTGAATTAAAGGATATAATCTTGACTATCCAGTGGATGTGAAGTAAGTCTACCCACAACCTTCATAGAGAAGATAATAGATAGCCTTTTTATGTTGTCCCAATCTAGGAAATGATAGAAAGTATTGCTCCTAAATTGATAAGCATGGATGTAAATAAGAAAATAATGAAATATGATTAGTATATGGTATATAATGATATAATGGAAATGAAAATGAAATAAAATAACATAAGGATAGAAGTAGAGTTGTTGTGAAAGTTGATAGATGTAATGGTGGCCTTAAATGGATGTTGATGATGAAAATGACTTGGTGTTGTTATATGAACGACAATGGAAGATGGTTGAAAAAATGATAATGGAAGATGATAAAGGAATAGTATCTTAATTAAGTTAAATAAGAAACTATACTAAAGAGTATAGCCCTAGCCTTTATAAACTTAATAAAGGGGTATGAGAAGGACTTAAACCCACTAGATATATAATCTAGGAATTATAAGTATCAAGGTGAAGTAAATGACGCCACAAGTATAAAAATTATACTTGTTTAATCGATATAGTTCTCAAAGAAATTTGAAGAGAGATTTAACTCACAATGAAAGTTTGATAAATTGAATGAGATGTTTACAAATGATTAAGCCTTTCCTATTTATAGGAAATAAAAGGCTTGGCCGAATAGGCACCTAATGTTTCATCTAGGTACATGTTTTAAATGAAGATACATAATGATTAAGATGAATGAACAAGTCCTTTAGCCTTCATGTTGGTTTGGCTACTACTTTATGAATGTGCATGATGTTTCGGCTAGAATGGATGAACATCTCCCTTGGCCGAATGGTCTTGTGATGATTATTGGATAAACATCTCCCTTGGCCTAATGGTCTTGTGATGATTCATTTTGGCACCAAGTATTAGGAACTAGCATAGCGTGTTCACATGGTGTGCCTGAATAGTCAAAAGGCTTGCCTCATACCTCTTCAAGAATTAAGCCTCCTTTTGACAAAATCTCTTCACCAATGTCCACCTAAGTGTTATGGAATCTTCATGGATAACAACTTTCATGAAAGGTCACAATGTTTGGAAGGTAAGCTTTCATTGTTAAGCTATTTCCAAAGTGATTGAGATGAAAGTGAGTTGGCCATAGGCGAGTTTTATCATGATAAGTCTTTTGAAAGCTCTTTATGAAAAGCCTTCTCCTGGAGAAGCACATCTTCGCGAAAAGGTACGATTTGTGAAAATTTAACTTGGCCGATATTTTAAGTACTCTGATGGGTGATGATGATGGTGTAGCTCCCAGCTGAATTGAGTAGCCTATGTAGCTCAAAAGTTTAGCTCAAGTCACCTATGAGCTCGGAGTACAGCTGACAACGTTTCTCCAAATTGATCCTTAGATTCCCCAGAGTTGTCCTATTCATGTTCCCATAGCTTTGGACTCTATTTTGTAGCTTAAGTCGCTCCCATTATGTGGCCACTTATGTACCTTAACAAAGAAACATAATATAAGATAAATAATTAAAATAATAATCATATAATATAAATATGTGGACTATAGTTTATAATAATAACTCATGCATCATATGATAATGAATAAATATTATTATCATAACTATAGATATAACATATATAAATAAATATATCCATGTTATAACAAATAAAATATGAATCATATATTATGAATATAATCATCCTAAACATTGATGTAAGCCTATCCACAATCTTCAATGGAGAAAATAATAGATAGCCTTATTATGTTGTCTCGATATGAGAAATGATAACAAGCATTGCTCCTGAATTGTTAAGCATGGTTACAAATAAGAAAAGAAGGAAATATGATTAGTATATGGTAAATAATGATATAATGGAAATGTAAATGGAATGAAAAAAGTAAGGATATAAGTAGAGTTGTTGCGGAAGTTGATAGATGTAATGGTGGCCTTCAATGGATGTTAATGATGAAAATGACTTGGTGTTGTGGTATGAGAGGCAATGAAAGATGGTTGATAGAATGATAATGTAGAAAATAAAGGAATAGTATCTCAATTAAGTTAAAGAATAAATTATACTAAAGAGTATAGCCCCAGCCTTTATAATCTTAATAAAGGGTGGTGATAAGTACTTAAACCCACTAGATATATGATCTACGAATTATAAGTATCAAAGATGAAGTGAATGATGCCACAAGTATAAAAATTATACTTGCTTAATCGATATAGTTCTCAAAGAACATTGAAGAGATTTAACTCACAAAGAAAGTTTATAAATTGATTGATTGTTTACAAATGATGAAAGCCTTCCTATTTATAGGAATTGAATAGCTTGGCGAAATAGCTAGGTGTTGTTTCGGCCAAAATACATAACTTAATGAATGTACATAACTTAGTAAATGAATGCATATATCTTTTGGCCTTGTGTTGGTTCAACTAACTCTTTAAAAAAGGCATGATGATTCGGCTAGGATGAATGAACCTCTCCTTTGGCCGAATAGTCTTGTACTTGTTCATTTTGGAACCAAACTCTCCATGTCCAATGAATGAGTGTATGGAAGAATAGTCACCTTGGTGTTCCTCATGTCTATTCGTGAATTAGGCCTCCTTTGGCTGCAAACTCTTTACCAACGTGCGCCTAAGCGATAAGGCATCTTCATGGACAATAACTTTCAAGAAAGGTCACAATGTTTGGAAGGTAACCTTTCATGATTGAGATAGTTCCAAAGTGTTTAAGCTAAAAGTGAGCTGGCCATAGGTGAGTTGTATAATGATAAGTCTTTTGGCTTCTACTTGTGAAAAGTCATCTCCTGGAAAGGCACATGTTCACGAAAAGGTACGATTTGTGAAAAATTGACTTGGCCCATATTTGAAGTACTTTGATGGGTGATGATGATGGTGTATCTCCCCAGTTGAATTGATTAGCCTAGCTAGCTCAAAAGTCCATTTTATGTCAGCTATGAGCTCGGAGTGCAGCTGACAACTTTTCTCCAAATTTATCCTTAGCTTCCCCGAAGTTGTATTAATCATGTTCCCATAGCTTTGGGCTCCATTTATTAGCTTAAGTCAGCTCCCAATATGTGGTCGCCTATGTACCTTAACAAAGCAACATAATATAAGCTAAGTGATTAAAATAATAAGCATATAATATAAAAATGTGGACTATATGATATAATAATAAATCATGCATCATATGATAATGAATGAACATGATTATCAGAACTATAGATATATAATATATAAATAAATATATCCATGTTATAACAAATGAAATATGAATCATATATTATGAATATAATCATCATAATCATAATATATAAAAGGAATAAATTAGAGAGAACCTCCCTTTGAATTTTATGAACAGTTAGAGATGCAAGAATGAATATGATGTTCAATTGATTCACATCATCCTCCCCTTCTTTAAGCGATTTTCCCTCAAATCGAAAAGTAACTTCTCCAAAATGTCCTTTCATTCAAATGTTGCTAATTTGTATTCAAGATTCATCCATTTAACAATAACTTGTTCAAGACATTCCTCTTTAAAAAGATATACCTTCAAAGGCCTTTCTTTGGATAACAACATAAAAATAAGTACATGTATGAAAAGATTCTTTTCAAAAACCATGTTCTTTGAATAAGCACCTTGAACATCCTTGTCCTGAAAAGATAGAAAACTTTTATAAGTAAGAGAGTTGTCAATAAGTAGTAAGTCAAAAATATACTTCCTTTTCATATTCTTTTGATGATAAAGAATTATGTCCTTTAAATCACGAGACATGTTGCTTTGAACGGTCATTTCTTTTGATACTCCAAAAGTTACATTCTTTGATTCTTCAAGGGTCACTTTCTTTGAAAGAAGAGTCACAACTTTTGGCACTTGAATGGAAAAGTCTTTCAAGCCATCATGGATCACGCCTCTTGGTTCTTCATTGTGACAAATTGGGTCTTTTGGATTATCTTGCAAATCAAAGAAAAGTTCGGCAATTTTATTGTTATAAGTTTCATATTCAACTTTCCTTCTTGTTAGAATGAATTCTCGGGTCAAGCATTTATTTGAATAAGAACTTGTATTCTAATTTGTTTCCTCTATGCTAGATGATGCATTCCCCTTTCTCATGGCTTTAATACTTTATTTAATCTGAAGTTGGTCTTTCTAAACTTATTTTGGCGTCAAAGGAGTAAGGATGAGCTTCTTGCCTCCATGATTGAAAGAATATTGATTTGTAAAGAAATCATGAATAGTTCTCTTATCATATTGGCACGGCCTTCCAAGAAGTAAATGACTTGCATACATTGGAACTACATCACATAAAACCTCATCTTTATACCTTCCATTTGACACAAAAACTAACACCTGTTTGTTCACGTTCAATTCTCCTCTTTCATTGAGCCATTGTAGCTTATATGGTGTAGGATGTTTCATAGTTTTCAATCCAACCTTTTCCACCATAATTGTACTTGCAACATTAGTAAATCTTCATTTATGATCATGAAACATACATTATCATTTACATGGCACTGGGTGTGAAATATGTTTTCTCTCTGTGCATTATCTTCAACCATTTGTGCATTCAAACTCATTTTGATCACTAGGATTTCTTCATCAACGGGAGCCTCTATCTCTTCATCTTCTTCTTTAATGGCTTCATATTCTATTTCTTTTTCTTCATGTTCAAATCCAATGTCACCATTACCAAGGAGAAGCATAGTATTCCAATTAGGACATTGACTAGATACATGTCCTCTCCTAAGACATTTAAAGCACCGAATGTCTCTAGAAGGATCAATTTTTTTCCTTGGTTGTTATCATTGTTTACTTGTTTGGACTTAGAAGATTTGGCTTGCTCTTTTCTAGGAGTAGGAGTGGACATCTTCAAGTTTTTTTGGCTCCATTTTGAAGTGATAGATATGACATTACGAGATGTATGCCTTTTCCTGAGTTACCTTTCTATCTTCATTGCCATTTGTACCATTTCAACTATTTCAATGTAATGGTATAACTCCAAAGTGTTGGCAATCTCTGGATCCACTTTATCAACTTTAGTCCATATGGCTTCTTCAGCTGAGTTTAGCTACATGGTAGCTCCTCCAACTAAAGGGAGCTTCCATTTGATATGTTTCTTTTAGAGAATAAGACCACAGTTCTCTTCCTTCATACTCTGAAAGGTCTGCTCTTAGATCGTATATTGGGAAAAGAAATTTTTAGATATGGTGATCTCAGGTGAATTGATAGATGAGCCATCAAAAATGAAAAAAATCAATGGTGGTGATAAGCATGTGTTTAAAAAGAAAGATAATAAAGTAAAAACCACAACTGCTTACAACAAAGGATATTCAAAGAATGTAATGATTACTCAACCAAGAATTGTTGGGATAGAGTCCAATACCAATAAGGACGAGTATCGTGGCCAAAAAAGGGAGCCCGACAAATTTACATTTACACCAATTACGTGCTCTTACTCTAAATTGTATGCATCATTGTTAAAGGCAAATATGGTTCATTCATATCACCTCAAACTGCTTCAACACCTTATCCAAGATGGTATGATGCAAACTCAAAGTATGAGTACCATGTTGATATTGTGGGGGCATTCGATTGAAAACTATGTGGCTTTAAAAAGATAGTGTAGATCTGATTGATACTGGGATGTTAAAATTCAACTCCCCTGACGTTGTAAAAAAATCCATTGCCAAATCATGGTGAGCAAGGGGTGAATTTCATACAAGAGGAATGCAGGAAAAAATGAGGAAGAAATGCGTGTCAGAGATCATGTCACCGCTTGACTGGGTGTTTAAGCATCTAGTAGGTAATGGTTTGATTGAACAAAGTTTTTTTCCCATCACGTTAAAAGTGGGTCATTTTGCAAGTCTTTGTCATCCACGTTCACAAGGGAGATCTTTTGATTTCTTGATTATCATACTTTATTTTTAAGTTCTTTATCTTTTGTTTATATTATTCTAATATTATTTTTACATAGTTTTCAGCACCTAAAAGAAACCCTAAGAACCCTACTTGTTGTCGCCACATTCCCCTATTCATTCTCCATTGTTCTTCATTGAATCTAGAGCTTTTTAGGTTTGATTCGTCAACAAGAGCAACGTTCATTAATCCACCACCGCTTCCCTATCAATTGGTATCAGATTTTGGTCGATTCTTGGAAATAAGCAAAAACTTTTGCTTGTTCTTACACATAAAACCACCAAGGTACCCCAACGGAGCTAGTTCACAAAAGATTCATCGTTTCAGGCTCTTTTTATTTAATTTTAATTTAGATTCAAATCCTTCTTTTTAGTTTGCTGATTTTTTCAAAAAAAAAACCGAAAAAATAGCCAAAAATTCAAAAAATTGCAAACGAAAGAATTTAGGGCTGATTTTCTTCAGATCTCATATTCATCCTAAGAGTAATCTCGAGTCCAAAATTAACCCCAATCGGAGTTCATTTAGAGCCTTCAAATACACCATTCAAGTTTCATCGGCATATTAGGTCTAGAATCTTGTTGACTTTCTTAAAAATTATACATGAGTAATTTCGAGGAGAAAATTCCCATATTGAAACATCTTATATTGAAGATCATTAACAAAAAAATCAGAATTTTTGGAGATCAAGAACACCTTCGAACAAAGCGATCATTAAAAATAGATTATTTGAGGACTCACCGTTCAACAGAGTCTACTGGATACCACTAAAGGTATTTGGTTCTGAAATTTTAAAGGTGGCTTCTACACACATCAAAAGACATTCAAGAAATTTTCCAAAATTTTTGAACACTGGTAACCTCTGAAAAATGTTTCTCAAGTTGACCTAGAGTTTTCTAGGTTTTTGGTTTGGTTCTTTTTTTCTTTGACTCTTAGTGCTTTAGGTTCTTTTGTTTTTCCTTTTTATTGTTATTTTGCATTATCTAACACATTATATTTCTTGTGTTAGTAGGACTAAAGAGTTTGCATACTTCTTCCTTCTTTGCATTCTCGTTCTCTTAGAGTCTAACCCTTGTTTCGCCTCTTAGAGCTTTTGGGTTTTCTTATCACCTTTGCTAGTGATCAAACTCTGATACGAACTGTTGAAGACTACTTGGTAAAGTGAGTTTTAAAGAGTACAAGATCGGCTTACTTACCTCTCACTGTGTTACTTTCTTGGAGTGACTTGTGAGGTTTCTTGCTTTGTTGAATTTACTTTCTTTTATTTTATTCTACTTTAAAATCTTCTTTTGAGTGTTATGATTGCAGGATGGGCGAAAATAACAATGAGGCACTTACGGTTATCTTAGCCACACTTGAATGCCTCACAAATCAATTTGATCAACTTAATAATGCTGTGAGAGAACGACAAGAACTACAACTTGATCTACCAAACCAGAATCCAAGACCAAACAATGCTGAACTTTTGGCCCCGAGGCGAGTACAACCACGTTTTCAAGCACCCAAACTCTTTGAAAACCAAATTTCACAATCTTGTCTTTCAAAGGAGACAATGATCCAGACAAGTACAACGATTGGGAAGGAAAAGTTGATCTCATGTTCACATACCATGACTGCCCCCAAGCTGAACAAGTTCCCCTCATCACCATGAAATTCGAAGGATATACTCACACTTGGTGGATGCAAACATGGAAAAAGATCGAGAACTTCCAAATTCAAGCAATCACTTCTTAGACTGACCTCAAACAAACCATGAGGAAATGATTCCTACCGACACATTATACACGAGAAGTTAAACTACGACTACTCCGACTTCAACAAGGTAGAAGTTCAGCTGAAGACTACTATAAGAAGATGTAGTCCTTACTCAATAGAGTTAACATAACCGAAGAAGAAAATGACACTGTGTCAAGATTAGTTATCAGCTTGAACTCAAACATCACTGATCTTCTTAACCTCCATGGATACGAAAACCTTGAAGATGCACTAAACTAGGCAATAACAATCAAAGCACAAATCCAAAGAAGATTCCAATTCAGAAAACATTACCAAGGTACTTCATCCTCTTACCAAGGTAATCCTTCAAATCCTTCATCATCTTCTACTCCACCTTCTCAAAAAAAGGTCGAGAGATGAAAACCTGACAAGGAGAAACAACGACCAAAAAAGGATGACACACCTCCAACCCCTAAAGATCGAATGAGAATTTGTGAGGAGGTAGGGAAAGCAAAAAAAGAAAAAGCTGAGAACGAGGCAAAAGCAAAAGAGGTCACTAGTTACAAAAGCCAAAAGAATAATGACCCATTAGAGGTGAGTGAACCTAATTATGAGAATAAAAGAGTGACTCAAAATCTATGTGTGAGCACAAAAGAATTGAGAGAGAACCTTCTTTACAAACAGCTTTGCATCATTGTTCGTTTTAGTGAATCGATTGTTTCGATTTCTAACATTAACAATAAGTTTCCTAGTGTGTTTTCATCTTTTTTATAGGATTTTTTAGAAGTGTTAGGTGATCTACCTGACGGATTACCACTAGAAAGAGGAAAACAACACCAAACCAATTTAATTCAAGGTTCCATCATACCTCGTCAAACATACAATCTCAAAGAAACCAAAGAGTTAGATTTGTTACAAAAAGGTTACATCCAGGAAAGCCTTAGTCGTGACGCCATCTTAATGATGAAAAATGATTTGAAAAACTTCACAGGCTTTATAGTTCGTGCACAGGGAATCCATTTAAATGATGAAAAAGTAAAAACAATACGAGACTAGTCCACACCATCTTCCATTACCAAGAGTTTTCGAATGGTGTTAGGTGACCCTCCTGATGGGTTACCACCTAAAAGCCCTAATCAATATGCTATATCAATAAAGAGTCATGATTTATGAGAGTCTAAAGGTAAGTATTTTATTACTTATTTTAATGATATTGTAACATACTTCTTCTCCTTTTTACAAGGTAAGACTCTTGAAGTTGTCATTCATACTAAACACAACTCCTTTAAGTGCATAAAAGACCGAGGTAAGCAAAACATAGTAGAAGATGCATTACCATAAAGGTTTTGCAGTCCACAAATCTCCTCCCAAGAATTATTAATTCATGAACCACACTTAGGAGACTTAAGAGATTACTTTCATAACCAATTGACATGGTTTATCAACACTCATTCTCGCCACACACGAGTCAAGCCATGTAAAGAATATCTTAAGAAATAATAAAGAAAGCTAAAAATAGTCGACGCCATGTTGAATTTCAACCTAAACATTAAATTAAAAGACTTATATGCAAAAGAAGATTTCAAGGCTACAAGAAATTAGTCCCTGTAAAGAAGAAACCTTGACTAAAATGCATAATGGCATATCACATTGATCCTGGTAAATGTTTCACAAGTTTTCCTTTCAACACATCTAATTCTCTTTCTCTTGGATTTTCAGATTTGAGGACGAATCCTTTTAAGGAGTGGGGGAATGATATATGCACCAGATTCCATAATACATGCTTATTTGGACTAATGTTTCTACTCGAACCTATTAGAAGAACAAAGTCTCAAAGATTCAAAGCATATTTATTCGGTAAGCATAATGTGAACGAATCATTAAACGATTCTAGTGTTTCTCCCTTTAATGTTTCAAATTCGAGGTCGAATCTTTTTTAATAAAGGGAGGATGATACATGCACCACAAGGCTCACATAAAAAGAAGAAGTAATAACTCTTCCAAATGATCCACTCGTCCAAGCCTTGGAAAAGAAGACCATAACAACAACAGACTTGCAACGACTATTTGAATTGGATAATGATCTTATTTGGTCAACATATCTTCTGGAGATACAACCGTCTGTCTCTTATCTTTCCAACGATTCTTGAGTCGTATCAATTTTAGTAAATATTGATTTTGTAATAACTCAAGATATCACATGCAGAAATTCCTATTCAAGATTAATATGTGATTTTGTAAATATTACGAATTTTTATATTTATATTGATTATTTGTATTTTAATTTAATATAGGATGATTCATTATCTTTTAGGATTATATTATTTTATTAGGAATTAAGGTTGAGTTAAAACATTATTGTTAGTTATTATTATTTTATTAGGAATTAGAGTTAAGACATGTTTAGTTTGTTATTATTTTATTCATTAGTTATTTAGGACCTTTAGAACTCAAACCCTATATAAAGGAGGCTTCATTCAACTTTGTAAAACAAATTTCTTTGATTAATAATACAACAATAGTTCATTTTTGCAAGTGTTGATCGCCTTGTGCCTTCGAAGCTTCTTCTCTTGGAGTTCTTTCAAGTTCTTGTGAGGGAGATTAATCTTCACACTCTAATTTTCCTTTTCATCATGACTAGGAGGGTTGGTTAAAGCCATATATTGTGTTTTCCATTTCATTACGACTAGGAGGGCTCGATAGGACATTATCTATCTATTTTCCACAAATCCATCCTCACCATCATCACCTTTGTCATCCACCTTCACAAGGGAGATCTTTTGATTTCTTGATTATCATACTTTATTTTTAAGTTCTTTATATTTTATTTATATTATTCTAATATTATTTTTTACATTGTTTCCAGCACCTAAAAAAAACCCTAAGAACCCTACTTGTTATCGCCACATTCCCATATTCATTCTCCATTGTTCTTCATCAAGTCTAGAGCTTTCTAAGTTTGATTCTTCAACAAGAGCAACATTCATTAATCTGTCACTGCTTCCCTAGCACAACTCTTGTTCAATTCCACTAAGAATTGAAAATTTCTTACTTAAATACCAAACTTATAATCTTTACCTCATTATAACCCCCTTGTCATAATGGATCCTTTAAACTCAATTATTTAAATTCCTTAACTCTTTATTCCTTTACAAATTAAAATCTCCTTGAAACATAGGTCATCTCTTTTTCTTCATAATCTTGATAGTCAACACTAATTGCACAAAGCCTTATTCTTTATCATTTCTTATGCTTGCACTTTCTCCACTTGATTCATCAAGGACTATATTCAAATAATTACCTACTTCCTTTAAAATACTTCTTCTACTGTAATATACACAATTTCTAACAGTTCTTATACAATTCACAAATTAACTGCTTATATGTTTTTTGAAATAAATTTCTCATACCTCAAATGAACTCGATACAATTTAATCACCCAAGCACTCTGCCCTAATGGTCAGTCACTACTACCTCATTACTTATTGATTTTAATTGCATTTTCAATTCTCTCACCAATTACTACTAATATAAATATGTTGATCTCGGATCTATCAAAACCAAAACTACTTTAACATATAATTGAAAAATACTTCCAATGATCTTCGAATCAACGCGATCTTTATTAATCTTTATGTTATAGACTCGAGCAGTTGAACGCACCTCATGTTGAGTAGATGACCTAAACTGATTTCTTCCTCAACCTCTGCCTCTACCTCTATGAGATGCCATAACAGATCATTTGTTTTGTACAATCTCATCAGACATCAATGGGCAATCCCAGATAAAATGTCCGGTGTCACCACATCTAAAGCAGGCTCCAGAGACCACTCGACATACTCCGAAATGATTCTTTCACAATGCTAACATTACCTTTATTGACTTAGATTTGATCTTCTAGCAGAGGATGCAGCTAACTCACACCTAATCTGAGGTTGAAAACCATAATCGATGCCTCTCTTTGATGGTGCTGAACTCAATGAAGCACAATTTCTCTTAATCATTTGAGATTTTTATTCTCCATACCTCTCATTCTGAGCTCTCTCTAGAGCTTTAGCATGATAAACCACTTCTTGAAAAGTGGACAGATTCAAAGCTAACAAAAACTCTTTTAATATAGGGTACAAGCCCTCCATAAACCAATCGCATACATCATTTTAAATAGCAATTAGCTCAATAGCAAATCTACTTTGCTTATTAAAATCACATTCGTACTCATACACGGTGTAATTCCCTTGCTTCAAGATCATGAATTCTTGATTCATTTGCCTAATAAATGGATCACCGATGTACTTATTCTTGAACTCTTCCAAAAATAATGATCACGTCACTTGATCATTTGCATTCTCGTGGTGACATTCGTCCACATACTCTAGCTTGCCCGCGTAGTAACGAAATTACTCCATATAACTTCTCCACTTCAGAGCAGTGGAGACCCTTTAACATTATCTTCATATCATTTAACAAAAGGACCGCAACAACAGGATATTCCTCAGCTTCACCCTTGAACTCGGGTGCTTCTAACCCTTTTAACTCTTTCGCTACATTCATTCTAGGAGTTGAGAGAGTGGGAGGTTGAAAAAACGTAAAAATAGTATTTTACATCGTGAAAAAATACCCCCTGATCTTGTATAGGCACTCCCTAAGGTGTCTGATCTTCACCTTGCCTGGTCAGGGTAGTTGAATTGCTACTACCTTTAGGTCTATCATCTCCCGCTTCACTTTGGGAGCTCTCGTGGTCATACATCTAATAAACATAACCATATAATTCTATTAGCGAGACAACACACTCCTTATACTAGCATATCATAAATTTTCACTTTTTGTTGGCATTTATACTTTTTAAAACACACTTGACTTCAGTTTGAGCCTAGAATTGGCTAAATCATAGTTCTAATACCATTAAATGTAACACCCCAAGTCGTATCTAACCCGGATATGAATCCGAGATGTCATATTGACTTTTCAAATCATTTACTTTTGAAAGATAGTTGAAAATTTAAACTATTATTTATACAAAAATAATGAAACCCTTAATCAAAAGTAAATAATAGAAGTTTAAACACCATTTGAAATTATAACTCCATAATTTACATAAATACAATAAGGTTTGTTTACAAAACTGATCAGAGAATTTACAATTCAAACCTTTAATAGATACCAACCATATTCAGTATATCATAATACCTATTGTCTAATTGGTTGCTGATCTAATCTTCTGAAAAGAGATGTTGTCCTGACTTCCTTAGATTTTCTCTTCTTTCTTCTCTAAACCTACATGTGAAACACTCACATGCTAAGTCGTTGACTTAGTGAGGCATATAAAATGCAGCATAAAATATTACATCATTTAATTATATTCTAAGCATTTCATGCAATCATGTAAAGAAAACATGGAACACATCATATAAAGAAAGCACATATATGCACATACACACACATATATATATATATATATACATATCATCATCATCACTATCACTATCATTACCATTATCATTATCATTATCATCATCATTATCATTATCATGCACTGTTCATTTATATATTTTTTTCTTTTAATAACCCATGTTACATCATTGAGAACTTAATTTATATGAGTGCATTGAGGCTGTGCACAAATGCTATCACACAACTCATATAAATTGCACCGAAGTACTACATAGAAATTTGCACCGAAGTACCACATAGAAATGTCCCGAATGACCACATAGTATTATCCCGAAGGACCGTGTAGAAATGTCCCGTAGGACCACGTAGAATTGTCCCAAAGGACCGTGTAGAACCCTCGACTCATGGCATGTCAATTATACCCTTACCTCTCATATCACATACTTATGAGCTTTACCTTTCATACCATTTCATATAGCTTATCACATAGGCATGTATTCACATATACCATTTTCACATTTCACATATTCATATAATCATGTAGTTCAATATCACATAGACATATAAGCACATAGATACTTATCACATAGCTTATAGCACATGTTCATATAATCACTTAGGTCAATAACACATAGCTTATATCATATTATCATGTAATCACATAGATCATAAAACACATAGATTATGATCACATAGCATATGTCACATTTTCATGTATCACAAAAGTAAATGTCACATAGTTTATTTTACTTTTTGATGTAATCACATATACTAAGTAGAACAGTGCATAACAAATAGACATATGCTTGTATTCAGGTACACATTGAAATCATATCACAACATACTAGTATTCATAAATCATGAAATCCAAATATTGGAAATAGACTCATTGCAAGTCTTATTTCCCATATCACCATATATAATAGTAGTATGCACTCACCTTAGCCTCACTTAGTCAAGCAAAACACTTAGCACTCTTGATTGGTCTTATGTCTTTGAATCGTCCTGAACTTACTTTCGATCAATATCTACACAATAATATGATTGGTATAAATATCAGAATTCGTAACACTAAAATAAATCATTAATAACATAAGCTAAAAGAAGCACTCAATTCACCATTTCACTTTGAATAGTATCGGTACCCAAGGTACAGTACTGATACTTCCTTATCATGGTATCGATACTATACTTCAGTATCGATACCCTTTCTACATTCTAGAATTCGTTTCTAAAAATGGTATCGATACCCCTAGTACTACTACTTCGGTATCGATACTCATTGAAGGATTCATCTACTTTTACCTTACGGTATCGATATTGTTCATCTAGTATCGATACCCATACCTAGATATCACCTATTTTTACCATGAAATATCGGTATTGTTCATCCAGTACCGATATCACTTACCCAGAACTTACTTAATTAACCCGAAAGTTTTCCAATACTTTGCTAAATTCCTCACTTTAATCTCTTTTAAGCCTTTAAACTCGACAACACTTATCCAAATCAACTTATAATAATTTAACATATTGAACATCCAATATCTCACTAGTATACTTGAAACAAAAAATCATACCAATTAATCAACAATGTTCTTAATCCTTTCTAACACTTTAGATTTCATATTTCAGCTTGTGACAAGTCAAAACTCACTTCAAAATTCATTTACTAACTCTTTCTCAACAATTCACTCAAAAACCCTTTTTACTTAATCACCTATAACTTATTCATCTTATAGTTTTACTTCTCTTTAAGCTTCCTTAAGCTTTCCTAACTTCCCAAGAATCAAAACCAACTTAAAAATTTAAGAAATAACCAACTGGAAAAATTCTTACCATAACCAAGCACTCACGGTGGAAGAAGAAGAAGAAGAAACAAAGTTTCCAGATTTTTCTTTCCTTTTCTCTCATCCTCCACGTGCTTATATAATACACCACTAACCAATTTTAAATTCATTAATTGCCAAAAGTCCAAAATGCCCCTTCCTCTTTTAATCTTTGTTAAACAATCATTCACAAAAATATTCCAAATAAATCTTTGAACTTTTCAATATATCTAAATTGACCATAAAATTTTAAAATCTTACACTTTGGTCACTAGCCCAGTTTTTGGGATGTTATATGGCAGCCCAATGGTGCTCCGACAAGGACAATTAGAGAACATTTTACTTTAGAATCAAACCCATCATATAGTGAACCTATAACTGAACCTGGGTAGAGCCTAACCCAAACCTTAAGAGTCCCGTAAGGAGAGTACACAAGGAAAAGCTCTTTTAAGTCCTTTAATTTTTCTAGTTTAACTTTTTTTTCAAATAAATGTATACCAACTAGAGATAATGTGGTTAGGTTTATTTTTTCAAATAAGCATGCGAACTAGAATGCATTAGATTAATTTTTATGTCAAACGAAGCATGAGGTAGAAATCAGGTTTAGATAAAATCTGTTAAAGCATGATTGGGTAGTCAGCATGTGAGGGTAGGTTTTATTGACAAACTATATTATGCCTGATTTTTTATGATTACTAACTAATTTTCTTTTACCTTTTTATTTAATTTTACTTTCATTTTTACATTGCATTATTCATTCCATGGTGTTGATCCTATCCACGATCGATGTCCATATAGAATGTTAGTAATATGCAACAAAGGATCCAAAATGAGGTAAAAGATAATGCAGATGTTTTGAGATGGTCCGAGCAGTTCAGTAAACAAATGGAGATAGCTTATATCCTGGATAAGTGTCAGATCTAATTGGTTACACCTACAACAATGTTCATCAAAATGACTTGAACTAGTTGAAAGATATATGGGAAGCAGACAATAAACAGTTGTTTTATCAACTCCATGGTGATATCTCATGTCTCCTAGATGTTCTAATTGACCGAAATTTGTTTAGAGCTCTTATGTAGTTATTGAATCTACCTATAGTTGCTTTACTTTTGGCCGAGTGGATATGAAACCTACCATAGCGGAGTATCATTACTTGATTCGTTGTCTGAGATTCCAAGTAGATAGGGTGTACACCAAGCCGCCAAAAACTTATAAATTCAATAAGAAATCACTTTTGATGACTGGGATAAGAGTGAAGAATGGGTCGTTAGAAGTATCAAAAAGAAAGGAGATAATGAGTGCATTTGCTGGACTACTCTGAGAGAAATAATTGATCATCATCCCGATAAGATAAAGAATATAGACTTGTTTAAAATGTGTATTTATGGGCTAGCTAATTCTCAAATGTCCCTGGGCCATGTGGATGTGTTAGTAGTTGATCTATTTGAAAGATTGGGCAAACATGTGGATCTCGTTCCGGTTATTTTGACAAAGACATTTTGTTCCTTAAATTCTTACAGACAAGAAGGAGAAGAACGATTCATATGGTATGCACCATTATTGCTAGTATGGATCCTTAATCATTTTAAGCATGTTGAGAGAGCACCTGGATGAGTGTTCCTAGAAGGGTTTATTCCCTTGAAAGATTTTATTTTTCGAGAATGGCCTGGGGTTTCACTGAAGAGAAATGGATGGTCATTTTCAAAGATATCTGAGACAGTGATATATTATGGTGTACTTCGGGGAACATATCTCCAAATGTACTTTGTAGGTATGGAGAACGAGATTGAGTTTCGTTGCCAAGTATATGGGGTTCTGTAGGATACGCTCCTTTACTGGTTTCCAGGAAATATTGGACAAGATAGTTCATTCCTGCAACTTGGGATTTATCTGGGTCAGAGTTCACATTCAAAGGAGAGTAGAATAAAAGTAAAGTCAAAGGGGTTGTTGTTGCATAGAAGAAGACTCATCAAGTAAATCTCTTCATCTTCGACTTGAAGTTTTCATAAAAATACGAATAATAGAAAAGCAATCGAGTTAATGATAATATCTCGATGGTCAATCCCAAAAATACTCAGCCTATGGAAGAACATCTTAGAGTTGTATCATCTTTGTTAGAATTAGCTAGGCATGATTTCGAGGTTGAAAGAAAAATAGTGGAAGGAAACTTTACAAAAGATGGAGGATGAAGTGTACCAAAAAGAATTGGAAATTGATATCCAAAAAGGTTGAGCTGACTGGATCAAAAAATAGAAAAACAACTCAGATTGGATTTTGATGATCTATAGTTATCATACCAACGACTAGTAAAAACTCAAATGGCCACCAGCTCAAGTAAATCACCCTTTGAATGGAGGTAAGAAATGGCAAGTTTAAAAAGAGAAGCTGAGGAAAACAATGAAGAGCTCAAGTAGAGTAGACATCAGGTGAAGCTACTTTCAAAAGAAAATAATACACTAGAGAAACAACTACAAGAGAGTCAAGCCTAAAATGAGAAACTGAAAGGTAGGGTCTTGAGTTTAGGGTCAGTTTTACAACGATACCAAAGTCGAGAAGGCAATTCAAACCATGGGGAAGTTAAAAATTTAAGGAAACGTGTGAATGAACTTAAGGATATGGTTCAAGATTTTTAGAGAAGTGCAAGTGAACTATCGATAGTCCCCTATGAAAGAGTTATACAGTGACGCCATTGTTGGGAACATGCTTCATGGAGAGTAAAGCAAAGAGGTGATCTCATCGCACGCTACCTGAAACATGCTCAAGGAGTAGCTCATTATTTAGTTGACTTAGCACATGAAGTTGCTACTGTATGCGAAGGACCCGAAATTAAAGAAGCTCAGAGGATTTTGGATTTACTTGGGCACATGCATCAATTAGGGGAGATATCTCAGATCTATATGTGATATATTTAAGCTTTGTAACCAAACTTTGTTTCTAATATAAAAAATTATTCTAAGAAATCGTTCCAGAATCAACACCTTGCATTTTGCATCTATATTTTACTTTTTGTATTGCATTTACTTTTCGCATTACATTTTATTCATTAATAGTCATATTTTCCATATTCACTAATAAAATATCAACATTAATTAAAAGGTTGTATGGCAGAATATTGGAAACTTCTAAGCAACCGTACAATACTCGAAAAAAGGCAATGGACGAGAGAATCGCCCAAATTGAGAGAACTCAACTCGAAATGTAGGAGAGTTTCGATAAAGCTCAAGAGGAGATGCGTGAACAAATGCTAAAATCTCATAATGATGTGATGGAAAAATTTGCAAGCATGTTACAGAGTTGGAATACAAATCGAGAAGAGACTCCAGTTGTCGGTGCTAATGCCGAAGAACCTTTGTACCCCTTAGGCTTTGAACCACAAACGGATTGTGAAAAGGTTCCAATTGTTACCACTACCGAAGAACCCATATACCCTCCTGGCTTTACACCACCTCATGTTAGAGCACAACAAATAATGACTACTCAGCCAGGAAGAGTGCATATAAACTTACTCGATGCCTCCATAAATCCACACCAAGTTGAAGATGTCCCAGATTTTGACGAGGAGAATGATTTGGCTTAAGTTTTTATAGAGAAATATAAACATGTGAAGAATGTGAGGCCTAGTCGAATTGTGTTGCAAAGCATGGAGAAAATATCTAATGAAAGTTTTAGACAGTATGCTTAGAAGTGGAGAAATGTGGTTGTACAAGTTCATCTGCAACTTGAAGAATAGAAAACCAACATGCTCTTTATAAACAATTTAAGAGCTCCTTTCATTGGTCACCTCATAGGAAATTCATCCAAGAGTTTTGTTGATTTCTTTACAGTAGGGGAAATGATTGAAATGGAAATCAAAAGTGAGAGACTTGATGGAGGTGAGTCTAACAAGAAACCACCAGCGAAAAAGAAGGATAATGAAGTTAATAACGTGATGAAGTATGACTCCAATAACATCATTGTGTGGCGACCTCAAGCCACAGGATCATCCACACAGAATTCTGCTAGGTAAGGGGAAAGAAAGGCAGGATAAGAGAGAGAAGCTTTAATTTGACTCGATCCACATGTCCTACAAGGAATTATTTTAGATTTTATATGATAGACAGGTGGTGTCACCTTACCATAAGTCACCAATACAACCTCCCTACCTATATGGTATGACGCTAATGTCCAATGTTAATATCACACAGGGGTTCTAGGACATTCAATAGAGAATTGCATTACCTTTAAAAAGATTGTCCAAATATTAAGACAAAAGAACGTTATCAATTTTGGTGATAGCGAGCAACCGAATGTAGACCCACTGCCAAACCATTTAGGTGCAGGGTTCAATGCAATTGCTAAGGATAAAGGGAAGAGGGTAATAACAAAGGTGAGTGAGGTAAAGCTACCCATGCATTGGATATGGAAACAAATGATCAAAGTAGGCATACTACTCTCTAGCATACCAGTCGAACAAGTTAAGAATGAAAATGTATGTCAATATCACAATTGTGAAAGTCACACCATACAAGACTGTTTAATGTAAGGCTAACCAGGCTTCTTCAATAATGTAGAAGTTGGAAACCTTGTTATTTCCCGATATAGGAGAGACACCAAAATGCTACACTTTGAATTGATAAGTAATCTGCAAAAATTAAAGAAAGAAATGATTAAGATGAAAACATAAATAAGAAATATAAGAAGAAAGGAAATGATAAGAATTGAAATGGATAGAAATGTTATAAAAGATGGGTTGCGGAAGTGTTGTTGAATTGTCCTTCAAATGTTGATGAATTCGTCCACCATTGGTGATGATGCACGTGATTCTTGATGAACGTTTATGGATAATTCAATGGTTAAGGGATGGTGATAGAGTTGGCGTGAAAGTGATGGATAGTGGTGAAGGAAATAGTATCTTATAAAACTAAGAAGGAACCAATGTTATAAAGAACAAAGACCCATTTCTTATAAGTTTTATAAGGGATGGTAGCAAGGACTTTGACCCACTAGTTATATGAACTAGGAATCAGAAGTATCATGGAAGGGATTGACGCCACAAACTTTAGAAAAGCTTGCTTAATCGATATAGTTCTAAAAAGAACTTGAAGAGAGAATAATCTCACAAGAGTTTTAATTTATCAAAGGATTCAGTTTACAATGGAAATACAATAGCCTATTTATAGTTTTCAAAGGGTTTAGGACGAATAGACATATGATGGTTCGGCTAAGGTTGAAACCCCTTTGAAAACACATGATTTTTAATGAAAATACATAATTTTAATGAAGATAAATGCTCTTGGCCGAATGGTTATGTGTTGTTTCGGTCCTAAGGATGTTTTGAATGCATTTGGAAGTTATTTGGGCACCAAAATGAAGAAGAAAGAGTCTTTGGCCGAATAGGAAGCATCCCTTGGTGTTTTGGTGCCAATTTAATGTCACATGGAGTGCACATGCTTGAATGATGCCCATGGAAGCCTACTTGAACGCACATGGGTCTTCTTGCAAGGCTTTGGTGAGGTTGCAACCATAGGATGATGTCTTGAAGTCCATGGAATAAAGATAGGCAGCAACTAGGCGTGACTTAACTTCCAACATGCATCTAGGTTCATGGTCTTCAATGGGTAGTAACTTGTCATGAAAGGTCACATGTGTAGAAGGTAACCTTTCGACATTTGATTATTTCCCATGTGCATGAGCTGAAGATGAGCTGGTCATAGGTGAATTACATGAAGATGAGTCTTTGGCCAGCTCCTTGTGAAAAGGCACCTCTTGGAATGACAACTCTTCGCAAAAAGGTACGAATCCACAAAAATTGACCTTGAACATATTTGAAGTACTCTGCGTGGTGGTGGTGATGGTGCAACTATCCAGCGGAAATGAGGTCTCTAGCTAGCTCAAAAAACCAGTGCAAGTCTGCTATGAGCTCGAGGGTCAACTGACAACTTTTCACCATTTGTTCTTCATGATCTCCCGAGTCATCCTATGTAAGTTTTCCTATCTCCTTATCCTTAGTTAAGCTCAAATTTAACTCCCATCATGTGGCCGAATATGCACCTACAAAAGAAAGCATAATATAAGTTAAGTATTTAAAGTAAATAACTTATAATATAAAGATGTGGACTATAGATTATAATAATAATAACTCATGCATCATATGATAATGAATGAATATTATTATTATAACTATAGATTATATGCTTGAATATCAATCAATGATGCAAACCATATAATGAATGAATGCTCATGTTATGATAATTCAAGTATAGTATAATATGTCAATGTATGTTCATAATAATAGATAATGCATAAATGAGTAAATATAAGATAAAGTAAGGTAGAACTCCCTTAGAACTAGCTTTGAATAACATTCATGGTGTGATCAAGTCATGGAGAAAATTGGAGCTAGACAGGATCACATCACTGTTCTAAGTTCTTAGCTCTGGTGTAAACAATGATGGATAATAAGGAGATGGAATTCTACAAAGAAGCTGTTGAAGAAGTAGAAGTAGAGGTTTATGCATCCGAGGGTTCTTCCAGGGGAATTTACAATGCTGATTGTCCTCTAATCACCACACCAAAAACTCATGTGATAGAAAAAATAACTCCTAAGGTGGTAATCACCCCCTATCTTCATTCTCTTACAAGGACAGTAAACAAGTCCCTTGGAGATACGGGTGTAAGATGGATAATATGGGTACTTCAGAGATCGCCAAAGAAGAAGTAGATGAAGTAGGCCATTTTACTAGGAGTGGGAGATGCTACTCTCCCAATTATACCAAAGAACTTGAGAAAAGAACTGCCACCAATAAAGAGAATACAATTAAATTACTGTTGAAAGAGGATGAGCCCATCATGAACAAGTTTGTAAAAAAACGAGACTGTGGAATTTCTAAAATTTTTTAAACATAGCGAGTATAGCATCGTTGAACAACTGTATAAGCTACACGCTCGTATCTTGATACTTGCTCTTTTATTAAGCTCTAAGGCACACCGAGACACTTTGAAAGTCTTGAATCACAATTTCGTGTCGAAAGACTAACCCATAGACAAGTTAGATAGATTGGTTGCAAATATTCAAGCTGATAATTTTATCTCTTTTTTCAATTATGAGATCCTATCTGGGATGATAGGCAGCCACAAAGCTCTACATATCACTATTAGGTGCAAGGGGCATGTTTATCTTGAGTATAGTTGACAATGGCTCTGCGCTAAATGTAATGCAATTGGTAACCTTGAAGAAGTTGCTTGTCGACAATACACATATGAGGAATTCACAGAGCATCATTTGAGCATTTGATGGAATGAAAAGAGAAGTGGTAGGGAAAATTGACATTCCTTTGACTATATGTCATGGACATCATGCCTACAGTAATCACCAATTTTATCCCCCCAAAAAATGCATTACAACCATACTTTTCTACCACCAACCCAATTGCTGCCATGCCCTGCTCCTTATCACCATGCCCTCTCCTATCCACCATGCTGCTACCCCGCCTGACACACACGCCACCATCAAGTTCCCAACAGCTCCAGTCAGACCATAAGAGCAAGCAAAAAGCAAGATTTCAACAGCATTTTTTAATTTTAAATATATAAAAATGGGTACTATAAAAACCCAAAGCACGCAACAAAAAAGGGACCACAAAAAATTTGAAAGAAATAAAATATCAGCGTTTACATATTCTATTTTTTATTATTTTTTTACTTATACACAAAAAATAAAGAGAGGGAGAAGGGCTACCTTCGACCGGAGCAACGTCGGAGGTCGAGTTCTCCATTGCCCAATCCGAATGGTGAGTAGGCACGCAGTGGTGAGGAGAACAACATATCCCAAAAAACAACAACACTCCTAATGCAGACGATAGAGATCGGAGCACCAAAAGCGGAAAGGTTGTCGGTAATTTTCGTTGTGTTAGATGCCAGATCTTGCAAAACTACGCCCATATTGGCGACGGAGAGGTCGAGACGAACCTCCTAGTGATTTTGGTGGGCAACGGCCACCGACAGCTGTGGCAGTCGGTGACGGTGACTCGGATAGCGGTCAGAGGAGGAGCGGCCACGGGCGACGATCGGTTTTTAGAGAAAGGGGAGACCTTCTCTCTCTAAAAAAAATTTTAAAACTGAAAAATGAAAATATATATATATATATAAGAAAAATGTTAGTATTATAGAAAGAATTTTAGGTTTATTTACATTTTACCCCTTGTACCTTTGTCGTGTTTTGTAGTTTAGTCCTTATTGGGACCAAAACTGCTATTTACCTTTTTTGTGCATATGCCTTAATTTGTTAGATTATTCATGTTTTAGTCCTCCATATTTAAATATGTTTGTTTTTATATTCTGGTCTTATAGGGTTTAAATCTGTAATTTCCATTTTATTTATTTGGTAAAATTCTTTTATGTCCCTTTAATTCCAGTGTGTTTTTATATTTTAATCACTAAATCTATTTTTATTCTATTTTGAATTAGCCTTTAAATTTTAATTTATTTTAATTTAGCCAATGTTTATTTCTGATTTAGCTACTAACTTTTGTTTTCTTGCAATTTAGTCATTATTTTTTATTTATGCATTTAGGTCCTTATTTTTGTTTATTTTATTTTCATTCTATGTTTTACTTTTTTTATTTTTTTATTATTTGTTAGTTTATTTTTTAAATTTGGTTTATTAATTGCTTTGTTTGATGGTTTAATTTCTTGGATTTAGTTTTAAATTACATTAACATTCAAATCAAGCTTAGAAATTAGGACGACACTCTAGTTTAATTAGGGAGTAATTCGAGTCGAGTTTTCGCATAAGATGCCTGATTACTAGATTCGATTGCTCGATTTTAAAATTTATCAATAATTAATATTTTTTAAAAAATTTTAGGTTTAATAATTTAGATAAAAAAAATAGGTTTTAAATTAGTCCTCAACTTTAGAAATTATTAACTTAGGTCCTTAAGCTTTTAAGTCTTTTAGAACTCGATATTTTAGATCTTGACCTTTTAGTCCCGAACTTCAATTAGAACTTTAAGATTGACATAATTAAGTAGGTTAAATAGAGCCTCCACTTTAGGTTAGATTTCAAAATTGTCTTTAAATTTAGGGAATAATACGAGTTGGCCCTCGTCTAAATGCTCGATGAACCGTCTCGATTATTCGATTTAATAATTTATTAAAATCAAATAGGATTAATATTAGAGCTTACATTTTTAGGTTTGAGCTTCTAGGTTCCTTTAATTTCATAATTTGACACCTTAAGCTAGAAAAGCCTTTAATTTACCTTAGCTTAATGAGGATTAAATAAAAATTTTGTTTGATTACATTATTTTTTTAAACCTAAGGCAATGTTCACTTATTCGGGAACTTAATGGTATATCTCCCGCAAGTATGCTCAAGGGGTGATTACTGGTGATTTCCGAAATAGGTCAACATCCTTTTCAAAGACCGCATCATGTTTTCTAAAAATGAGGCAATATTCGATTATTACGTACAATAGTTGATCTCCCGCATTTACGCTTGGGAGCAAATGCTATCAGTCTCAATAGACTAATACCCTTTTCAACATTGCATCCATAATGATTTTTAAATTAAATAAAGATCGAACTCAAAATTTCTGATTTTAAATATAGGGTAATCAACTAGGTACCAATTTTTTGGCACTTGTGGGGGTGCTAATCCTTCCCCACGCGTAAATGACTCTCGAACCCGATTTCTGGATTTTCGCAGACATTGAAACTTGATATTCTGATAAAATAAAATTTTATTAAAATCATCCGGTTTTAATGGTGTCTCAATCGCACCTTAAATGATTGGTGGTGACTCCTCACATTTCGAAAAACCCTTTCAAAGAGAAAACCCCCGAGTCGGTATCGGTCCTTCCCCATGATAACTCCGTAAAAAGACTATATTTTAGGTATTTTTTCTTAAGTTATTGATTGTCTAAATGCCATTGACATAGCATTTTAGCTGCATATAGTTGCATTTAGGACATATTTTCATGGGTGGATAAGTTTTGCCGAGGCAAAGTTTATTTGATTAAACTGATGCTGCTGATGAGAAAGGTTGTTTGTTGATTATGATGATGCAGGAAATGAATGAGGAATAATTTATTTGACGAAACAAATTAATTTGCTAGGGCTAGTGGAATAGAGAAGACTAAGATAGTGAGGAACATATTTTCCTTGCCAAGGCAAGATTTAACTTGCAAGTCTGACGTGGATCTGACGAACTGCTGACGTCACCTGCCAACTATCTGATTGACCTCACGTGAAAGCAAGCCCAAGATTCTAACAATAGTCAGTCACCTTTCCATTTATAGCTTGGACAAGAAAGCATGGGTATTTAGGGAGCATTTAATGATGCAAAACCCTAAGAAAATTCCCTTAATAAATACCCAGTCACAGCCACCGAAAAGAGGAGAGAGGGGAGAATTATATAGAAAAATTACCTTAGGTTTGAAAAAATGTGGCCACGGCATCCTTTTTTCCACCACCCCCACTCGTCCGTCCTTGATGCCCTCCATAGCCAGGCTTCGCCAGGGCGGCCGCCAGACCGTCGAGAGAGGCTGGTGCACTGGAGCAGTCATGGTGGTGGTTTGATGTCACGACAGAGCTCTATTCTGGGAGTTTTTCTTCCTCTTGTTCATCATGTTTTATTTTTCTAAGGGCTTGTACTTAATGAATATTTTTGGGATGATGTTAACCACACCATAAACAGTTTTATTTGGTGTTGGGAATGCTTGGATGATATTTTATTTTACCATTAATGAATGATTAAGTATGTTTTTGTTAAGTGTTATTTTGTTCACTGTTTTAACCTTTTGCCTTGACACTGTAAGAGCTTCGGGAGAGTGCCTGGTGCCTAGGAGAAATATTTCTAGACCTTGTAAGAGCTTTCGAGAGATTTTCGTTTGTCTAGATATTGATTTTTAGATTCGAGAGAATTAAGATAGATCTACGTGAATAATGGAATGGATCTGGGATTGTGATGTTCTAACTTTTCTTCCTTAGAGATAAGGAGAGAGTTTTAATTGACTAAAAGGGATAAACGCTGGAGTAGGATAGACAACGATTATAGTTTACGCTAAGAGGTATTGCTACAACAACAGTCTGATATACCAAGGGTTGTAGTTAACGCTGAGTAGTTTTGCCATAGAAACCGTGTAAGAATACTCAGTAATCATGTCGGGCAGCCTAAGCATAGCATACCAAATCATTCTTAGCATGAAATAACTTCTTACCATAGCAAAACCAACCTAAGTGCCCCATTCGAAGTCTGATTGTGTAAGGTTTCCAGTTTATTTACAAAGTTTTAATAACTTTAGCATTGAAAACTTTTATTTGTTTACGTTTGCATATTTTTATTGCCTCGACCACACTTTTTCGATATGTTCATACCATTTGTCATTGCATATTTTCCTTGTTTATGTCATTAGCCTTATACTTAGGATTAGTTAGTGACATATATTCCTAGTTGTATCAATCTTTTAAAATCCCTCCAATCCCTGTGGAGACGATACTCACTCACTACTATATTACTTACATCGATTGTGTACACTTGCACAGATTTGCTTGCTTTAGCATATACATTTACAAGCGATTAAGTTTTTCGTGCCATTGCCAGGGATTGGCAATTGGTTTTTTTAAAAGTTTTGTTATAGAATTATCTTATTTTTTTATTATTATATTTTATGGATTATTTTCTATTTTTGTTTACCTTTTTCAGGTGTTGTGTGGTTGCATAACTTATAGAAGTTCCAAGGAACCATTATCTCATTTTGAACCTGAGATTGGAAAAAATTTGTCTCAAAGAAGTTATGTTTAAGGAGCTCAGAATGCTATATACAAAGTTCAAAATGAAGTGGAGGAACCTGAAGAATTAAATGTCATGGTAAATAAAAATAATGCTGGAAGACCACGAACTATCAGAGATCACTTAGCTCCCACCATGGATGACCTTAAGCCTGCTATTGCAACTCCCAAGATTTAGGTAGACCACTTCGAGCTCAAACTGGTTATGTTTGACATGTTGGATTTAATTGGAAAGTTTGGTGGTGTTCCTCATGAAGATGCAAGGCAACATGTTCGGGAATTTTTGGAGGTATATGACTCCTTTCGACAGCAAGGTGTGCATGAAGATGTGCTAAAATTGAAGTTATTTCCATATTCATTGAAAGATCATACTAGGGCATGGCTTAATGAACTACCTTCTGGCTCGATAAGGTCTTGGGTAGATTTATGCAAATAATTTTTACTATGGCATAATCCACCTAATATGAATAGTCGCCTTAGAAATGCTATAGCATCTTTTTGCCAAGGCGATGAAGAGTCTATGTATGAGTTTTGGGACCAATACAAAGTTTTCTTTGTAAGTGCACCAATCATGGATTCCACGAATGGACTCAAATTGTGATGTTCTACAATGAAGTCAACTCACCCACTCGCATGATGTTGGATGCCTCAGCGAATGGTACTCTTCTTGACAAATCACCTGAGTAAGACTTTAATATCCTTGATAGGATAGCCAATAATGATTATCAATTCTCGCCTACAAGGCTTGCAACCGAAAAAAAAGTGTCTGGGGTATTTGAACTTGATGTCAAGGATTCAGTGTCTGCCCAACTTTCTGCCATAACAAATATGTTGAAAATTTTGCAGTGTTCCAGCGAGGTGAAAGAAAAGGTAACCAGCTCAGCATGCAATTTTTGCCATGGCAACCATCATTAAAGTGAATGCCCAGAAAACCATGAGTCCATCAATTTCGTGGGCAGTTTTAATAGAAGCAACAACAACCCCTACTCTAATACATATAATCCTCGATGGCGACAACATCCAAATTTTCCATGGGGAAATCAAGGGACCAACAAAAACCATGCATGCAACCTTAACATGCCACAACAGATTATTTCTGAACCTATAAATTTTCAGCATCAACAGATGCCCTGGAAAAATATCAACAAGGGTTCAGCATCTTTCTCAAATTCTAATTCCCTCGAAGCTTCACTACAAGATTTTATGGCCTCGACAAAAGATTTCATGACTTCAACTAAGGCCTTACTGCACTAACACTCTTCAACAATTAAAAGCCAAGGCATACTGTTGCAAAGTCAGACAATTTTATTACGAAGTCAGAGCTCATCTTTGAGAGCATTGGAAAACCATGTGAGCCAAATTTTCATGGCATTACATTTTCGCCCGCTAGGAAGCCTCCTTATTGATACTGAGATCGTTAAACCTCATGGAAACAAGCAATGCAGTGCGCTTACACTAAGGAGTGGAACCCAAATTAATCTGGAAGATAAGTTTGGGGGATGAAGAAAGAAATTACTCGCCACAACATTACACATGAAGAATCTGAAAGTCAAGTTGAAACTGTTGAATAAGAAGAGTTGCCTAAGAAGAACGAAAATGATGAGGGTTCAACAAGTCTTCCTACTGATTGTGGAAATTTTATTGCCACGGCAAAAGTTTCACCCCCACCTGCAGCAGATAAAGTAGGCCCCCTCCACCCTTCCCTCAACGATTGAAGAAGCATAACGAAGAGATCCTATTCCACTACGACTCAGCTTCATGCAGAACACTTTAAAGGAGAGATGACTACTGCAAAAGTCCTACAACTCAGATGTGAAAGATATGAAATGACAGGGCAAAATATTTTGAAGGTAGAACTGTTATATATGTGGGGCATATTAGTCTATACTGGTGTTCCGATTGAATGCTACAAAAATTCCATATCAATTCAGGATGTTTGGAGTTTGCATCCCTTCAACCCTCTTTAATTTTTTATCATGGTAAAATTATTATTTTTTGTGTCTTTGTTTTTCTTTATTTTATTTCTTTATTTACTTTTAATACTAGTTTTTTAAGAACATGCTCCCAAGAATATGGACAAGAGTAAAACCCCTATGGATACTACACCCACTTAGAAAGAATACTCAATACGTGTTGGCAAAAATGATGATATTGCTGATGATGTCCACCCATATGCACAAATGCCATAGCGAATTGCAGCACCTCTGATCAAGCATCACTTAAAGATGACATAAAATCACGTTTGGACTTCTCCACCTAAGGAATCTACGTAAAATAAACCCACCACCATCAAAGTAGATGTTAGTCAAGGTACCTTGCATTACATTTCCTCTTTAGTTTAGTCTTCATGCAATGAGGACAATGCATCTCTCAAGTTTGGGGGAGGTATTGTACTTCATACTTATTTTTTTTTTCATTTTTGATAATAATTGGTTAAAATATTTGTTGTCATGGCATGAGTTTCATTAGGATAGTTGTTGGAAAAAGTTAATGATACCCAATGATGAAAGCAAATTTTATTGCCTAGGCTAGAATTATTTTACATGGCTATTGAAGGCTAGAACTAACCTTAGGACTTGATTCTTTGTGACTCAAGAAACATCGACCTTATCATCTTCCAAAAGTCAAATATGATCAAAATATTTCCCACTTTACCATTTTGCCCTTGCAATTTCCCAAAATTTATAATATTACCCTTCTAATCTAACGGTCCAAATTTAACATTGAATTAAATCCTAAAATCCAATGTTTTATATTATTTTCCATTATTTTAAAATGTTGAAATAATATTTATAAGTTTAATTTATCATCTATCAAATTTTCCTGAAATTTTTATTTAATCTGATTTACCGAATTTTTACTGAACTTTATCACTTTCCAGTTTTTAACACAATTTCTAGATAAACTATTCATTTATGGAATAAAAATTATTTTTTTGAAAATTACCACTTAGTTCCCTAAACTATTTTAAAGTTTATACGTTTCCACTTAACTTTCAAAATTTACAATTTGGTCACTAACCAAAATTTTGGGGTATTACATATATCCTCCCATTCGTTATTCTTTCAGTACCTCATATAGCAATAGTATGAATGTCGATGACACTGTAGATTAATTTCAAGCTACCCATATGTCAAGGGGAAATCAAGGGTTGTGATAATGATGATGAATGTGACTTACCTTCTGAACTGCTAAACAAAGTGGAAAGGGAAGATAAACAGGTTTTGCCTCATGAAGAGCCCACTGAAACTTTGAATCTGGGATCAGATGAAGATAGTAAATAAGTAAAGATTGGTACCACCCTATCTATTGAGGGATGACAGAATTTGATTGAACTGCTTCAAGAGTACAAAGACGTGTTTGCTTGGTCATATGATGACATATCGTGTTTAAATATTGAGTTGATGATACATATATTGTCGATAAATCCAGGATGTATACATGTGTAACAAAAGCTCAGAAGGATGAGACCTAAGATGCTACTAAAAATTAAAGAAGAAGTAAAGAAACAATTTGATGTTGGATTCCACAAAGTAGCCAAGTATCCTGAATGGGTTACAAATATCGTTCCAGTAATAAAAAATAATGGGAAGGTTTATATGTGTGTTGACTACCGAGATCTTAATAGGGTAAGCCCAAAAGATAATTTTCCCTTACCACACATAAAAACAATGATTGACAATAATGCTGAAAATTCCCTGTTTTCGTTCATGGATGGGTTCTCTAGATATAATCAAATAAAGATGCACCCTGAAGATATGGAATAAAACTATATTTGTCACCATGTGGAGCAAATTTTGCTACAAGGTGATATCGTTTGGGCTGAAGGATGCAGGGCCAACATACCAGAGAGTCATGGTGACATTGTTTCATGACATGATGCATAAGTAAATAGAAGTTTATGTCAATGATATGATTGTCAAAGCCATAACAGAAGAAGAACACGTAGAGAATTTGAGGAAACTCTTTCAGAGGTTAAGAAAATATCAGCTGAAACTCAATCCAAGTAAGTGTACCTTCGGGGTAACGTCTGGAATCTCTTGGGGTTTGTAGTGAGTAAAAAAGGGATTGAAATAGATCCAGAAAGGGTTAATTATATTCAAAATTTACCACCCTCACAAATAAAAAAGGGGTTCATGGATTCTTGGGAGATTAAATTACATTGCTAGGTTTATATTACAATTAACCAAGAAATTTGAACCAATTTTTCTCCTTCTCTGCAAAAATAACCTAGGAGTGTGGAGTGATGATTGCCAAGAATCTTTTGAAGCAATTAAGCGATATTTGTTAAATACCCCGATCTTAGTGCCACCTATCTCAGGCAAACCATTAATTCTCTACTACTCAGTCTTCGACAACTCAATGGAGTGTGTCTTAGGGAAGTATGAACAAACATAGAAGAAAGAGAGTAATCTATTACCTCAGCAAAATTTTCACTAATTGTGAGGTAATGTATTCATCGATCAAAAAGTTGTATTGTGCTTTGGTTTGGACTACTCGAACACTCAGGCATTATATGTTTTATCACCACCACTTGGTTGATCTCTAGGCTTGACCCTCCGAAATATCACGCAATGTAAAGATACTCAAGGTATAAGGGGATTCAACTCTGGTTATTTATCAACTTAGAGGTAAATAAGAAATAAAATATCCTAAGTTAGTGGAATATCGTAAATTGGTCATGAAACTTATCGAAGAATTTGAAGAAGTGACATTCAATTACCTTCCCAGAGAAGAGAATCAAATGGTAGATGCCCTAGCCACTTTGGAAGCAACCTTTAAAGTGAATGAACATTCAAATATGACGCCTATTGAGATGCAAGCTTATGAACATCTAGCCCACTGCTATAGCATAGAAGAGGAAGAAGATGGAAATCCCTGGTATTATGATATCCTGTAATACATCAGATATCAAAGTTATCATGAGCTGGCAACCGGGAATGACAAAAGAACTATTAGAAGGATGGTTGCAGGATATGTGCTTGATGGTGAGACTTGTACAAGAAAATTCCAGATCAAATACTATTGAGGAGTGTTAATGCTAAAGAACCTAAAACAATCATTGAATAAGGGCATGATGGAATGTTTGGTACCCATGCCAATGGACATGCAATGGCTAGATAAATAATAAGATTTGGGTATTATTGGTCAACTATGGAAACCAATTACATCAATTATGCCAGAAAATGTCACAAGTGCCAGATTTTTTGGGATAAGATCCATACCCCTCCCCATTCATTGCACGTGATGAAAGCTCTGTGGTTATTTTCTATGTGGGGCATGGATGTCATTGGACAAATTTAGCCCAAGGCTTCAAATGATCATCATTTCATCCTAGTAGCAATAAACTACTTCACCAAATGGGTAGAAATGAATTCTTATGAAAATGTCACTCAGTCAACAGTTTACAAGTTTTTAAAGAAAGAGATCATATGTCGGTATAGTTTACTAGAAAAAATCATTTCTAACAATGCTTTGAACTTAAAGAATAAGATGATGGAATCATTCTGTAAGCAGTTCAAGATAAAGCATCATAATTCCACCACTTATCGTCCAAAGAAGAATGGGACAGTAGAGGCAGCTAATAAGAACATCAAGAGGCTTATAGAAGATGATTGAGACTTGTAAAGACTGGCATGAGAAGTTACCATTTGTTATGTTTCCTTATCGAACTTTGGTACTGATATCAACTGGGGAAACCCCATTTTCTTTAGCCTATGGGATGGAAGCTATGTTACCCATTGATGTAGAAATTTTGTCACTTCAATTTCTATCAATGGTTAAGCTAGATAAAGTAGAATGGGTACAAGCCAAGTATGATCAGATGAATTTGATTGAAGAGAAAAGAGATTAAAAGATATTTGTCATGGTCAGATGTACTAGAAGCATATGATGAGGGAACATGATAAGAAGGTTTGCCCACAAAATTTCCATGAAGAATATCTAGTACTTAAAAAGATTTTACTAATTCAAAAAGATTATCGAGGTAAATGGATGTCAAATTGGGAGGGACTTTATGTTGTGAATAAAGTCTTTTCTGGAGGAGCTTTTATCCTTACTGAGATGGATGGTCCATAATTACCCAACCCAGTGAACTCTAATGCGATAAGAAGTATTTTTCCTAAAGAAAAAAATATAAAAAATATAAAAATAAAAAAGAGAAAAAAATTAAGAAAAAAGAGAGAAAATAAATAAAATATGGGTTCAAGATGAAAATTTGTAAAAGGTGTCTTGAAACCAAAGGATGTCTTAAGTTGAAAACCAATAAAGGGCGTCTTGAGTAGTTATTCAAATTCAGAATTCGTGCATACTGGAGGTTCTGAATTGATTTGAAGTTGAAATGACTCCTGATTTGAGCACTAATATGAAATGGTGATCAAGGTTGGGAATATAGATTGAAAAAGGCTGGAATAACCAGAAAAGAAATTGAGCGCACACGAGATTCAATACTAGTTTATATCATCCAACATTTGGGGGATTTAGTAGTATAGGGGGAACTTCATACCCTTTCACATCGTCATAATCCTAGAGATCCCTTTAACAGAAGCTACGCTTGATTCATTTTGTGGTGTGCCAATTTAAAAGAATTTGTACTATTGATATCTAGGGACCCCTACTTCATTTTCTTTTACTTTTTCCAGTTAAAAGTTTTCCATGTATTTACCCAAAGAACTCTTTACATTCATATAAATAAAAAGAGGTATTTTTCTTGTTAACACCTTGTTGCAATCATCTTACTTTGAAATTAAAAACATTTAGTTTAACTTGAAAATGTGAGATCATCGTGTATTATTGTGCAAAAGGTTTTGGAAAAGTGCAGGTGTTCTGAAGTTGACAATGGTTTTAGCATAAGGCTTGCAAGATGATGGGTTACAGGAAATTAAAACCTTGGACAACATAAAAAGTTTAGCAAGTTGGGGATAATCCAAGATGTTTGTCACTAATAAAGTAACTGGTCATGAATACTGTCAAGTTTCAAGAAGGAAGAGAATCAAGGTCATGTCCAACGAAAGAGTGTTTGATCAATATTATCAGCTGGGGTGAACCAGTCATGATTTATGTTACCAAGATTGGACCAAGTCATAAGATGGCCAACGAAAGAGGGTTCTCATTCAAAAAAATAAAATATACTAAAATCTCATTGTTGCATACATGTTTGGTATAAACAGGATCACGATATTCATAAAACACATGATGATGATATATGCAATTAAGTATTTATAGGTCTTCCAAAAGAAAGCTGAAGGTTGAAGATGCTAAAACCCCAAAATAAAAAGTAACCAATTCAAAGTCCCAAAAAGGGAGAGGTTCAAATGACACTCAAGTCAAGGCAGGTTCCTATATTTTGTGGATGCGAGACGAGTTTCCATAAAAGAAATTGATTTTCAAAGATTCTCTTGAATTCCAAACCTTTAGGTATGACGTTTTCAGATTCTCAAACATATACTAACAAGTGGTAATGTTTAATTTTCATATTCGATCTTCTTGAAGATATATAATCAAATCAAATCTGATTCAATCTTCCTTGAAGAGTAGTGGAGTGAATCAATGTTTTCATACTTGATCTACCTTGAAGAAAAGCGGAGCATATCCCTTTTTTCAGATTTGATCTTCCCTGAGGAGCATTAGAACAAATCAAACTCGATTCAATCTTCCCTAAAGAGTAGTTGATGGAATCAACATTTCCATATTTGATCTACCCTAAAGAGCAGTTGAGCAAATCCTTTTTTCATATTTGATCTTCCCTGGGGAGCAGTGAAACAAATCTACCTCAATTCAATCTTCCCTGAAGAGCAGTGAAGTAAATCAACATTTCCAGATCTGATCTACCCTGAAGAGCAGCGGAGCATATCTCTTTTTAGATTTGATCTTCAAAAATCTCTCTTGAGATGTTGTTCATTTCCAGTCTCACTTTAGACAATATCAAATTCAAAGCATAGATTCGACCGGACAAAATCTCATTGTCTCTTCGTCTTTGCTCTATTCTTGTTAACACAAGAATGGGCAAAGAGGGGTATCCGTAGACACCCATTTTTATTCAAGTCAAAACCGTTAATATTAATATTAATTATTATTATTTAACTATATTTTTTTATTTTTTTATTATTACAATCTTTTCACAAGCCCAAATCGGGCCCCAATTACAAAGGGCCACCTGGCCCAAACCCTGGCTAACACAAGATAGCCCATATATTTTAGGGTTTTTAAAAACCCTAGTTCCAACCATCGCCACCAGTAGAAGAAGCTTCCCATCGCTGCCACTATTTCGATCACCGATTCCCATCATTTGACAGCCGCTATTTCAACTACCCAGTATCATAATCTCTACAAATAGTGAAGAAGATAAATAAATCAACATCAAAACCCATTAAAAATTTAAAAATCTCAGAAAATCTAGATCTTTGAATGTGGGTTTAGGGGAAATCACTCCCCTCGATTCTAGCCATCACCGAACACGCAAATAGAAATAAACACACAACAAAAAGAGAAATAGGAGTTCAGTTCAGGTTTTTAAAAAAAGGAAAAAATAGAGAGAATTTTGTTCAAAAAAATTGGAAAAAAAACGGGATAAATCAAATCAAAAAAGAAAAGGAAAAAAGAAAAAGAGAGATAGAGAACTTATTTTCTTCATTAGTCGTTGGAAATATCAAGAGTCGTCAGATTTCCAAGTTATCGAAAGGTATTATCTTAGATCTAGGGCCTTTTGTTTGGCTTTAGGGAGAAAGTGTTTTAGATTTGGATAAAGGGAGAGGAGATATTTTGTTTGAGGCCTTTTCTTTTTTCTTCAGTCGATGTTCGGGCGTCGTAGGAGAGGGCTTGGCCCTCTCGTTGAAGAAGAAAATGAGATGGGGTGGGGGAGTTTGAGCAACTGAGATGAGAAACAAATGGGGTTAAGGTTATCTTTAAGTTATAATAGGGTATTTAAAGTGTCTAAAACGATTCCGTTTCACCCTAGCCCTCACCCGTGTTTTTGAGTTTCGAGGGCAAATAACAATTTTGGTCCTTCTCGTTTGGTATCTTTATGCTTTAGTCCTAAACGAAATGGATAATTCTTTATTTCGAACCTTAAACATTTTAGTCTTTATATGTTAGTCATTACAAGTTTGATTTAAATGTTATGGCTAAATGCTTGGATTGGTTTGTTAATTTGAAATTTGTTGCATTTTAGTCTATACTTGCAGTGTTGCTTGAAACTGTTATATTTATGTATTAATACTTATAAGTTTATTTGTTTACGTTTTATCATTGATTTAGCTTAATTATTTCATGAAACAATATTGGATTATTGCCTTAGTGACCCTTTATATTTTTCATTATTCTAATTTGATCCCTATACTTTTCATTGTTCGCTTTAGTCTTTTATATGTGCATATCTATATATTTATGAAATGCCTTATACCGTATGTATATTTATTTCATTTCTTTTATCTTTATGCAACCGCGCGCGCGCACATATATATAGATAGATAGATAGATATATATGTGTGTGTGTTTTGCATTTTATAGATATAATTATTTTTATGCATTCTATGTATGTAAATGTATAATTTGGTGCATATGGGTCTAGATTCTATTTTAATTAATTTGCATGATATCCCAAAACCATTTCTTGATACGAATAAAATAACTTGACTAAGGGAATATCCATTTATTTTGAGATAGAGGGAAGTGATTGTCTTAAAGAATAAGAGGTCACTTTCAATAGTCTTAAAATAAAAGGGTATACTATCAAGCGAAACGAATAAAATTGATTAAATTTAAAATTTGGGACTGAGAAAAAGATTATGTTCTTTTAATTAAATTCACTGATAAAAGATTGTTAGATAGGATCTAAGGTCTCATCTCGATGTATTTAAATAATTGAACATCCTTATTCTCATTAAAGGTTGGTAAAATAATTAATTAATTGTATTTGTTTGACATACATATTTAATTTTCGTTTTATTTTGCATGTATTTTAATGGGATCTCAAAATAAATTGCACTCGAATTAATAATGAATTTTAGAACAAAATATTAATATTTCTTTATTTCGATTGGAGTAAGAAATGGTTGCTTTAAGGCATGATAGGTCGTTTCTTCTCGATAGAAAATAATTAAATATTGCCTTTTTCCCTCCTAAAATCCAAGGAATGTGTATAAAAAGAAACCTTAAATTTTATTTATTTTATTTTATTTTATTATTATTCATGCATTTGAAATTTGAATTATTAATGAACTTTCGAATGGAATAGTAATATTTTCTTATTTTGATTGGATTGAGAGGCCATTTCTTCTCGATAAGAAATAATTAAATATTGATATTTTCCATCCTAAAATTCAAAAAATATTATTATTTGAAGGGATCTTGAATTCAATTAAACTCGAATTCATAAATTTCATTGCAAAAAAAACTAATTAATTGACTAGGTACCGATTTAGAGCGTTGTAGGGGTGCTAATCTTTCCCCACGCGTAACCGACTTCTGAACTCAAATTTTTGGTAACACATACCGTCAAATTGTTTTTTTAATTAAAATTAATTTTTATTAAAATGAAAAAATATTTTTGGTACCCAATCATACCCTAATCAAATATTGGTGATGACTCCTTGAACCATGTTTTATTTTTTTAAAAAAAAACCCTAAATTAACCGAGAAGAGATCTTTTAAAAAATCAGTTTTAAAAATAATAAATTTGTTTTTTAAGAAAAATCATTTCGACAATCATGTTTATCTTATATAAGAGCACATTAAAACAAACATAGACAAAAGAAATACCTGATTTTAAACTGCAAATTATAAATATGCATATAAGACTTTAAATTGCAAAAAACAAGTATACCTAAATATATATATATTTCTATAAAAATAAAATGTATCTATAAATAAATAAGATTTTCACAAATATATATGTTTCTATTATCATAAACTTTGTGAAAATTTGAAACTTTCATGTTGTATTGTATTGCAAAATAAAAAAAAATACAATAGTTTAACCACAAGCTAACATTTAACTGAACCGTTATAATTATTAATCGTTAGCGATTATTCTTTTTTTAATGGTTTGGTTAGCAGAATTTAATAACCGTTATAACGGTGACCGTTTAGACTAAACTGTATGGTTAACCAACTATGAACACCCTTATAGATTATCAAGAATCTTGAAATTTAATATTAGTTAAGATTAAAATAATATTTTTATTAATATATCATGTGCTTAATTAACCCATCAATGGTTTTATAATAAATATAAATATATATATTATATATACGTCGACCACATTTGACAATAGGCAAACTTAAATAGCATTAAATATAATTAGACCTTTTGACCATTAGATATTATTATGAAATGTAGGGAAGGACGTAAAATTTCATGTCAAGAGTGATGAATTTATAAGATTTTATATATGAGATAATTTATAAAATTTTAGAGGACGAAAATATATTTTTAATATAAAATACAAAAAAATATCTAAAATATATATAAATTTTAAATTTTAAGGGGACGACCGACCCTACTTATCCCCTCTAGGTACATCTGTGATGAAAGGATTTACCTTGTCCATTCAAAAATAAATAATAATAAATTCATCAAGTAATCTAATAAGTAAAGAAAAATATTGTTTTTTAGAGGTCCTTGGTTCAAGTAATTACGTTTGTAATATGTATATAAGTTATCAACTGATTAAGAAAGTTATGAACATATAATACATTATACCAATCATAATTATTGAAAAAATAAATATGTATAACATAAAGATTAGAAATGAACAAATGCGCATTAGATTTAGCTTTTGAAGTACTAGCAATAAACTATATATTTAAAGACATATTATGCTCGTGACTATTCAAGAATAATGATTCTTTTTAAGCAATTTAACTCATTTGAAGCCACGTCCATGATTCTTATCAATCATCGCTGCTTAAAAATAATTACAAGTTTTACACTGAAAGTACCCAAGTTTTGTCTTTTTTTTCTTATGTCAAATCACGTTATTCAATTTAAAATAGTTAAACACAAATTATTTGAAAGATCTATGACACCCTTAAAATATAATTAAAAAATATTATTGGTTTTGTTATTATTTAAATAATAAAATCTATAAAAAAAATATCTAAAAAATTATTATTATTACCTAAAATATCAATGTTTTTTTAACATTTTCAGTAAAGTGTCCAACAATAACAAAATCGAAAACCGGTAGAAAAAATAACAAAACCGGTAGCGTTTTACCGATTTTGTCAAAATCGATTGAAATAATAATGTTTCCGGTAATTTTTTACCGGTTTGTTATTATTTTAATAACAAAACCGGTAGCATCTTTCTTTAACCGTAGATTAAAACTGCCACACATGATCATTTCCTCAAATTATCAGACTTTTACATTTTATGAAAAATTGTATAAAAAGTTTCTAAAATAAATTAATATATGGTACTATTATACATCCGTCAAATGAACTTCATATCATAACGTTCCGAAAAATAAAAAAAAAAACAATTTTAGGATTTATTGTAATTAAAATTTGGAATTTTTTTATCAAAATATTATGGTTTAATGAGTCACCATCAATCTTTTGAATCATCTAAAAATATTTTGTTATTTTAGTAAAAATTTATTTAAAATTTATTAAAATAATTTTTAGATTTACACATCAGAAAATGAGTTCAAGAGTAAATTATGTGTGGGGAATGATTAGCACTCAACAATACCTTAAAACTAATATATAATCGATTAATTGTTGTTTTTACAATGAAAAAATTAAGAATTTAAATTTAACTTAATTAGTGATATTTTTTTACAATGAAACCCCAAATTAATCGATACGATTATCTTTTAAAAAAGCATTTTTAAAAATAATAAATTTGTTTATTTAGAAAATTCGTTTAGACAGCTTGGCGACTCCGTTGGAGAAATTTTTTTAGAGAGTCAAGTCGTTAGTCAATTAATTAATTGTCTTTGAGATGAAAATTACAAGTTCGTTCTAATTTAGTTTTTAATCCCTTGTTTGGTTTAACTAAATTTTATAATTTGATAATCAACTAAATAGTTGTACTGATTTGTTTGTTGATGTTTTCAGATTAAATAAAAGTTCAAGAATTTGAGAAATCTGTTTTGTGTTGTTTGTATTGTTTTCGCTTTTCCTCACACACAGCACAACTACATTTGCATAACATGAGCTAAAATCTCGCTCCATCCAATTTAAGTAGAGTGAGAAACTACTCCTCGTGTGGTTTTCACCTCCGTATGGGATAGTAAATCGCTCTTGGAGCTCATGTCTTATGGTTCTTGTGATTGTTTTCACCTCCGTATGGACATAAGGAGTGTGTCCCCTCGAATTGAACTCGATCTGAAAGCATGTGATGAGCCAAGATTGAGAGCCTGGCATGTAACACCCCAACTCGTATCCGACCCAAATACGAATTCGAGGTGTCACATTGACTTTTGACCACAGTTGACAATATGCAAGCTTAAATAGCATTAATTATAATTAGACCTTTTAACCATTAGATATTATTATGAAAGGTAGGAAGGATTAAGAATTTCATATCAGGAGTGATGAATTTATAAAATTTTATATCTGGGATAATTTATAAAATTTTAGAGGATAAAACAAATTTTTAATATAAAATACAAAGAAAATATATAAAATATATGAATTTTAAATTTTTAGGGCGGCGATCGACCTCACCTGTCCCCCTCTAGGTACATCTGTGATGAAAGGATTTACCTTGTTCATTCAAAAATAAATAATAATAAACTCATATCAAATGATCTTAATAAGTAAAGAAGAATATTGTTTTTTAGAGGCAAATAATTGTGTTTGTAATATGTATATAAGTTATCAATTAATTAAGAAAATTGTAAACATATATTACTTTATAACTATTCTAAATTATTAAAAAAATATGTATAAATAAATATGTATAACATAAAGATTAGAAATGAACAAATGCGCATTAGATTTAGCTTTTGAAGTATTTTTTAATTAATCACTTATATTCGATCTATTGATCGACTAATCTATATCGGGTATTGTAGAGGCGAATTCGATCCTCCCAATCCAGTTTGCTCCATTCACAAACGCCAGAATTTGAACTTCTAACCTTAATTAAGGAATCTAGTAGTTTATCACACCGAAGTAACTTATTGTTGATAGCTTTTTGAAGTATTAGCAATAAACTATATATTTAAAGACATATGATGCTCGTGACTATTCAAGAATAATGATTCTTTTAAAGCAATTTAACTCATTTGAAGCCACGTCCATGATTCTTATCAATCATCACTGCTTATCAACTTTAAAATAATTACAAGTTTTATACTGAAAAGTACCTAAAGTTCGGTAAAAGTGCCCAGAAAACGTTACAGGAGTGTTTAATTTTTAAATTAACGTGCTCATCCGATTAATTTCCTAAATGGAATGTTTTTTACAGTAGATTTGGGATTTCTCGGCGTCTTCAAGGTTGAACCAGATTTTTTTGGCGTCTTGCTTGGGATCTCCTGGATTCTTCAAGCGTCTTGTTTGGAATCTCCCGATGTCTTGAGGGTGTTGGATTGTTTATGAGGATCTCTAGGCGTCTTTAAGTTATCAAGGAAAAAAATTTGGCCTTTTTACACAAATATCACCTTAACATAAATTAATTACTTGTTAGGCATTGTTTAAGAATATTTTACGGATCTAACAAAATTTTTAAATACTTTCTATAAAATTTTTATAAATTTTATATAAGTTTACTCAGTATATAATTCACCTAAAATATCAGTGGCACACCACTTAATGATGTTTCCATTGTAGCTCATTCTCTTTTCTTTTTACAATAATATTTTAACACCAAAAAGTATCGGTCAAAAATATACCGGAACTTTAGTATAATGTATGATAAAATATATAAGTTTTTAGTTTTGTACAACTTAATATTAAATTTCAATTTAATTTAATATTTATAAATCATGAAAACGTTATTGTCGTGCTATTATTTTATGGCTGTCTAAGAAAAAAGAAAAAATATCTCAAAATTATATACAACTTAAATTAAAATTAAATAAAAAATAGTTAACATATATTTACATATAATATATCGAGAAGTGTATTTTACACAAATTTAATGAAAATGAAAGTGTATTTTATCATGAATCTCGTACGTTGTAAGATCGAAGTTTATAAGTCCATCCTAAAAGATGTGTGTCTTGTGTTATATTTTAAAATAATATTTTTAAAAATATTTTATAATTAAATAAATTTATAAAATATCAAAACTTTTCATGTTATTTAAAATGGTATTCTTAAAATTTTGCTAGATCCGAAAAATATTATTAAACAGAGCCTAACAAATAATTACTTTATGTTAAGGTGATATTTGTGTAAAAAAGCCAAATTTTTTCTTGATTTCAACGCCTAGAGATACCCATAAACAATCTAACACACCGAAAATCCCAAATAAGACGCCAGGAGATCCCAAGCAAGACCCAAAAAAATCTGGTTCAACCTTGAAGATGCCGAGAGATCCAAAATCTACTGTAGAAAATACTCCATTTAGGGAATTAATCGGATTAGCACATTAATTTGGGAATTAAACACTCCCTATAATATTATCTGGACACTTTTGCCAATTTTTGTCTTCTTCTTAGTCAAATCACGTTATTTAATTTAAAATAGTTAAACACAAATTATCGGACTTTTACATTTTCTAAAAATTTGTATGAAAAGTTTTTAAAAATAAATTAATATGTGGTACTATGATACATCCATCAAATGAACTTCGTATCATAACGTTCCAAAAAATAAAAAAACAATTTTAGGATTTATTGTAATTATAATTTTTATAAAAAATGTGATTTAATTAGTCACCATCTATCTTTATTTAGGGTGTGTTTGGTTGGAGGAATGTGAGATTCTCATGGGAATGGAATCCACATTCCCCCGTTTAGTTAGTCGGGAATGTTATTTCTGGTAATCTTACATTACCAATAGTGAATTTTTTGGGATATATTACCAGGAATGTCATTACCTCCCTTTCCTTAGGTATTGTTGGATTACCGGCATTTTGGACTAAAATGCCCTTAATTTGTTTTCCAAAAATATCCTTATTTTGTCATTCAATAATATAAAATTCTACGAATGTTAAATTACAAATTTATCCTTAAACTATTTTAGATTTACAAAAAATCTATAATTAAAATTTTATATGAAGTTCAGGGGTTAAAATAAAAATTTACCCTTTCATTAAACTTTTTTATATTTTCAAATTTTTAAAAAAATTATATGAATTTAATTTTTTTTTTAAAATATATAAATATTTTCCAACTTGTTAAAAAACAAATATATAATAAGGACAATTTGGTCAAATATACATTCCAATAATCTTTTATTCCTTTAACCAAACACGGTAATCTTACATTCCTATTAAACCAACCAAACACAAAATACAACATTCCCAGTAATCCTATTCCCTGGTAATCTTTTATTCCCACTGGTAATCATACATTCTGTGAACCAAACGCACCATTAGGGTGTGATCGAATCAGAAAATGATTTCAAGAGTCAGTTATGTGTGAGGAATGATTAGCACCCCACAATGCCCTAAAATTGATATCTAGTCGATTAATTGTTGTTTTTACAATGAAAAAAATTAAGAATTTAAATTTAACTTAATTAGTGATATTTTTTAATCAAATAAATAAAATGTTGTTGACTATCCTAAATTCTAGAGAAAAAAATCAACATTTCATTGCTTTCAATTGAACAGAAGTAATCTTCTAATATGAGGTAGAACGACACGCTCTCTTTCCAATCAAAGCGGAGAAATATCGATATTTTTCTCCAAGAAATTAAGAAATTTAAGGTAAAAGGACGTCATTTCGACACTTCCAATCGAGGAGAAATACCTTCTAATATGAAGTAGAGCAATGATTTCTAATTCTAAAAGAAGTAAGAAGTGTTGATGTTCTCCTTAGAATATAGTATTGGTTTTTATTCACGTTGAAATTGACAACAACAAAAAAACTTATTAATTACAATTATTTTTCCTCTTTAAATTGATAAAGGATGTCTAATCTGTAGTAACTGATTTTCGGAGGGAAGACCGATCCAACGTGTCACTCCCCAAATTTTGATTTAATTTAATTAAAGGAACATTTTGTGAGGATTTGGAAACTTAAGGTTTATTTTCAAATTTTCTAAAATTTAAGGAACTTAACCTCAAATTTTTCCATTTTATGTTGACAGAGAAAAATAAAAAGGAAAATACCGTCAATTTTGTGAAATTAAATCTCTAAAACCCCATCAACCGAAACCTCACAAGTCTTCCCAAATCTTCACCGTTTGGCCACCCCAGGTCGTGCCACCACCACCGTTTGGAGAGCCATCGACCAATGATCAAAACCTCAATGGTTGATCATTGTTAGCCATTGCCATTAGCCGTGGGGAATTGTTTGAAATTCTGTCGAAATCACCTTCCCCGTCGTTTCGATTTTGATCGATTCTGGTCGATCCGGCGACCGTCTTGCCTCGCCGCTACTACAATCGGATTCCACATCACCGTGCACCTAAAACCCAATTAGTGGGTAATGTCAACTTCACCGATCTTGACGTCCATCGTGGTAAGCTCTCGATCTCGTTAATCCGGTTAATTGTTGTGATTTTGCTATTCTTTTTTGAGTTGGTATAGCTTGATAATGATGATTGGCTACTCGTGGAATGCTCGTTTACCATCTCTGACCCCTGTCATCACCGCACAAGCCACCACGCACCAACAGTACGCGTGGGGCTCGTCCCCCAACTCTAGTTTCTTCTAGACTGAACCGGTCGAATCGGCCAACCAAGTCTAAACCGGGTCTATTTGACCTGACCCATTGACTTTGACCCAACCTTTTCACTTTGACAAGAGTTGATGTTGACTTGATAGTTGACCGTTGACTTTGACCCAAAAAGTTAAAATTCCTTAAAAGTCATATTTTATGTTTTTCGAAGTCCTGAGTCCAAATCTGAAGTTTGTTTCCCAAATTCAAAACCAATAACTTGTTTTCAGAATTTTACCTTCTGATTTGATCTGTTTTCCGTAATTAAGCCCAGTTTCTGATGTAATTTCTATTTATATGTATTCTAGATATTATTGGACATTGGATTCAAGTTTGAGAGTGATCGAATGGAGTTTGAATGTTTGATCGGTGGAGAATGAAAATCGAGGTAATACATTACTACATTCTTGAATGCTATAAGGAACACGTTGGTATAGATTGCATGAATAAATATTATTGATCATTTACGTATAGTTAATTATTACTAGACTCGAGTCAGATATAGTGTAAAGTTAGTAAACTGAAATGACTCAGATGACTCGTATAAGAAATTAGAAGACTAATAGGAATTAAATTATAAGTTCTATGATTAAGTGGGAAAGAAATCAACCTCAGGATCTGTAAATTCTGATTTATCTATTTAAAGGTTAAATGCCAAAAATTACTTGGATGAGAAGTTATGAAAATACTTCTGTTTGGTAAAATTACAAAAATATTCGTATGGGGTAAAATTACAAAAAAATACCTTTATGTTGTAAAAAGACAAGAATTGTCCCTAAAAGTGGAAAAATAACTCCGAAAAAACATATTGATCTGATGAAACTGCTGATGTACATGTAAAATGCTAGTTTTGCCTAGAAAATCCTAGATAATCAATTTTTAACCTCCAATAATGCAAAAGATTTAAAATTTATGGTTTTTAGACCAAACCACCTGATAAATACATAACTAGAATGATTCATATGTTTGAATCGAAGAAAATGACTAAATACCCTTGAACTATAAATAACCCAAAGTACCTCCAAGCCCTAGAACGACTAAAACCCTAAAGCTCCAAAATGAATAAATCAATATCGAATACTAAAATGACCTAGAATTTATATTTCCTGAGCAAACATCCAGAGACAAAATTATCGAAAATACTTTATACGTCTGAATTTCCCGAAATGACCATATTATATGACCAAGTTGAACTGAATGAAAGTAATGTATGTATCTGAATTGTGGAAAAGACCTAATTACTCAGGAAACTCAAAAGTGACCAGGATAAACTTGAATACTAATTGACCTAAGTACCCTCAATGACCTAGAATTAAGTGAATGTCTTGGATAAGTCTGGAAACACTAATGAACTTATATGTTATACGGTCCAAAAGAGTTTTGAACCACGAATCAAGCACATCGACATATCTTGATACCGTTGCAATACAAAAAGGAAATAAATACCATGAATCATTATTTTATTATTAGATTAAATTACTAAGAATTCTCCAAGAACCAAATGTCCAAAATGCCCCTAATTTCCTGAATAATGGAATCACTCCTATCATACATGAAATATCAAGTAACTATGATGCAACATATTCTAAATACCTTCCTGATTACTTAACGCATTTGAAAATATCTTAATACTATATGATCTTGATAAATTAGTTCCCAAAAAATTGATGAATATGTTAGCTATCAAACGCCCTTTTTATAGGGATCTTGATTTTGAAATCCTATTAAATTGCAAAGGTTTCATGGTTCCCTACCTGATAAATACCAAGTACCTCTGAAGAATAATTGGATCATCTAGTGTGTTCCCTTTGTGACATGTAATTGTTTTACCTATTATCAAACATGAGTTTTCTCTCTCGAAATTACGGAGTTACTCATGTTTTGATTTATTGTTAATAAACTATGGTTACATGATTTGTGTTCTCTGTTTACATGTTTTCACCGGATAATATAAATTCCTGATTTATGGATCATGGGATATATTGGTTACTACTTGAATTGTTTTATTGGGACATTATCTGTGTAGGCTGGAATATGTAGGTTCAACTCTGATCAAGCTTGTAATTCCTTACGGACCTAAGATGGCCTTGGGTAGGCTTTAAGACCATAAAGAACTCCCATCGGTAAATCATAGGATTGTATATGGTGTACGGGTGGACGTCATTCATGTGATTTAAAGAACTACATATTCATTTTTACAAATATACTATTGGATCATAATTTTGATATTAAATTTAATGCTTAATTTGATTTCTATTGGATACTATATGGGTAGGATTCTAGAGTATGGAGATTCATCTCTGATCAAGCTCGTAATTCCTCATATAGGTTCACACCAATTAGCTGGTAATTTCTTACGGACCTAAGGCGACACTTGAGTAGGCTCTGAGGCCCCGAGAAAATTTCTTGGGTAGGCTTTCAGACCCAAAGGTGCTCCCTTAAGTTGGCTCCTATACCCAATGGGTATAGGGTAAGTCCTTATAGATGCAGTTTTGGGGAACTACATATCGGTGTTTGGTTGGAGGGTATTACTGTGGTTTTAAAATATGTTTTAAACTACTAACATTTTTAAAGGATATATATATATATTACTCTATTTTATAGGAACACATTAGACATCATATTCCGATCTCCTAAACTTGGTCCTCTGAATATTCCTCTGAACTAAAAATTTCATGTCTTTTACTTGAAGAAAAATCAATAAAACCTTAGGCCATCCCGAAAAACTATGGACGTCTAATCAATAAGGAAAAATGTATACTTTTCCATTTATCTATATGTCCTTCAGCATCACTTGGTAGTTTTGTATTACTGAGCTTCCCAAAGCTCACTATTTTACTCACCATATCAGGTTAAAAGAATTGATCTCGTTCAACTATCGACATTTGCAATGGGAGTTCCTTTGACTTGGATTGAAGAGTACGGTACAAGTGTAACTAGCGGCATGTAGGACACATTTGAATATTACTCTATTTTATAGGAACATACTAAACATCATATTCCGATCTCCTGAACTTGGTCCTCTGAATATTCCTCTAAACTGAAAATTTCATGTCTTTTACTTGAAGAAAAATCAATAAAACCTTAGGCCATCCCAAAAAATTGTGGACGTCTGAATCAATAAGGAAAAATGTATACTTTTCCATTTATCTACATGTCCTTCAGCATCACTTGGTAGTTTTGTATTACTGAGCTTCCCAAAGCTCACTATTTTACTCACCGTATCAGGTTAAAAGAATTGATCTCGTTCAACTATCGGCATTTGCAATGGGAGTTCCTTTGGCTTGGATTGAAGAGTACGGTACAAGTGTAACTAGCGGCATGTAGGACACATTTGATTTTTATACCGAGTCTAAACTTGTATGATTTTAATTTTGTTTGTAATACATGAATGATTTTCTGAACTTGTATTTTAATTATAAATTGTTTTATGATTTTATGAGCTTTAAAAAAATTACATAAAATACCTTTATGTTGTAAAAAGACAAGAATTGTCCCTAAATGTGGAAAAATAACTCCGAAAAAACATATTGATCTGATGAAACTACTGATGTACATGTAAAATGCTAGTTTTGCTTAAAAAATCTATATAACCAATTTTTAACCTCCAATATGGCAAAAGATTTAGAATTTGTGGTTTTTAGACCAAACCACTTGATAAATAAATAACTAGAATGATTCATATGTTTGAATCGAAGAAAATGACTAAATACCATTGAACTATAAATGACCCAAAGTACCTCTAAGCCCTGGAACGACTAAAACCCTAAAGCTCCAAAATGAATAAATCAATATCGAATACTAAAATGACCTAGAATTTCTATTTCCTGAGCGAACACCCGGAGACTAAATTATCGAAAATACTTTATACGTTTGAATTTCTCGAAATAGCCATATTATATGACCAAGTTGAACTGAATGAAAGTAATGTATGTATTTGAATTGTGGAAAAGACCTAATTACTTAGGAAACTCCAAAGTGACCGGGATAAACTTGAATATTAATTAACCTAAGTACCCTCAATGACCTAGAATTAAGTGAATGTCTTGGATAAGTCTGGAAACACTAATGAACTTATATGTTGTACGGTCTATAAGAGTTTTAAACCACGAATCAAGCACGTCGATATATCTTGATACCGTTGAAATACAAAAAGGAAATAAATACCATGAATCTTAAATACCATGAATCATTATTTTATTCTTATCAGATTAAATTACAAAGAATTCTCCAAGAACCAAATGTCCAAAATGCCCCCAATTTCCTGAATAATGGAATCACTCTTGTCATACATGAAATATCAAGTAACTATGATGCAACAGATTCTAAATACCTTCCTGATTACTTAACGCATTTGAAAATATCTTAATACTATATGATCTTGATAAATCAGTTCCCGAATAATTGATGAATATGTTAGCTATCAAACCCCCTTTTTATAGGGATCTTGATTTTGAAATCCTATTAAACTACAAAGGTTTCATGGTTCCCTACATGATAAATACCAAGTACCTCCGAAGAATAATTGGATCATCTAGTATGTTCCCTTTGTGACATGTAATTGTTTTACCTATTATAAAATGTGATTTTTCTCTCTCTCGAAATTACGGAGTTACTCATGTTTTGATTTACTGTTAATAAACTATGGTTACATGATTTGTGTTCTCTGTTTACATGTTTTCACTGGATAATATAATCATTCCTAATTTTTGGATTATGGGATATATTGGTTACTACTTAATTGTTTTATTGGGACATTATCTGCGTAGGCTGGAATATGGAGGTTCAACTCTGATCAAGCTTGTAATTCCTTACGGACCTAAGAAGACCTTGGGTAGGCTTTAAGACCCTAAAGAACTCCCATGGGTAAATCATAGGATTGTATATGGTGTATAGGTGGACGTCATTCATGTGATTTAAAGAACTACATATTCATTTTTACAAATATACTACTGGATCATGATTTTGATAATAAAGTTAATGCTTAATTTGATTTCTACTGGATACTATATGGGTAGGATTCTAGAGTATGGAGATTTATCTCTGATCAATCCTCATATAGGTTCACACCGATTAGCTGGTAATTCCTTACGGACCTAAGGCGACATTTGGGTAGGCTCTGAGGCCCCGAGAAAATTTCTTGGGTAGGCTCTCAGGCCCTAATAAGCTCCCTTAAGTTGGCTCCTATACCCAATGGGTATAGGGTAAGTCTTATGGATGCAGTTTTGGGGAACTGCATATCGGTGTTCGGTTGGAGGGTATTACTGTGGTTTTAAAATATGTTTTAAACTACTAACATTTTTAAAGGATATATATATATATATTACTCTATTTTATAGGAACACACTAGACATCATATTCCGATCTCCTGAACTTGGTCATCTGAATATTCCTCTGAACTGCAATTTTCATGTCTTTTACTCGAAGAAAAATCAATAAAACCTCAGGTCATCCCGAAAAACTGTAGACGTCTGAATCAATAAGGAAAAATTTATGCTTTTCCATTTATCTACATGTCCTTCAGCATCACTTGGTAGTTCTGTATTACTGAGCTTCCCAAAGCTCACTATTTTACTCACCATATCATGTTAAAAGAATTGATCTCGTTCAACTATCGACATTTGCAATGGGAGTTCCTTTGGCTTGGATTGAAGAGTACGGTACAAGTGTAACTAGGGGCATGTAGGACACATTTGATTTTTATACCGAGTCTAAACTTGTATGATTTTATTTCTGTTTGTAATACATGAATGATTTTCTAAACTTGTATTTTAATTATAAATTTTTTTATGATTTTATGAGCTTTAACAAAAAATTTATTTTTCTCGGATTTTTATTGTGGGTCGCTCCGGTGGCCTTAATGTGACACCTCAGATTGGATCGAGTCACCCGCATCGGTCTGTGGGTGTTGCACAATGTGTTTTGGAAAATAAATGGTTTTTTATGAAAAGATAGGAGTCACCAACAATCATTTTTAAGGTGATATTGGAACACCTAAAATCAGGCAAACTTAATAAAATATTTTATTTTACTAAAGATACCAAGTTTTGGTCTACGAAATCAGAAATCGGGTTCGATAGTTAGTTACGCATGGGGAAGGATTAGCACCCCCACGGCTCCCAAAATTGGTACCTAGTCGATTACCCTATATTTTAAAATTGGAAATTTTTATTTCAAAGTTTTATTTAATTTAAAATCCACTATGTATGCATATTTCAAAAAATAGATATTGATTTACCTGGACTAATAACGACCACCCCAAGCAAAAGTGAAAGCTTCATTGTCAACCTCAAAAATGGGCATTGCCTTAATAATTTAGAAACCATGATGTGGGGTTTTGAAAATGACGTCGATTTACTCAGAGAATTAGTAGCGGTCGCCCCCGGGAAAAAGTGAGAGATGCATTACTAACCCCTAATAAATAAACATTGCCTTATTTTTTGAAATAAAATGCAATCAAACAATTAGTTATGGAATCTAATTAAATTAAATTAATTAATTAAGGATTCCCTCTAACTTAAAGTGTCAAATTATGAAATTTAAAGAACCCATGGGATTAAAACTAAAAGTGTAGGATCTGATATTAATCAAAATCATTTTTAATAAATTATTGAATCGAATAGTCAAAATGGAACCTCAATCATAACGAGGACCAAATCAAAAATTCTCCTAGATAAAGGTATAGTTATGAAATTAAGCCTAAAATGGAGGCTCTAATTATTAACCTAGTCAATTTTAATCAATTACTTGATTCGAATAATTAAAATAGAACTTCGAGAAAAAACGATGACCAAATTAAAAAATCCCTAATTTAAGGACTAAGTTTGAAAATAAATCTAAAATAGAGGCTCTAATTATTAACCTAGTCAATTTTAATCAATTATTTGATTCAAAAAATTAAAATGGAACCTCGAATAAAAACGAGGACCAAATAAAAATTCCCCTAATTTAAGGAATAAGTTTTAAAAATGAATAATCTAGATTATGACTTAAATATTAAAAATCTAAATCAAAAGGTTTATTTTAAAATCTAAAATTCTAGGACTAAATCTGCAAACATTTTGGCAACATCTGAAGTCTTTTAGACAAAAGCTTGCCTCTACGCTTCGAGCCTGTATCTAGTTGATTGGCTCAGTGAGCATGATATTTTGATAGGAGCTTCACATCTACTAATATTTTGTTAACATTTGAGATCTTCTAGACAAAGGCTTACCTCATTTCTCCAAATTATATCAAGTTGATTGGTTCAAGAACATTCATGCTAGTGATGCTTAAAGCGCCTGACTTTATTTCTTGATTTGCATCATTTCCATGATTGCCATGACCTTGTAAAAGTTTCAATTTTCTCATTTCAACTTCTAATTTTGTTCATTTACAAGCATCTTATAAGTATATTAACATAGTTCAAAAGAAAAAAAAAGATTTCTTGGTATTACTTTGAATTGATCTTTTAAAGTGTAGAGAACTCAAAGTAGCCTAAAACCTTGACACTTGTGTTCATTTGTTAAAGAGTATATGTCAAGGAAATATATGTAAGATGAATTCATGTACGTAACTACGTGAGGATAATTATTCAATCCCATCAAATATATTTATCCAAGATGTTTTGATCTGGGACAAACAAACAAGACTATTTCTTGAGAATGAAAGAGGTCCTAGAAGCTGGTAAGGCTTATTCCGCCTCAAATAAAAGTGATGCAAGGGCAAGGGAGACATTCTCCAATCATTGGAACATTTAAGTCTGGCAAATTAGAAGGCTCAAGAATAAAACTTTTCACAATTCTTTTTGACATCATCAATAGTTGACCAAGAAGCAGATTGCCACCTTAATAAGAAGAGGCATGGTTATTTTGGTTTTTTTATATTTCAGCAAAGATTCAAGGAACTCATGTATTTGGCATATTGATCAACCTTCTGAGTAGTTTTGGAAATAATAATATTTTTCGCAATTGAAGATGACATTGATGTTCAAAAGCTTCGTAAGGATTCAAGGCCAACGTTTATCTAGCTGATAGGATGTGATTTTTTATGGATGGTACAAGAGTGAGACCATTCATGGTTGAAATTTCGACACTCAAATAAGGATGAGACATAAAAATACCCACATCAGGGCATGACCAAAGACCAAGATCATGCTGAGATAACAAGATTCAGATAAAGAACGTATTGAGAATGAATATCGCCGCTTAGAATGACAAAAGCAGAAGATAGAGACAAGAAGAGATTACTTTGAAAAACAAATCATTCATGCTTCAGTTGGTGGAATAATCTAGAGAAAACAACTCTGATAGAGTAGACGCGTTTGAAGATGAGGGAGAAAACAGAGGAGGGAGAAAACATGATGAAATGAGTGATTGGATTGTTCTTCAGAAAATGCTAGCTTGAATCGAAAAATTGCCACACCAATATTAGAGTAGAGGCACTAGCAAAGATTGATCAAGTGAAGGAAGATCGAGTTCTCCACTTTGAAGTCAAAAGAAAACTAAAACAATATTTTTGCATCCATGAGAACATCATTTGCATAAGAAAAATGCATTACATTTAGATTGGATTTGTAATACCCCAAATATTAGATCAAGGATTATATAAAAAAGATTTGAAAATTTAAGATTTAATTAAATAAGTGGTAAAAGATAAGAAAAATGATTTAGAATATTGTTTAGACTAATTTGTATCAATATATAAGTTAAGAGGGCACTTTGGTCTTTTAAGAGGGAAATGAATTTAAAAATATATTAGGGATTTTAAATAGGAGGAAAGAGGAAAGTAAAGAATTTCCTACCTTTATTCTTCTTCTTCGTCATGTTGGTATTGATATCATCTCTAGCATAAGTTAAACTCTCATTAGCTAGTGTTTCCTTTAAATTATAGGTTGCTTTGGTAACGTGAAGTGATATATAAGCTTAAAGAAAGAGTAAAGAAGATTAAAACTAAGTGGTGGATATTTTATAGAAGATTTAAAGAAATGGGTTTTTGAATGATATATTGATATATGTGTTTTTATTAAGGATTATTAGTAGAATTGACTTGTCAAAAGATTGAATAAGAGATTAGAAGAATGAAATATGATTAAAAACATGTTTAGAAAAATGATATGATTCTTGAGTTGTGATGTTCTATGAATATGTTAGATGTTAAAGGTATTAAAATGAAGTAAAGTTAGTTGGGTTAAGTAAATAGGAGTTAAATAGTATTGTTAGAGGTAAAAATATAAGATTATAAGGGAAAATTAAGTGAAAATCGAGCTAAAAAATGATAAATCTAGGCAATGGTATCAGAACTGATAGAACAATATCGATACTATAGGTGTAAAAAGGTATAAATGGGACGAATAGTATCGGTACCGATGCAAGTGGTACCGATACTGAAGGGGTATCGATACTAACAAAGGGAAGTATCGATACCATGGATCCAGAATGTCAAAATGGTATTGATACTGAAAGGGAGTATCGATTCCATAGTATAGTAGTATCGATACTGAAAGAAGGGTATCGATACCATGCAATGCAGAATATAGAAATGGTATCGATATCGAAAGGGGGTATCACTACCATAGTATAGAAGTATCGATTCCAGAGTAGTAATACCGATACTATTGAGATTGGAACGGCAAGATAGGTTGAAATTGTTATAGAAATTGAAATAATGATACTTTGAATATTATTAAAGTATAATGCCAAGGAATATACTAACATTTGGAATGGTATATGTCTTGAATGGATGATTGTGTAGATCATAACCAAGCTCCTGAATCTAGCAAGAAAAGGGGGGAAATAAAGTTGTTGATTAGCCAGATATCTCTACATCTTATTAGCAGGGATTATCAGGTGAGTGTATTTATTGCATGCAATTGAGATGAAGATGATTAGTAATTTGTCAAGTTAGAATGTTTTAATTGTAATGTATGTTGTACAGTAGTTAATATGTTTTTATTTCATGTATGGAAAGGATATTGTAAATGAGTTTTATAGTATGAACTGCTCTAAAATGAATGAACAAAATAATAATGTATATGGGTGCATTATAGGCATGAAAGGATGCCAAAATAATAATGCATATGGTGCATTATAGACATGAAAGGATGTCAAAATAATAATGCATATGGGTCCATTATTGGCATGAAAGGATGCCAAAATAATAATGCATATGATTGCATTATTAGTATGAAAGGATACCATAACTAAAATGCATGAAAGGATGCCATAAATGAAATGCATGAAAGGATGCATTAAGGCATGAAAGGATGCCATAACTAAAAATGCATGAACGAATGCATTAAGGCATGAAAGGATGCCATAAATGAAATGCATGAAATGATGCATTAAGGCATAAAAGGATGCATTAAGGCATGAAAGGATGCCATAAATGAAATTAACGAATAATTACTAAAGAAAAATGAAAAGAAAATTGTACAAGAAAGAAAGGTATGTTGGACACACTAAGGATGTTTACGATAATAGTATGAAAGAAGTTTGGTTTCAGTAATAGGGACTTATCTAATCCTTATGGAAGATACAAATTAGTACAAAACTAAGAAATTCATAATAAGTTTATGAATTACTGTATTGGTAGTGGGTGTGCAACCCACGTAAATTATAATAAGTTTGTAAATTACCATATTGGCACGACGTATGCAAACTATAGAATTTTTACTGAATTGAAAGAGTTAAGTGATATTATGAATAATTATTAGAGTAAAAATAGTTCTAAAGTAAAAGATTAATGGCCTAGATGTGCAATTGGGCAGAAAGGTGTCAATTATGCCAGTTAGATGAAAGGTTAAATACATTTGAGTAAAAGATTAATGGCCTAGCTGTGCAAGCGGCAGAAAAGTGTCAATTATGCAAGTTAGGTGAAAGGCTAAAGGCCTTTGGGTAAAAGACTAAAGGAATTATAAGCATTTTGATACAAACAGTGCATAAGTTGTATTAAAGGATGTTATATAGATAAAATGTACAACAATACATAATTGGTATGAATGGTTGTCATAAAGAAAAACGTAAAATGGTTGTCCCTTGTTCCCATATGTAATGGGGTAAGGGGGAGGTAAGATAGTAGGCTGCCCCCAACACTAGGTTGAGAGCAGCTTCTGTAGGAGACCTCTATTATTATGAAATGCCCTTCATGGGACTCGATCCCACGACCTCAAGGTTAAGAACCCCCATGCCCTTCATAAAGAAAAACGTAAATAATACTTAATAGGCATGAAAGGATACCCCAAATGGAAATAAAAAAGGGTGTCTTAACAATGCTTAAGGTGCCGCCCGTGATGATTATAAAAGATACATGATTAATTGGCACTTTAGTACAATACATGTATAGTATTTTCTCATTCAATGTACCCAGGGAAAATAATGAATAATGGGGAAAATATATAGAAGGATAGGTATGTTGGGCCTACTAAGAAAAATTCTGATAATTGTATGAAATAATTATGGTTTAACTGAGAAAGGCTTATCTGGTCCTTATGGATTATGAAATTTAATTCATCATTCAATAGTCATAAAATATTTATGTATAAATTATGATATCTTTACAATATTATGTCTCACTAAGTAAATACTTAATGTGTGTTGATTTCACGCGTAGGGAACAATCCAGGTTTTGCTTAGTAAGGAGTGCAAAAGTAACAACTTTCATCAATTAAAGGTTAACTCGTCAGTGACATAGGGATAATCTTATTCATTTTGAAAACATAGTTCGCATGTAATGAAACTAAAATAAATATTTTGTAATGTATTTTAAATGATAGTTTTAGTATTTTTCTTCTATGAACATCATACTTTATGGTTGTTAAAATTGAAACAAAATTTTACGGGTTTTCAAATGACAACATATTTTAAAAAGTGATGTGACATCCATATCTCGTGTACGGAAAGGTATACAGAATATGGGTGTTACATTTATTGGTTTCAGAGCTATAAGTTTAACCGATTCTTGGCCGAAATCGGGTTTAATTGAATTGAGAAAAAGGATTACATGCCATTAAGATTGTCAAAGTTATTGATGGGGTGTCAATTAGAGTGTGATTGATGTCACTCCTTATCAACTTGAGTGTTATTCTTATATATGTCCTAATGGATGTCAGAAACTAAGGACAAATATAAAAAAGTAGATGATATTGAAAAGAAGGTCGAGATCAAAATCGACCAAAGAGAATCCAACGTGATTTCAGAACCATACCGTAGAAGGGTAGAAGTTGCTAAGGATTTTCCTCCATTCTATGGAAGGAGTGCCCCAGCGTTTAACGATGTTTTTTTCATTTGAGAAAATGAGTAAGCGGTAAATACATTGACTGCTAAAAGCTTAAAGAAAGATGAATTATTAGTAGATCAATGGATTATGAGTTGTTTAAGAATAAATGTTAAGTTTTATGGACCTAATAGAGTTACTTTTAGAAGGTAATTGGTGAAAATGGATTTTCTACCCATTTCATACTTCAATAAATTATTATTTAAAATCGAGATTAATTCTCAAGAACTTGGAAAATTGTCAAGTTCGTAATGATAGGAAAAAGAGTAAATTTCTTTAATAGTGTAATTTTTTTAGCATTAACTACTATGAAGTTTTTGCTACAAAGTTGTCAAGTATTCTTATTGAATGATGTGGATAACTAGACTTTCATAGTTGAGAGAGAAAATGTAAAGATTCGAGGGGATATGTTCCCGGTGAACTTGATGGAATTATCATTTGATAAGTTAATATTATATTGAGTATAGGTTGGTTGTCTCCAAAGACGATTAATTCAAAAAAATACAGAGGGTATGGAAATTATAGTTTTTGGAGAGAAAGAAAAAATCATTGTTCAAGGTAACATCGATAAAGATTGTGAAGAAAATGATGTCAAAAATATATATATAGCTTTTATAGCTAATGTGATAGATACTCAAATAATTAAAGTATAATTTTTTGATAATTTCACAAAACTTGGGAGTTTATAGATGTCTTTTTCAGGTAAATTTATTGAGTATCTCCAGATCGATAGGTTGAATTCAAGGTTGATGGTTATTAAGATATTGAATATATTTCTATGATTTAGTATCAAATGATTTAAGTGAGTCAAGAGAATTAGGGGCTCAATTATAAGAGTTAATTGATCAAAGTTTTATCAGCCCAAGTTTTTCATATTGGGAAGTATTTGTGTGATTAACGAAAAGAAAGATAAACCTATGTTGTTATGCATAGATTTTGGCAGTTAAATAAGACTCTTCGAGAGAAGAACTTGTATGTCAAACTATACAATATAAGAACAGATCCTAAGGAAAACTCATGCTGTAGTAATTGAAAACTCCCAAAGAATGATCCTGAAGTTCGAATTTCTTTGAGGACTTATTGGTTACTATCGAAGGTTAGTGAAAAACTTTTCAATGTTAGCTTTGCTGCTAACCAGGTTGTTAAAGAAAGATATATCTATTATAGGACGGAAAAGAGGTCAAGAGAGTTGTGAAATGCTAAAGAGGATTGTAATAGAGACACCAGTGTTTATACATCTTGAGCAGGGTAAAGGATTATGATGTGATCATTGATTATCTTCCAGGAAAGGTCAAGGTTGTTGCAGATGTACTTGGTCATAAACCTTTGGCAATTTTGTGAGCTATGGATGTGCGATTAGTATTGAATGAAAAGGGTACTATAAGTTGAATTAAAGATGAAGCTGATGTTTTTATTAGATCGGAATCTAGTTGGCCCTAAGATAATAAAAAAATTAATTAAAAAATGAAAGTGACACAAGATAAATTGTTAAGATCACTTTCGATTCACAAAAGTCTTATGATAATCTAAAGAGAAAAGAGATTGAATAAACAAGAAGGTAATAAATTTTTTTCTGAAAGTATTGCGGTGTGGACTGAGTTCAAGAGTTATTGAACCTTATGAGATTTTTATTATTTAGTTTTTGCCTCCCGAAATGGACAAGACCTATAATGTTTTCATGTGTCATTACTTGTTAATTACCGATCAGATCCATAGCATGTTCTTAAATTAAGGAAAATAGAGTTCGACCGGAGTTGAATTATGAAAAAGAACCAATACAGATCTGGACTCGAGAAAATCCAGAAACCTTGTAACCAAACAATTCCTCTAGTTGAATTGTGGTGGTAAATGTAACACCCATCTCCCGTATACTCGTCCCCTATAAAAATTGGTTTCAATTCGATTAACCACAAAATAGAATATTTTTGAAAGCAACAAACTAAAATCTTCACTTAATTACATTACAAAATGTTTATCATAATTTAATTACATGCCAACTAAGTTCTTAAATTGAATAAGATTGTCCTACCATTACTGATGAAAGTCAACCTTAACTAATAATACCCACTGCCACTGCTGCACTCCTTACTTAATCTATCTTCGCTTGTACTTACGCGTGGAAACAACACAAGTTAAGTATTTACTTAGTGAGACATACGATTATAAAGTAACCTTTATATATATAAGTATGTCCTTTTTATTTAATTTGTACTAAATCGTATATTCCTTAAGGATTCTATGATCCTTCTCATTTAAATTGTATTCCATTCACAATTATCTTAAGTATTTTAGTATGCCTAGCATACCTATCTTCCTTTATATTTTCCTTCTCCGTTTATCTCTCGTCCTAAACCTTTACTTTCATTGATAGCATCCCAACATGCTTATAATACACCATTATACCATTTCCATTATGGCATCCTTTCATGCCTTTTATACACTATTATGTATTTTCTTTTATGGCATTCTTTCATGTATTTTATGTTCTGTTTACATTTTCCTTTATAACATACATTCATACTAATTATACATTGTTGTAAATTATATATATATATATATATATGAACCATTCATATCACAATACATTAAAATTCCTTTATCCTCTTACTCATCATTGTTTAACCCTTTATCTAACTGGCATAATTAACACCTTTCTGCCAATTGCACAACTAAAACTCAAAGACACTTAGTCTTTCATCTAGCTGGCATATATAACACCTTTATGTCATATGCACAAACCTTTACATCCTTTATTTTGGAATAGCTTCTATTCTAATACTTACTTTCAACATCAATTCACTATCTTTTAATTGATTATAACCCTTATACATTTGCACCCTTAGTGCTCACATGGTAATTTACCAATTTCTTATTTCTGTTCATTTATTAATATGCACACATAGTGCTTATACTGTTACTTCTCAACCATTTCTATAATCTATATGGTTGGCATGCCCATTACCAATATAAAGATCATTTTTTTTCTTATTATGAGATTCTTATGTTTATACACATATATTTCCTATACGAAAATTCATATACTTAGTATGATTTCTTTGTCATTTTAGAACACGAAGTACCCTTATCTAGAAATTATACACTTAGTGTGATTTCCTTATCCTTTTATCACACAAAGTCCCCTTATCTGGAAATTCATACACTTAGTATGATTTCCTTATCATTTTAGCACACAAAGTGCCCTTATCTGGAAATTCATACACTTAGTATGATTTCCTCTTTTATGTTGATAATGACCCATATGCATTTCAACTTTGGCATCCTTTCATGTCAATAATGCACCCATATGCATTATTTTGTTATGCCGATAATGTACCCATATACATATAAGCTAAGGCATCTTTTCATGCCATTAATGCACCCAGATGCATTATTCTTTTATGCCGACAATGTACCCATACTAAAGGGGTATCGATACTGATAGAACTGTACCGATACTACAAGTGTAAACAGGTATAAATGGGACGAACAATATCAATACAGATGCAAGTGGTACCGATACTAAAGGGGTATCGATAATAATAAAGGGAAGTATCGATACCATGAGTCTAGAATGTCAAAATGGTATCGATACTGAAAGGGAGTATCGGTACCGTAATATAGTAGTATTGATCTGAAAGAAGGGTATCGATACCATGCAACACTGAATATTAAAATGGTATAGATATCAAAAGGGGGTATCAGTACCATAGTGTAGAAGTATCGATACCAGAGTAGTAGTACCGATACTATTGAGCTTGGAACGACAAGATAGGTTGAAATTGTTATAGAAATTGAAATAATGATACATTGAATATTATTAAAGTATAATGCTAAGGAATATACTAACATTTGGTATGGTATATGTCTTGAATGGATGATTGTGTAGATCATAACCAAGCTCCTGAATCTAGCAAGAAAAAGGGAAAAATAAAGTTGTAGATTAGTCAGATATCTCTACATCTTATTAGTGGGGATTATCAGGTGAGTACATTTATTGTATGCAATTGAGATGAAGACGATTAGTAATGAGTCAAGTTAGAATTTTTTTAATTTTATTGTTTGTTGTACAATAGTTAATATGTTTTTATTTCATGTATGGAAAGGATATTGTAAATGAGTTTTAGAGTATGAGCTGCTCTAAAATGAATGAACAAAATAATAATGCATATGGGTGCATTATAGGCATGAAAGGATGCCAAAATAATAATGCATATTGGTGCATTATAGGCATGAAAGGATGCCAAAATAATAATACATATGGGTGCATTATAGGCATGAAAATATGCCAAAATAATGATGCATATGGGTGCATTATCGACATGCAAGGATGCCAAAATAATAATACATATAGGTGCATTATTGGTATGAAAGGATGCCATAACTGAAATGCATTAAAGGATGTATTAAGGCATGAAAGGATGTCATAAGTGAAATGCATGAAAGAATGCATTAAGGAATGATAGGATGCCTTAACTAAAAATGCATGAACAGATGCATTAAGGCATGAAAGGATGTCATAAATGAAATGCATGAAAGGATGTATTAAGGCATGAAAAGAGGCCATAACTAAAAATGCATGAACGGATGCATTAAGGCATGAAAGGATGCCATAAATGAAATAAATGAAAGGATGCATTAAGGCATGAAAGGATGCCATAAATAAAATTAACGAATAATTACTAAATAAAAATGAAAAGAAAAATGTACAAGAAAGAAAGGTATGTTGGACATACTAAGGATGTTTACGATAATAGTATGAAAGAAGTTTGGTTTCAATAATAGGGACTTATCTAATCCTTATGGATGACACAAATTAGTGCAAAACTAAGAAATTCATAATAAGTTTATGAATTACCGTATTGGTAGTGGGTGTGCAACCTACGTAAATTATAATAAGTTTGTGAATTACCGTATTGGCACGACGTATTCAAACTATAGAATTTTTAATGAATTGAAAGAGTTAAGTGATATTATGAATAATTATCAGAGTAAAAACAGTTCTAAAGTAAAAGATTAATGGCCTAGCTGTGCAATTGGGCAGAAAGGTGTCAATTATGCCAGTTAGATGAAAGGTTAAATACATTTGAGTAAAAGACCTAGCTGTGCAGGCTGCAGAAAAGTGTCAATTATGCAAGTTAGGTGAAAGGTTAAAGCCCTTTGGGTAAAAGACTAAAGGAATTATAATGCATTTTGATATAAACAATGCATAAATGATATGAAAGGATGTCATATAGATAAAAGTACAACAATGCATAATTGGTATGAATGGATGTCATAAAGAAAAACGTAAGCAATACTTAATGGGCATGAAAGGATGCCCCAAATGAAAATATAAAATGGTGTGTTAACAATGCTTAAGGTGCCACCCATGATGATTATAAAAGATACATGATCAATTGGCACTTTAGTGCAATACATGTATAGTATTTTCTTATTGAATGTACCCAGGGCAAATAATGAATAATGGGGAAAATATATAGAAGGATATGAATGCTGGGTCTACTAAGAAAAATTTTGATAATTGTATGAATAATTACGGTTTAACTAAGAAAGACTTATCTGGTCCTTATGGATTATGAAATTTAATTCGTCATTCAATAGTCATAAAATAATTATGTATAAATTGTGATATAGTTACAGTATTATGTCTCACTAAGTAAATACCTAACGTGTGTTGATTTCACGCGTAAGGAACAATCAAGGTTTTGTCGAGTAAAGAGTGCAACAATAACAACTTCCATCAATTAAAGTTTGACTCATCAGTAACATAAGGATAATCTTATTCATTTTGAAAACTTAGTTGGCATGTAATGAAACTAAAGTAAATATTTTATAATGTATTTAAAATGATAGTTTTAGTATTTTGCTTCTATGAACATCATACTTTGTTGTTGTTAAAATGGAAACAAAATTTTACGGGTTTTCAGATGACAAAATGTTTTAAAAAGTGATGTGACATCTGTATCTCGTGTATAGAAAGGTATATGGAATTTGGGTGTTACAACATTCATACCTTCATGAATAGATACATAGTTCTTCACTGATATTTTGAGAAAAGTAAAAGATTTGTGATGTCAAGATCTTGAGAAGAGAAAATCATAATTCAAACCTCAATTAGAGGAAATCATATTAGAGAGGCAAAACCTAAAAAAACAAAGAATCCTAATCCACAAAAGAATCATTGCTTTGAAGCGGGGCATGTTACCTAACCACCAAGATGTTGTCTTATGATTTATTAAAAAAATGAGAAAACAATTTTCAAAGTTTATTACTTAGTAGTTTTTTTCCAAAATTAGTAAGTCATTCCGGCCATCTATAAGATCTTCGAGCCTAATGTTTTCATATGATATTTGTGGGAAAATGAGAAATCAATTTTCAAAGTTTCTCATTTAGTACGATGAATTTTTATCTCATTTCAAACATTTTTTTGTTAAAACAAATTTCATCTCCCTCGAGACAGTTTTCCTTAAAATACAATTTTGAAATTATTTCTCTCGAGACAAATATTTATCTCAGTTGAGATGTTTTCTCTTGAAATACAAAATTTGAAAACATTTTGTTCAAATTTTCATCTTACTTGAGATTACTTCTCTTGAAAACAAAATTTTATATCGCATGAGATAGTTTATCTTGAAACACAAACTTTAAAATCATTTCACTCAAAAGAAATCTCATATGAGATTGCTTCTCTTGAAGAAAAATATTTTCACTCATTTATTTTCGTCCAAATTTTGAATATTTGAAAGGAATTCCAAAGTTAACAGATATTTCATTTCACAATTCTATGTTGAAGAAGAAGAATTCAGTAAAGAAGTAATCCACATCTTTATTTTTGAAAGTAGTGGATCTCACCAAAGATCCAAGGACCTTCGGGTCAATATCTTCAGGTACTTGAAACACAATTGTTACTGACATGACATCCTTTTTATAGACTCAAATCCATCACAGAATGATGTGGATCGAAATTTCCAATGAAAGGATTCATAATAAGAAGAACTCATCTGAAGAGGGAGAAGAAGTTCATAATGAGAAGAATTTCAACCTTTTCTCAAAACCATCACAGAAGGAAGTGTATCAACATTTCCAATAGAAGGGTCATAATGAGAATAACTCGTCCAAAGAGGGGAAAAAGGTTCATAATGAGAAGAATTTGTTCACCTTTTTGCTTGATTTGATCACAAAATGAGATAGACTAACATTAACATTTTGTTCAATTCCATCACAAAAAGAGGTGGATCAACATTGTCATTCTTTCTAGATTTCATCACATAAGGAGGTGGATCAACATGATCGAAAGAAGAAGAAGATCATATAGGAGAGCTTGTTCGACCCAAACATGACCTTTATGAAAGAATTTACAGTTCATATAGGCAAACTCACATAATCTTTCAACAAGAGAAGAACAATCTTTTGATTTCCTTGTGTAAAGGAGTTAATTTTTGAAGATTAATTTTTTAGTTGATACAAAAAATAAAACAAAACAAAAAAAATGAGAAAATGAATGAAGATAAAAAAGAAAAGAAAAAATGAGAGAATAAATAAATAAACGACAGAAACAAATCCTTAGAGGTGCTAATTAATGGTGATTGTCTTTTGAAGGTTCATTACCTGTTAGATTGGGGCAAACCAAGTGGAGGATTTTCATACACATATAGGACAGAACGTTCAATTGAAAATATGGACACAAAAAACAATAGAAGATCGAAGTGGGACATTGGTGCCAGGACAATCTAGTTGCAATCAAATCAGGAAAAATTAGGCCATTATTTATCTTTGCTACGTTTCTGTTTCCACAACAACGAGAAAAAAGGGGTAGATGTAATACCCTAATTGTTTCTGAGCATTTTCAATCGGATTGAATATATTCAAAGATTAGTTTGAAGGTTATTTTGAGTGTTGATGTCAAATTGAGTGGCGTCGGTGAAGTACGGTTCGTGGAATTTATCTTCAACTATCTTGTTTCTTCATTTGTCCTTAGATTCAAAATCTCGATTTCTTCATTGTGAGATAAGATCTGGTCATCTTACTTTTCCATCAGCCTCAATAATTTGTTAAAAACAACACATTCTACCTTATTTTTGCACTCATAGATTTACACTAAACACAGGCCACTGAAATTTATCTCATGATTAAATTTAGAAACATTTAGGCCATTAATGATTGGGACACCTGCAAAGAAAATTTGGAACGAATATATACATATGGAAGAGTACTAGACATTTGTATGAAATGAATAAAAGAATAAAAATGTCGAAAATGAAAATTATCTAAAATGAAAAAAATGTAAAGAATTATAAAGAATGTGAAAAATGTATAAAATAATTGCCACGGAGAAATAAAAGAAATCATCTTCGATTGTAGAAAAAAGTAAAATGAACATAGCATCCATCACAAAAGATTCCTTAATGCTTGCGGGCAAAAGCATAAGGGTTAATTCTGAGTATTTTTCTAAATTTAATCTAAAAACTACAAGAAGATCCTATGTAGTCCAATTCTCCAGTTTTCTCTTCAGGGAAACAAGGTCAGATTTCAACCACAAATTTTCCAACCCCACCATCTTCAGGCATCACACTGACGTGCAACTCTTTATCCTTCATCTACTTTTCTTCTTCAATTGCTTCTACCAAATATGGCTCAGCATTGATCTTTACAAATTGAAAAGTATTCTTCAAATGACCCTAAATACTATCATATTCTTTCAAGCTAACCTTTTTCACTTCTTCTTGCTTTTTCAGCTCTTTGTTCCCGAGTTGGAAATTGGGCCCAAATTTGGATCCAAAATGATCTTCTTTAAATATTATAGTCTTGGTTAGGTTTTGAGCATCTATGCTGCAATGATTGGAGTGTTTGTCAAACTTTTGGAAATATCTAAGCCCCCTTTCCATTATAAAATCCGATATAGGAATATGAGATGTTCTGAGGGTTGTATCTGACCAATTTGTTCTTAAACCTATGGGCCAATATCGGATTACATCCATTGAAACCTTTTTGGTTGAATTTCCCTTCTTCTCCTCTTTCAAAATGCGGCCTTCACAGGATTTGACTACATTAATCTCTGTTAAGAAAGATATTTATAGGCATCGACTATAGTATTTCCTTTCATGCCTTGTACATCTGAATTTTTCTCTCCATAGGATCTTGAAATTTTCCTTCAAGGTTACTAGAAACCTTGGCTGAACATTCTAAGGTTTTAGTATGGTTTTCCAAGGAAACTCCTTATAAGACTATTTCTCGTTCGGAGGCCTATGCGGCTAGACATAAGGTGGTGCAACTACTCTGACTTTGAGCATTTCAAAATGTAATTTTTCGCACGAAAAGTGGTAGAGAGGGAACTTAAAATTCTGTGATTTTCTTTTTCATCATCTAACTTTCCTAATGAAATGCTAGCATGTATTGTCTATGAAGATTGAGCTTGGTTATCATGACTTGATGATTGTGTGGGATTGAAACATTGAATCATAAGAGTTTGACCCTTATTAGCTTTCTTGATCTGCATTTGGTCTTCCTCTATGCCATTCTTCTTTGAATGAGACCCATCACTCCTAAGGAAACCTTCATCTTTCATTAATTCTTTATTCATTATTAATTTAGCAGAGCCTTCTAGAACCACATATAACTTATGGATCTGGCTTGAGTTACCTTGCTCTTTAATAGGTTCTTCATCATTTGTTGATGTCATTTTGGCCCTACTACTGACATTCAGAATCCCACTCAAAGCTTGTACAGCGGGATCTTCTAGTGGCTTATCTCCATGGATAACAACATTCACCATCTTCATTAATTTGAACATTTTTCCCTTGACTCATCTTGGAATTTCCTTACTTGATCAGTCATTTCTTGTTGATTTTTGACAAGTTGCTCCTAGAGTTTATCGATTCTACTAACACATGCTAAAATTTGGCTTTTATCTCTCTTTAAGAAGACCGAGATGACTCTAATTTGCTTTCAGAATTTCTATCATGGAATGCTCCACAAGTTACTCTCAAATTTTCATGATTGAATGCACGTAAAAAGGTTAAAAAAACATAATGCAAATGCATAATGTAAAGATGCAAGCAAAGATGCAAAGATGTGAATGCAAATAGAGATGAAAATGGAAATGTAAATGCAACGAAGGTGTTGATTCCAAAGTAATTGTCATAAAACAACTTCCAAGGAACACACAATGGCTCAATACCCTGAGGTAGACGAAAACTACAAATCATGACATACTGCTTGATTTCCTAATTTTCGACCGAATATGCAAGGAAACAATCTACTTTTATCTTTGGCTTGATGGAAATTTCCAATGCTTAGACTTCTTTTCTAGAAATGCATTTGTTGGGTGTCCATAAGCGATTAGCATCATCCACTGTCTCGTGTTAGCTTTCATTGTTGCTTGATAACTTCTAATATATTATTTCTTTTTGGCTACTTGTATCAGCATCATTGCAGCATCCTTGGAAAGCTTGTTCTACTGCATTATTTGAGCTTTTTGTGTTCTAACTTGGTGCACCTTCTTCAACTACTTCCTAGAGCACTCTTCTAGATCATTGATGCATTTTCGCAGTTCTATTCTACCTGTCCGAATAACATTGTCATATTGAAAGCCTTTCAATAAGGCTATTAACATGGGAATCAATATATTCTATGAAAGTACATGTATGAAACATGTGTTAATTCCAAAGTAATTATCCTATAACAACTTTCAAAGAACACACAATGTCTCAATACATCAAAGCAGATAAAAATTAATTTTATCTATCCCTTCTTGTTGCGTTATTGTTTTGAAAGTCATCTTATTTGGATAAATAACTCAAGTATTAACACCATGTTTATACACAAACAAAGTAAGGCAAAAAGTAAAATCAAGAGGAAATGGGGGTTAGTAAAGCTAAAATGATAATCAAACAAAAGAAATGTGTATTAGAAAAAATATGAATTGATAAATAAACCATAAATACAATACATAAAACACACTCAGACATTTAAAAACCTGACCACATGCATTCTAATTCTCTTAAGATATCCACATGGCTCTAAGGGATGGGCCTACTAAATTCTCTACATTGTGTTTGGTTCTAAAAAAAGGTTCATAAACTAACCTTACGACCTGCTAAGGTGAACAAGGACTTCGATCCTGGCCCATTACAGACTTTGCATATCGAATTCAGTATAGGGGATTACATCACTAAATATTATCAAGGAAAACAGTATCATGACAGACATAAAAAATTCTTTCAAGAGGTACTCTGCAAGACCTACACAAGGAAAAACAATATTCTTTGGTGGTGTGGCATTTCCCACTACTTAGGTGAAACGGGACAGAGCTCGGGTTTAGCTATAATATGCAACAGTTCTATATATTCAAATAATTGAAAGCATTAACCATAGAGAAAATCTTATTTTTTTTAAAAAAACATAATGAATCATGAATTAAATAAATTCGAACTCAGAATTTCAAACTTTTAAAATATAGGGTTATCGATTTATGGCTCGACTCTCTTTTTGTTTAAAAACCAATTGTCCACTGCAGAGTTGCCAAGCTGTCGTAACTGATTTTCGGAGGGAAGATTGATCCTAAGTGTTTTGGAAAATAAAGGGTTTTTATGAAAAGATGAGAGACACCACCAATCATTATTAAGGTGAGATTGAAATACCTAAAACCAGATAAACTTAATAAAACATTTTATTTTACTAAAAATACAAGTTTTGGTCTACGGAATTAGAAATCAGATTCAGAGTCAGTTACGCATGGGGAAGGATTAGCACCCCCACGGAACCCAAAATTGGTACCTAGTAGATTACCCTATATTTTAAAATTAGAAATTTTGAGTTCGAAATTTTATTTTAAAATCCACTATGTATGCATATTTAAAAAAAGATGTTGATTACCCTCAATAAATGGACATTCCCTTAATAATTTAGAAACCATGATATATGATTTTGGCAAGGATGTCGATCTACTTCGAGAATCAGTAGCGGTCACCCCGGGCAAAAGTGGGAGATGCACTACTAACCCCCTAATAAATAAACATTGTCTTATTTTTTGAAACAAAATGCAATCAAACAATCAATTATGGAATCTAATTAAATTAAAATAAATTAATTAAGGATTCCCTCTAACTTAACTTAAAGTGTCAAATTATGAAATTTAAAGAACGTAGGTGATTAAACCTAAAAGTATAAGATATAATATTAATCAAATCATTTTAATAAATTATTGAATCAAATAGTCAAAATGAAACCTTGAGCATAAGTGAGGACCAAATCAAAAATTCTCCTAGATAAAGGACTAGTTATGAAATTAAGCCTAAAATGGAATCTCTAATTATTAACCTAGACAATTTTTACTCAATTACTTGATTTGAATAATTAAAATGAAACCTCGAGCCAAAACGAGGACCAAATTAAAAAATTCCCTAATTTAAGGACTAAGTTTGAAAATAAGCCTAAAATGGAGGCTCTAATTATTAACCTAGTCAATTTTAATCAATTATTTGATTCGAACAATTAAAATAAAACATCGAGCAAAAGCGATGACCAAATTAAAAGTTCCCCTAATTTAATGAATAAGTTGGAAAACTAAATAATCTAGATTAGAACTAAAGTGCAAATTAAGCAGCAAGCAATTCGAAATAATAATAACAAAAACAAGTGACCATATTGTAAAAGAGTAAAACAGTGTATCATAATTAAAATAAATAGAACATGTATAAATGACCAAAACATAAAACAAATAAAATTAATATGCTCATAATCAACATAAGTAAAAAGGGAGAAAATCTAGTGACTAACGTGCAAAAAGGTGCTAAACGTATGATAACTAAAGGGTGATTAACCCCTAAATTCAAAATAAATGCTAATATTAGTCATTTTAGGTTGAACACTTCTGAACCTAAACTGAAAATAAGGACAAGGCTGTCTTCTCATGTGCGGCAGCCGCACCCAAAGAAGACCAAGGGCCCTTCAACGGCCGGCCACCACGCCTCGCCGGTGGCTCACCGTTAGGCTCCGAACGCCCTCAACCATGGCCGAAGAGGCCAAACAACGCCCAAAACGAAGAAACCCCCATCCTTCTCTCTTCTCCCCTCCAAACGTGGCCGAGAAGGCCAAACGCCGAAACCCTATCACATGTTCTACTCCTATTCACTGCCGCCGCTCACTCAGGAAATTAAGAACCAGCGTCGCTCATCGCTTCGGCCACCATCAACGGTGGCCGAACGCCCCTAAACCTATCCTAAAAGGCTGCCTTGACTATCCTACGACCTACCCGACTATCCCCGACGAGGACCCCGGCGGGAAAGGTAACAAAACAATTCTCTCTACTATTTTTCTTATATTTTTGTGTATTTTTTGCTTGGAAAATCGAAGAGTAACTGCTATCAAAAAAGAAAGGGAAAAATGAAAACCTTTGAAAGAAGTGTTCTTGTATTTGCTTGTTTTTTCGAATGAGTGGAAGATCTTTACAAGTTTCAGAGAAAAGAAAGGGGGAGGATCAATCTCCTCCCTATTACAAGGCTTTCTTTTGTAAAATAAAGGAGCTGCTATTTTTTTCAAAGAGATCGAAGAACCCCCTAAATTTGCTGTTTTTGTTCGGTTTTATATGACCCAAGTGATAATTCACAAAATTACATTACTTTCGTTGTTTTTGTTTGCTTGCATGGATGATGATTTGGTGCTGATGACGAACGCCGTGGCTTGCTGTGGAGAGGAGACCAACTTGCGTGTTACTCGGTTGCTAGTGTGGAGCCTTCTTGCTGTAGGCTTGCTGGCGTGGATGAGGTTGGGGACCGGTTTTGGTGCTGCTGATGTAGTGCAAAGGAGGCCAGCTGGGAGGCCACTCACGTTGGAGCTAAAGGTGGCGGTTACTTCACTTGTGGCTAGGGTTCTGTCTTCAATTTGGGCTCGGTGTAAAAACGGGCTTTGATTTAATTTGGGTTGATTTTTAAATGTAATTGGATGAATGGTCCCTATGGTTTATGTAAAAAAGTCACATGGTTTTTATTGTAAAGTGGACACTTGAACATTAATATTTTTGGTTGTAAAAAAATTAGTTCAATTTGGGCTTCATATCTATGAAGAAAATGCATGGTTCAAAATCCAAATAAGCACCAAAGCATTAATGCTCTTGTCAACTACACAATTCCACGACCTGCACTTCACCGACTCCACTCAAATTGACATTGACACTCGAAATAACGTTCAAATCGATCCTTGAATATCTTCAATCTTCGAAATGCTCAAGCAAAACCAGGGTATTACACAATCATTTAAAAAATATCGAGACTAGACCTTCAAGTAGGATCAAACGACATTTTTGATAAATTTAAATAAAAAATAATTCTTTTTCCATCCTCTTGATTAATTTTAATATGTCATCATTGTATTTATTTCACCAGAGGATATCTAATTATTTTAAATCACCAGAAACGGACTGTCAGTTAGGTTATAACAACCTTTTTCGATAATTTAAAATAATCAAATATTACCTTTTAATTGAATTATGAAAAATGTCAGATTATGCTTGTGAGACTATCATGGTTTACAATAAAAAAAATGTCATGCAATCAATAACATACTCATAAAATATTAATTAAAAAATTTGAAGAATCAAATCAAAGAATCAATTTAGTTAAAATCTAAGATCAGAATGCAAAGAATCAAAATAAAATGCACAAATGAAATAGACAAATGATTAAAAGCATAATTGTAAATCTAAAAGATATAAAAATTAAATGTAAAAATATAATAATATCAAAATTACCAAAAATAATAAAATAAAATAGTAAATATTCAAATAAAGATAATAATAAAATGTAAAAATGTAAAATAATATAAAATAATAAATGATGATAAATAAAAATTAAATGGAGATAAATAAAAATAAAATATGTATAAAATATAATATGATACATAATAAAATTCAATAACATAAAAAACAACAACAACAACAAAACCCAATTCCCATATGCAATGGGGTAAGGGGGAGGTAGGGTAGTAGGCTGCCCCCAACGCCAGGTTGAGAGTAGCTTCCGTGGAAGACCTCCGGCAGTTAGAGAATTAAAAATATAGATAAAATGCAATGCATGTATAAATAAATACATAAATACATAGTTGAACATTATTCATATGCAGTCATTAATATCATTAATATCACATGCGCGTCTGTAATGGGAAGTAATCCCTGCCAATAAATCCCTGCAAAAAAATCTCTGCATATATACAGAAACGTAAGACCCGACTAAATTTAAAAGTGAAGAGAATGGTACACAGAAGTCAACGGTAGCAAGCCCCAGTTCTAAGCCTTCATAAATACCAATAACAGAAACGTATAAAAAGTATAAGTCATGGAAATTACTACAAAGCATTAAAAGAAGACAGAGATGATACACCCTAAAGATGTGACCCACACTACTCGACTACCCTAGTCTTAAGTCTCCATACTTTCCTATCAGAGGTCATGTCCTCGGAAAGGGCTAAATCCATCAAATCAGATCTCAAGCAGTCTTCCCACTTCCGCCTTGGTCGTCTTCTCCTTCTGACACTGTCGACTGTAATCGACTCTACCCTCCTGACCGCATCCGACGGTAGTCGCCTAAAGACATGCCCAAACCACCGTAGTCTTCCCTCCCTCAATTTTTCGAAAACAGACACCACCCCCAAGGACATCCTAATAGCAGAGTTTGTTGTCATATCCCACAGAGTCCTACCGCATATCCATCGAAGCATTCTCATTTCTGCGGCCTCTATCCTCCTTACGTGATCCTTCTTAGTTGCCCAACATTCTGATCCATACAACAGCGCTGGTCTTATTGTCATTCTATAAAATTTTCCCTTTAGTTTTAGAGGCACCTTCTTGTCACACAAAACTCCAGTAGCGGCCCTCCACTTTAGCCATCCCGCCTTTATATGGTGTGTAACGTCATCATCTACACCCCCATGTTTATGTATCATAAACCCTAGGTACTTGAAACAATCCTTAGAGGGATGAACGTATCCTTCTATGCATACTTCTACATCTTCATCGTTTTGGTCCCCACTGAAGTTTGAACACAAATACACTGTCTTTTCAATATTGATCCTTAGACCTTTTTCTTCCAAAGCAGTCTTCCAGATAGCCAGTCTACTATTCAACTCAGATTTTGTTTCAGCAACTAGGATAATGTCGTCAGCGAAAAGCATACACCATGGTACACCAACTGGTACCGTACAATAGATGTCGTCCATAATCAAGGCGAAGATGTATGGGCTAAGAGCCGACCCTTGGTAGAGTCCGATTTCCACCGGGAATGCCTCGGTGTTGCCAACTGTAGTCCTGACGTATGTAGTAGATCTACAATACATATCACGAATTGCCTGGATATAAGTAGTTGGGGTCCATCTCATTTCCAAAGTCTTCCAGATCGTATCGCGGGGAACGTTATCATAAGCCTTCTCAAGGTCAATGAACGCCATGTGAAGATCTCTAGACTTTTCCCTATATTTCTCCATAAGTCGTCGAAGTAGATGAATCGCCTCCGTGGTAGACCTACCTGGCATGAAGCCAAATTGGTTTTCCGAAACCCTTGTAACTTGTCTCAACCTAGCCTCTATCACTCTTTCCCATAGCTTCATGGTATGGTTGAGTAGTTTAATACCTTTGTAATTACCACAACGTTGGGGATCTCCTTTATTCTTATAGATTGATATCACCGTAGACTCTCTCCACTCCTCTGGCATCTTGGCAGTCTCTAAAATAATATTAAAGATATTGGCCAACCACTTAACTCTCTCTTCTCCTAGGGCCAACCACACAGTGATAGGAATTTGATCAGGACCGACAGCTTTGTCCCTTCCCATCTTTCTAAGAGCCATTTTGACTTCCTCAAACCCAATCCTACTTGTAGGGCAATCATTGGCCGTAGTATGATGGTCGGCTGACCCAATAACGGTACTATCTCTACAGGGAGAGGCACCGTCATTAAATAAGTCAAAGAAGTAACTACCCCAAACCCTCTTAATATCATGATCTTTCGCTAAAAGAACACCATTGTTGTCCTTAATAAACCTAATGCTACCTAGATCTTTTTTCCTATTCTCCCTAGATTTTGCAAGCCTGAAGATGTCATTTTGTCCTTCCTTGGTGTCTAATCTCTTGTACATTTCCTTGTATGCCTTATCCTTTGCTTTAGCCACCGTTTTCTTGACTTTCCACTTTGCGTCTTTGTATCTTTGTTTAGCTCTCGACCTTTCTTCGTCGTCATTGCATTGTAGAAACTCCTTGAAGCAAGTTTGCTTTGTCTTCAACTTAGTTTGGACTTCGTCGTTCCACCACCACGATTCTTTATGTTCCTTGGCCTTCCTTGTCGACAACCCCAGGGTGTTTTTGCCCACCTCTCTGATGGAATTTGCCATATTTTTCCATAACAAATCTGCATTATTTGAGTTTGTAGTTCCAAAACCTGTATTAGACAAAACCTTACTCCTAAAGTCACCAGTTGTCGCTCCATGTAACTTCTTCCAAAGTATCCTAGGTTTACCAAGTTTAGCCCTCCTATGAGTGCTCCGCCCGTGCGGTACGCGGAACACCAAAACCAACAATTTGTGTTGTGATACACATGCTCTTCAGGGAACACCTTACAGTCAATGCAATCCCATCGATCCCGATTTCGAACCAAGATATAGTCGATTTGGGTACAATGTCCCCCGCTATGAAACGTAATCAAGTTCATATCTCTTATTAAATAAGGAGTTAGTGACCACCAAATCATGTGCAGTAGCAAATTCAAGCAACGTATGCCCCTCGTCGTTCCTGCTACCATAACCGAAACCCCCATGAACACCGTCATACCCGTCGGTTACACAACTATATGGCCATTGAAGTCTCCCCCTATGAAAACTCTTTGGTCCTCCGGAATGCTCCTAAGTACATCATCTAACTGATCCCAGAAGCAACGTTTATCCCCCTCCCCTAGGCCAACGTGTAGGGCGTACACTGAAAGGATATTCACCACTTCCTCTTTATAATAACCTTAATCATCATGATCCTATCCCGGTATCTACAAACTTCAACTACATTTTCCTTGAGCCTAGAGGATACCAAGATACCCACCCCATTTCTAGTGTTATCTATGCCTGAATACCACAATTTGTACCATTACTCTCTGGCGCGAGCCCCTTTCCACCTAGTCTCCTGAATACATGCAAAATCTATTTTTCTTTTAATAAGTACGTCGGTCAGCTTCAGCAGCCTAGCATTTAATGTGCCTACATTCAACGAGCAAACTCTAAGTCTAGTCTCCTTGTCAACACTTGTCAAGCCGTCCCCCTATACGCCCCATGGGATCTAAAAGAAGGACATGACCTCAAGTAATCATCTATAACCCTAGCTATAAGGAACTTTGAAAAAAGAATCCAAATAAGACAGAAGATGCACTAATAAAACGTTAGAGAAATGAGGAGTACTAAAAAGCCTAGTTGGTTACTTAATAGGATTTTAAGACAAAATTACACTATCTTACTTAGCTTTAGGCCAATAGCTAGAAACTATAATTTAAAATGTTCAATAAATATACGAGCTAAGCAAAAAAGATTAAAAGTGTACCGAGAAATATAAGAGCAATGAAATCAATTCAAAAGTTGAGCAAATGTAAAAATAGAAGTAACCCAAATCTAGAAACAAAATAACCAGTAACAAGGCAAATAGAGCAAGAAGATCCAGAAACGAGAAGAGTCTTTCATATTAAAAAAAATTACTAAAAACTCCTCTATAAACGAGAAGAGACACAAAGCTAGCTCCAAATCTATAAACTCGATCTATACCAGGAAAAACTCAGGGGAAACCCTAAAATTATGGAGAAATTTTAAGAATTCGAACTAGTTCTCAAAATAATGCACTCATTCCAGTGCAATGTGAGTGAAACTAAAGGTCAAAAAAGAGCTACAATGGCGGCAATGGGAAGAAAAGAAAAACGATAAAAAATAGTTGAAATGAGCAGAAATTAAACTATATTTAGAGAAATGAAAATTAAATCAATAACATCAGAATTCAGAAATCCGAATCCAATAAAATGCAAAAAATCAGATCTAAAAAAGAGCGGGTCATAATAATAAACAAAAATCGAAACCTGAACCTTGGCCTGATTGAATCTAAAACTGAAACCGCATATCTGAAAGCAAAGAAGAAATTTTCTCTTTTTTATGTATTAAATGGATCGTCTCCGTGAGAGAGAAAAATGAAGAGGAAATCACCAAGAGTTCTAAAATTTTGTATTTTAAGATGATATAACGTTGAACAGCTTTAAAGCAAAACAAAAATCTCAAAAACCCAATAATAACATAAAAAAACATATACTTATATATTAATAATAAATATAAATGATATACAAAATATAATAGAAGTATATATAAAAACATTATATCTGTAAAGATTGTGTGTGTATATAATACATATATAAATAATGCTTATAATATAAAAATATATATAATATAAAAATCAAAATAAAAGGGATAAGAATCAAAAGAAAAATCATTGGTTTTCGGAAATATCAAGGAATGCTAGATTTAAAAAAATCAGTTCGAAAGTATTTTTCTTGTTCTTCTGTTTTCTCTCATCTGATAAATTTTTTGAAAAAAGTAAGGTCAAAATCTACCGAAACAACAAGAAAAAACAAAATAAAGATAAGAGATAAAATAAAAAAAATTACCTTTAACCAAAAATTATTCTTTTATTGTTTGTATCTTTCAGATTACAATACTTAGGGTAACTTTCCCTCTTTTTTTTGTACTCACTTTTTTCATCTCCTATTTTTATAAGAATAGTGTCTATTTATAGGCTTAAAAAACCTTAGGTGTGTTTGGTTGTGGGAATGTGAGATTCCCATGGGAATGGAATTCATATTCCCCCGTTTGGTTGGTCGGGAATGTCATTCCCGATAATCTTACATTACCGATAGAGGATTTTTTGGGGTATATTACCAGGAATGCCATTACCTCCATTTCCTTAGGTATTGTTGAATTACCGAAGTTTTGACTAAAATGCCCTTAATTTTTTTTAAATATCCTTATTATGTCATTGAATAATAAAAATTCTACGAAGGTTAAATTACAAATTTATCCTTAAACTATTTTAGATTTACAAAAAAATCTATAATTAAAATTTTATATGAAGTTCGGGGTTAAAATAAAATTTTACCCTTTCATTAAACATTTTTATATTTTCAATTTTGTAAAAAAAATTATATAAATTTTATGAATTTAAATTTTTTAAAGAAAATATATAAATATTTTTCAACTTGTTAAAAAAACAAATATATAATAAGGACAATTTGGTCAAATATACATTCTAATAATCTTTTATTTCTTTAACCAAACACGGTAATCTTACATTCCTGCTAAACCAACCAAACACAAAATACAATATTCTCAGTAATCCTATTCCCTGATAATCTTTTATTTCCACTAGTAATTTTACATTTCGTGAACCAAACACACCCTAAAAGGAAAATCATAGTATCTTTTACTTAATGCTAGATACATCAATTAAAAAAATCTTAAAATAATAATAATATAATAAATTACCTTAAATAAATATTAGAAAGTCTAAAATTGAATTGAATTATAAATAATCAATGAAATAATTGGAAATTCGTAAGAAATTATTTTTTAGAAAAGTGAGCCTCATTAGAAAAACACTTCTAAGCTTATAAGGGGAAAAGAGTACCCAAAAAAACTATATTAACCAATAATATCATTTAATACATCAACGAAAATAATATCAGAACAAACTGAGCCGAAAAAAACAAAGAATGCACAGACCTCAGGGCCCAATAAGCTAAATTCTGTGCAACAGTATTACAGGATCTAGAAGTAAACACAACCTCAAAGCCACCATTACCCACTAAAATATCTCAAACCTCTCGAAGGTGAAACCCAAGAGTGGAGTTACCGGCCTCGGTCCAGTGCAGCTTATTGCCAACCACCGTGGAATCATATTCAAAGGTCACCTGACGCCAACCCTTGTCTATAGCAAACCACAACACAATGTTAACGTGTGGATTTGCGTAAGGTCCGCCTCCACGTAGTCGGGGGATGACATCGCCATACCCCCAAAACAGATCCCAACGCATCTCGAGCAATGACACCCACACCTGCAAGACGTCGTTGAGGATCAAAAGCCCCATCGACATTTACTTTGATTCTACCTGGACAAAGAGGTTGTCACAGCTTAGGTGCTGAGCACGGACGCATGTTGGAAGACGACGCCATCTGCGAGATGCTCCCCTCGTGATGGTTCCTGGTCCTTATAAACTCTTGGTGCAACAACTTAGCATTTGTCGTGAACACCCAAGGCAGTTGGTAAACATTATCATGGACCTTTGCATTTCAACCATTCCAGATATTCCAAAGCAGCACAAGAAACCCTGCAAGAAAACAAGTATAGATATCAAATATTCAAACTAATTTAAAGGGAAAAGAAGCTGACTGGAGAGAAACGCCCCAATTACTCTAGCATGAACAAAAGCAACCTGGGCATAATCACAATCACGCAAAGCATGGACCATAATCTCCTCTGCTATCAAGCACATGATACAAATAACATCCCATATCCCAACTTCTCGTAGCCTCATCCCAACTGGAAAGACACCATGCGCCACCCTCCATGCAAAGATCCTCACCTAAAGAAATACACAGTGTTTAGCTAAGACCTTCCACACCTTGGATGCTGTCGTCAAGGAATGGTTAGGTCGTTGAAGCCACCAATACCCAAAACGGACTGAGTAAATACTAGAATCATGATTTCCCCAAATAAAGATATCCTCTTGAACAAGAGCAATAGAAGTGGAAAGAATATGCTCTATATTCTCTACAGTAAAAGTCGCACAAACGCATTGTTTGGTTGCATGAGATCTGTCGCAGAAAACTGATGGAGAGAAGAGGACAAATAATCCCCCTTGTAAGAATGACTCTCTACATCCCGCCCCAATTGTCGCAGATCAATTTAAGTAGACTATCCAAACCAATTCTCCAGTACAAGGTCGCAGAATGGGCTTGAGCTGCTTTATGGTTGCCCTTCCAAGCGTAAGAGCTTTTGTTGCCAATAGGGGCATTCAACAAATCAAGAGGGAAGTTATTTTACCTTAAGCACTCTAGCTAGTAAACAATTGGGTTGTTTAACGAGGCACCAAACCTGCTTCCCAAGCATGGCAAGATTAAAAGAATGAAGATCCCGCAAACCCAGACCACCCTGACATTTAGGTTTGCAAGCCAACCTCGCTCAGATATCTTCCCCGTCAACCAGTATCGCCGTATGACATCGGCCATTTCATTGAGTAGGTGTTCAGGGAGCAAATAATATGACATGGCATACTGAGGCAAAGCTTGAGTAACTGATTTCAGGAAAAACTTCCCTGCCTCTACGAAAGTAAACGTTTTGTCGACCCATGATTCTAGCTGTAATTCTATCCCGTAAACACCCAAAGATACGAATTTTATTCTTACCAAAAATAGCCGTCATTTGCCTACGATGATCAGTGATGGTTTTAAGACTGAAGTGTAACCCCCTTTTCCCGACCTAGAAGTAGGCCAAATTCAAAGAGTCCATGATGTAACTTACCCCTCAAGTAAACCATATCTGATTCAAACTTAAAAATTTACATTTGAAATTTATGAAACATTTCTCAAATTCAACGCCATAATTTTATTTAAATCAACTGTCCGAAATAAATCCAAGATAAATAATAAATATTCGAAAATGGCATGCATAAACTATTCCAAAACTAATTAAAATGTCTAAAAAAATACATAAATAAAATAATAATAATCTGAAATAAAATACGTATATATTCTGAAATAATAAATTTGATTAAAACTCATACTGAATATAGTAATTTATTCTGAAAGTGGCGTAAATCTCCAAGTACAGAACCACATAAATATGAGTATCTGAAAAAAAAACTATGGGGTGTAAGCTATTAAGCTTAGTGTGACTCTAAACAGCAAGCAAACAAACAAGGTTCAGGTCACAAAATAATATAACAGTCTGTTAAAATACATTTATGGCACGTATGACATGCAAGGGTTAATGCATCCATACACCTTACACCATTCGAAGTGTAGGTTCCCAAGAACCACTTTAACTAATAATACCATCCGAAGTGGGGTCTACCATAAAGGGAGAGGCCACTGAATCTGAAGTGAAATTCACCCTGTCGGGTGAATACACTGAACTTCCTCTATCAATCCCAACTCAATGTGTCATGGCATCAAACTATACATATCCGATTTCTGATTAGTTTCGAATGTAAAAATATTTACATAATTGCAAAATCTGAATGCATAGCATAAAATCTGAACTGATAAATAAAATGCATCATACTCAACCGAACTGTATTTAATACAACAATATCACAGAACATTCATGCTTGAAATCAACTTCCAAATAACATACTTATCTGAATTATTTTTAATACAACCATATCACATAACAATCACGCTTGTAATCAACTTCCAACCAATCAAACAATTAACACAGAAAAAATATAGCACATGATAGAGGCACACCGTGACAAATAGCTAACGACGGAAATATCGTTTTTCATGGTCAACTCGATCAGTGGATCGAACCGAATCAGTATATATGAATTAATTTAATAAATAATTTAATATTTCTAAAATAACTGACATAACCAACAAACTAAAAACGTGAACTTATCACTCACGGTCAACTCGAGTACCAAGAGTTGGTTCTAAATTAGTGGGTAATGGTGGAGGTGACGGTAATTCTGATTCCGATTTGATATCTCCTGCAAAAATTACGACACTCGGTTCAAAATCCCTAATCAACAATTTTGGTTAATGAGATCATTAAAACAACATTTAATATATTTTTGGTTTGAAATCAAAATCGAACATGGTTTGGTTCGAATATGGGGGCTTTCGGTTTAAGAAAAATAACTCAGTTCAATGGCATCAACCCTCCGACCGCCGGCAATAAGAATCACGACAGCAACAACGACACCAAGGACCAGTGACGTTAACTCACTGTTTTCTTATCGTGAGAGAGAACGTTAACCAAACAATTAATAAAAAGGGAAGGTCACGACAAGAGAGTAGCGGCACGAAGGATGACTTACCGGTGATGAACCCTAGCGTGAACGGCGACGAGAGTGAGAAATATGTTGAGCGGCATGCTTGGGTAGTAGAAAAGAAAGAAGAGTGAAGCTGCTCGTTGAAAACAAAACAAAAGGGAAAAAGGGTACAGCGGTAGGGATGGGTTTGGACCCGATGGATTCTGACCCGACTCGATTGAATCGTTTTTTTTTATAAAATAATTTGGTTCAGGTTGAGTTGAGTTTGAGTTTAGAGTGAAAAATATTCGATTTGACTTGAAAAAAATTATAATTTTACCTTATATATTTAGAAATAATTACAATAATACCTCTATATATTATTTTTTCAATTAAGTCATTATTTTTATTGAATAAAAATAATATTTTTTATTATTTCAGGTCGGATCGGATTTTTAAGTTATAAATTGGGTCGAATAAGGTAAGTCTCAAGTAGAGGATTTCTTGATGTTAGGTCAGGTCGGATGAACAAAAATCCTACCGATGCTCATACCTATACACCGACCACCCAAGGGATTTTAAAATTGGAATTGTAATATTAATAAAAATGGGGAAAGTCTTTAGGGTTTTAGGACATACTACAACTTTTACTCTAATTACAAATTAGTCACTAAACAAAATTTATGGATTTAAAGGAAAAATTCCCAAATTATAGGATTTTTAATTTAAGGAACATTTGGGGTGTTACATGAAGTAAATAACATATTTATCCAAATTAACTCTTTGACAGAATAAGTAACATACACATTAAGAATGCCTTTAATAGTAGTTGTATCGATCATATAATTTTCAAAAAAACCAAACTATCATCAACAAACGGTAAATGTGAAACGCTAGGTCCGACCTGAGAAGCACGAATCCCTTTAATGAGACTAGTCTGTAGTGCATTGTGGAAAAGATCAGAGAGACCTTGGGTAACAAAAAGGAATAGAAAATGCGACAAATGATTGCCTTGCCTAAGTCATCGACTAGGGACAAACTCCCTGGACAGGGAACCATTAACTCGAGCAGAGAGTAACAAATACGACATAGTGCATAATCAAATCAACAAAGTCCACATGCAATCCAAGTTTTAGCATAACTCCACGAAGGAAGTTTCATTCCACTCTATCATATGCCTTTTCAATGTCCAATTCAAGGGCAACACCTTTATTAATACTGTTTTTAGAAGATTTTATGATCCACGAGGATGTTGTCAGAAATTTGTCGCCCCAGAATGAAAGCAGCCTGGTTATCACTAATGCATGTAGTCATGATAGGCTTGAGTAGATTGACCAGCACTTTTGACACTACCTTATAAATCACATTTCATAGGTTGATAGGTCTAATTGGCTTCATATACTGAGGTTTCTCAACCTTCGGAATCAAGACAAGCACAGTTTTATTGACTAGTGACATATCCAGGCTACCCTGAAGTAAGTGTAAACAAAGGTGAACAATATCATCGCCCACCGGGTGCCAATACATTCTATAAAAAATAGCAGGTAGACCATCATAGCCTAGAGCCTTTTTAGAATTAATATCCCGAAAGGCCGCTATAACTTCCTCTATAAATGCTTTGCAAAGATCAACATTCATCACTAGGGTAACCACAGTATCAATGTAATAAAAAATACGTGCACGAGGTACTGTATTAGCCGTGGTAAACAATTCCTCAAAGTATCCCACAATAGTCCCCTTTAGCACTTTGAGCTTAGTCACCCATTGACCAGTTGAATCATAAAGCCCTTTGATCCTGTTCTTCATTCTATGTTGACTCGACCGTGCATGGAAAAAACCCGTGTTTCGATCTCCATGATCTAACCACTGCACACGTGATCTTTGCGCCCAGTTCTCTTTATTATCCAACAAGCATTGGAGTTCGGTCTTAGCACTGAGGAAGGACGACATAGTAGCATCATTGAGCAGTTTACTTAGGCCCTCATTTATAAGTTTCTGAAGCTCGATAATCCCTGCCCATGTGTTAAAGGTGTGGTCATATTGCAAAGCTCGCAAGGAAGAACCCACGACAACAATCTTTGCTAGAGCATTGCCATGCGTTAACTGCCAAGCGGATTTAACCCGCGAGATGCAGGCTTCCTTAGCCGCCCAACAATTTTCAAAATGGAAGTAATCACCACGATTAACATTTTTCTCTTCTTCACTAACCCAATTTGTATCCTTCAACAAATAACAATGATCCAACAACTCTGCATATTCAGTAGTAAATTTGAATTGAGAGTGAATCTAAAGCCACTACTTCGTAGCAACAAATTGGTCTAAACATTCAACAATGGCCTGGCTAGTCCGATTACCTTTGAACCAAGTGAACCATGCCTTCTAGGGGAGGATATCGGATAAGCCATTACGGACTAATGCATCATAGAAATCATCAAGCATAACTCCATATTTACGACGACCACATTGTTTCTCAGCACAAAAAAACATCATTAAAACCCCCCTACAAGCCAGTAGACATGCACAAAGTCAGATTTAAATCCAATCCGGATCGGATAAAAACCGATTCGGTTTTTTCACCTAGCCAAAAAACCAGTTTATAAAAAAACCGGTTCGGATCCTAACCGGTTTGGAGGGCCGGATGGTGTAACCGGTTTCGGTTTGAAAAAAAATCAGATATAAAAAAACCGATTTTAATATTATTAATTACATCGTCATCAATTGCAACAAAGTTTACGATAATTGAAATACTTAAATACTTCCAAGTTCGATAAATTCAAATACTTAAAAACTTCCAAGTTCGATAATTGAAACAAAGTTTACGATAATTGAAATAAAGTTTAAAAATAAACTACATCGCCATCTCTTTTTCATCATCTTCGCCTTCTTCGTTTGGAGGGGATATTCCAAGTTCGACTTCTTCAATGTGTAAGTTTGCTTCCAAATCAGCATCAATTGCATCTTCTAGGGTGGTGATATGTTGCTTCTGAGCCGCTCCATCCAAATAATCCTTCAAACAAATGCATACTTCCACCGACTCGGGACTTAGTCTTGATCTCTGTTGCGATATAACTCTGACACTTATAGAAAAAGCGGATTCTAAAGCTACCGTAGAAGCTTGGACGGTTAGTAAATCACGGCCATGGAGGCTAGAATCGGAAATTGTGCTTCATTCTCTTTCCACCAAGCCAAAATATCCAAACTTTCAAACTCTTCAAATGTCATTTTTGATAGAAAATCGCATGACATGTAATTTCCCAACTCGCTACTTGGGATGGTAGTACGTGATCGTTTGGATTGGGAATTTACAAGAGTGTTAAAAAGTGATAAATTTATGTTACTTGGACGTCTACTAGATGATTCCACATTCGTTCTCATTTGATCATGTATTACACTACTTGATCCGTATTTAGTTAAATAAATTGCAAACATGTCTCGAAAACACTTGTTAAAATAATTTATTTGGTTTTGGACAAAGTTGGGTTCATCATCGGTTAGATTAAAAGCAAACGCAATTTGTTTAATTAGTGTTTCAACCCCGCCAACATTTAACGTTGGGTTTAAAGCGGCGGCACAAGTAAAATTGGGGGGAATCTCCTTAAAATATTTTAAAAGTTTTTCCTTCATTGCAAAGCCAATTTATTGAAAAACTTCGGTTTCAAATTCAAAGTCATTTAGTCGGGTAGCCAACAAAAATATTTGATTAAGAACCAATGGGCTAGTAGGGTAATAAACACCGGATAAAAAAGTTGTTGCATTTTTTAAAACCCCAAGCAAATCGGTTATTTTGGCTATAGTTTCCCAACTCGAATCCGGATAAATGTTTGGGACATGGCCCCTCTCGAAAAACCGATCTTGAAATGTTTGCAATGTTTCCCTTTGCCTTAAGGCGGTATGCATAATCATCCAAGTTGAGTTCCAACGAGTTGGACAATCCAAATTAGGACCGAAAGCTTTTTTATTAATAGACTTACAAAATCGTTTATAATAATTTAGTCTTTTGTTGTTGTTACAAAGAACTGATTTTATCATTGCTTTAAATTCTAATCTAATCGGCTCAACAACCTCTAAACCGGCTTGCACGGATAAATTAATTATGTGTACAACGCAATGGGTATGAAAAAAACGCACCGTCTAAAATCGGTGAAAGTAATATTTTCAATCTTGGAACCGCGTTTGTATTATTCGATGCATTATCAAAGGATATAGAAAAAACTTTATTTTCTAATTTATAAAGACAAATTACCCTTTTTAAAAGTGTAAATAAATTAGCATCGGTATGCGGCTCACCGAATAATTCAAACGCGATTGTTCTTTTCATCATTTGCCAATTATCTTGATCTAACCAATGTGCCGTAACGGCTAAAAAAGAATTTCTGGTATTATGAGGGGAACTCCAAATGTCACATGTAAGCGACACACCATAACGATGTTCTTGGAATCCTAAAATCATTTTTTCCCTCGCCGTACGCCACATCTTTATAGCATCTCTTCTAAGGGTAGTACGACTTACTTGAGTATAACGTGGTTGCATTAGTTGTTGAATTGTTGCCGTGAAATCTTCATCATCAAAGTGGTCAAAAGGCAATGCTTTTGTAATCACGAACTTTGTAAACGCTTCTCGTAATTTTTCGTTGTCGTAAACAAAAACACCACCTTGCGGTGTAAGATTCGATTGACTTGGATCCGATCTTGAGAGAAGTGCCTTGCATGATTTTGTCAAATGGTTCTTCAACGTTGTGTTTCCTTCCGGTGCAAGCAACTTTAGACAAAGTTTACAACGCGCCCTCCTCGAGCTATTTGACATCTCACATTAATCGTAGTGATCCCAATTATCTTTGTTTCGAGTGTGTTCGATCACTCTCACGACTTCAAGGTTTCCCCCGACGGAAGATTCAGCTGTGTTACTTGTAGCCATGATGAACAAAAAACTACAAAAATAAGATTTGAGAGATGTTTAGGTGTTGTGTAATAAGATTTGAGAAAGATGTAATCAACCAAATACATCCCAACCTATTTATACATGTTTATGGTGGTAAAATGATAATTGTTTTAGAAAAAAGGTCACAAACCCCCCCAACGGCTATATTAACGGCTAATTTTTTAAACCCAGACCGGTTTTTTTCGGATAAAAAATGGTTTTTAATCTATTTTTTTCAAACCGGTTTTTAATCTGGTAAAAAAACCGATCGTCCATTTTTTTCCCAAACCGGTTATATTATCCGGTTTTAAAATATCCGATCCGGTTTAAAAAAAACCGGTTTTTTCAAAATCCGGTTTCGGATATTTTTTGCGCAAAATCGAATATTCGAATTTTTTGTGCACGTCTACAAGCCAGGCAAGGGAGAATTACTTTTTAAATGGTTAAGTAGTTTCCATGTTTTAGATTTTAAATTAACAGACGAGTACCCATAAATTCATGTAAACTGAAAAAGAACATTGCCATCATCCACAAGTGCATCAATATGCAATGAATAGTAAGATAAAATAGTGATTTTAATTTCATTGGACCAAAGTAACATGAGACCAGTACATTGACTTCCACAATTGTAAAACAACCTTCCATACCTAATTTACTCCTAATACATCAGTTTTTATTATGCTTTAGCCTAGTTTCACACAAAATAAAAGACAACATAAACAATAATTATTAAACCGCTTAAGGGAATGAGTTGTCACGACATTAGCTAAACCACGACAGTTCTAACATAGCATTTTCATGGCATTTCATCTTGCCAGTTTCCCCAAAACCAGTATCGGGAGTAGAGGACACTCTAGAACATTTAGTTTGAACATGATTAGTGACTTCATATTTGCCTTATAATTATCTCTTGGAAGCCTTGCCCCCGGAATCATATTTTCCAGCAAAACTATTCTTGGAAGTAGCTTTGCCCGAAACAAGAACCTTCTTATTACTAGTTGTATCAGTATTTAATGGCAGAGGAACCATTTGAACCTCAATACTGGCCTGCTTGACTGCATTATCACTCGGATCAGAACCCAAAGGAGTTGGCCTAGGAATATCCTCCACAGGAAGACAATCCCCAGGCTTAACAACATCAACCATATCACTGGCGACCACAGTTTCCTCAATCTCATCGAAAACATGACTACCTTCATCCGCTAACTGTTCAATACCTCCACCTTAGGATTCAGATTATCTGATTCCCCAATAGGGTCCATTCTAACATCAACCGACAACAAACCATGAGCCACATATTCAATAGAATATTGCACTCGAGATTTAGCCTTTAGTTGCTGCGTAATCACTTTTAGCCAATCCCCATATTGTTCCTCCACAGGAAGAAAACAACTTAGAGTGTCCGATAAGACCGAACTTATGACAAAAATTAGGTAAGCGCTCATATTTCGAAGGACAAACACGTGGCTTACCTCCATTTCCATTGCCATGTAGAACACACCTCCGTAAATGTTTAGTGATATCAATTTCAACACGAACTCGGAGGAACTCGCCTAAATTACCCCCAACATACACATATCAACAACAATCACCGTACCAATAATACCACCAAGCGCAAGACCCATAGGTTTTTGTTGGGACCGTCGGCGCACCCCATGGCGCAGCGGAAACAAAACTCGACGGTTTCACCAGCGATCCAAGTACGAAAAACTGAAATCGGGAGGAAGAGATACAAATACTTACAGCGGGTTCCTTGAAAAATAGCACAACAGTGAATAATGGTGGTGTAGATCGGTTCGAATCGTAAGCCTCCACGAAATCACGTCTCGACCTCTACTCAATTCACCCAATTGAGAGCAATTTTGTTTTCCCCCAAAACAGTTTTGAGAGAAATTTCGTTTTCCCCCAAAACAGTTTTGAGAGAAAATGGTTGAAGGTTTTTTTGTGTGTGTTCTCTAAAACGGATACTAGACCTAACACACCCTTTTATAGCCAAGTTACCCTAATCATATTAGGGTTTTTATTATTTCAAATAAATTAAATCTATATTTAATTAATTAAAATTTAATAATCCTTTTAATCCAAGTTACCCTAATCATATTAGGGATTTTATTATTTCAAATTAATTAAATCTATATTTAATTAATTGAAATTAAATATTCGGGATTATTAAAACATATACTTAATTAACTCTAGATATATTTTAGTGTCGTACAAAAAATTGTACATCTTTGCTCGTTTCAATCCTAGGGTGTGACCCTGTAGGTTCTTGTAAAGTTAGCAGTAATTATTAGAACAATTCTAATTTTACATACAATGAGTGACATCTAGCAATATATCATTTTCACCTAAGTTACAAGAAAATATGATTCGACATATCATCTTGGTGATTAACTCTTTTACGTATTACATCCTTATGTCCTTTATATCTAGAATAGGCTCAAGTCTTTGAATAGTCACACTTGTATAGCCCATCTATTGTTTCTTGATATCTAGAGTAGACTTTAATTAACGAATAGTTTATGATATCTCATATCAACTTATTCAAGCATGGCCATGCGTTTCTAGTCTTACTCAATCAAGTGGCCTTTGATATATTTCCGATTATGTAGGAAGGACAAATCCTATCTTAATCATACATACCCACTACATATATTGAGATATATTCAATAACAATCTTTATAGAGCAACCAGTTACGGAGCTTGTTTAGATGCATCAAAACATACAACAATATATGTTGGGATAGTATTGATCTCAGGTTTGAGGATCATACATATAGTCATCACCATGAGCAATGTTATGACTGTCACATAATAATCCAAGACATATGCTCATAGTGGGTCAATCCAAAACTTCTCTAATAATTTAATCATATATCAATTTTGACATCTCTATATCAATTACAACTCGTTGTCATCAATCAATAACATGTTAGTCTTAAGCATATTATTATTGTCCATGCCCATAATAATACTTGACTAGGGATATTTTAATAATAACAATTATGTCATTATATAGTTTTATTCAATAAAATCGGTAAATAAAAGTATTATTACAATCATCATATGATTGGTCTTTGGGCATACTCTAACAATCTCCCACTAGCACTAAGACCAATCACTCACATATCTAATACTGAGTGACTCAGTGTGACGATCATGCCTCTGTTGTGTAAGAGGCTTTGTCAAGGGATCAACAATGTTGTCATCCGTGCGTACTCTACATATTTCCACATCTCCTTGATCAATGATCTCTCGAATGAGATGAAAGCGCCTAAGAATATGTTTGGATCGTTGATGAGATTTGGGTTCCTTTTCTTGTGCAATGGCTCTATTATTATCACAACAGAGTTCTATAGCATATGATATGCTGGGAATAACCCCTAATTCCATTATAAACTTCTTGATCCAAACAACATCTTTTGTTGCTTCACTGGCTACTATGTAGTCCGCCTCTATTGTAGAATCAACTACTGTGTCTTGCTTTGAACTTTTCTAGCTCACAGTACCTCCATTAAGACAAAACACAAAACCCGATTGCGATCGTGAGTCATCCTTGTCAGTTTGGAAGCTGGCATCAATATAACCTTTTATGAAAAGCTCTTCCTCCCCTCCATAGAAAAGAAATTTATCCTTAGTTCTGCTTAAGTACTTAAGGATATTTTTAACCGCAACCTAATAATTTTCACCAGGGTTTGCTTGATACCAACTCGTCATGCTTAAAGCATACGGTACATCTGGTCGAGTACATATCATGGCATAAATGATATAACCAATAGTCAGAGCATATGGAATCTTATTCATCCGTTCTCTTTCTTGTGGAGTTGAAGGACACATTTCCTTCGAAAGAGAAATGCCATGTCTCATTGGCAAAAATCCTTTCTTGGATTCTTCCATACTGAACCTTTTCAGCACTTTGTCTATATATGTACTTTTACTTAGACCTAGAAGTCGTCTTGATCTATCTCTATAGATCTTAACTCCTAAGATATACGCTGCCTCACCCAAATGTTTCATAGAAAAACAACTACTTAACCAAGTCTTAACAGATTGTAAAGTAGGTATATCATTTCCTATGATGAGTATGTCGTCTACATACAAGATTAGGAAAGAAACAATGCTCCTACTAGCCTTCTTATAAACACAAGGCTCATCATTGTTTCTAATAAAACCAAACTCTTTGATTGGATCATTGAAATGAAGATTCCAGCTTCGAGAAGCTTGCTTTAGTCCATAAATAGACCTCTATAGCTTACAAACCTTTCCGGTATTTCCTGGAAATACAAAACTTTCTGGTTGTGTCATATACACATCCTCTTCAAGTTTTCCATTAAGGAAGGCGGTTTTGACGTCCATTTTCAAGATTTCATAATCATGGAGTGCAGCTATTGCGAGCAGGATTCGGATGGACTTAAACATAGCTACAGGGGAGAATGTTTCGTCATAGTCTACACCATGAACTTATTATCGAAAACCTTTAGCGACTAATCGCCCCTTGTATGTTTGTACATTACCATCTATGTCGGTTTTCTTCTTGAAAACCCATTTACACCCTATATGTTTGACCCTCTTCAGGTGGTTCAACCAAAGTCCATACTTGGTTTACTGACATGGAATCCATCTCAGATCTCATGGCTTCAAGCCATTTCTCAGAGTCTAGGCTAGACACTGTGCAGATCCATAAGAAGAACATCTCCATGTGTTGTAACGAGAAATCCAAATCTCTCAGGTGCACGATGTTCTCTTGTGGATCTACGCAGTGATTGTGTTTCTAAATCTATTGAATGCTCCTCAACAACTTGTGAAACATGCTCAACTTCAGGTTCATTTATCTGTTGCTCTTGAACTTCTCCAAGTTCAATATTTCTACCCTTCCCTTTCTTTGAGAGAAATTCTCTTTCGAGAAAAACTCTTGTTCGAGCAACAAACACTTTGTTCTCGTTAGGGTTAAACAAATAATATCGCTTAGTTTTTTTAGGATGTCCAACAAATATACACTTATGAGATTTAGGTTCGAGCTTTGTAAACATCTGATGTTTTATATAAGCTTCACAACCCCAAATCTTCATAAAAGATATATTGGGACATTTTCCAGTCCATATCTCATAGGGTGTCTTTTGAACCGATTTAGATGGAACACGATTTAGTGTGAAAGTAATTGTTTCAAGTACATGTCCCCAAAAAGAAGTCGAAAGATCACTATGACTCATCATTGATCGAACCATGTCTAACAGTGTTTGATTCCTTCTTTCAGAAACTCCATTCCATTGTGGTGTACCAGGTGGTATAAGCTGTGAGACAATCCCACATTCTTTTAGGAGTTCATCAAACTCTATGCTTATGTATTATCCACCTCGATCTGATCGAAGTGCCTTAATACTCTTGCCTAGTTGATTTTGTACTTCATTTTTAAATTCCTTAAACTTTTCAAGAGCTTCAGATTTATGGCGCATAAGATAAATATACCCATGCTGACTGAAGTCATTGGTAAAAGTAATGAAGTAATGGAATCCACCTCTGGCTTGTGTATTCATTGGTCCACATACATCACTATGTATTAACCCTAATAAATCACTTGCTTACTCACCTTTACTATTAAAAAGAGGTTTAGTCATTTTTCCCAACAAGCTAGATTCACATACATCATATTGTTCGAAAACAAATGAATCTAAGAATCCATCTTTCTGGAGTTTTGATATGAGTTTCTCACTTATATGGCCTAAACGACAATGCCAAAGATAAGTTTGATTCGAGTCATTTTTTTTTGATCTCTTAGTATTTATGTTATAAATGGTGTTTTCTTGATCCAAAATATAGAGACCATTTACCAATTGTGTCGAACCATGAAAAACACTATCGTGATAAAAAGAAGAACAATTATTCTTAATAATAATCTCAAAACAAATCTTGTCCAAACAAGAAATAAAAATAATGTTCTTAGGCAAACTAGGCACAGAATAACAATCCTCTAAATTTAAATCAAGTCCACTAGGCAAAGATAAAACATATGTCCCTATAGCTAATGCAACAACACTTGCTCCATTTCCCACTCATAGGTCCACATCTCCTTTAGCCATATTCCTTCTCTTTTGTAGTCCTTGTACAGAAGTACAAATATGAGAACCACAACCGGTATCTAATACCCAAGAAGTAGATGTTGACAAATTAACATCAATAACATAAATACCTGAAACAATTGTTCCATTTGCTTTTGCCTTCTTGACCTCTTTAAGGTAAACAGGGCAGTTTCTCTTCCAGTGTTCAGTCTTATCGCAATGGAAACATTTTCCTTCTTTGCTAACTCCCCCTTTGGGTTTCAATGCATTTTTCCCTTTTGGTTTGGTCTTACCATTGCCCTTAGATTTTGCCAATACCTTTTTCTTTCCATTTCCTTTGTCCTTGTGGACCATCAGAATGGGCTTAGGTCCAACCTTTTTCATGTTACTTTCAGCAGTTCGTAATATGCCAAGTAATTGTGGCAAAGTCTTGTTAATTTCACTCATGTTGAAATTAAGGACAAATTGGCTAAAGCTATCTGGCAACGAATGCATGATAACATCGGTAGCTAATTCATATTTGAGAGGAAATCCCGGCTTTTCTAACGTTTGGATGTAGCCCATCATCTTGATGACATGAGCTCCTACAGGAGTTCCCTTTTCCATTTTGCATTGAAATAGAGCTTTAGAGGTCTCATATCTTTCTTGATGTGCTTGCCCTTAATATATTTCTTTGAGATTTTGAATCATCTCATATGCAACCATATCCTCATGTTGCTTCTGAAGCTTAGGAGTCTTGGTGCCAAGCATTAGACATCCAACATCTAACATATCATCCATATGTTTCTTGAATTTGTCTTTGTCAGCTTTTGAAGCATTAACTGCCGGTTCATCAGGAACAGGTTCCTCAATGACATATTCCTTCCTTTCCTATTTGAGAACAATTCTCAAATTACGAAACCAATCAAGGAAGTTTATGCCATTAAATTTATCCTTCTCAAGGAGTGATCGCAGTGATAAAGTGTCGTTTGCCATTAAATCTACAACAATGGAAATATTAAAGTAAGTATGTTTATAAATAGGACTTTATTTACAAATTACTCCCACTATTTTATTCAAAATTAAAAACCCTCTTTGTTTTAATTTCAGAAAAAGTCAACGAAAGTTTTTCTAGTGGGTGAGGATCCAAAATACATCAATTTCCGAAATCAGCCTTGGCTTTTCTTTTAGGATAGTGATTATTTAGGTAAGTAACACTTGACTAGTTACATCTCATGTAACTCCTCATTTTGGTGAACAACTTTTGTTCAAGTCATCTCTTGACTTATCCAAATATTTAACCTCTAGGTTTCTAATCCTATTAGAATAACCTAGCTAAGTTATTACCAATATTTCAACCGGTGAATATCACTTTCTTATTCTTCGCATTTAACCAAGATAGATTTATGTGCCAACGCTTTGGCAAAGCCCACACAATATCAATCATAGCCTTAACGAGGGTAAATATTGGACGGTTAAGTTAACTTAGATTATAAAGAGGGATTTGCATAATTATCTCATCATTGTTCATTTTAATATTAGGCCCTTATTGATCTCATCAATATTTATTCTTATTTTATCATTTGATGCATTGCATACATAAAAAATATATCAATAAATAAGATGCAATGGTTATAGCCCAAAATAATGACTAAGGTGGCCCATCCAAGGCTAATGGGAGAACCAAGAACCCTAAAGCCTAAGACTGCTCTCTAAGCATCTTCTCGCCATTCTTCTACTCCTTGTAAATCTTCATAGGTTTACAATTTTAAAAGAAACTCGTTTTACATATGAAGGAGTAAGATGGTAAGAGAAATACAACAGAGATATAGAAAGGCACAGCTCACAGACCGTATTTCACACTAAACCATTATAAAGTGAATAAGGGCTACAACCATGCATGTCAAACACCATGCAAAACAAACATATCATATATATATACACGTTCTTACGGCTTTGTTAAAAAAATTAATATGGGCCTTCAATTTGTACTGCTGATGAGGGGTCAAGGGGATTTTGGGATTTTCATGGAAAAATTTAAAATACAGTACTTCTATTTCCATGGAAAAACTTCACGATTTGATAACAATTATCAATAGAATCGTGCTTTTGGGATTTTCAATATCGAAGGTTTTTTCATCGGAACAACCATTGTTCCACTTCCAAATGCGATATGTTATCGCACTCCCACAGATCATCCAGCAACAAATCAATTGAAAAACATATTAATCGTTGCAGTTATTGATTCGAACAATGATATCAATATATTTACCGAAATCGATAAAACTAGAACATGCATCTCATACATATCGCATCAACCAAAAATTTAACCCAAATTCAGATCATACAAGTGGCTCTGATGCAACTGTTGGGACCATCGGCGCACCCCATGGCGCAGCAAAAACAAAACTCGACGGTCTCACCAGCGATCCAAGTATGAAAAACTGAAATCGGGAGAAAGAGATGCAAATACTTACAGTGGATTCCTTGAAAAATAGCAAGGACAGTAGTGAATACTAGTGGTGTAGATCGGTTCGAATCGTAAGCCTCCACGAAATCACGTCTCGGCCTCTACTCAGTTCACCCGATTGAGAGCAATTTCATTTTCCCCCAAAACCGTTTTGAGAGAAAATGGCTAAAGGTTTTTTTTGTGTGTGTTCTCTAAAATGGCTGCTAGACCTAACACACCCTTTTATAGCCAAGTTACCCTAATCATTTTAGGGTTTTTATTATTTCAAATTAATTAAATATATATTTAATTAATTAGAATTTAATAATCCTTTTATATCCAAGTTACCCTAATCATATTAGGGATTTTATTATTTCAAATTAATTAAATCTATATTTAATTAATTGAAATTAAATATTCGGGATTATTAAAATATATACTTAATTAACTCTAGATATATCTTAGTATAGTACAACAAATTGTACATCTTTGCTCGCTTCAATCCTAGGGTGTGACCCTGTAGGTTCTTTTAAAGTTAGTAGTAATTATTAGAATAATTCTAACATTACATACTATGAGTGACATCTAGCAATATATCATTGTCACCTAAGTTACAAGAAAATATGGTTCGACATATCATCTTGGTGATTAACTCTTTTATGTATTACATCCTTATGTCCTTTATATCTAGAATAGGAACAAGTCTTTTATGTATTACATCCTTATGTCCTTTATATCTTGTATAATCCATCTATTGTTTCTTGATATCTAGAGTAGACTTTAATTAACAATAGTTTATGATATCTCATATCAACTTATTCGAGCATGGCCATGCGTTTATACTCTTACTCAATCAAGTGACCTTTGATATATTTCCTATTATGTAGGAAGGATAAATCCTATCTTAATCATAAACACCCACTACATATATTGAGATATGTTCAATAATAGTCTTTATAGAGAAACCAGTTACGGAGCTTGTTTAGCTGCATCAAAACATACAACAATATATGTTGGGATTGTATTGATCTCAAGTCTGAGGATCATACATATAGTCATCACCATGAGCAATGTTATGACTGTCACATAATAATCCAAGACATATGCTCATGGTGGGTCAATCCAATACATTGTTCTCTAACAATATAATCATGTATCAATTCTGACATCTCTATGTCAATGACAACTCGTTCTCATCAATCAATAACATGTTAGTCTTAAGCGTATTATTATTGTCCATGCTCATAATAATACTTGACAAGGGATCTTTTAATAATAACAATTATGTCATTATATTGACTTTATTATCTTCCAGTTTATGTTAAACACACATATATATAATTGAAAATAATAGTGGCAATGCTTTTATTCAATAAAATCGGTAAATAAAAGTATTATTACAATCATCATATGATTGATCTTTGGGCATACTCTAACAGTTTTGTCATTGCGCCCAGTGGAAGGTTATAGATTTAAACCTAGTTAGTCATTACTTCAAAAGAGTAGTCCTCAATGCCTTTCACAGAGTCATATGGGGCCAGCGAAAATAAATCTCCCTCAAGAGTCCATGGACTACAGTTTTTAACTAGATCCACTGTATCCGAGGAGTCGAATTTGATCTTGAAGAATCATTCCCCAATTTCTTGAATACGGACCACCTCGTAGGCACCCTACACAGCACAGAAGACCCATCCAAGGGTTGTAAAATCAACCAATCGATTCGTTATGACTTTTCCCACCAAATAGTGTTTCAAAAAAATAGTGTCCTCAAATTCAGATTCACCCGGAGTAAAATTATCGCTCGCCTCTGAAGTAGTAAACGAAAGCTCTTCCAACTGATGAAGTACGAACTCTGCCATTGTAGAGGAGAATTTGTAAACGAAAAAGGGATACAAGTGATATGTAGAAGCACGTCCAAGAAGGAAAAGTTGTATACGATAGTAAAGAAAAAGATAGGAATATCACACAAACTTAGCGATATTAATAGTAGAAGAGAAGCAAAGGACGGTGCCTGAAGAGTTCCAAGAGAAGATAAGTTGTAGTGGGACCAAGTTGTTAGATATTAAATTCCTCACGAACTGCTACCCGTAAAACTGCCAAAACCCTAGTAGTATTGTGCATTAAGAGGAATCCATGCTGCAAAACTATGTCGTAGTAATGATGAATAGCACAACTTATCACATTGACTGGTTAAATAAATCCCTCTTAAAGATATATCACATATTCAGAGACTAGGTTGTTTAAAACTAATGCCAAGTAGCGAAGTGCATATGAGAGGGACCATTCATAGTTCCCACATTTCAAATTGCTTAAAAACCCCTATATCAGCCATAAACAATGATCATCAACGAGTCGTGTATATAAACCGAGCCTGCATGAGTCCTTGCAGAAACCATGTCGAGGCAAACGTACAACACCAGCTACCCATACAAACAAAAAATAGTCCGAATGACAATAGGAAAGCCATACATATATATGATTGATTTAGGACGTCCATAACCAAAAGCTCGGGGGCTCAATGTCATAAAACAAATACTATTTCGACATGGATTAAATTTGAAGGCATTATGAGTCTGATATTATTTAAATTCGAAATAATTAAGAAACCATGGTTCACTAGAGGGTGTTACAACCGACCAATAACACAATTGAATGTATGGTAACATGCAAATAATAATAAAGGCCCCAACATACCCCCAGTCAACCTCGACCATCCCTGTTTGTTTAAACGTAATACGATACATATCAAAGTGACCATATTTGAAATGTTCAAGTGGTCCATAAGTAGGTTTGTCTTTATCAAAATAATACACCTTCAAATATCTAATCTGAAAGCAATATTGTATATGGTAATAATAGCATTGAGGTTGCCACCTCACCATATCCATGATGACCTTTGAACATAGAAGTGGACGAGTGTCGTAACTCTGCCGAAGACGGTTTAGCATACACCAAAATAGGAACATGAACCAACAGAAGACTAGCCAAAGAGAGACATGGTTCCTTAGACTTTGGTTAACTATGCACCGCCCTAGAAACGTAAGCATGCAAGAGTCAAATTGTTAACTAGAAATGACGGAGTGATTCAACCAGTACAACATCCTTTGTTGGCAAACGACCCCGACCATCATCATCATCCAAAAAAAAAAATCTGGTGCTGAAACTCCCTATTACCAATGCCTACATAGACTCGACCAAAAATCATCTATGCATATTATCTTTACTAATATGCATATCTTGAGTTCCTAATGTTCAATTGATGCATTTTAGAATATGTTAGAAAGCTAACTAAAAGTTTTATTTCAAGGAGACATTATGCCTTGGAAACGTTTGGATCCCACTTAAAAATATATTGTAAGTCGACTAGTGTCTCATACTTAAAAATCAATTTCAATAAAAATGTTTGAGCCTTGGAAAAAAGGTAGGTCATACGAAAATGAGGTATTACAGATGCCACTCTTTTCTCATTGACGTATAACGAGAATAGAACAAAGATAAAAATGAAATTTTTTTGTTTGGTTGATGTAACTTTGTTCTATGGTGTTATCACTTCCTTTTGACCTTCGGTTGATATTGTTCTTCCACTTTTTCTGTATCTTCAAGGATGATTGGATTTTATTGAGTCCAATTCGACGGTTTGTCTACTTCTTCAAGTGGATGGGTTTGAAAATCTTTGTCTGGTTCATCTCGGTCCCAAAGTAGTTGAATCTAAAAAAGTTAACATAACTATTGGTTAGTGTATATGTGAATATTAAAGTTAATTTGGATGATTGGTTCCTCTTCTTGAGAAAATGAAGTTGGGATTGACTTATCCTTTATGAGTCAAGTTATGGAAAACTCCTTCCTTGCAAGTTAAGTCGAATTTGGATGACTCCCCTCTACGGGTTAAGTCAAGTGAAAATTAGCTCATCGTTGTTAGTTAAGCTAAATTATAGACGACTCCTCTATTTCGAGTTAAGTCAAATCTCAAACGACTTCCCTCTACGAGTTAAGTCAAGTGAAGATTAGCTCATCATTGCAAATTGAGCTAAATTATGAATGACTCCTCCATTATGAGATAAATTGAATCTCGAATGACTCCCCTATGCACGTTAAGTTAAGTGAAGATTAGTTTCTCTCTGCAAGTTGAGCTAAATTGTGGATAACTCCTATTGCGAGTTAAGTAAAGTTCCGAGATATATAATCTCAAGGATGTTCTTTCTTTTTAAAAATCTCTAAATTTGTATTTCAAGGGAAAGAAATCTCAAGCGAGATGAAATTTTGTTTCAAGGAAAGGTGTCTCGAGAGAGAAAATTTTGTTTCAAAAGAAACAATCTCAAAGTTTATTTTCCGTGAGAAACTATCTCGATTGAGATAAAATTTATTTAAAGAAAAACTATCTCAAGTGAGATACAATTTTTATTTTGAGGGAATCTATATCGAGTAAGAATATATTTGTTTCAAAAGAAACTATCTCATGTGAGATAAGTTTTTGCTTCAAATGAAATTATATAAATCTTTGTGTTTTGAGAGAAATAGTCTTATAGTTAGTTTTTTTCAAGAGAAGTTGTCTCGTGGAAGACAAAATTGATGTTTTAAGGGAAATAAATCTCAAGGGAGATAAAATTGGTGTTTTAAAGGAAACTTTCTCAAGTGAGACAAATTTTATTTCAATAAAACAATTTTAAGTGAGAAATTATTTTTGTGGATAATTGTCTCGAGTGAGACAAAGTTTTGTTTAAAGAGAAATTATCTCAAGTGAGATAAAATTTTGTTTTAAGGAAAATTGTCCTGATTGAGAAGAAATTTTATTTCAAGCAAAACTATCTCAAGTGGAATAAAAATTTGTTTTGAGGAAAACTCTCTCGAGTGAGACGAAATATGGTTTTGATAGGAACTATCTCAAATGAGATAATATTTTTTGAGGTAAACGATCTCTCTAGTGAGAAAAAATTAGTTTCAAAAGCAACTATCTTAAGTGAGATAAAATTTTATTTCAAGGAAAAAATGTCTCAAGTGAGACAAAATTGAATTTTCTAAGGAAATATTCTTTAGGAAGACAAGATTTTGAAAAGAGAACCTCTTAAAAACATCCTCAAGATAAGAGAAGTCATAGGGTGATAAAAAATAAAGTGGTTCATAAATTCTTTAAAAAAAGACGATTGTTTTTGAAAATTTTAAAGATATCCTCAAGAGAGGAAACATAATCTTAAGAAAGATAAGATTCTTTAAAAATTTTGAAGATATCATCGAGAAAGGGGAAAATAGTCTTGATAAAGATAAGATTTTTTTCAAGATTTTTTTAAATGAAAGCAAGAGAAGTAAATCATATATTTTTATGGAAATGCATGTAGCAATAAATGTTTGATGCAAAGATGCACGTGTAAGTAAAATATGTTAATGACGCAAGTGCATGCTTTTGTAAATTATAATGACATATAGATGTATGATAAGTCTTTATTCTCGAATTATTTGATTCTTTTCTCATTAGAGTATATATTCACAATTTTTGGCTCACGAAAAATTTCTCTTAATGCCACAAGATTTATCATTTGTACCAATTTCTGATTTTGAGCTTTTAAATCGAAGAGAACTTTGTCGTATTCCAAGATATATTTTCATTCCCAAGAGAGATTATATTGTTTGAAAATGTTTTTCTTTGTCTTTTGTTTTTTCAACATGTAAAAAGTTTGTTAAAAAACAAAATAACTGCCCTTTAAGACACAAATAAAACAAGTCAAAAAATATGAGTTCATTGAATATCAATAGAATCAAAGGCTCTTTCAATCTTTCAAAGTTATATCTCTTTAACAAGTGTTTAGACCAATGATCATTTAAGGATAAGGATTAATTTAGGAAGTGTTTAGATTGGGTTGTTTTGTCTTGAGATTCATTGTTTCGATTGTCATGCACGTCCATTCACGAATACCTTGTAGATGCCCCTTATCTTTAATGAGCCGGTACAAAGTGCCTTCAAGATGAATATATTCATTACTACAATACTATACCTTTTATAGAGTGTTCATATTTCAATTATCTGAAATCATTCATTTATTCATGTTTTGTAGACTCTTTTAGTAAAAGTAGTGCACAAAATATTACCCTAAAGATAAATTTCCAAAGTGTTTATATGAGATTAACTATAACAGGTGTTACTAAACTCCCTTTCTTCTATTAAAACTCATTATTTAAATCAAACCTTAGGCTTTACCGCCTTTTTTAAATTAAACTTCATTTACTCTGGTGTTCTCACCTTTGTTTTGATTTTGGGAGATTCATTTTGTCACATGATGTCAACTTGACAACCACAATGGAGCAAACATCGAATTATTACTCAATTTTTGTCATGACCTAAATGTTTTTCCTATTTATAAAGTTAGAGCTCTCAATTACCTATTTGGCTCATTACTTTAGCGAAATACCTATTACTAGAGGATTCAAGTATGAGAAAGTCTTCGACTTGACAACTTGAACAGAACTGGCTTTATAAAGCTTGGACTTACCTCTATTTCTATTTTTGACTTACCTCTAAAGATCAGTTCACTACTTTTAGTGGATGCTCGTAGTTTTTATTGCAATTATTCTCTTGTAAGGATTTATTCATTTTATGAGTTTTTAGCTTCAAGACTTCTTGACATCGTTAAGAAGAACTTGTAATAGTATATGTGTTATTGAAGATTAGAAGATTTCATATTTAGAGGCCAATTTCCTAAGCAACTGATCTAAGCTCCATTCATCTAACCCACCATTTCATTTGTGTATATTATGGATCATCATTGAACATACCAAATAGAATTGGGGTCTAAATAGTTTAACAATATTATGTGCGCCAGATGCCTCTTCTTATCTGTTTGTGAGAAGACATGTACTTCACTTACGACTTGTATCGAAAGAAGACCTCTTCCTACCTAAAAAGGTTAGGGTGTGACTTTAGTGTATCTTTTTTCTTGAGAATAAGATCAAGAGATTTTGTCTTGGGTGAAAGATCAAAGGGATGCATTTGTAGTAGGGGTAATCCTGTTACTTGTCAAAAATCTATAACCAAGATTTTTAAAAGAGCTTTTAATTTAGTTGATATTTGAAGAACATCAAGATTAAAATTTGATCATTGCTCATAACCTCTAAGGTAGCATTTTATTCAATATATTTGAATGTCAAGTGACCTACAAATTTTTAGAAAGAAAGGAATTTTTTTAGACAAGAACAAAGTTTCATGGTGAATACAATAAGATTTTCTCAAATCGCATCAAAATGCCCTATTACTCATCAAATGTACATGCACTTGAATCAACTAAATTTTGGATCTTACGCTTTAGTGCCCTATAATTCTATGTAGTATGCCCTAAACTTCCTATGTGGTAGATGCATATGACATTAACATCATAACCTTCAAGATACGAAAGCTCTTTTGGCTTGGACTGAACTAGAGTCACAAGGTTTTTCTCAACAAGTGTTGGGAGAAACTCCACATATGTCATTGGAATTGGATCAAAACGAGTCTTCTCCTAAACTACCTTATGAGATTTGGTCCCATGATTAACTGAATAGGATCCTATCATATTGATCTCAACTTTTTTCACAGCATCAATATTACTAGTGCCCTTTATCTTGCCATTTTTATAGCCCTTTTCAATTATTTATATGTTCATGACAAAGCCGGAGACTCTTGGTAAGAGCTCTTGACATGTAGTCAATGTAGGGTGATTTTAGTGTGTCAATAAACATAGTAATGAACTCTCTTTCAATCATTGGTGGATACACTTGGCTTACAACATCTCTTCATCATTATACATATTTTCTAAAGCTTTCATTACGCTTCATTTCCATGTTTTGTAGATTCAACCAACAAGCCTCACGTTGTTCACATGTTTATATTGTTCCAGGAAAGACTTGGCTAAATGCTTCCATGATTTGATGTGGCTCATGTTTAATTAGATGTACCAATGATTAGTTGAACCTGCCAGAATTTCTTGGAAACAATGCATCCATAATTAGTCATTCCCTACATATCATGTCATCTTCCGTAGAACATAGTGATATAAACCTCTGTCCATCAGTAGGTACCCAAATTAAGTGTACACAAAGGAGGAGTGTTCCTGAACCTTTCCTTTTACTTTAAATGTTGTTGAACAAAAGCATGTGAATTAGATACCATGAGGTTAAGATCATTTCTTTGAAAATAATTATTTTGGGTAAAGATCATGTTTGGGTAGGATTGTTGTCTAATAAAAGCATGCTCGGATAGATATTATGATTGGGTAGGTGTTATATTTATTTGTAGATATCATCTTTTAACTCTATTGATTATCTTGCTAGTAATAACTCATTTTTCTCTTTTGTTTGTGTTACTAATTGATTTTGTTTCTTTTGCGTTTGTCATTTTTCATCATTCTTTGCATTGCATTTAAGAGGATCATCACTTTTGCATCTCCATTTGCATCTTTGCATTGCATGATCATCATAAATAAAAGAAAGGTGTTGATTAACCAAGTAATAATCATAGTAGAAGAGAGACCATTAAAGTGGAAAAGAGTTTTCATAACAACGAAGAACGTAATTTGGCGGTCTGACCTTGGCAGTTTGCCTGGGGATTACATATCACAAATTAAATTCGTAGATTAATCTCTCTTGTAAAGATGAAAACTCTTTTGGATAAATGAAACTCTTTCTAAGAATGATTACTTTTGGAAATCGATACATTTTTCATTTACATTTTGTATTGTATTTCGGATGCATCATGCATAAAAACATAGAATTATTTCATGGAGAATTCGATGAAGTAGTCCTAATCACATGACATCACATCGAGAATAGAAGCAAGATACGAACAAATTAAAGGAAGAATCTAAAATCAATACGATGGGAACTATTTTGCTGGTTGTAGGACTGAGCCTTCCAAGATGATATGAGAAAAAGTCCCATACCTTGAGGTTTATGATTTTGAAGCCATGTGCAGTTACCATATAGGAAGCTCCAGACATTCCGCTAAAAACTATAAGGCACTAAAGCGCAAAATCCATAACTTGATGGATTCAGGAGCATGGACAATCGAAGAAAAATGGGGTCATTGCATCTACCAATTGCACTAAGATCATTGTTTTGTTTGAACTCGTTTTTTTCTTTCTTTAATATTTGCTTAAATATTTTTATCTTTTATAACTGAATTTATTCTACCTTCTAAGATTGAATAATTGAACGAGTTTTAATCTTTAGTTCTTTGAATATCAAATGAATAACAGATTCTCTTAATTCTTCAAGAATTATGGATTTTTGACATATGACAAGATTAAACCTTCCTTATACCATCTAAAACCAAAAATAAAATATCTTGATCTTTTTTACCCGAAATAATTCACGATCATTACTAAAAGACCAAATTTTGACATTACCTTTCTTGAGACTCTAAAACATTGCTTTTATCTTTTTTAGACATAAAAGTCATACATATACCTTTCATTGAGCCAATAAGATCACACCATCGTCTTCTTAGACGCAAAACCAACATTTTTTCTACCAATAAAACCTGAAAGCAATTGAGTACAATATGCTCGCTTGAACATGATTATTCCTAAAAGAAAATAACTTGGGGCATTTCACATCATTTTTCTGAAGATGAGCTTGTACAATTGAGACATGCAGGGAGCAAGAAGCAGAAAAAGGAAAATTAATTAAGAATAATTCTATCATGCATTAATTACACTGTATTCATGTAAATAAAATTAATCCTGAAAATCTATCGCCCTAGGGATACCTTTTTTGCAAAGACTTCCGTGTATGAAATGATGAACGATATTTTTTTCATTATCCCTTCACAAAAGGAGAAAATATATTCCTTGTGTCCCCTTTGAGCCTAAGTTATATTTTCTTCTGATTCAATCCTAACCAAGGATTACCCTCCACACTGGGGGCAAGGTGGAGGAAATATGCTCGCACGAGTGAAGATATTGATTCAGATGAGATACTGAAAGGTGAACCAAATACATAGTGCAAAGATCAAATCAAAGAAACAAAGAGAAAAGCAAAGAAAGAAACAAAAGAAAAAGCAAAGAAAGAAAGAAACAAGGAAAAAGAGCAAAAGAAAATGCAAAGAGTAAAAAGAAAACAAGGAGCACAGGCAAAGAGTCTCTCGAATCAAATGGCGCACTCGAGATGCAAACTATAAGATTGATCAAGCACAATTATTCTAGAATCAGTTCACTCAAAGATCATGGAACATCAAGAGAAAGACACATGCGAGTAGATTCAAGTCGAGCAAGACAAGATTAAAGGCATCAAAATAAATTGATCCTTGGTTCAATTACTCTTAAAACACTTGTTTGAGCCTTTTATCCCTTTCTTTCATAACCCTAAGTCATTTTCTACATTACGTGCCTAAAAAGTCCCTTCTAATCATACATAGACTTCTAAACAGAAGATAATATCTTCAGATTTCATCCCGCTTATCAGGATTAATCTTTTATTTACCAAAAAGTTTTCTAAAATCTTTAATGCATGATAGAAGAAAAATAATAAAGTTGGTTCAAGACATAAATTATGAATAACATCTTGATACCAAAGGAGGATTCGAGTTGAAAACCTAAAAAGACGGCTCAAATATGAACACTGTATAACTATTGCATAAGAGGCGATCTTACAAATCCCTTGATAAGCTCTGCACAACTCGAGTGTGACCATGAGAGCTGGGAGTCGAAGAAAACTTCCAATAAATGAGTACAGAAGCCACTTCATCATATCAATGAGCAACAAATAAATGAGAACACCATACCTTTGACCAAAAATAACAACCTGAGACATTTTTATCATTTCCTTACTTAACTATTTCTTAAAGATAGCATTGATCTTGACTCTTGTCAAATAACTATGATTTATTGAAGGATTAACAATGTAATTAATTCTTTGATATCCAATGAACTTTTGTTTTATGATTTGTCAGTTGTGAAACCTATAAAGGGGCAATATTTTCAAATCTTTGATTAAACATTGTTCAAAACTCTTTTAATTGATATTTTTATACTTTTGAAAATACAAGAAGAAGAAAAACGTTTTTTAAACAAGAAAATCTCTTTGGAGTGGATCTTGGTAGTTGAAATGTGTCTCTCAAACACATAGCTCATGCTTAGAAGCAGTGTTGAAGCAAGAAACGATAAATGACGAGGCATCTTTGGAGATTCAACATTTAATGTTGGGCATCTTTGGGGATTCAACATCCTGATGCAAACGATTAGATCTTCTTAAAGCATTTCCTCCACCAGCAGGAACAAGCAGATTATTAGTATCCTTTGAGTTGTTTCTCTTGAAACAAATTTTGTCTCTCAAGATAGTTTCTTTTAAAAAAATCTGTGAGTCTGTTTCTCTTGAAATAAAAATTTGTCTTTCTTGAGACAATTTCTTTTGAGAAAAAAATCTTTCAGTTTGTTTCCTTTGAAACAAAATTTTGTCTCTCGAGACAGTTTCTTTTGAAAACACTTATCTTTGAGTCTGTTTCACTTGAAACAAAACAAAAATCATATTTGAGTTTGTTTCCCTTGAAACAAAACAAATATCTTTGAGATCGTTTTCCTTAAAACGAATTTTGTCTCTCTTGAGACAGCTTCTCTTGAAGCATCATCTTTGAGTCGGTTTCTCTTGAAAACATAATCCCTAAAGATGACCTGCCATCCTCATCACGTAGGAACCATGTCATCCCCCGATCAGACCTCCTCATCACGTAGGAGCCGTGACACCCCTAATAACTAGCCGTCCTCATCACGTAGGAACCGTGTTATCACCCTTCCTAAAGATGGCATGTCGTCCTTGTTGCGTAGGAACCATGTCATCCCCCGGCCAGACCTCCTGATCATGTAGGAGCCGTGTCACCCCTGATAACCAGTTATCCTCTTCAAATAGGAATCGTGTTATCATCCCTAAAGATGGCTTACCATCCTCATCACGTAGGAACCATGTCATCCACCGACCAGACCTCTTCATCACGTAGGAGTCGTGTCACCCCTAGATAACCAGCCATCCTCATTGCGTAGAAACAGAGTTATCATCGTTCCTAAAGATGGCCAGAACTCTTCATCACTTAGGAACCATGTCATCCACCGACCAGACCTCTTCATCACGTAGGAGTCGTGTCACCCCTAGATAACCAGCCATCCTCATTGCGTAGAAACTGAGTTATCACCGTTCCTAAAGATGGCCAGAACTCTTCATCACTTATGAGCCATGTCATCCACCAACCTAATCTTCTCATCACGTAGGAGCCGTGTCACCCTTAGACAACAAGACCTATTATTCGCGTATGAGCAATGTCGTCCTCAACAACAAAAAATCAAATTTTAAACCCAAAAAAGAGAATCAGACAAAAACAAGTTGTCTTTTTCGTCTTTGCCATAATCTTGTTAACACAAGAATGTGCAAAGAGGGGCAACTGTAGACACCCGTTTTGGTCCAAGTCTACAAAAATATATTATTTTATTATTATTATTATTATTATTATTATTATTATTATTATGTTTATTAATTATTATTATTAATACAAATATACATATTTTGTGCATGCCACCTGGAGCTCAAATGCATAAGCCCAACAGAGAAAACAACCCAACACTCAACCCAACCCAAGGCCCAGTTCTAGACTCATTTATAACCTGGTTCAAATTGGGATTTTAAACCCTAAAATATCATCTCAACAGTAGATGTCGTTGTTTGATGAAGATGATTCGTCTCACCGTTTCGACTCCCAAACGAACGTGCATCCCACCCGTAGCCGCCTCAGCCGCGTGAGCCATGTCATCATCATCAACATACTCCAAACAGTACCCAAAACATCATCAAGTCAGAGAAATTTACCAAATCAAAAACCCATTAAAAAAATCTTCATTAAATCCCGATAAATATGGAAATGTTTCCCTACCCCCATAGATCTAATGATCTAACTCGAAATAACCCTTAAATCAATCATACAACCACTATTTTTGGGGAAGGAGAGATTCAGGGGGAAACAAAAATGAGAGGAAAAAACATAGGGGATTTGGTAAAAAGAAAAAAGAGCCATTCGAACCTAAATGAAAAAAGCTTACCCTTTTCATCGAACCCAACGCTGCCTGGCTTGATTGAAGATGAGGGAAGCATGTTACTAAAGGTAAAGGGTTTTGTTGCTAAGTAAGTTAGATGTTTGGGGTTTTGAATAGAAAGTTTTTAGTTTAAGGGTTTAAAAGGTTGGTTTTTCAGGGGATAAAGAAGAAGAAGGTAGAAAGGGAGAGACTTTTGGGTGTTTGGGGTCCTCGTGGCCATCGATTCACGGTGGCCAGGGTGCAGTTCTCCCCTTCGATAGTGGAAAAGAAGGAAAAAAGAGAGAAAAAAGATGGAGGCTGAGAAGAGTGGTTTAGAAATAAGATTAGGGTTTTGGTGTAAACCCTTAAGGATGTTTATATATCATCCATTGCACGGCGTCGTTTTGACCAGGGGAACTTGTGTGCTTGAAAAAAAGCAAAAAAAGTGGGTTTGGTCCCTTCTCTTTGTAAGCCTTACCCGTGTTGTTCATTGTTCTAGGGACAAAATACAATTTAAGTCCCTTTTTCTTTGTAATATCATCTTTTGGTCAATGAATGTATCTTTACATTGTTTATATCTGGTACCTTAAATTTTATTTTGTTTGTATTTTGGGCATTATGCTTACTGCTAGAATTCGGTTAAATATCAATTGTGAATGGTTAATTTATAGATTATTCCATTTTGGTCTATATTTACTCTTTTATTTACTGTATTTCAAAATTAATATGCAAATTTCATTTTATTTTAATTTAATCACTTGTTTGCATTGTTATTTATTTGGAATTGGCTACTTGTTGAGTTAATCGATCGATGGAATCGACAAAGAGGGGGGTGAATTGGTAATTACAATTTTGGTGGAAGCTTTTGCAGAAAATTAAAAGTAATTGCACAGCGATTTACAGTGGTTCGACTTTCTCAACAAAGTCTACGTCCACTACCTTAGCTATCCACACTAAGGATTTTCCAACAAATTCACTAATTTTTTCTTTCTTTTGAGGCCAAAGAGATAACCTTACAACTCCCTCAAGAATTATACCCTAATTCTTGAGAACACTCTTTCTAAAAGAGAAGATTACAAATTTCGCAAACTTATAAGAAAACCTCACAAGGTAAGATGTTTGCACAATTCTAGAACAAAGAAAGAACACTCAAGAATAAATATAATTGAGCACAATAAGTGTTCTTGAAAGCAAAATGAATATTGAATGAAAAATAGGCTTGAACTGCTCAAACTTGAGGTTTGATGCTTTCTCTTTGATTCTCTCCTGGTTCTAGTTGCTTGATATTTCTTGTTTTGATCAATGGCTTCTAAGCTTGTTTAAATATACCTTGAATCACTACTGAACGTTGGGGATCATTAATGAAGTTATTGGAGCCGTTTAAGTGTGAAAACAATTAATATTTCTGCTTGGAGCATGGGGGGAATCGGTATCGGTTCCCTAAGTGTAAAATTCAAATATTCGACCGTTGAACTGTGGGGGGGAATCGATACCCCCTGGGGGGAATCGGTTCCCTCCGAGCATACTGGAATTTCTCGGAACAAAACCATTCAGGGGGAATCGGTTCCCTCTGAACAAACTGTAATTTTTGGCTTTGAAACGGTTCGAAATACTTTGTAAAATTGTTTTGAAATTATTTTAAGATTAAAACTTAATTTTACACTTTAGTAAGGATTTAAAATGAACTTTGAAATACTTTGAGTAATATTTTGATATTCGATTTAATATATCGAATATGCTTAGAAAAATCATTTTCAAAATTAAAATTCTTTTAATTTAATTTGTTATATCGAAACATCAAAATGTTTTCAATAATCTCCCCCTTTTTGATATAACAAAACATTTTAAGATTTTCTAATTTCAAAATGAATTTTGATTTTGAAAAATAATACTCTCCCTTACTTTAAAACTTTCTCCCCCTTTTTGTTAAATCAAAAAGACCCTATAAAAACGTTTTAAACAAGAATTTTGAAAAATGTAAGCCAATTGATTTATTAATATAAAGCTTAAGTTGCTAAGATCACAATCGAAAGAGAGGTTAGCCATTAGTTTCATAATCAATATTCATAAACATGTAATGGATAATTGGTCATATATGTCTAAAGATGCAAAATAAACACGGAATCCAAATCAAATATATTAAGCATAAGTTCAAACAACCAAAAATAAACAATCCAAAAGCATTCAAAATGTTTTAACAATAATGCAAATATCCAAGTTCAATCCAAACAAGCAAAGCAAAGATCAAAGTTCAAGCATCCGTATGAGGATCGAGAGGAGGGAAATGAGTGCATTAATATGAGCATTGGTTGCTTCATTGTTTGCACGCATCTCCCAAAGAATTTCCAATTGTTGAGCTTCCATAGTCGAGAAGTGAGATTCTATGGAAGTGAAGCGAGAATCCAAGGATTCATAATGGAAATCTAATGTCTCAATAAATGATTGAAAATATGGAGGCACTTGATCTTCTTGCTAAGCTTGTTCCTCGTGCTGCTCCGGCTCATCGTCGGCTTCGTCAATATCTTGCATTAATTGTTCAAGCTCGGGATCGTCGTCAGCTTCTGGTAGAGCTTGTGAAGAACTAGCTCCTGGAGTATTCTCAAAAGATCGAACCCATTCACCGGTTTCTTTATTCTTTATCCATCCCGCTCTCGTTAAGGAAAGAATATTAATTTGTTTTTTTGAGAGGAAAGACGGCATCTAGACCAACTCTAAGCCCGACTTTAGAAAATAGATTACTCAAAATGCAACCGTAAACTAGAGATGAACAGAGTTTCTTATTAGGAACAAGATTTACGGTCTCAACAATTTCAGCAAATATAATCTGAGGTAGGTTTATTTTAATATTGTTTTAGAAATAATGTAACCACCAAAGATCCAAGGCTCTAAGAGTTGAGTAACGACCTCCGGATGGTCGAAACCACCAAGAAATCATTAGATGAAGAAAACGATCATGAAGATCTAAGACACTCACACTATCCCTTCCTTTATAATGAGAACCTAAAAACTATTTTTCATTTGATATACCATCATTATCTAATCCTAATTCATTGGCTATGTAAGTCGAGTCAAGATGGAAGAATTTTCCTAGGAGATAGGAACGAACTCATATGGTTTTGGTTTGAGCTCGGTTTTTAATACAAACGACATTAGAATAGAAGATTATCAAATTTCCACTCTTGTAAAAGAGGAAGATATCTAAAATTTATTTCTATCATAGCTTGCAGAGAAGGGATACGTTCTTCTCTAATTTTGTAAGAGTCAAAATATTGATAATACCAAAAACGATGATTTCTAGGACCAGGATGATTGAAGCACGAGTTTTGGATACTCATATTAGGATCAACGAGATTAGGAATAGGAATTTCAGGAATAGGAGGCGGATTTGGAGGTGGATTTGGTTGTTGGTTTGAACGACTAGAAAAAAGACCTAGCACGTTTAGGATTTGACATGGTTTAAGAAAATCGAAATAGAATGAATAACCTGCAATTATAAAACACGTGTATGCAATGTAATCAATCCCAAAACTCAATTGAGTCCTCAATATTTCAAGGTTCTCTAAACCAATCCTAATGGGCAAAGTTTTTGAAAAACTTATTGAAAAATAAGGTCTTGAAAATCAATATATGTATAGTTTTCATAACAACAAATAATTCAATCAAAACACAATAATTTGAAAAACAATTTTTTTTATTTCGAAAATTTCAAAGAATTTTGGAAAATTCTTGTGTTTTTGATGAAATTATTTGTAAAATCTAGTTTCTAATCACTAAACAATCAATGCCCAATCACTATTTCAATCTAGAACTAATTAAAACTAGCTCTATGTTCAAAATTTGATAAAATAGAAGTTTTAGAAAAATACCTTGAAGATTTTCAAATTTTGTGCGAATGTGATGAGTTTTGCACTAATTTGATGATTCCAACATGTTTAGGAGATGATATTTGAAGTAATTCTGATAAGAAACGTTTTTTTTGAATCAAAGTGATGATTTAGGGAGAGAGAAGAGGAGAACGACGAAGAGAAGAGAGGGTTTGAAAATTTTAGGTGTTTTCCCGTGTTAAAAAACAGAACCCCAGGGGGGTATCGATTCCCCTAGGGGGAATCGGTTCCCCTTCAAGGGGGTATCAATTCCCTCTGCCCAATAATTCAAAAAAATATGTATTTTAAACACTCAAAATGCTAAATTAATCTTCTCTAGTGGTATTGGAAACTCATATATCAAAAATTAATTATGTTCAATCAATCAAATTAATCCTTAAACTATATTTGAACATAAAGTTAATTTTTCATCAAGAATCATAAACTCCCCCTAACTAATAGCAATGAATGTAATCAGAAATTACTATTATAAGCATTTTTCATTTATTTTAAAGTGCTAAAATTATTTTAAACACTTAGTGAAGATAGGTCAGTTAAACCTAATTCTCTCCTAAGTGTCCAAAAAACGTTCCTTGTCTAAAGGTTTTGTAAAGATATCCGCTAATTGATGCAAAGTATCAACAAATTCTAGAACTACATCTTCCTTAGTGACATGGTCTCTAATGAAGTGATGTATTATTTCAATGTGCTTAGTTCAAGAGTGTTGGATGGGATTTTTAGTGAGACAAATAGCACTAGTATTGTCACACTTGATAGGAATAGTACCTACTTCAATTCCATAATCAAAAAGTTGTTGTTTCATCCATAAAACTTGTGCACAACAACTACCAGCTGAAATGTATTCCGCTTCAGTGGTAGATAATGCAACACAATTTTGTTTCTTTGAAAACCAAGAAATCAACATATTTCCAAGGAATTGACAAGTATCGGAGGTGCTTTTCCTATCTAATTTGCATCCTCCATAATCCGCATCAGAAAAGGCATGCAAGCTAAAGCTAGAGTCTCTAGGATACCAAAGTCCTAAACTAGGAGTGTCCTTAAGGTATCTAAAGATTCTCTTAACAGCTAGTAAATGTGATTCCTTAGGGCATGATTGAAATCTAGCACATAAGCAAACACTAAACATAATGTCCGATCTACTTGCAGTTAGATAAAGTAAAGATCCAATCATTGACCTATATAATTTAACATCTACACATTTACCTCCTTCATCTAAGTCAAGCTTTGTTGAAGAGCTCATTGGAGTGTCATGAGGCTTGCCATTTTCCAGTCCAAATTTCTTGAGCATATCTTTGACGTACTTAGCTTGATTGATGAAGATGCCATCTTTTCTTTGCTTGATTTGGAGTCCCAAGAAAAATGAGAGCTCCCCCATCATGCTCATTTCGAATTCGCTTTGCATTAGCTTAGAAAATTCTTGGCAAAGAACATCGTTAGTAGAACCAAATATTATATCATCAACATAAATTTGAACTACTAATAAATCTTAACCTTTATGCTTTAAAAACAATGTAGTGTCAACCTTCCCTTTGAAAAACCTTTTTCAATTAAAAAGTTTGATAATCTTTCATACCAAGCTCTAGGAGCTTGTTTTAAATCATAAAGTGCTTTTGTCAATTTAAGAACATGATTCGGAAATTTTGAATCTTCAAAATCTGGAGGTTGTTCCACATACACTTCTTCTTTTATAAAACCATTTAAAATGTACTTTTAACATCCTTTTGATATAATTTAAATTCATGAAAACATGCAAATGCTAATAACATTCTAATTGCTTCCATCCTAGCTACAGGAGCGTATGTTTCATCATAGTCTATGCCCTCTTCTTGAGTATACCCTTGATCAACAAGTCTAGCCTTGTTCATCTTTTAATGCTTCTTTAATATTCATAGGCTCTATGCATGAAATAAATGCAACATAATTACAAATATTTCTAAGAGAAGATCGAGTTGTTACCCCTTTGGATAGATCACCTATAATCTCACCATCCTTGACATAGTTGTACTCTCTTGGATAAAATACTTCCATTTCTTCAATGGTTGGATTCTCGAGAGGATCATGAGTTTCCTCATCTTTCATTTCTTCCTTTGATGATGATTCTCCAACGTCATGTCTAACGTCATTTGTATTTATAATACCTACATCATCATTAACACAAGAATCCTTCCTCGGAAGGAGATTATCATCGAAAACAACATGTATAGACTCTTCTACAACTAAAGTTCTTTTATTAAATACTCGATAAGCTTTAGAATTTAAGGAATAACCCAGAAAAATTCCTTCATCACTTTTAGTATCAAATTTGCCAAGGTTTTCTTTACCGTTGTTTAAAACAAAACATTTACATCCAAAAGGATGAAAATTTCATATGGAGTTTTCTTTAAAATTGGCCTAATCATTACTCGATTTACAACATAACAAGCGGTATTTGTGGCTTCCGCCCAAAAATATTTTGGCAAATTATTTTCACAAAGCATGGTTCTAGCCATTTCTTCTAAAGTTCGATTTTTCCTCTCAACAACTCCATTTTGTTGAGGGGTTCTATGTGCTGAAAAAATTATGGCTAATACCATTAGAATTACAAAACTCATTAAATCCAAGATTTTCAAATTCAGTGCCATGATCACTTCTAACACTAGTGATAGAGTAACCTTTTTCGTTTTGGATTACTTTTGAAAATGTGATGAAATTTTCTAATGCTTCATCTTTAGTACTTAAGAATAGAACCCAAGTATATCTAGAATAGTCATCTACCAAGATAAATGCATATTGTTTTCCACCCAAGCTAGTAGTCCTAGTTGGCCCAAAAAGATCTATATGGATCAATTGTAATACTCTACTAGTTGACACATTATTAATGGATTCAAAAGAAACTCGCTTTTGTTTTCCTTTAGCACAAGCATCACAGATTTTATCATTATCAAATTTTAGTTTAGGCATCCCTCGAACCAATTCTCCTTGAACTAACCGTTGTAAAACACTCATGCTAGCATGTCCTAGTCTCCTATGCCATAACCAACTATCATGCTCATCCTTACCAACTAGGCACAAATTAGTCATATCAATAGAATCTAAATGCACCATGTATATGTTTCCTATTCTATGACCAACAAGCATAATCCGATTAGATGCAATGTCAATGACTTTACAACCATTAATTTCAAACATGACATTGAATCCCTTATCGTATAATTGACTAATACTCAATAGATTATGCTTTAATCCATTCACATATAACACATTTTTAATTTGTATGGAAGATGTATTACCTATAGTACCAATACCTTCAATGTGACCTTTTGAATTATCACTAAAAGTCACTTCTCCTCCATTTTTGGCGTTAAGCTCTATGAACCGGCTTTTGTCTCTGGTCATGTGTCTCGAGCATCCACTATCAAGGTACCATGAATTTGAATTTGTTTCCCGTGCCTTGTAGTAATGCTCCTTTTCCTACAAACATAGATTAATTTCTAATTTTTGGTACCCAAATTCTTTTGGGTCCATATTCATTAGTTTCTAAAATCCTTGTCCCCTTTGGTATTCATTTATGAAGGACATCCTTATTTTTAGTAGCCATATACTCCTAAAAATTTTACCATTCAAGGTTCGTTGAGGACTTCTATGATTGTAGCTTCTAAAACTTTTCTTAACAAAGTTGGATTTTGAATTCTCACCTTTTTCAAAAAAATTTGTTCCAACCTTATTAAAAGAAGTTTTAAGATCATCAATCTTCTTTTGATGATCATCATGAGCTTTTAAAAGTAAGTTATGCAAATCAATATTTTTCTTTCAAAATCATTAATTTTGATTTGTAATTCTTTGATCTTACTTTCAAGCTCATTGTTGGTCTTTAATATAAGACTATTTTCGTTTTTCAATTTTGAAATATCATTTTTGTATTTTGAAAATAGAGTCTTATAATCCAAAGCCAACCCATTATAATCCTCTAATAACTCATCATAAGATAATTCATCAAAATCGAATGAGTTAGAGGTTACCTTAGAATCTTCCCCGATAGCCATCAAGCACAAGTTTGCAACTTCTTGTTCCTCTTCATCGGAACCTTTTTCATCGCTCCATGTAGCTACATGAGCCTTGTGCTTCTTTTTGGATTGACCATTTTTCTTCAATTGTGGGCAATCATATATGACATGCCCCGGCTTTTTGCATTCATAGCAAATGATCGGGTCTTTCTCCTTCGATTCAGTTTTGAAGCCTTCATGACGTTTGAATTTTCTTCCTCGGTTGGGCATCATCAACTTTCTGAATCGTTTGGCAAATAATGCCATTTCCTCATCATCATCATCGTCATTTGAATCACTCTCATCTCTTGTGGATTTGAGAGAAGCTCCAATGTTTTTCTTCTTCTCCTTCTCCTTTGGTGTATCGTCAATCTTATCGAGGTCCACTTCATCTTCAAGCATCATTTCATGAGTGAGAAGGGAACCGATTAGTTCTTCAAGAGTTAAGGATGTTAGGTCCTTAGACTCGATGATTGCCGTCTTCTTTGTTTGCCACGATTTTGGAAGGGAGTAGACTAACTTCCTCACAAGCTTTTCATTTGAAATGATCTCTCCATATGATTTGAGACCATTGACAATCGTTGAAAATCTATCTGTCATAGCTTTGATATCTTCATTTGGTTTCATCTTGAAATTTTCATAGCTATGTGTTAGAATGCTAATTTTAGTTTTCTGTACCTCATCGGTACCTTCATGAGTGACTTGAAGTTTGTCCCATATTTCTTTGGCGGTTGTACAAGATGAAACTCTTCCATATTCATCTGGTCCAAGAGCACAAAATATGATATGGATGGCTTTAGAGTTGAGCTGGAACATTCTTGTCTCTCATTCACTCCACAATCTTGGATGAGTGAGAGGCTTGATGTATCCTTCTTATACGGCATTCCATGCTCCCATGTCACTTGCTTGAATGAAGTACATCATCTTATTTTTCCAATAGGCATAGTTAGCCTCATTGAAGAAAGGAGGCTTGTTGACGGGCATCGAATCGAGACCGTAGTCGAAGTTTTAAGTAGAGGCCATTGATAACTTTGATTATCGATGTAACTCTTCCTGAATCGACTCAAGAAGCGATTAAACCTTCAAATGAGTTAGGCTCTGATACCAATTGTTGAGTTAATCGATCGATGGAATTGGCCAAGAGGGGAGTGAATTGACAATTAAAATTTTGGTGGAAGCTTTTGCAGAAAATTGAAAGTAATTGCACAGTAATTTACAGTGATTCGACTTTCTCAACAAAGTCTACGTCCACTACCTTAGCTATCCACACTAAGGATTTTCCAACAAATTCACTAATTTGTTCTTTCTTTTGAGACCAAAGAGATAACCTTACAACTCTCTCAAGAATTATACCCCAATTCTTGAGAACACTCTTTCTCAAAGAGAATATTACAAATTTCGCAAACTTACAAGAAAACCTCACAAGGTAAGATGTTTGCACAATTCTAGAACAAAGAAAGAACACTCAAGAATAAATATAATTGAGCACAATAAGTGTTCTTGAAAGAAAAATGAATATTGAATGAAAAATAGGCTTGAAATGCTCAAACTTGAGGTTTGATGCTTTCTCTTTGATTCTCTCTTGATTCTAGTTGTTTGATATTTCTTGTTTTTTATCAATGGCTTCTAAGCTTGTTTAAAAACACCTTGAATCACTTCTGAATGTTGGGGATCATTAATGAAGTTATTGGAGCCGTTTAAGTGTGAAAACAATAATATTTTTGCTTGGAGCATGGGGGGGAATCGGTACCTCCTCATGGGGAATCGGTTCCCTAAGTGGAAAATTCAAATATTCGACCGTTGAACAGTGGGGTGAATCGATACCCCCTGGGGGGAATCGGTTCCCTCCAAGCATACTGGAATTTCTTGGAGCAAAACCATTCAGGAGGAATTGGTACCCCTTGGGGGGAAATCGGTTCCCTCTGGACAAACTGTAATTTCTGGCTTTGAAACGGTTCGAAATACTTTGTAAAATTGTTTTGAAATTATTTTAAGATTAAAACTTAATTTTACACTTTAGTAAGGATTTAAAATGAACTTTGAAATACTTTGAGTAATATTTTGATATTTGATTTAATATATCGAATATGCTTAGAAAAATCATTTTCAAAATTAAAATTCTTTTAATTTAATTTATTATATCGAAATATCAAAATGTTTTCAACACTACTGTTTGTTTATTTTGTTTCATTTTAGCCATCTTGTTCATGTTGTTGTATGTTTTTGCTATGTTTCTATTTTGGGTATGACATTTTACATTTTTTATATTTTGGTCTTGTATGTTGCTTTGTGGTTAATTTCTGCTTTGGTACTCAAGTTATATAACGTATACATATTAGCTATGATTTTATGTTTGTTTATTATTATGACCTTAAAGTTTCTGTTTTGATTATTTAGTCCTTTATTTAACTAAGCATGTCTATTTTTTATTATTTGTATTTTAATCTGTCATGTTTGTAAATGTGCATTTTAGTTCAAATTTGTAACTTTGTTTTATCGTTATAATTTCATGCATGTATGTATGTATATAAATTACATAATTTTTGTAAGTATTCTTTGTATGGAAATTTTATTTTTTCTTTGTTTTATTATGTTCATATTTAGATAACTATTAACATCTTTTTTATGAACTATCATTGTTTTCTAATATACGAAAATGAGAAAATTTCAATTTGTGAGAAATCTACAAAGATATTCCCAACTAAAGGGAATGTATCTTTTCGAGGATTTTTTGCATAAATGTTTGTTTTATATTCGATAATTCTCTTTGTTTCACGTTTATTTATTTTGATTATTTTCAACTCTTTTCACTTTTATTTTGTTTTATTTTATCTTATTTTATTTTTTCTTTACAAAAATTGCGATATAATGTCTGTAGTGAGGGGAATCTATGGGAAAGTCTCCTAACAGTAAAGGAAGTGCTTTCCCGAATATTGTTCACAAAAAATGACATTAATTATTCGAAAATTGACATTTTTTTGAATAAATTCTAATAAATAAAAGGATCATAATTTAAATATATTTGCGAGTTTGTAATTCCTAATATTTAAAAAATCATATAATCGTTTGGGTACCAAAATTTGGGCGTTGTAGGGTTGATAACCCTTCCCCACACGTAACTGAGTCTCGAACTCTTAAAAATGAATCTTTGGGTAAAACGCAAACAAATTTTCAAAATAATGTCATAACTGTTTTTTAAATAATTTTTAATTGTTTTGTAAAAAAATGGTTATGACATGTATGTATTATTATTTATAAAGATTTGATAAGTTTACCATAATTTTTAAAATTTTTATTTTAGTTCTTATAATTTTAGGTTCCTTTTAATGTGAGCATTGTTATAAAAAATATTTTCTGAAAATTTTTTGGTCCCCTTATGAGAAAAAAACAGTATTTTTATAGTAAGCTAATCACACAATTTCTCTTCAATTTTTTTAAAGATTTATTTTTATTTTTATAATTATAATTTTCTTTTAATTTGGTCCCTGTAATACAAACGCAAATTTTATGAAAAAAATATATCCCTTCTATAAGATCAAACATTATTTTTAGCGTAGCTAAATGTACAATTTTTAAGTCAAATTTTCTAAATTTGATCCATACAAATTTTTTATTTTAATCTAAAAAATATAAAAGAAAGGACCAAATTCAGTGTAGCGTTCAACAAATTTTCCTAAATAGATTTCCACTACTTTTATTTTCATATTTTTTTACCATTTTCCTAGATTTGTCAGGATAACCCATTCTTTTGTAGTTTATACAAACAAATAATTATGTTAATTTATAAACACAATTTTAATTAATATATAACATAATTATAATAAAAATCAATCGATATAATACAAAAATGAAATTACAAATAAAATAAAAATTATTGACTAGAATGTAGATAACAGTCGTGAAGGAAGTGGTCCGGTCGTAACCGGAGTCATGTCTTTATGATCTCTCTTGCATGGCTACTTACAGTGTCCTAGGCTTGCCCTTGGATAAGAGTTGTCACGACACTAATCCTGATTAGCCATTCTATAGTGTCATATGGTTGACTTTGATTGGTTATCTCAGAAGGCGACATGATTAACGTCGAGTAATTGCTTAAAGTTAACATGTCATTGGCTTAATTGGTTGTCTTGGTGGGGTATCGACACCTGGTTGCTCTTGATTGCACATATGACGTGATTTGAATGAGTTGCAGTTGGTTAGTGTGTGATCGTTCGTATGATAGAAGGTTCATCTAATCCTCATGTTTGCGGATGGTAATGGGCATAGATTCATAGGTCTACTAGCTCGCGGGTACACAGGTTTGTGGGTCATAGCTCATAGGTAGTAACAGTTACCCCCAGGTGAGGGAAGGTTATAAAGTGAGCTTTGCAAACCTAGGATTGATCGGGAATGTTAGGCGCTAAAGCTTGCGGTGTTGGAGTTTTTTTTTTTTAAGTTTGATCCTTCAGAAAAGTGGCTTTAATTATGGCTGTTGAGCTGCCACATATTTAAGTATCTTGAATCTTAGGAGGATAAACGTTTTTGAGGTGGTCATTCATTGTAATGAGCCATTTTGTCGTATGATATGAATTGTTATGAGGAAGTTTTCGTCGTAGGAGACGAATTATTTCGAGAAAAGCTTTTCATGATTTATAAATAGCGCTGCTAGTGGATTTTTTTTTTCGTAGTACTAATTTTTCCCTTTGAGAAGTGTAGGTAATCGCTTCTTGCTTTTCCACTTATCCTTCTTTATTTTGTTGCTATCTCTTGTGTTAATGACTTCTGGTTCAACAGTCTTGATAGTGGTTAGTGATGCATATGATTGTAGCACGTTGGAGGAGGAGATGTCTAGGACGTTAGAATATAGGGGTATTCATTCTAGAGATAACTTCTGGTATCAATTTGATTTGGATAAGGGTCTTTACCGTCTGAGTGAGACAGGTGGGGGTGCGCGTCCCTGGTTCTTTGTGCTCCTTTATGCCTTCGATACTAGCTTTCATTTGTCGCTTCATCCCTTTTTGGTGGATTGGTTCAACTGGTATAGGGTGGCTCAGGGCAGTTGGCAAGTTTTGGTTCATGAGTCTTGACGATCTATTTTTTGAGTTGTAACCTTCATGAGGAGGAGGAGTCGATGATTGCTTTTTTCTACTTCTATAATGTTTGCACTACTAGTGAGAAGTTAGAGGAGGAGTTTGTTATGATTTCTCTTCGCTTTGGGATGACATTCGTGATGAGTAATATTTCCACCAATGTTTTCCTCTGTCAGTCGAAGTATATCCAAATGACGCGTCGATTCGGGGAGTTTTATTTTCCCCTGATTTGGTGTAAGCCTACGAAGAGCAGCTATGCATCTCCCAAAACGTTTACTGCTGAGGAGGATTGGTAAATTCAAAGGTTGCAAAATGGACCTCATTCTCAATTTGAAGATGTTTGTACGATGGTGAATGTGTAGAAATATTGCTTGATAGAGCGAAGTCTTAATAGATGGTACGATATTAAGGGCACCATCCTCCCTAAAGATATTATTGCGAACACTCTCCGATGTACGGAAGCGTGGCCTTATAATATGGAGAACTTATCTCGGCCTGGTAGAATTCCGCTGTGATTGAAAAAAGAACCCTCGAATTTCTTCGATTATTATTCTTGGTGCCCTATCCGTGGGCCCGTATCTGGGCTTGGGCAAGAGGGACACCTGCCCAGGGCCCAATAAAAAAGTTAACGTATTTTTTCGTTTTAAGTTATATCAAATTAATATTAGACTTAATTTTTTCTGAACATTGGTGCTGGTCATTCATTAATGAAACGACAAAAAGGCCAAGAATTACAACTATAAAAGCAACTTTAAATTACAATTTCCTTTTTTGATAAAGTGTATCGACGGATAGTATTATTAATAAATATAAAGGATGATAGACCATAATAAAGTGAAGCCAAAAGTTACAAGAAACAAAAGACAAAAGATACTCAAAAGTGAAATATCTAAAAGTGAGTATTAATTTAATTTTTGCTTTATTTAAGAAAAACCATTATTAGTGATTATTGTCTTAGTTTTCCATGCTCCTTTTAATGTAACCAATAGATCATATTTATGTCCAACGGTTATTTTGTCTTTAGGCCTTTGTATTGAGCCCATGTTGTTTATATAATGAGTAGTTTGCTTAAAAGTTTGTTATTTTGTTCAGATTATATTTTTTTAAAGCTAGTATTTCTCTTTTGATGTTTTTATATTAGAGTTTGAACTTGTTTTAAATAAAGAATTTTTTTATCGAGTGTTAGATTATAGGTTCGAGTCTAAATGTGAATTAAGTTAATGAATTTCTAGAAGAAAATGATCAAAGTTGCCACTGTTTTGTGTTATTCATCCATCAAGATACAAAGGTTAAAGGTCACCCAAACTAAGGTAAATATATTTTATTAATTTATGATTGTGCTTTGAATTTATTTACGTATATTCTGAATAGTTTGTTATGTTTATATTTTGTGGTTTTCAATTATATTTTCGTGATTTTTTTTGTTAATTATAATAATATTGGTGAGAGTGTATTACATCATCAATTAATTTATCTAAAAGTGAGGCAAAGCTGCAAAGCTTTAACGATGAGGACTCAGATGCTATCATTCTATATTTTTGCTCCATATTTTCATAGTATATGTTACCGTGAAAACATGTTTCTGGTAGTGAAAATATAAAAAAATAAATAAAAAGATAACGAACACAAGAATTAGTATAATCACAAAAGGGAGCTTTAGATAAATTTTGTTCTAAACAAGTCGAAGAGTCTTTGGATGATGATAGATCGAACATAGATGAAGATAATATTGAATATTCTAATGAAAATTTGAATGATAATGATTCCCTCCATCACGATACTACTAATTAGAATAATGTACTTGATGAGTCAAATATTGATGTTGGCATTGATAAGCACATAATTCCTCCTTTTGATATATATGATCCTAGAATTGGGGTGTTCTTGATGCTAAAAGCAAAGATATTTTGATTGAAAAAGGACCCGTTAGAGAATTGAATCTCATATTTCCTAAGGATAGTTCGTTTAGACATTTTTCATAATCCTATTTTCCTAGAAAGTTGAGCAATGAAGAAACTCTTGATATAAAATGGTTGGTTTACTCTAGACACGTGAATAAAATATATTGTTTTTGTTGTAAATTGTTCACTTCTCAAAATAACAAAAGCCTTTTAATAAACAATAGAATGGATGATTGGAAGCATTTGAGTGTGAGACTCCAATAGCATGAGAGTAGTATTGAGCATATGACTAATATGAATGCTTGGAATGAAACGAGAATAAGATTAGAAGAAAAATAAAGGTATTGATAAAGATTTTCAAGAAGGAATTTCAAAAGAAAAAGAACGTCGGAGACAAGTTTTAATAAGAATACTATTAGTTGTAAAATGTCTCGCCAAAAATAGTTAAGCTTTTTTTATCTAGTGGTAAACTCTATGAGGATATTAATGGTAATTTGTTAGGTTTAATTGAAATGATAGCTTAATTTAATTTAATAATGCAAGATCATGTTAAACGTATCCAAAGTCAAGAAATTCATTATCACTATCTTGGTCCTAAAATTCAAAATGAGTTAATTTCTCTTTTGGCCCTTAGTGTTAGAACTTCTATAATAAGGATTATTAGAGGCAAAATATTTTTCTATTATCCTTGATTGTACTTGATGTGGTCACACCTACATTAGATCCAGAAGTGATGCCTCAAGGTCCCATTACTAGATCCAGAGCCAAACAATTCAGGGAAGTACTCTTAACTAAGTGTCTTGAAGCTTTCAATTCATTTGACAAATTAACACCATCCAATGTTAAGTTATATAATGTTTTAATAGTTGAAATATAACTTAACATATCCACATCATTATATTATTTGTTGTATGATGTTTCAAGCATGTTACTGATTTATATTAATCCTGCATTCATTTAGATAAGTTTTAATTCATTCATGAAATGGCAGCATGTCAATCATTAATTTCTTAGTTCATTTTCATTTATTTCAGCTCCTAATTCATATACATTAGCTCACATATGTTATATCATATAGTTCTTAGCTCATGACATGCATTCATAGTTCATAAGGCCATAAACATGCATGACAACAAGGTAATTCATTCATGCCAGCTCATTTTCTTTGATTTACCTTGTTTTCTTTTCACATATAGGTACATGGATGCACGACACACATTAAGGCATCTTGTGGGAGTATTTGGAATTCATATGCAGCTCACAATTAGCTCACAAAGGTTATGTCAACTCATGGAGACTTATGGAAAGCTCAACTCAACTAGAGGATCTAACAAGTAGTTGAACTCAGCTAGGAAGTTTATTCACATCCAACCCTTGCATTGCTAGCTAGCTATACACTCAAGCAAGCTAGGAGGAGAACAACATGCACGCCCAAGATAAGGCACATGATCAGCCTTTATTCCATGTACAAGAATTCATCACAAGGCTCCCTAGAACCCCCATGTGCGTGAAATATCACCAACAACCATGTTCCTTGCATGTGGTCTCTTTTAGGCGCCAATATGAAAGGCAACCTCACCATTCGACCAAAGCACATGTTACTTCACTTTGGCACTAAGTTGAAGAGGTTCAAGCATCATTCGAACAAGGATTATGTCTCTCACATCCAGCCGAATCATCACAACCTTTTATTCATGCATGTAATTAACTAATTATGTCATTTTAAAGGGACACAAGAGCTGGCCGAAGCACAATGTATCCATTCAGCCATGTCCCTTCATTTCTATAAATAGGCTAGTCCTATTTATTTGTAAACACACCTTTCATATATTTTAATCAAGTGAGGTTTCTCTCTTTTTCTCAAGTCCTTGGCGACTTTTATCGACTTATCAAGTATATTTATACTTGTGGCATCAACCCCTTTCCTTGATACTTGTGGTTCCTATCTTAATTATAGATAGAGGGTACAAGTCCTTTTCTACCACCCCTTAGAAAGATTTGTAAGGTTGGGTCTTTGCTCATTATAACACTAGTTATTCCTTGGTCTTTATAAGATATTATATTCACCATCCTTTCCTTCATAAACCTACATCATAGCCAAATACTTAACTATCTTCCGCAACTCTAAATCATTATAAAAGCCTATCATTTCACCCTTACATCAACTACCAAACCATTATATTTTGAGCCATTCACTTATTTCAGGTTGTTTTGTTTCCTTCCTAGATCCACAATCAATTAAGGTAATTGTACCTTACATCAATACTCCATATATGAGCCATCAAGAACAAATTAGTTTGATAGTACAATGTGTAAATTTGTCAAATAATGAAATAAAAATAGATGAGTTTTTTTTGGAGTTCTTAAATGTAAATGATATATTTGGATTTGACATTTCTAATGAATTATTAAGTGTATGCAAGTCACTTGATTTAGATGTTAATGATATTAGGGGTCAGGGTTATGATAATGATTTTAATATGAAAGGGAAATACCAATGGGTTCAAAAGAGGTTACTTGAAATAAATCAAAGGGCTTTATATATATCATGTGCTTGCCATAATCTTAATCTCACTTTATTGGACATGGCTTGTTCTTGTATGAAAGTTTTTTTTTGAAATTATGCGATGCATGTACACATTATTTGCAAGTTCTATTAAAAATGGAAGATTTTTGTTCATAATGTTAAAGATTTTATAGTGAAATCTTTATGTAATACTTGATAAAAGATTCGAATAATAAGCATTAAAGCTATTAGATTTCAAGCACCTCAAATAAAATTATCTTTGTTGGCATTGTATAATTCTAGTAGTGAAGATGTCAAAAAAAAAAGGTAAGTAGAAAGTTTAGTTAATTCTCTTACAAGTTTTGAGTTCTTACTTAGCTTGGTGATTTGGTATTAGATTTTATTTACTATTCATAAGATGAGTAAGAAATTGCAATCTAAATCTATATGTATTGGAACTACAATTAATGAAGTAGAAAGTGCAATGCTATTCTTTGAGAAATATAGAAATGAAAGATTTGAGTCTTGGATGTAAATTGCCAAAAATCCTAGTATTTGATATGAATATAGAATCATCACTTCCAAAAAAGCGTCATTTGTTTAAAAGAATACAATTTGATGAGAGTGATGATGAAGAAGTACAATCATCCGAGAAATCTTTCAGAGTTAATTATTTTCTTGTGGTTGTAGATTTAGCTATAACTTCTTTAAAAAACAGATTTAAACAATTAAAGTTATTTGATGATATTTTAGGAATTTTAATTGATTCCAAAAGATTAAAATGTTTAGACAATGATGAATTACGAAAATCTTATACAAATTTTAAGACTATTTTTTTCTCATAATGATTTGTCTAATATTAATGTAGATTCAGAATTGAAAGTGTTGCAAATGAATTTACCAAATGAGTTGATGTGAGCATTTGAAATTCTCAAGTTTGTTAAAGTTGTAGATTGTAACCCAAATGTTTCAATTACTTATCGAATTTTCTTAACTATGTCTATGATAGCTGCATCTGTTGAAAGTAGATTTTCGAAATTAAAATTCATGAAAACTTATTTGAGTTCTTCAGTGTCCAAGAAAGATTGAGCGGTCTAACCATTTTATATATTGAGAAAAATATGTTAGATCATATTGATGTAGACACTATCATTAGTGATTTTGCATCTAGAAATGCTCGTGACAATTATTTCATGCAAGTAGTTGGGCGTTTAATGAAATTTTTGGTGTTTTCCATTGGAAATTTGATATATTTATTAGATAATTTGTTGAGTGTAAACAAATATAATTTATGAATAAAATAATTTATTTTGTATACTCTTCATTTTTTTAATATTTGTTATTAAAGGCATAATTTTTTAATTCATCTTGGGCCACCAAAATCTAAGAAACGGGTCTGCCCGTCTGTCTTTGGAGGTATAGGGATGAGGCTTTACCCTCGGAACAAGAGGCGGATCTTTAGGAGATCAGTAAGCCGGACTCAATTTCGAGGTTGGGGCAGCAATAGGGTGTTGGTGGAAGTGGTGGGTCGACCATTATTTCTTCGGACTCTTCTTCCTCTTCTAGTAGTTTTGCAAATTTAGAGCGCATGACCAAGATCGGAAGAGACACTACCTTGCTTTCGCAAGATATTGCTGGAGGTATTTCTACTTTTACTAGTTTGTCCACATGAATTTCTATGTTGTTTCCTTTGTTTTGTGGTAGTAACTATGGTTGTTTGTATCTTTAGGTGAAGTCGCTGAGTATGAAAATGGTTCAACGACGAGTAATGTCGCCTTTTCTTCGTCTACTGTGACCGCGACTTTTAGTGGCGAGCCTTCTTCAACGAGCGTCCACATTACTATTTCTGTAGGGCTCGTTGTTCCTTTCTCCGGAGTTAGCCTTGGTTTGAATTCTTGCTCTAAGGTTTTTAATGTAATGGAGATGGTCTGGTAGGTTGTTTTTTTATGAAAAGAAAAGGTTTGCTTTGGACTTGTCCCCTATTCCTAAGCAAGAAAAGAAGGCAGGGAAGAAGCCCAAGACTTATGTGGAGAAAACAACTTCTCTCCCTACCTGTCTTTCTCCTTCAATTCCTTCTCTATCAGCCTCTACTATTCCTTCACCTTCTTCTTTGGGTAAGCTGATTTGCTTGTTTTGGAGCTACGTTTTCTCAGTCGCTCTTAGTATCTTTACTGACATGTATTTATGCATGTGTAGCACTTGGTACAACTTTCACAGATTCTACAACTATGCATACGAATATTGTTGGTGTGATTTCCTCGATTGTGCCTGGTCACATCCCTACTTATTTTAGTGATACATCTCGCTCTTCTTTTCTTCCTCCTTTTATTGAAGCGGAGCTAGCTCCATTCACTGAGTTCTACCCATGGAGGAATCATCCTGGTGCGTTCAAGTGGTTTCATCCTGTGTCCGGGTTTCATCCTGTGTCCGCCACGAGGAGATTATCCAGGGTAATCTTGGGATGCCTCTTCTTCTTTACTCCTCATGGATTGTGGGACCTTAATGAATATGAGCTGGGGCCTTATCCAGGAATTGTGCAATTCGCAGTGCCACCTGGGGGAAGGCTATAGAGAAATTTAGAGCTGAACGTAAGGAATCACGTTCGCTATTGAAAAGGTCTCTTCAAAAAGGGAGCCATTTGACTAGAGAGCTCCAAGCTCTCGAAAGATCTTGAGACTGCAAGCCCAGATAATGGGCCTTGAAGATAGGAAGAGAGCCGATGATGTACGTCAGGAGATGCTTGTAAGCAAGCATGCTACGAACATATCCGCTCTTCGGAGTGAGCACTCAGTTCCTTGGAAGAATTCAGAGAAAGAGGTCTATCAATTGAAGAGTGAGATGGAAAGACTGGAGTTAAGTCATGCTATGAAAATGGATCGAAAGATTAGAGAGGCTGTTGTTGAAATTATGGATGCATCCTCTGCAAGTTGGATTGAAGCCCTGAAGGAAACGTAGCATGTTGCAATTCTTGCCATCCAGGTGGCACATGGTCCATTTGATGTGTCTCGCGTGGATTTCAGTTTACTACGCGAATAAACTATTGATTTTGACATCAGAAATCTTGGCGAACCGTCCTAGACCAATTTTGTTGAGGAAAAGAGGGCTGTTGTGATTGTTCCTATTACTGAACCTTAAACGCCCTTATCTGTAGCGAACTTTCTTGGAGGTGGGAATTATCCTACGAAAGGAGCGGATGAAGCAACCAGCAGCCAAGGCTGATTTTTTTTTTGGATAAGTAAAAATTTTATTATCCAAAATAGCAAAGTTTTGCTACAATCTAATCAACCAAACAACAAAAGAACACTATGCACAACTATACAAAAAACAGTGATTGGAAGAACTATAAGCCCCAAGTATTACAAAGGATTAGATTAGTACTATCAAGTCTATTGAAGTTTTTCCCCTAAGACTAAACCAAACAGCATCAATGATTTCAGTAAGTAAAATTTCAGCATGTCTTGATCGTTTCTGGAAGATACTTTGATTCCTTTCTTGCCAAACAGTATAAATAAAACAAACCAAACAATTTTTAGAATGAATGTGAGAAGAGACTTTCCTTTCCATGAATTGATTGCTGTAGTAACTTGTTCCTCCCAAGTCAAGTTCGTATGATTCATTCCATTCAGATTCAAGACAAATTCCATAAGCAAGCTGCTAGTGCACACTCGGAAAATAGGTGGTTTCTTGTCTCTTGAAAACTGTTACAGATTACACAAGCAGAATTAGTGTTAATTCCCATTCGTTGTAAGCGATCTCTAGTTGGTAATCTGTCTTGTAAAGCCATCCACACAATTAATGAATGTTTCGGAATATGCATGGAAACCAGATGAGCTTATGCCATGTTACTTTCTGTCCTTTAGGTCTGATTTCATTCCAAATATCTTTAAGCCAAAAAGTGTTGTAAATAAATGGAACTGCATCAGCCCTCATTTTTAAGATACGTTTGGTGCTCCAGCTAACATTTGAAGCAGGTTCAAACTGCCAAAAATCAGTATCATTGATGAATATTTTTGTTTACTTTACTTTGTTTGTATTTTCTATTTTTCTTGTTTTTGTTCTTAGTGTTCTTGAAATGAATATTCTAGTACATTTTGTTGGGTACTTTTGTGATTTTATTGATGTTGTTCAATGAACTTACATCTTCTTTTCTATCTAGAAGATCTTGATTTTGTTGCTTTGATTATTCTAGTACATTTACTTAGAGATGACAACTAATCTGAGCACACTGACTTGGTAGCGGCGAACATTTACACGATGAGTTCTTGAGGCACACTTACTTGGAAGTGGTGATATTTGGCATACTAACTTGGTAGTGGTGTGTCATTAAGTGGACGTGGTCAAGCACACTAACTTGGTAGTGGTGAACACTTACATGACGAGTTTTTGAGGCACAATTACTTGAAAGTAGCGATATTTGGCACACTAACTTGGTAGTGGCGTGTCGTTAAGCGGATGTGGTCAAGCACACTAACTTGGTAGTGGTGGACACTTACACGATGAGTTCTTGAGTCACACATACTTGCAAGTGGTCTTATTTGGCACACTAACTTGGTAATGGTGTGTCGTTAAGCGGACGTGGTCAAGCACATTAACTTAGTAGTGGCGAACACTTACATGATGAGTTCTTGAGGAACACTTACTTGGAAGTGGCGATGTTTGGCACACTAACTTGGTAGTAGCATGTCGTTAAGCAGACGTGGTCAAACGCACTAACTTGGTAGTGATGAACACGTACACGACGAGTTCTTGAGGCACACTTACTTGGAAGTGGTGATATTTGGCACACTAACTTAGTATTGGTGTGTCGTTAAGTGGACATGGTCAGCCACACTAACTTGGCAGTGGCTAACACGTACACAACAAGTTTTTGAGGCACACTTACTTGGAAGTGGATATATTTGGCTCACTAGCTTGGTAGTGGTGTGTTGTTTAGCGGACGTGGTCAAGCACACTAACTTGGTAGTGGCAAACACTTACACAACAAGTTCTTGAATTCTCTATACTAAGTTCGCAAAAAGATCTTAACTGGTAGTTCTAAATGATGCTTTATTATCAAATAATGAATTCTTTTTTATTTGTGAATGTTGTGATAAAATATAGGAAGCTGGTTTAACAAATCTATACTTACTTGGAAGTGGTAAACATTCATATCAATATTTCCTCTTTCAGATTTTATGTCTCTTGTGCGAATCTATCATCCTTGAAAGGTGCTTCTGACATTTTTTTTATGTTTACCCAACTGAACTTATTAATTGAAAATTTTTCTAATACATTGCCTCTTTCTTTATATCTACATTCGATATCCATATACTATCAGATGGCTGTTTACATAGTATCCGCTTGGGGTTTATTTTCTCATTGGGGACTTATCAACTAGTCTTTTAACTTTACATACAAAGTACCCATTTTGTCTTGCAACTTTGTTATTCCTCAACTTAACGGAGGTGTTTTACTCTCGGATTCTTTTTGCAGGCTCTTTGTGGGCATAAACTCCAAGTTTGTTACCGATAACTGGCGATAAGCTTATCTGGCATTTGGCATTTGGGTGCTTTGAAGTCGCTCTCGCCTGTTGTTGGGGGGAGTGATTTTGCGAACCCATTTCATAGAGCCATAGAGACAGTAATGAATAACGACTATATCCCATCTTTCTATTATTTTGCGAACTTCAATTCTCAGAGTTTTAACGAATCGTTGTGTCGTCAACAACTGTTAACATCCACCATTCACTAGAATCACGACAATGAGATTCAACATCAATTTAGCATCGCTGAACATGGCTTTCAGCGGGATTCTCAGACTGCTTCTAGTCTGAGGTGAGAAGCATAAGGCTAATGAAGTAAGGCAAAAAGTTTAGAATACGAAAGTGGCATTTGTTCGACATGAAGGTTGCACCATCTTTTAAGAGGATTTTTTCTTGCAGTTGTTGTCTTTGCTTGTACTATGGCTTCTCTATGGTTTGGAATAATAATGAGGTTTTGGCGAGGGCTAACTACAACAGCAACAACGTGTGAGGTCTGTTGTGAGGTCTGGCCATAATTCTTCAAATATAAAGGAATACAGGCGTTGGGCAGATGAAATTGCAAAATCTATAGTATTGCGCCCTAGGGATCAACCCTTTATTGTAGGGTGATGGTGCATGTGCTTGAGGGGGTGATTTTGGCTTGTTTGATCGATGTGGGATAGGCTCTAGCAGCTACTCTCCAATGCCAGCGTCATAAGGGACGCATTGTCCACTTTCCTCTTCGTATTACTTAGTTTCCTCATTTACGATTCCTCTGAGGATAGTTGACATCAGAGGTTACGGAAGAGGTGATATATTTTTTCACAGGCTCAGTTGGATGTTCGCATGTCTCAGTTTATTCTTTAACAGTTTGATCCTTATTTTCTACAACCGTTCCGGCCCTTGTTCGTCGTCATTTTTGTGGTTGTGCTACTGGCTATGACCGATAAGTTTCTAATAGTGTTACCCTTCTTTGTATTATATTTTTCCGAGAGGCTTTGGGCTTGACTCTGCCGTCATTGTTGGTAGTTGTATGCTTTCTAAAGGAAAGTTTAAAAGTGTTGGCTGTAGGTCTGAAGCTTTCAAGGTTCGTAGATCTGAAAAAAAAGTTTCTGAACTCCTGGAGTTTTTTTTGGGGGGTTCGTAAGACTGAGGGTTTGAAGATCTGAAGGCAGCGTATTGGGTCAACGCTCACCACACCAATTAACTAGCGAATTAGACAACAACCATGGAAGAGGTGGTTGGGTCATAATTGGAGTCCTATCCTTATGATCTCTCTTGCATGGCAACTTATAGTGCTTTGGGCATGGCCTTAGATAGGAATTGTCACGTCACTGATCTTGATTAGCCGTTATATAGTTTTTATATGGTTGTCTCAGATTGATTATCTCAGGAAGTGACGTGATTAGCGTCGAGTGATTGCTCAAAGTAATCTTGTCATTAGCCTTGATTGGCTGTCTTGGGAGCGATAGGTTGAGCTAGGATGTTACGCATGTCGACATGTGTTTTCTCTTGATCGTACGTAGGGTGTGATTTGTATGAGTAGCATACGGTTAGTGCATGATCGTTCGCATGGTAGAAAGCTTACTTGATCCTCATGTTAGCGAATGGTAATGGGCATAGATTCACGGGTGTACTGGCTTGCGAGTACAGGCTCGCAGGCAGTAGAAAAAAAATATTAAAAACTAATTTAATAAACATAATATATCCAAATCTAAATGGAAAATCATTAAAAATTGTAATAACATAAACACAATAATAACAAATGTAAAACAACCATAAAATAAAGAATATAACGTGAAAAAGCTATTTCACGAAAAAAAAACACGACCAGAAAAGGGGAAAATTCACTATATCGGAAAAGAATACAGAAAGATTTACGTCTAAACGTGATCTAAGATTTATTCGACTTAGTTTTAAACTATAATCCATAGTATCTATTTACAAGGATATTTTTTTTTTTGTAAATGAAACTTACATGTAAAGAAATATACTACTAGGTTTCCTACATTTTATCAGTGCGCGCAAGAAAAAGTAGAGTTTTACGCAAATTAAATTTCTCTGTATTGCTTAAATAATCTCCATTTTAACCTTTTATTTTAAGTGAGTTGCTTCTAGACCATCTCAAGCTCGACAAAAAAGAATTTGAATTAAACAATTTTGACAAAAATTAAATCAAAATAAATTTTTAAACCCAAATGATATTTATACAGAATACAAGGGCTGAGCAAGGAAATCATAAAATAGAAAAATCGATTTAGATTTTTAATTTTGTGGTTCGGTTTTGGTTCAGTTTAGACATAAAAATTCACAATTCGAGTCATTTTTCGTATGAAACTCATCTGTTCCAAATAAAATCAAATTAAAAATGAAATAATGACCTGAATTATATTAATTTTGAATTTGTTATAAGAAAAAATTAAATAAATAAACTCTTAAAATTAATAATATTATTTTTGTGAATTTAAAATTGTGTATAAGGCTGTAAAATCAGGTAATCGGTCAGGTTTCAGTCGGATCCTGGCAGGTCGAATAAAATCGGGTACATGTCAAGTCAGGTCAATTTGATGGTTTGACTCAGATCAGGTCGGGTACATGTCAAATCAGTTCGGGTCATTTTTAGATTGATTTGACACCAGATCCAGAACGAGTTTTTTTTCCAGCTCGGATCGATATAAGTTAAAGTCAAAACAGTTCAGGTCCGAAGCAGATAAAAATCAGGTTAATTCAGGTTCAGGTGTACTTCAGTCGGATCTCCTTCAGATCTGGTTACATCATTGACAGATAAAATTCAGGTCGGATGTTTACCGGATACGAATTGAGTTCAGGTCGGGTCGTTTTTATTTTTGGATTAATTATTTTGTCCTCTTCTTTGATTGTTGAATTTCAAGTTGTAATTGTATATGATTTCGAGTAAATTACAAAAAAATAATCATGGATCAATTTTGTAAAAAAATATAAATATAAGGACAAAATTGAAGAAATGTAAAATTACAAATAAAATTTTAAATAAATTAAACAACACACATAGATAAGGGACCAAATCGAAATAAATTTAAAATGTGAGGTTTAAATTAGTATAAAAAGGACTAAATTATACCCATTTAAAAAGTTATGGGCCAGTTACAAAAATGTAAATAAAAAATAACAATGGGCCAAATTAAGATGCAAATATAAATTTAAGGACTAAATTGAATACATATAAGTGAAAGACTTAAAATTGACATAAATTAAAAAAACACAAAAGGATGAAATCGAAATAAATGCAAAATGTGAATAAACAATGAAAAATAGAGTAAATTGAATACATTTTAAAAATTGAAAAAAAAACCACTTATAATATATATATATATAGTTTATATGTAGTTTATTAATAAACTATGTAATTTATATATAGAAATATATAATATATAAGATTTATGTATATAGTTTATATATATAGTATATTAAGTACATATATATTACTATATAAATAGTTTACATTAAAAATTATATAGTTTATATATAAACTATATAATTTATTAATGAACTATATGTAAACAATATATAAACTATATAAAGTATTAAAATATATGTAGACACTCGTTTTTCGTCCTTTTTTAATATATTATTATAATAATAATTATTAATATTATTATTAGTATTTAAGTAATATTTTATTTTCTTGCAGGATTTACATCTAGGGCCAACCGACCCAATTACATCTAGAGCTCAACAACAACACCAATTCCGAAGCCCATTACAAGTGATCCAACCTAGATTACATCAGTACCAACCTGACCCAATTGGAGCCCCGATCCGACCCGACAACTTAACCCGACCCAGTTCAAGTCATCAACAAGCCCTACCATCTCCAGTATCCCACGTGAGGAACCACCAACTGCCTGCCATGTCCACGTGACGCTACCAGCAACACCATGCCCCTACGCCATGCACCCGTTCCCATGCCCTGCACACCACCAACTTTCCCATGCAACAACATCATTTAATCACCAAATCAACAGTAAAGGAAATGATATAATTTGAGGGAATGTAAATCAAAGAGAAAAAGGAAAAAATGAAGGAAAGGGGTCTCGGTTTTTAACAAAGGGGAGCAAGGGGGTTCAGTTTTCAGCAAGTAAAAAAAATTAGGGGGCTTTGGGGAAGCAACCAAAACAATAGAAGCTCTTAGTTTTCCAGAGAGATGTAAGGGGATGTTCCCCATTTTTTTCCGAATGAAGATAGAGGTTTTTTTAAAGTTTTTTTCGAGTCTTTTACCTATTTTGTTTCATAAATGCATGTGGCCTAAAATCGAAACAAAAACAAAAAATAGAGAGTAATTTAAATAAAAAAATGAAAAAAGAAAAGGTTGAAGAAACTACGTTCGACTGACGACGTTTGCAGCTTTCGGAGGCTGTTTTCACCGATCCCAACGGTGAACAGCTGCGTAAGGCCACCACGAGCAACATATTTGAAAATGGGGATGAACCAAAAGCAAACAGCTGCGGATCGGAGGGAGAAAGATTGAATGGTTTTGGTTAGATTTGTGGAGTTTAGGGTTGATTCTTACGAAACTGACCCTAAATCGAAGACGAGAAGGTCAAGACGGACCTTCTGGTGAAATTTGGTGGTCATCGACAATGGCGGCGACGGCGACGCGGAGGCGGACGACGGCTGCTATCACGACGGCCCGTGAAGGAAACCCACCGGCCACCGATTGTTTTCTAGAGAGATGGGAGACCCTATCTCTTTAAAACTAATTTAAGTGAAAAAAGAAAATAGGATGATATTTATAGAAAACTTTAAGGGAAATTGCACTTAGGTCCCCCTAAGTTAGGCATGTTTTGCAAAATGATCACCTGCAGGGATTGCTTTTGTAGTTTACTCATTTCTGATGCATGTTATATATTTTTGGTTTAATTTCTTTTTAGTCCCTATATGTTAGGCGTGTTTTACATTTTGGTCATGTGCAATGACTGTTTAATTTTTTTAAATGTTTATGGATTGATTTAGTGATTTTCCCTTTTTTACTTCTCAGCACTAACTTTTCGATTTATTCTCTTTCAGGTCCCTACTTCATGCCATGTTTTACAATGTAGTCCCTAAGTCCCTACGTTTTTATTTATTTTGTTTTTAACACTTTTGTTTTGTTTTATTTTATTTTAATTTAATCACTATTATTATTTTGATTTATTCGAATTTAGTCGTTGTTTTTTTTTCATTTTAGCCTTTGTTTGGATTATGCTTTTTATTTTATTATTATTTGGATGTGATATTGCAATTTTTTCATTTTAGTCACTTTTTATTTCTGATTTGGTTATTGTTTGTTGTTTTATTATATTTTAGTCCTATGAGTATATATATGCATGTTTCATATTTTATCACATTGAATGCCTTATTTTGCTATATTGCATTTTGGTCCTTATGTTATGGTATGATTTTATTTTATTTAATCACTTATATTTGTGTGATAATTATTTTTGGTCTTTTGCTTTTTATTGTGTTTATACTTTTACCATTCTAGTTTAAACTTTCATCATCTAGCATGATTAAATATGTAATTTGGATTATTTGGCTTTTTTTTTATTTGGTCGTATCAAATTATCTAAATATCAAATTCTTGAGAGAAATTATTATATTCTTTTCATTTCAGTTGGAAATAGAAATATTTGTCTTAAAGTATTTTGGGGATTATTTTCTCTTCGATTGGAAATATTAGATAAAAATTGTATGGTTGAATTTGGAATAATAGGATCGTAACTTAAATTTATATTTGAATTCTTAGTTTTCCACTATTAGAGACAATTTATAATCGATGGGTACTAATTTTGGGCATTGTGTGGGTGCTTATCCTTCCCCACAAGTAATTGATCCCCAAACCCTTTTTTTATTTATTTTATTTAAAAAAAGAATGAATCTTTGGTTACACGTAGACTGGTTTCTCTTTTAAAATGATGTTTTCTTAAAAACAATTTAGAAATTTTTTTTTAGGTATTTGACCTACCTAACTGAAAAGGTCGATGGCGAGTCCAAAACATTTCAAAACCTTTTCCAAGAAAAAACCCCAAGTCGTACTAAGTTTTCCTCGGCCGGGCGAAAAGCAGTGTTGACAGCTTGGCGACTCTGCTGAGGACTCTGTTGATAGCATATGATTACTGGTTAGCGAAACCAGAGTGAGACCATTCAAGATTAAGATCTTGCCACAAAGAGAGCCATGAGTACCTACATTGGGGCATTACCAAAACCAAATCTCGCTGAGATAACAATATTCAAATGAAACAGACATGGTGAATGAGCCTCACCGTTTGGAATGCCAAGGGCAGAATATGAGGACACAAAGAGTTTACCTTGAAACATTCCTAACATACACACACACACACACACACACACACACACACACACACACACACACACACACACACACACACACACACACACACACACACACACACATTCCAGTTTACGTTGAACCATTCTATATACCATGCAACGAGTTTCTGATATATATTATCGATGGGGCAAACGACGATGTCAGATCTTCCACATCACGAACCAGTCTCTGTGTTTCACCAACCAATTCACCAACCAATTCACCTTTTTTTTACCAGCCTATCAACGTTATGCCTATTAACCAATTCACCAACCAGTCTCTACACACACACACACACACACACACACACACACACACACACACACACACACACACACACACACACACACACACACACACACACACACACACACACACACACACACACACACACACACACACACACACACACACACACACACACACACACACACACACACACGTACACACACACGAACATACGTACCTATGTACATACGTACATATTTCTTATAGATTTCCCAGGGAAATAAGAGAAATAAAAGGAAAATCAGAATTCAAGCCTCAAATAGAGGGAATTACATTAAGAGTGGCAGAACCTCAAGAATTGAGGAACTCAATACATAGAACAATCATCATTTTTTATGTGCATGTTACCCAACTAATGTTTTCTTAGAAACTAAGTCTGATTTTCAAATGAGTTTTAAAAAATAACTAATTCTGATTTCAGGAGTTTCTTGATTATTTAAAATGAGCTTTTAAAAACTAAGTCTGATTTTCAGAAGATTCTTGACGATTTTTAAATGATTTAAAAAGAAACTAAGTATGATTTTAGGAAGTTTCTTGATGATTTTTAAATGAGCTTTCAAAGAAATTAATCCTAATTTTTAGGGGTTCCTTTATGACAACTAATAAGGAAAGATTTTTAGAAACTAAGCCTGATTTTTAGGAGTTTCATGACGTTTTTAAATGAACTTTTGAAAGAAGCTAAGCATAATTTTAGGGGTTTCTTGATAACTGTAAATGAATCTTTTTGAAGAAGCTAAATTTTTCAAAAGAAATTTTTTTATTGGGGCAAGATGCGCCTATTCACAAGTCAAGATTCGCAAGAATACACTCAGGTGCAACAGGTAAAGAAGACAAAAAACCAAGAAAAGAATGAAGACTGCCCTTGCAACCATTTCCAACAGATAAAGAAAACCTGCATTCATACATGAATTTGCATCTTTGCATCATACATTTTATCATTTTATACAAATGATAAATTTTGATTTCCCTCTTATGAGGATACGTGTAAAGTTTATTTTGAAAAACTATTTTCTCCTTCTTATGATCATTTTTTCTAAAGAATTATTTGAGTCATTCTTATGACCATTTTTATGGGATGTCGCATGAGTTTTTATTAGAATTTTTCCCTAGAAGCATTTTCAATTACGTCTTTCTTCCAACTTGACTTTTCTAGGTCACTACAAGAAGAATGAGCAATGTTGTTTCTAGGTTGGACCCAACAAAGACAAAAACCAGCAATTTGCAATATTAAGGATTTCAAAGAGCCAATACAGATTTTATTTCACGACTTTAGCATAGAATCAATCCATATTTTTCACCATTGAAAGAAATGGATCTCGACAAAATTCGAGGACCTTTAGGTCAATACCTTCGGGTACTTCAAATACCATTATTACTGACATATGATAATCTTTTGGAGGTTTAAAACTCTTCAAAGAGAGGGTAAACGAATCAACATTTTTAATGGAGCGTTTATAATGAGAAGAAATTATCCGACAAAGTGAGAAGAAGTTCATAATGAGAAGAGCTTGTTCAACCTGTCACTCGATTCATGACATTTCGAATCAGTGACACATCGCTTGAGAGATTGACATTTCAAATGGAGAGTTCCTAATGAAAAGAACTCATCTGATAAGGGAGAAGAAGTTCATAATGAGAAGAACTTGTTCAATCTTAGCTCGATTCATCGCATATGGAGTTGAATCAACAACACCTCGCTTGGGGGATCAATATTTCCAATGGAGAGTTCATAATGAGAATAACGCATTTGATGGGGGAGAAAAATTTCATAGTGAGAAGAACTTGTTCAAACTTAACCCAATTCATCACATATGGAGTTGAATCAACAATACCTCACTCAAGAGATTAACATTTCTAGTGGAGAGTTCATAATGAGAAGAACTCATTCGAAGAGGGAGAAAAAGTTCATAATGAGAAGAACTTGTTAAACCTTAGCTCGATTCATCACATATGGAGTTGAATCAACCATACTCACTTGAGGGGTCAATATTTCCAGTGGAGAGTTCATAATAAGAAGAACTCATATGATAAAGGGAGAAGAAGTTCATAATGAGAAGAGCTTGTTCAACCTATCTCTCGATTCACGGAATTTCAAATATGAGACGCCTTGCTTGAGGGATTAACACTTCAAATGGAGAGTTCATAATGAGAACTCATCCGACGAGGGAGAAGAAGTTCATAATGAGAAGATCTTGTTTGACTTATCACTCGATTCACAATACTTTGAATCATCAACATCTCACTCGAGGGATCAACATGTTTAGGGGAGAAGTTTATAATGAGGAGAACTTGTTCAACATTAGCTTGTTTCCATCACAAAAGGAGTTGAAACAACACCAATACTTTGAGGGAATGTACATCAAAGAGAAAAATAAGAAAAAAAGGGAGGAGTGGGTCTCAATTTTCAATAGAGGGGAGCAAGGGGGTTCAGTTTTTAGCAAGCAAAAAAAATTAGGGGGCTTTGGGGTAGTAACCAAAATAATAGAAGCACTCGGTTTTCCAGAGCGATGTAAAGGTATGTTCCCCATTTTTTTCAGAATGAAAATTAAAGTTTTTTTAAAGTTTTTTTCGAGCCTTTTGATTTTGTTTCGTAAATGCATGTGGCCTGAAACCGAAACAAAAACAAAAAAATAGAGAGTAATCTAAATAAAAAAAATGAAAAAAAGAAAATGTTGAAGAAACTACGTTTGATCAGCGACATTTGCGGATTTCGAAGGTTGTTTTCACCAATCCCAACGGTGAACAGCTGCATAAGGCCACCATGAGCAGTATAATTGAAAATAAGGATGATCTAAAGGTAGATAGTGACAGATTTGAGGGAGGAAGGCTGAACGATTTTGGCTAGATTTGTGGAGTTTGGGGCCTATGCTCGCGAAACTGACCTCAGATCAGAGAAGAGGATGTCAATACGGACCTTCCGGTGAAATTTGGTGGCCAACGATGACAGCGGCAACGGTGACACGGTAGCGCGGAGGTCGTCGGTACGACGGCTGACGAAGGTAACCCACCGGTCGATTTTCTAGATAGAAGGGAGACCCTTTCTCTCTAAAACTAATTTAAGTAAAAAAATAAGATGATATTTATAGAAAACTTTAGGGGAAATTGCACTTAGGTCCCCCTAAGTTAGGCGTGTTTTGCAAAATGATCACCTGCAGGGACTGTTTTTGTAGTTTACCCATTTTTAATGCATGTTATATATTTTTGGTTTAATTTCTTTTTAGTCCCTATATGTTAGGCTTGTTTTACATTTTGGTCATATGTAATGACTGTTTCATATTTTTAAATGTTTATGGACTGATTTAGTGATTTTCCTTTTTTACTTCTCAGCACTAACTTTTCAGTTTATTCTCTTCCAGGTCCCTCTACTTCATGTCATGTTTTACATTGTAGTCCCTGAGTCCCTACGTTTTTATTTATTTTATTTTTAGCACTTTAGTTTCATTTAATTTTAATTTAATCACTATTATTATTTTGATTTATTCGAATTTAGTCGCTGTTTTTTTTGGATTCTTATATATTACATTTTGGTTCTTATGTTATGGTATTAATTGATTTTATTTAATCACTTATATTTGTGTGATAATTATTTTTGAGTCTTTTGCTTTTTATTGTGTTTATATTTTTACCATTCTAGTTTAAACTTTCATCATCTAGCATGATTAAATATGTAATTTGGATTATTTGGCTTCTTTTTTTTATTTGGTCGAATCAAATTATCATAATATCAAATTCTTTAGAGAAATTATTATATTCTTTTCATTTCAGTTGGAAAGAGAAATATTCGTCCGAAAGTATTTTGGGGATTATTTTCTCTTCGATTGGAAATATTAGAATATTTCTATTTCTCTTTAGAATTTCTTGTTAAATAAAAATTGTATGGTTGAATTTGGAATAATATGATCGTAACTTAAATTTATATTCCAATTTTCCACTATTAGAGACAATTTATAATCGACGGGGTACCAATTTTGGGCATTGTAGGGGTGCTTATCCTTCCCCAAACATAATCGATCCCCAAACCCTTTTTTATTTATTTTATTTTAAAAAAAGATTGAATCTATAGTTACACGTAGACTGATTTATCTTTTAAAATGATGTTTTCTTAAAAACTCTTTTAAAAGAAAATATTTAGTTATTCGACCAACCTAACTCAAAAGGTCGACGTCGACTCCAAAAACATTTCAAAACCTTTTCAAAGAAAAAACCCCAAGTCGTACTAAGTTTTCCCCCACCGGCGAAAAACAATGTCGACATTATATAATTTCTATTAATATAATATTAGTTTTATATATAAACTATATTTATATTATAAACTATATAATTATTATAAGCTATATGTATAAACTATGTTTATATGAACTATATATATAAACAATGTATATAAACTATATTGTATAAACCATAAAAAGTATATAGTTTATAAACTATAATTTATATTAATATAGTATATATGTATATGTATGTATATTAACTATATATGTATAAACTATATAAAGCATATAATTAATAATTAATAATTTATATTAATATAGTATATATATGTATGTATAACTAATATATGTAATCTATAGATTATATATATATATATAAACTATATAAAGTAATAAAGTATATAGTTTATAGAAACACTAAACTATATATATAATGTAAATTATATAGTTATTATGAACTATATATATGTTGAGTTAATCGATCAATGGAATCGACCAAGAGGGGGTGAATTGGCAATAAAAAGTTTTGGTGGAAGCTTTTGCAGAAAATTGAAAGTAATTGCACAGCGATTTACAGTGGTTCGACTTTATCAACCAAAGTCTACGTCCACTACCTTAGCTATCCACACTAAGGATTTTCCAACAAATTCACTAATTTGTTCTTTCTTTTAAGGCCAAAGAGATAACCTTACAACTCCCTCAAGAATATACCCCAATTCTTGAGAACACTCTTTTCTCAAAGAGAAGATTAGAAATTTGCAAACTCACAAGAAAAACCTCACAAGGCAAATATGTTTGAACAATTATATAACAAAGAAAGAACACTCAAGAATAAATACAATTGAGCACAATAAGTGTTCTTGAAAGAAAAATGAATATTGAATGAAAAATAGGCTTGAAATGCTCAAACATGAGGTTTGATGCTTTCTCTTTGATTCTTTCTTGATTCTAGTTGCTTGTTGTTTCTTGTATTTGATCAATGGCTTCTAAGCTTGTTTAAATACACCTTCAAATGATTCTAAACGTTGGGGATGATTAGTGGAGTCAATAGAGCCGTTTAAGTCTGAAAACAATTAATAAAATTAGTTGGGAGCGTCAGTGCATCGATGCATACCCTAGGTGCATCGGTGCATCGGTGTAAAATTCAAATATTTTGACCATAGGACTCTCAGTGCATCGGTGCACTAAGAGTGCATCGATGCATAAAATGCATTCGATGTTTTGAAAAAGCCTGAGTGCATCGATTCATGGTCTTGTGCATCGATACATCAAATGCACTGAGTGCATCGATGCAAAAATGCATTCGATGTTCAATTAATTCCATGGTGCATTGATGCATGGATTGGTGCATCGGTGCATCACTTTGAAAATTTGATTTTAGGCTTGATTTTGGTTCAAAATACTTTGTGAAAATTGTTTCAAAAATAGTTTAAGTACAAATCACAATTTTACACATTTAGTAAGGATTAAAATTGATCTTGAAAGACTTGGAGTAATAGTTTGATACCCGGTTAATTAATTCGAATATACCTTAGAAAATCATTTGTAAAATCTTAAAATTCATTTAACTTAATTTGTTATATCGAAATATCAAAATGTTTTCAACAATCTCCCCGTTTTTGATATAACAAAACACTTGGGTAATTTTAAGATTTATTTAAGAAAATTATTTTTGAAATCAAAATTACTCTTACTCCCCCTTACTATAACACATCTCCCCTTTTTTGTTAAATCAAAAAGACTCTATAAAATGTTTTTTAAACAATAATTTTGAAAAACATAAGCCAATTGATTAATATAAAGCTTAAGCTGCTAAGATCACAATCAAAAGAGAGATTAGCCATTAGTGTTCATAATCAATATTCAAATCGAATGTTAAATGGTAAATTGGTCATATTTCAACTAAAAAGTAAATGATGCATATATTGAAACAAACCAAAATATATATGAAATAAAAGTTCAAATATCCATCAAACAAACATCCAACAATCAAAGAAAGACAATCCAAAATGTTTTAACAATTTTAAATTCAAGTTCAAACCCAAAAACAATCAAAGCAAGATAAGTCTATTCATCATTCGAAGGATCGGGAGGAGGAGGAGGGTAACGAGCTCTCATCTCAAGCGTGAGTGCATCCAAATGATCATTCATATCTTGTTATCGAGCTCCCAAGGTAGAGAGTTGGGACTCAATGAATGTGAAGCGCAAATCCATGGACGTATACCGTAAATCAAATATCTCCCAAAACGAACGAAAATATGGAGGCATTTGATCTTCTTGTGGAGCTGGTTACAGTGCAGGCTCGTCATCGGGTACGTGATCATCGATGTCTTGCATAAGCTGTTGAAATTCAGGATCATCGTCAGAAGCCGGAGCCAGAGGAGGAGGAGCACGAGAGGAGTTAGGAGCAGCTCGTGAGGAACTAGCTCCTGGAGTTTGTTTCCCAGGTTTAAAAGCCCATAAACCAGTTACCTCATCTAATTTCTAATATGATTTCTTCAAGGATGTGATATTGATAGGGTTTTGAAGTGGTATAGGATTGTCAAGGGAGACATATAGACCCAGTTTGATAAAGATATTACTTAGAAGACAACCATAAACTAAGGTTTCAACATGTTTTGACGGAATAATGTTTATGGTATCGACAAGCTCGCTGAACACAATATGTGGAAAATTTATTTTCTTCTTATTCTTTATACAGTGCATCCACCATAAATCTCTAATACGTAGTGTGGAGTACCTACCCGCTGATGGTCGAAACCACCATGAGATCATGAAATGAAGAAAACGATCGTGATGAGATCGAAGGGTACTAACACTACCGTTTGGGAGATATGTATAATCCACAGTTTCTTTTTCGTCGTAGACACCATCGTCATCTAGCCCAAAATTTGAAGCTATAGTTGCGGAATTAATAAGAATATATTATCCTAAAGGGTAGGATCTAATTCCTATAGTTCCACATTGAGTTTCATTTTGAATACAGACCATATTAGAATAGAAAATGCGGACTAATTGATGAAAGACGACAGGTTTAAGAGAGAACAGTTTATCAAACTTCCATGTTCTAAGAATCGGGAGGTATTCAAATTTAAAGTATATCATGGCTTGTAGAGATGGAATACATTCTTCCCTAATTCTATAATATTGGAAAGAATTCATGTACCTATGGTACAATTCTTCTCTCCGACGTTCAGGCATATTAAAGCAAGATCCAAATAGGCTATTAGGAGATTGAGGAACGGGAGGACGGTTTTGGTTTGACCGACTCGAAGATGACCTAGGTCATTTAGGGTTTGACATGATTAAAGGAAATCAGAATAAGGAATATCACCTGCAATTCGAAAAACATGTATGCACAATCAATCCCAAAACTCAAATGAGTCCTCAATAATTCAAGGTTATCTAAACCATATCCTAATGGGCATGTTTTGAAAACTATTTAAAAATAATATTTGATAATCATAATATAGTTTTCATGTAAACAAAACAATTAAGTCAAAAATATTAATAATATTCGAAATCATAATATTTTTTATATTTCGAAAGTCAAAGAAAAATCTTGAAAAAATTATTTGTTTTTGAGGAAATTGGTAGTAAAATCTAGTTTAGAACCATTAAACAATCAATGCCCGATATAATGTTCATCCTAGAACAAATCAAAACTAGTTCTAAAATCAAAAATTAATAAAATAAAGGTTTTTGAAATATTACCTTGAAAATTCGGATTGAGAGGGATGAGGAGTTATTTTGCATGATTTAATGATATAATCAGGTTTTGAAGATGAAAAGCACGAAGAAACTGATGATTTTCCGATGATTTTGAGCAAGAGGAGGATTTAGAGTGAGAGAGGGATGAACGGTGGGAGAGTTTTTAGTTTTAGGGTTTGAGAAAATGAAGAAAATAAGGCATTTTAACCCAAAACCCGACGGATGCATTGATGCATAACCCGACGGATGCATCGATGTATGACCCTGTGCATCGATGCACATTCAAGACGTGCATCGGTGCATCAACAAGATGAATCGATGCACATTCAAAGGGATGCATCGATGCATGAAGCACAAAAATGTCAAAAATCCATTTTAAACACTTAAAATGCTAAATTAATTAGCTCTAGTAGTATTGGCAACTCATATATTGAAAATTAATCATGTTCAATCAATCAAATTAATCTTGAAACAACATTTGAACATAAAATTAATTTTCACCAAATAACATAAACTCCCCCTAACTAATAGCATAAAATGCAATCAAAAATTATTATTATAAGCAATTTTAATTTATTCTTAAAAGTGCTAAAATTGTTTTAAACACTAAGTGAAGATAGGTTGGTTAAACCTAATTCTCTCCTAAGTGTCCAAAATCTTTCCTTGTCTAAAGGCTTTGTAAAAATATCCGCTAATTGACGCAAAGTATCAACGAATTCTAGAACTACATCTTCCTTAGTGACATGGTCTATAATGAAATGATGTCTTATTTCAATATGCTTAGTTCTAGAGTGTTGGATGGGATTTTTAGTGAGACAAATAGCACTAGTATTGTCACACTTGATAGGAATGGTACCTACTTCAATTCCATAATCAAAAAGTTGTTGTTTCATCCATAAAACTTGTGCTCAACAAATACCAGCTGAAATGTATTCGGCTTTAGTGGTAGATAATAAAACACAATTTTGTTTCTTTGAAAACCAAGAAATCAGCATATTTCCAAGGAAATGGCAAGTACCGGAGGTGCTTTTCCTATCTAATTTGCATCCTCCATAATCCACATCAGAAAAGGCATGCAAGCTAAAGCTAGAGTCTCTAGGATACCAAAGTCCTAAACTAGGAGTGTCCTTAAGGTATCTAAAGATTCTCTTAACAGCTAGTAAATGTGATTCCTTAGGGCATGATTGAAATCTAGCACATAAGCAAACACTAATAATAATGTCCGGTCTACTTACAGTTAGATAAAGTAAAGATCCAATCATTGACCTATATAATTTAACATCTACACATTTACCTCCTTCATCTAAGTCAAGCTTTGTTGAAGAGCTCATTGGAGTGTCATGAGGCTTGCCATTTTCCAGTCCAAACTTCTTGAGCATATCTTTGACGTAGTTAGCTTGATTGATAAAGATAACATCTTTTCTTTGCTTGATTTGGAGTCCCAAGAAAAATGAGAGCTCCCCCATCATGCTCATCTCAAATTCACTTTGCATTAGCTTAGAAAATTCTTGGCAAAGAACATCATTAGTAGAACCAAATATTATATCATCAACATAAATTTGAACTACTAATAAATCTTTACATTTATGCTTTGAAAACAATGTAGTGTCAACCTTCCCTTTTGAAAAACCTTTTTCAAATAAAAATTTTGACTATCTTTCATACCAAGCTCTAGGAGCTTGTTTTAAACCATAAAGTGCTTTTCACAATTTAAGAACATGATTCAGAAATTTTAAATTTTCAAAACGTAGAGGTTGTTCCACATACACTTCTTTTATAAAACCATTTAAAAATGCACTTTTAACATCCATTTGATATAATTTAAATTCATGAAAACATGTAAATGCTAATAACATTCTAATTGCTTCCATCCTAGCTACGGGAGCGTATGTTTCATCATAGTCTAGTCATTCTTCTTGAGTATACCCTTAAGCAACAAGTCTAGCCTTGTTTCTCACTATATTACCACTTTCATCAAGCTTATTCCTAAATACCCATCTAGTACCTATAGTAGATTTATTACTAGGCCTTTCAACTAATGTCCATACTTTACTTCTCTCAAATTGATTTAATTCTTCTTGCATAACCATAATCCAATGTTCATCTTTTAATGCTTCTTTGATGTTCTTAGTCTCCATGCATGAAATAAATGCAACATAATTACAAATATTTCTAAGAGAAGATCGAGTAGTTACCCCTTTGGATGGATCACCTATAATTTCACCATTCTTCACATAGTTGTACTCTCTTGGGTAAGAAACTTCCCTTTCTTCAATGGTTGTATTCTCTAAAGGATCATAAGTTTCCTCATCTTTCGTTTCCTCCTTTGATGATGATGATTCTCCAACGTCATGTCTAACGTCATTTGCTTGTACAATACCTACATCATCATTAACACAAGTATCCTTCCTCGGAAGGGGATTATCATCGAAAACAACATGTATAGACTCTTCTACAACTAATTTCTTTTATTAAATACACGATAAGCTTTAGAATTTAAGGAATAACCTAGAAAAATTCCTTCATCACTTTTAGCATCAAATTTGCCAAGATTTTCTTTACCGTTGTTTAAAACAAAACATTTACATCCAAAAGGATGAAAATAACTAATGTTAGGCTTTTTATTTTTGAAAATTTCTTATGGAGTTTTCTTTAAAAATGACCTAATCATTACTCGATTAATAATATAACAAGCGGTATTTGTGGCTTCCGCCCAAAAATATTTTGGCAAATTGTTTTCACTAAGCATGGTTCTAGCCATTTCTTCTAAAGTTCAATTTTTCCTCTCAACAACTCCATTTTGTTGAGGGGTTCTAGGTGCTGAAAAATTATGGCTAATACCATTAGAATTACAAAACTCATTAAATCCAAGATTTTTAAATTTAGTGTCATGATCACTTCTAACACTAGTGATAGAGTAACCTTTTTCGTTTTGGATTACTTTTGAAAATGTGACGAAATTTTCTAATGCTTCATCTTTAGTACTTAAGAATAGAACCCAAATATATCTTGAATAGTAATCTACCAAGACAAATGCATATTGTTTTCCACCCAAGCTAGTAGTCCTTGTTGGCCTAAAAAGATCTATATGGATCAATTGTAATACTCTACTAGTTGATACATCATTAATTGATTTAAAAGAAATTCTCTTTTTTTTCCTTTAGCACAAGCATCACAGATTTTATCATTATCAAATTTAAGCTTAGGCAACCCTCTTACTAAGTCTCCTTGAATTAGCCATTGTAAAACACTCATACTAGCATGTTCTAGTCTCCTATGCTATAACCAACTATCATGTTCATCCTTAGCGACTAGGTACAAATTAGTCAAATCAATAGAGTCTAAATGCACCATGTATATGTTTCCTATTCTATGACCAACAAGCATAATCTGATTAGATGCAATGTCAATGACTTTACAACCATTAATTTCAAACATGACTTGAATCCCTTATCGCATAATTGACTAATACTCAATAGATTATGCTTTAATCCATTCACATATAGCACATTTTTAATTTGTATGGAAGAGGTATTACCTATAGTACCAATACCTTCAATATGACCTTTTGAATTATCACCAAAAGTCACTTCTCCTCTATTTTTGGCGTTAAGCTCTATGAACCGGTTTTTATCCCTGGTCATGTGTCTCGATCATCCACTATCAAGGTACCATGAATTTGAATTTGTTTCTCGTGCCTTGTAGGAATGCTCCTTTTCCTACAAACATAGATTAATTTCTAATTTTTGGTACCCAAATTCTTTTGGGTCCATATTCATTAGTCTCTAAAATCGTTGTCCCCTTAGGTATCCATTTATGAAGGACATTTTTATCTTTAGTAGTAATGAGTTCTTTAGGAACCCATATACTTCTAATGATTTTACCATTTGAAGTTCTTTGAGGACTTCTATGATTGTAGTTTCTAAAACTTTTCTTAACAAAGTTGGATTTTGAATTCTCACATTTTTCAAAACTTTTTGTACCAACCTTATTAAAAGAAGCTTTAAGATCATCAATCTTCTTTTGATGATCATCATGAACTTTTGAAAGTAAGTTATGCAAATCAGTATTTTTATTTTCAAAATCATTAATTTTGATTTGCAATTCTTTGATCTTACTTTCTAGCTCATTGTTGGTCTTGGATAAAAGACTATTTTCATTTTTCAATTTTGAAATATCATTTTTGTATTTTGAAAATAGAGTCTTATAATCCGAAGGTAAATCATTATAATCCTCTAATATCTCATCATAAGATAATTCATCCGAATCGAATGAGTTAGAGGTTACCTTAGAATCTTCCCCGATAGCCATCAAGCACAAGTTTGCAACTTCTTGTTCATCCTCATCGGAACCTTCTTCATTGCTGCATGTAGCTACATGAGCCTTGTGCTTCTTTTTGGATTAACCCTTTTTCTTTAATTATGGGCAATAATATTTGGCATACCCCAGCTTTTTACATTCATAGCAAATGATCGGGTCTTTCTCATTCGATTCAGTTTTGAAGCCTTCATGACGTTTGAATTTTCTTCCTCGGTTGGGCATCATCAACTTTCTAAATCGTTTGGCAAATAATGCCATTTCCTCGTCATCATCATCGTCATTCGAATCACTCTCATCTTTTGTGGATTTGAGAGAAACTCTAATGTTTTTCTTCTTCTCCTTCTCTTTTGGTGTCTTGTCAATCTTATCAAGGTCCACCTCATCTTCAAGCATCATTTCATGAGTGGGGAGGGAACCGATTAGTTCTTCAAGAGTTAAGGACGTTAGGTCCTTAGACTCGATGATTGTCGTCTTCTTTGATTGCCACAATTTTGGAAGGGAGTAGACTAACTTCCTCACAAGCTTTTCATTTCAAATGATCTCTCCATATGATTTGAGACCATTGACAATCGTTGAAAATCTATCCGTCATAGCTTTGATATCTTCATTTGGTTTCATCCTGAAATTTTCATAGCTATGCGTTAGAATACTAATTTTGGATTTCTTTACCTCATCGATACCTTCATGAGTGGCTTGAAGTTTGTCCCATATTTCTTTGGTGGTTGTACAAGATGAAACTCTTCCGTATTCATATGGTCCAAGAGCACAAAATATGATATGAATGGCTTTGGAGTTGAGCTGGAACGTTCTTGTCTCTCATTCACTCCATAATCTTGGATGAGTGAGAGGCTTGATGTATCATTCTTCTACGGCATTCTGTGCTCCCATGTCACTTTCTTGAATGAATTAAATCATCCTATTCTTGCAATAGGCATAGTTAGCTCCATTGAAGAAAGGAGGCTTGTTGACGGGCATCGAATCGAGACCGGAGTCAAAATTTGAAGCGAAGGCCATTGATGACTTGATAATCAATGTAAATCTTCCCGAATCGACTCAATAGGTGATTAAACCTTCAAATGAGTTAGGCTCTGATACCAATTGTTGAGTTAATCGATCGATGAAATCGGCCAAGAGGGGGGTGAATTGGAAATAAAAAATTTTGGTGAAAGCTTTTGCAGAAAATTGAAAGTAATTGCACATCGATTTACAGTGGTTCGAATTTATCAACCAAAGTCTACGTCCACTACCTTAGCTATCCACACTAAGGATTTTCCAACAAATTCACTAATTTGTTCTTTCTTTTAAGGCCAAAGAGATAACCTTACAACTCCATCAAGAATATACCCCAATTCTTGAGAACACTCTTTTCTCAAAGAGAATATTACAAATTTGCAAACTCACAAGAAAATCCTCACAAGGCAAATATGTTTGCACAATTCTAGAACAAAGAAAGAACACTCAAGAATAAATACAATTGAGCACAATAAGTGTTCTTGAAAGAAAAATGAATATTGAATGAAAAATAGGCTTGAAATGCTCAAACATGAGGTTTGATGCTTTCTCTTTGATTCTTTCTTGATTCTAGTTGCTTGTTGTTTCTTGTATTTGATCAATGGCTTCTAAGCTTGTTTAAATACACCTTCAAAATTCTAACGTTGGGGATGATTAGTGGAGTCAATAGAGTTGTTTAAGTGTGAAAACAATTAATAAAATCAGTTGGGAGCGTCAGTGCATCGATGCATACCCTAGGTGCATCGGTGCATCAGTGTAAAATTCAAATATTTTGACCGTTAGTCTCTTAGTGCATTGGTGCACTAAGAGTACATCGATGCATAAATGCATTTGATGTTTTGAAAAAGCCTGTGTGCATCGATGCATGATATTTGCATCGATGCATAAAATGCATTCGATGTTCAATTAATTACATGGTGCATCGATGCATGGATTGGTGCATTAGTGCATCACTTTGAAAATTTGATTTTAGGCTTGATTTTGGTTCAAAATACTTTGTGAAAATTGTTTCAAAAATAGTTTAAGTACAAATCACAATTTTACACATTTAGTAAGGATTAAAATTGATCTTGAAAGACTTGGAGTAATAATTTGATATCCGATTAATTAATTCGAATATACCTTAAAAAATCATTTGTAAAATCTTAAAATTCATTTAACTTAATTTGTTATATTGAAATATCAAAATGTTTTCAACAATATATAAACTATATGGTTATTATAATAAATATAACCTATATATGTAATCTATGTAGTTATTATAAACTAATAAACTATATATATAAACTATACATGTAAATATAAACTATATATGTATGAACTATATATATAAACTATATAGTTTATATAAACTACATATGTATAAACTATGCATATAAATTATATAAATCAAATATATAGATATAAACTATATATATATATATATATATATATATATATATATATATATATATATATGTAATCTATATAGTTTATATAAACTATATAGAGCATATAGTTCATAAAATATAATTTATAATAATATAATATATGTATGTATAAACTATATATAGTTAATATAAACTATAGAGTTATTATAAACTATATATATGTAACCTATAGCTTATAAAGAATAATTTATATAAACTATATATATAAAATATACTCTATAAACAATAGTTGATATGTAATTTATATAAACTATATATGTATATACACAGTTGATAATTCATATATAATTTATATAAACAATAGTTTATATAAATTATATATGTAACCTTAACCTATAGTCTATAAACAATAGTTAATATATATAACCTATAGTATATGTATATATACAATCTATTTATATGTAAACTATATATGTAACAAATAGTATATGTATTATGAATATATACAATCTATATATAGTTTATATAAACTATTTATGTAACCTATAATTTATAAACAATAGTTTATATTAGTTTACTATATAGTTTATGACCTATAGTAAATAATTTATAAACTATAGTTTATATTAATGTACTATATAGTTTATATTAATCTTAATTATCTTAACTATAATTTATATTAATATAGTATATAGTTTATAAACTATAATTTACATTAATATTAACATATTAACTATAATTTATATTAATATAATATATCATATTAATATTAATTATAGTCTATAAACCATATACTATATTAATATTAATTTATATTAATTATAGTTTATAAACTATACTATATAATTTATATTAATATTAATTATATTAATATTAATTATAATATATAATTTATATTAATTATAAATAGTTTATTAATATAAATTATATAGGGATGAAATTGAAAGAATTTAAAATATAAAGATTAAATTGAATCATTAAAGTTGGACTAAATTGAATAAAATCAAAAAAAGGGGACAACGCTACAATGCCAGACAAAGTTAAAAAATAGGTGGATCTTGAACCCGACCCGAACGAAGCGTAATATATAAGGTAATTTTCCTCATTTTCTGGTTTTTGATTCATTCTCCCATTTTGCTTTCTCTCTCTAACTCTCTGATTTTCTCAAAATTATATGCCTTCTCTCTAGAAAATCATTCGTGCTCTTCATTTTTCTTTGAAAAAACCATCATTTGCTCTTCAAAAACACCAAATCCGAAACATTTTTCTGTTTTTCTATCAAACACACAAAATTTCTTAACTTGTTCAAATGAGTTCATACCAAAACCCTCATTTGATATTCATAAACACCAAAAGCCATATGATTTCTTGTTTTTTCGATCAAACACCCAAACTTTTCTCCCCTATTCATCTGTATTCATCCCAGTTCATATTTGTTCTTCACAAAAACGTCCGTTAATCTTCACAAACATCAAAACACATATAATTTCCTTTTTTTATCAAACCCCAAACCCAAGCAACAATTCATCCTTATTCTTCCCAAAACATTCTTTGATCCTTACAAATAACTAAAAGTAAAAATAAACTTGTTTTCTTCGATCAAACCTAAACCCTAACACCAATTCATCTTCTATAACCCGAACCCAAACCCCCTCGAACCCGAACCCAAACTCGAAGCTAAACTCGAACCCAAACCCAGATCTAAACCCGAACCTAAACTCAAACCCAAACCCGAACCCAAATCCAATCCGAACCAAACCCGAACCCAAACTCGAACCCGAACCTAAAAAAACCCTAATTGAGCCTCTTCACTTTCTATATCTTTTCATCTTATGTAACCACGTCTGTTGTTCATGTTCTTTCACTTTTTCCATCTCTGTTGATATTCAAAACCTTTATTTTTCAAGGGTTTCATGGATAGTCTTTCTTACTAGTTGAATTATCTAGGTATATTTAATTTTTTTATTTTATTATTTACTTTAGTATTGTTCATTAATATATTATTTATTTCTTTTGTAAGAGAAAACCCAACAAATCAGAATGAAGAACATTCTAAAAGAGGTAAATGATCCTTGTGAATTAATATATAATGTTCATTTTTTTTATTTTAATATTGTTTGATTGTTATAATTCATTGTTTGTATAGCTGCTGGTTGTTCATTGGGAATGGTTGTATAGGGTCGTTAGTTGCCTTGTTAACAGCTAGTTTTTATTTGTTTCTTATGTAGTCCTTGTTTGTGTAGCTGCTGGTTGTTCATTGGGATTGATTGTATAAGGTTGTTAGTTGCCTTTGTTTGGAGCTTAATAAAAGTTTAACCTGAATACTAACCCTATTTTTTGCAAGGGGATGTAAATGATATACTGTCCGAAGCAGTTTATCTAAATAAATCCTCTAAGAGGAAGTCCACTGGTTTATCCGAATTTGGGAGAAGAACCTCTCATGTTTGGGACCACTACACATTCAACAAATCTGATGATGGTTATGTTTATGCCGAGTGTAAGTATTGCAAAGTGAAAAGGTATAAAGATGATTCTTATATTTGTACATCTAATCCTAGAAGGCATACTGAGAAATGCCAAGCTTATAAGAATTTTCTTGCTGAAAATCCTGGAAGTGTAGCTTATTTTGATAAAAAAAAATACCGTGAATGGTTTGTTGAGGCTATTCTGTGTCATGGTTATGCATATAGCATAGTTGAGCATGAAAAACTTAGGGATTTACATCACTACCTTAATTCTTCTAATAAGGATATATCTAGGTATACTGTTACTAAGTATTGTATGTTGGATCATGAAAAGCATAAAAAAATACTACTTGATTTAATGCATTCTATCTCAAGTCGTATTTGTTTTACATGTGATGCTTGGTCTGCCTGCACTTCACGTTCTTATTTTGCCCTTACTGCTCATTATGTTTATAATAACTGTAAACTTCAATCTAAAATACTTAATTTTTTTCGTTTTCCTCATCCTCATGATGGCGAGTCTATCTTTAAGTTTGTGAAAAAGATGATATATGAGTGGGGTCTTGAAAAAAAAGCATTTACCATTACACTTGATAATGCTTCTACAAATGATAAAATGGTTAAGAGATTGAAAGATGCTTTGAATGTCATTTCTTCTCTTCCCTGCAATGGTAAGTACTTCCATATAAGGTGAGCTGCCCACATTTTGAACTTGATAGTTCAAAGAGGTTTGAAGGCAATTGATTCTTCTGTTATTAAATTACGTCAGATTGTTAAGTTTATTGAGTCTTCTGACTCTCGACTTTGTGCCTTTGAATTAACTGTTAATTATTTTGATTCTTCTTTCTCTGGTAAGTTGGTATTGGATGTTCCTACTCGTTGGAATAATACTTACTTGATGATTCATAGGGCACTTGAGGCTAGATTAACAATTAACTTGTTTGTTAATAGGGAAAATGAATTGGATATCATTACTGATCATGAATGGGAAACAATTAAAACAATCTATGTTTTTCTTGAGCTTTTTTATGAAATTACTACTCTATTCTCTGGTTCTAAGTATCCCACTTCTAATTTGTATTTGGCTAACGTTGTTGCAATTGATAAATTGTTGTGTAATGCTCATAATGATCCTTGTGAAGGTATTTCTGCAGTGGCAGGACCCATGCTTGAACTATATGAGAAATATTGGTATGATCACTCTATGATTATGTCTTTTGTTGTTTTACTTGATCCTTAATATAAATTACTGCTTTTGAAGGAGTTGTACAATGTTCTCTATGTTGAGGATGAGGTTCAACGGAGGTTAAGTCTCATTTATGATGAATTTATTGAGTTATATGTACTTTATTCAAAAAATGCACCTTGTGGTTCTTTATCTTCTCATTTTGTCCAAAGTAGCACATCCTTGGACAGAAGTGGCTCAAGTTCCAATCGGCCTCGAACATTTAGAAAATCAGATTTATTTCAGGTTAGGAATTTTAACTTATTTAATTCCTTTTTCATTTACTAATTTCTTGTCTTTTGTTTTTCAGAATTTTGATGTCAATTTAGCTACTTTAAGGAGTGGATGATCTGATGTTGGCTTTTACATCAGTTTGCCCCTTATCCCTCATATTGGAGAATCTGACTTTGATATTTTGGAGTATTGGAAAATCAAAGTGTTTCATATCTTGTACTTTCTCACATGGCGAGAGATATATTAGCTATTCCAATTACTTCATTTGCATCTGAATCATCCTTTAGTATGGGGGTAGAATTTTGAACAAATTAAAAGCTTCACTCTTACAAAAAAATGTTGAGATTTTTGTAACAACCCGTAATTGGTTGTATGGTTTTAAGTCGAAGGATAAGGATGAAGACTACCCTACTGTGGTTAATAAGTCTTCTATGTAAAGGTATACTAGAACTATTTTATTTTTTATGTTAATCTCAATATTTCAAATTGTTTATAATTATTTTAATTTTAATTTTTAGGGTGTTTAACTTTAAGTGAAACCATTGGAATTTGAGATTCTGTCTTGTTTCTTCCCTTTATAGGTAACTTCTATTTATTAATGATTTATTATATTTATTATGTTTAATAGTAACTGAAACCAATTTTTATTGATGCTTCTGTTTTTTGTAGGATGCTTCTGTCCAAAGTAACACATCCTGATTTTGCTTGATATTATTTATGTTATTATAAACAATGTTGAATGTTTGATTCTGTAAGGGTTTGGTAAAGTCGGAAATGCTTGGCACTGTTGGCCATCGTATTCCCTTTGGCTTTATCGCTGATTGCATGTTTGTTTAATGCATAAATGCTGCCTGTTGCTGCCTTGTACTTTATTTTGTTGGTATGACTTAAATAAATTGTTGTAACTTGTCATTTTTTTCTAAATAGCTACTCATGTTAAATTATGTTGGTGGCTTTAAAAGTTTCTCATAATTTAACAATGTTGCAGCTATTTCGATACAAAAGCTCGATGAAGAAATTTATGGTAGAAAAGTTAGGCTTTTAGCCTTATACAACTTTTTTTATAAGATCTGAGAGCTTAAAAAACATTGTTTTTGTTCATTTTATTGTATTCAACTGTAATAACTCAAATGTTATTCAAATTTTAGATCAAATGTTATTTAAATTATCAATATCAATTAAATTTATCTTTTATATTATGTTTTAGGTATGTTATAATTGTTAGATAATATTTCTTTACAAAAATTAAACTGTATAGTTTATTTTGGAGAATTAATCACGTTCAATACCAATATTCATTTATTATCAAATTAATTATCATTTCATTGCAAAAAATATTTGTATTAATCATGTTAAACACCAATATAAATTACATAATAAATGCTTACATTATTAATATTATTTTTTCTTTACATAAATTAAACTATATAATTTACATAAATTAAAATATATTAATTTGCATTTAATCATTTCTCAATGCCAATAATTTTTTTAATCTTGTTTTATATAATTTACATTTAAATAATTTTATTAATTTTATTAAATAATTTTATATAATAAGTATATTTATTAATTTAATTATCATAGTAAATATTTTATTATAACATTTAAAAATTAATCATATTAATTTATTAATTATATCAAAAACTCAAAAACTCACAATTTTATTAAAATTTTATAATTTCATCCATGGTAATATATAAGCCATGTAAATGTCAAGTCAGGCAAATATCAGATCAAGTCAATAACAAGTTGGATCATTTACAAGTCAGGTTAAAAACAGGTCAGGTTCATCACAAGTTAGGTTGAAAGCAGGTCGGGTAATACCAGTTATTTACCAGGTCAATCTCGAGTTCAGGTTCATATCAGTCGGATGCAAGTCGAGTTCGAGTATCATTTTTTGGTTCAATTCGTTCTCAGGTCGGGTTCAAATCCACAATTTCCATGTCCAACTCGGGTTCAGGTAAACACCGGTTCTGACTCGAGTTGGTTTGAGATCACTACAGCGCAAGTTAAAAACAATTTTGACTCGAGTGGATTTTTGTCAGTTTTGTAAGTCAGGTCAGTTTTTACGACCCTACTTGTGTATTTTGTTTATACTTGATTTAAGCTTGGGGTTTGCTTTTGTTTTTTTTAATGTTTGTTAGTAATGCTTTAAGAAAGTTAAAGGCACATATCCCACATTAGAAAGGGATATACATTTGGATGAGTTTAAAAAGGGTGATCCCTTCCTTTATGTGAAGTGACAATTTTTTCACACGTGCGTGCTTTACTGTCGTTATTGCTATCCATTTATTTCAACTTATTTTGTGTTCATGTAATTACATTTCTTTGACATATATTGTGTAACACTATTTTAACATTCAAATCAAATTTTGTTTCACGTAGCAACATAGCAGATCAACAATGTTTAATATAATATACCAAACTGCCTATAAAAAAATTCATCTTTAGCTATTAAAATCAAGGTTAAACTATAAATTTGGTCACTTTCGTTTGAATTTTATAAACTTATGGTCACTTAATTCAAAAAAACATAATCACTTTTGTTTTATTTTAATTAAGATGTGCTCATTGAAAGGTTAACTTTCGTTAGTTTGATGACGTGACACGTTAGTAAAAGGGTTTAATTTTTACTTTATTTGTGTTCATGTAATTACATTTCTTTGACATATATTGTGTAACACTATTTTAACATTCAAATCAAATTTTGTTTCACGTAGCAACATAGCAGATCAACAATGTTTAATATAATATACCAAACTGCCTATAAAAAAATTCATCTCTTTAGCTATTAAAATCAAGGTTAAACTATAAATTTGGTCACTTTCGTTTGAATTTTATAAACTTATGGTCACTTAATTCAAAAAAACATAATCACTTTTGTTTTATTTTAATTAAGATGTGCTCATTGAAAGGTTAACTTTCGTTAGTTTGATGACGTGACACGTTAGTAAAAGGGTTTAATTTTTACTTTAACCTTTGAACTTTAATAAAATACTAATTAGGGAAAATTTTATAATTTTAAAGTAATTTAGGGACAAATTTCTAATTTACCCTTTTTTAATATATTTTTGTCTTCCCCAGCTTCCCTCACTTGCGCCGCCGCACACCACTTTCTTGCCGTTCAAATCAATTGCTAATTACAAAAGACAAAGGAAAATGACACTAGAAATCAAGCGTAAAGCATTTCCATTGCAATATACATGCGAAGATAACGATGTTTCCAACGACAGCGTTTCGAAACTGAATCGATGAACATTGAACTGAGACAGTGCTGCTTAACTTTCAATTACGTAAGTTTGGAAGTTGGACACAGCAAATAAAAACTCTTTTTTATTATATGAAGTGAATGCATATTATATGTGATTTATGAGGAAGAGAAAGAGGGAGAAGACAACCAAATAACTCACCTTTGACTTCTTCATCTTCTTCTCTCTCTCTCTCTGGGTTTTATTTTATTTTTCTCTTTTGTTCATAAGTTTTTTTTCTTCTTTCAATCAATGTTCGTATGTATTTGACACTCATATGAAACATTTTGATTCTCTCTTTTGAATGGATCCCCAAACAATCCCAAGGCATGTTCTCTTCCTTTTGCTTCTTCCTTCATTGATTGTTTCCACTGGGTCACATTTCTCTTTGTTTTGTTCAATCTTCCCTTTTTGAGTTCCATTTCCGAGAAATGTTGGATTCTAGTTACTAAGATTTGTAAGAATATGCAAAGGATAAGATTCTGTATATTTTTATTATTTGGTCACTACTGGAGGCATGGACACGACTCTAGGCACGACGCTGTCTGACGTGGTGGTTTTTAGAAGGTCCAGTCAGCGACGATTTCTAGAAGACTTCTTCCGCACGCCTTCTGGAAGATGGACGAGCAGAGTTGTATTAGGAGACTAGTTTTAAGTTTAAATTTAAATTAAAAAACAATTATCTTTATGATTATTTTATTTTATTTTCTTTGTTTATCCTTAGGCTTTGACAGGCTATAAATACCCACTTGGGGTAAGCCTAAACTCATCACTCAGATTACAATCTTCTTTTCTATCTAGTTTTTATAAAAGCTTTCTCTTTTTACTTTTCAAGTTTTTTATTTTTCTTTTATTTTCAAGCTTTATTTTTAATATGCTAAGTATGACTTTTCTCATTGTTAGCTAAATTTTTCATAAGCCGAAAGCTAACGCGGTAACTCAATTCAAACGGTAGAATTGAAATAGGCCCTTAATATCTTCGGAATATCTCTCAATCTCTGTGCTTATTTTCAAAGGATGTTCTTGATAGCAAATAGCATGAATTGTGATCAAGTTGATATTTTTGTGATATTCCATGATTTTGTTGGTTGAAATGTGATGAGCTCAATGAATGAAAACAATTTGGTGAGATTTAAGCCTTTACGAGCATATCATTTTTGCTCTCATTTTGTTGGATTGAGTGTGTCGAATTTGACATTGGTATTCTAGAACCTGCATGCTAAATACTGTTGAGATTACAGATGAACATGATGCTTAAAAATGATTTGGCCACCTTAGGATAAACCATTTCATTTCCCCCCCCACTAAATTGCCTACCCATGCATTTTCCCTTAGTTAACCACATTTGAGAATATTTCCATTTTTTTGTTTTCACCACATTTATAAACCCGAGCCTTTTTATTTTATCCCTCTTTTCTACCCTTTTCAGGGAAAGTGAACATTCAGTCCGATGTATTCTCCATCGAAAAAATGAGAAAAAATAGAGAAGAACAACAACATTTCAAAAAGAAAAAAAAAGAAAGAAAAAATTGTTCGAAAAGAAAAGAAAAAAAGACATGAAAAAATGAAAAACGAAACAACAACAAGAAAACAAATTCAATGCATTTCGAAAGGAAATTTGTTGTTTGATAGGTTGTATTTTTATCTTGTTGTGCTTAATGTTTTGTTTTGATAGAGTTGAAATTATTATTTGTTAGTTCCTTGCCTTTAATATTTAGCATTTTCCCCACCTTTACCCGTTACAACTGATAAAAGACCCTTTGATTTATGCATCTTGTTCTTATTAGTAGTGGAGATTTGATTTACTTGCAAGACTACAGTAATATCGTGTCAATTCTGACATTGAGTTTCTTTACCCCGAACACATTGAGTGATTTGAGTGAATCTCAGTAAGGTGTTGAGTTATAAGCTTTGAGACTGATGAATAAATGGATGATTACAATTGAATTTAACTAGTTCCAATTGGTGATATTCAATTGATTGATCTCTTGACTTGAATAATTCTTGGGGTCTCTACCTTGCTTCCTTGAATGTGAAACTTGACAAAGAACGGTAAATGAAATTTTTTACTGATCTAATTAATTATATTTGAGGACAATCATGAGATAAGTGAGGGGGAATTTGATGAGTGTTCAGAATCGTTAATATTTGCTCGTTATTTCTTTGATTTTGTGGATTTATTGTTGTTGATTTGGTTGTGTTATGACTATTTTCGTGCAGGTCCTTACTTTTTAGAATTAGTGATAAAACAGAAGCATTCTGCATTTTTTTTAATTATTTGGTCACGGCTGGAGACATGGGCATGACTCTGGGCACTACACGGTCTGACGTGGTAGTTTCTAGAAGGTCAAATCATCGACTGTTTCTAGAAGATCTCCTCAATGTGCCTTATGGAAGATGGACGAGCAGAGTTGCATTAGGAGATTAGTTTAAAGTTTGAATTTAGAAGACAAAAAACAATTATCTTTAGGATTATTTAATTTTATTTTCTTTGTTTATCCTTAGGCTTTGAGAGGATATAAATACCCTCTTGGGGTAAGCCTAAACTCATCACTCAAAATTACAATCTTCTTTTCTCTATAGTTTTATTAAAGCTTTTTCTTTTTTACTTTTCAAGTTTTTCATTTTTCTTTTATTTTCAAGCTTTGTTTTTAATATGCTAAGTATGCCTTTTGTCATGCTTATCTAAAATTTTCATAAGCCGAGAGCTGAAGCGATGACTCAATTCCAACGGGAGAATTGAAACAAGCTCTTAATATCTTCGGAATATCTCTCTCAATCTCTACACTTATTTTTCAAAATCAAAACGGTTTTCAAAATCAAAGATAGACTTTGGTCTACATTTTTGTTGTGATTAAACGTGTGGGAGGAAGATTCGGCTTATAGAAAGTACATTCGACTTCCTAGGAACACACTTGGTAAGATAGTTTTGCCAAGAGGGATTTGAGATCGGAATTGACGGTTATAGAAGCAACAATCTGAGTCGGTCGCCACGAACTTAGAAGGTAATTGATCTACGACAATTGATGTTGATAGAATCAATTTCCAAAGCTAGAACCAAAGATTGTCTTGGGTATTCGGTATACAAAATAGAGTCATGGGGATTGCCCTTGTAGGCAAAGTAACCGACGTGAATCCCGAAGGGAAAATCTAATTCTATGATCTAAAGGAACTTGAGTCAAAGCAAAGCTTGAGGCTATTTTTACTATATCCATTTTACAATCTTTACTCTCCTATTTTTACCTTATTTATCTTTTTTTATTTAATCTCTCTTTGCCATTTAATTTCATTTTACCAAACCCCTCCCCCATTTACTACTTTCACACCTGGTATAACCAAATCAAACATAAATTCAGAAATTTCTAAGTCCCTGTGAATTCGACCCTTACTTCTCTATACTGTGAATTTCCTTTATTTATTAATCGAGAAGAAAAAATTTTGTTTGACATCAAAACGACAGTTGTCACTGACATTCATTGATTCTTGCCATTCTTGATTTTTTTATCCTTGGTTCTTGATTTTCAGGTTCTCAACGGGCTTTGATCTGAATCTTCTTTGGGATTTTTGTTTCAAGAGGAAGCTTGATTTTCTTATGTTGATTTTAATCTTTAATCAATGTCTTGTATGTCTCTTATTGTATTTCAAACTAGTATATGTGTCATTTCTCAAGCACTGTGTAAGAACCTCTATCAACTTCCAAACACTTGTACTTTTCATGAAATCTTTGTACTTTTCATGAAATCTTTGTGTAGCAACACAATGATTTTTTCAAAGCGAATAAATTATTTTTATTTAAATTCAATGCAAGATGCTAAGGAAATGATTTATTTCAGACCAATGACCATATTTATTTATGTGGAAAAATAAAATACATGTAAAACATCATGAAAAATTAAGATATTTGGAAATACAAATAGGTGCTCTAGATCTCGATAATATGGACGCCTTTGAACTGACACACCATTAGATGACTCTAAGTGTAGCTTTTGTCGAGGGGACTTCGAAGATGTGACAATGTTTGGAGGAGTGCAATGTCCCTTCCAAATTATTAAGTCTTCGAAGACTTGGATATTGTGATGCTTTTTGCTTAGATATGGGACCTCCCCGTGCGCGAGTCTTGGATTTTTACCCAAGCTGCCATTTCAAGTTTTCAACTTGGATCCGCCCTTGGTTTCAAGATGCCCTTTGTGAGTTTTCATCTTGGAGCCACCTTTTATTTTTTATTTTTTTGTTTTTTCAATTTAGAGTGCCCTTTTGGGTTTTCACTCTAATATTTTCCTTTTCATTAGAATCTTTGACTTAAGTTACCCCATCAAGTTTTCACCCTAAGCGAAATATCTTTTGACTGCATCAGAATTAATGGGATTGGGTAGTTTGGGCCCATCCATTTTAGTCAAGATTAATGTACCTCCAGAGAAGGCCTTTTTAATGACGTAAGGCCCTTCCCAATTCAACATCCATTATCCTCTGAAATCTTTTTGAATTGGCCAAATTTTTTTAGCACGATATCTCCTTCCTGGAATATTCTTGGGTAAAATTTCTTATTGTATGCTCGAATCATTCGCTTTTGGTAGATTTTACCATGATGAATGACTTTTAGCCTTTTCTATTAATTTCAATTGATCATATCGAGCTTGCACATATTCTGCATCATCTAGCTTTACTTCTGAAAAAACCCAGAGTGATTAGATTTCCACCTCTATGGGAACACAACTTCCATCCCATAAGCTAATGAAAAAGGAATTCCTGTAGTCGAAGTTCGCACCGAAGTTCGATAGGCAAAAAAAGCGAAAGGTAACTTTTCGTGCCAGTCTTTGTAAGTCTCAATCATTTTCTCCAATATTTTCTTGATATTTTTGTTTGATACCTCTACTGCTTCATTCATCTTTGGTCGATAAGCAGTAGAGTTATGATGTTTTACGTTGAATTGTTCACATGCATCATTCATTAACCTGTTGTTTAAATTGGTTGCATTATCAATAATGATTATTTCTGGTAAACCATACTGATATACGATCTCCTTTTTCAATAATTTACAAAAAGTGGATTGATTAACACTAGCATATGATGCAGTTTCCACCCATTTTGTAAAGTATTCAATTGCCACAAAGATAAATCGATGACCATTTGAAGCTTTTGGATAGATTTGTATGATAACATCCATGTCCTACATAGAAAAAGGCAATAGAGCCGTCATCACATGAAGAGGACTAGGCGAGACATTTATTTTATCTCCGTAGATTTGGTATTTATGATATCGTCTAGCATAATTGATGCAGTCACTCTCTAATGTAAACCAAAAGTATTCACTGTTGAGACTGTCGGCACACCCCATGGCGCAGCAGAAACAAAACTCGACAGTCTAACCAGCGATCCAAGTACAAAAAAATGAAATCGGGAGAAAGAGATACGAATACTTACAGTGGGTTCCTTGAAAAACTGCAAGGACAACAGTGAATACTTGTAACGTTAGCAGTAATTATTAGAATAATTCTAATATTACATACAGTGAGTGACATCTAGCAATATATCATTGTCACCTAAGTTACAAGAAAATATGATTCGACATATCATCTTGGTGATTACTCTTTTATGTATTACATCCTTATGTCCTTTATATCTAGAATAGGCACAAGTCTTGGAATAGTCACACTTGTATAGCCCATATATTGTTTCTTGATATCTATAGTAGACTTTAATTAACGAATAGTTTATGATATCTCATATCAACTTATTCGAGCATGGCTATGCGTTTAATAGTCTTACTTAATCAAGTGGCCTATGATATATTTCCTATTATGTAGGAGGACAAATCCTATCTTAATCATACACACCCACTACATATATTGAGATATATTCAATAACAATCTTTATAGAGAAACCAATTACGGAGCTTGTTTAGCTGCATCAAAACATACAACAATATATGTTGGGATATTATTGATATCAAGTCTGAGGATCATACATATAGTCATCACCATAAGCAATGTTATGACTGTCACATAATAGTCCAAGACATATGCTCATGGTCGGTCAATCCAATACATTGTTCTCTAACAATATAATCATGTATCAATTCTGACATCTCTATGTCAATGATAACTTATTGTCATCAATCAATAACATGTTAGTCTTAAGCGTATTATTATTGTTCATGTCCATAATAATACTTGACTAGGGATCTTTTAATAATAACAATTATGTCATTATATGGACTTTATTATCTTCCAGTTTATGTTAAACACATATATATAAATGAAAATAATAGCAACAATTCCTTTATTCAATAAAATTGGTAAATAAAAGTATTATTACAATCATCATATGATTAGTCTTTGGGCATACTCTAACATTCACATCTCATGACTTGTCTTGCCATCATATGCCCATTTGCATGAGTTCCACATAGTCCATTATGTACTTCCTCCAAGATCATCTTTACGTCTTCTGCATCTATACATCTTAAGAAGACATGATCATGACTTTTCTTGTATATGACTTCCCCCATCAAATACATATTCTTCTACCATTCTTTTGATTATTTTTTTGTCATTTTTAGTATCTTCTTATGGACAACTTTGATTTTTGATGTATTACAGAATGTCATGGTACCATGGTTTTTTATCTTTCACTTATTTGACGTGATAACAGTGAACCGAACATTTGTATGACTGCATGTTGATTGGCATCATGCCAGACTCCCCGCCAACTTTGAAAACTGTCAAGGTACTAAAGCATATGCCATCTGGTTCTCCTCTCTGTGCTCGTAATGAAAGACTTTATCAAACTTTTAAAGTAGATCCAATATGAACATTTTACTATATCAATTTGATATCTTTTGTTTCCCATTCTCCTCAGAGCTAATAGATCACTAAGGCAGAATCCCCACACACCCTTAAAGTCTTTATGTTATGTCCAATAGCAGCTCGAATCCCCAAAACACAAGCTTCATACTCTACCATGTTTTTAGTGCAGTGAAAGTTTAATTTACAAATGAATGGGTAATGGTTTTCGTTAGGAAAAATCAAGATAGCTCCAATGCCATGTCATAATGCATTCGATGCACCATCGAAAAGCATTTTCCATGAATCACATACAAAAGTACTTGCTTCTTTTAAAGATATGGCCATCAAATCTTCATCTGGGAAGTCAAAGTCTAACGGTTCATAGTTTTCAGAAGTTTCGCTCGCTAAGAAGTCAGATATGGCATTGCCCTTGATTGCTTTTTGGCTCACATGCTCAATATCAAATTCAGATAGTAGCATATGCCATCGGGATAACCTTTCAGAGAGAGCGGGTACAACTATCATTAATTTTAGTGGATCCAACTTGGAAATCAACCAAGTGGTGTGGTATAACATTTATTGTCTGAGTCTTCATGTAGCCCATACTAGATCACATCAAACTTTTTCAATAGGTGGATATCTAGCCTCATAATCAGTGAACTTCTTGCTAATGTAGTAAATGACTCTTTCTTTTCTTCCCATCTCATTATATTGCCCTAGGACACATCCCATCGAATTCTCAAAGATGGTCAAATATAGAAACAAAGGCTGGTAATCATTGTCCCATGCCCAAAAATTATTCTTTCAAAAGATAAAAAATTCGATCGCACTTATCCGTCAACTGAGATATAAACTGAGCAATGTAATTTAGTCTACCCAGAAAACCTCAAACTTCTTTATGTGTTCGTGGAGGAGGTAAATTTCTATATAGCTTTGACTTTATCCGAATCAACTTCAATGACTTTCCTACTAACAAGGAAACCCAACAGCTTTCTAGACGTTACTCCGAATGTGCATTTGTTTGGGTTCAACTTCATTTGAAACTTTCTCAATCTTTTAAAGAGTTTCCTCAAGTTCTCGATATGTTCATTTTCAGTTTGTGCTTTAAAAATCATGTCACCAACAAAAACTTCAATCTCCTTATACATCATGTCATGAAACAAGGTTACCATAGCTCTTTGGTATGTTACCCCAACATTCTTTAACCCAAAGGACATCACCTTGTAACAAAATATTCCCCACATTGTGATGAATATAGTCTTCTCCATGTCGTTTGGATGCATCTTAATCTGGTTGTATCATGAGAAGACTTGTTTTGTTGAGGTCTCGATAGTCAACACACATGTATACTTTTCCATCGTTCTTTTGCTCCAGCACGATGTTAGCCGCCCACAACAGATACTTGGCAAGTTGAAGAAAGCCATCATCAAATTGTTTATTGACTTCTTCTTTTATCTTAGGGACCATTTCTGGCCTCATCCTCCTTAGTTTTTATTGTACGAGTTTGCATTCTAGCTTGATTGGTATTGTATGGACTACTATATTTGTGTCTAGCCCAAGCATGTCTTGGTACAACCATGCAAACACATCCTTTTACTTCTGAAGTAAGTATATCAAGTCTTTCCTCACTTTGGACGAAAATGTTGTGGCAATTTTAATTTCCTTCTTTTCTTTTCTTCTTCAGTTGCACCCTTCTTTATTGTCAAAGTCATCGATTTCCCCGAGACACTTGAGCTGTTCAAAGTCAATCTTCGAGTCATAATCATCATCATCCACATCATTAATATCCAAGGACCTGAAAAGAAAAGAGGGGGAAAATATATATGCGAGAGGATAATATCCCACATAGAATGTAGAAACAAATGTATTATATGGATAGAAAAAGAAGTGAAAGGAAGAAATGTTTTCTAGAAAGGAAAATTGCATCTTTTATTAAAATGTAAATAAAAACAATTTATTAACCCTTACAAAAGATCACCTATTTCCCCGAGTATAGGCAAAATAGGGAAAGTTTGAGTATTAATATGAAAGAGATTTGAAAACCACAAGTAGTTCTTCAACAGTCTAGTTGTTTAGCACGAACCCCATCGGTAATAGACGGATTCCCGATCTATCAACATCCTCAGCTTCATCCATTGTTACGGCATTGATACTAAAGTCTTTCAAGGATTCATTCATATCAGGTAAGGCGATCTTTGTTTCTTCCTCAAAAACATATCCACCAGACTTGAATGTACTGTGAAGAAGTGGAAAAACAATTGGTTCCCATTGAACTTCTTCCCTAATCATTCTTGCCCTTCTTCTTTTTGGAATTTTTGAATTTCCTTCCTTCTCTATTGATGACTATGCTGATATCCAAGCCCAAATTAATCTAGGTTGGTAATAGGAAAAATGAGGTTGATTTTTTCTCGTAGAGAAATCCTAAACCCTCTTCTTATCTTTACACTTCTCCCTAACGTTTGCTTGATTTCCATCCTGGTGCACTCTGAGAGTCTAGGTCTGAGAATCTTATCTCATTTGGCCAAAAATGTGGCATTAAAAAACTCCAACAATCTGAACGAACACTCCAGAGCCTCCTCATTCACATCTATGTAAGGGGCATCAGTGGTCACGCTTGCCACTTTGTCTTCTTCAGTATTGATGATTAAAAGAGCCCCATTAGTAACAAACTTTGCTTTCTGGTATAGTGTTGATGGTACTGCCCCATCTTGATGAATCCATAGACTTCCTAAGAGGAAATTGTAAGAAGGAATAATGTCCGTCACCAGGAACTCTATGTGGTATGTGGCAGGCCCAATGGTCAATGGTACTTCAACTTTGCTGAGCATTTCCCTTATTATTCCATCAAATGCTCGAACCACACTTTGGCATGTTCTCATGTGGGAAGTATCCATTGGTAGCCTCTTAAGAGTGACCAAAGGCATTACATTAAGAGCTGAACCATTATCTAATAGTACGCTTGACAAAACATTCCCCTTGCAATGAGTAGTGATATGTAATGCTTTAGCCTGACCCCTTTCTCTGAATTGAATCTCATCATCAGAAAACAAGATAAGATTATTAGCTTGGATGTTGTTAACCAGTCGATCCATCTTATTGATTGGTATGTCTTTTAGAACAAATGTCTGATTTAAGACCTTCAGAAATGCCTCTCTATTTGCCTTCGAACACAATATCAATGCTAATATTGAGAAGCGTGTTAGGAGGCTATGTAATTGTTTCATGATACTATATTTGCTATGTTTTAGAAACTTTAAGAACTCCACAACTTCCTCCTCTTTTATGGTCTCGTTCACCACTAGTTCATCCCCTTTGAATGGTTCAAGCGTTCTCTGGGGTAAGCTAGACTTTTGGGAGTAGCACTTGCCAAGAGTATACCTCGCTTCATTGACATCTTCCTTCAAAGAGCTTACTTGGCATTCATACTTCCATGGTACTTGTTTGTTATCTTTATAGGCAAAAGGTCTTAGTGCTACTATCACTACTTTTGTCGATGCCTTATCCACCGTCTTCACCTTGGTGGTGATTATCAAAGGGTGGCATGCGCCATATCACTTGTCATATAAATCTCCAACAACATAAACATCAGCCTCTAAGGTGCCTTTATTTTCCTCGTATAATTTTAACTCTTTCCTGTCCATCATTAGCTAGATCAGAGTTTTAAATTCATAACATTCTTGCACATTATATCCTCCATTGTGATAACAAAAATGGTTGTCACGCTCGTGTTCTAGTGTGCTAGAATGTGGCGCGAGAAATCCTGCCCTTACCATTTTCCTCCATACTCAAGCCAAATGAGATTTCATCTCATAAATACTTGTCTTGACCCTATTGCCTCTCTCCTCGATGATTGAGTTAACCTGATTTTCTTGGTGGTTAGAAAAAGGGTTATATACAATGTTGGGTGATTCTGAGTTTCTGAAATGAATCAAGTTTCTGTTGTGCATCCATTAAGCAATTCTCTTGAAGGCGAGGCAATTTTTAATAACATGCCCCGGGACACCACCATGATATTAACAATGGGCTTTTTCACGTATTATATGGGGTATGGAACTTCAGAGGTTCTACTGGATATGGTGAGACCACATGTGTGTCAAAAAGTTACTGGTAAAGCTCCTTATTTGTCTTGAGAATAGGATCGAAATGCTCATTTTCTATTTCTTTCATTGGTTCCCTTGAATCTTGTTTAGAAGTATCTAATGGTACAGATGTAGTTGGTTTTGATTTAGAGACTGTAACATTTTTGCTGGTGTTAAAAGTGTTGATGTTGTTAATCTCTCCTTATCTATTCTTCATGGGGGGTCTTTTTCTTGACTCACCTCCCTCTATCTTTCCTTTTCTTATGGTCATCTTCACCATTTCTCCGGTCATAACTAGTTTAGAAAAGTTCCTTGATGTGATTGCAACTAAATGCCCAAAGAAATGAGCCTTCAAAGTGTGTATGAAGAGCTTCCTTTTTTTCTTTTTCATCCAGAGGTGGATGAACTTGAGCAACTAAATCCCTTCATCATTGTGCATACTGCCTGAAACTCTCGTTATGTTTCTTCTACATACTTTGTATCATGACACAATCTGGTCTCATGTCATTTATATGCTTGTATTACTCCAATAATGACTTAGCGAGATCTTTCTATGTCCTGATGTGTGAACGATTCAGTTGATTGCACCACCGGATGGCTGAACCTACTAGACTCTCCTCGAAGTAGTGAATCAGGAGCTGGTCATTCCTGACATGTCCTGTCATTTTTCGACAGAACATGGTAATGTGAGCTGAGGGGAAATTATTCCCACCGAACTTCTCAAAATCTAGGACTTTAAACTTAGGAGGAATAATCAAATATGGGACCAAACTTAGTTCCAGAGGTTAACTCCATAATAACTATCCTCGCCTCTAACTATCTTCATTTGATCTTCCAACTGCTTGATCTTTTCCTCCATTTTCTTTGCTTTGTCTTCCTCATAAAAATCCATCATCAAAATCCAGAATGTGATAATCATCCGGGTTATTTTGGGGGTTGGTTACAGAGACATGTGCTTTTACAGCAGACGAAGCTTTCGCTTTTTGTAACATCCAAAAAATTAGGTTAGTAACTAAATTGTAAGATTTTGAAACTTTGTGTTTAATTTAGAAAATTTAGGAAAAGTTTAAGGAATTAAGTGGTAATTTTACCAAAAATAATTTATTCCATTAATGGATTTAGTTTAGTGATCAAATTATAATTTATGAAGTTTGGTGACCAAATTATAAACTTTGAAAAAGTTATAATATATCTCGAAAATAAGAAATTAAATATATTATTTTCAAATTTTTAAATGTTGGAAAATAATATTTAAGGGTAGAATTGTACAAAATGAATTAGAAGAAGTTCTTTATATGGATAGATTCGTATTCGAGTCTAGTTTTCAACGGAAGAAACAAAATTAAATTCTAGTGTGTATATCATTACATAATACTGATTCTTTAAAGGTTGTGCAAGTTGTCTGAATATGGAAATTTTAGAATTTAAGTTGAAATGGATTAGAATATGAAGAGTAATTTTTAAATGTAAAAGTACCATTTGGTGAGTTAAAATAATTCTGGAAAATGGGTTGATTTTGGAGTTTAAGTATTAAGTTGGGATTGAATTTCAAGTTTATCAAGTTGTAAGGTTGAAATTGAAAACGTCTAAGAAAGTATGATGAAATTGTAAGCTTTTGAGTGTTTAAGTATTGATTTGAACTTTTATTTTAGTTGCTGGAAATTTTATATATTTAATGGGAAATGATCGTAATAGTGAAGAGTTATTATGAAATTAAAGGAAAAGTTGAGTTTAATTCTATAAAGAATTTAAAATATGTGGTTTGATTTATAATTGGTAAAAGTTGAAGATCATGTTGTGAATAATTATTTGTGGAATTGAATAAGTGTTTTGAGAAGTTTGAAGTTATAACGGAGTTATGAGTTAGGTTGATATCGATTTAGTTATCAATTTTATTTTATAGATTTTCAAATGTCAAAATGAGCTTATGTTAGAACGATACTAATATGTAGTTTAAACATTTTGTTTTATAATTTGGTATTGTCAGATTACAATAAAAACTAGCAATCTGAATGATCTGAAAGGAAATGACAAAGCTTGTGACTATTACTATCGTATACAAGTTCTATAGTGAGGCAAAGGTGAGTGCAGTTTATTTATTTTATTATTTTGATCGAGGACGACTTGCGATAAGTTAACCTCACCTTGTTTATTTCAAAGATATGAATTATGTTTTGATTATAGAATTATATTCATAATATTTTAATAAGTTTAATGAATGATTTTGGGTATGAACTACCCATGTTACATTTTACGAATGTTAATTAAATATATTTCTAATTCTGATATGATTTTTATCAAATGATTACAAAATGAACTAAAGAGCCCATTATATGTTATATGGAGAGTCATAGGTACAATTGGCATGCCATGAGGTTAAGTGATTATCTGTTCTGATTCTGATATACTGTGGTGTATCAGAGTGTACACTAGTATTATATTCTAATCTGAATGCACTTGGTATGCATATTGTTATTTCCGATGTGATAGCATTGTGTGTGTTTATATGTTCCGGCTCTAATGATCTGAGATCTATATTGTGCACATCCGTCTGACTCACATACCTTATATTCTCTTAAAATATACTTTAGGCTGTAAAAATGAAATAAGAAAGTTCTGAAAAGTGTCTGACTACAAAGGAATATGGACTGATTATTCTGTATGATCTGATTTATTGTGATCTTGTGAAAATTATCAGATGATTCTTTTCAGGTTTATGATAAAGGTCAACATGAGATATCTGGTTTGAACGTTCTAAAATTATGTTTGTTTTATTTTAATGATTTTTTATATATATTACAATCTTTTATTAAATTGTTCTCACCTTTAGTATTATTGCCTCAATAAGTTATACTTAGCGTGTGATGATTTTCATGCGTAGGTTCTGATTAAGATATAAACGTTTTTTGAGGAGCCTCTCAAGCATCTTGTGCATATCATCTATTATATCAGTATCAGTAAGAGATCACTGATGTTTCTTTTGACTAGTAGTGACATGTATAATTATGTCAGTAGTTTCTATTTATCGTATTTAATTTAAATAATTTGTAATAGTAAACTAGAACTATTTTAGTTTATTACTTAGTTTAGTTTTATTGGTATCTATGCATGAAAATATTATATAACATTATTATGTTTTTAAAAGATTTCACGAAAAGACATGGTTTAGAAAAGTTACTGATTAACAAATAAATTTATTTTCATGTGACAAAGAAATAAATTATAGTTGAGGTATTTTTAAAAGAGATTTTTTTAAAAGTTAGAATAAGAGTGTTTTCAAATGAAACAAATTTTTAGGCAAATTTCAGTTCAGTAAATATTTTTAAGTTGATGTGACATCTTTGACTCGTATATCGAGACGTATAGGGGTTAAGGGTATTACACTTTTGCAACAGATGAAGTTTGTGATTTTGCAGCAGATGAGTCCCATTGAACTCCTGGTAAGATTCAAGGTGAGATAACCAACTGCGGAGTGGCTAGTACAGATACCCCTTCGGATTCTCCTACCCCAAGGGCACTCATTTGATTTAGGTAAGATAACTTTGCAACGATCTGATCAACCAGTGACTCTTGGTTCCTGGTGACAAAATCCAAGGTATTTTGATTATTCTTACTCATTTTCTCCTTAAGCTCTTTTTGCAATTTTAGCATATTTTCCTTAAACTGAGCGATCTTAGGTTTTATCTTCTTCTTCTTTGAATGAGTATTGTGAGGATGAGGTGTGTCTAGTGCTTGATGAGGTGTGTCTAGTGTTTATTCCTTTTTTCGATAAGACATTCTTTGTTAGTTAATTTGAATGTAAAGAAATGAAAAATACAAAAAAAAAATGATAAAATGCATGATGCATGAAATTTCTGAGGCATTGATCCAAAATCTGTCTGTTATTATAAATAGTCTTTATTGGGATATAAATGTTAATTCTAGGAGACCAAAAAACAATCCAAATGTATATTCTAGCTAGATCTTCTAGACTCTAAACGACTTCTAATAAGTTGAAAAGACTTATTGCTTCTTCTTTCACTAGATGAATACCTTGGCGAACCACTCTGGCTTTCTTTACCAAACCATGCAAGTGGCGTACCGCTTTCTGCACCTGCTCTAAGAAATCCTGAATGACTGTATCTCTAGCTTTTACCTTTTGTTGAGCCTGTTCCCAACGGAAATTCCATTAGAGTTCTCCATCGAAAGGAACTATTTGGAGCTTATTTGTCATCTTCTTGAACTTATCCTTGATGACCTCCAATTCAGCTATAGCTTTTACCTTTTGTATCTCTATTGTTGACTTCCTGATTTGAGAATGTTTTGATTTCAATTTTTTTCGAATTTGAGTCGATGTTCAATTTTTTTATTTCGAATTTAATTCGAGATTGACAATTTTAAACTCATAAACTAATATTTAAACTTTTTGACACAAGTCAAACTCAATAATACTTAAAATCGACTTGTCTCATTTATAATCCTAATTGTTTTTATTAATCTAAGGTGATTACAAGTAGTATATGTAAACATCCGTTTTTTCCGGTTTGAAACCATTTTATTATTATTTATTATTATATTTAACTATTTAACTATTTAATTTTTATTTTTATTTCTTTCTGTAGGCCCAATGTTACAATTAAACAACCCAATCGGCCCAGCAGATAACAAGGCCCAAAAAGTACAACCCAAACTGGGCCCAATTAACCCAAATTTTAATCCAAAAATTGGGCTCAAACAAGCCCAAAAAACCCTAAGCCCAAACCTAAACCTAACCATAAGTGGTGATCCTCTTTACCAATCATTACTACCACCACCAAGGAGCCACTCCAATTGCACGTCGCCTCAACCGAAGCAATCATGTCGCCTTCAACTCTTGTCCCTGTTCAAATCTAAACCAAATCAACAAAAATCATGAAATATCAATAAAAAATCAAATAAAAACTTGGTTCCCAAAAAATATGGGATTCCCACCAACCGAGGTTAATCCCTCTGCCTTAAGCTTCACCAAATGCGACTGACCCGGAAGGAGGGAAGATGCATGTAAAATAAAAGGGAGAGTTTGAACTAGGGAGGCATTCGATGAAGGAAAAGAGGAGATCGAAAAAAAATTCAAACCAGCCGTTTTGGAAAAAAACAAAAGAAAAAAAAGAAAAGAGGGGGAAGAGAGTTCGAACAAAAACAAATAAAATAGAGATAAAAAGGAGCCCGAATAGGAAGAACATCAAAAAATGAAGAAAAAAAGAAAACCAGATCCGAAAAAAAAGGGAGAGATTAAAAAATAGAGTAGTGGAAAATAAAAAATGAGGAGAGCTTACCTTCATTATTGGTCGCCGGGAAGTTTGAGGGTCGTACAAAATCGCAAGGTCAAATCTATCATTGTAGATCCACGATGTTTGAAGCACTTTTAGGCCATTCGAACCCTAGATCCGAGTTCAGGGCATTGAGATAAGGCAACCCATGAAATTTGGGCTTGAAAAACTGTCAGAGGACGGTGACCCACAGTGGTTAGAGGTGATCGTAACGGAGGCCACCTCTCACGGTGGTCGGGGAGAGCCCTCACCGGATTATGCAAAGAGAAGATAGAAGAGGGGGAGAGAGAGAAAGAAAAAAAAGTAAATGAGGAAGAAATGCTAAAGGAGGATTATATAGCTCATCCGAAACAATGTAGTTTTGAGGGCTAAGGTTTTCTGAATTGGCGCATGGGGTTAATCACACAGAAAAGGCCTCTACTTTTGTAAGGTTTCTGTTTCATTCGCTAATTGAAAGCTTGCTTTCTTTTAATTTGGCCTTTAAATTTTATGCGTGTTGCATTTTGGTCACTACTTTAATTGTTATGGATTGTTTTACATGTTTAACCCCTATTACTTTTGTTTTCTTAGATTTAGTCCTTGTGTGATGATGTATATATTTAGTTGTATATGTAAATATATGTTTCATATAATATGATATCTACTTTTAATAATAAACCCTTTAATTTAGCTATTATTCATATACTAATTACTTTAGTTTAGATCCCTTAATTTTAGTATTTCCTTCAATATATATGTTAAGTGTTTCTTTCCTTTATATGTTTATATTAAGTTATGTATGTATACTACATATACGTGTATATTTGTGTATAAATTTCATGTACCTTTTGATGTTATAAAAATATTATTTGTATAAATTTCATGTACCTTTTGATGTTTTACATATCCGTTTATTTTGAGATTGAGGGAAGTGTTTGTCTTAAGGAGTAAGAGGTATCTTTCAATAGTCTTAAAATAAAAGGGTATCATGTCATTCGAAACAATAAAAATTGATTTCATTTAAACCTTGAGGTTGAGAAAAAGATCATGTTCTTTTAATTAAATTCATCGAGAAAAGACTATTAGAATGGATCTAATGTCTAGGCTCGATGTCTTTAAATAATTTAATATCCTTATTCTCATTAAAGGTTGGTAAAATAATTAATTAATCGTATTCGTTTGATATATGTATTTAATTTTCATCTTATTTTGTATCTGTTTAAATTGATCTCAAAATAAATTATATTCAAATGTATAAATTTTATTGTAAGAACAACTAATTAATTAATTTTGGTATCGATTTAGAGCGTTGTGGGGGTTCTAATCATTCCCCACGCGTAACCGACTCCTGAACTCAAAAGTTTGGTAACACAAACTGTAAAATTATTGTTTAAATTAAAATTAATATTTTTATTAAAATGATAAATGCTTTTTTTGTGCCCAATCACACCCTAATCAAAGATTGGTGGTGACTCCAAGAATCAATTTTATTATTTTTAAACTCGAATCCCAAATTATTCGAGGAAAACGTTTTTACAAAATTCTGATTTTTTTAATCGACAAACCTCGATTTTAAAAGAAACGTCGACAACATGGAGACTCCACCTAGGACATTTGGGTGTCAAACCATTAATGAATTAGTTGTCTTTAAAATAAAATTTATAAATTCACCGTAATTTAATTTGAGATCCCTTGGGTGTTTTATTTTTTTATGTTTATAATTTGATTAACTATTAAATAGTTGTACTGATTTGTTTGCTAATGTTTTCATATTAAATAAATGTTCAAAGGAATTGAGAACTCTATTTTGTGTTGCGTGCTTATATTGTATTTTTTTCTTTTTTTCCTCACACACTGCACAGTTGCATTCATAACATGTGCTAAAACCCCGCTACATCCCACTTAAGTGGGAGTGAGAAACTACTCTCTCGTAATGGTTTTCACCTCCGTATAGGATAGTTAATCGCTCCCGGGGCAAACGCCTTATGGTTCTTCTGATGGTAATTGCCTCCGTACGAACATAGGGAAATGTACCTCCTCGAATTGAACTCAATCCATATAAACATGTCATGGGCTAGGATTAAGGGTCTGGAAGGGCACTGACAGGAATAATTCGAGTACCTCTTTCCCTAGAGACTAACCCAATATATTGTGAGCCTTGAACTACAGAGCTTGACCTACCCAAATCCCGTGAGGAGTGTACACAAGAAAAATATTCTATGAGTTGTTGGTAGAATAATTTATTTTTTCAAACAAGCAAGCTAATTAGATGTCACGCGGTTAGGATTTTTTTTGAACAACAAAGCATGGGGGTATAAAACATGTATGTGTAGAATGTAGTAAACCATGTATTGGTAGTCAACATGTGAGGGTAGATGTTATTTGTTCATTATAGTTCTTACTATCTTATTGTTTATCGTATGTGTACTAACCCATTTTTTTCGTATCTATTTTATTTTGATTTTTTCTTGCATTTGCATCTTTATGCCATACAAAGGTGTTAATTCACAAGTGATTGACTAAATAGAAGGTTGTTTATAAAGAGATATGGAACTCTTAGCCATGTAGTCAAAACTAGGAGATTTAAGAATGTTATAAAGATCCATGAAGAAAGACATTTGATGAATGAAGAAATTTGAAGTTGGTTGAAGACTTCCTTTGAAGGAACCAAAGCCAGATGCTTTCTTAGGAAATGCAGTCAGATCAAGGATGAGAAGACCATTCACGAATGCATGAAGAACACTTCACATTGGAAGTAAAAATGGAGATCTCACGATTCAACCATAAATAATTTAAGGACACCAATCGTTATCAAATGTGATGAAGTACTCCGACAACTTTGGGTGCAATGTTAGATCCCATGAAGAATATGACTCAAGAAAATGAAGAAATGAAGAATCACAAGTTTATTTTGACTACCTGGTGTAATGAAACTTTGCTGTCTAAATAAAGGTTGTTATATGGTGATCACTTATGGAATTAACACTTTTTGCATTTTCATTTTGCATCTACTTTTACATTTGTACTATTTTAATTTAAGCAATTTTACATGCATCAATCCTGGAGTATGGGGAAATTTGTGGAAGACTCCATGACGAAAATATTAAAGGTGAAATGAAGTCTCCCCGTTCGTACCTAGAGAAGAATTTAGAGCCTTGGATATGAAGCTTGGGGCATTCCACTATGAATTATGGGGCACTGAAAAACAAGGTTCATAATTTGATCGACTCAGGGGTATGAACCTTCAATGAATAATAGGGCATTCATATGTTAATCAAGAAGAAATCAATTCCATCCATCATGAAGCTTTGTTACATTTGCATTATTTTGTTTGAAGTTGTTTTTGTTATTTCTCTCTTTATTTACTTAAATATTTTGTAAAAATGTTTGTTGGTTGAATTTATACCTTCTTCTAGGGTTATAAGCAATGAAATAAGTTTTAATCTTGAAGTTTTTTTAATATTGATGAATTAAAGATTATTTTAATTTTTCAATAATTATAGATCTTTAGCAAGTGGCACGATTAGACCTTTTGTATTCCATCCAAAGCCAAAAGTACAATCACTTGATTCTTTACCATGACATTACCCCTATTTGAGACTCCAAAGTCATACCCTTTACATTTTTCGAGACACCAAATTCATACTTTTACCTTCTTGGGTAGAGCTGATCTTTTTGAAGAAATGATATGGGGCATCCTAGATCAAGTTTTTGAAGATAAGCTCGAATAATTGGAGCATACCATGCTCGAAGCAAGAAGAAAAATAAATGAAGGGAATGATTTAAATAATTCTATCATGTATTAATTACTTTGTTTTCATGTAAATAAAAGTTAATCATGGATATTCATTCCCCTGAGATACCTCTTTTTGTAAGGACTTCTGTGTATGAAATGATGAACGACTTTCTTTCAATATCCATTCATAGAAGGAGAAAAAGATATATCCCTTATTGTCCTCATTTAAGACTGAATTATTTTTCTTATGATTCAACCCTAACCAAGGATGACCCTCCACATTAGGGGAAAAGGTGAAGGAAACCTACTCGTAGAAGTGAAGACCATCAATTCATGTCGTTGTGAAATAAAGTGTTAAATAATAAGATACCTCGAGGTGGATCAAATACAAAGTGTTCGAAACCAAATCCAATCGAGAACAACAAAAGAAGCTCTAAATACAAGGAATTAAGAGGACACGAAGGTTCTCAAAGACCAAATCAAGTCGACAACAAAGAGAGAGAGAAAAGAGGAAAAAAAGAAAAGACAAAAAAAGAAAAAAAAGAAAAAAAGAAGAAGAAAGAAAACATATCAAGTACTTCAAGATGAGTGACTCATGAAGCCTCAAGCCATAAGGTTCATCAAGTACAATCGGTTCAAAGACCAAAATCAATTCATAAGAAAAACACTGAACACCAAAATAATACAAACGAAAATAAAAGTGTCGAAAACATTTTGATATTTCGATATAACAAATTAAGATAAATGAATTTTAAGATTTTCCAAAAAGATTTTCTAAGTATATTCGATATAATTATTCGAATATCAAAATATTACTCTAAATCTTTCAAAAGTCATTTTTAATCCTTACTCAAGTGTAAAATTAAGTTTTAATCTTAAAATAATTTCAAAACAATTTTACAAATTATTTCGAACCGTTTCAAAGCCAAAAATTCCAGAATGTCCAGAGGGAACCGATTCCCCCTAATGGTTTTGCTCTGAGAAATTCTAGTATGCTCGGAGGGAACCGATTCCCCCCACTGTTCAACGATCGAATATTTAAATTTTACACTTAGGGAACCGATTCCTCCCACGCTCCAATCTATTTTATTAATGGTTTTCACACTTAAACGGATCCATTGACTCTACTAATCATCCCCAACGATCAGAATCAATTGAGGGAGTATTTAAACAAGTTCTGAAGCCTTTGATCAACAAAAAATATAGAGAAATAAGAGAGAAAGCATCAAACACCAAGTTTGTGCAAATCAAGCCAATTTTCCTTTCAATATTCATTTTGCTTTCAAGAACACCATTTGTGCTCATTTGAAATTATTTTTGAGTGTTCTTTTCTTGTTCTAGAATTGTGCAAACATATTACCTTGTGAGGTTTTCCTTGTAAGTTTGCAGATTTGTGTATTTCTCTTTGAAAAAGAGTGTGCTCAAGAATTTGGGGTATAATTCTTGAGGGAGTTGTAAGGTTACTCTTTGTCCTCAAAAGAAAGAACAAATTAGTGAATTTGTTGGAAAATCCTTAATGTGGATAGCTAAGGTAGTGGACGTAGACTTTGGTTGAGAAAGTCGAACCACTCTAAATCATTGTGCAAATATTTTCAATTTTCTGCAAAAGCTTCCACCAAAATTTTAATTGCCAATTCACCCCCCTCTTGGCCATTTCCATCAATTGATTAACTCAATAATTGGCATCAGAGCTTGACTCATTTGAAGATTTAACTGCCTCTTGAGTAGATCTGAGAAGAGTTAAATCGATAAAGATGGCGTCCACTTCCGGTTCATTCTCCATGGAAGAATCCAGACCAATTGACGTGCCTCCACACTTCAATGGAACAAATTATCATCGTTGGTAGAAGCTTATGATGATATTTATCCATGAATTTGATATGGAAGCTTGGATGATGATCGAGAAAGGATATTCTTCTCCAAAGAAGGCAAAGAAGTGGAGTGATCAAGAAAGGAAGAAAGCCCAACAAAACAGAAAGGCTATGCACATGTTGTGTTGTGCAATTGATCCTAATGTATATAAAGGAGTTTCTTCTTGTTCAAATGCCAAGGAGATGTGGGATAAGCTTGAGGAGATCTATAGAGACAAGGAAGAAGAAGAACCAATAAAGATGATGTTTCTATTAGCTCTCACAGAGCCAAAGGTATCTTCTAACTCAAATAGATTAAATTCAAAATCTTTTAATGAGTTACAAGATGCTTATGATGAATTATTTTCGGAGTTTGAGACCGTGAACTCCAAAAATAAAAATCTAATTTCTAAATTTATTGCTAAAAATGATCCTCTTTTGAAAGCTAAAACAGACTTGGAAAATCAAAATGAAATGTTGAGAAAGGAGTTAGAGCTTTCAAAAATAAAATCTAAAAACTTTGAAAAAGAAATTCTCAAATTAAACAAACTTCTTCTAGAAACGAAAATGGATTTTGAAAATCAAAATGAAATATTGAAAAAGGATTTAGAGCTTTCAAAAATGAAATTTGAAAGTATTGAAAATGAAAATTTCGATTTGAAAATTAAGCTTGAATGCTTAACAAAAGAAAAAGAGATCATTTTAAATAATTCATCCAGTTCAATAATGACAATATGTTCACATTGTCATTATCATGGTCATAAGGAACATACTTGTCCTTTAAAGAAAGGAAAACAGTTTAAAATTAGACAAGTATGTGTTCCAAAAGGAACAAGAGGTATTGAAACTAATGTTCAAGGATCCAAAGCAATTTGGATACCAAAATCTACTTAAATTTCTCTTGTAGGTGTGTGGGAGCAATGGTGATGAAGATGATGATATTCAAGATGCTCTAGCCACACATGAAAAATGAATGGGTAACCTCTAAACTTAATGTTTTTATTTTATTTGGTTGCTCATTTAGTTTATGCATGCATGAGGTTTTAAATGTTGAATAATTCTAAATGATTATGTTTTATCTCATGTATGTTGAAAAATATTGTATGATGAACATGGTAATTTTTGGAAATGTTTTATAAATTCTAGTTCATCATATTAATTTTTTTGGGTCAAAATTGGTTTTTAAAATGTAATTGAAATCTGTTTAACAATTGATATCGATTTTTCAAGAACTTTGGTTTTACAAAATTTTGACCTTAAATTTTTCTTAATGTTTATGCATAGATTTTTTTTAATTTTATAAAGTTTTAATGCATAACATTTTCAAAAACTTTATGCATGTGTTTTTAATCTCGATAATCAACAATGCATAATGTTTTGTATGTGAATGGATTAAAGCATAATTCGATTAGATAAATTTGACAAAAGATATAATGTCTTATTTTTAAATTAAGTGTCTGCAAAATTGATTGACATTGCATCTATTTTGATTATGCTTGTTGGTCATAGAATAGGAAACATATACATGGTGCATTTAGATTCTATTGATATGACTAATTTGTGCCTAGTTGCTAAGGATGAGCATGATAGTTGGTTATGGCATAAGAGTCTAGGACATGCTAGCATGAGTGTTTTGCAATGGTTAGTTCAAGGAGAATTGGTTCGAGGGCTGCCTAAACTAAAATTTGATAATGATAAAATCTATGATGCTTGTGCTAAAGGAAAACATAAGCGAGTTTCTTTTAAATCCATTAATGATGTGTCAACTAGTAGAGTATTACAATTGATCCATATAGATCTTTTTGGGCCAACTAGGACTACTAGCTTGGGTGGAAAACAATATGCATTTGTCTTGGTAGATGACTATTCTAGATATACTTGGGTTCTATTCTTAAGTACTAAAGATGAAGCATTAGAAAATTTCATCACATTTTCAAAAGTAATCCAAAACGAAAAAGGTTACTCTATCACTAGTGTTAGAAGTGATCATGGCACTGAATTTGAAAATCTTAGATTTAATGAGATTTGTAATTCTAATGGTATTAGCCATAATTTTTCAGAACCTAGAACCCCTCAACAAAATGGAGTTATTGAGAGGAAAAATCGAACTTTAGAAGAAATGGCTAGAACCATGCTTTGTGAAAATAATTTGCCAAAATATTTTTGGGCAGAAGCCACAAATATCGCTTGTTATGTTGTAAATCGAGTAATGATTAGGCCAATTTTAAAGAAAACTCCATATGAAATTTTCAAAAATAAAAAGCCTAACATTAGCTATTTTCATCCTTTTGGATGTAAATATTTTGTTTTAAACAACGGTAAAGAAAACCTTGGCAAATTTGATGCTAAAAGTGATGATGGAATTTTTTTGGGTTATTCCTTAAATTCTAAAGCTTATCGAGTATTTAATAAAAGAGCTTTAGTTGTAGAAGAGTTTATACATGTTGTTTTCGATGATAATCTCCTTCCGAGGAAGGATTCTTGTTTTAATGATGATGTAGGTATTATAAATACAAATGACGTTAGACATGACGTTGGAGAATCATCATCAAAGGAAGAAACGAAATATGAGGAAACTCATGATCCTATCGAGAATCCAACCATTGAAGAAAGGGAAGTATCTTATCCAAGAGAGTGCAACAATGTCAATGATGGTGAGATTATAGGTGATCCATCCAAAGGGGTAACAACTCGATCTTCTCTTAGAAATATTTGTAATTATATTGCATTTATTTCATGCATAGAGCCTAAGAATATTAAAGAAGCATTAAATGATGAACATTGGATTATGGCTATGCAAGAAGAGTTAAATCAATTTGAGAGAAGTAAAGTATGGACATTAGTTGAAAGGCCTAGTAATAAATCTACTGTAGGTACTAGATGGGTATTTAGGAATAAGCTTGATGAGAGTGGTAATATAGTGAGAAACAAGGCTAGACTTGTTTCTCAAGGGTATACTCAAGAAGAGAGCATAGACTATGATGAAACATACGCTCCCATAGCTAGGATGAAAGTAATTAGAATGTTATTAGCATTTGCATGTTTTCATGAATTTTAATTATATCAAATGGATGTTAAAAGTGCATTTTTAAATGGTTTTATAAAGGAAGAAGTGTATGTGGAACAACCTCCTGGTTTTGAAGATTTAAAATTTCCAAATCATGTTCTTAAATTGACAAAAGCACTTTATGGTTTAAAACAAGCTCCTAGAGCTTGGTATGAAAGATTGTCAAACTTTTTAATTGAAAAAGGTTTTTCAAAAGGGAAGGTTGACACTACATTGTTTTTAAAGCATAAAGGTAAAGATTTATTACTAGTTTAAATTTATGTTGATGATATAATATTTGGTTCTACTAATGATGTTCTTTGCCAAGAATTTTCTAAGCTAATGCAAAGGGAATTAGAGATGAGCATGATGGGGGAGCGAGCTCTCATTTTTCTTGGGACTCCAAATCAAGCAAAGAAAAGATGGCATGTTCATCAATCAATCTATGTACGTCAAAGATATGCTCAAGAAGTTTGGACTGGAAAATGGCAAGCCTCATGACACTCCAATGAGCTCTTCAATAAAGCTTGACTTAGATGAAGGATGTAAATGTATAGATGTTAAATTATATAGGTCAATGATTGGATCTTTACTTTATCTAACTGCAAGTAGGCCGGACATTATGTTTAGTGTTTGCTTATGTGCTAGATTTCAATCATGCCCTAAGGAATCACATTTACTAGCTGTTAAGAGAATCTTTAGATACCGTAAGGACACTCCTAGTTTAGGACTTTGGTATCCTAGAGACTCTAGCTTTAGCTTGCATGCCTTTTCTGATGCGGATTATGGAGGATGCAAATTAGATAGGAAAAGCACCTCCGATACTTGCCAATTCCTTGGAAATATGTTGATTTCTTGGTTTTCAAAGAAACAAAATTGTGTTGCATTATCTACCACTGAAGCCGAATACATTTCAACTGGTAGTTGTTGTGCACAAGTTTTATGGATGAAACAACAACTTTTTGATTATAGAATTGATGTAAGTACTATTCCTATCAAGTGTGACAATACTAGTGCTATTTGTCTCCCTAAAAATCTCATCCAACACTCTAGAACTAAGCACACTTAAATTAGACATCACTTCATTAGAGACCATGTCACTAAGGAAGATGTAGTTCTAGAGTTTGTTGATACTTTGCACCAATTAGCAGATATCTTTACAAAACCTTTAGACAAAGAAAGATTTTGGACACTTAGGAGAGAATTAGGTTTAACTGACCTATCTTCACTTAGTGTTTAAAATAAATTTAGCACTTCTAAGAATAAATGAAAGATGCATATAATAGTAATTTTTGATTACATTCATTGCTTTTAGTTAGGGGGAGTTTATAATTCTTGGTGAAAATTAACTTTATGTTCAAATAATTTTTAATGATAAATTTGATTGATTGAACATAATTAATTTTCAATATATGAGTTGCCAATACCACTAAAGAAATTTAATTTAGCATTTTGAGTATTTAAAAATCATATTTTAGCATTTTAGTGCAGAGGGAATCGATACCCCCCATGGGTTCTGGATATATCACGACCAGAAAACCCATTCTCTTAAAACCTCTCTTCTTTCTTAAACGTCGTTCATCCTCTCTTTCTCTCTAAATCTCCATTTTTGCCAAAATCATCAAATACAAGTCGGAATTAGATCGTTCTTCAACTTCTAATCCTTGCAAACAACATCACATTCTCATAAAATCCAAAATTTCAAGGTAATATTTCAAAATCATCTATTTCATTGATTTTTGAACTTAGGACTAGTTTTGATTAGTTCTAAGATTATAATTACATCGGGCATTGGTTATATGATGATTTTACAACCAATTTCATCAAAAACACTCAATTTTTCAAAAAAAAAAATTCGAAATAAAAAAATCGAAAATTGTTGTTTTAATTGATGTTTTTTATTCAATTATGTTTTCATAAAAACTATACGTATTATGATTTTCAAACATTATTTTCCAAATAGTTTTTCAAAATATTGCCCTTTAGGATTCGGTTTAGAGAACTTTGAAATATTGAGGACTCATTTGAGTTTTGGGTTTGATTATATTGCATACATGTGTTTAAATTTGCAGGTTACATATTCTATTCTGATTCTTAAACCATGTCAAATCCTAAACGACCTAGGACATTGTCTAGTAGCTCAAGTCAAAATCGACCTCTTATTCCTCCACCCAATCCAAATAACCCAAATATGACCATTATGAACTCTTGTTTCAACGTACCTGGTTGTCAAATATGACCATACTTGTTTTGAGTCATACAAAATCTGGGAAGAGCGTATCCATTCGATCCAAGCTATAGAAGATATGGACTTCCAATATCTTCCTACTCTTAAATCCTAGAAGTTTGATAAACTCTTTAAACTCAAACCTTTGGTTTATCATCAATTAGTCCGCATTTTTCTATTCCAATGTGGTATGTGTCCAAAACGAGCACCGATCTGAAACTATAGGAATTCGATACTATTTTTAGGATAATTCATTTTTATTGACTCTGGCACAATCGCTACCCATTTTGGACTAGATAACTCAGGTTTAATGAAAAAGAGACTGTGGATTCACCCTATAAGTATAAGGATAGTGAGAGTACCCTAAGAACTCATCATGATAAATTCCTTCATTATTTGATCTCTTGGTGGTTTAGACCATCCGGAAGTAGGTATTCCTCCCTTAGGAACATAGATATATGGTGGATATATTGTATCCAACATAAAAAGAAGATTAATCTGCCACAGATCATCTTTAGTGAGTTTCCATAAACACTGTTCCTTCCAAGAATATAGATACCTTAGTTTATGGTTTTTTCCTTAGTAATTTGTTTATCAAACTCGGTCTTAGGGTCAATGGGTTTATCATCCCAATCTCAGAACTTTTAATTGTGAAACATTTTGATGTTCATGGATTGTTTTATTTTGGGTGTTTGAATTTATTGGATAATTGGATATTTGAACTTACATGTTTATATATTTGGTTTGATTTTCACTTTCATTTTTTAGCTTAATGTTTATTTTTGCATCATTTACATATTAGTTGCATTATGACAAATTTTTGTCATTTCACATTGTTTATGAATATTGAATTACGGAACTAATGGCTAATCTTTCTCTTGATTATGATCTTAGCAGCTTACGCTATATTTAGTTATCGATTGGCTAATTGTTTTTCAAAGACTTGTTTAAAATCTTTTAAAGGTCTTTTTGATTTAACAAAAAGGTGGAGAAATATTAAAGTGTTTGTGTTTTTAAAGGGGAGAAGTGTTAGTGTAAGGGGGAGTAATTTCAAAACTTGATTTCAAAATCTTAAAATTACTAAAATGTTTTGTTATATCAAAAAGGGGGAGATTGTTGGAAACATTTTGATAATTCGATATAACAAATTAAGATAAATGAATTTTAAGATTTTCCAAAAAGATTTTCTAAGTATATTCGATATAATTATTCGAATATCAAAATATTACTCCAAATCTTTCAAAAGTCATTTTTAATCCTTACTCAAGTGTAAAATTAAGTTTTAATCTTAAAATAATTTCAAAACAATTTTACAAAGTATTTCGAATCGTTTCAAAGCCAAAAATTCAAGAATGTCCAAAGGGAACCGATTCCCCCCAAGGGGTACCGATTCCCCCTGAATGGTTTTGCTCCCAGAAATTCCAGAATGCTCGGAGGGAACCGATTCCCCCAAGGGGGTATCGATTCCCCCCACTGTTCAATGGTCGAATATTTGAATTTTACACTTAGGGTACCGATTCCCCAGGAGGGGTACCGATTCCTCCCACGCTCCAAGTTGTTTTATTAATGGTTTTCACACTTAAAGGGCTCTATTGACTCCACTAATCATCCCCAACGATCAGAATCAATTGAGGGAGTATTTAAACAAGTTCTGAAGCCTTTGATCAACAAGAAATATAGAGAAACAAGAGAGAAAGCATCAAACACCAAGTTTGTGCAAATCAAGCCAATTTTCCTTTCAATATTCATTTTGCTTTCAAGAACACCATTTGTGCTCATTTGAAATTATTTTTGAGTGTTCTTTTCTTGTTCTAGAATTGTGCAAACATCTTACCTTGTGAGGTTTTCCTTGTAAGTTTGCAAATTTGTGTATTTCTCTTTGAAAAAGAGTGTGCTCAAGAATTTGGGGTATAATTCTTGAGGGAGTTGTAAGGTTACTCTTTGTCCTCAAAAGAAAGAACAAATTAGTGAATTTGTTGGAAAATCCTTAGTGTGGATAGCTAAGGTAGTGGACGAAGACTTTGGTTGAGAAAGTTGAACCACTCTAAATCGTTGTGCAAATATTTTCAATTTTCTGCAAAAGCTTCCACCAAAATTTTAATTGCCAATTCACCCCCCTCTTGGCCATTTTCATCAAAAGATTAACTCAACAAAAAGACATATTGCAAGAAGATTCAAATCGAGCAAGGCGAGATTTATGACATCAGAACGAATTGATCCTTGTTTTAATCACTCTTAAACACTTGTCTGGTCCAATTTATCCCTTTCTTTCATAACCATGAACCGTGGCCTACGTTACGTGCCTAAAAAGTCACTTCTAAAATCTTTTATTCCACCTCTCAGGATTAATTTTTTATTTGTAAGGTTTTCTAAAATCTTTAATGTCTGATAGGAAAAATGACAAAGGGGGTTCAAGACGTAAAATTTTGAAAGACGTCTTGAAGCCAAAGAAGGATTCAAGTTGAAAACCTGAAAAAGTGACTCGGATATTAAATTGGGCAACTATGACATAAGAGGAAGTCTGTCAAATCTCTTGATAAAGCACCGCTCATCCCAAATGTGCTCTTGAGAGGTTGGAACCAGTGAGTATCTCTAGAAGATGACACAACAACCACTTTCTCCCAGATATGCTATAATAAAAAAATGTCAACCTAAGAGACCTTATCTTTCCAAAATTGACCTATACCTCAAATTTTTCATTAATCTTGACACTTGTCAAAAGGCTATAATTCTTGAAGAATCAAAAGAGTAATTGATTTGTTTGACACCCAATGAACTTTTATTTTATAATTTGTTTCAATTGAGAGCCCATTACATGGGGCACCATTTTTCAAAAATTCTTCATCAAAAGTTTTCACATTTTGAAAAATTGAAAGAGAAATAAAAACATTTTCGAACAAGACAATCTCTCGGGAGTAGATCTTGGAAAATGGCAAGTGTCTCTCATACATAGAAATTCGTTACCAAAATTGGGGTGAATGATAATTTTTAGGAGCTGAGGCAAGAAGAGCAAGTTTTCACAAGTAAAGAATTGCAAGGGCACACGCATGTGTAGAAAAAGAATAAAGACAACTAAACCGGGAAGAGGATGAAGATTTCTCTAGTAGCCATTCCCACCATAGATCAAGAAACATGTATTTATACATGTTACATGAATTTACATCATTGTATCATACATTCATCATTTCATACATACATGATAAATTTTGATTTCTCTCTCATGAGGATGCCTGTAAAATCTATTTTGAGAAACCATTTTGTTTTTCTTAAGATTGTTTCCTCAACAATCGCACTCTAGTCCTTTTTAGGATCGTTTCTATAAAAAAAATCTGTTTTATTCCTTCTCAGGATTATTTCACTAGAAACCTCAACTTGACTTTCTCGTAAAGAAAAGTCAATATTTTAGTGATGTTATTCTTGACTTTCTCATAAAGAGGAGTCAATCTTTTAATGTTGTCATCCTTGACTTTCTCGTGAAGGGGAATCAATCTTTCAATTTTGTCATTCTTGACTTTCTCATGAAGAGGAGTCAATCTTTCAGTATTGTCATTCTTGACTTCCTCATAAAGAGGAGTCAATCGTTTAGTGTTTTCCTTCTTGACTTTCTCATAAAGATGAGTCAACCTTTTAGTGATGTTATTATTGACTTTCTCGCAAAGAGGAGCCGATCTTCTAGTGTTGTCATTCTTACTTTCTCTCAAAGATTAGTCAACCTTTTAGTGATGTGATTTTTGAGTTTCTTGTGAAATGGAGTTAACCTTTTAGTGATGTCATTCTTGACTTTCTCACGAAGAGGATTCAACCTTTTAGTGATGTCATTCTTGACTTTCTCGCAAAGAGGAGTCAATCTTTTAGTGATTTCATTCTTAACTTGACTTTCTCGAGGATATGAGTCAACTTTTCAATATTATCCTTCTTCAACTTAACTTTTTCATGTAGAGAAGTCAGTTATTCACCAAAAAGTGGCTAGATCTCTTCAATGTAGATGAGCAATGTCGTCTTTAGCACCAAATTATCTCTAGATTGACCTGACTTCCTCGTAAAGAAAGAACAGTGTCATCTTCAACAAACAATTTACCTAAAAGTGGGCAGATCTCTTCAAAGTGGATGAGCAGTGTAGTTTCTAACATCAAATTCCCAATAAAAAAATAATACAACTGAACAAAAATTGTTACCTTGTTATCTTTTTCCTATTCGTATCTTTACACCAATGGTTCATGCATTTTACATGCATCTGGGCATCATTCATCATTTCATCAAAGCAAGAAGAGTTTCTCTTCTCATGGCGATGTCTTTAAAATCTATTTTGAGAAATCATTTTGTCTTTCTAAAAATTGTTTCCCTATAAACTTCAACCTGACTTTCTCATGTAGAGGTTAATCTTTCAGTAATGTTATCTTCAATTGTGACCTTTTTAGGACTTGTATCCCAGAAAACTCAATTTAGTCTTTCTTAAGATTGTTTCCCTAGAATCCTGATCGTGGTCTTTCATAAGATTGTTTCTCTAGATACCAACTTTGTATATTTTGTTCGTTTCTTTGAAATTTCTAATTTTGTCTTTCTTAAAGACCTTTTCACATGCTCAAATGAGTAAAGATAAATTAATTGCATCACTGCATTCATGAGAGCATTATTCAGATAGCAAATACATTTCACTTTCAAGATGAATATTTTATAGGTTTTTATAGAAAACTAAAGATTTATGACAAGCAGAACTCATTAACCAGTTCAAAACCTTTAAGATGAAGAATGGGAAAAATCACGAGATTCAAGGCTAAGCTTAATGTTTGTTGAATTGGAGATAAACTCTCATACGAGAAATTGATTATCGAAGATATCTTGAATATTGACCTTCGGGTATGATATTTTCAAATTCTTGAATATTTCACTAAAAAGTTGTAATTTTGATCTACATACTTGATTTTCCCTGAAGAACAGCAAAAGAGATCATTTTCCTCCATATTTGATCTTCCCTGAAGAGCAGTGGAACAAATCTTCCTCAATTCAATCTTCCTTGAAAAGTAGTAAAGTGAATCAAACTTTCCAGATTTGATCTACCCTAGAACGCAGCAGAGATGATCCCTTTTTAGATTTGATCTTCCCTGAATAACAGTGGAGCAAATCTTCACCGATTCAATCTTACCTAAAGAATAGTAAATTGAATCAACATTTCCAGATCTGATCTACCCTGAAGAGCAGCAGAGCAATTCCTTTTCCTAAGATTTGATCTTCAAAAATATCTATTCTGAAGATGCTCATTTTCAGTTTCACTTGAGACAACATCAAATGTCAAAGTATAGATTTGACCAGACAAAAAATGTCTCTTCGTCTTTGTCCATTAGTTTTTTTCTGATCAAAATTGTTTTATTATTATTATTATTATTATTTAACTATTTTTATTTTTATTTTATTTTTTATTTTCGCAAGCCCAATGTTACTATTATACAACCCAATTAGCCCAATATATCACAAGGCCCCAACAATACAACCCAAACTGGGCCCAACTGACCCAAATTTCAAACCTAAAATAAGGCCTAAAAACCCTACGCCAAAACCTAATCATAACACTAAGTGGTGACCCTCTTGACCATCCGTTGTTGCCACTGTCGGAGAGCCACTCCAATCGCGTCGTCGCTTATCACAGTCAACTTCTTTCACTATTCAAATCTAAACCAATTCAACAAAAATCTTGAAAAATCAGTATAAAAAATCAAATAAAAATGAATCCCGAATAATATGGAATCCCCACCAACTGAGCCTAATCCCTCTGCCTTAAGCTTCATCAAACACGACGAACCCGAAAGGAGGGAAGATGCATGGAAGATAAAAGGAAGAGTTCAAACCAAGGGGCATTCGGTGAAGGAAAAAAGGAGATTGAAATTTTTTGAACACGGGGTTTTCGAAAAAATAAAGGAAAAAAAGATGGGAACAGAGTTCGACCAAAAAAACAGAGAGAAACAAAGGAACCCGAAGAGGAAGAACATAAAAACGAAGAAAAAAAAAGAAAACCATATCCTAAAAAGAGGGAGGGATAAAAAAAGAGTTGTGGAAATCAAAAAATGAGGAGAGCTTACCTTCATTATTGGTCATCGAGAAGTTCGAGGGTTGTCGAAAATCACAAGGTCGGGGCTATTTTTGTTGATCCACGATATTTGAAGCACTTTTAGGCCATTCGGACCCTAGATCCGTGTTCAGGGCATTGAGAAGAAGTAGCTCGTGCAACTTGGGCTCGAAAAGTCATTGGAGAATTGCGGCGCACAGTGGCCGGAAATGGGCATCAATGCAGCCAGTGAGAGCCCTCGTCGGATTCTATAGAGAGAAGAAATAATAGGGAGAGAGATAAAAAGAAAAAAGGAAATGAGAAAAAATGAGGAAGAAAGGCTAAAAAGGGGATTATATAGCTCATCCAAAATAACGTAGTTTTAAGGGTTAGGTTTTCTAAATTCGTGCATGAGTTAATCATAGAGAAAGTGCCTCTACTTTTGTAAGCTTTCCATTTCAGTCACTAATTGAAAGTTTGTTTTCTTTTAATTTGGCCTTTAAATTGTACACGTGTTGCATTTTGGTCATGACTTTAATTGTTATGGATTATTTACATGTTTAACCCCTATTACTTTAGTTTTCTTAGATTTAGTCCTTGTGTGAGGATGTATATATATAGTGGTATATATAAATATATGTTCCATATAATACGATGCTTACTTTTAATAATAAACCCTTTAATTTAGCTATTATTCATATACTAATTACTTTAGTTTAGATCCCTTAATTTTAGTTTTTCCTTCGATATATATATATGTGTGTGTTAATTGTTTTTATCCTTTATATGTTTATATTAAGTTACGTATGTATACTACATATACGTGTATATTTGTGTATAACTTTCATGTACCTTTTGATGTTATAAATATTATTTGTATATAATATTATATGTCGTATTTCATGTTTTATATTTATATAAGTATGATTTGCTTGATATTATGAATTAATTGTATACATTATAGGACATATTTTTTAAAACAAAATTTGTACTTATTAAATATTATTATATATATTTTATGTAAATGTTTTATTCTACGTAGAAGGTTTTTATGTTATGTTTCAATGTGTTTTATGGTTTCTTGACATCATTTCGTTAGTTAAGCATGATCCTCACAAGCATTACTCAACTCGATCAAAGTAATTTGACGAAGGGAATATCCGTTTATTTTGAGATTGAGGGAAGTGATTGTCTTGAGGAATAAGAGGTCGCTTTCAATAGTCTTAAAATAAAAAGGTATCCTGTCAATGGAAATAATAAAAATTGATTTCACTTAAAACTTGAGATTCAGAAAAAAAATGTTCTTTTAATTAAATTCACCGAGAAAAGACTTTTAGAATGGATCTAAGGTATAGTCTCGATGTCTTTAAATAATTGAATATACTTATTCTCATTAAAGGTTGATAAATAATTAATTAATCATATTCATTTGATATATGTATTTAATTTTCTTCTTATTTTGTATGTGTTTAAATGTGATCTCAAAATAAATTATATTCGAACGTATAAATATATTGTAAGGACAAATAATTAATTAATTTGGTACTGATTTAGGGCGCTGTAGGGGTGCTAATCATTCCCCACGCATAACTGACTCCCGAACTTAAATCTTTGCTAACGCATACTGTAAATTTGTTGTTTTAATTAAAATTCATATTTTTATTAAAATGATAAATATTTTTTTGTGCCCAATCACACCCTAATCGAATATTGTGGCAACTCTATGAACCAATTTTATTATTTTTATACTCGAATCTCAAATTATTCGAGGCAAAATGTTTTTACAAAATCCCGATTTTTTAATCGACAAACCCCGATTTTAAAAAGAACGTCTCGACAACATATGTTCTAAATATTCTCAACTATTTGACAATGAAAACTCAAATACATTTATAATTTCCAGTGCTCGAACCTTGAACTTTTAGTAATAACAATCATCCTTTTAACCACTGAGATAATTTGATTCTTGTAATTTACAGTCCTAATTAAAATTAACTACTATGTCATAATTTATATTAAACTAAATTATGTGGACTACATTTCAGATTTTATTATAGTAGAGGTATAAAATTAAATTTGACACAGGAAAGAAGTACGATTAATGTGAGCACAGGACACACTGAACCAACCAAAATCTATCCCAACTTTATTTTTTTCCTCTTTCTCATATATGGGGTCTCACCTTACCCACTCAATTTGAACTTCATTCAAAAAAGTAGCTCAAAAGTTCAAAGTCAACATTGCACATTGATGTCTCAATCTCTGATTGAAAGTTACTGATTATGAATAAATGATACTCAACTAATGGAGTTTGAAAGAGAAACTGTACTCAAAAGCCTGTATTTGTCAAAAAAGTAAGGAAGGAGAGAATGTTGAAAATCATGCTTTCCTTCTGGTAGGGTAGTTAAAAAGTAAAAGAAAACAAATGGGGTTTTACAATTGATGCAGAATCAATGGTTAAAAGGGTATTTGAAACAAGATTTCTTTCTCAAAACTGAGTTCAAAACCTTTGAAATTGAAACCATTTACTGTAATGGGAGGTGTTTTTGCAATAATCTTTATGTTCTGCAACTTGCTTTTTCTTCCTTATCCCTCCTCTTCTCTTCCTTTATGCACAGATTCCAGTAAGTTGTGCAGTTCATTAACCATTTTGATTTATGTTCATTGTTTCCAAATATCTGCCTGAAAAAACAAAATCCCTTTTTATTTTTTGTGGTATAGGGGCACCTCTTACCTTGAAGACTGCATTGAAATTTTGCTCCTACAACAGAAGTAGCTGCTGCAACTCCACTGAAGATTCCAAATTGCAGAAGCAATTTCAAGCTATGAATATCTCTGGCACAAGCTGTGCTTCACTTGTGCAATCAGTTCTCTGTGCAGTAAGACTTCATTTTTCTTCCATTGATCACTGGTTTAAGGCTTCATTAGTTAGATTTTTGTTGTACTCATCTAATATAAAGCAATTATTCTTGTGGGAAATCTCATTTCCAATGATGTTTTTGATCCTTCATGCTCAACTGAAATGAAATGTCTCGTGTTGATGTTTGCTTTTCGAGTTGTTGATCGACTGCATGTATCCACAACTCATAGGTCATAGGTGTTCATAACTTCATAGAGGGATTCAATTGCCCCAGTTGGTTATGATTTTACTGAGTTTACACATGTTTACTTGATTTTCAGGTGTGTGATCCGTTTTCTGAAAAGTTATTCACTATTGATTCGGTTCCCCGACCGGTGCCTCTCCTCTGCAACTCTACTGTTCCAACGAGCTCAACTCAGTCTAACCAAGCAACAAATGATTTCTGCTCTGAAGTATGGGATGCATGTCTAAATGTATCTATATTCAATTCACCCTTTGCACCTTCATTACAGGGACATGGTGGAGCACCAGTGAATTCGAAGTTCACCACCTTGTCCGAACTATGGCAGTCGAAAAACGATTTCTGCAATGCCTTCGGTGGAGCATCTACTTCTGGGTCACTTTGCTATGACGGTAAGCCTGTTACACTAAACAAGACTAGAAATCCTAGTGCTCCACATGGCTTATGCCTCGAGAAAATTGGGGATGGAAATTACTTGGATATGGTTGCTCACCCTGATGGATCGAGCCGTGCATTTTTCGCCAATCAACGAGGAAAGATTTGGTTGGCAACCATTCCCAAACCGGGAGGAACATTGCAGCTTGATGAATCCAGTCCCTTCATAGACCTTACTGATCAAGTTCATTTCGATACTACATTCGGGCTGATGGGGATTGCATTTCACCCGAACTTTGCACGAAACGGCCGATTCTTTGCTTCATTCAGTTGTGACAAGCGTAAATCACCGGGATGTACAGGAAGATGTTCATGTAATTCGGATGTGAACTGTGATCCCTCAAAACTTGGTACAGACAATGGTGCTCAGCCGTGTCAATATCAAAGTGTTATTGCAGAATATACTGCCAACGGTACCGCATCGCAGCCTTCCTCGGTACATATTTTTACACACTTAAAACTTCTTTTCTTCAGTTTTTTCGCATCCGAAACGCTAATTAAATTGTTCCATTACACAGGCAGAAGATGCAAAACCATCTGAAGTAAGAAGGATATTCACTATGGGCCTTCCCTTTGCTTCTCAACATGGTGGACAGATACTTTTCGGACCTAAAGATGGTTATCTATACTTTATGATGGGCGATGGTGGTGGTGGCGGTGATCCATACAATTTTTCTCAAAACAAAAAGTCTGTGCTCGGAAAAATCATGAGGCTTGATGTAGATAATATACCTAGTGAGTACCTGCTTCTCAGGGGTTTATCCCCACAACTACTTACCTATGTTCAATGTCATTCATTTCAACCAACTCTCGAAATACGGTTCCAGGTGCGGCGGAGATTAACAGACTCGGTCTATGGGGGAACTATTCTATCCCTGCAGATAATCCATATAGCCAAGATGAAGATTTGCTGCCTGAAATATGGGCTTACGGATTAAGAACTCCTTGGCGCTGCAGTTTCGATTCCGAGAGGCCTTCCTATTTCATGTGTGGGGATATCGGCGAGGTTTGGCTTTTTCTCTTCTAAAAACCATAGACAGGCAACTATATATTATCATCTCTGAAACAGAATTGTGCATTTGGCTTAATAAGTGTGTTATTGGATGTTAATATGATTCTACAGAACTTGTACGAAGAGGTTGACATGATCAGCAAGGGCGGAAATTACGGTTGGCGTGTTTACGAGGGACCGTATCCCTTCGAACCTACATCATCACCTGGAGGGAGTACAACTTTAAATTCCCTAAGCCCCATTCTCCCTGTTATGGGATACAATCACTCTGAAGTAAGCAAGAAATTAGGGTCAGCCTCGATCATAGGTGGCCATTTTTACCGGTCCGATACCGATCCGTGTATGTACGGAAGGTAAGTAACCTTCATTCTATTTGCTTGCTTTCTAAGGCAGCTGAGCCGGACCAACTCTTCATTTTCACTGCCTAGTGCTGTGTTTTTCAGGTACTTGTATGCAGATTTGTATGCAAGTAAAATATGGGCAGCAACCGAAGACCCAGATAACAGCGGCGATTTCTCAACTAGTAGTGTTCCTTTCGGTTGTGCAAGAGACTCGCCTCTACAATGCAGCAGCGTGCCAAATAGCGCTGTTGCAGCATTGGGTTACATTTACTCGTTCGGTCAGGACAATAGCAAAGATGTCCACTTGCTAACCAGCAGTGGGGTTTATAGAGTTGCGGCTCCGAGTCGATGCAATTACAGTTGCTCGACGGAAAAGGTTACTGCAGTTGCGAGTCCGAGTCCTACTACTTCGCCGCCATCTCATGCAAACCAGTTGAGTCCGGTAATCCTATTATCTGCCTCGCTGCTGCTTATGGCTGGTCTTGCCTAAGATTTCTGACGGTTATGTGCGCTTGTGCCATGTAGAGACAAATAGTTTTCGCAATAACCATATTTTTCAACTTTAATCAGTTTCGACTAGATTCGAAATATGGATTTAAACATCTGCAGCAACTGTTAACATAGAATCATGGATTTAAATAACGCCGGTGATATAGCAGTAGTGTGCCGTCCTATATCACTATTGTATGATCGTGATATCTACAATCACCGCAATAATATATGTTATATCCGTAATCTCGATAAACATAACACAACTGAAATCACGACTACAACTGCGACTGCTATTTAAATCCCTGCTTAGAAATCTCAGGAAGTTTAGTTTAATGTTAATATGGCAAAAGTGGTGTGCATAAATGGTCAAATCTCAGCAAGTTTGGTTTACATTATTGTTATACCGTTGGAGATCACTTTCAAAAATAGTCAAATCTTCATTAGTTAAGACTTAAGATCTCCAGATAGATTCTTACATCTATCGAAATTTTCAAAAGATTCATATCTTCTGAAATAAGGAGTATTATATCTTCGAGTCAGTTATAATATAATGATAAAAGTTTTGACATAACCTATTAGAGAAAAATCAAATCTAAGATATGATAATAAAATCAATTTAACTCGTTAACTAATAATTACTCTATACGTGACATCACTATTAATTTACTGTAAATCAATAGCGGATCTAAAAAACTAAAGAATAGGATCTTTTTGGGTAAGCAAATTTCTTTAATTTTTCATTCTCGTTAATAAATTAAACTAAATTTAAATTTTTTTCAAACTAATGGGTGTTCAATTGCTCCTCTAAGGAGCCACATACATTCGTGCTATAAATAATTGGATAAACTACATTATATACCATCGAACTTTAGGCGTTACATTGTTTATACACTGAATTTTCAGTTTTGCCAATAATAGCACTGAACATTGATTTTTATTTTAGTTATACCACAGAACCATTAATTTGTTAACGGAACGATGAAGTGGCTGACGGCTACCGACATAGATACCTCACCAAAATGATGTCGACTTGATCCGGTTGTTAACGATTTAATGGACCAGTGGTATAAATTAAACGAAAATCAAAGTTAAGTGCTATAGTTGACAAATTAAAATTTAGTACTAAACGATACAATGCCTAAAATTTGGTGGTATGTGATGTAGTTTACCCTAAATAATTTTTAACCTAAACAAAAAATGTAAGTGATCGACACAACCTACTTGTTTTAATTAATAATTATCTTTCAAGATAAGGTTATACTATACGACACCAACCAAGTAACTTTTATCATTTTAAAAATAGTTTAATGTAAAAATAGGTGGCCAAATTATACTCTAAATTAATTTTAAGTGTCTAAATTTTTTTTACTCAAAGTATGTGTCTAAGGTTTTTAGTAGACATCGGGGATGGAAGTAGAGATTCATTGAAACAAGATCAGAATCGTTACCTTTTGTAGCACAAAACTTAGATGAAACTATCACTAATATTACACAATTTCAATGGGTTCGGGAGGACGTGGATGAAGATATTTATGAGAATTGATAACATAAGAGTGTAGTAAGATTTTATATCTTAATTTATTAATTTATAATATTATAACTCATTACATGTTGTCCTTCATTATATTCATTAATAGTAATATTTTTACAAAAATTGTTGTTTGTTTATTACAGATATCATGCACAGGAGAAAATTAAGTGATTCGCGGATTGTTTGAGCTTCTCAAGAGGAGGAAGAAACAAATAATGAGGAATCGACTGCTGTTGACTCTTCGGAAGTTTCGATTACTGTTGAAGAAGCTGTAGAAATTGAAGGTAATGTTCAATACTTTCTTTAATTGATGGTTTCATTTTGAAAACTTACATTTAATTATTTCTTATATAGTTGAAAATAGTCAAACACGCAATACTAGAGGACGTACAACGTTGAAGGAATTATGTCAACTTCCTCATGAGCACCGTGTGAAAGTTCAAGAAATGATGTCGGTCAACCTATTGGCCCAAAAACACATCTTTTATCCAGTTACTTAGGCATGGTTGCACGTAATGCTAATCTTTTACCGATCAATTATGAGTCATAGCGTGAAATGCCAAATAGTAACAAAAATCAGGATTTGGATTTTGTTAAGGTAATAATGTGATTATAATAGATATTCCATAACAGTTTAATAGTATTTTATACTTACTTTGAACACTTATGTTATTTGTAGGAGAAATTTTCTTTAGAGGTCTCAGACGATTATATGAAGCAAGCATTAGGGAAAATATGGAGAGACCACAAGAGTTCATTAAAAAAGACATACTTCAAGAATTATCTCAGCCTTGAAGAAAAGCTGCAAACTATCCCACCTGGAATGCTCAGGTATCAATGGGAATATGCAGTCAGGTTTTGGAGTTCAAAGAAAGGACATGTATGATGTATTGTTCAAAAAAAAAATATGTCATTATAATATTGACTTTATAAGTAAATATTTCAAATTGTAGGACCAAGAGCATGTTGTTGTTGCTAGCAGACAACAACAAAAGTTTACTCACATAGTTGGATCGAAGAGCTTTTCTTGTATAGCTAATGATGAAGTATTATTGATTATTCACATAGTGATTTACAGTTGGTAGCACATACTAACGAAAATTAGTTATATTATTAATTAATTTTTTGCAAGACTTAATTTTTATTCTACATTGTAGGAAAATATGTCTGGTTGTAAAGTTGGATGAATAAAGCTCTTTGACATTACACATACAAAAAAGGATGGCTCTCCTATGACTGATGAAGCTACAGAAATTATGGTACATTTATTGGACACAAGATTTGAATTATGTTATATTTATACCTATAATATGACATTCTTATTGAAAATAATTATTTAATTGATTATTAAGAAAAATTGAGGGATAAAAGGGAGAAGTATGAAGCTACGGCTTCAAATCATGGTATTGTTAATGCTGATGACATCAAAAATCAAGTTTTTAATGAAGTTTTTGGGTCCTGAAGATATGGTCGGGTTCGATGTTAAGGATCATTCGTTACTCCCACCAAATATTTTGGATCCAGTTCATCTCAGTACATGTCATCACAGAGTCAGTCTTCCCAATTAGAAGTTAGTCGTTTAAAACAACAGTTGGCTGAAATGGATAAAATATGTCTCAAATGAAAGCGGAAACTTAAGCGAGGGAAGTAGAGAGAGAAGCAACATATCAGCAAAAATGTCAAGACTGTGAAAATCAACTTAAGCTATGATGCATATGATACGACAAAATCAACCTCAGAGCCCACCATCTTAGGTGTTATTTTAGATATATGCTTTGTTCATTCTAGTTAACAATGTTGAACTGTATTATATTTTACTTTAATGTAAAGTTTGATTTATTATTATAGATTTCAAATTGGTTGTTATGGATTTCAAGTTTGTTGTTATGGATGTCATGTTTATTGGATAATGCTACAGGTTAAAAATTTAAATTTGGGTAACAAAAGAGCAGAAAACACCATCGGCATAATTTGTGTTAATTAGCGTCGTTTGTATAACAAACGCCACTAAATACATACTCAATACCGACATTTATACAAAAAACGCCACTATAGACAGTCAATAGCAGCTTTTTAAATTTACAAATGCCGCTATATGTCATGACCTTTATCAACATTTTTTGGGAACAAATGCCACTATATGTCAGAACATTTAGCGGCGTTTTTTTATAAACGCCACAAAAGAAAAGATATATAGCGGCGTTTTTCAACAACGCCGCTAAAAATCATAACCCTTAGTTGCATTTGTAGACGAAAAACGCGACTACCTTTTGCGGCGTTGATTTTTGCGGCATTTTTCACCACAATGATTTTTAACGACGCTTAAAAACGCGGTTATATAACTGAAAAAAGGTCGTTAAAAACATGTTTTGATGTAGTGTCTTTTAAGTGCCTACATTAAAAAACCTGTTAACTGACACATTTTGTGTTTATATTTTATAATTTTTTTTTAAAAATGGCAAAAATAGTATTTTTAATTAAAAAACATTTTTTTAAAGAAAACCCTAATATATATATCCAGCGGCCCCCAACTGTTCATTGATACTGTTAAATTTCCTCTTCACTATCTCCGTCGATGCTCTCCAATGAACAATGATGCCAAAACCCATTCTAAAACTCAAGGCCGCAGCTCCAATTTCTTTACCTCTAAAACCCAGCGCAACAAGGGTGAATCTAACAACACCTTGGTGTGGTGGGATGGGGGAATTTAACTTGTTTGCATTGCATGAAGAGCTTGCGTGCATTCTAAATGGACGAGGGAGGGGGATTTAGCTTGCATGCGATTTCCTGCTCTGTTTGATACGGAGGCCGTTTGGTCGATGACGGCGACAGTAGCTCAAAGGATACAATGGGGACGATGGGGAATTAGGTTTTTTTTGAATATATATATTTTTAATTTTTTTAAAAATAAAAATTTCAAGAAAATATAATGATGATGCATGTCCATTGACGGTTTTTTTAACGGCCATTACGACGTAGGTACTTAAATGAATAATGTTAGAAACTTTAGACACTTATTTTAAACGAAAAATTCTTTAAATACCTAAAATTAACTTAAAGTATAGTGTAGACATTATTTTTACATTAACCCTTTAAAAAGTTACAACTTCAATCATGGTTATAACTCCAATTAATACATTCTATATACATCCACATGTTATCACTCCTACAACATTGGAAATGTTGATATACTACAAAAATAATGTTGCTAGAAAATCATTATAATTACATTAATAAATAAGTTGAGCATATCTCTTTTTCTATGAATACCATTTTTTGCTAAATTTTCTTCTTCAGAATTAATTGTTCTAAGAAAATGTATGATTATACAACTCGGGGGCGGGAAGTCCACATGTGACACATAAGAAGATAGCAAGAGTGGGTTTCTTAACAAACACTTTCATCATTGAAAACAAAAAATAAATTAATAATAAAATTTTCATATTTTAAAATTATAATTATTTTATTTATTTCTAATAATTATTTATCGGTATATTAATATGACTGTAATTATAATTGGTGACACAAACATTTTATTAATCACTATAATTATAATTATGTTATGAAATAATCTAAATGAAGCAATAAGAAGAAGAAGCAAAAGAAGAGATATAAGAATAAAGAGAAAATTGTATTATTATCTCAATATGAGTTGTATACAATATTTTCTCTAACCTCTATATTTATAGTCATAAATAGTAGATTAATATACAATTCTAATACTAATGGATATTAGAGATCTAATGATAATGTATATCAAAATATTATCTTATAGATAAAGATAAACATCCACATAAATAAATATTCATAACACTCCCCCTTGGATGTCTATGAAAATAATCTGCCTCATTAAAACCTAACTAAGATAAAAACCATGTAGAAAAAAAAATCTTAATGAAGGAAAAAAAATACTCATATATTTAATACACGTATATTATCGATATCTACACAAAAAAATAGAATGTACTAAAATATTAAAAGTAACATGGAATATTCTTATTGAGATTGTGGTGTTTTGGTATGGATGGAAATTTTATCTTTATCGTCTAAGATCATGTGAAGAATCACGGATGATGAATCTGATCTTCAGTGTGAATAAATTATTGTTTCTGAGCAAATCGTGTTGATGAGTGATTTATGACCAGAAAAAATCCAAGAGAACTGGTAGATTATGCACTCGGCCACATCAAAACAGGACCCCGAGGTAAATTCTGAACCCATTTCGATTCAGCCATTACAGATGTATTCGGATTTACAGAGGATTCAACTACAAGATTTCCACCAACGGAGCAGCCTGATAACACCTCTGTTTCTCACTTTCATACCTAGCGACCCACTTCTCCTTCATTTGCAACGAGTTCAAGTCATTTTTCCATGCCACTCAACAGCCCACCACCACACTTTGAGAACCCTGAAAGAAACCGCTGAGGCCGACACTATGTTGTACCGGCCGAAGAACACTTGTAAGGGTTCCTCCAATTCGAGAACGAAGAACTCGTTCGGTTAGGAGCAGTGCGCTATCTTCCCTTCCGCATTTGTAAGTATATTCCGCTCCGTACATTAAATGCATTACATTTGCTGGAGTCTGTTCAGTCTTATTTTGTTGCGATTGGTTGGTATTTATATTCTGAAATCAAATATGGAACTTTTATGAATTGGTGTTTGAGTTTTATGTCACATTTCAATTTTCGCAGCATCAACTTGTAAATGTTCGATCCCCGGATGTAGTGTCTTTTCAGTTACGTGGACATCATTTTCAAATGTTCATTTCTGATTTTAATTTTGCCATGGGTTTCATGAAGGATGTCACATAATTTGATTATCTGACTGCTTTTCTTGAGATGCCGCAGGACTTCGACGCAAACACAGCATATGCGGCACTCACTGGTTCGGTGGACTCACCTTTCAATCCTAGGACGACAAAGGCGTTGTATATTCATGATCCGTCCTTGCGTTACCTACACCAGTTTTTAGTTTATAATTACTCAGGAAGAAATGACTCTTCTTCTTTCTTGAGTGAAGATATTAGTTTTTATTATCCATTTGTGTTTTATTTATTATTTATTATAATTATTTTATTATATTATTATTATTATTATTATTTTATTAAATAATAAATAATTATTACATATTACAGGCCCAATCAAAATCGGACTGGCCCAGTTACAAGAACCCAACCCAGACTGGCCCAATAGAAACCTTAAACCCATTTAGGGTTTGTATCAATCTCAGCCCCAGCCGCCATCAGCTATCCACCGTTGGATCTTGCCAGATCCAACGGTCCCAGATGCACCAGCTTGAAACCCTAGGGTATCATAACCCTAGGGCCACGCGACCGCCGCCTTTGCTGCCACCAGTATACGCCAATCCAGCCGTTGCCACGAAGCTTCAACGACGACCGTCCATGTTAAAGGTTTCGGTGAGTCACCACATAGTTTGGTGACTCACCAAAGTTTCCCCTATGGACCGGTCCGAAGCCCTCGCGCGATGGTGGCTATAAAAGCCACTGAGCCCTGCAAATGGAAGGGAGAGAGGAGCAAGACAAAGAACAACAACCAAACCACCAAAATACAAAAAAATATATAGAGAGAGAGAAACTTTATCGAGGAGTCACACAGTCGCCGGAGCTTCCAAATCTCACCGGAGAAACAAAATACTGAAGGTATTTTTTGTAGATCTACGCAAATAGGAACCTTTTTAGGTGAAACTAGCGTCGGATTTGGGTATAGATCACTCGAATCTATCATTTGGGAGGTTTTTGTATTTTATGGCCACCGGAGACGGTGGCCAGCGGGGAGAATGGTGGCGGAGTGTGGCTGTCGGCTGATGGCTGATGTCTGGTTTCCCTCCGGTGAGGGAAACCTAGAGAGAGGCGAGAGAAAAAATTTCTCTCAGTTTAGAGAAAGAACGAGGAAGAGAGAAATGAAAATTTGGCTTTAAAGCCAGTGTTAAAGGGGTATAAATACCCTCACCAAAACGACGTAGTTTTGGTAAGGGCCTTTGTGTAATTTCATATGTCGGTAAACCCCATCCGCAGTCCATCAATTTTATAACTTTATATTTTAGTCACTGAATCAAATTTTAGATTCTTTTATTTTAATATTCGAATTTTACATATATTTATTTTAGTACTTTACATAATAATAAATATTTTAGGGAAAATAATAGATTTAGTCATCTAATTTTATTAATTAATATTTTAACCCCTAATCGCATGCTTTAATTTGTTTTAATTTGATGTACGAATTTGACATAATTATATTTTAGTCACTAAATAATTAATGGGTAAAATTGCATGTTTAGTCATTGTAGTTTTAAATAAAAAATTATTAATTAAAATATTTAATTTTAAATACATTATAATTTAGTCACTAATTTTAAATATTTTTATTACTTTTTATATTTTAAATATATAGTCATAATTTTATTTATTTTAATCATTGTTTATTTATATTTTACATGTTTATATATTCAATTATTATTATTATTATATAGTTATATAAATATATAATAAATAATACTTATTTACTTATTTTTATATATTATATATATATATATTAAATTCTAATTTAATTTTACATAAATTACTCTTAAATCATATTTTAATATTTATTATTTATATTAAGAAATGACAGTCTTAAAGCAACTGGATGTCCGTTTTCTGATATTTTAAATAAATAAATATATTACTTTTATAAATTATAATTATTTTAGATAAATGTTTTATTAATATTTATTTATTTTTTTATATAAAGAAAATAGCTGTCTTAAAACACCTAGAAGTCATTTTCTGATATTTCTAAATAAATAAATATTATTTATATTTAAATTAATATATTTTCATAAAATTATAAATTTGAAATAACAAGATTATAAATTAAATATATCTTTGAATTTTTAAATTTCTGATTTTAAAGACAATTTATAATTAATAAAGTACCGATTTTGGGCGTTTTAGGGGTGCTAATCCTTCCCTAAACGTAATCGACTACGAATCATTTTTTACTAAAATTTTTTGTTATAAGCAGATCAATTTTATCTTTTAAATTATGTTTTATTCAAAACTATTTTAAAAGATTATTTTTAGGTATTTGACCTACCTAACCCAAAAGGTCAATGGTGACTCCCAAAATATTATTTTATAAAAATCATTTATTTATTCATTTTAAATTTTCCCGCCAAGTAAAGGTAAATTTTTCGTGCCCGGGCGAAAACCGGTTGTGACAACTTGGCGACTCCGTTGGGGACCGGTCAAACTTTAAAACTAATTATAAATTGTCTCTATTAATTAGAAATTAAAACTTCATATATTTAATTTATAATTCTTTATTTTCAATTTTTTTTATATATACTTATTATTTTTATCATATTTATATATATTATTATTTTTTTTATTAATGATTTTTATTTTATTTTCAAGTATTAAATTTCATTATTTATTTGTTTGTCAGAGGTTTGAACATTTCTCCTCACACACATCACTTGTATTGCATAACATAAGCTTTATAATCAAGCTTGTCCCTTTTAAGTGGGAGTGAAAGCGACGTCTTCGTGAGAATTTATTCTCTGTGTTAGACCTAGCAAGTAGCTTTCAGGGTTCATATGCTCTATGTCTTCGTGAGAATTTATTCTCTGTGTCAGGCATAAAGAAGTGTATCCCCTCGAATTGAACTCGATACACTTTAGTCTCTGATGGACTAGGATTGAGGGTTGGTAGCCCAAGGGGGAACCAACAAGGACAATTCGGGTACCTTTACTCTTAGAACTAAAACTTTGCAAATAATAAACCCTATAAACTCTTCCGATCTGAAGCCATGCCGAAATTTTGTCCAAAATAGGTGTACACAAAGGAGAAATAAATTCTAACTTTTTCCTTTTAATTTATTTATTTATTTTCCTACTAAATAAATTGCATGTGAAGTTAAATTATTTAAGGTATATAGAAAGCATGTTTAAATAGAGATATTTAGGTAGACATTATATTAAATTATTATTTTTTCTTTATTATGTGAACTAATTAATTATTTTTGTGTTATGCTATTTTTGTTGTTTGCATATCATCATACATGATAAAAATGTATTGATCTTCAAGTTAATTGTCTCATTGGAAAACCTTCATCTATGGATAAAAAGTGTTCAAATCAAATAGTTCCAAACTCTGAAGTAAGACAGTGGGCTGAGGACTTACAGACACAAGGGGGAGACATACTGCAGGATGATTATGTACCTGAGTTGACAAGTTATGCTCCAGTTTCGCTAAAAAGAAATGATATGCAAGATTTGCGAGGTATTTGGGAGAGTTGGGATTCAAATAGAAAGCTGCAGTTTTACCAATTTTATGGGGATATCCCATATTTGCTCTATGTTGAAGTTGATGATGACTTGCTTCGAACCCTAATTTAATTCTGGAATCCCGGTTATAATTACTTCACTTTTAATAAGGAGGATTTGGTTCCTACTATTGAAGAGTACACAACTTTGCTACATATAGAAGAGGCTTTGGAGAATCAAATTTATTCAAGGTCAGTTAAAACTCAACCTTTCTGAGTCAAATTAGCAAAGATTGCAGGAGTACGAGAGGAATGGGTGGTATCCCGCACGAAACAAAAGGGCGAGGGCGAAGGCATTGCTTGGACCAACATCAAAGAAATTATTCAGAGTCATCCAGATGATAAAGTACGATTTGATCTCTTTGCTCTACGTATATACGGTATGGTCATCTTCCCGAAATCATTGGGATATATCGAGGCTGCAGTAGTAGATTTGTTCGAACAGTTACCAAAAAGGATCAATCCTGCTTCTGCAATTCAAGCAGAAACTTTTCGATCGTTAACCGCTTGCAGAAGGCTAGGAGGTAGACGATTTTCAGGATGTGCACCATTGTTATATGTATGGATCCATAGCCATTTTTGGAGGACAGAAAAGGTTTCATACCGTCGATTTAGTACGGATTACTCACCATTGAAAGAGTTTCTGGAACAAGAATGGCCAAAAGAATTCACGAAAGATATGTCGATCAATGCCCTTCGAAATCTACAAAGTGAAGATATTGTTTGGCGTGCCCCGTGGCAAATTCAAAGGGAATTCTTTTAAAAATGCGGTGATTACAACTTGGTGATGCTGCTCGGTTTTTGAGGAGGAATTGGATACGCATCACTTCTAGTTATAAGGCAGTACGAGGGTCGTCAATTTTTTCTTGTTCCTGTTACTGCTGGATTACATTCGTCTGAGTTCGCATTTCATAACAAAAATTACAAAAGAAACATCATGGATATTGTTACGGCTTGGAAAACAACTTTCTGTATTCGAGCCAAAGCAGCAAAAATAATGTTAACTCCTGATTATGAGGAATGGAGGTCTATCAGGAAAAACAAAAATATTTCTCAACTAGACCAAAATGAGGATATCCCTATGGAAGATCACATTCGGGCAGTTCTATCAGAGATTTAAATCTTAAGAGCTGAGTTTGAAGCAGAAAGAGAAGGTTGGTTGAAAGAGTTAGAACAAATGAGACAAGATAAAGCTATGCTGGATGTAGATATTGACTTTCATTCAGCACAATGTGCAATGCTGAGGGAAAACAAAGAAAAAGTTGATAGGGAGTTCAGAACGTTAAAGAAGAATTACTATGAACGACTGAAATTAACGATGAACGGTGATGATTCACTACAAAAGGTTTGAGGGGTTTTCTTCCTCGGTCGACAATGAACACGGTGGTGGTTTCGGTTCGTCGATCGAACGAAGAGTAGATCGAAGTTGAAATGAGGGTTGAGGAGAAGAGAAAACTGGGAAATATGCGCAGAAACATATGGGAATGGGTTTATGATTCATTCCAAAAGAAAAATGGGTAAACTATGAGTTTAGCCACTGAACTTCTTGCATTTCTTAAAATGATCTACCAACTTTACGATTTTATAATTTAATCCTCAATTTTCTTCCAAAATACCAATTAAATCCACCACTTTATAATTTCTAAAATTTAGCCCCTAAATTGGGGTGTTACAGAGAATCCTTAATTAATCCATTTAGTGTAATTAGGTTCAATAATTAATTGTTTGATTGCATTTCATTTTCAAAATTATCTCCCACTTTTGCCCGGGAGTGACCACTATTGATTCTCGAAGTAAATCAACATCATTTTCAAAGCCCTACATCACGATTTCTAATTTATAGAGGCAATTGACATCCTTTTTAAAATATGCATACATATTATTTTTTAAACTAAATAAAATCCCAAACTTAAATTTTCTAATTTTAAAATGTAAGGTAATCGAATAGGTACAAATTTGGGAACTGTAGGGTCTTAATCCTTCTTCATGCGTAACTAACCCCTAAACTTGATTTCTGATTTCGTAAACCAAAAAAGTGTATTTTTTATTAAAATTACTTGATTTTAGGTGTTACAATCTCACCTTAAAAATGCTTGGTGACGACTTCCATCTTGATACTTGACTTGAAAATCTCACAACTAGCTTGAAAAAATAACATATTAAATTTTTAGTTTTTTAAATTAAATTATTAATAACATTAACATTTCTATGTTTCTTGTTTTTTTTAAAAAAATACATTGTAAGACTTTCATATACTTTATGTTCATATCCAAACGTAAGTTTGAGCATGAATCGAGCTAGAATTTGAGCTTAAATTGAACTAAGTATGACCAAAATTTAAATTCAAGTTTTTTGAGCTCAAGCCAAACTCCAATTTTTGATTTCAAGTTGTGTTTAAAAAATTTAAGCTCACGATCTTTCAAGTTGATAATGTGTTACTACCGAGGTTACTAGAGTTCGTGCGTTTAGAATTTTTCTTAGCTATTAATAATGTGTACACATTCGTAGACATAATTGATTAAAATCAATATCTCTAAAAAGAATAACACTTATTTTAACCACTAATACTATTTGATGAATTCATATATATATATATATATATATATATATATATATATATAATTCAGTTACTCAAGGGTTGAAAACTCGCAAGTAATGATTAATAATAATAAGCCGAAGCTGGCCGAAGAACAGAAAAATCCAACTCTTCTTCAGTGGAATTATGATTGTTTTTAAGCATAAAGTTGATCAAATCATTGACTAGTGGACTATGATTATAATATTGTGAAATCTAGCCTTAAATTTAGGTGCCCTTTCCATTCCCATCCAAGTGGACCGTTAGATTTTTATATATACAATATCTTTTGTTTATATAATTTTATCTGTTCAAAATATATTTTATAATTCCATAATTAAAATCATTTAAATATTTTTAATAATTAAATAATAATTTAAACTAAGGGTAAAACTACATAGGAGACCACTCAACTATTTCCCCTTTTCATTTTGACCATTAATGTTTCAATTTCGTCAATCAGACTATCCAACTATTTAAATGATTCAATCAAGCATCTACTGTTAAAATTTAATGAAGATGATGACATGAAAGTTAAATATTTTGGTATAATTATATATTTTGTTCCTATTACTTATATATTCTACCAATTAGTCATAATTTTAATAAATTAAAATAAATTTAACCCCTCAAATTTGATGGTGCCATGTGTCATTGGTGACAGGTGTCATAACACATGTCACCCTTTGGTTGAAAGAAAACAAATCACATACCTGTGTCATGACTTGTGTTACTAATGACACATGACACCATCTGATTTAAGGGGTTAAATCTATTTTAATTTATTAAAATTAGAATCAAATTGATATAATATATAAGTAATAGAGACCAAATGCATAATTATACCAAAATATTTAAATATCACATCATCTTCTCTGTTAAATTTTAACAACATATGGCTTGATTGAACTATTTAAATAGTTGGGTGGTCTGATTGATGAAATCAAAACATTGGTGGTCAAAATGAAAGGGGACAATAGTTGAGTGGCCACCGATATAGTTTACCCTTAAATTAAATCGAATTTATTCAATTGCACTAGACTTTATTCAAAGCTGAATTTAAAATTTAAAATTGCTTGACTCGTTAGTTCAATTTGAATTAACTTTTAGACATGTAATTTATAATTATAAATAATATATGAAGGAGTAATAAATTGGAGTCTCTTTCAAATTAAAAAAAATCCTTTATTAATTATGATATTATTAAATTGACACTAAAAATAATATTTTTTTTATTATTAAAAAATAAATGGTACAAAAATATCATATTAAAGAGGATCACGTCATCCCGTTTTTAGGGCGATTTATCCTCAAAACGAAGTAGATTTTCATTAAAAACCTCCTTGATGTATGGGTGACTGAGTCATTATGTCCATTGGTGATGAATTGAATCACACCTTGACCCAAAACATCATGTTGGTTGAAAACATCAACTCCTTTTATTTTCATACATTTCCAAATTATATCCTTTGAATAGATAATACTCGTTTCTTCTCCTTGAATCAATAATCACAAGCGATAACATTTCCTTGTAGATGAATCAATGTGATGCAAGATAGATTAAGGTTAGGAAATGGGAAATCATTAACAAACTGCATGGAAATAGAAAACTCATCAATGCTTATAAATGAAGTTCGTCTATTGACGTTATCTAAGGTCAGATTCTTTGAAACTTCCCTCTCATAAGGTTCATCCAATCTTGGATATGGATGGAATGTACTTTGAATGTCAATGAATTTGGAATTTTAAATGACACATCTTTTTGGAACTTCAAAATAGATGTTTCTTGAATCATCTTGTAAAAGTATGCCACTTGGAATAACCTGCAAAACAATGGAGAGAACATGAAGAAAAGATGGGTTAGTAGGAAACGAGATTTCCTTCTCTTCACATTCATGTCTCTTATACTCCTTTTGAGCTATCTTTTCAATCTCAAGCTCTTTTAGAATTACTTATCCACTCTCTCACATTGGTTTTTCAGTACGTTCATCTTCACTCTCAATTCTCTCTTCATCGCTCTTATTTTGATTTTCAACCACTCAAATTTGCTTCTCATGAAAAACCACTATTTCATTTCTATCTCCAATGGTTTTCTCCTTCGTGGCTTTAAAGCTTTTCTTAAGATGGTTTTGATCTTGAAGCACTTGGTTTGATGATAAAGGTAGTAACATGATTCTTCTTATTTCATGGATGAATGAGAAGTGATTTAAGAACCCATCATGAGTGGCCCTTTTATCAAATTGTCACTGATTTCCAAGCACTAAATGACTTGTGTGCATCGGGGTTACATCACAAATGACCTCATCTTGGTATCTTCCATTGGAAAATGTGATAGTCACTTTCTTTGTAACCTTTAATTTGTGTCCTTCATGTAGCCATTGCAAATTGTATGGATGAGGATGTTTGGTTGTTTTCAAGCCAAGTTTCTTCACTATAAGCGTGGTTGCAAGGTTGGTGCAACTTCCGCCGTTAATGATAACTTGTCAAACTTTATCATTTAAATAGTATCTGGTGTGGAATGCACATTCCCTTTGTTTCTCATATTTTATTGATTAAGAAGTTGAAAGATAAAATAACATTGTTAGTGATTATAGGAAATTAAAATGCAAAATTAGACCTCACCAATTCCACACAACAAAACCTCACGGTAACTCCAAAGAAAAAAATGATGCCACTCCACTCAAACGCTCGTGTTTGCACTCGAGAATACGAATAGACTTTACAATTCCCCTCCTGATCTCACTCACTTGATTTGCCTTTTTCCACTCATTTTTTTTGTTAAGTTTTAAAAGAACTAACTCAAGACCTTCAAATAAAGTGCTTAGGCGTTTGCTACAAAATGATGTTAGGTAGGAAGAAAAGAACAAATAGATGGTAAAAGGTTATCTTAGAATGAAAAAATGATATATGGAAAGAGGGTTCTTACTTCAAGACACTTACAACCCTCCCTAGCCATAATTAAAGTCTTGACAACAGCTTCAGGCTTGCTTGCAATTGTTGTTGTATGAACACTCTTTACTTTCACTTTGCTTCTCTTCTCTTTCACTTTTATACTTGCTTTTTCTTTTGCCTTTTCTTTGTTTCTTTCTTTTTCGAACGTTTCTTTTATTTTCTTGGAATTTGTTTTCTTTTTCTTTTTGATTTGCTTAATTTGTTTGAACAAACTTCAATACATGATTGCTTCCATCTTAGTTCTGATACCATATGATACAGGCACGCCCTGATCGACTTGGTGAGGTAAGACTTGCACTTTGATTGTAGGACCTAAGAAGATAGCAAGTGTTCCTGCAATAATAAAGGCTCAAACGAAATGGTTAAGTATAAAGGAATAAGATGGAAAGATAGAAATGGTAGCGGATTCTATAGATGAAAACAATGACATGTTTCATAAGAAATGTTGATATTGATATATGGTGATGGAAGAAATAAGTAAGGTGATGGTGATGAAGATGGAAGATAGTATCACAAGTATCAATGAGTCAAACTAAGCTATATTAAAGCTTAACCCTAAACTTTATAGATAACTTGAGGGGTGGTGTTTAAGGACTTTGACCCATTTGTTATAAGAACTAAGAACCAGAAGTATCAAGGTGGAATAGAGATATATGACACCACAAGCACAAGAGACCTGATAAATGAATAAATTTTTTAAAGAACTATAGAAGAGAGAGAATCTCAAAAGTATATTGATTAACAAAAACAGAATATGAGTTACAAAAGACTTGGTTATTTATAAGCCTAAGGATACCTAAAATACAATATACAACTAGGTGTTAACATAAATGATTTAATGAACTTGAAAATTCATGAACTAGTGTAATTGCATTACCCTTGGCCGAGTTCATGCTCCTTGTATTATGAAGATTCGACTCCCTTGATGTAGGTACATGGGATGAATTTGGCTTCTTGTATGAACAAGATGGTTTGGTTCTCATGGATGAACATACCTAAGATGATTCGGCTTCCTTGTTCTTTGTATGTGCATACGCCATTCATGAATGGTTCTCTTGTATGAATGTTCATGAATAATTATAGATGCATTTCCCTTTGACCCAATTCATTCCCCTTATGTGAACATGAGGTTTTGGCTCCTTGCATGAACATGCATGAATGGATGTACTTGAAGGTTTTTGAATTAAAACTTGAATCTTTTCATAAATATGTTGAATGGTTTTTATTTGGATATTCACTTCTGGTACATGCATCCCTCAATCAATGCCACCTATTTATAAATTCAAGGAAGGTGATGAATGGTTGTAAATCCTGTATAAATTTCTAGCATACATTGTCTTCGATAATATGGGCATATATAGAGATATTGATATCAGATTGAAGTGATTCAAAGTGCGTTAGAAAGATAAGAGATAGGGAATAAAATGTCAACAAGACATCATAACCCAAATATGCTTGGATCCTATTAAAATATGGTGAACAATCTGACTGACGTCTTTTGAAGTTTACCTTGCACCAAATATATATGTATATAAGTCTTACGATCAGAATGTCACACATGCACAAGTTCTTAAACTATGTAACACTTAATAAAATAAGCAACACTCTAATGCAACACATGTTTCCCATGCCTAATATAATCCTTAAATGATATCATAACATAAGTAAGGAATGTGTAACATAAAATATGCATGAATTAAGCTTAATATAAGATGTGGACATAGGTTATGCATGGATATCATATAGTATGCAAGTGAATGACAACATATGAATATTTAAGCATAGTTTAAGGTGTCAAAGCTTGTTTATATGAATGAAATAGACAATGAAATAAGGTAAAACTCCCTTTGATTGAACTTGGTAGATCTTCAAAGATGTGAGCATGTCATGAACGAATTTGTGCTAGGCAGGATCACATCATCCCTCTTCTTTAGGGCGATTTGTCTAAAATTATCAGAGTAACTTTGCATTGAATATTTCCTTGATGTTGGGGTGACTGAATCATTATGTCCTTTGGTGATAAATTGAATCACACCTTGACCTGAAATATCATGTTAGTTGAAAACATCAACTCATTTAATCTTCGTGCCTTTCCAAATTATGTCCTTTGAATAGATATATAATGCTCTTTCTTTTCCTTAAATTGATCATCACAAGCAAGAACAATTCCATGTAGATGATTCAATGTGATGTAAGATATATTAAGGTATGTGACAGATAATACCTTTGTGGAAGAAATATATTATATTGGGTATACAATTAATCGTTATGTTGATGACTTGAATGATGGGCTTAATAGTATGGCATGCCAAATGAAGTTGAAATTTGAAAAGTATTAGGTGAATATTAATAATGTGAATGTGTTGATGTTTATTGCTTTAGTTCTTTATTCTAGGCATAAGTTGAGATATGTTGAGTGGATCGTTCTTCGTTCTTATAGTCCGAAAGACTCTTATACCTTGTGTCAACGAATTAAAGATACTTTGACATCATTGCTTGATTTTTGTGCTTCTTCGCATCCTTTATCAAATCAAATAAGATCATGCTCTTTGAATCCTAATTCTAGAGGTTATGACGGTGATGAGGAAATTAGGATGTTAGAAGGAAAAAATTTGAGAAAAGACTACGTGACCGAGATAGAATTGAATGATACTTCTGAAATAATAAGTGAGCTAGACATGTATTTGGGGATAAATATGTTCATGATATTGATAATTTTGATATCTTAGGTTGGGCCTATGCAAACAAATACCTATCATGTTCTTATGAGCATGATACGTGTTATACTTGCGATTTCGGTTTCTACTATTGCTTCGGAATCCTCTTTAGCACGGGAAGACGTGGTCTTGATTCCTTTTGCACCTCTTTGACTCCTAGGTTGGTGGAAGCTCTTATTTGTACTCAAGATTGGATTCGTTTTTCTCATGATCCCATTATGATAGAGGAGAGTTAGCTAGCATTAGAGAAAATAGAAGAAGGTTGGGTTTTTTTATTATTTTAAATTCACTATTTTCGTTTTGTAATAGTTATTTACATAGTTTAGATATTTAAATAATTATATGTATATATATTATTTTTATTGATGTACATTTGAAATGTTTTATGTAGAGATGCAAGATTTGACTTCGGAGCAACGAACAATTATTATTGACGAGGTAAACAAAATTTCAGAGCAATGAAATATATTTATTTTGTTTCCATTTTGTTTAAACTTTTAAGTTTATATTTAAATTATACAATTTTAATTTTACAACTCTATGTTGAATTTTATAATTTAGATATTTGGATTATGCAATTTGGTTTCATGGTTTTATGGACTCACTACTTAAAATAAAAATAAAAATGGTTATTAGTCTTAGTTCTGCTTAATGTTCAAAATTAAATGTTTAGGGTTTTGTAGCATTAGGAAAATGCCATAATGATTATTACTAGACTTACTAGTTAATATTAGGGGTTAGGAGATCATATTTATTTATGTACCGGTATAGCAAACAGATTGTTTGTAGCTCAATTCTGCTTTCTTGGGGTCTATTAATTTAATTTTGATAATTGTATTTATGTTAATTACATAATATTTTTGTTTGCTATCCAAATAGAGTTTATTACCTTTTCATATTGAAGAGTTTTATGGGAATTCTTATTGCCAGTGCTTGTCTGCTTGTTATATTACATATTGTTTGCTTTTTTTAAAAAATTATCTGAGAAAAAAAAAATCAGGCACTCTGTTACCTGAAATATCAGGTATCCGGATTTTGCAGATACCTGATTATTATAGACAGCTCACTGGCCGAAAATTCAATACGTAAAAAGTTTGGGTAGCCGAAAATATGCGTACCCGGATATAAACACCCTTAATTTCTACCTGATTATGCCGACCATTTATTCTACACCGCCACACTCCTCACACCACGAGAGGATTATTTTAATTTTGATCCTTGTTGGGCACAAGATGACAATTGTCGGGGGTAGGTTCATGAGGCGTGGGCTGTAGGTCTTTCCCCACTTTATAAAATCATGGCTGCTGGTAATTCTCTTCTTAATTGGCAACGACAACTTCGGGCACAAGACCAAGGCCGCCTTAACATTATCCGAACACGTCTTGACCGTTTGCTTCAAGGACCATTGAATGACTCGGATATGGATAAATTTGGCAGACTTAAAGATGAGCTTACCAGATTGTTAGTTTGGGATGGACAGTATTGGAATCAATGTTCTCGAGTTTCTTGGTTGGTCGATGGGGATAAGAAAACTTCTTATTTCCATGCTCGCAACTGGACGCTGCAAAAAGAATTTCATATTCGGTCTCCTAATTAAGTGTCCATGGAATATTTTCAATCTTTGTTGTCTTCTAGTGGCATTGTCGACGCAGATTGTATCTTGGACTGTGTTTCTCCGATCGTCACAAACTCCATGAATGTCTCACTTACATCACCATTTACTAGAGATGAAGTTTACACCACCTTTCACCAGATTCATCCCCATAAGGCACGGGGCATTGATGGGCTATTTGTTAGCTTTTACCGCTCCTTTTTGCCTCTTGTTGGTGAAGATGTTATCATGATGTGTTTTGATTTATTGGAGGGATGGTTTCCAACAGATGTTAATCAATTTGTTCTAGTTCTTATTCCAAAGAAGGCTGACCCTACTACAATGCAGCATTTTCGACTGATTGCTTTGTGCACCATCGTCTACAAAATCATTTCCAAGGTTCTACTTGCCCGTTTGAAACCTATCATGATTGTTTGCATTGATGAAAATCAATCTGCCATTGTTCCGGGTCATCAAATTTCCAATAATGTGCTAGTGGCCCATGAATTAGTTCACTACATGAAATTTGCACCTCATGCTACGTCACTGGGGCAGCTTTAAAATTAGATATAGAGAAAGCTTACGATCGGGTTAAATGGCCGTCCCTTCAAAGGATGATGCTTCGTCTTGGTTTTGCTCCTTCTTGGGTTTTCCTCATTATGTCATGTGTCACGACGGTCTCCTTTCGTATTCGGATTAAGAGAACATTGACTGAACAATTTCATCCTTTTCGGGGGTTGCTTCAAGGTGATCCACTCTCCTCCTTTTTGTTCCTTTTTTGTTCTCAAGGGCTCTCCTCTATTCTCCATGCTGAACAGCGATCTGGCCGATTGAGAGGCCTTCAAACATGCCTCTGTGGACCCCGTGTTAGTCATATATTGTATGCTAATGACTGCTTACTATTTCTTCGTAACAGTATATCCAAGGCAACCCGATTACGGAAGGTATTAGACCTTTATCAAGGCGCGTCTGACCAGAAGATAAATTATGCCAAGTCCAACATATATTTCAGTCTCAATACTTCATCGGTAGCCTCTGCAAATATCTGCCAAATTCTTGGTGTTGATGTTGTTTCTGACCCAGGTATATATTTGGGGATGCCCCTCCTTATTGGTAGGAACAAAACTGAATCGTTTGAGTTCTTACGAGATAATTATCTGTAATGTTCGTGGTTGGTCGAAGAATCTTCTTTCTTATGGGGGTCGTGAGGTTTTTGTGAAATCATGGGGCAGGCCATACCAACTTATGTAATGAGTTGTTACCATCACCCGGAGACTTTAATTTATGAGATAGGTATGTTCTTCAGGATTATTGGTGGTCAAGTAGGCTGTTTGAATAAGGATGGCCTCTTCTTGCTTGGTCTTCTCTTTGTCAACCAAAGTGTGTTTTGGGTCGAGGTTCCCGGGATCTACACAAGTTCAATCTTGCTTTGCTTTGTAAACAATTATGGCGTTTTATCAATGCTCCAGATAGCTTAGTTGCTCGTGTATTTGCTACCAAATATTATCCCCAAAATCATTTATTAGATGTTGGTTTGGGAACTCGGCCTTCCTTTGTGTGGCGTGGTTTTTATGATTGAGGCTTTTCGCGATGGATTCCATTGGCGGGTTGGCATGGACAGCGCTACCAGGATTCATCTTGATCGTTGGCGAGGAACACCTCCGGTGCGCTTTAACACAGTTTATATGAATAATCCAATTCACCCTCTGCAATGTAGAGAGTTTATGCACCTTCATACGACTCAGTGGAACTTTAAGAGAATTCGGGGGCAGTCTTTTCCCCTCCGGATGCTGCAGCTATACTTGATTGCTCTATCTCCCCAATCATATAGGATGTTCTTATTTGGAGTTCGCATTCATCTGGCATTTACTCTGTACGATCAGGCTACCGATGGTTGCAACGACCAACTAAGCCCCCACAAGCACCATCTCCAGTATGGTTGTCATTTAACGCTTGTTGGTTTAGACCCTGGCCATTGTCGGTTTTGTGGCGCATAAGATGAGATGATTTTTCATGCATTATGGGACTCTGCTATCACTCATACAATCCTTTCTCAGGCTGGGTTCTCTTCAACTATTCTCCATGCATCCTCCACGTCTTGTGGTTCCTGGTTAGATGAAATGCGTTTACTACTAACTATCCCTATGTTTGTTGATCTTCTGGTACTATTTATAACCTATGCCATCTTCAGAATATATACCTTTATGATTGGTAAATTGCATATACTCATTTGTCTAGGGTTTTTATTCGAGTTTCATCTATATTTATTTATATTTATTGATTTAATAAAGAATCAATGGGTTGATTATTTAATTTTATATATAATATTTTATTACTAATAAAGAATATATATACCTTATGCGTTTGTTTATTTACATATATATTATTATAGGTATATATGTATGGTTGTGTGCGTGTGTTACATATTATAAACATATATATTATATGTGCGTATCAATAGTTAATATTAAATATAAATATATAAAGATGTAACTTAAATAAAATGCTAATTTGTATTAAATGTGTGTTTATAGGCTCGAATTACAAAAGCCCAAAGCAAGTGACCCAAACCAGGAGGCCCAATTCTAACGAACCAAGCTACTAAGGTTTGAAGAAACCCTAACTCCCATCAAACACCTAGCATTGCCAAGCATTAACCCTCAGATGGGAGAAGGATCCAATATCTGAGATCGACGCCCAAATTTAGGGTTTACCCTAATACCAACTGCTACCGCCACTGTATAAGGCAACCGTTGGATCCAATCAATGATCCAACAACTCAGTTTCCAACGAAGCATTCCAACCGTCTGATGTTCCCATGCGTGTGATGAACACGCATCTCCCAAGCTCCCACACGCCAAAGCCTTTCTCGCCCAGCCCACGCGCTCGTGTTTTGGTCCCCAACACATTCAAGTAGTCGTCTCTGCTGTACCTGAGTGCCCGTATGACCTAGTAGCACCTCTGCCATGACAGTGGCAGATGATAGAGGTAATTGTTTCCACAAAAATCTAACGGGACGAGCAAGCCTTTCTCGGCCCTCAGATCGTCCATGCAACCCAAGATCGAATGTGAAAGGCTCTCCCCTTTATCCTCCTTACACATGGAAAACGAAAAAAAAGGAATGAAAGGGGGATTTTTATATAACAACATAAAATCATCAAAAAGAAAGGAGGGGGTTTTATGATCGAGCAACCGAGTACCCTAAAAAATGGAAAACCTATAAAAAAAAAAGGAACGTCATCGTCCCCTATAGTCAAAACGTTGTTGAGTCGTTGGAGGTAACCTTTCTTTCAAGTTTATTTGGGCTTTGAGGGGTTGTTTTCGTCAGGGTCTAGGTTGTTTTGGGTTTGGGTTTTGAAAGGTGAGCATTTCGAGGTGACTTGGCTCCTCATCGGAGCCATTAGAGGACAGTAGCCACTTTGGTCGTGTGGTTAAAGGAAAAAATGAAAAAAAAGAAGAGGGGGTTTGAGAAGAGAGAACATATAAAGAGAATAATAGGAGATGATCATATGGGATAGGGTTTCATTTTTACCCAAAATATCCTATATAGTTTCCAAAATGACGACATTTAGACCTAGGGCACCCACGTGTGGGTTTATTGTTGTAATGGCCATTTCCAGTTTATTTTTAATGCATTTCAGTCCTCAAATCAAGGGTTTTTGTCTTTATGGTTTTGTCTCCAAAGTTTATGCGTTTTCATTTTGATCCTTAGGCCTAGTTGTTTCATGTTTATGCCTTTTTTGCACATTTGACATGTTATTTTTGAATTTTTCATTTTATTCCCATGTATGCTTATGGATATATTATGATCTTGGTGTCTGAAATATAAGTTCTTTTACACTTCAAGATATATGATTGCTTAATGTGTTGTTATTACCCCAAATTTGTCGTTCTTTTATTTTGATCACTTTTTTTTACTTGTTCAAGCATATGCATAAAATACTTTCATTATATGTGTGTGTTACGTGTATATATATGACCTACCCTATAGTATACATTGTAAGTAGATTGTTTTGTTTCATGTTTTACATTAGATATGTTATAAAGTAATCATCTTTCTTTCAAATGGATGTTACGTTAGCTTGTATGTATTAATTATTTGCATGGTAAATATTTCCTTTAATTAACTATGCATGTTCGTTTTACTTGTTGACATCTTTATGTATACATGTGCTTGTGAACAAATTATTTATGAACCACATGCCATCATTTTTTCACAATATGTATCATATAGTCATAACCATAACTTCACTCGATCAAATAATTGGAATAAAGGTTGTACTATTTCATTTTACGATTGATGTGAAGTGACTGTCTTAAGGCATAACAAGGTTACTCCAATAATTTTAAATGAAATCATATCCTATTAAGTGAAACCCTAAAAAAAGTGACCATACTTAAAATTTGGGAACGAGAGAAAAAGAAATGTTCATTTATTTAAATTCATCGAGAAAAAGATCGTTAGAACTTATAAAAGGTTCGATCTAGATGTATTTAAATAATCGAACATCCTTCTTCTTTCTAAAATGATTGGTAATTCTAATTTAATATGTGTTACTTTGTTTTTATCATTACTCATGCATTTGAAATTTGAATTAATAATGAATTTTTGTATGGAATAGTAATATTTATTTATTTTGATTGGACTAAGGACTGACTACTCTAAGGCATGAGAGGCCTTTCCTTCTTGATAGGAAATACTTAAATATTATTTTTTCCATCCTAAAATTCAAGGAGTATTATTTGAAGGGATATTAAATTAAATTAAATTAAATTCGAATTTGTAAGTTACATTACAAAGACAACTAATTAATCGGCTAAATATTGATTTAGGGCGCTGTGTGGGTTCTAACCTTTCCCCACGCATAATTGACTCTTGAATTCAATTTTTTGGAACGTATACCTAAAATCGTTGTTTTAATAATGTTAAAATTAAATTTTTACTAAAATGACAACCTTTTTGGGTGCCCAATCACACCCTAATCAAAGATTGGTGGCGACTCCTCGAACCATTTTTTCAATTATAAAAGAAAACCCCAAATTAATTAAGGCAAAACATTGAACCACCTAATTTTTTAGAATTGATTTTGACAACTTGGCGACTCCACTAGGGAAATTTAGAGAGTCAGTCAAATAGTTAATTAATTGTCTTGGCAATCAAAATTACATATTCGTCCTAATTTAATTTTTAATCCCTTTTGTGATTAAAATAAACTTGTGTTTGCAATTTGATTATCCACTAAATAGTTTATCTAATTTGTTTGCTAATGTTTTCAGATTAAATATATCTTAAAAGGAAATAAGAATTGAGATATGTGTTGTCTGATTGTGTGTTTTTCGCTTTTCCTCACACATTGTGCACTTGCCTTATCATAACATTGAGCTAAAACTCCACTCCGTCCCATTTATGTAGGAGTGAGAAGCTACTCCCTCATGATAGTTTTCACCTCCGTATGGGATAGTAGATCGCTCTTGGGGCTCACGCCTTATGGTCCTCGTGATGGTTTTCATCTCCGTATGGACATAGGGAGGTGTGTCCCCTCAAATTGAACTCGATCTGAAAGGCCGTGATGGGCCAAGATTGAGGGTCTGGTAGCCCAAAGGGCACCGACAAGGACAATTTGAGAACTTTTTACTTTAGATCTGAAACCAACATATAATGAAAGGACTCAAACCTAGGTAGAGCCTAACCAAACCTTATAAATCCCGTATGGAGAGTAAACAAGGAAAATCTTTTTTTGCGTCTTTTAATTTTCGTAGTGCAATTTTACATTCCAAGTAAACATATGAGAATTAGAAATCATGTGGTTATTCTTTTTCTTATTCTGAATAGGCATGTGAATTAGATTGCATGTGGTTAGGATTTTTATGTTAAACAAAGCATGGAGGTAGAAATCATGTTTGGGTAGGATCTGTTGAATCATGATTGGGTAGCCAACATGTGATAATAGGTTTTATTGACATACTATATTATGATCGATTGATTTCTTTATATTATTGACCTATTTTCTTTTACCTTTTTTTTTGTTTTCATTTTTTACATTGAAGTATTTATACCATGGTGTTGATCAGTGTCCGATGTCCATATAGAAGGCTAGTAATATGGAACGAAGGATCCAAAAAGAGGTAGAAGACAATGCAAATGTTCTAAAGTGGTCTGAACAGTCTCAACTTACAAATGGAGATAACTTGCCACCTGGATATGTGTCAGATTTGATTGATTACACTTACATCAATGTCCATCACAAGCTGAAGAAAATTTAGGGAGGATGGGAAGCGATCTATAAGCATATGTTCTATCATTTGTATGGTGACATTTCTCATCTTTTAGATGCACCAATTGACAAAGATTTGTTTAGAGATCTTACAGAGTTATGGAATAATGCCTATAATTGTGTTACCTTAAGGAGAATGGATCTGACGTCTATAATAGAGGAGTATCATGCTTTGATTCATTATCTGAGACTCCAAATTGACAGGGTGTACACCAAGCTGCCAAACACCCATTCTTTCAAAAAGAAATTGCTTCTAATAATTGGAATGAGTGAAGAATGGGTCGTTAGAAGTATCAAGAAGAAAGGAGATAGTGAATGCATTACCTAGATTGCTCTTTGAGAGGTAATTGATCATTATCCCGATAAGAGAAAGAATATGGACCTACTCACTTTGGGTATTTATGGTCTAGTCATATTCTTGAATGTCCTAAGGCATATTGATGTGTTAGTGGTTGACTTATTCGAGAGATTGGATAGACATGTAGATCCCGTTCTAGCTATACTTGTAGAGATATTATGTTCTTTAAACTCTTATAGATGAGAGGGAGAAGGTCGCTTCATAGGGTGTGCACAACTTTTGTTAGTTTGGATCCTTAATCACTTCAAACACGTTGAGAGTGCAACTAGTCGAGTATTTCTAGAAGGGTTTTCACCTTTGAAATATTTCCTTATCGAGAATGGCATGGGGGCTTCACTAAATAAAAATGGATTGTTATTTTCAAAGATATCAGAGATTGTGACATATCATGGCGTGCTTCATGAAATCCTTCTTCAAACATACTCTATAGGTGTGGAGAGTGAGATTGGGTTATTTTGCCAAATATATGGGGTACCATGGGATATGCTTCTTTACTAGTTTCTAGGTAGTATGGGTTGAAGTAGTTTATTCTTGCAACTTAGGATTTGTCTGGATTAGAGTTCGCATTTAAAAGGGAGAAGTGGAAGAAAACATTACAAAATATGGAAGATGAGGTATACCAAAAGGGGTCGAAATTGATATCCAAAAAGGTCAAGCTAGCCAAATTGAAAAAGTGGAAAAGTAACTCTGATTAGATTTTGAAGATATTCAATTAGCATACCAATGAATTGTAGAAGCTCAAATGGCTGCTAGCTCAAGTAAATCACCCGTAAAATGGAGGCAATAAGTGGAAATTTTAAAGAGAAAGGTTTTGGAAAGCAAGAAAGACCTCAAGAAGAGCAGACATCAGGCAAATATGCTTTCAAAAGAAAAAAGTGCATTAGAGCAACAACTGTAAGAGAGTTGAGCCCAAAACGAGAAATTGAAGGGTAAGATCTTGGGATTAGAGGAAACACTGCGATAATATCGAAGTTGAGAAAGTAGTTCAAGTCATAGGGAGGTTGAGAACTTGAGGAAGTGTGTGAATGAACTTAAGAGTATGGTCCAAGATTTTTAGAGAATGACAAGTGAAATTCTGATAGTTCCTTATGAAGGAGCTATACAGTGGCACTATCATTGTGAACATGCTCAGTGGATGGTTAAACAAAGGGATGATCTCATTGTCAGCTACCTGGATCATGCTCAGGGAGTGGCTCTGTGCTTGACCGGCTTGGTATATGAAGCTGGTACTATAAGTGAAGGATTGGAGCCTGAGACTGAAGAAGCTCTGAGGATCCTGAAATTACTTGGGAAAATACAACAATCAAGGGGGACAGTACAACTCTATTTGCTTTATTTCTAGTATAAAAAGTTGTTCTAAGGAACCGCTCTAGAATCAACACCTTGCATTTTGCATATGCATTTTACTTTTCATATTCCATTTTCTCATATATAGTCATATTTTTCATTTTTATTAATTAAACATCAACATTAATAAAAAGACTATGTGGCAGAACTGAGAATTTCCAAGCAGCCGCATAATACCAGGAAAAATGCAATGGATGATAAAATTGTCCAGATTGAAAGAACACAATAAGAGATAAGAAAACATGAAGAATATGCAAGAGGATAAGTTGGAAGCCCAAAAAGATCTGTTTGCTAAGTTTGTTGAATTACTTGAAGGGAATAATCTCGAACATGGAAAGGGCCCAATACATGATACTGTGACCAAAGGACCACTCTACCCATATGTATTCACTCCAATTCATTCCCAAACACTACAAGAAAAGTCTGTTCATACAGAAAAGGTGCAAATTAATCCAGCTGGTGATTTTGTGAACTTGTATCCTGGAGTGAGCTCACATCAAGAAAAGCATTAGCATAACCAAGTCCCAGATTTTTGATGAAGAGGTCAGGATAGAGCAAAATAAAAAAATTAAAAGAGAAATGGAAACAACTGAAAGAGGAAATCAAGTCTATGAAAAAAGATACTAGCTTATATGGGATCGATGCTAAGGAGCTGAGTCTGGTTCTTGATCTGATACTACCTCCCAAGTTCAAAGTTTTAGATTTTGAAAAGTTTGATGATACGAAATGGCCAAATGATCACATCACTATGTTTTACAAGAAATAACTGGATACATAGGGGATGATAAATTGTTAATCCATTGTTTCCAGTAAAGTTTAGTAGGTTTAGCAATTCGATGGTACAATTAGTTGAGCAGAGTTCACATCCAGTCATAGAAGGATTTGGACAAAGACTTTCTAGAATAATACAAGCATGTGAAGGATGTGAGGCCTAATTGAATCATAATGCAAAGTATGGAGAAAAGATCAAATCAGAGCTTCAGAAAGTATGCTCAGAGATTGAGGGATGTGGCTATACAAGTTCATCTGTCGCTTGAGGAAGAGGAAATAAACATGCCCTTTGTGAAAACTTTACGAGCTCCTTTTATTAGGCACCTCATATTGAATTCATCCAAGAGTTTTACTGACTTGGTTACAGTAGGAGAGATAATTGAAATGGCAATCAAGATTAGGAGACTTGATGGAGGTGAGTCTACCAGGAAACCATAAGTGAGAAGGAATGATAATGAGTTCAATAATGTAGAGAAATATGACTCTAATAATATTATTATCTCGACCACAGACCATAGGACTATCTACGCAGAATAATGACAGACAGGGAATAAGGGAGCCAAGGTAAGAGAGAGAGAAGCTTTAGTTTGACCCAATCTCCATAACATTTAAGGAATTGTTCCAGGTTCTGTATGACATGCATGTTGAATCAACCTACCATGTGTCACCCTTACAACCTCCTTACCCCAAGTGGTACGATGCTAATGTCTAATGTGAATGTCAAACAGGGGTTCTTAGACATTCAATTGAGAATTGCACTGCCTTCAAGAAGATTGTCCAAAGGTTAAGGCAGAAGAACGTCATAAACTTTTGTGATAATGAGCAACCAAATATGGCTCAGAACCCATTGCCAAATCATACGGGTACATGAATCAATGTAATTTTTTCGGAAAAGGGGAAGAAGATCGTAACAAATGTGAGTAAGTAAAAGTCTCCAATGCAATGGATATTGGGTCAGATGATCAAGGTAACCCTATTGGTCTCTAGTTCAGCAGTTGAAAAAGTTGAAAATGAGAATGTATGTCAGTATCACAGTCATGAAGGGCACACCATACAATATTGTTATGAATTTCGAGCTTTAATGCAAATAATGATAGATGAAAAGTAGATGGAATTTTACAAAGAAGTTGAAGAAGAAGAAGAAGCAAAAAGTTTTGCACCTGAGTGTTCTTCTATGGGAGTTTACAATGACAATTATCCTTTAGTCATCACACTAAAAACTCAAGTGGTAGAAAAATTAACTCTGAAGGTGATAATCACACTCCTATCTTCGTTCCCCTATAAGGACAACAAGCAAGTCCCTTGGAAATATGAGTGCAAGATGGATAATGTAAGAGCTTCAGAAAAAGAGAAAAAGAGTGGGTGAAGTAGGCCACTTACTAGTAGTGGGAGATGTTAGTCTATAGATCAACCCAAGGATCCCGAGAAAAGATCTGCCAATGATAAGGGAAAGAAGGTTAACTTACAGATGAAAGAGGATAAGCCAATCATCAACGAGCCAGTGACAAAAGACGAGGTTGTGGAATTTATGAAATTCTTGAAACATAGTGAATATAGCATTGTTAATAGTTGTATTAGTTATCGGCTCGCATCTCGGTCCTTTCTCTTTTATTGTGTCCTTAGGCACACTAAAACACTCTGTTGAAGGTTTTGAATCAAACTTTCGTGTGAAAAGACTTAATGTGGATAAACTTGATAGGTTGGTTGCAAATATTCAGACCGATAACTTCATTTCCTTTTTCAGTGATGAGATCACTTTGGGTATGATTCTGTAACACCCATCTCCCTTATACCTTTTCGTACACGAGATATGGATGTCACAACACTTTTAAAACAGTTTTTCATTTGAAAACCATAATATTTTGTTTCTTTTTATAAAACAAAACTAATATAAAACACACATTAACTTACTTACATAATAAAAAGTTTCATTCGAATATTTCATCATTTTACAAAATGGTAACTCAAATATTTTTCAAAGCGTTTTTCCTAAATATTTTACATGCCAACTAAATACATCAAAAAGTAGACATGTATGTCATACTGTTACTGATGAGGCAACCCTTGCTTTGATGTCCGATGATCTCCTTAATCCTCCTGTATTACGACCTACGCATGAAATAAACACACGTTAAGTATTTACTTAGTGAGTTAAGACTAATAGTACAATGAACATATCATTTCCTTATTTCATATTGATCAAGTACCAATTCATTAATTCCAAGTTAATGTCATTTCATTACGATGCACACGTAGTGCCTATACGATCATTCATAAACTCATTATGAATTCTGTGGGTTACACACATAGCGCTGAAACGATTATTCATCAACATACGATGAATTCCGTGAATTGCAAATTTAGTGCCGAAACGATTATTCATCAACATATGATGAATTATGTGCTTTGCACACTTAGTTCCGAAACGGTTATTCATCAACATTATGATGAATTCCGTACTTTACACACTTAGTGCTGAAACGGTTATTCATCAACATATGATGAATTCTTTACTTTGCACACTAGTGCCGAAGCGATTTTTCATCAACATATAACAAATTTCGTACTTTGCACACTTAATGTCGAAACAGTTATTCATTAACTTATGATGAATTTCGTACTTTGCACACTTAGTGCCAAAATAATTATTCATTAACATATGATGAATTCCGTACTTTACACACTTAGTGCCGAAACGGTTATTCATCAACATATGATGAATTCCGTACTTTGCACACTTAGTGCCTATTTGGTAATCACCACACACATATTATGAAATCATACATATATGACTAGTATAACATATAGTTACACAATTAAATGCACTCACCTGGCTTTTCTCGCTACTGTATCCAAGTTGCAAAGTTGATTACTTAGGTACTTTGCCTTTGCCCTTCGTTTTACTTGTCTCGGGAGCTTGATTTCGATCTACTTAAGTATCCATTAAAGATATGTACAATGTCAATTATTAGTATATTTCCTAACAATTATACTTAAATAATACTCAAAAGTACATATTATTAACTTTTTATAACAATCTCAGCCTATTTTTAACATTTCTATCTCAATAGTATCGATACCCCCTCCATAGTATCTATAGTACTATACTATGTACTGATATTCTTATGCGGTATCGATACCATTTTTACATTATGTTATCAATGGTATTGATACCTTCTTCACAGTATCGATACCCTTTTTTCGGTATCGATACCTTTTGAATCAGTATAGATACTACTCAGCTGTTCTTCCCATTTTAAGCCTATAGTATCGGTACTGTTCTATTAGTACGGATACCCGTGCCCAAATTTTCTAGTTTTCAACCCGATTATTACTCAAATGGGGTCAAATTTTGTTATATTTACACCCATCAATACTAATAAACTCTTCTTTAGCTATTCATACTGACTTTCCTTCATTTAGCTTCCGAAAACATCTAAAATATTCCAAGAACATTCAAATCTAAGAATCACAAGACTTTTTCTAGATTGTTTTTAAACCCATCCAAAGCTTCTAATCTCTTATTTACACATTTGACAAGTCAAATATTCTAACAAACATCATTAAAAACTCATATTCTAACATATCATTTCAAAACCCATTTTCTAAAATCTCCATTATTTCCTCTATCTCATAGTTTTAATCCCATCTAATGCTTCCTTAAGCTTCTATTATACTCAAGGATTCAATAACCAACCAAAAAAGAAAGGATAAACTAACCATTAGAAATCTCACCTTTGAGCTATGGGAGCCTTTTCCACGGGAAAGGAGAGAAAAGAGAGATATAACTTTTATGACTTAGTTTTCCCCTTTCTCTTTTTCCTTTAATACGATACCAAAGAAAATAAATTTTAAATTCATTTTCCTCTAAAAGACCAAAATGCCCTCTATATTAATATATCTATACAATTTAGTTCAAAACACTATTCCGAATCATTTTCTCATCTTTTAGTATTTATACAAATAAATCCCCAAATTTCAAATTTTTCATTAAAGTATCTTATCCAATATTTGGGGCATTATAGATTGTCAGTCACAAAGCTCTACATTTCACCATCAGATGCAAGGGACATGTCTTGTCTTGAGTGGTAGTTGACAATGGTTCTACAATGAATGTAATGCCATTATTGACACTAAAGAACTCGCCTGTTGATAGTGTACACATGATGAATTTTCTATAGAACCAAAAGAGAAATGTTGGGAAAAATGAACATTCCTTTAACTATTGACTCATCTACCTATGAGGTTGAGTTCCTTGTAATGGATATAATGCCTACGTACAATTGTCTACAAGGAAGGCCTTAGATCCACCAAGCAGAGGCAATTCCATCCATGCTACACCAAAAGGTCAAATTTGTGATTGAGGGGAGGTTGATGTACACTAATGTTGAGGAAGACATTATTGCTTATGTTTTCAATACTACCCCTTATGTTGAAGTAAATGTAGAAGCCTTTGAATGTTCCTTTCGATCTCTGAAGTTTGTAAATGCCACATTCATGGCTGAGGGAATGAAGATATCTAAGCCCAGATTATCCAACTGCACCCTAATGAAAATTAAGCTGACTTTAGGAAGGGGAGCCAAGGCTGGAAAGGGGCTAGGTAGCTATCTACAGGGATATGTTATTTCTGTATTTCCAACAACTAATAAAGATCACTTTAGCTTGGTATATAAACATTGAAGGGAATCTAGAAGAGCCAAGAAAATAGAAGGGCAAGAATAGTTGGAGAGGACCCCAAGTGGGAGCCGATGAACTTCCAATCACTATATGATACCTTTGTGTCTAGATGTTATATGCTTCAAGGAAGTAAATAATTCAAGAAGCCCATTGTCGAGGATGCCTTGGAAGATCTGAGCATTAATGTTGTTGAGGTTGAGGAATGAAGAACTATATGAGTCTATCTCGCTCCTCCAGGATTCGTGTTGGATAACTGGAATATTGAAGAATTACATGTGGTTTACAAAATTGTTTCAGAGTAATACACGAAAGTTTTCCCTATTGTCTAAGCCCGAGGCAATAGTTGATCTTTTGTAAAGGGTTCACCTATTTATCTTTAATTTTTAATATAAGATGCATTTCTATTAATTCACAAAGTGGCAAGAGGAGATCGAGAATCCTGGCTCGGATATCAATGGCATAAATGAAGATGATCCTAACCAATATATTGATTTTTAGCTGTCCATATGTCAAGGGGAGATCGAGGACTGTGATGATGGTGAGGAATGTGACTCGCCTTCTGAATTACTGCAAATGGTTGAAAGGAAAGATAAGCAGATTCTACCTCATTAGGAGCATACTGGAACTTTGAATTTGGTATTAGATTGTATATCCCAAATTTTGACTACCGACCAAAATGTAAATTTTGAAGTTAAATGGCCAAATTATAAACTTAGGAAAAGTTCAGGGATAAAAGTTTAATTTTAAACAGTTATTTAATCCAGTCCCACAAATAAATAGTCTACCCCTGAGAATGATGTTTCTGTGGGAATTAGATTTTTCTTACATATTTTGTATTAAAAGTTATAAATCGATAAAGTTCAAGAAAAATTCGGGTAATCGGATCAAATTGGATTTTTAGGAAATTTTGAAGGATGATGAGGCAAGGTTAAAAATGTCATTTCCATGATTTAAAATTGTAGGAATTAATATAGACCATTGGATTTAAGTTGGTTTTCCATATTCAATTTGGTCCGTTGGATGAAAAATGGCTATATTATAATTTTGGAAATTCAAAGGGGCAAAGTTGGTAACTACTTACTTATTTGTTTATTTTTTACTATTGGATGAACAAAATGATATGTGGAAAGATATTGATCTTTGGATTTCAAGGGAAAAATGGTCATTTTACATTAAATGAATTTTCAATTAATTTTATTATTAAAATATGACAATTAAGCTTAGGTTTTTTAAGAAAAATCAAAATTTCTCTTCATATTTTTGTCTATGAGCTTCATCTAAGGTAAGAAGAAACTTTCTTTTTATTTTTAAGACAATTTCATAGGAATTTGGATGAAAACGTGAAATACAAAGTTGATCTCAATGAAATTCTCTATCATTTGGTACCATTAGTTCATATTTTCCATGTTTAGAAGCTTGAATTCTTGAATTTGATGGATAAAGGGGATGTTATGTTTTGATGAATTAAGGCTTGATTATGGTGTAGTTGATAGTGGAGAATCATTCTCATGCTTGTATGATGATTAAAACTACTTGGAAATTCATATTTAAATATTCAGCCAACATAGGGTTTAAGTAAAAATTAGTTGTTTAAATTGAAATTGATATGGAATTGATTATATATGATTGGAAATGATGTTTGGAAGTTGAATTCATACTGGAATCAAGTTGGAAATCAAGTCCAAGTAACTATGGTATATTCTTCCATGATGAAATAAATTGAGAAAATTTTTGGAAAAATTATTATGAGGTTAGACATGATGAATGAATTATTTTGCAAACATTAGAAAGTTGTTTGGACTAATTTGGAATCTTATAAAGGTTTAGGGACCAAGTTATAAAAAAGAAGAAATGAGGGTTTAAAATGAAAATTAGCATAAAGTTAAAGAGTAATATTTAAATGTGTGATTAGAATGTTTGATTTTAATTGTTGGATGATTGGAATTGAAAATTTAAATGGAAAGGGACCATTTTAAATAAATTGGAAGTTTTGAAATGAATTCCTAGAGAATTCATTCTAACGGTTAAATGGTGGAATATGAGATGGTTAGTTAAATCATAAGTTGATATGAGTATTTGGAGGATTGAAGTTACATTTTAAGTGTTTCAGTTAGTTTGGACGTTTTGAAATGAATTTTGAATCGAATAAGTATCGATAGAAGTTTTATGAATTTTATTACTAAGTTGTGCCTATGTTAGTAGGATAGTAATTTACGTTTTGAAGTCGTATATGATGGATAAATAATGACTGTGTATATCGTGACAAAAAGCAAGTTCAAAGTGATTCAAAATCAAAGGAAATAGTACAAGAATAAAGGAATATCGATAGTAGGATTTCTAGCGAGGCATTATCAGGTGAGTGCATTTTATTTATTCCATATAAGTATGACATGAGGAAGACTTGCAATAGGTCAACTTCGAATGATTTGAAAAGAAGTTGATTTCAAGTCATTTTATTATATAGTTTATGTCATTTTCTAAATGATTTCTTTGAATGATTTTGGGTATGAACTGCCCATTGTATTATATACTGTTAAGTGATATTTAATTTTATTGATTTTGGAAAAGGAATTTGATAAGTGAATGATATATGAAACAATGGAAATGCCTATTTTAAATGTATTGAGAGTCATAGGAATAATTGGCATGCCATAGAGTTAGAGCATTAAATGAAATTGGGCACAAGTTAGAAGTCACGTGTGTGACGTGGTGCACTAGCAGCTGCATTATATTGAGCACAAGTTTGACATCTGTGTGACGGTGGTGCTATTATATGATATTGAGCACGAGTTTGACGTCTGTGTGACGATGGTGCTATTATATGACATTGAGCATGACTTTGACGTATGTGTGACGATGGTGCTATTATATGATATAGAGCACGAGTTTGACGTCTACATGACAGTGGTGCTAAAGTATCGAGAAAACATTTTATGGCACAACTCTAACATCAAAGTGACGGTGGTGCCTTTACGTATATAATGATGGTGCGATGTATTCCTTAAAAGTGGCACATTGATATTGTGTTCTGCAGTACTTGTGCATTAAAAGTGTATGCACGTTTGACTCCCATACCTTGCATTATCATTGATTTAATTTGGGCTATGAAATGAATAAAGTGAAAGGCTATGTGAAATTTTATGCAAAGGGAATAGATTGATTGATCTGAATTAAAGTAAAATTCTAATTAAGATCTTTGGCTTAACTCAAAACGTTTCATGATGAATCTTCGAATTTTAGACAATCTTTTTTTTACATGATGTTCTTATATTTCATACTTATGTGGTATTTGATGAGTATGCTTTATTATTGATTTTATTTAATATTGTTTTTATTAATAGTACTTAATGCCTCACTAAGTTTATACTTAGCGTGTGATGATTTTCATGCGTAGGTAGAAGTAAGGAGTAAGGAGCAAGGTTCAATACCAACTATTTGAAGAATCATATCTACTCCATATATAATATGACATCTTTTGAATATTGATAATACTAGTTGGCATGTATATTACATGGTTATGATACTTAGAGTTTGAGATGTTTAAATATGGTTTAAAATGAATGGTACTTGTTATTAATATCTATGATTGATAGTTAATTATTAGTATTTTAGTGAAATGATTTTCAAAGTTAACGAAATGAAATATTTTATGATTCTTTGATAATAATTTAATTAATTTTGGAAAGAAACAAAATTTTATTGGTTTTCGAAAAAAGATTGTTTTGTAAATATTATGTTACTTCCTGGACTCGTATAAGGAAACATATATGGAAAATGAGTGTTACATTTATTGGTATAAGAGCTACAGGTTTAACCTATTCTGGGCCTAAACAGAACATGTTTGAATAGAAAAGTGTAAGTATGCCACTAGGATGTCAATATTACTAATATGATGATTGAGATTTGATTGATGCTGCTCCTTACTAATATAGATTGAATATGTGTTTATATAGATGTATGAGGCTGAGGGATTTCATAGAGTGATCGATCAGGAAGTTCCATAAAGAATCGATGGTATTGAAGTTAATCATGAGCCTTATGATTTATTTGAGGAAGGTGGAACACCGATATAGTAGGGAGTACCTCTACAAGATCAGGGAACCTTCTTTCAGACCTTGAACACAATTTTGTCACATTTTAAATTGCCTGCTCCTCTGGCTTCCCGAGTATCAATTACCAAAGAATTAAAATGTCTAGGGGCTTCTGATTTCAAAGGTGAATCTAATTAGTGCCTAATGGCCATAGATCTTTGGTTAAATAATGCAAAGATTATGTTGGATGGTTTCTATTGCAGTGATACAAAGAAAGTAGATGGAGTTATGTCCCTACTTCAGGGTCAAACTCGTATATAATGGACAAATGCTACGATGCATGTTCCTCATGAACAAGTGACATGGCAATTATTTCAGGAAGAATTTAAGAAAAAGTACATTGGAAGTAAGTTTATTTGGGAGAGAAAGCAACAATTCCTTAATTTGAAGCAATGAATCTGGACTATTTATAAATATGAATGTGAAATCAATAAGTTGAGCCAATTTGTAACAGAGTTGATCCATGAAGAAAAGACTCGATGTGATTGGTTTATTAAAGATTTGCAACTGAGGACTAATGAGTTTATGATGGCCCTGAATTTGCCTAGTTTACAAGAAGTAGTGAATCGAGCTAAAGCAATTGAACGAGTTTAGACTGAAAAGATGACAGAACAGAGAATGCAATCCATAAAAACATCTGGAGCATATTTAGTTACACTCCAATCTAAACGAGGTCGAAGTTCAAGCCCTTGATATCAAAATAGATCCAAGTCTACTACCTCAAATCGTAGAGGAGTAAATATTGGGAAGGCAAGGCAATCTGAGACATATGCTACTGGTACTGGAAGAACATTTTAGAATGAACCTTGATTATGTGAAGTTTGTGGAAAACTACATTCAAAAGCATGTCGAGTAATATTTTGGGCATATTTTCATTATGGAATGACAAGTCATTTTATATGAGATTGTCCTATGATAACTAGATAACCAGTTCAGACTGAGAGATATATCGCTGCTTCACAAAAAGGAAAAAGAAAGGCTAAGAACAAGGGACCATCAAAATTTACTTCTCATTCTGAGTTCTGTACACCAACTAAAGTATAAAATATCAGAATTGATGCAGACCGAGATGACATGGAAATTATTGCGGGTAAATTTTATCTTTTTGGAAAACCTGTATTTGTTTTAATTGATCCCGGTTCTACTCATCCGTATGTGAGAACTAAGTTAATTAAAGAGAGAGAAATTCAGCTAGAACCCATCTCTAGTTATATAATAGCAACTAATCCTCTAGGTCAGAGTTCTCGGGTAAATTGTACTTGTAGAGATTGTTCGCTAATGATTTAAGGAATTTGAGATAATTTTGGACATGGATTGGTTTCCCCTATCATGCCATTATGGATTGTTGATTAAATAGGGTAATTCTAAAAGACTCGAAAAGTTCTAAGATCATAGTGGTTGGTGAAAGAATAAATCCATTGTCTGATGTGATCTCGGTAATGTCTGCTAAGAAATTGTTACTATAAGGTTGTCAGGCTTTCTTAGCCAATATAGTAGATACCCGAGTTATAGAAAATAAATTGAAATATATTCCAAATGTTTGGGAGTATCCAGTTGTATTTTTAGATGAGTTACCAGGTTTACTACCAGATCGAGAAGTAGAATTTAAAGTAGAGGCGTTACCTGGTATTGCGCCTATTTTAATGGCCCCGTACAAAATGGCTCAAAATAAGTTGCGAGAATTAAAAGATCAATTGTAAGAATTGTTATATCAGAGTTTTACAAGACTGAGTATGTCACCATGGGGTGCACTTTTTTTTAATGAAAAAGAAGGACAGTTTTATGCGATTATGCACATATTATTGTCAACTGAGTAAGGTAATAGTGAAGAATAAATATCCTCTTCCAAGGATCGAAAATCTTTTTGGTATGTTGAAAGGCGCATCGTTTTCTCTAAGATTGGTCTTCGATATGGTTATCATCAGTTAAAGATCAAAGAGGAAGATATTCGTAAAACAACTCTAAAAACTCAGTACGACCATTACGAGTCTGTGGTGATGTCGTTTGGATTAACTAATTCTTGATGAGTGTTTAGAATCGATAGTATTTACTCGTTAATTCTTTGATCTTATGGAATTATTGATGCTGATTTGGTTGTGTATGCTTGTTTTCGTGCAGGGCCTTACTTTACAAAATTAATGGTAAAACAGGCGCATTATGTTTTTTTTTATTATTTGGTCATGGTTGGAGACATGGGCACAACTCTGGGCATGACACGGTCTGACGTGACAGTTTTTAGAAGGTCTAGTCAACTATAATTTTCTAGAAAATCTAGTCAGTGCGCCTTCTGAAAGATGAACGAGCATAGTTGCATTAGGAGACTTGTTTAAAGTTTGAATTTAGGAAAAACAATTATCTTTAGGATTATTTTATTTTAATTTCTTTGTTTATCTATAGGTTTTTAGAGGCTATAAATACCCTCTTGGGGTAAGCCTAATTTTACAACTATGATTACAATTCTCTTTTCTTTCTATTTTTATAAAAGTTCTCTCATTTATTATATTTTTCAAGTTTTTTGGTTTTTACTTTGTTTTTTAGTTTTTTTTAAATATGTTAAGTATGATTTTTTTCATGCTTAGCTAATTTTCTCATAAGCTGAGAGCTGAAGCGATGACTCGATTCCAACGGGAGAATTGAAAAGGCCCTTATTAACTTTGGAATATCTCTCTCAATATCTGCGCTTAATTTTCAAAATCAAACCAGTTTTCAAAATCAAAGATTGACTTTGGAGAAGAGGTTGTTGCGATTAAATATATGGGAGGAATGATCGGCTTATTGAAAGAACATTCAGCTTCATGGGAACACACTTGGTTAGATAGCTTCTCCAAGAGGGAAATGAGATCGAAATTAGCAGCTATTGAAGCAACAATCTGAGTTGGTCGCCACGAACATAAACAATATTTGATCTATGGCAATTGATGTTGATTAGATTAGTTTGTGAAGTCGAAATCAAAGATTGTCTTGGGTATTCGGTATGAAAAATAGAGTCATCGGGATTACCCTTGTAGACAAAGTAACTGACATTAATCCCGAAGGGAATATTTATTTCGATGACCTGAAAGAAATTGAGTCAAAGCAAAGCTTGAGGCTATTTTTACCATATCCATTTACAATCTTTACTCTCTTATTTTTACTTTATTTGCCTTCATTTATTTAATCTCTTTTACTACTTAATCGTATTTTAAACAAAACCCCTTACTACTTTTCACCTAGTTAAAACGATTCAAACAGAAATTTGGATTTTTACCAAGTCCCTGAGGATCAACCCTTACTTCTCTTTACTACGAATTTCCTTATTTATTAACTGAGAAGAAGGAATTTTATTTGACATAAACGATAGTTATCAAATTGGCACCATTGCCGGGAGAGGGTGTTGGAGTTTGAGTGAAATTGTTTTGGTGATGAAAGTAAAAGGGAGTGTAAAAGTAAAAGAAGGATGGGATTGGTGGAGTAGGGTAGGCGGTAGAATGTTAACAAAAAGGGGGAAACAATTTAGGTTTTACTAACGTGCATCGTAGGAAAACAATGGTATCGATACTACTATATAAAGTAGTTTCGATACCATTTAATGGTATCGGTACCATTTTGAGGTTCTATTTTCACGATATCAATACTGCCTTAGTAGTATCGATACTACATTATTTTGCACTACTTTACATTGCTCCTAGGGTCCGAATTTGGCACTGTTCGGATGATAATTTCGCAAATCTTTGTCATTTAGGTTTTGAAAAAAAAATTCCTGCAAAATAATAATAAAAATTAAATGAACATGCTCAATCGAAATAAAAGTAAAAATTAAAAATGAAAATGTAACGGAATTAAAAACAATAGGTTGCCTCCCATGAAGCGCTTTTGTTTAATGTCGTTAGCTCAACGACCTGATTCAAACTACAGGTTCTTCTAAGTTGAGATCTTCAATTAAGCAAGTTTGGCTATTCACATAGTCGAGATCTTCTAAGTCGACGACCTGATTCACTTTAAATCTAGTACCTGAACTATCTTCAAGTTCGACTGTGCCATGAGAAAAAATTTTAGTTACTGTATAAGTTCCTCTCCACTTCGATCGAAGTTTACCTGCAAAAGTTTTAACTTTGAATTAAAAATAACTTTTTTTTCGACAGAAAAGATTTAAAAACAATGTTTCGATCATGAAATTCTTTTGTTTTGTCCTTATATATTTTGGCGTTGTCGTAACCATCTCTCCGAATTTCCTCAAGCTCCTGTATATGTAACTTCTACGTTTCGCCAATCGCTTCTTATTCCATATTTCATTGCTTCACAACCCAATGTGCCTTAATTTCCAGCTCGACAGGTAAATGACATGGCTTACCAAATACAAGGCGTTATGGTGACACGCCGATAGGTCCTTTATATGCAGTTTGATAAGCCCATAAAGCATTAATCAATTTCAAGCTCCAATCCTTGCGATTTGGCTTCACTATTTTTTTCAAGAATTGCCTTTACTTTATGGTTTGAAATTTCTGCTTGTCCGTTCATTGATGGATAATAAGCTATGGCAATTCGGTGACTTACTCTATGTTTTTTCATAAGTGCATCAATTACCCAATTATTGAAGTGTGTGCCACGACCGCTTATTATCGCTCTGGGTGTGCCAAACCTGGAAAAATGCATTTTTTTAGAAATTGAATAGTAGTTTTGGCATCGTTGTTTCGAGTGGGTTTAGCTTCTACTCACTTTGAAACATAACCACAAGAATGATATAACAATTGATAAAGGAAGAAATAAAAGGACCCATATATTCAAGTCCCCAAACATCAAATATTTCGTATATATGAATATGATTAAGAGGCATTTCGTTTCTTCAACTCAAATTACTTGCACGTTGGTAATTATCACATGATTTGCAAAATAATTAAGCATCACAAAAAATATGAGGCCAAAGAAACCGCATTCTAAAACTTTATGAATAGTCCGCTTCGGTCCAAAATGTCCACCACACAAATAAAAATGACAAAAATTTAAAATTAAGCTTACCTTGCTTTTAGCAACACATCATCGAATTACCTGGTCTGGACAATGCTTCTAAAGATACGAATCATTCCAAATGAAGAAGCGAGATTCTATTTTAAAGGTTTAATTTGGTTCTCATCAAATCAGATGGTAATTTACCTGTAGCTAAGTAATTAGTTATATCTGCGAACCAAGGAATTGACTTCTGCGCCATCATCAAGCTTTCCTCCGAGAATTCCTCACAAATGGAAAGATTAACTGTAAATATTGGAAGCCGACTTAAGTGATCGACCAGCAGATTCTCACATCCTTTCTTATCCTTGATTTCCAAATCAAATTCTTGGAGGAGTAAGATCCAACAGATTAGTAGTGGTTTTACCTCTTTTTTTCTAAGCAAGTACTTCAAGGCTGCATGATCAGAGAAAACAACAACTCTAGTGCCAAGAAGATATGATCTAAATTTATCTAATGCAAAAATAATAGCGAATCATTCCTTTTCGGTTGTTGAATAATTTCATTGTACGTAATCTAAGGTACGTGACGCATATGCGATAACGTGAGGCTCTTTCCCGATCCTTTGTCCAAGCAAGGCTCCAACACTTCCATCTGAAGCATCATACATGACTTTGAAGGGAAAATCCCAATTTGGCGGTTGGACTATGGGTGTCGAAACCAACTTTTCCTTTAAAACGTCAAATGAGTCTGCATTGCTGGTCAAAATTGAAGGTTTTATCCTTTTGTAACAACTCGCATAATGGTTGCGCCACCTTGGAGAAATCCTTAATGAATCTGCGTTAAAAACCTGCATGACCAATGAAAGAACAAATTTCCCTCTCTGTAGTTGGGTAAGAAAGTGAACGTATTATATTGGTTTTTGCCTTATCTACCGTAATTCCATTAGAAGAAACAATATGACCTAGAATTAAACCTTTATCAACCATAAAATGACACTTTTCGTAATTCAAAACAAGGTTAAATTCTGGGCACCGATGCAATACATTTGTCAAGTTTAATAACACTCATTAAATAAATTACCGTAAATAGTAAAGTCATCCATGAAGACTTTAATACCTTTCTCAATATAATCAGAAAAAAATACTAATCATACACCTTTGGAACGTGGAAGGTACATTGCAAAGTTCAAAAGGCATTCATCGATAAGAGAAAGTGCCGAAGGGGTATGTGAATGTCGTCTTTTCTTTACCTTCAGGTGCTAGTGGAATTTGGAAAAAACCTGAAAATCCATCAAGACAACAATAGCGAGTTTTACCGGCTAACCATTCTATCATTTGATCTATGAATGGAAGAGGAAAATGGACTTTTCGAGTTAATGAATTCAACTTCCTATAATCTATGCAGACTCTTCATCCATTCTGAACTCGTGTTGGTACAAATTCTCCCTTAGAATTTTCGATCACGATAACTCTTGTATTTTAGGAACTACATGTATTGGACTTACCCATTTACTATCTGAAATTGGATATATAATATATGTATTAAGAAGTTTTTGTATCTCCTTTTTTACCACTTTCATCATTGGTTGTTTAGCTAGTGTTGGCCTTCACATGTCAGTTTTGCGCCTTCTTCAGTTTTAATTTTGTGCATACAAGTGGATGGAATCAACCCTTTTATGTAGGTGATAAACCATCCTATAGCCCCCTTGTGTGTGCGTAAAACCATTATTAAATCTTTTTCTTCTTTCTCAGACAATCTTTTTTATATGATCACTGGAAAAATATTCTTTGCTCCGAGGAAGGCATATTTAAAGTGATCCGACAATGGTTTCAGGTCAACTTCAGGCGCCTGCAAAACAGAGGGTAAAACTTTAGGCTTAGAAGAGATCAATCAATTTGGCATAATCAGAGTATATGTTCTCATCATGATCTTCTAGCTCTCTACATAGATCAAAGGAAAAATTAGTCCTTAAAAATTCATCAGCCAAAGGATCAATTATATCAACAGAATTTATACATTCCACTTTGTTAGGATATCTCATTTCCTTATACACGTCAAACTTAACGACCTCACCATCAAATTCTATGGTACAAATTTTGCTTCTTACTTTAATTTTCGTGTGTCCAGTACTTAGGAAAGGATGCCCCAACAATATATCAGAGGATGTGCTTATGTGATCATTCTCTATGTCGATTATATAAAAATAAGAGGGAAATATTAAGTCGTTTACCTCCACCAGTACATTCTCTAAGAGTCCTTCTGGATAAATCACCGATCTGTCGGTTAGCTGAATTGAGATCTTTGTATCATTTAAAGGCTCGTTAGTAATAATTTTGTAAACAAATAGAGGCATTACATTAATAGAGGCGCCAAGGTCACACATGGCTCGTTTTATCCCAACTATACCAATTTTACAGGGTATTACAAACATACCTTGGTCTTTCAGCTTCGGTAGTAACATTCATTGGAAGACAAATGAGACGTGTTCTCCCAAATTCACCTTCTTGACCCTAGTAAGCTTCCTCTTTGTCGTAAAAATATCCTTAAAAAACCGGGCATACCTTGGAACCTTTCGGATAACCTCAAGGAGAGGTATGTTAAGTTCCACCTTCCGAAGTACATCTAGTATTTCCTTTTCCTCATCATGTTTACCCCTTTTAACTAACCTCGATGGAAAAGGTGGTGGCACCTCATAGGGAGATGGCATTGGATCCTTTTGTTCTTTGTCACTCTTCTTCTCTTTTTGGACTGCTTCATCTGATGAAAGATGTGGTGCCACTACTTTACCACTATAAAGAGTGATGGTGCTGACATTCTCCCTTGGGTTTACTTTGGTTTGGGATGAATGTTTACCTTGTGATTCCAAGCGGCCTACGGTTTGAGCTAATTGGCTCATCTGCTTGTCTATCTCTTGTAAGTGGGTTTCCCTACGAATCTGGAATTTTTCCTAGAAAAGTGCTAACCTCTCGACAATTGACTCTAATGATGTCTTCTGTGTTTGTTGTGGTGGTGGAGGTTATCTCACTTGATAACTTTGATTCGGTCTTGAGTTATGAGCATAACTAAAATTCAGATGATCCCTCCATCCTGGGTTATAAGTATTGTCGTATGGATTATAAGCTCTTTAGGGAGGTCCTAGAAAGTTCCCGACTGCATTGACTCGATCCGATGTGTCATCTTGGATTAGTGGACAACCATATGTTGCATGATCAAGTAATGCACATATTCCACACAATCTGTTTGGTCATGTCTTTCTTCCAACAAGAGAGTTGATGACTTCAGTTAATTTGTCTATATTATGTTCAAAAAAAGATGAACTTATCTCATGAACTCTTCGAGGAGGTTCATTAGTTATGCAGAATTATTGGGAATTTACAGCCATTGTGGAAATTAATTCCTAGCCTCACTAGGAGTCATATTCACCAAGGCTCCATTGCTGGCAACATCGATCATCTTCATTTCCAGGGGAGTTAATCCTTCATAAAAGTATTGAAGGAGTGTTTGTTCAGTTAACCCATGTTATGGGCAACTAGAACATAACTTTTATACCTCTCCCAGTAGTCATAGAGTGACTCTCCATCAAGTTGCTTGATTCTAAGTATTCTCCTTTGTAGTTCACTTACTTTCGCCTCAGGGAAAAACCTGTCAAGAAAAAGACTAGTCATTTAAGCCCATGTAGTAAAAGAATTAGGGGGTAGATAAAATAACATCTCCTTAGTTGAATTGGCTAAGGAAAAAAGAAAAGCTCTAAGTTTGATTTGATCCTCGGTTACTCCTTATGGTCTCATGCTGGAGCAGACCATGTGAAATTCCATGAGATGTTTATGTGGATTCTCTTTTGGCATTCCGCGGAATATAGGGAGGAGATGAATAAGGCCAGTTTTTAACTGGTGTGGAGTTTCGCCTCCGGGAAAATTAATGCACAAAGGCTCTTGTTCAGTAGGTGCCGTGACTAACTCTCTGATAGTAGCATCAACCATCAGAATTGGTTATGTTTTAACGAATTCACCTAAATTTGATTCTGATGCTGGATTTGATTGTTGTCTCATTCTTTCCTGAATCGTATGTACGCGAAGTCTCCTAGCTCGGGCTTCAATTTTCGGGTCGTACTCTACTAATAAGCCCGGATTAGTCTATGTCATAAATCAAAAGCAAACAAAATTAGTAACTTTGGTGAAAACCTCGGCAACGACGCCAATTTGACTAATGTGTTGCCACCCTGGATCCCTCTCCAACGACTTCAAACTCTCGAGAGCAGCCCGGGCGGCATACTTTGGTGACATGTTCCCCTAGCCGGGTGATGCCCCTGCTCCTGACATTCCACCGCCTGCCCATGAAAACCTCGAGCCTATCCTAAGGGGTCGGTCGTATGTTGTCTCTGCCGAAGAAACTCTGTACGGGTACTTGTAATTTTTGGATGATGAAATAGTACATTTTGAGTTAGTAAGACATCATCATTTCTGTTTAAGTAAATATATTCCAACTTGAACTTTAGAAACATTGCATTTACGTGAGTCTGTCATGCATATTTTGCTTCCATTGGTTGGACTTTATATCCGATGATTAATTGTGCCACGTTTTATAAACTTGTCTTTGAATTTTACGCTACTTTTAATTTTTCGTCGAATTGTCTTCTTAATGTTAATTCACCCGATGTCGTTACATTCCGACTATGCGAATGAATGTCTATTTCAAAGTTTAATTTTGCTATGGGGTTCGTGAAGGATGTCACGAATCATACGTATTTGATTGCTTTACTTGATATTCCGCAGGACTTCAATACCTATATGTCCTATGAGACACTTACAGGATTGGCTGGTCGTACGTTAAACGCTCGCTCAACTCGAGCTCATCTTATCCACGACTCATTTAGCCTATCATATCGCTTATTTTGACGTTACCAGGTTTACTTATGCTTTTTCTACAGATGCTTTGGATGAGCGATGCTTGGATTTGATGGGCCTACTTGCTGGAACCACGAGCGTACCATTCTTCATTTCACTAGGTGTCCTTACTCCTCGTCACGAGCAAGTTTTTGTTCGTCGTAATGTTCCACAACCTCCACCTACATCACCTCCCCCTGATATGCAGTCTCAATTGGATGAAGTTCACAACTGCCTCTATTCCATTGAGATGAATATTACTAAGATTTTTCCTATCTCCTTCCCAGTGTTTCTCACCACGACCGAGGCTATGGTCGTGGTCGACATTAAATCTTGGGAGTACTCTATTCCTTCTCTAGTAATTTAATTTTCTGTTTGAGGTAAAACGCTTTAAATGAGGGGGAGTAGATTCTAGTTTTAACTTCCCTTTGCTTATCTTTATGTTTTGATGCTAGTATGTGTTGATTGGATTTGATAAAATTTCATTGAATTCATTTGTCTTGTTGAATATTTTTGGAATGCCATGCTTGTTTGGGAACACATATTTGTTTAGGTTAGGATGTTCATGTTAGTGAATAGCATGAATTGTGATCAAGTTAGATTTCTTGTGATACTCCATGATTTTGTTGGTTGAAATGTGCTTAGCTCAATGCATGGCAATTTGGTGAGATTTGAGCCTTTACGAGCATATCATTTTGCTCGCATTTTTTTTGATTGAGTGTGTCGAATTTGGCATCGTTATTCTAGAACCTGCATTCTAAATAATATTGAGATTACACATGAACATGATGTTTAAAAATGATTTAGGCACTTTAGGATTAACTATTCCGTTTTCCCCACTAAAATTGCCTACCCATGCATTTTCCCCTAGTTAACCACTCTTGAGCCTATTCCCTCTTCTTTGTTTTCACCACATTTATAAACCTGAACCTTTTTATTTTATCACTCTTTTCTACCCTTTTCAGGGAAAGTGAATAGTTTAATCGATGTATGCTCCAAAAAAAGAAAAAAAGAAACATCAGCAGTTCGAAAAAAAAGAAGAAAAGAAAAGAAGAAGTTGTTCGAAAAAAGAAAAGAAAAGAGAAAATACATGAGAAGAAAAAATGGAAAACAAAACAACAACAAAGAGAAAAAATCATAGATTTCGAAAAGAAAGTTGTTGTTTGATAGTTTGTCTTTTTATTTTGTTGTGCTTAATGTTTTAATGGAATTGAACTTGTTATTTGTTCATTGCCTTGAATTTTTAGCCTTTTCCCCACCATTACCTAAGCCCATTACAACCAATAAAAGACCCTTTTATTTATGCATCTTGTTCTCATTAGTTGTGGAGATTTGATTTACTTGCAGGCCTATGGTAATATCATGTCGGTTCTAACATTGAGCGTTTCTATACCCCAACCACATTGAATGATTTGAGTAAATCCCGTTAAGGTATTGAGTTATGGGCATTGAGATTAAAGAATGAATGGATGTTACAATTGCATTTAACTTGTTCCGATTGGTGATATGCAATTGATTTATATCTTGACTTTAATAATTCTTGTGGTCTCTACCTTGTTTCATTGAATGTGAAATTTGATAAAGAAAGGTAAATGAAATTTTTGACCGATTTGATTATATCATACTTGAGGTCAAGCATGAGATAAGTGAGGGGGAATTTGATGAGTATTAAGAATCGGTAGTATTTTCTCGTTATTCTTCAATCTTATGGAATTATTGCTGCTGATTTGGTTGTGTTATGCTTGTTTTAGTGCAGGGTCTTATTTTCCAGAATTAGTGGTAAAACAAGCGAATTCTTCATTTTTTTTATTATTTGGTCACGGCTGGAGACATGGCCATGACTCTGTGAATGACACAGTCTGACGTAACAATTTCTAGAAAGTCAAATCAGTTGCAGTTTTCTAGAAGATCTAGTCAGCATGCCTTCTAGAAGATGTACGAGCAGAGTTTCATTAGGAGACTTGTTTAAAGTTTGAATTTAGGAAAAATAATTATATTTAGGATTATTTTATTTTAATTTCTTTTTTTATCTCTAGGTTTTTAGAGGCTATAAATACCCTCTTGGGGTATGCCTAATTTCACAACTCAGGTTACAATCCTCTTTCTTTCTAGTTTTATAAAAGTTCTCTCCTTTATTTTGTTTTTCAAGTTTTTCGATTTTTACTTTATTTTTTTAGCTTTGTTTTAAATATGCTAAGTATGACTTTTGCCATGCTTAGCTAATTTCTCAGAAGCCGAGAGCTGAAGAAATGACTCAATTCCAACGGGAGAATTGAAACAAACCCTTAATAACTTCATAATATCTCTCTCAATCTCTACGCTTATTTTTTTCAAAATCAAATCAATTTTCAAAATCAAAGATTGACTTTGGATAAGAGGTTGTTGCAATTAAATATGTGGGAGGAAGGATCAACTTATGAAAGCACATTCAACTTCCTAGGAACACACTTGGCGAGACAGCTTTGCCAAGAGGGAAATCGGAATTAGAGGCTATTGAAGCAACAATCCAAGTCGGTCACCACGAACTAAAACAATAATTGATCTATGACAATTGATGTTGATTAGATTAGTTTCTGAAGCCGAATCAAAGATTGCCTTGGGTATTCAATATAAAAATAGAGTCGCTGGGATTGCCCTTGTAGACAAAGTAACTGACTGAATCCTGAAGGGAAAATCCAATTCGATGACCTGAAAGAAATTGAGTCAAAGCGAAGGTTGAGGTTGTTTTTACCATATCCATTTACAATCTTTACTCTTCTATTTTTACTTTAGTTTCCTTCATTTATTTAATCTCTTTTACTACTTAATCGTATTTTAAACAAAACTCCCCTACTACTTTTCACCTGGTTAAAACCATTGAAATAGAAATTTGGAATTTTACCACGTCCTAGAGGATCGACACTTATTTCTCTTTACTATGAATTTCTTATTTATTAACTGAGAAGAAGGAATTTTATTTGACATCAAAATGAAAGTTGTCAATGCTCCTGCATCATTTATGGATTTGATGAATTGAGTGTTTTAGCCATATTTGGGCCAGCTCATAGTTGTATTCATTGATGATATTTTGGTCTATTCTAAGACAATGGAAGATTATGACGCTCATCTTCGCATTGTTCTTCAAACTCTTCGGGATAAGAATCTTTATGCCAAGTTGTCAAAGTGTGAATCCTAGTTACCAAAAGTTGCTTTTCATGGCCATGTTATTTCAGCAGAAGGGATAAGAGTAGATCCCAAGAAAGTTCAAACTATTATTGAGTGGAGAATTTCGAAAGTGATTCTAAAGTTCAAAGTTTCTTAGGACTCACTGGTTATTATCGAAGATTTGTAAAAAAAATTCAATGATCGCTTCTCCACTTACCAAACTGCTAAGGAAGGATGTACCATTCGTTTGGACTGATAAATGCCAAGAAAGTTTTGAGACGTTAAAGAAGATTAACAGAAGCTCTAGTATTAGTACAATCAGAATCAGGAAAAGATTATGTGACATATAATGATGCATCTTATAATGGTTTGGGATGCATATTATATTGAGTACAAGTTTGACATCTGTGTGACAGTGGTGCTATTATATGATATTGAGCACGAGTTTGACATTTGTGTGACAATGGTGCTATTATATGATATTGAGCACAAGTTTGATGTATGTGTGACGGTGGTGCTGAAGTACCGAGAATATATTTTATGGTACAAGTCTGACGTCTAAGTGAGGGTGGTGAATGTTTGTATGTAATGATGGTGCAATGCATTCCTTAAAAATGGCATATATATATTGTGTTATGTAGTACTTGTGCATTATAAGTGTATGCTTGTTTGACTCACATACCTTGCATTCTCATTGATTTACTTTGGGCTATGAAATTAATAAAGTGAAAGGCTTATTTGAAATGTTATGTAAAGGAAATAGATTGATCAATCTGAATTAAAATAAAATTCTAATTAAGATCTCTGACTTGACTCAAAATGTTTCATGACGAATCTTCGAATTATAGACAATCTTTTTCACAAGATGTTCTTATATTTCATACTTATGTGGTATTTAATGAGTATGTTTTTATTAATGATTTTATTTTATTTTTATTATTTTTATTAATAGTACTTAATGTATTAATAAGTGTATACTTAGCGTGTGATGATTTTCATGCATAGGTAGAAGTATGAAGTAAAGAACGAGGTTCATTATCAACTTTTTGAAGAAATAGATCTACTCCATATACAATATGATATCTTTTGAATATTGATAATACTAGTTATTACTATTTATTATTGATAGTTTATTATTAGTATTTTAGTGAAAAAGATTTTCAAATATAATGAAATGAAATATTTTATGATTCTTTGATAATAATTGAATAATTTTAGAAAAAAACAAAATTTAATGGTTTTGAAAAAAATGAATATTTTTTTAAATATTATGTGACATCCTAAACTCTTTTACGGGAACGTATACAAGAAATGGGTGTTACACATATGAAGATAGAAAAGAGATAAAGTTTGGCACCACTTTATCTGTTAATGGACGTTAGAATTTGATTGAGTTGCTTCGAGAGTACAAAGATGTGTTTGATTGGTCATATGAGGACATGTTGGGTTTGGATACATAATTGGTGGTACAAAAATTACCAATAAAGATAGAATGTAGACCCATGCAATAAACGATTAGAAGAATGAGACCCAAGATGCTACTAAAAGTTAAAGAGGAAGTAAAGAAGCAATTCGATGTTGGAATCCTTAAGGAGGTCAAATACCCTGAGTGGGCGGCCAGTATTATCCCAGTACCAAAAAAAGATGGGAAAGTTTGTGTTTTGACTGCAGATATCTTAATAGAGCTAGTTCAACAGACAATTTTCCTTTGCCACACATAGACATCCTGGTGGACAATACTATAGGTGATCGCTTGTAAATGTATATGCTAAGGCAAGAAATTATATGCAAGTATACACAATCGAATCAAGTAATATAGGGTAAGTGAGTTATCGTCTCCTCATGGATTGGTCAAATATTTTTAAGCTTTATCACAACCAGAACTAGTTGTCACAAGCTAATTCCTATAATCTTGTCAAACTAGAAAACTATTAGTAATAAAGCAAAACGAGGAAATATTGTAAAATATGGTTGTAGAAAAGTTTGGTCGAGACAAAATAAATATGCAAAACTATCGAATTAAAATAAAGCAAAGACAAACGTTGATTCAAATATATTCAAAACAACCTCACATTTTCAGACTTATCACATAGCATTCATTCTAATCTTTTGTTATGCCAAGCAATTATTCTAAGTCCAGATTGAATTGTTATGACATGCTTAAGATGCCCGACAGGATTACTAAGTATTCTTAGATGGTTGTTATAGCAATACTACTCAGTGTCAACTACAACCCTTGGTTTGTCAGACTGTTTTTGTAGAAATACCTCTAAGCGAAAACTATAATCGTTGTCTATCCTACTCTAGAATATATCCCTTTTAGTCAATTGAAACCCGCTCCTTATCTCTAAGATAGACAAGTTAGAACATCACCATCTCAGATCTATTCCAATGTTCACATAGATCTATCTTAATTCTCTTGAATCTAAGAATCAATATCTAGACAAAAGGCAATCTATCGATGCTCTTATAATGTCAATAAGTGTTTCACCTGGACCCAAGGGAATCTCTCGAAGCTCTTACAGTGTCAAGGCAAAATATTCAAACAATGAACGAAACAGTCATGAGCAAAATCATAATTCATCATTCATAAAGAAAAAAAATTGTTTAGGTAAAACAAATATTAACACCAAGTAAGAGAGTTCATGGTGTTATCGCTTTGCTGCAGTCTGGCAAAGGAGGACACCAAGGAAAGTCGGTTGGTAAGCGGTGGGGAAGCACTGTAGTTGCTCACTCACACTTCAAGTAAAGCTATCCTAAATTCCTTCCCCTTTTTCGTTGGTGGCTATGGATGGGTATTTATAAAGGGAAATCACCTAGGGTTTTGCATAAGTGAAGATTCCCTAGATACCCGTTATTGTCTTATCCAGGCTAAAAAAAGGAAAGGCTGTTGGTTGTTGGCTGTTGTCAGAATCTTGAGGGCTTGTTTTCTCGTAAGGGAAGTCGTACATCTAGCATGTTACATGGGAGATTTCATCATATCCGCTTCAGTATTTCAAGATAAACCTTTCCTTGGCGAGATAAATCTGATCCTCACTTTCTTTAACTTCTCTATTCCATTGGCCCTTACAAATTACGTTGACACGACTAAAATGTTTAATACATGCACAACACACCCTAAAGATAAGGATTATGAATTTACTATACCACTTGGCCCTATTGCACGAGGTCAGACTAAACTTCTTAAAGACAAGCTTCAAATCGCAGTTCAAGCATTCATCCGTAAGGGTCTAATAGTAGCAGATTTACAACAACGTTTTGAAGGGAATCCAGTTGTTATCGGTCAATAAGTCTTCTTGAGATACAACCTTCTATCTCTTATATTTTCAACGGTTCTTGAATCGCATTAATCCGATATCAGGAACTCAAGATATGACCATTTTACTGAAGGCAGTGCATGCAGGAAATCCTATACGGGATAATACGTGATTTTGTAAATATTACGAATTTTTAATATTTATATTGATTATTTGTAATATAATTTAATATAGTATGATAAATTATCTTTTAGGATCATATTTATTATTTTTATTAGGAATTAAGGTTGGGTTAAAACAATATTTTTAGTTATTATTATTTTATTAGGAATTAGAGTTAAAACATGTTTAGTTTATTATTATTTTATTCTCTAGTTATTTAGGACCTTTAGGATTCAGCCCCTATATAAAGGAGGCTTCATTCAACTTTGTAAATAATATTTCTTTGATTAATAATACAACGAGAGTTCTTTTTTGCAAGTGTTGATTGCCTTGTGCCTTTGAAGCTTCTTCTCCTGGAGTTCTTTCAAGTTCTTGTGAGGGAGATTAATCTTCACACTCCAATTTGTCTTTTCATTGTGACTAGGAGGGTTGTTTATAGCCATATTATCGTTTCCTTTTCATTGTGACTAGGAGGGCTCGATAGGACATTATCCATCGATTTTCCACATATCCATCCACGCCATCAATCATCTTTACCGTTCACTTTCATAAGGGAGATATTTTGATTTCTTGGTTATTTTTCTTTATTTTCAATTTCTTTATCTTTTATTTATATTGTTTTAATCTTGTTTCTTATCTTGTTTCCAGCACCAAAAAGAAACCCTAAAGAACCCTAGCTATTACCGCCACCTTTCCCATTCATCCCTTATTGTTCTTCTTCGAGTCTAGAGCTTTTCTAGGTTTGATTCTTCAAGAGCAACATTCATCAATCCGCCACCGCTTCCCTATCAATTTTCTTCCTAAGTAAATTTACTGCACATACACAATCCACACACACCCTTTCTCCTCAGCGGTATCAATCAAACCAAAGAAATTTTTCCAAAGCTAAACTTATCCACCACAAATAAATATAACCTAAATGCAACTAAATGCAACTAATATGTTGTGCATACTTTGTTTAGACGAGAAATAACTTAAGTAAAAATACTAGAAATAGAGTCTTTTTATGGAGTTATCACACCCCCAAACTTAAGTTGTTGCTTGTCCTCAAGTAATGGACAGTAGTTAGAAAAAAATTAAAATTGTCATGGCTAAGCAGTATTAGGTAAATCATGTGGTTTGAAATTTCAGCCCTTAGCAAAAGTTTGGCCTCAACATGTTCAACTATCATATCAATCAAGTGCCTTTACTAGTCAGAATCCCTTGATGTTGTGTGTGTGTGATTGTAATCAGTCTATGCATTAAAGTAATTAGAAAATTTCAAGTAAGTGCTTCTGGTTTGTCAAGGCATCAAAATATTTGTCAGACATAGTTTCCACTCCTAGTTATTCCTCCTAGTTATTTATCAATTTTTTTTGGAGTCAACTCATCACACCTACCCTCCCACACTCTAGGTGAAAGGAAGCATACCTTTCACCCCAAGCTACTCGAGTAGAGTCATCCTGTGACTACTTTCATTCACTCATATGCCTCCGCAACTCTTAGTTTTTATGGAGTTTTCTAATTATGCCATTACATAGAGGAGTGCACCTTTTATTTTTCAAGTTTTAAATACTAGGGAGTTTGACCTTAACCTTAAAATATTTCAATGTCTCAGCAAGCAGAGAGTTCTTTCCTAAAAATTTTACTGATTACCTTAAGTAGAGACAGCCTACAATCGTGTTTATACATTTTCAAAGAATCAGGCCTAGGGTTGGTTCTCCTCTTTCGACAGACTTAAAGATAATTTTGGTCTAGGCAATCAAAATTCATCATTGGGCATCCCTAATCCATTCCAAACAATAGGCTTAACATGCTTATGTCATGACAACCAAATTTTTAGCCAGCTATCATCAATTGCTTTTTAACAAAGTGTGTTACAATACCTCCCAAACATGAGGGATGCATTATCCTCAATGCATGAAAAACTAAACTACATGTTCTATATGAAAATGCTAAAAGGAAAAAATTAAAATACGATCTTACTGTGGTGGTGTGGCTTGAATAGACGTACTCGTTCTATATCGTTTTGGAGTAAGGGGACTTTCTGATCCCGAATCTACAGTTACGATCATTGAGGGTGATGACTGAAGGACACAGCCCGTCCTTCGCTTGATGCCTCGCTTGGTGATGTGGGCTCGTGCTGGTGTTTGTTGGTATTTAGCTGGAGTGGGTTGTGTAGGAACTGGAGCTTAGCTTTAAGCTTTTTCAGGAACTGGCATTGCTTCTCGGAAGGGGTATTGTACTGGTGCTTGCTTGGGTTGAGTCAGGGATGGAGTGAAGTCTTCATCAACAAAGAAGTTGGGTGAAATCTCTTGAGTGCTTTCGGACATAGTGAAGTAGGAGGAGCTGGGGAATTCATCTATATCACCTTGACCTTCCTCTGGTATGGGTGAGAAGTGAGTGGCCAGTGGGAGAACGTCTGTGGGTACCTCTAGGGGAACATTTTGTGTTGGGGCGTTGAATGTGCTACCGCCAACAGTGTGTTTCAGGATGACATCAGGGAAGGGTGATAGATTTTTGTTTGTGATCGGGTTGAAAAAGGCGTTGAGTTGTGCATCCCGTGCCTTGACATACCCAAAGAAGATCTCCATGTCATTCTCTAAACACTTGATCTTCTCACGAATTTCTCGCGTGTACGTAACCACTGCTGCCATTCTTGTCGCGACAACATATTTTGCTCCTATCTCTAGACTTTCATGTGGGGCATTGTCATCAAAGCTCATTAACTCTGGCACTTTCTTCTTAGTAATTCCCTCATTGGATTTGATGACATCCTGAAATGGTTCCTTGAGGACCTTCTTTTTCCTACACAGAGCAATTATCAAGTTAGGAAATAAGAGATTACCTCAGTTTCTTTTGGCGCATTCATGGATTTGCTTAAAGATGAGTTCTCCAATATTGATTGCTCTCCCGTAGATTATCGAATGTAATAACATCAGTCTTTTCACTAGCATGGTCGTGTTATGTGAGGTTTGGCATTAGTTTTCCCTTGAGAAAGTGATTCCACAACTTTACCACCATTTTAAGGGCTCAGCGATCGACCTGTTTCCTTGTTGGCACATTTCCCTCAAATTTAGCCCACCCGAAACAAAGGTCTTCGAGTTCTCCACTGTAAGTCTCTTGGTATGCTTTAGCCACAAACCTCTTATATTGATCCTCCACTTTCCCCAACTTGAAATATCTATTGAGTACTAAAGGGTAAAATCGAAGAAGTTTCCCTCTAACATAAACGATGTGTTGGGATGGGTCTTTTAAATGAGCGTAAAACTCTCTGACCATCGTCGAATCTACAACTTTAGGGTGGTGAGCAAACTTCTCCCAGTTTTGATTTTGAACCACATTCATTACTTCCGGTCTGAATGGTTCTTCGTTTTCTGATGGAAAAACAAAGCCATCCTCCAAATATAGTTGTCATTTTTTGTGGTTCTTATATCGTGCATTGGCTTCGGTTGTCTGGAAATGCTCAAAGCTTGGTGTTAGGGTTGGGTTTTCTTTGATCTGGCCAAGATACTTGTTGGTATAGTGTTTTTCGCAGCGGCAATGGGGGAGATTTGTTGAAGGGAAAAATTTATGTTTGAAGTTGAAAAAAGTGATGCACAATGAGGAAGATTGGATGAAAGTTAGTTTTTTTGGAAAAAGTAATTGGTGGTTTCTTCGAGGCAATTTAGTCAAAACAAGAAGGGAAAATATTTTGCATTGAATGCTCAATATCTGATTGGACGTAAAGTGGGGAAAATATATTTTCCCTCTTTACAATTGTCGTCTAAATTTTTCCCCCGAGGGTTTCTCTTCCTTTCATGCGTAAGTTATCACCCTATACTGCCGCGTGTATTTTGTATGCCTATAATAAAGAAAACAGAAATAAAGTAAAATAAATAAAAAAGTGCATAAAATAACTTAATTTATTTATGTACAAAATTCATATTTTCGTTGCCTAGGCAACGAATTTTGTTCAGGTGAGTAAGGCAAACTCTTGAGCATCATGTGCTGTTGATGTCGGTTTGTCGCGCATGAATGGTGCTCCTTTGTATTCCTTTAGTCTCTTCCGTTCACATTGAAAATACATCCATCATCTCGGTTCTTAATTTCTATTGCTCCATTGTCATGGACTTGATGTACGATGAACGGTTCTGACTATCTTGATTTTAACTTGCTTAGGAATAATTTGAGTCATGAATTATAGAGCAGTACTTGTTGTCCAAAATAAAATTGCCTAGGTAATATTTTTCTATCATGCCATCATTTTGTTTTTTCTTTATATAGGTGGGCATTTTCATAAGTGTAGGCTCTGAATTCATCCACTTCGTTCAGTTCCAAGAGTCTTCTTTCTCCAGCAAGCTGAGCATCCATGTCTAATTTCTTGATGGCCTAGTAAGTTTTATGTACATGTTCCACATGCAAATGGCATTCCTTACCGTAGACAAGTTTGAACGGTGACATTCCTAGCGGTGTCTTAAATGCTGTACGATAGGCCCATAGTGCTTCATCTAGCTTTGGCGACAATCTTTTTGAATTGGGTTGACTACTTTCTCAAGGATCTGTTTGATTTCTTTATTAGAGACTTCAACTTGTCCATTAGTCTTGGGTGATATGTTATACTATCCGATGTCGTACTCCATATCATTTCAGTGCCTTGGCAATTAATTTGTTATCAAAATGTGTGCCTTCATCACTAATGATAGCTCTCGGTGTTCCAAAACATGTGAATATGTTCTTGTGCAAAAACGTCAGCACGATATTGGAATCATTTTTAGGCATTGTGATGGTTTCCACCCATTTGGACACATAATCTACTGCCAAGAGAATGTACAGATCTCCAAAAGATATGGGAAAGGATCCTATGAAATCTATCCCCCAAACGTCAAAAAGTTCAATCCCCAGAATGTTTTGCCATGGCATCTCATGTCTTTTTTATACATTCCCTGTTTATTGGCATCTATCACATGACTTGTAGAATTCGTGTGCATCTTTGAACAAGGTTGGCCAATAGAAACCGGATTGAAGAACCTTCGCCGCTGTTCTCATTCCACCAAAATGTCCTCATACAGTGATGAGTGACATTAAGTAGAATTTCTTTGTTCTCTTCTTCTGGGACACATCTTCTGATTATTTGGTCTCCACATTATTTGAATAGGAACAGTTTATCCCAGTAGTAATGTCGCACATCATGTTGAAACTTTTTTTGGCCTTGGCTAGATAAATCTGGAGGCACAATACCACTAACAAGAAAGTTGAATATGTCAGCAAACCATGGCACAACCGTGACAAATAAAATTTTCTCATCAGAGAAATCCTCTTGAATCTTTGTCATGTCATGATAATTAATTTTGTTATCTAGTACAAACAAATGATTTGCTACATGGTTTTCTGTACCCTTTCTATCCTTGACCTCTAAATCAAATTCTTGTAGTAATAATATCCATCTAATTAGCCTAGACTTTGCATCTTTTTTATTGATCAAATATTTAATTGATGAGTGATTTGCATGCATAATTACTTTAGTGCCTATGAGATATGGCCTAGACTTATCGAATGCAAATACTACTTCAAGAAGTTCTTTTTCAGTGGTGGTATAGTTTACTTGTGCATCATTAAGAGTACGACTAGCATAGTAGATAACATGAAAGAGTTTACTTTTTCATTTCCCTAGCACTGCTCTAACTGCATAATCATTAGCATCGCACATGAGCTCGAAAGGTTTGTTCTAGTCAGGTGGAACAATGATTGGTGCTACTGAACGTTTTTTCTTCAAATCTGTAAAAGGATTCAAACAATCATCATTAAATAAAAATGGTTGATTTTGTTGAAGTAAAAGACACAAGGGATTTGAGATTTGAGAAAAATCTTTTATAAACTGCCTATAGAAGCCTGCATATCCAAGGAAAATGCGTACGGCTCTCACATTGGTAGGTGGAGGTAGGTTTGTGATTACTTCCACCTTGGCTCTATCGACTTCGATGCCTTGACAAGAAATTTTGTGACCTAACAATATTCCCTCGGTTACCATAAAATGACATTTCTCCCAATTTAGTACTAGGTTGCCTTCTTCACATTGTTTCAGTACTTTGGATAAATTGCCGAGACATCGGTTGAAATCGTCGCCTGAGACGGAGAAGTCATCCATAAATATTTCCTTTCATTATTCCACCATATGTGAAAAACTGGCCATCATGCATCTTTGAAAGGTAGTTGGGGCGTTACAAAGCTCGAACTTCATTCGTCTAAATGCATAAGTACCATATGGACATGTGAAAGTAGTCTTCTCTTAATCCTCCGGTGCTATGGCTATTTTATTATATCCTGAATATCCATCAAGTAAGCATTAAAATGTTTTTCCTACTAGCCTATCAAGCATTTGGTCAATAATAGGGAGGAGAAAATGGTCTTTCTTTGTGGCTTTATTGAGCTTCCTGTAATCCATACATATGCGCCATCTCGTGATTGTTCTAGTAGTTAAAAGCTCATCATTTTCATTTTTGACAACGGCACACCACCCTTCTTAGGCACGCATTGTACCGGACTGACCTATGAACTATCAGATATAGGATAAATCACTCCCGCATCCAACCATTTTATGATTTCCTTCATGTCTACCTTCTTAATGATCGAATTGAGTCTTCTTTGTGGTTCCACCGAAGTACTATGGTTGTCTTCTAAATTGATCTTCTGTATGCATATGGTAGGGTTGATTCCCTTCAAGTATGCCATTGTCCATTTGAGAGCCTTTTTGTGTTGTGACGAAATATTTAACAAACTATTCTCCTGTTTGGAGGTTAGATTGGTAGAAATTATCACTGGTAAAGTTTCATCACTACCTAGGTAGGCACATTTCAAATGTGATGGAAAAGTTTTAAGTTCCACTTTAGGTGCATGCAGTAGATATGATTTTGGGGGGTTAACTTCATTAAAATCTAAGTGTTCGAATTTCATACCTGATCTATTATGAATGAAACTAGATTGTTCCTCTGACTCTCCTTCATAATCTGGCTTGGTGTCATTAGAAGTGAACCCATTTAGTGTTTTATTCAGACTGTTGTTGCCAAGGCTATAGTTCTCAGAATTGTCTTCCAAATATATTTCGCCTGGGCCATGATTTTTGTGTTTATGCATCATGGTTATTGAGTAGTGGCACAAAGTATTGTATTCATCTAGCTTTAAAAAATCATCATGGTGAAGAATTGTTTTTTCCTCTTCTTCTATTGAGTCCATGTCTCTAATGCATTGGCATTCTTTTGAATCATCCACATATTTCATGGAGTTGAATACATTGATTGTGACGCTTTGCTCTCCTACCCGCATTGTGAATTCTCCATTTTCTCAATATATTAAGATTCGTCCAGTGGCTAAAAGGGGTCATCTAAGGATGATAGGTGCATTTTCATCAGCTTCGCAGTCCAAGATGAGGAAATCAACTGGAAATACGAATTTTTCTACCTTCACTATGACATCTTCTATTATGCCCTCAGGACGCACATAAGACTGATCAGCTAGCTGTAGGATAACTGTGGTTGGGCAAGCGTTATACCTTTCTAGTTTTAAAAATATGGACTTTGATAAATTTACACTTGACCCTAAGTCAACAAGAGTTCATCCTACAAAGTTATTACCAATTCAACATAGTATTACAAAGTTGCAGGGTATTTTTTGTTTTGGTGGGAGTTTGCTTACTGCGGAGCATATTTCTATTACCGTGGCAACATTTTCTACCTTCATCTTCTTTGTAACGATGTCTTTTGGAAACTTAGCATAGGAAGGCATTTGCTCAATGGCTTCAAGTAAAGGCACTTTGATATACAACTCATCCTGAACATCAACAAATTTCTTGAACTGGATATCATCATTATGTTTCTTTAATTGTTAAGTGAACGGTAGTGGAGGTCTCATGTCATATGCTATTGGTGCTGAAGGATCTCTGGCCTTGGCCATAAATTTCTCATTATCTAGTTGATATTTTTGGAGCCTTCATCCTTTTCCTTATTTTTGGACAATTCATCATTCTCCACATCTTTGGCTTGATCTTCTGGTTGTGTAGTGCCTTGGCGAGAATTGTTCAGCTGTTCTCCCCCAAACTTGTCCTTCTGGTTAACCTGTGTTCCACTCCTTAGTGTAAGTACATTGCACTGCTCCTTTCCATAATGCTTAGTGATTTCGGTATCAGTAGGGAGATTTCCTTGTGGGTCGGAATGTAATGCCATTGCAATTTGACCCACTTGGTTCTCCAATGCTCTCAGGGATGGGCTATGGCTTTGTAAAAGGGTTGCTTGACTTTGCAACAAATTTCCTTGGTTTTTTTACTGTTGATGAGTGCTCGTGCATTAGGGTCTTTGTTGAAGCCATGAAATCTTTTGTCGAAGCCATGAATTCATGCAATGAAACTTCCAAAGAGTTAGAATTGGAATTGGTATTAGAGGAATAAATTGTACCTTTAGTGTTTTCCCAGGGCAACTGATGATGTTGATTCTGAAAATGTTGATGGTTTGAGTTACTATGTTGTGGCCTATTGTAATTCGATTCTTGATTATTATTGTTTCCTTGATTACCCCATGAAGATATTATCTTCAGCCAGGATTTTATGTATTTGAGTACAGGTTATTGTTGCTTTGGTTGTAATTTCCCACAAAATTGGTAGACTCATGGTTTTCTGGACATCACTCTCATGATGGTTGCAGTGACAAAATATGTATGCATTACTGGTTGCCTTGAATTCTCTCACCTCATTATGACGCTGCAAAATTTTCAACATATTAGTTATGGCAGAAAGTTGAGTAGCTACTGAATCCTTACCCTCAATTTCATATACTCCAGAGGCTTTTCTGTCGGTTCCCAACCTTGTAGTTATGAATTGATAGTCGTTATTTTCTATCCTGTCGAGGATATCAAAGGCTTCATCGGGTGATTTGTCAAGTAAGGTGCCATTTACTGAGGCATCTAACATCATTTGAGTAGGTGCATTAACTCCATTGTAAAACATCACTACTTGAGTCCAGTCTCAAATCCGTGGTTTACACACTTGCGAAGTAAACTTTTATACTTACCCCAGTATTCGTACATTGATTCATCATCTCCCTGGTGAAAACTTGCAATATCATTATGAAGCTGTGTATTCATATTGGGTGGATTGTATCGAAGTAGGAAACTTTTCATAAATCCACCCAAGATTCCATTGAGCCTGAAGGAACTCCACTGAGCCAAGCTCTTACTCTATCGCGTAGGGAATAAGGAAAAAGTTTAAGTTTAAGCACATCTTCATGCACACCTAGTTGTCAGAATAAATCACACTTCAAGGAAGGCACGAATATGATGTCTAGCATCCTCATTAGGTGAACCACCAAATTGATCGATGGAATTTAGCATGTTAAACATCACCGGTTTAAGCTCAAAATGGGTTGCTTGTATCTCAGGTGCCACTATGCCTGGATTGAGGTCGTCAACAATTGGGTTCAAGTGATCTCATATTGCTCATGGTCTTGTAACTTCTCTCTGAAGAGTAATTGTTGCATTAGAATCTGCTTGATCTCTCAGATTTTTGCCTTGAAATTGTATTTGGTTCATATACTCTCTAGTCGTTGGTTACGTCGCCTTTGTCTGAATAATTGTTTAATTTCAGGGTCGAATGGTTCCAATGGTTTACTAACAGATCTCAAGGTCATGTAAAGATAAAAACCTATAAAAGAAAATAAAAATTTAAAATAAGTTATACTAAGTAAATATAGGGTGACAAGAAAAACTTGTTATGGTGAAAAATAAAAATTTTGTCAGTTGCCAATCCCCGGTAACGGCGCCCAAAACTTGATCGCTTGTAAATATAAATGTTAAAGCAAGAAATTATGTTCAAGTATACACAATCGAATCAAGTAATATAGGGTAAGTGAGTTATCGTCTCCTCAGAGATTGGTCGAATATTTTTAAGCTTCACCACAACCAGAACTAGTTGTCACAAGCTAATTCCTACAATCTTGTCAAACTAGAAAGCTATTAGTAATAAAGAAAAAATAGGAAATATTATAAAATATGGTTGCAAAAAAATTAGGTCGAGAAAAATAAATATGCAAAACTATCGAATTTAAATAAAGCAAAGACAAATGTTGATTCAAATATATTCAAAACAACCTCACATATTCAGACTTATCACATAGCACTCATGCTAATCTTTTGTTATGCCAAGCAATTATTCTAAGTCCAGAATGAATTGTTATGACATGCTTAAGCTTCTGACATGATTACTAAGTATTCTTAGACGGTTGTTATAGCAATACTACTCAGTGTCAACTACAACCCTTGGTTTGTCAGACTGTTATTGTAGCAATACCTCTCAACATAAACTATAATAATTTTATGTCCTACTCTAGCATCTATCCCTTTTAGTCGATTGAAACCCGCTCCTTATCTCTAGGGTAGACAAGTTAGAACATCATCATCCCGGATCCATTCTATTGTTCACGTAGATCTATCTTAATTTTCTTGAATCTAAGAATCAATATCTAGGAAAAAGGCAATCTCTCGACGCTCTTACAATGTCAAGACGTGTTTCACCTGGACCCAAGGAAATCTCTCGAAGCTCTTACTGTGTCAAGGCAAAATATTCAAACAATGAACAAAACAGTCATGAGCAAAATCATAATTCATCATTCATAAAGCAGAAAATAATTGTTTAGGAAAAATAAAGATTAACACCAAGTAAGACAGTTCATGGTGTTATAAAAAAGTCAACCATTATCATCATTTTAATACAACCCCAAATACGTAAAGAAATTAAGAACAAAGGAAGAACGACTCCTAAAACCAGGTGCTCTGTCGTGACAATTCTGATCAACACCGCGCCTTCCCTAGCGATCAACCTCTCTTGAGGACTGAGCGCCGCTCTGCTACAGTCTGGATAAGGAGGACACTAAGGAAAGTCGGTTGGTAAACGGTGGGGAAGCACTGTAATTGCTCGTTCACACTTCAAGTAAAGCTATCCTAACTTCATTCCCCTTTTTCATTGGTGGCTATGGCTGGGTATTTATAAAGGGAAATCTCCTAGGGTTTTACATAAGTGAAGATTCCCTAGATACTCGTTATTGTCTTGTCCAGGCTAAAAAAGGAAAGGCAGCTGGCTATTGTCAGAATCTTGAGGGCTTGCTTGCATGTAAGGGAATTCGTACAGCTAGCATGTGACATAGGTGATTTCGTCATATCCGCTTCAGCCTTTCAAGATAAACCTTTCCTTGGCGAAATAAATATGCTCCTCACTTTCTTTAACTTCTCTATTCCATTGGCCCTTATAAATTATGTTATCACGACTGAAATGTTCTTCCTAAGTAAATTTCCTGCACATACACAATCCACAGAGACCCTTTCTCCTCAACAGCATCAGTTAAACCAAATAAATTTTTCCAAAGCAAAACTTATCCACCACAAATAAATATAACCTAAATGAAACTAATATATTGTGCATACTTTGTTTAGACGAGCAATAACTTAAGTAAAAAGACTAGAAATAGAGTCTTTTTATGGAGTTATCGGTAGGAAATTTTATGTTTTCGTTCATGGATGGTTTTTCTAGCTACAATCAGATAAAGGTTTGTCTTAAAGATATGGAAAAGACCAGATTTGTCACCATGTGAGGCACATTTTGCTACAAGGTAATGTTGTTTGGGCTGAATAATGCAGGGGCAATATACTAGAGAGCCATGGTAATATTTTTTCACGACATGATGCATGGAGAAATAGAAGTCTATGTCAATGATATGATTTTCAAGGCCAAGACTGATGAAGAACATGTTGAGAATTTGAAGAAGCTCTTCTAGTGGTTGAGAAAATATCAACTAAAAATCAACCTAAGTTAGTGTACCTTCATGGTAACATCTAGTAAGCTCTTTGGGTTTGTAGTGAGCAAAAAGGGGATTGAAATAGACCCAAACAAAATCAAATCCATTCAAAATTTGCCACCACCACAAACACAAAAATAGGTTCAGGGATTTTTGGGGAGATTAAATTACATTACTCGGTTTATCTTGCAATTGACTGAGAAATGTGATCCCATTTTTTGCCTTATTTGAAAAAAATAACTCAAGAGTATGGAGTGAAGTTAAGCTATATTTGTCAAATACTCCTGTCTTAATGCCATCTATCTTAGGCTAGCCATTAATTCTATACTTGTCAGTCTTTAAGAACTCAATGGGGTGTGTATTAGGGTAGCATGACCAATCTGAGAAGAGAGAGAGAGAGAGAATTTTACTACCTCAACAAAAAGTTTATTGATTATGAGGTAATGTACTCACCGATAAAAAAGTTGTGTTGTGCTCTGATTTGAGCTACTCAAAGGCTCAAGGTGTATATGTTGTATCACATCATTTGGTTGATCACCAAATTAGACCCTTTGAAATATGTAATGGGTGTACCAACCTTATCTGGAAGATTGGTTCATTGTCAAATTTTATTGTCAAAGTTTGACATCCAATATGTACATCAGAAAGAAATTAAAGGTAGTGTTACAATAGATTTAATTGCATGTATGGCTTCTGAATATTTGAACCGTTGAATTTTGATTTTCTGGACAAAGATTTGATGGCTATCTCAGTAGAAGAAGTGATTACTTCTACAAATGAGTATTGAAAGTTGAATTTTGATGGTGCTTCAAATGCTTTAGGGCATGTAATTGGGGCAATTTTGGTCTCACCTAGTGGAGATTACTACCCTTTCACCAGTTGACTGAATTTTGATTGGACAAACAACATGGCTGAATAGGGAGCTTGTGTTCTGCGTCTCAGAGTTTTCATTAAGCGCAAAATAAAAAACATTCAAAATATATGGAGATTCAGCCCTAGTAATTTATCAACTCAGAGGTGAGTGGAAAACAAAAGATCCTGAACTGGTGGAATACAGTAAATTGGTTATGGAACTTATCGAAGAATTTGAATAAATGACATTCACTTACCTCCCTATAGAAGAAACTCAAATGGTAGATGCCCTAGACACTTTGGTAACAACATTCAAAGTAAATGAACATTCAAATATGATGCCTATTGAGATATAGCTTATTAGTCTCCAGCTCATTTATATAGCATCAAAAAATAATATGAAAATTCATGGTTTTATATATCTTGCAATACATCAGATAACAAAGTTATCATGAGCAGGCAACTGAGAATGAAAAAAGAACTATTAGAAGGATGGTTGATGTGTATGTGCTTGATGGTGAGATCTTGTATAAAAAAAAGACAAGATCATGTTCAATTGAGGTGTGTGGATGATAAGGAAGCTAAAACAATCATCGATGTGGTGCATGAGGGAGTGTGTGGTACCCATGCCAATGCACATGCAATGGATAGACAAATAATGAGGTTTGGGTATTATTGGCCAATAATAGACACTAATTGCATCAATTATACCAGAAAATTTCATAAGTACCAGATTTATGGAGACAAAATCCATACCCCTCCACACTTATTACACGTGATGACATCTCCATGGTTATTCTCTATGTGGGGCATGGATGTCATTGCACAAATTACACCCAAGGCTTCAAATGGTCATCGTTTCATCTTGGTAGCAATAGAATACTTCATTAAATGGGTAGAGGCGACTTCTTATGCCAATGTTACTCATTCTACAGTCTGCAAGTTCTTAAAGAGGGAGATCATTTGTCAATATGGTTTTCCAGAAAGAATCATCTCTAACAATGCCTTAAACCTAAACAATAAAATGATGGAATTAGTCTATGAGTAATTCAAGATAAAGCATCACAATTCCTCCACTTATCGCCCAAAGATTAATGAGGTAGTAGAGGAAGCTAATAAGAACATCAAAAGGCTTATAGAAAAGATGATTGAGACTTGTAAATATTGGCACAAGAAATTACCATTTTCGTTGTTTTCTTATCGAACTTCAGTACAAATGTCAACTGGGGAAACTCTGTTTTCTTTAGCCTATGAATGGAAGCCATAGTCGTGAAGAAGGCCTTTTCTGGTGGAGCTTTAATTCGTACTGAAATGGACGAACCATGGTTACCTAATCCAGTGAACTCTGATACTATCAATAAGTATTTTGCCTGAAGAATAAGAAAAAATGATAACTAAAATGAAAACCCAAAAAGGGCAATTTGGATATAAGAGTAGAGGTAAAAATAATGAAATGAAAAAGGATAGGAAAAATAAATAAAAGGTGGGTTCAATATGAAAATCCGTAAAGGGCGTCTTGAAACTAAAGGGGTCTCAAGTTGAAAACATGCAAAGGGCAACTTGAGTTTAGTTTAAGTTTAGGATTTCTGCATGTTGGAGGTCCTGAATTGATGGTAAAGTTGAAAAGGGTTCTGGTCTGAATGACAACATCAAATGGTAATCAAAGTTGGGACTGGAGAGTGAAAAGTCCTTATTGAAACAACTAAAAAATACATTGAATGTAGATGAGATTTAATACTGGAAATTTGGTAATCTAGAATGAAGTTCACACCCTTACGCATTATCATAAATCTCAATAACTCTTTAATATAAGCAACACTTGAGTCATTATGCGACATGTCAATTCAAAAGCATCCTTACTCTTGATATCTAGGGGCACCTACTTCATTTTCTTTTATTTTTTCAGTTAAAAGTTTTCCATGAATTTACCCAAAAGCTCTTTACATTTATATAACTAAAAAAATGAGGTATTTTTCTTGTTAACATTCTTTTGCAAGCATCTTACATTGAAATTTAATGCATGTAGTTTAACTTGAAAACATAAGATTATCTTGTATTATTATACAAAAAGTTTTGAAAACTGCAGGCTTGCATGGTGATGGGATACAGGAAATTAAAACCTTGGGTTTGGACAAAACTTTATTTGTTCATATAATCATGTACATGTGATTTTAAGCATCAATCATGCTTGGAAACGATTCTACAACCTCCAAAACGTTAAAATCCTTAATCAATTCCATAAACCCTAATGTGAACATAAACCCTAGAATTTTGGATCTTTGAACACAAACAGAATTAGCAAGCAATAATGTACCAAATGATAGTGTTTTTCAAATAGAACAATTTTCTATTTCACGTCATGATCTGAAAACCAAAGGAAATCACTCAAAAATGAAAAATAAAATTTATACTACCTTGGTATGAAGGAGCACGAAATGTTGGCTGAAAATGACTTAGTTTCATGAAATTTTGGTTAATTTCATGTTAATTTAGCCTTTATTTACACTTAAATGAATAAAATATTCATTTAATGAGAAATGTCCATTTTACCCTTAATGAAACTTGATATTTACCTTCATACCAAGTCACATAAACCTTATCATCTTCCAAAGTCAAAGATGGATAAAATATTTTTCCCTTTACAACTTTGCCCATGCTAATTTCCAAAAATTTGAATCTTGCCATTTTCATCCAAAGTTCCAAATTGAACATAGAAATAAATTCTCAAATCCAATGCTCCATATTATTTTCCATCATTATAAAATGTGAAAAAATATTTTTAATCCTAATTTATCATCCTTCAAATTTTCTAAAAGTTTCTCTTCGATTCGATCTACCGAATTTTTTATCAGACTTTAACACTTTCTAGTTTTTTAACACATTTCCAGATCAATAATTTGATTTCAATAAAAAAAACCTCACTTTCAAACGTAAACCATCCATTTATGGAATAAAAAATATTTTTTTGGAAAATTACCACTTAGATCCCTAAAATTTTCCCAATTTTCTAGTCATACAATTTTTAAAAATTGCATTTTAGTCACTAAAATTCCACTGTTTGGTCAAATCTGAAAAATTACAATGTTCTGAATAAAATTTATCTGATCTTAAATATGGAAATAATATTTCAACCACTTTCTAACATCCTTCAAATTTTCATAAAATTCTGGTTCAATCCGATTATTTGATTTCAATACTAAACTTTATCGCTTTATAGCTTTTTACACAAATCACGTAATGAATATTTAATTACCACAAAAATCCTTGTTTTAGGTCAAACTGTTCATTTACGAGCTAAAATCTATAACTTTTCAAAATTATATTTTGGTCCCTAAACTTTTACAAAGTTTATACTTTAGCCTTAAAACTTTTAAAACTTACATTTTAGTCACTAGTTAAAATTTGGAGTATTACAATTCCTCCCCTTAAAGAATATTCATCCTTGAATTTTCTATTCGTATCTTCATACCTGAAGTAAAGAGATAAGGAAAATGTCTTTTCGTGTCTTTGTCTCGTTCTCAAGTAGCTTCCTTTACTTTATGATTTCACTAAAGAACTTTCACCAGTAAAATCGTCTTATTTCTCAGTTTTTTTGTCTCCATAAACTAAAATTTTTACTGGTTTCTCTTTATATTACAAATTTGACTGAATCTCGATTCTCTCTGTGTAATCACATGTAAAATATTCAATATATACTTTCGAATGAGCTATACATGAAGCACATTATAAATCTCATACATTTCAAGAGATAATGCTAACTGATAAATTACTGGACTAACTCTCTTTATAATCTCATATAACTGATAAATCTTGGACTTTACTTTCTTTTATGCTAAAATCTCAGAATCCTTTTCTAAAGTAAAACTTTGAGAAATACTTTATCACCTCTTTGATATTCGATTTCATTTCTTTTCTTTTTTTTCGATCCTTTCTGAATATCTTTTATATTTTTTTTGGAAATATCTTTAATCAAATCTGACAATATAGGTCTCAACATCAACTCTACAACAAGTACACCATCATTTTTCCTTAAAATCAAGTATTTAAAGCTTTCAAAGCAGAAAATATCTTTTGACTAAATGTGTCAACTACCATATTAACCTTCCCAATATCATAATCAATAATCGTATCCATCTTTTAGAAGTTCGATCTATATCTTTTATCTTAGATCTAATTCTTTCTAAATAAGCAAATACTTCAAACCTTTATAATATGTTTAAATATAACATAGTTCGCCATATAGATAGTGGTGCCATATTTTCCAAGTAAACACCACAACTATTAACTCTAAATTCTAAGTTAAATAATTTTGTTCATGAATCTTTAGCTATCTCGATGTATAAACTATCACTATACCTTCTTGCATCAAGACACATCCCAAACCATTAAGGAACACATCATTTCAATTCACATACTCTTTACCTGATTCTGATTGCACTAAAACTGATGTTTTTGTCAATTTTCTTAAGTATATTGAAGTTTTCTTGTATTTTTTAGTCCAAACAATTGGTAAATCATTTCTAAGCAACTTTGTAAACAGAGAAGTAATCATCGAAAAATTATTCATAAATCCCTGATAATCGCCAGTTAATCCTAAGAAATTACGAACTTCAAATACATTCTTTGGGTTTTCCATTCTATTATAACTTGTACTTTCTTGGAATCTACTCAGATTCCCTCTACTGAAATCACGGGGCCAAGGAAACAAATTTCTGACAACAAGAATTCGTATTTTGACAACTTAACATACAACTTTTAATACTGTAATGTTTGAAGTAAAATTACGAAGATGTCGGTCGTGCTCCTTTTTAATCTTAGAATAAATCAAAATATCATCTATGAACACGAACACGAAGTAATCTATTTACAACTAGAGCATTTGATTCATTAAATCTATAAATATTGCTGGAACATTAATTGGTCCAGATGGCATCACTACAAACTCATAATATCTATATCGGGTTCTGGAATTCATCTTCAAAATATCTTACACTGTAATTTTTAACTAGTAATACTCTGATTGAATATCAATATTCGAAAATTATGATGTACCTTTGAGTTGATTGAATAGATCATCGATCCTTGAAAGATGGTAATTATTTCTTTCTGTCACATTATTTAGTTGACGACAATCTATATATAGCCACATCTATTCTTTTTTTTACCAAAGAGTACTAGTATACCACATGGAGATACTTTCGGTATGATAAAATTGAAGTCAAATAGCTCATATAGTTGTACCTTTAACTCTCTGAAATCTACCAAAGCTATCTGATATGGGACTATCAAAATGAGCATTGTACCCAGAAAATATAAAGTTTAAACTCCACTTCTTTGATTAGGAGGTAATCCAGATAATTCATCGGGGTTACATCTAGAATTTCCCAAACTATCATAATATCCTCTAAGTTAACTTAATTTGTTAAACTACCAATTTCTCTTAGCATGATGATCTCAAATACATCAAATGGAAATTCCATTAGATTTTCTGGAAATATCATTCCTTGAATTTTATAAGAAAATTCCTACTTATCTGTTTTATTCTAACGGTAAGACCCAACATTTTTTGTTACTATAAATGAATTATAAGAAAATATTTGTTTAAGGTAATTCTTTTATTAACACAACTTATTCATAAATTCTATTCTCAACAATTAAATTACTACTCTATCACTTGGAGTCATTCTTCATATACTTTCTCATTAATATAATCTTGCTCTAGTTGCCATATAGTGAAATCCTTCAAGTCCTTCAAATCAACAACTACTCTTTTTCAATCTCATTTTAGATATTTTCGAAGAATAACATAATTATCATATGCTTCACTAAAACTTAACGTTCTTTAAACTTTAATAGACAATTTACTTACCTATAGACATTTCAAAATCATTGGTAATTTCAACGTCTCTTTAATTTCGATTTCTCTTATATACTTTTTTAAACTTTTTAATATTTTCCTCTAACACAACTACCTTATTAAACACTGGGTATATCTCCTAAGAATAGAGGAAAATCTTTGACATCTAACCTTACTAGGGTGAGATGCTAAAGTCTCCGTGAATCCAATTGAATTCGTTTTTTCTTAATTCTATTTTTAATACTATATACATTATTACACTGGTTCTTAACTCTCTAATACATACATTTTCATATTACATTAATGAGGAGAAGCATCATCAATAAAATTATAAAACATACCAGATCAGAAATTTTGATATCCTAGTGGCATATACATATTTCTAACATAACATAAGCTCGGTTCAAGCCGATAATCGATTAAACATGCTACTTTCATACCAATAAATGTAACATCCATAGCCCATATATATCTCGTAATACAGCCATAAATGTCAAATCAACTCAACTGACATTTGTTGAGCTTAAATGCTTAAAATTTTTGTTTAATTTAATAATTTCCTTTTTAACTTTAAAATTTGTTTCCCTAATCATATAAATTTATAAAATAATGTTTGATTATTGAAAACTAATTTGATTTCAGTTAGTAATTAGGCAGTCCAATGTTGTTTCATATCCAAATACAACTGCCTAATACTGCTTGATTTTAAACCATTTAAAATATAACATTCATACTATTCACTCATAAATACGATTAATACTAAAATTAGACAAAACAAAGAAAATAATCCTAATTACTATTACAAACCCTTTTTAAAAAAATCTGACAAAGCAACCCAAAAGATATAATGTACATGTCATTAATAAGTCAAAGTTAGGATGTCTTACTAATAATGTCGGTAGGTTTGATTTTCCATAAGATGCTGATAAGCTCCTCACTTCACGACATCTATTTTATTCGAACCTACGCATGAAATTTATCACGATCTAAGTAAAACTTAGTGAGGCATAAATATAAATGAAGTGATATAAAACCATAAATTTCATAAAATATAAGAAATAAACTGTAATTTAAATAAAAACATTAAACCTCCAACCATGCTAGCCAAGCAGTTTTTCCTTCTGAAAACCTGTAAATCATCATCTCATGATTTTATCAAAAATCATGTAAGCCGTATAAAATATCATAAATAACTTTTTTTCTTTTTATTCGAACATATTTCCTAACTTTCTATTATATTCTATGTTCTTTTCTTTTATATACTGTCATAACTTTCATAGTTATTGTTATAACTCAATGTATATGTAAGATAATATAAGGTACGAGAGTTTAAGGTATGCACTAGGAACAACACGTGTCGAATCATAATTGAAACTGTGATATGATAAACGTCATTGAAATCATAACCTAAGCACCAACAGTGTTGAACATTGGTACATGAATATACCAAAGTTAAACTGATAATTGATAAGTGATAACTGAAAATACTCACTAAATGGCATGCCAAATGTACCTATGAATCTCAATGCAACATACAATGGGCTTATATGTATCATCATAGAATCATTTATTAATTTGTGTCTGTTAATTGTACAATATCTGATATTTGTAAATATCTTATAATTGTAATCATTTGATATATGTAAATATCTGGTAACTGAAAATCATCTTATAAATGTAAACATTTAGAATTAATCATCATAAATATCATACTTGGGTAGTTCATACCCAAAATCATTCATAGAACTTGATGAAAAACTTTATAGAAATATTCCATACTGAAAATTTATAAATTATACTGGAAAAAAATGAGGTTAACTTATCGCAAGTCGTCCTCGACTATAATAATCAAATAAATAAACTGCACTCACTTGTACACTTTATTTATTTATTTATTTATTTTTTAATCAATGTATAAGCCTCACTAAGCTTTATATATAAATCCTTTGCCTTCCACTACTTTGAATACACAATTTATCAAAATTTCATATTCTGACAGTTTGCACTACCTTCAAACAAATATTATTATGTATTAATTTATATACTAAAAAACTATTTTGTTTTCACCAATGAAAATAGACTCGAATAAGAATCTAACCATGTAAGGCACTCTATCTAGTTTCACTTGTAAAATTTATAGCAAATTTTCAAAGTTAACTGAAAAAAGTTGTTTCGTGTAGAATCTGTTGCCCTATTTTATGACATATCGACTATTAAAAATTCATATCTTTTTGTGTAGCCATCGAAATCATTTCCATTTATTCTAAATGAAAGTAGGCTGATATAAGAATTTAATGATATAATATTCATTTTTCAATTACATTTTTAGAATTTCTAGTGGTTTTCTAAACTTTCTGTTCAGAACATAATGTCTAAGCAGATTTCACTAATTTGCATCCTTACCTTATTCACTAAATCTATAAGCTTACCAATTGAACAATATAGGCTTTAAGTACACTTCTCATCCACTAGGAGTCACTTCTTGACGTAAATCTGACTCTGGTTCATCGCAAGCCAATGCTTGTTACGATAACATAAATACAAGTTAAATGCACTCATTTGGCCTCCTTAGCTTGGAATATTCCTTAGAATTTCTTTTTTCATCCTTAAGCTTCTCCTTAGCTTTAATAATATTTGATCTTGATTTCAAGCACTCAATCTAAATAAGCATCATTACCAAACATATACAAATTCAAACCAAATGTTAGAATCATACTAACATAGGCATACTTTGGAAAATAAATTCCTAACAAATTTTCCGATGCTCATTCTATATGATTTCCATGTCACAACATAAATGTTGACCTTAATACTTCTAATTGGACACTCAGGTTTATTTTTATCCCAACTTCACATAACATTTTCATTTAAGCTCCCAACCTTTCCATATTTGTGATTTACACTTCATCTTTTACAAGCTTTCCAAAATAATCCAATTTCACATCCTAACTTCAATTCCAACGCTCAAACATTAATTTCAAGCATAGTACGTCAACTATTGAACAATTACACAACAATCCAAAAATTTTCCAAAATTTCCAATTTGGTCCCCTAGCTTTTCAAAAATTAAAGAATGCTCCCCAAATTTCCTATATTTTTTCTCATTATCTATAGTCAAGGTCGAATGCTTTGTATGTTCAAAATTAGGGTTTTCATTATTTTACTCAATTTTTATTCGTTTCAAGCATGAAATCAACTTTGATTCAACCTTATAAAATATCTACAATCAAAGGCCCAACTTAATTTCATAAAAACACATCTTTCCCCTACAACTAGTGTTTGGCCGAAACATTATTTGTTTATATAACCATGTACAAGCGATTTTAATCATCAATCATGCTTGGAAATGATTCTACAACCTCCAAAATGTCAAAATCCTTCATCAATTGAATAAGCACTAATGTGAAAATAAACCCTAGAATTTGGTATCTTTTAACACAAACCAAATTAGTAAGCAAAAATGGTGCCAAATGATAACTTTTTTCGAATAGAACAATTTTCAATTTCACGGCATGATCCAAAAACCAAAGGAAATTGCTCAAAAGTGAAAAATAAAATTTATCTTACCTTGGTATAAAGAAGGATCATGAAATGTTGGCCGAAAATGGCTTGGTTTCATGAAATTTTGGTTAATTTCATGTTAATTTAGCCATTATTTAAGTTTAAATGATTAAAATATTTATTAAATGAGAAATGTCCATTTTACCCTTAATGAAACATGATATTTACCTTAATACCAAGACACATAAACCTTATCATCTTCCAAAGTCAAAGGTTGACAAAATAATTTTCCCTTTACAACTTTGGTCATGCCATTTTCCAAAAATTTCAATCTTGGCATTTTTCATCCAACGATCCAAATTAAACATGGAAATAAATTCTCAAATCCAATGCTCCATATTATTTTCCATCATTCTAAAATGTGGAAATAATATTTTTAATCCTAATTTATCATCCTTCAAATTTTCTATAAGTTTCTAGTCAATCTGACTTATCGAATTTTTTACCGAACTTTAACACTTTATAGTTTTTTAACATAATTTCCATATCAAGAATCTGATTTCAATAAAACCCCATTTTCAAGAGTAAACTATCCATTTATGGAATAAAAATTCTTTTTGGTAAAATTAACACTTAGGGGACTGAAGTTTTCCTAATTTTCTAGTCATGTAATTTTCAAAAATTACATTTTAGTCACTAAAATTCCATTGTTTGGTCAAATCTGAAAAGTTACACTGTTCTTAGCCAAATTTCTCTAATTTAAAATATGGAAATAATATTTCCAACCATTTTCTAACATCTTTCAAATTTTCATAAAATTCTGGTTCGATCCGATTATCCGATTTCAATACCACAATTTATCGCTTTAGAGCTTTTAACACAAATCTCGTACTGAAAATCCGATTCCCACAAAAATCATTGTTTTAGACCAAACTGTTCATTTACTAGGTCAATTCTATAACTTTTCAAAATTATATTTTTGTTCCCTAGACTTTTACAAAGTTTATAATTTAGCCCTTAAACTTTCAAAAATTACATTTTAGTCACTAGTCAAAATTTGGGATATTCCATGGTATGACCTAGGTTATTGTACATCCGAATAGCGTAGTGAAGTCGATGCTATATAGATTTCTCAGAATGATTCCTTTTTGTGAGGTGTGTTCATTGTGTGCTATATACCTGTTTAAATATCTTATTGAAATACCATGTGCACATGATTATTTCCTGTGATTTGAAATGTGTTGTTTTCTTTAATTTGAATACCATAGGATTTATCTTATTTAAGCATGACTCTTGATTTACTGTATTTTAAATCATGCTTACCTGAAACACTTTCTGATTATTGTTTTTACTGATAAATAAATATTTGTATGAACTCTGATTTCCTGCTACAACTGTTTACTATCTGAAAACTATTTTTCTTTGGGGTACTCTGGATCTGGTATAAAGTCTCTACAAGTTTATCTTGGGTCAAGCTGGTAATTTCTTATGAACCTAAGGCGACCCTTAGGTGGGCTCCTAGGCACAATGAGCCTAGTGGTAAGACCTTATGGACCCTAAGGTACACCTTGGCTCCTTTACTTTGTGCATTGGGTAAGTCCTTACGGGCTTGAGGGGACACCCCTCAGATGGGCTCCTAAGCTTTGGCTAGGGTAGGACTTTATGGACCCAAGGTACTCCCTTAGGTTGGCTCCTATGCACTTTGGGCCTTTGGTAAGTCCTTATGAATGTAGTTATGGGGAACTGCATTTGGTGTACATTTGGAGGGTAAATTCATATTTTAAACTAAAAACTCTATTGTCAATCTCATAACTTTGATAATGAACTGATTTGAAACTAAATTGTATGTTTTTTTATTATGCTCTGTTAGAACACACTAAGCTCCCTAGCTCACTTCCCTAAACTTTTCCCTTTCAGATACTTTTGGATAGGCACCCCGTACCTGGAACATGGAGGATCAACACATTTCGTATAATATATTTTGTTGTAATGTTTTTATCTTGCGAACTACATTTATTTTCGGTGACATGTGCCTATATTTTGATATACTAGTTTGTCACATACTTTTATAATATTACTAATGCATTATTTACTTCGGTATTGATTATGAAATATTTTATTTTACTTAGTCTCTTATGAATTTATATTACTCAATTTGAACTTTATTATTATTAACTATGTTTTTAAAGATGTTTGTTCATGATATGATTTTAATTTATCAAAAAATGTTTTGGAAAATTGTATTGTAAACCGCTAGTTCTAGTCGTAACGTATAGGTTGGGTCTAAGTGGTTACATTTAGTTTGTATCAAAGTTTTTTGTTTTTTAAACCTCAGACTACGGATGATTCCAACATAAAAATATGATTTTAAAATGTTTTACAAAATCAATTGTGAAGGCCATGTCACCAATTTTTTATAAGTTTAATAGTGTATGGGACTCCAAGTTCTAAATATAACCATAGGTTTTACCATTTTATAGTGAACTCAAGATTCACCAAGATGAGCGCTAGGCGAGGTCGTCGACATGGCCGTGGGCGAGGTCGAGCGACTAGATTATTTGACCCGATAGATGAGACACATGCGGACCCTCTGCCTCCAATAGATTATTCTTCTCTTACAACCCCAATAGATCCGCCACCTGTCCTTGGTATAGTTTTGACTAGCACAGTTAGAGGAACGAGGATTTCTAAGACCGAATTATGAGGGTTGTATTAGACGAGAATCTCAGTAAGCAGTTTCTCCAGTTGATTCAATGAGCAATTTGAACTATAGGCGTTGCACCTGAAGTCCCCATTTCTTAGACCCTTACAGCTAATGAAGTAAGGACGTTTGGAGGCCCTACTGGTAGAGCTCCAACTAAGGTTGAGGATTAACTTTGTGATGCCAAGTGACGTATGGATAAGTTAGGTTTAGATCCGCAACGGAGATATTTGGGAGTTGTCTCTATGTTGAATGAGAATGCCCACACCTAGAGAGAGTCTGTTGTGAGCATTGTTTTGACTGATCATCTGACATGGGATTTCTTTAAAGAATATTTTAGGAGCCATTTTCTAGGAGAGCGTTGTCTGGCGCAGAGATGACAACACTTTCAGGACCTGGTTCAGGGTGATATGATCGTATCTGAGTATGAGATTGAGTTTTTAAATTTGTTGAAGTATGGTTCTAGGCTGGTTACTACTGAGAGGGATATGTTCCGTAAGTTTTCTCAGGGACTTAGATACGAGTTATGTCGATAGGTGGCAACTCATCAGGATGAGGTGTTTTATGTTGTAGTTGGGAGAGTAAAAGACATTGAGGAAGTTAAGGCATTAGTTCATGATAGAGATAGAGTAGACTGAAAATGATCTAGGAGATCTTTTGGTCAGTCTAATAGAGTATACCGAAAGTAATCTATCAGAGCTTTTGGTCAATTTGAGTCTTCTACATGCCTTGATATGAGGACTCGTATTATTGTCCATCAAAAGAGTAATACTAGTTCGAGGACTGTGTGAACTCCACCTCTAGCAGATAGTCGATGCGATTCTTCAGGTTTCTCTATGATACCGAGTTGTGAGCACTATGGAAATCGAGACGGGGGAGAGTGTCGTAAGAATATGGGTACTTGTCATCATTGTGGTTCTAGCAAGCACTTTCTGAGGAATTGTTCACATCCAGCATATTTCGAATATACACTCGCTTATAATAGATCTTTTCTAAACTCCTTTAGTATATTTCGTTTCTTCAAAGGTCAGTTTGGTATAACTTTTGAAAAATAATTTTAAAAGTTTTGTAAAAAAAGAGTACTTTTAAAAGTATTTTTAAAAAATACAATTTAAAATTTAATTGTTTGATTTTTGTTGACATCGTTTTTCGCCCGAGCAGGGAAAAGACTGATACCGACTCGGGGGTTTACTCTTTGAAAAGTGTTTTGAAATGTGAGGATTCGCTACCAATCATTTAAGGTGCGATTGGGACACCATTAAAATCGAGTGATTTTAATAAAATGTTTTATTTTTTTATCAAAATAACAAGTTTAAGGTCTTTGAAAATCCAGAAATAGGTTTGATAGTCAGTTACGCGCGAGGAAGGATTAAAACCCCCCAAAAGCGCCCAAAAAATTGATACATAGTTGATTACCCTATGTTCAAAATTGGAAATTTTAAGTTTGAACTTTATTTAATTTGAAAATCATTATAGATGCAAAGTTGAAAAAGGTATTCGTTTATCGAGACCAGTAGCGTTCACTTCCAAGCATAAATGCGACAGATCAACTATTGTCTATAATAACCAAATATTGTCTCGTTTTTAGAAATCGTGATATGGTATTTGAAAAGGATGTCGAGCAATTTCAGGAATCACCAGTAGTCACCCCCTGACTATACTTGCGGGAGATATACTAGTAATTCCCTAATAAGTGAACATTGCCTTAGGTTTGAAAATAAAATTCAATCAAACAAAATTTTATTCATCTTAATTAAGCCAATGGTAAATTAAGGCTTTTCTAGCTTAAAGTGTCAAATTATGAAAATTCAAGAACCTAGAGGCATAAACCTAGAAGTGTAGGTTCTAATATTAACCCTATTTGATTTTTAAACCAACAATTAAATCAAATAATCGAGATGGTCCCTCAAGCATTTAGGCAAGGGTTAACTCAAATTATTCCCTAAATTAAAGGACTAATTTGAAATCTAACTAAAAGTGGAGGCTATATTTAACCTATTTAATTATGTTGATATTAAGGATCTAATCGAAATTTGGGGACTAAAAGGTCAAGATCTAAAAATATCGATTTCTTAAAGATCTAAATGCTTAGGACCTAAATTAGTAATTTCTAAAGTTGGGGACTAAATCTAAACTAAAAACTTAATTATTATCTAAATTATTAAACCTAAAGTATTTTTCTGAAAGAATTATTTATTAATAAATTTTAAAAGTTGAGCAATATATTCGAGTAATCAGGTAACTTATATGAAAACTCGACTCGAATTGCTCCCTAATTAAATAAAAGTATCATCCTAATTTCTAATTTCGATTTGAATGTTAATCTAATATAAGAAACTAAATCTAAGGATTAAACTATGAGATAATCAAAACAATTAAAAAACCTAATTTAAAAAAATAAAGTAAAAATAATAAAAAATAAAATAAACAGTAAAAACAAAATAAAATAAACACAAGTACAAGGACCTAATTACATAAAATAAAATAAAAGTTACTAAAATGTAGGAAAATAAAAGTTAGTAGTTAAATAAAAAATAAATAGTGACCACAATGCAAAAATTAAAGTAATAGTAGCTAAATCAGAAATTAACAGTGACTAAATTAAAATAAAACAAAATAGAGGGAAAGTTTAGGAGACTTAAAACGAAATTATACCAAAAATTATAAATGATAAACAGGAAAGTGAAAATTATAAAAAGGTCCATTTCAGTGACCATTTTGTAAAAACATGGGAAAGTTTGGAGGACTTAAAATATGATTTACTATAAAATTTTTCTATAAATACAAATATTTCTTTTTTTACAATTTCAGTTTTTTTTAAAATTTTGTTAGAGATAGAGGGTCTCCCTCTCTCTAGAAATCCGGTTGCCGCGTCGCCAAAGTCTCGGGTGGCCGTTGGCCACTAAATTTTCAGGTTTTGCTTGTCTCGTCACGATGGTCATGGATATGGGCTCCGTTTTGCGAGAATCGACCCCAAGCTCCACAAAAATGACCGAGAGCCCCTCGACTTCCACTTTCCAAATCTCCGTCGTCTGTCATTGGATCGTCATCGTTCCGGGGGTATGTTGCTCACCAAAGGCTCATCTCCCTCTTGACTACTCGGATCTATAAACGGAGGTCCCTTCCACTTGCGAAGCTCCGACCGAACATAAGATTCTTTTCCTTTTTCCCAATTTCTTTTTTTTCTTTATGTTTTTTCTCATCTATCGAACTAGAAAAAATAAAAATAAAAAGGCTATAGTTTCATGTTAGTTTAGAAACCCAAAGAATATGGTTGCTTGGAATATTTTTCTTTTATTGCTTTTAAATTTCGAAGGGAGATCCCATTACATTTTTCTTGTTGGAACTTTTATATAACCCAGTTTCATCAATAAACAAAAACAAAAAAAAAATTATAGAGTATGGAGATGGCAGAGAGTTGGGATCAGATGGAGTTGGTGGTGGCTTGCATTGAGTAGTAGTTGAGTTGGTGGTACAGTGATCGGCAGGGACTGGGATCAGTGCAGTAGTGAGTGGCAGGGTATGGCTTCTCACATTTTAAATTAATTTGTTTTGGGATAAAATTAGTGATTACAACTGCCCCTCTTTGCTCATTGTGTGAAACGAGAATGGATCGAGGAGATAAAGCCCCAATGTTTTCCAGCTTGGGCATCTGATAATTATCATCTCCAAGTTCATCTAATCAAGATTTCTCCACTTGAAATGCTCATCCCTTGAGTGAGGCGTCGCTGATTCGAAAAGTCATGAATCGAGCAAAGGCAACATGCTCTACTTTAAGAATTCTCTATTGGAAATGTTGGTCCCTCAAGTGAGGCATCACTAATTCGAAATGTCGTGAATCGAGACTAGGTTGAATAAGTTCTTCTCATTCTCTACTAGGAATGATGATCCTTCAAGTGAGGCGTCATTGATTCAAAATTCCATGAATCGATTTAATCATCATGCTCGAAAGACTTACTGATGCCCCGAATGACTTACTCGTCAAGAAACCCTTTAAAATCAAGCTTAGTTTCTTAAAATCTTTTGTTTCGAGCGAAACTATCTCAAGCGAGATAAATCTTCTGTTTCGAGTAAAACTATCTCAAACGAGATAAAATATTATGTTTCGAGTTAAATTATCTCAAGCGAGATAAATATTCTGTTTCGAGTAAAACTATCTCAAGTGAGATAAATCTTCTATTTCGAGTAAAATTATCTCAAGTAAGATAAAATCTTCGATTTCGAGTGAAACTATCTCAAGCGATATGTTGATCCCTCAAGTGACGCGTCGCTGATTCGAAATGTTGTGAATCAAGCAAAGAAATGTTAACCCCTCTGGTCGGGCGTTACTGATACAAAATGTCATGAATCAAGCTACTTTTAAAAATTCTTTGGAGATAATCATTAATAAACCCCTGAAAATCAGGCTTAGTTTGTAAAAACTCATTTGAAAACATCAAGAAGCCCCTAAAATTAGGCTTATCTTCTTTTAAAAATTCATTGAAAATCATCATCAAGAAACCCCTGAAAATCAGGCATAGTTTCTTTAAAAATTATTTTTGAAAATATCATGTTGTTTGGGTAACGTCCATCACATCAAAATAATGGTTCTTCTTGGATTGGGTTCCTCAATTCTTGAGGTTCTGCCACTCGGAACAAAATTCCCTCCATTCTAGGCTCGAATTATGCACTTCCTTCGCTCTCTAACATTTAAATTCTTTGCCCCAATTTCTGATGCAGAGCTTCTAGGCCTAAGGGACCTCTTTCAATTTCTAAGCTAAACTCTCTATAGAGATTGTCCTGTTTGAAAATTGTTTCTTTCTTTTTATTTTCAAAATATGGAAAGTTTGTTTAAGTAAAACATCCTTCTTTTAGGCTCACAATCAAAACAAATTGTAAAACAAGAGTTCATTGAATATCAAAAGTCAAAATTTCTTTTAATCCTTCAAAAATTATATATATTTGAAAAGTGTAAAGATTAATGTTGATATAAGGCTTAGGCTGACTTGGGAAGGTAATGTGTTTTAGGTTAATTTGGGGAGGTAATGTGTTTCAGGTTGGCTTCTTGCGTTCTTGATTCTGGTGTTTATTGATCTGATGAAGACCCCATTGTGTTTCTCTTCTAAAAATGTTCACTGGTTCTCATCCCTCGTGAACACCTTGGGACTGTGCAATGCATTAAAAAATTTTGTGTTCAAGCTGCCTTTTCATGTTTTCACCTCAAATTCTCCTTTGGTTTCAAGATGCCATCTAAAATTTTACATATTGAACCCCTTTTTATTATTTTTCCCTATCACGCATTAAAAATTTTAGAAAACTAATTTTTGCAAATAAAATTAACCCTGAGGGGCATAATGAAATTTGAAGATAGTCTCTCCACTTAGAAATCCATGTATGATTAGAAGGGACTTTCCAAGCACGTAATGTAGGACAAGGCTCGCGGTTATGAAAGAAATGGATAAATAGACCCAAACAAGTGTTTAAGGGTTATTGAACCATTGATCGATTCATTATGTTGTCTTCAATCTTGTCTTGCTCGATTTGAATCTACTGTGTGTCTTTTATTCTCTTTTCATTTTTCTTTCGTGTTTCATGATTTCGGGTGAATTGATTTGAGTCACTCGTCTTGAAGTTTTTGATCTATTTTATTTCTTCTTCTTCTTATTTATTTATTTCTTTTTCTTTTCTTTTCTTTTCTTTTCTCTTTTTTCTCTTCTTTACATTTTTCTCTATCTTTTGCTTTCTTTTTTCTCTCTTCTCCTTTTTTCCTTTTTTTATTTCTTTTCTGTGTTGTCAACTTGATTTGCTATTCGAGTGCTTCGTATTTGGTCTACCTCGCAATATCTTGTTATTTCTCACTTTATTTTATCATGACTTGCTTCTGTAGTGAAATATGGATTGATGATCCTCACTCATGAGAGTAGATGTCCTTCACTATTGCCCCCAGTGTGGAGGGTGATCCTTGGTTAGGGTTGAATCAAAAAAAATACTATAGGCTTAAAAGGGGACAACCAGGGATATATATATATATATATATATATATTTGAAATGATAAATGAAACAAAGTTGTTCATCATCTCATACATGGAAGACTTTGTAAAAGAGGTATCCCAGGGGGATGAGTATTCAGGATTAACCTTATTTATATGAAAACAATGTAATTAATGAATGATAGAATTATTTCAATGATTCTCTTTTTTTCTTCTTCTTCCATTCGCTCCTAGTATGCCACTATTATTCGAATTCTCTTGTAAAAACTTGATCTGAACCACTCTATCTTGTCTTTCTTATAGGAAAGGTCGTCGTTATACCCACAGGATTTATTGAGGTTGGGAAATGAATGTTGGTTCTGTGTCTAGGAAGGGAAATGTGTGACTTAAAAGTCATAATTCTGGAAAAGGTAATGTCATGGAAATATTATTTCTTTATGGGAAGGTAAAAGTATAGGTTTTTGGTGCCTTAGGGGGATAAGGGCATGACTTTATTGTTTCGAAGAGAGGCGGTGTCAAAGTTCCTTTTAATAATAAGCAAACACTGTGTAAGGAAACGAGTAAGGGTCTTCAGCATTGGAGGGAACACGAATGATTTAATCTTTCCCCTTGTTAACGATCTATAATTAATGAAGTAGTAAATGAAACTTTAATTCATTTGATATTCAAAGAATTACAAGATTAAAACTTGATTTATTGATCATAACCTAAAAAATGACATAAGTTTAATTAACAAAATATCTATTGAGGAAAGAACAAAAACATGTTCAAACAGGACAAGGCCAGTGTAACAAGGATTCACAGCATGTGGAAGAACTTTTTTAATTGGCCCCAGAATGTCTCATTACGAGGTAAAGTTCAATACCCCTGGTAAAACAAAATCTGGGCCCTACTTCTCAGTGCCCCACAGATCTCGATGATGTGCCTCGAACTTCATACGACGCTAACATTACGTTCATAGCTCTTAATTCTTTTCTAGGAATGAATAGGGTGACTTCTTCTTACCTCAATACTTTGATCACAGGATTCTCCGTAAGTTATTCCTCGGATCCGTGATTAATGCACTTTGAGATGCAATGTATACCATGTAATATACAATGTATATATGCTAATGTAAATATACAAAGATGCACATGCAATGCAAAATGGGTGTGCAAAATGTAAGATGCAAACGCAACAAGGAATTGATCTAAAAAATTCTATTCCTTGAACAATTCTTGAAAAATCGACAATGTCTCGGTACATTGGGAAAGTGAAAATTTGATCCATCTGTAAGTTGTCCAACTCCTGTGAGCATATAGGTACTGCATCGTCTTCAAAGCTTCTACTTTATCTCCTATTTTTAGAAATCTTTCGAGCTGGTTCGTGATCTTCATCTATTGGCTTCAGCGTCGAATCTTCTCGAGTCCAACTTGTTACCTCATCAGGCATATGTCTGGCTCATCTCCTTAGTAGATAGACTATATCATGATGCCATTCGATCTATGTGGAGCAACTTCGAAATTCTACTGATCCCAGTGAAAGGCATTGATGTGGCTTTGTTTTTCAAGAACCTTCTAAATACTCAATTATTTGAGGGATCAATACCATTGAATGATATGTCATGTTCATGAAAAAATGCAACAAGGCAAGACAAAATGAAATCAAGTTAGTAATCTTAGCAAATATAAATAAATTCGACTCAAAGTTGAGACTGAAAAAAGGCATACAAAGAGAATTAATAATGGTAACTGCATGTGTTCTAGTTCTCCTAGGTTATCCATATGTCTCTAGTAGGGTAGGTTTACTAAATTCTCTATATGTGGATGGGTTCTAGCAAAGGTTCCGTAGCCATCTTTACAAACTGCTAAGGTTGCCTCTGATTCTGGCCCATTAAAGACTTGTAAATTGGATTCTGCTTAGGGGATCACACCGCTAAAAGTGTATCTCAGAACTGATATCCGGACAAGCAACTTAGGATGCTTTCCATAGATACTTTATCAGACCCACACAAGAAAGCTCAATGCTCCTTGTGAGGTGTGCCATTTCTCCCTACTTAGGTAAATAGGGTTTGAGCTCAGGTTTAGAGCTATGATATGCAACAATCCTAAATATTCACAGAAGTGTAGGCATTAATCATAGAGAAATTCTTTTTTCTTTTCTTTTGAAATAACATAATAAACTGTAAATTAAAAGAAGATCGAACTCATAATTCCCAAAATCCTAAAGATATGGTAATCAACTCGTGCCTCGACACTCAATTTGTTTAAAAACAAAACATCCACAGTGGAGTTGCCAAGCTATCGACACTATTTTTTGCCCGGATGGGGAAAAGACTGATATCGACTCAGATTTTACTCTTTGAAAAGCATTTCAAAAAGTGAGGAATCGCCACCAATCATTTAAGGTGCGATTGGGGCATCATAAAAATCGGGTGATTTTAATAAAACATTTTATTTCTATCAAAATACCAAGTTTAAGGTTTGTGAAAATACAAAAATTAGTTCGAGACTATGTTACAATTTCATTTTTTATGTTTTTTAATTTTTTTAGAGAAAGGGCCTCCCCTCTCTAGAAATCTGGCTACTGTCGGCCTTCGGCCACCAAATTTTCAAGTTTTGCTCGTATCATCATAGTGGTCATGGATATGGACTCCATTTTACGAGAATCGACTCCAAGCTCCACGAAAATAATTGAGAACCCCTCGACTTCCACCGCCTAGATCTCCACCGTCTGCCGTTAGATCGTCGCCATTCCGAGGTATGTTATCACCGAAGACTCCTATCCCTCTTAAAAGTATGGATCTGCGAATGGAGGTCCCCTCTGCCAGTGAAGCTTTGGCCGAACGTGAGACTCTTTTTATTTTTCTCGATTTGTTTTTCTTTTTGTTTTTTCAACTGTCAAAGCAAAAAAAATAGAAATAAAAAAGGGTATAGTTTTATGTTATATAGATGCTTGGAATATTTTTCTTTTATTGCTTTCAAATTTCGGAGGGAGGCCCCATTTCATTTTTCTTGTAGTTATATAACCCAGTTTCATAAATAAACTAAAACAAAAAATTACAGGGTATAGAGATGGTAGAGAGTTGGGATCTGATGGAGTTGGTGGTGGCTTGTGTGGAGCAGTAGTTGAGTTGATGGACAGTGATCGGTAGGGGATGGTTGGGATTAGTGCAACATTGAGTGGCAGGGTATGGTTTCTCACATTTTCAATTAATTTTTTTGGGATAAAATTAGTGATTACAGTTGCCCCTCTTCGCTAATTGCTATGAAACATGAATGGAGCGAAGACATAAAGCACCAATTTTATCCACTTGGTCATCTGATATCACTCAGTTCCAAATTTTTCTCATCAAGATTTGTCCACTGGAAATGTTCGTCCCTCGAGTGTGGCGTCGCTAATTCGAAATGTCGTGAATCGAGCAAAGGAAACAAGCTTTACTTTATGAATTTTCTACTAGAAATGTTGGTCCCTCAAGTGAGACGTCGCTGATTCAAAATTTTGTGAATCGAGCCAAGGTTGAATAAGTTCTTTTTAAGAATTATGTACCGGTAATGTTGATCCCTCAAGTGAGACGTCACTGATTTGAAATGTCGTGAATCGAGCCAAGGTTGAATAAGTTATTCTCATGAATTCTCTACTGGGAATATTGGTCCCTCATGTGAGGTGTGGCTTATTTGATGTGTTGTGAATCGAACGCAGGAAATGTCATCCCCTCTGGTGGGGCATTGTTAATTCGAAGTGTTATGAATCGAGCAAAGTAAATATTGATCCCTCAAGTGAGGCATTGTTCATTTTAAGAAAATAATCTCAAGTGAGATAAATCATCTGTTTCGAGTGAAACTATCTCAAGCGAGATAAAAATCTGTTGTTTCGAGTGAAACTATCTCAAGCGAGATAAAAATCTTCTGTTTCGAGTGAAACTATCTCAAACGAGATAAAATCTTCTGTTTCGAGTGAAACTATCTCAAGTGAGATATCGATCACTCAAGTGAGGCATCGCTGATTCGAAATGACGTTAATCGAGCAAAGGAAATGTTGAAAACATCCTGCCCGAAGGTCTTAAGGATGGCCCGAAAGACTTATCATCTTTCTCGAAAGACTTATAGATGACCAGAAGGATTTAAGCATCATGCTTGAAAGACTTACTAATGGCCCGAAGGACTTACTCATCAAGAAACCCTTCAAAATCAAGCTTAGTTTCTTAAAATCTTTTATTGCGAGCGAAACTATCTCAACCAAGATAAATCTTCTGTTTCGAGTGAAACTGTTTCAAGTGAGATAAATCTTATGTTTCGAGTAAAACAAACTCAAGCAAGATAAAATCTTCTATTTCGAGTGAAACTATCTCAAGTTTGATGTTGATCCCTCAAGTGAGGAGTCGCTGATTCGAAATGTCGTGAACCAAACAAAGAAATGTTAACCCCTCTGGTGGGGCGTCACTGATTCTAAATGTCGTGAATCGAGTGAAGTAAATGTTGAAAACACCCTTTCCAAAGTTCTTATGGATGTTCCAAAGGACTTATCTTGCTCGAAAGACTTATTGATGACCCGAAGGATTTAAGCATCATGCTCGAAAGACTTACTGCTGGCCCGAAGGACTTACTCATCAAGAAACCCTTGAAAATCAAGCTTAGTTTCTTAAAATATTTCGTTTTCAGTTGTCATCAAAAACCCCTCAAAGTTATGCTTAGATATTTTTAAAAATATTTGGAGATTATCATCAAGAAACCCCTGAAAATCAGGCTTAGTTTGTAAAAACTCATTTAAAAATTTCAAGAAAACCCTAAAATTAGGCTTACCTTCTTTTAAAAATTCATTAAAAATAATCATCAAGAAACCCCTGAAAATCAGGCTTAGTTTCTTTAAAAATTCTTTTTGAAAATATCATGTTGTTTGGGTAACGTGCCTCACATCAAAGTAACGACTCTTCTTGGATTGAGATCCTTAATTCTTGAGGTTCTGCCACTCGGAACAAAAGTCCCTCCATTCGAGGCTCGAATTATGCTCTTCCTTCACTCTCTAACATTCAAATTCTTTTCTCCAAATTTTGATGTTGTGCTTCTAGGTCTGAGGGACCTCTTTCAATTTCCAAGCTAAACTCTCCAGAGAGATTTTCCTTTTTGAAAATGGTTTCTTTCTTTTTATTTTCAAAATATGGAAAGTTTGTTTAAGAAAAACCTCATTCTTTTAGACTCACAATCAAAAAAAATTGTAAAACAATAGTTCATTGAATATCAAAAGTCAAATTTTCTTTTAATCCTTAAAAAGTTATATATATTTGAAAAGTGTAAAGATTAATCCTGATATAAGGCTTAGGCTGACTTGGGAAGGTAATGTGTTTCAGGTTAATTTGAGGAGGTAATGTGTTTCAGGTTTTCTTCTTGCGTTCTTGATTCTAGTGTTTATTGATCTGATGAAGCAACCATTATGTTTCTCTTCTGGAAATGTTCACTGGTTCTCAGCCTTCCTGAGCGCCTTTGGACTATGCAATGCTTTATCAAGAGATGCATAAAATCATCTTCTGTGCAGTGGTTAATAATATTCGTGTTCGAGCTGCCTTTTCAGGTTTTCAACTTGAATTCTCCTTTGGTTTTAAGATGCCATCTAAAATTTTAGGTCTTGAACCCCCCTTTTATTATTTTTACCTACCATGCATTAAAAATTTTAGAAAACTAAGTTTTGCAAATGAAATTAACCCTGAGGGGCAGAATGAAATTTGAAGATAGTCTCTCCACTTAGAAATCCACGTATGATTAGAAGGGACTTTCCATGAACGTAATGTAGGTCGGAGCTTACGATTATGAAAGAAATGGATAAATAGGCCCAAACAAGTGCTTAAAGGTTATTGAATCAAGGATCGATTCGTTCTGTTATCTTCAATCTTCTCTTGCTCGATTTGAATCTGTTTCTGTGTGTTTTATTCTTTTTTTATTTTTCTTTGGTTTTCATGATCTTCGGGTGAATTGATTTGAGTCACTCGCTTGAAGTGTTTGATCTGTTTTATTTCTTCTACTTTTTCTTTGTTTCTTTTTTTTTCTTTTGCTTTCTCTTTTTCCTCTTCTTTCGTTTTGTCTCTATATTTTGCTTTCTTTTTTCTCCCTTCTCCTTTTTTTCTCTTTCTATTCTTTTTTCCTTTTTTTGTTTCTTTTTTGTGTTGTCAACTTGATTTGATCTTCTAGCGCTTCGTATTTGGTCTACCTCACGGTATCTTGTTATTTCTCACTTTATTTTATCATGACTTGCTTCTGTAGCGAAATCTGGATTGATGATCCTCACTCATTCGAGTAGATGTCCTTTACCTTTTCCCCCCAATGTAGAGGGTGATCCTTGGTTAGGGTTGAATCAGAAAAAAATATTATAAGCTCGAAAGGGGACAACAAGGGATATATATATATATATATATATATATATATATGAAAGGATAAATGAAACAAAGTCGTTCATCCTCTCATTCACGGAAGTCTTTGTAAAAGTGTTATCCTCAGGGGGACGAGTATTTAGGTTTAACCTTATTTATATGAAAACAATGTAATTAATGCATGATAGAATTATTTCAATGATTCCCTTTATTTCTTCTTCTTCCATTCACTCTTAGTATGCCACAATTATTCGAATTCTCTTGCAAAAACTTGATCCACAACACTCCATCTTATCTTTCTTGTAGGAAAGGTCCTCGTTATGCCCCCAGGATTTATTGAGGTTAAGAAATTAATGTTGGTTCTGTGTATAGGAAGGGAAATGTGTGACTTTAAAGTCGTAATTCTGGAAAAGGTAATGTCAAGGAAAGGTTATTTCTGTCTAGGAAGGTAAAAGTACAGGTTTTAGTGCCTCGAGCGGATAAGGTCATGATGTTATTGTTTCGAAGGGAGGTGGTGTCAAAGTACTGTCTTTTGGTAATGAGAACAAGTCGTGTAAGGAAATGAGTAAGGGTGTTCAGCTTTTGAGGGAACATGAAAGGTTTAATCTTGCCCCTTGTCAACGGTCTACAATTAATGAAGTAGTAAAATAACCTTTAATTAATTTGATATTCAAAGAATTACAAGATTAAAACTTGATTTATTGCTCATAACCTAAAAAATGACATAAGTTCAATTAACAAAATATCTATTGAGGAAAGAACAAAAACACGTTTAAACAGGACAAGGCCAATGCAACAAGGTTTCACGGTGGGTGAAAGAACTTCTTTTTAATTGGCCCCAGAATGTCTCATTACGAGTTAAAGGTAAATAACCCTAGGTCAAAAAAATTATGGGCCCTGCTTCTCAGTGCCCCACGGATCTTGATGATGTGCCTCGAACTTCATACAACGCTAACATCATGTTCATAACTCTCAATTCTTTTCTAGGAATGAATCGGGTGACTTCTTCTTACCTCAAAAAAATTATCACGGGATTCTCTGCAAGTTATTCCCCGAATTCGTGATTAATGCTCGTTGAGATGCAATGTATACCATGTAATGTACAATGTTTATAAGATAATGCAAATATGCATATGCAAATGCGAAATGGGTTTGCAAAATGAGAGCATATGGGTATTGCATCATCGTCAATGCTTCTACTTCATCTTCTACTTTCAGAAATCTTTCAAGCTGGTTCGTGATCTTCAGCTGTTGGCTTCAGCGTCGAATCTTCTCGAGTCCAACTTGTTGCGTCTGGCTCGTCTCCTAAGTAGATAGACTATCTTTTGACGTTATTCGATCTACGTGAAACATCTTCGAAATTCTACCAATCCTAGTGAAAGACATTGATGTGGCTTTGTTTTTCAAGAACCTTCTAAACAATCAGTTATTTAAGGGATCAATACCTTTTAATGATATGTCATGTTCATGCAAAAATGCAACAAGACCAGACAAAATGAAATCAATGTTAGTAGAAACAAAAAGAATCAAGCCAGTTGAAATGATTAGTCAAAGAAATGTAATCTTAGCAACAATAAATAAATTTGACTCAAAGTTGAGACTAAAAAAGGCTTACAAAGAGAATTAATAATCATAACCGCATGTGTTCTAGTTCTCCTAGGTTATCCACATGGCTCTAGCGGGGTAAGTTTACTAAATTCTCTATATGAGGTTGGGTTCTAGCAAAGATTCCCAATCCATCTTTACAACCTGCTAAGGTTACATCTGATTCTGGCCTATTACAGACTTGCGAATCGGATTCTACTTAACGGATCACAGCGCTAAAAGCGTATCTTAGAACTGATATTTGGACATGTAACTTAGGATGCCTTCCAGAGATATTTTATCAGACCCACACAAGGAAGCTCAATGCTCCTCGTGAGGAGTGACATTTCTCCCTACTTAGGTAAACCGGGTTTGAGCTCGGGTTTAGAGCTATGATATGTAATAATGCTAAATAGTCACAGAAGTGTAAGCATTAATCAGAGAGAAAATCTTTTTTTTCTTTTGAAATAACATAATGAACTATAAATTAAAACAAGATCAAACTCATAATTTCCCAAACTCCTAAATATAGGGTAACCAACTCGTGGCTCGACTCTCAATTTGTTTAAAAACAAAACGACTCCAGCAGAGTCGCCAAGCTGTCGATACCATTTTTATCCCGGACAGGGAAAAGACCGATACCGACTCGGGGTTTATTATTTGAAAAGCGTTTCGAAATGTGAGGATTCGCCAGCAATCATTTAAGGTGCAATTGGGACACCATAAAAACCAAGTGATTTTAATAAAACATTTTATTTCTATACCAAGTTTAAGGTATGTGAAAATCCATAAATTAGGTTCGGTAGTCAGTTACGCATGGGGAAGGATTAGCACCCCCACAAGTGCCCAAAAATTGATACCTAGTTGATTACCTTATGTTTAAAATTGGAAATTTTTAGCTCGATCTTTACTTAATTTGAAAATCATTATAGATGCAAAGTGGAAAAGGTTATTTGTTTATAGAGACCGATAACATTCGCTCCCAAGTGTAAATATGGGAGATCAGCTATTGTGTTTAATAATCGAATATTGCATTGTTTTTAGAAATCATGATGTGGTATTTGAAAAAGATGTCGACCTATTTCGTGAATCACCAGTAGTAACCCCCGGAGCACACTTGCGGGAGATATACTATTAATTCCCTTATAAGTGAACATTGTCTTAGGTTTGAAAATAAAATGCAATCAAACAAATTTTTATTCATCTTAATTATGCTAAGGGTAAATTAAGGCTTTTTCTAGCTTAAAGTGTCGAATTATGAAATTCAAGAACCTAGAGGCATAAACCTAGAAGTGTAGGTTCTAATATTAACCCTATTTATTTTTAAACTAATTATTAAATCGAATAATCAAGATAGTCCCTCGAGCATTTAAGCGAGGGCCAACTCGAATTATTCCCTAAATTAAAAGACTAGTTTTAAATCTAACTAAAAATGGAGGTTCTATTTAACTTATTTAATTATGTCGATATTAAGGCTCTAATCGAAATTCGGAGACTAAAAGGTCAAGATCTAAAAATAGCAATTTCTAAAAGATCTAAAAGCTTAGAACCTAAATTGGTAATTTCTAAACTTGAAGAGGAAATCTAAACTAAATATTTTTTTGAAAGTATTATTCATTACTAAATTTTAAATGTCGAGCAATCGATTTGAGTAATCGGGCATCTTATGCGAAAACTCGACTTGAATTGTTCCCTAATTAAACTAGAGTGTCATCCTAATTTCTAAGTTCGATTCGAATGTTAATCTAATATAAGAAACTAAATCTAGGGATTAAACTATGAGATAATCAAAACAATTAATAAACCTAAATTAAAAAAAGAAAGTAACAATAATAAAGAATAAAAAACAATAAAAACAAAATAAAATAAAAAATAAAATGAACACAAGTGCAAAGACCAAATTGCATAAAATAAAATAATAGTTACTAAAATACAAGAAAATAAAAGTTAGTAGTTAAATAAGAAATAAATAGTGACCAAAATGCAAAAAATTAAAATAATAGTAGCTAAATAAGAAATTAACAATGACTAAATTAAAATAAAACAAAAATAACAGAGTTATAAAATTGTAATAAATTAGAAACGAAACATCTAGTGACCAAAATGCAAAAATACGAAAAACATAGGGGGACCTGGAATGAGATTTTACCAAAAAAAACATACATGTAAAATGGGAAAATTAGGAAAACAGTCCCTGACAGTGACTGTTTTGTAAAAATGTGGGAAAGTTTAGGGGACTAAAAATAAATTATACCAAAAATTATAAAGCATAAACAGAAAATGGAAAATTATAAAAACAGTCCCTTACAGTTACCATTTGTAAAAACACGGGAAAGTTTGGGGGACTTAAAACACGGTCCTTCTCTCTAGAAATCCGAATGTTGTCGGTCGTCAGTCCCTCGTCGGCCGCCTCCAGTAGCTTTTGGCCACCAAATTTTTGGGTTTTTCTATTCTCGTCACGGTGGTCACATGTCTAGGCTCCTTTTTGCGAGAATCGGCCCTAAGCTGCACGAAAATGACCGAGAGCTCATCAAATTTCACCGCCCGGATCTCCGCCGTCCACCGTTGGATCATCGTTGTTTCAAGGTATGTTGCTCACCGAAGGCTCCTCTCCCTCCTACCGTTCGGTTCTGTGAACGAAGGTCCCCTCCGCCGACGAAGCTCCGACTGAACGTGAGTCTCTTTTACTTTTTCCCAATTTCTTTTTTTTTTTCTTTTTTTCTCAACTGTCGAACAGGAAAAAAGTCTATGGTTTCATGTTAGTTTAGAAACCCAAAGAATATGACTGCTTGGAATATTTTTCTTTTATTGATTTCAAATTTCGAGAGGGAGGCCCCATTACATTTTTCTTGTTGGGGTTTTTATATAACCAGTTTCATCAATAAACTAAAACAAAAAAATTACAGGGCATGGAGATGGCAGAGAGTTGGGATCTAATGGAGTTGGTGGTGGCTTGCATGGAGTAGTAGTTGAGTTGGTGGCACAATGATCGACAGGAGATGGGTTGGGATCAGTGCAGCAGTGAGTGGCAGTGTATGGCTTCTCAAATTTTAAATTAATTTGTTTTTGGATAAAATTGGTGATTACAATATTGATTTTAAAACTTTATTTAAAAGATAAAATCTCAATTTGAGACATTATCTTGTAAATTGAAAATATAGTATTTGAGGATAAAAATATAATTTCACTCAAATGTGATTTTTACCGTAAAAGCTAGAAATTTAAGCTTATGAGGTTAGGTTAAAAATCACTTTTCCAACCATGATTTTAAATCAAATATTTGGTGTTTAGCATTGCTTATGAGATGGAAAATCACTTCTCTACAAATGTTGCATTTTTGTTTATTATAATTTTTTATATATAAATCTAGGGTGAATACAAGATAGTATCTGTTCAATTACTCTCAACTCTTTGACAATGAAAATTTATACCCTTGCATACACAATGCTTGAATATGAGACCTCAAAGGATAACAATAAATCTCTTAACCACCAAGGTCGCTTGGTTCGTACTACAATTAACAACAAACTCTGTCTTTTTAAATATATTCGAATAATAAGATATGGTTCTCTCAAACACATCTAACAAAAATCTTTTTCTTTTGGTGAAATATAGAGATGGACGTAAACACGAAATCCATAGGGATTTAGAACTTTTACCCCGTCATTCGATTAGTTCTGTTGGGCGGTGACTTATTCTAAAGTTAATTTATAGTGATTTTAACTTGTAATATTATCTTGTTTAAGTTAAAATGTTATACAATTGATAACAATTTCAGTTACACCCGAAAATGTTATATTACAACAAATTTGAACATAAATTACTACGTCTATTATTAAAAAAAATGACAATAATCTCTAGAGTAAATAGTTAAAAACTCTCAGCTGATATTTCCCCTCTCCTAAGTCGAGGGGTTAATACTCATTAGGAGCAAAATTTCGCTTTCCCTTCCCCTTCCCCTTCCCCATCCCCTAGGTAGAAATTGTTCAAGAAAAAGTTAATTAATTCGTAATAATTTCAATTACAATTGTGAATGTCTTGACGATATTTATTTAAGTTATAATCGGAATAATTATTCATTATATATAATTTGTTATGGAGAAAGTAATATTTTCAATTTCAACATAAAATATTACTCAAATTACTCTAAAGAGTTATGTTCTTGGTAAGTTTTTCGGTTACAATCACTTTCTGTCATTTTCAGTTTCAGTTACAATCGTTTCTGTCGTTTTCAACCTTATATTATCCAATTGTATTTTAGATTCATCCGCTTCCTAAATAAGACTATAAGTAGGAATTCATTTACTTAATCAAGCAGATCATAGGGTTACTATAATTTCATCCAAAATCCTATGATCACATGGCATTTCAAGCATATAAAATGATTCCAATGAAGATAACCAAGTCTTGCCTTGTTTCCGTTCTGAGTTTTTCTCCTTGTAATATCCGTATACAATAATCATAGTCTCTATCATCTACTAATTGCTTCATAGAACAAAGAGGCACAGCAAAAACAGAAAAAGAAGCTGATGTCAAAAAAGTTTTGACTAAGCAGGAAGGTAATGTGCAACTTGCAATATACAAATTTAGAAAGTGTCGGTGGTAAAGGGGAATGTTGTTCTCCCTAGGTGACCCGAATTCAAACAGCATTATTTCATAAATCACTCAAGTATCAAAGGAAGACAAATTGAAAGTTAATAAAAGAATTCTACTATCTTGTTCTCAACAGCAGCACAGTGACAACAGAACATCAAAACTTAAACTTAAAACTTTTACCAAATTGAAATGGCTTTTCGACAAGAGGAAAGACATTACCTACACATTATGACACAGTAAATATGTTTCAATCACTAGCTCCGCGATTCAGTTTTCCCTTGCACTGAACGACAAATATTGAGCTGATCAACAATCTCCAAAGGAGTCACTGTCTCATTCCTGATCCTCTTAATATTGGGGCCTAACAATCCCCTATGTATAAACCCGTACAGTTTAAGCACCTGGTTATCTGCAAAGTTGAATGCCCTTTGCATGCTGCGCAAGCACCTCTCGACAGGATAATCTCCATAACTCCCACAGGGCTTGCAACCAACAAAATGAGTCACAAATGGCCACCTCTCGTCTCCCAAGCCCGGATGATATTTCTCCATCATCTCCTCAAACCTATCAACCAACCCTGCCCAATAACCATGCAAATAATACAGATTCTCAAGAAACACTTTATCCATCCATGTTTCCTTTTGCGAAAGCAACAAGTAAATCAAAGCCGACTGATCATCTGCTTCAAATGTTGGCCTTCCTTTCAAGTTAGCAGTCAAAATTTTCCGGGCCTCCTCACGAATAGGACCCTTAGGCCCCATTGGCGCCCACGCATCAAGCGAATCCAATTACCACTGGCAATTCCTACACAGAAAACTCCCCGTATTCAAAGCAATCCATGACTTCTGCTTGAACATTAGATCGGGGTAACCATGAACAACTAAATTATACTTGTCATACTTGGACAAAGGAATCTCAAACACCATATCTGTAAAAAAGGCATCACTATCCATTCACCAAATCCACTCAACTTCAGGATGAGACAACATTAACCTCCTGATCAAAGGCAATTTCGCCCAATACCCAGCAAGCTCCCTATCTAAATGAGCCATATTATAAACAATTTCAATACCATGAAGCCTACAATAGTCAATCTTATTCTTTATTGCTTTCAACAAATAATGATCTCCTATAGCATTATCACATGGGTTAGGGGGTGACCCAGTAACGAGCAAGATTCGTGATTTTCCATTAACAAAACTAGGGAATTCAAGGTTTTTTGAAATCCAAACCTTACGCTGCTGATCCCAGTCCGATATTTTGGGTCGAGTGTGTAGGTAACATTAAGGTTGACCTCAGTTTAAAGAGGTTCGTCCGGGACGGAATCCGAGCGTATCTCAGCTAAGATCCGGTTGGTTTCTTCGATTAGGTTTTGGTTGACAGCTTCGGCTTCGGGGCTCCCAAAATTGCCAACGCCGATTGTGCCCCGTAGAACGAGTATGGTAACGAAACCGCAAAGGATTGTGATTTTAATGTTGTTGAAGGTCTTGTGGATCTGCCTCCCACGCGACATTCCGGGTAACACACGGGCTCTTCCGCCACCTGCAGCTGCGTTGTTGGTGGTGGGTAAGCCACCGATGGTAGATCTCTTTTGCGGGGTGAAAATGTCTTGACCCATAAGGGTTACTCTGTCAAAACAAGCAAAAACAGCGCAGGGAAAGAGGTCCAAGCTATGTCTTCTATAAAAGAAAATATAAATCTATTTAAATGTCTATCTCTGTGTAAACTAAGCTCGTCAATGGCGTTTGTATTCACACTGGCATCTCATGTATTTTCATTTTCGGTAGATTTCAAAGTGAACAGAGATCTGAGTGAGAATTTAAAACTAAGAGATTGACTTGAAGGAGACGAGGGAAGAGAGATTGAAAGTGGCAAAGACTGGACTGAGACAGCGAGAGTGGAGAAAACATGTTTTTAACTATTTCCTATTTTTATTTATTTTTAAGATAAACTACGTTAAATAGTAATTAAAGTATGAGTAAATTTTTTTAATATTGAAACTTCAAATTAATATTATCATTTTTTTAACAAATTGTTAACTTAATCATTAACATTCATTACCACAGACACAAAAATCTGATATGGCATGTTTGGACGGCTACATTGACAGTGTTTCATCACGTTAGAATCCTTGACCAACTACTTCGATTATCACTTAAAAAAACATAAAATTAAATCAATCTTAATTTGTTCTTCACCGGCTAATTTCACCATGTTTGGCTTAGCACTTGAGGTGTAGGCAGAACTTACATATTACCTTTGTTGTTAATCAGTTTCACCAACTTTTTTTAACTATGATGCACAAACACTATATAAATGTAATAGTTCGAACTTAAAATTTAAAAAAAATATTTTTATTAACCACTAAGGTCACTTGATAATTTTGTCTTTATTGTTAATCTTGGATATGCAATAGTTTCTGGGTTCTAATTTAGTTGTTAAGTTTTATTTTTTGTGTATACAACTATCGGTGGTAATATCTCTTGCATATACAATAGATTCAAACTTAATCTTTAGATAATTTTTCAAAAACCTTGTTTCCTTTAACAAAAATTTAATGTTTATAATTTTCGTTTTCCTTTTTCAAACTTTATTGTCCTCCGATTTTGACATTCATTGCCTCTTTTTATTAATTGTAAATGACGTTGTTTAAGTATTTTTTTTTTATTTCCGGTTCTCAAGGTTTTGTCTTAATTAATTCAGATCAAACTGGGTTCCACATCTGACTTTGGTAGGTAAGTCTTCAAACGAAAATTTTCTGCATACACAAAGACTCGGACTGGAAACCTGCTTAAGCGAGATCAAGTGTTTATGAATTGGTGATTGCATGAACATTTCTTCATAATAAATAACTATGATATTAAAAATCTAATTCGACTTGAAAATTTGATTGAAATCGATTAGAGTCTAAACTGCTTGTGCTATGAGGTTATAATGATCTGAAGTAGATTCGAGTTTGAATTTGTATTAACATGAACCCAAGTTGGACCTAATTATTTTGGATTTGAACCCAACTTGAGAACGACATGAATCTAAATTTAAGTTGATAATGTACTAATCGAACCAGACCTTAACTCGAACCTGAGATTAACCTAGTAAATAACTTATATAATCCAACTTGAAATGATTTGAGATCTGATTTTATTCGACTTGTAATTGACTCAACATGATAAAATCGACTTGTTATTAAATCAATATGCTATTAACTCAATTTGATATTTACCTGACTTGTAAGTTGTAAACTTGTAATTGACAACTGATATTATAATATGAAAATTGACTACATAAATTTTCACTATTTAAGGAACATGATTAATTATAATCATTAAATTATGTAATCTATAAATATATTCAAAAGTTTAATTAAATTAATAATTTATGATCGATAAATATATTAAAAACTAATTATTCACTATTTAAGGTATATAATAATTATGACCATTACAATAATAAATTTAATTATGATCATTAGATTAAAAATTTGTTTTCTCTGTGTAAATTATAATGAATAAATCATTTATATTTTTATACCACTAATAATTATAAATTTTGAATTATTAGTTATTTTATTTAAATTATTTTTATTAAATGATTCATTTATTGATTATTAATTTTATTAGATTATTTAAAATGATTTTAAAATATCAATAAGTGCAAATCATTATTAATGACATACAGAGAAAAGAGAGAAGAAGAGAGGCTTCCATTTTAAAATTGCATAAAATTTTAAAACGTACGGAGAGAAGAGAGAAGGTTTCCATATTAAAATTTCATTAAAATTCTACGTGTATAATTATATTTAATCAAAGTTTATATGATACAATAACATTTAATCAAAGTTCATGAGTAAATTTATAGTTTTTAATCGAAATCGATCCTTATTTATTTCTAATTTTTGTAATTTAGTCTAATAATTTTAATATGATGATATTTATGCTCAATTTAGTCCTGAAAGTTATATTTTTATTGAAATTTGGCCTATATTTATTTCTATTTTTTGTAATTTACTCTAAATCCTATAAATCACATCATAGACTTCAAACCCTATAAATTATATTATAATCTCCAAATTATATAAACTTTTGTTCAACAAGTTTTCAAATGAATGCGGTTTAGTCCAATTTAATATTAATTTTAGTTTTATATTTACAAGTGTTTTATTTTGATCCCTATGCATTGTTTATTTATTTAAATTTCATCTTGTAATTTAATGTTTGTTCAATTTAGTCATAGTTAGTAGCTTGTAACAATTTTTCTATATATTTAGGATAATTATTATAATGTCTATCTTTATAGTTTTTCAATTACATAGTTATAGTTATAGCCTATGGTATGGCTATAAGACTATGGCTAGAAGCATATAATATAAGGCTATATGACCATAATCGATATTATATATATATATATATATATATATATATATATATATAAAATACAATTATAGTTAGATGTTCGTGAAAGGTGGAAAATAACTCACCCAAAAATAGCCCAACCTGATGTCTATTTGTACATTGTAAGACCAAACTTGAAGTTCACCCGAAACCAATATTACCCAACTGGAATTATATCTGTCAACAACGTGACTTGACCTGAACGAGTCCCAACTCGAAGTCCATCCAAACTTGAATTAATATGATTTTTAACGAATTCAAACCCAAACCGTTTTACCATTAAACTTATATTTACCCGACTTGAAATTAACCTAACCTACACTCAAACTGAGTCTAACTTGAAATCAACCTAACAATGAACTAGACCTAACCTGACTCGAGTCGAAGTATTGAATTGACTTGACATAACTTGTGCTTTATTTAACCTAACATAACTTGATGACTTAGCCTAGTTGGTTCGGTTTCTAACTTGTGCGACACTTGATATAGGTTTGTTGGGGCACGCCTTATTGATGAAGGACGACGACAAATCGATTATTGGATCTAGGAAAAAACAAGGGATCTACAATGCAAGATAGGCTCAAAGAGAGAGTTACAAGGTAAGTAATGGTGAATAAGTGGGCTAGAAATATGAAAGTAGAAAGAAATAATGGAAATATGGATGGGGTTTCTTGATGATGATGGTTATGGTGAAGGTGAGAAAGAAATGGATGGACTTGGTAGGATTAACAAGAACAAGGATGAACCTAGGCTATTGAAAGCCTAACCCCATACCTTATATGTTCATGTTAAGGTGGTAAACAAAGACTTGGACCCACTATCTATAATGGAGATAGGAACCACAAGTATCAATGGAAAACAAGAAGGGTAAGACCACAAACAAAGCTTGATAAGTTTATAAAGTTTAATCAGGAACTTGAAGAGAGATAAACACACAAAGGTTGAACTAATTTATAAAAATGAGATTATTACAAATGCCAAATGACTTAGTTATATATAGGAAACCAAGGGGTATGGCTGAACCATTACATGGCTATTCGACTAATGCATGCACCCTTGTGAAGATATATGACTCTTTTAATGAAAGTACATGATGAATTGACTAGAATAAAGGTGTGTTCTCATGTTTGGTTCCTAATCCATGCACATGCCACCCATGCTCTTGTGTGGCTGAATGCTTAGGTTGCTTGCCTCATGTCTTTCATTATTTAGGCATCTTTTAAGGAAAAACTCTTCACCGAAGATGCACCCCTTGAAGTTGATACTCTTTATGAATAGTCACATTGATGATAAATCATGTTGATTAGAGGTAACTCTTCATGGAAAGGCATGTTAGGAGGTTAATGAGCTACTTATGAGCTAGCCATAGGTCATATAGACTTGTTGAAGTATTTGGTAGCTCGTGGAGAAAAGGCACGTCCCGAAAAGACACCTTCTCGTGAAAAGTCACGAACTGTGAAAAAGTGACCTTATGTGAAAGACATATCCGTTGATGGAGGATTGCATCCTTTCAGCTCCCCAACTGATTTAAGTAGATGAGCTAGCTCAAATTTTCAGCTCAATCCAGTTATGAGCTCAAGTGCATTGACAACTTTTCCCCGTTTTGACCACAAACTTCCATATAGTTGTCCTATATTAATTTCCTTAGCTTTGAGCTCCATTTGCTAGCTTGAATTAGCCCGCTTCCATGTGGCCAAATACACCCTCACACGAAGTACAAAATATTAGTTAAGTAAATGATATAGTAAAGTTTACATCATATAATGCATGCCTAAGTATTGATGAAATGCAATCATATGATATGTATAACCTAAGATAATGGATGCATAACAAACATATAATAACATAATATAAAGATGTGAAATATAGTTTTATGCATGAATATCATATAACATGGTATTCATAATAAATGATGAATGGAAACATGTAATAATAATATCCTAAGAAATGATATGCAATCATAGCATATATATGAATGATACGAAAGACATGATAAACTAAGCATAGTATGGTATGAATGACATGATATATATATATATTAACATGTGAAACATGATCATGATAGAATATAATGTATAAATGACATATTATAAGATAAGGTAAGGAAAAATTCCCTTAGAATCAGAATATCTATGGTGTGATTAAGTAACGAAGAAAGTTGGCGTTGATTAGGATCACATCATTCCCCCTTCTTTTTGGCGACTTGTCCTCAAATTGAGATGGTCCGTTAATGAAAAGTTGTTTTCCATTTGAGTAACCAACTCCTCATTCTTAGATGATGAAACACCTTCACAAAGCTCTCTTTTGGAGTAGGGGTATATCTTTTGGCCTGAAGCATCACATTCTTTAGTGTAGAGATGTTCCCTTTGGTTTGAATCACACCTCTTGGAATAGGCACTTGCAATATGTATTTTGGTGATGAATCTTGATTCTTGAATCACTCATTTTTCCGAAACATCATGTTTTTTTGAAAAGGGTATGTAACTATTCATCTCTACTCCTTGAATCATCATGATGGTTGGTGAAGATTCTTAACCTTTGAACTACTTTAAGTAGATAGAAAATGTTAATTCCCTAAAGCTTTGTACCCTTCAAGATGATTGCCTTGGAATAGGTGAACAATGCTTGTTTCTCACTCTTGTAATGGTTGAATTTGATGTACCATTCAAACCCTAAATGATAAAGGAACTTGTCATCATAATTTGATAGTATAACAACATATAAATTAATCAAATTGCTGCAAACTATATCAAAGTTAGTAAACAAGAAACTATTAACAAGATAAATGGAAATAGCAAACCAGGGTGAATGTTTAATGGGAGTTGGTTGTTGAATTCTTTTCAGGATTAGCAATGTACTTGGAATGTCAATGAACACAACTCTTGGAACTTCAAGTGGCATAACCTTTGAAACAGTAAGAAACATGTCTTGTGGATTACCAAAAGTCACTCATATTGGTTCTTCAAAGGGAATGTTCCTTGATTCTTCAATTTGAAGAGATATGTCTATTAGATTTTCTTGTTTCTCATATAAAACTTCTCTTTCAACTTTAACCGTTTATTTTTATTCAAGATGCACTTCTTCCATGGTATTCTTTTTGGTTTGTTTCTTCATGTTTTCAAAACTTCATTTCAATAGAATTTGATCGTCATTCACTTGTCTTGGTGATAATGGTGCCAAAGTGATCTTCTTATCATTGTGGATGGACGACTAATAGTTAGTGAAGCGTCATGGTTTGCACTTTTATCAAATTGCCATGGTCGACCCAACAACAAGTGACTTGTACTTATAGGCACCACATGAAAAAGAACCTCGTCCATGTATTTCCCGATTGAGAATGGAATAATGACTTTTTAGTGACCTTCAACTCCCCTTCATTATTTAACCATTAGAACTTGTAAAGGCTCAGATTTTTGGTAGTCTCCAGTCCAAGTTTCTCAACCATGAGTGTACTTGTAATGTTTGTACAACTTCCACCATCGATAATTACAAAACACACTTTACCATTTACGTGGAACGAGTGTAAAATGTATTCTTTATTTGTTTTTCATACTCTATTAAAAAGATGGAAAATTGTTAGTGAAATAAGAAATAAAATGTGTAAGAGGACCTTACCAAGAATGCTCTCACAAAACATCACAGTAAAACTAAAAAAAATCAAAGTGTCACTCTTACGCCCGTGTTTGCACTCTAGGACTTTCAATGGCTTTTTCTTTGTCCTCTTCTAATCTCACTTCGCTCAAGACTTTTACCGCTCAAATCTCTCTTATAGTTTTTTTAAAACAACTTACTTAAGACTGTGCAAGTTTTTCTTTGGGTATTTGCTGTAAAATTGCTCAGGTAGGGAAAGTAAAAATATAATACAAGGGTGGCTAGAAATGGGAAGAAAATAATAAAGGGGTCACATACAAAAACAAATAACTTACAACCTTCCTTTCAACAATAATTAAGTCTTGATATTATTGTTCTCGACTTCATGTTGAATATCATGATGTCGTTTATGCTTTGTACCCTTCACTTGCATTGCTTTCTTTTTTATTTTATTTTGTTTTTCTTTGAACTTCTTTGAATGATGACATAGTCTTCTTTTTCTTTTCTTTTTTCATCTTTTTTATTTACTTTGGGCTTGTCTTGTTGCACTTGCTCTCTTCCACCGAAGACCTGATTACCATATGATATAGGTTGGTTGGGGAATGCCTTGTTGGTGAATGATAGTGAAAACTCGATTGTTGGATCTAGGAAGAAAGAAAAGGACTTGCATTGCAAGATAAGCTCAAAGAGAGGGTTACAAGGTAAGTAGATGCAATGGTGAATATATGAGCTAAAAATATGAAAGTCGAAAGAAATAAAGAATGGAAATATGGATGGGTTTTTTTGTTGATGATGGTTATGGTGAAGGGTGAGAAAGAAATGAATGGGCTTGGTAGTATTACCAAGAACAAGGATGAACCTAGGCTATAGAAAGCTTAGACTCAGACCTTATATGTTCTTGTTAAGGTGGTAAACAAGGACTTGGACCCATTATCTATAATGGAGATAGGAACTATAAGTATCAATGAAAAGGAAGATAAACTCACAAAGGATTGATTAGTGTATAAAAATGAGATAATTACAAATTGCCAAATGACTTGGCTATATATAGGAAATCAAGGTGCATGGCTGAACCATTACATGGCTTTTCGACTAATGCGTCCACCCTTATTAAGATGACTATTTTAATGAAAGTACATGATGAATTGAATTGAATGAAGGTGTCTTCTCATGTTTGGTGCCAAATCCATGCATGTGACACCCATGCTCTTGTGTGGTCGAATGGTTAGGTTGCTTGCCTCATGTCTCTTCATGATTTAGGCATCTTTTGAGGAAAACGCTTTATCAAAGATGCACCCCTTGAAGTGGAGACTCTTTATGAATAGTCACCTTGATGATAAATCATGTTGATTTGAGGAAGTCTTCATGGAAAGGCATGTTAGGAGGTGAATGAGATACTTATGAGGTGACCATAGGTCATAGAGTCTTGTTAAAGTATTTGGTAGCTTGTGGTGAAGGCACGTTCTAGAAAGACACATGTTTGCGAAAAAACACGAACTGTAAAAAAGTGACTTTATGTGAAATGCATATTCATTGATTGAGTATTGGATCCCTTCAACTGCCCAACTAATTTAAGTAGTTGAGCTGGCTCAAATTTTTAGCTCAATCCAGCTATGAGCTCAAGTACATCTAACAACTTTTACTCGTTTTGACCATGAGCTTCCATATAGTTGTCCCATGTTAATTTTCTTAGCTTTGAGCTCCATTTTCTAGCTTGAATCAGCTCCCTTCCATGTGGTCGAATACACCTTCTTACAAAGTACAAAATATTAATTAAGTAAATGATATAATAAAGCTTACATCACATAATGCATGCCTAACTATGGATGAAGTTCAATCATATGATTTTTATAACCTAAGTTAATGGATGCATACCAAACATATAATAACATAATATAAAGATGTGAACTATAGGTTATATACATGAATATCAGATAACATGGTATTCATAATAAGTGATGAATGGAAACATATAATAATATCCTAAGAAATGATGTGTAATCATAGCATATATATAAATGATATGAAAGATATGATAAAGTAAGCATAGTATGGTATGAATGACATGATATATACACTAATATTTGAATGCATGCTCATGATAACATATAATGTATAAATGATATAATATAAGGTAAATTAAGAAAGAACTCCCTTTGGATCAGCTTTAAGGAATGTCCATGGTGTGATCAAGTCATGGAGAAAGCTGGTTAGGATCACATCAACACCTGAAAAGTACAATTTCCCGCCAGTCAACCTTAGTCTCGTATATATGATCAAACATAAGCATAGATCGAGTTAGATCTTCGCCACAACAAGGTCTTTCGAGATGAAGATCGAAACAATATGGCATAGACTAGAATTTTCAACAGTGGATCAAGAACAACATATCAACTTCTCACGTCTATAAAGAAGCTAGTTCGAATCAAACTAAGTGACAGAAATATTAATAGACTAGATTATGTTAATTCTAGACTTTGTAATTACTGGAGTATAGACTAAACATTTTTTGTTGTAAATACGTGTTTATACTCCCAATTGGGATGATTGTTGTATGCTGAACCTTTTTACTTGGGTAATAAATTCTACTTATCATAAAAAAAATATGTAGTTGACTCTTTGAGTTAATTATGTTTGTGAAAAAGGGAGATTGAGCAGTGGGCAGTGTCGGCGCCTCAACGGAGTATATTTTGGGCAATACAAAACAGCATAGCTCAACACAACTAGCTCCAACGCGCTGACTTGAAGTATCCAACCTAAAAAATCTTAGGGTAAATTACGCATTTAATATCTAAATTATCTATTTTCATCCGTTTTAATACTTAATTTTTCATTTTTTACAAAATCACACATAATATTTAATTTTTATTTCATTTTAGTATCCGTTAAAAATTTAACGTTAAGTTTTGAGAAAATATTAAAGTTTACGTATTAAAGTGGACCAAAATTGATAGTTTATGTACTAAATGCATTAAGTTTTTAATGGTAGAGTACTAAAATGAAATAAAAACTAAATATTAGGTATGATTTTAAAAAAATAAAAAATTTAAATACTAAACAGACCAAAATTAATAGTTTAAATACTAAATATATAATTTACCGAAAATCTTATTCTATGTATGTTTAACTCTGTTCACGTCTACAACCAACGCAACTAAACGAGCGTAGACTGCACTTCCCACCCAGATTCACTGGTGCATTAATTTCATGTACAGCTCACTTATTACGTATTCACATTTTTTTTAATGCAATTAAATTATTTGTTTCTGTTTATATGAATATTATTACATAAGACCAGCGGAAACCATCTGAGCAGCTGGCCATCAAAAGTTGTTTCTTATGCCACGTGTCATATGCAAAATAGATCATTGTTACGTGTGATGAAATTTAAAAGCACAAAAATAAATGCTCAAAGTTTATGTTAACTTTAGGTATATAAAAAATATTTCGTTTTTGAATGTTAACTTTAGTTATATAAAAAATATTTGGTTAAAAATAAGTGTTTAATTTTTCAAATATTACATATTTTGGTGTTTAGATTGTAATGTTTATTAAATTTGACCGTTATTTTGAAATGTGGTACACTTATAAAAAATTAAAAAATTTATTTTTAAATAAGAATTATAATTTTTTTATAAAAACACAAAATTTTTTGAAGTCTAAAAAACCTCAAAATTCTAAAAATCTTAATTGTAAACCCTCTTTACCCATATCAATCGCCGTCGATGTTTCCTTGATGTAGATACCAATTTTCGTCTAAGACTTTTTTATAGCAATGTGCTATATATTATTATATTATATATAGTATGATATTATATTATTTATTATATAGTATTTACTATTATATATATAATATATTATTATATAGTATTTATACAATATATGTCATATATATTATATTATATGTATGATATTATATATTAAATATTATGTATTATATAGTATTGTATTATAATATATAGTATATATTATAATATATATATTATATATTTATAATATTATATTATATATTATATATTATATATTATATAATATGTATTATATTTTATAATATATATTATATATAGTATATATTATATGGTATATATTATATAATACAATATAATATTATATATAGTATAATATATTATATATTGTGTAGTATATATTTATATTATATATTATATAGTATATATATATTATATAGTATATATTATAGTGTGTATATATATATATATATATATTATAATTATTATTATATTGTATATTATATAGTATGCATTATATTTTGTAATATATATTATATATAATATATATTAGATAGTTATTATATTATTTATATATTATATGGTATATATTATATAATATAGTATAATATTACTTATAGTATGGTATATTATATATTATGTAGTATATACTTATATTACATAGTATATTTATATAGTATATAGTGCTATTATATGTTACATATATTTATATAGTGTTATTAATATTATTATTTTATTAGGTCTAGTATAAAGTCTATCCAGTTAGGGTCCAAGACAATGTTGAGGTCCAATAAGGGCCCAATCAAGCATGCGAGCCTAACCCAACAAGCAAACCTGGTTGGAGCCCAGCAAGCAGGCCCATTCATCCAAGTCTAGCATACAAGGGTTTTATACTTAACCCTCAGCGCCACACAGACCAAAGTCGTTAGATCAACGACCTAGATCGAAGGTGGCTAGGGTTCAAACCCTAAAAAATGTTATAGCATCAACACCGCAAGCACAACAGCTATTCCATATGATCAAGTGATCCAACGACTCACAACAAATCAAAAGAACCGAGGGGTCACCAACCGACTGATAACGGCGCGTGAACACCATGCGCCAACGAAAGAAGAAATACGCGCTGGTATACGCTAAACCGAAGCATCTCAAGACATTTTGGTACCCAAATCGGAACAAACCAGAGAAAATATTTTCCATATTAATGGTGAACATAAAGGGCAACAAAACCAACAAAAGGCAATCAAATCAATCAAATAAAAAACACGCAAAGCAAAACTGAATCAAAGGGAACTATATCCCTGAATCAAAGAAAATTGGAAGAAAAGGGAAACACCCACAATTTTCGGACAAATCCCTCACTCAAAAAAAAAAAGAAAAACCTCACCGAATGGCTATAAAAGCCCTTAAAAAAATTAGCTGACCATATTCCCATATATAATGGGGTGAGGGGGAGGTAAGGTAATAGGTTGCCCCCAACACCAGGTTGAGAGCAGCTTTCGTGGAAGACCTCCGACAGTCGTAATTATGAATTGCCCACCGTGGGACTCGATCCCACGACCACAAGGTTAAGAGCCTTGCGCTCTACCAACTGAGCTGGACGGGCATTAGTGCAAACCCATTTCGCATACTACTAAAAAACACAAAAAAAATCGAAAGAGAAAAGATGAACTTAGTTTCGGTTCTTGCTTAGAGGAGGAACGGTCACTGGGATGGTGAAGGGAAGCCGTCGAACAAAGGTAAAAATTGAGACTTTAAGTGTAGATCTACGCCGGTTTGGATATTTTTAGAATATTTGGGCTTTGGTTTTATGTTCACGGGGTTGGGGAGAAACTTCTAGGTTAGATTTTAGGTTTCCAGCCACCAGTGGTGGTGACCGGAGTGGCAATCGATGGCCAGGCTAAGTGCCAGTAGGGTGGTCGGTTTAGGATTGCGGAGAGTGTTTGAAAGCCTTTTTTTGTTTTTTTAAAGAGAAAATGAAAAATGAAATGAAAAGAGTTTGAAGGGGTATATATAGGGGTGACTAGAGTACAATTAGTTGAAAGTTCAATTATTTCATCAATCCCTGTACTTTTGATGCATAGTTCATTTTAGTCACCATTTGTAATTTTGCCTTTGAATTTTGAATTAACTCAATTTAGTCCTTTAATTTTACTTTTATATTTTTATAAATTGGTACATTGACCTTTTTTTTCAGTTTTGCAGCTTCCATCTAATACTAATTTAACTCTTGAATTTTTAGTTTTTATAAATTGGTGCGTTGATGTATTTTTTTGTTTTGCAGTTTTATTTATTTTTATTAATTTCATATTTTTAGACCCTTTAAATCACCAAAATTCTTCAAAGGTAAGTTGTTTGGATCGGACACTTAAATTCAAATTCAAATTTTAAATTTTGCGATTTAGACAACCTACTTGTCTTCTTAGGCGAAAGTTATAAGTTTAGGTTATAATTTATTTTTCGATCCTTGTTAATTACCTTTGATTATTTTTTAAATAAATAGTTGGACTAACGTTTTATAATGATTTCAATTTATTTTAAAAAGAGATACTACTTATCTCAATCTTTATACCCGAGCTCCGAACCATTTTTTAAGTGGGGTAAAAGCGACGCCTTCGTGAGGATTTATTCTCCGTATAGGCCTAGCAAGTAACCTTCGGGGTTCATATACCTTATGTCTTTGTGTGAATTTATTCTTCGTACAGACATAAGGGAATGTATCATCTCGAGTTTAACTCGGTCCACAAGAGCCTGTGATGGGCTTAGGATTGAGGGTATGGCAGGCCCAAGGGGGCATCGGTAGGGAGAACTCATGTACTTTTTTAGAATCAAACCGTGTTGCTGTAAGGAATTAGAGTCCACTCTAAAGCCTCATTCCAAACCTATGATACTTGATTTACTTTCTTACTTTATTTTTACTGTTAAAAGCATGCGAACTAGAAATACATGCGGATAGGATTTGTTCAAAGAAAATAGCATGTGGGATAGAAATCATGTCTGGGTAGAAACAAAAAGCAGGTGGGGTAAATACCATGTGGGTAGGATTTTTTATTCTGATTATTATTTCTATCTTACTAACTTGTTTCCTTTGTTTTTGTTTTGCTTTATTTTTTCTTTATCATTTGCATCATTTAAAGAGGTGTTGATCCGTGAAGTGTTTGTTAATCTCGAATAGTTTTATTTAATGGACAAAGGGGTTGTAAGGCAAGAGGTTAAGAATGCAGAGGTACTGTTATGGTCAGAAAAGACTCAGAATGAAAAAGGAGATAGTCTGCAATATAGTTATGTGTCATATTGGCTGGCTACGCCTCCATCAGCCTCAAGTAGAATGATAATCAGGAATTGTGGAGCATCTAGGACAACTGGAAAAATGACAAGAAAAAAAATTTACCAGCGATATGGCGATATCGTACATCTGTTTTATGTCAAGGTACACGAACCTCTGATTCTAGCTCTAGTTCAGTTTTGGAATCTGAGGTACAACTACTTTACCTTCAACCAAGAAGACATGGTGCCCATAATTGAAGAATACACCACTCTGCTACATTGTGAGGGAGTCAGAATTGATCGAGTCTTCATCAAATACATCAAGAGTCCACCTTTCAAAAATAGACTAGAAAAGATTGCAGGTGTAATACCCCAAATATCAGGCCAAGGACTATATTGAAAAGATTTAAAATTTGAAGACTTATTTGATTAAATAGTAAAAGATGAGGAAATGATTTGGAATAGTGTTTAGACTAATTTGAATCAATAGATAAGTTAAGAGGGTATTTTGGTCTTTTAAGAGGGGAAAATAATTTATAAATTTGTCAGGGTTTTTAAATAGGAGGAAAGAGGAAAGTCAAATATTTTTTTCTACTCTTATTCTTCTTCACGTTGGTATTGCTCTCCCCTCTAGCATAAGGTAAACTTCTCTTAGCTAGTTTTTTCTTTAAATTATGGGTTGCTTTGGTAACATTAGGTATTATGTGAGCTTAAGTAAGGATTAAAGAAGTTTAAAACTAAGTGGTGGATGTTTTATAAGAGATTTAAATAAATGGGTTTTTAAATGACATATTGATATATATGTTTTTATTGATGTTTATTAGTAAAACTGACTTGTCAAATGATTGAACAAGAGATTAGAAGCATGAGATATGATTAAAAACATGTTTAGAAAATGGTATGATTATTGAGTTGAGATGTTTTATGAAGATGTTAGATGTTAAAGATGACAAAATGAAGTAACGTTAGTTGGGTTAATTAAAGAGGTGTTAAATAGTATTGTTGGAAGTAAAAGTATAAGATTCGAAGGGGAAATTAAGTGAAATTCGGGCTGAAAACTAGAAATTCTGGGCAAGGGATCGGTACTGATAGAACAATACCGATGCTATAGGCTAAAATGGGATGAATTATTCGAGTAGTATCGATACTGTGATGAATTAGTCGAGTAGTATCGATACTGATTCAATCAGTATCGATACCGACGAGGTAGTATTGATACCATGGTAAGGGTATTGATACCAGGAAACATCGAATCTAAAATTGATATCGATACTGGAAGGGGTATCGGTACCATAGTATAGAAGTATCGATACCATAGTATAGAAGTATCGTTACCAGGGTAGTAGTATCGATACTATTGAGCTTGGAATGACCAATTAGGTTGAAATTGTTATAGAAGGTTAATAATATATACTCTTGAATAATGTTTGAGTATAATTTTTAGGAAATATACTAATAATTGATATTGTATGTATCATTATTGGATGCTTGAATAGATCGAAATTAAGCTCCCTAGACAAGCAAAACTAAAGAAAAAGGCACAACATCAGAGTGATCCACTTTGCATTTTGGATATAGTAGTGAGGCAATCCATGTGAGTAAATTATTGTAATTATTTGAGATAAGGAAGATTTATATTGATTCAAATTAGAATGTTTAAATTAATATTTGTTCTATAGTATTGATTACGTTATTTAGTGTATGTATGAAAAGAGTATTATGAATGAGTTTTAGAGTATGAACTACTTTAGAATGAATGAATAATAGAATATGCATATGGGTGCATTATTGGCATGAAAGGATGCCATAGCTGAAATGCATATGGGTGCATTATCAACATAAAAGAATAATGCATATGGGTGTATTATTGGCATGAAATGATGCCATAGCTAAAATGCATATGGGTGCATTATCGGCATAAAAGAATAATGCATATGGGTGCATTATTGGCATGAAAGGATGCCATAGCTGAAATGCATATAGGTGCATTATTAGGATGAAAAAATAATGCATATGGGTGCATTATCGACATAAAAGAATAATGCATATGGGTGCATTATTGGCATGAAAGGATGCCATAGCTAAAATGCATGTGGGTGCATTATCATCAATAAAAAAATAATGCATATGGGTGTATTATTGGCATGAAAGGATGCCATAAATAAAATACATGAAATGATGCATTAAAGCATGAAAGAATTCCATAATTAAAATGAAATTTAATGAATAATTACTACAGAAAAATGAAAAGAAAATTGTATAAGAAAGAAAGGTATGTTGGACATACTAAGGATGTTTATGATAAGAATTATAAAAGGAGTTTGGTTTCAATAATAGGGACTTATTTAATCCTTATAGATGATGTGAATTAGTTCAAAACCTAAGTAATTCATAAAAAGTTTATGAATTTTAGTATTTGTAGTGGGTGTGCAACCCATGTAAATTATAGAAATGTTTGGGGAATGACTGTTTTGGCACTACAGGTGTAAACTATAGAATTTATAATGAAATTAAATAGTAAGTTGATAATATGTCTAATTATTATAGTGAGATCTGATTAAAGTAAAAGATTAATGATTTAGCTGTGCATTTGGCAGAAATGTGTCAATCTTGCAAGTTAGATGAAAGGCTAAATGCCTTTGTGTAAAAGACTAATGGAATTATAATGCATTTTGATATAAACGGTGCATAAGTGGTATGAAAGGATGCTATATATATACATAAAATGTACATCAATGCATAATTGGTAAGATGAATGTCATAAAGGAAAATCGTAAACAATACATAATGGGCATGAAAGGATGTCCCAAAATGAAAATACAAAAATGGTGTGTTAACAATATTTAAGGAGCCACGCATGATGATTATAAAAGACACATGATCAATTGACACTTTGGTGCAATGCATGTATAGAAAGTTCTCATTTAATGTAAAAAGGGCAAATAAAGAATAAAGGGAAAAAATATATAGAAAGATAAGTATGTTAGGTCTACTAAGAATAATTTCAATAATTGTATGAAGGAATTATATCTCAACTGAGAAAGGCTTATTGGGTCCTTATGGATTATGAAATTTAATTCATTATTCAATAGTCATAAAATACTTATGTATAAATTGTGTTATCTTTATAATATTATGTCTCACTAAGTAAATACTTAACGTGTGTTGTTTCCACACATAGGTAAAAACGGAGACAAATTAAATAAGGAGTGCAGCTGTAGCAGTAGATATCACCGGTTAAGGTTGACTCTCATCAGTAACGGTAAGACAATCATGTTTATTTTGAACAATTTTTGGCATGTAATCAAATTTTAAAAGAAAAATCCTTTGTAATGTATATAAAGTGGATATTTTTGTAGTATATTTCAATGATTGTTTTATCATTGTGCTAAAATGTTTTAATTTAAATTTCGAAACAAACTTTCGAGTGTTTTCAAAATGAAAAAAATTGTTTCAAAAGTAAGGTGACATCCCTATCTCGTATATGAAAAGGTATACGTAAGATGGGTATTACAGCAGAGGTCGATAAAAATGGGTGATTTATCAAATTCAACACAAAGGAAAAGGGGAAGAATTGCTTGGACCCATATCAAACAACGGATGAAGAATCATCCCAATGAGTAAAAGAGATCAACCTTTTCGCACTATTTTCCCAAAAAACTTGGGATATATTAAAGCGGATGTGGTAGAATTGTTTGAATAGTTTCCCAAAAAGGTGAATCCTACTCCAGAAATCCTAATTGAGACTTTTTAATCACTAAGCCAATGTAGGAGGATGGAAGGAGATCATTTTATAGGGTGCATACAACTACTACAAGTCTGATTCATAGTCATTTCTGGTAGACTGATGGGATTTTCTACCATCGATTCATTCCGGCATATTCTCCTTTGGAGGAATTCCTCACACAAAAATGGCAGGAAGGTGTTCCAAGAGAAAAAGTTGGAAAAGGTATTTACACACCTTCAGAACAAGGAGATTGAATGGAGAGCCCCTTCGCTAACACATAGTGACATTTTTCTATCGATGTAGAGACTCAGGAGTGGTAATTTTACTTAAGCTGTGGGGAGGAATTGCTTACACCCAGCTTTTACCCCTCCGACAATATGGGGCACGACAGTTCATTCTGGTCACACATGAGATATTTGGGTGCGAGTTCGCATATTATGAGGACAATTACATGATGAAAGTAAAGGACATAGCTGAATCATGGAAAAATATTTCAAAATGACGTTGTAGCTTCCAAAGACATGCTTACTTTGAATTATTTAGAATGGAGGAAGTTAAGGAAAAATGATAACATTCCCATACCAGATCAAGAAGACACTCAGACTATTGAGGAGAATCTTAAATTGAAAGAAAGATTGAAGAAAGTAGAAGTTGAAAGGTTTCAGTGGAAGCTAGATGTGGATAATTAAAAAATCAAACGGACAAGATGGACAAGGAACATAAGAGATTTTGCTACGAGTTGGAGGATCTGAGAAAGGCATACCAAGAGCAGGTCTAGATGAATGCCAGTTGAAATTATCTTTAGAGTCCTAAAAATAAGAAGTTGTTATCTTGAAGAGGAAATTTGAAGAGCATGAAGCACTGAAAGATCAATTAGGGGCTTCCCAAAGATAATTATCAGAAAGTCAGCACCAGAACAACCGACTGAAGACCAAGGTAACTGACATGGAGATGTCCCTTCAAATGCAGCAAGAGTAGGACAATAGATACATGAAGAAACATATAGCTAAAATGGAGGGCATTATAGACAAGTACAAAAAGGAGGCAAACGAGTCCCCCTATGATGGAGGGCACCAGTGGCTTTTCCATTGGAAACAAACTCAGCAAAGGGTGAAGGCAAGAGATGCATTCATTCCATATTTCTTAGAGCAAGTACAAAAATCAGCCCATCACATATGTGGTTTGGCGAGAGAAGTTGGGGGTGGTCAAGTAGGGTATTTACCCGGTAACTGATGAAGCAAGAAGACTTATCAACCTATTTGAAGTCGTCCGGGGTTTAGAAGATCTTACTAGAGTGTACCTTTAAATTGTTATTGGTCTCTTTGTAATATCACTTTTGCCCTAATGAAGGCTATTTACAATAACAAACACCTTTTTTGGATCAATGTCTCGGAAGTTTCATGCGTCTATCATTTTGCATTCTTGCATTTATTTCGCATTCATTATTAAAATTAAAAAATCAACTAATAAATAATGTTTTATCAATAAAGGAACAAGCAATGGACCCATCGAATCCTCATAATACTTGCTCAAAGACCAAGGAGATGGAAACAAAAATCGTTCAACTCGAGGAAAATATGCTGAAATTGCAAAAGGATCTTGAAGAAAAAATAAGTGAGAACCACCAAATTATGGCAAGGGTAATAGGACTGAATATGACGAACGTTCCTGGAGTAAGTTCATTTGAAGGGGTAATTATACCATCTACTCCGAAGCTGATTATCGCACCCGAGATTCTACCATGATATCAAGGGGACTCATCTGTTGCGAAAGCTCAGATTTTTGTAACAAACCCTCAGAATAATCTTGAGGATTATTGCATCCCTGATTTGTTGAGGAAAACAAAGAAAAAAGATGGAGAAAACGATTAAGCAGCTGGAGGACCAAATAAAATCAGTCAAAAGAGAAAACAACTCTTACGGAGTAGATTAAAAATGTATAGCTGAACTAGAGGGCATTGTAGACAAGTACAATAAGCAGGCAAGCGAGCTTCAGATAGCACCATATAATAGAGGGCACAAATGGCATTTCTGATTGGAATAAACTCAACAAAGAGTGAAGGCAAGAGATGCAGTCATTTGAGATTTCTTAGAGCAAGTACAGAAAGTAACCCGTCACATATGTGGTTTGGTGAGAGAAGTTAAGGGTGGTTAAAAAGGGTATTCTGTCGGTAACTGGTGAAGCAAGAAGACTTATCAACCTATTAGAGAAGATCTAGCTAGAGTGTACCTTTAAATTATTCTTGGTATCCTTGTAATAACATTTTTTCCCTCAATGAATGCTATTTACAATAACATACACCTATATTGGATCAATGCCTCGAAAGTTTTATGCGTCTATCATTTTGCATTCTTGCATTTTTTCACATTCATTATTAAAATTAAAAAATCAACTAATAAATAATGTTTTATCGGTAAAGGAACGGGCACTGGACCCGTCAAATCCTCATAATTCTCACTCAAATACTAAGAAGATGGAAGCGAAAATCGTTCAACTTGAGGAAAACATGCTGAAATTACAAAGGACTTGAAGACAAAATAAGTGAGAACCACTAAAACACTATCACCAAAAACCAAGATTCCATGGTTGATGAAATCATGGCAAGGGTAACAGGATTGAATTTGACAAATTTTCCTAGAGCAACTACATTTGAAGGGGTGGTTGTACCACTTACTCTGTAGCTAGTTATCATACTCGAGATTCTACCAGGATATCAAGGGGAATCATCTGTTGGGAAAGATCAGACTTCTATAACAAACCCTCAGAATAATCTGGATGATTACCGCATCCATATTTTATTGAGGAAAATAAAGCAAAAAAGATGGAGGAAAAGATTAAGCATCTAGAGGACCAAATAAAATTATTCAAATGAGAAGACAACTCTTATGGGGTCGATGCTTTGGAACTAAGTCCTGTCCTGAACTTGATTATTCCCTCAAGTTTAAAATATCATATTTTGAGAAGTTTGATGGGAATAAATTCCCTTAAGCTCACATCACCATGTTTTATCGAAAGATGATAGGATATGTTGGGAATGACCAACTCTTAATTCTTTGCTTACAGGAGAGTCTGATAGGTTCAGTCATCCGGTGGTATAACCAGTTGAACTGATTTAACATCAAAATAGGGAAGGATCTTGCTAAATCATTCCTAGAAAAGTACAAGCACGTGAATGACATGAGACCCAATTGAGTTATATTAAAAGCATGGATAAAAAACATAATGAAAGTTTCAGGAATACGTGTAGTGGTAGAGGGATATGGTTGTGTAGGTTTATTCTTATTTGGATTAAAAGAAAATAAGGAAGTTGTTCGTACATACTTTAAAAGCTCATTTCTTTGGGCACCTGGTCGCAATCACTTCCAGAAATTTTTCTGACATAGTTATGGCCGAATAAATGGTGCAAACGAGCATCAAACAAGGGAAGATAGAAGGGGTGAGTCCAATAGAAGGCCCACCATGAAGAAAAGAGAAGGAGAGATCAACAATTTAAACACTTACAAATATTGGGAAAAGTGTTACGATCTCTAAGTCAAAGTCAACTATTGTTGTACCATCAGATACTTCTAGACAAGATTTAAGGGAACTAAGGAGAGAAAAAAACATTTTGATATTATTCTCGTGACATACAAATAACTTTTCCAACAACTCTTTGACATGCACGTGGTGTCTTCATACCCGATGGATCCTCTAAAGCCATCATACCTAAGGTGATATGACAAAAGTGCACATTGTTAATAACATGGTGGTGTACCAGGGTACAATATTAAAAACTACCTCAATTTTAAAAATATTATCCAAAGGATGTGGAACAGGAACTGGATTTATTTCGATAATTCAAAATCATCCAATGTTGCATAAAATCCTTTGTCTAACCACTCAGAAGCTGGAGTTAATGTAGTTGCTGATGAGAAAGGCAAAAAGGTCAAGACTAGTGTTTATGAAGTAAAATCTACTCTTGCATGGGTATAGAAGCAAATGGTGATTGTTGGATTTCTTGCACCACATCCTAATATTATAGAATGCAAATGTTATAACCATTTCTACTATCACAATGAAGAGGGGCATGATTTGTAAGAATGTTATGAGTTTAGGGCCCTAATTTAATTAATGATGAATGTGAAAGAGTTGGACTTTTATGAAGAAAGCGAGGACACTCCAGAAGTGGATATTTATGTGATTGTAGATTCATCTGAAAAGGGGTATGGTACGGGCCGCCAATTGGTATTTACCCCAAGGTAAAGATAGGGGAGAAGACATCGAAAAAAATGGTGATAATGGTACCAAGACCTTTCCCTTATAAAGACAACAAATAAGTTCCCTGGAAATATGAATGCCAAGTAGGGTCTATAAAAATTGATGTTAATGAAGTAAGGCACTTTACTATAAGTAGGAGGTGTTATTCCCAAAAATATAACCTTCCCCAAAGAACACTTGAGCCATTCAAAGGGGATGGACCAATTTTTAATGAGCCCAAAAAGGAAGACAAAGCGTTGGAGTTCATGAGATTTATAAATCACATTGAGTATAACATTGTGGAACAACTACATAAACTGTCAGCTCGTATATCAATGTTGACATTACTGCTGAGCTTAGAGGCATATAGGGAGGCACTTTTGAAGGTCTTGAATCAATCTTTTTATGCCAAAATACATACCAGTCAATAAGCTAGATCGAATGGTTAATAACATTGAAGATAATAATCTTATTTCATTTTCTGATGATGAGATTCCACCTGGTGGTTGAGGCAAAGCCAGGGCGTTACAGGTTACTACACTTTGCAAGGGGCGTACTTTACATAGTGTACTCTTAGACAATGGTTCAACCTTAATGTAATGCCTTTGGTCACACTCATAAGGCTACCAATGGATACCTCCCATACGAGGGCATGCCAAAATGTGGTTCGAGCATTTGATGGGACGAAAAGGGAGGTGCTTGGCAAAATAGAGATACCATAAACTATTGGACCTTTCACTTGTAATATAGAGTTCCTCATGATGGATATTATGCCTTCATATAACCGCCTTTTGTGAAGGCCTTGGATCTATCAAGCTGGGGCAGTGCCATCAATGCTCCATCAAAAAATAAAATTTGTTATCGATGAAACTCTTATAATTATCAACGCTGAAGATGACATAGTGAAAAGTGTGTCCACCGATGCCCCATATATTTCTGTAGATGAAGAAGCTCTAGAATATTCATTTCGCTTGTTGGAATTTGTCAATATGATGTTTGTTGATGAAAGAGGTAAGATATCTACACCCATACTTTTAGAATGCACCAAGATGGGAATCAACTAAACTTTGGGAAGAGATGCAATGATAGGAAGAGGGTTCAAAAGATCTTTGTAAGAAAGAGTTGCCCCCATTTTTCCCATTGCCAAGTTAAATCATTTTGGGCTATGTTAATAACCCAATCCCTAACAAAGAATAAAAGAGATCCAAAAGAGCCAATAAAAAGAAGGGCAATGCTGACTAGAGAAAAGGTTCAATGGGAACCAATAGTCTTTCATCCTTTTTATGATATATTCAGGATGAGGGGTTATGTGTTTGATGGGAAGACAATGATGTCCCTACTTGATTTGGAGAAAACTTTGAAATATATGGGCATTAATTTTATAACGACGGATGGTGCCAAAGTGATTGATGGATCTGGAATTCGTCTATTACCACCGGGGTTTGTGCTTAACAATTGGACTGCCGAAGAATTACCTATGGTTTTCAAATCTCTTTCAGAATAATGATTAAACTTTCCCTAGTCGCTCATACCCGAGGTAATAAGTGATCTTTTTGTGAGGGTGAATAGACTATTTTTATTTATTTTTCAATAAAATATGCATCTTTTTTATTTCTAGCAAACATCTTTTCTATGCATTAATATATATATATATATATATATATATATATTTGTTTATACTTCCCATGTGGGATAGTTTCTCTCTCATGTATATATGTATATATCTTTCCTCCCTCTTTTCTTTCAGGCCTTTAGATGTAAATGATGTGGATAATGATGACTCTGACCAGGAGATTGATTTCGAGTAGCCCATGTGTCTTGGGGAAATCAATGAGTGTAACAGTGAGGAAGAATGCAACATGCCTTTCGAATTATTAATATTGGTAGAAAGAGAAGAAAACCAAATTATGCCACATGAAGAAAATATCAAAACTTTGAATTTGAGGTCTTGATAATACAAGAATAAGGTTAAGATCGGCATAACACTTTCAACCGTAGCAAGAAAAAGCTTGATAGAGTTACTATAAAAGTACAAGGATATGTTCGTATGGTCATACCAAGATATGTCTGGACTAGACACAGATATGGTAGTCAATAAACTGCTAATTAGGCCATAATACAAACCCGTGCAACAAAAACTGAGAATGATGAGGCCTGAAATGCTTCTAAAAATAAAATAAGAAGTTAAAAATAAGTTGATGTCGATTTTCTCCAAGTGGTCAAAATATCTGGAATAGGTGGCTAACATAGTGCCAATACAAAAGAAAGATGGGAAGGTTCACATGTGTGTAGACTATAAAGACCTCAATAGAGCAAGCCCCAAAGATAACTTCCTACTGCCACATTAGAATCTTTGGTGGATAACACGGCCAAAAAATTCTTTGTTCTCATTCATGGATGGTTTCTCTGGATATAAACAGATAAAAATGTACCCTGACGATATGGAAAGAACCACATTCATCACAATGTGGGGGATATTTTGTTACTTGGTAATGCCTTTCAGACTAAAGAATGACGGGCCAACATAAAAAAGAGCCATGGTGACCTTATTGCATGACATGATGCATAAGGAGATTGAGGTATATGTTGATGATATGATTGTAAAAGCTCAAATAGAATATGAACACATCGAGAATTTAAGGAAGCTTTTCCAAAGATTGAGGAAGTTTAAATTGAAAATGAATCCAAACAAATGCACTTTTGGAGTAACATCCAAAAAGGTGTTAGGCTTTGTTGTAAGTAAAAAAGGAATCAAAATTTATCTTGAAAAGGTCAAATCCATCTAGAGCTTACCTCTCCCAGGCACACAAAAAAGAAGTCCAAGGTTTCCAATGTAGGATGAATTACATCGCTCGGTTCATATCTCAGTTGACAGATAAGTGTGACCCAATTTTTCATCTCATTTAGAAGAATAATTATGGGACATGGGATGATGACTGCCAACATGCATTCGAGAAGATAAAGGAATATTTGTCTCATACCCCGATTCTAGGCAAACCACTATTTCTCTATTTATTAATCTTTGAGAATTCAATGGGATGTGTCCTAGAAAAGCATGTTGAATTATGAAAGAAAGAAATACCCATTTACTACCTTAGCAAGAAGTTTATTGATTGCGAAGCCAAATATCCACCAATTGAGAATGTCTGTTATGCTCGAGTCTAGGTCACACGAAGAATCAGACAATACATATTACACCATACTACCTGGATGATTTCCAGATTAGACCCATTAAAATTCATGATGGGTGTGCTTGTTCTCTCCATAATATTAGCCCGATGGAAGATGTTGCTATTAGAGTTCGATATCCAATACGTCAACTAGAAAGCCATAAAGGGAAGTTCCATATCTAATTTTCTAGCTAGTAGAGATTTTGAGGACTATGAATCATTGAATTTCAATTTTCCTGATGAAGACTTAATTGCCATATGTGTAAAAGAAGCTAGCACTTCTACTTGTGATTTCTAGAAAATGAACTTTAACTGTACATCGAATGCTTTAGGACATGGTATTGGGGTTATCTTGGCCTCACCCAAGGGGAACCATTACCCATTCACTAGAAGATTTAGTTTTGATTGTACCAACAACATGATAGAGTATGAGGCCTGTGTTTTTGGGCTCCATGCTGATATTGGATAGAAAATAAAGACTTTAAAGGTGTATGGGGATTCTGCTATAGTGATTTATCAACTCCGAGGAGAATGGGAAACAAAGGATGCCAAGCTAGTGGAATACAAAATGCTCATCTTGGATTTAGTTGAAGAGTTTGATGAAGTCACATTCCATTACTTCATCAGAGAAGAGAATCAGATGGCGGATGCTTTAGCTACCTTGGCGGTAACATTCAAGGCTAATGGAGAATCCGATATGATACTAATCGACATGAAATCACATGAATATCCAGTTAATTGCTATCACATCGAAGAGTGAAAAGATGAAAAACATGGTATCATGACATTTTGTAGTACATCAAATCTTGTACAATAAAAATCATGATCAGATCTTGTGAAGATGCGTGGATGTAAATGAGGCAAAAATGATATTGGAAAAGGTGCATGATGGAGTATATCGAGCTCATGCAAAAGAGCACACAATGGAAAGACAAGTCATGATATTCGAATAATATTGGTGCACATTGGAAAGTGATGGCATCAACCATGCTAGAAAATGTCATAAATACTATATCTATAGATATAAAATACATGTTTTGCCATATCCTCTTCATGTAATGACAACTCCATGACCCTTTTCTATGTAGGGCATAGATGTAATTGGAAAAATCTATTGAAAAACTTCAAAATGGCCATCGATCATCCTTATGGCAATCGACTACTTTACCAATTGGGTGGAAGTGCATCATATGCCGATGTCACTTAGTCCACTATTTGTAAATTCTTGAAAAAAGAGATCATATTTCAGTACGGTTTACCGGAAAAGATCATTACTAATAATGGATCCAACTTAAACAACAAAATGATGTAGACTGCATGTGAAGAATTCAACATAAAACATCACAACTCCACTACTTACCGACCAAAGATGAATGAGGCGGTAGAAGCAACAATAAGAATATTAAGAAGATAGTGGAAAAATGTCTGAGATGTACAAAGATTGGAAGGAAAAGGTACGTTTCGCTTTGTTCGCTTATCTAACTTCAATGTAGATTTCAACTAGAGCAACCCTATTTTCGTAAGCATACCGAATAGAGGATATTTTGCCTGAGGTGGAAATCCCATTACTCAGAGTTTTGTCAGAGGTAAAGCATGATGATGCAAAATGGGTACAAGGTCGATATGATCAACTAAACTTAATAGAAGAAAGAGGTTGAAAGCCATTTACCATGGTCATATGTATCAAAGACGGATGATTCGAGCACACAATAAGAAAGTGCACCCAAGAGCGTTTCATGAAGAAGATCTTGTGCTAATAAAGATCTTACCTATTCCCAAAGACTTCCGAGGAAATGGATGCCGAATTGGGAGGGGCCTTATGTTGTGAAAAAGGCCTTCTTCGGGGGAGCATTAATCTTGACTGAAATGGACAGACCAAAATTGCCCAACCCGGTGAACTTTGATACTATCAAAAAATATTTTGCTTGAAGATGCACAAAAAAGGCAAAAAAATAATTAATTTAGGCTGAAAACTTGAAAAAGGGTGCTCTAGATTAAAAGAGATGAGGGTTTAAGATGAAAACCCGCAAAGGGAATCTTGAAACCAAAGGAAGACCCAAGTTTAAAAAAACCCTAAGGGGCAGCTTGAGTAACGATTCATGATTCGCGCACGGGGAAGTCCAAGAGCATGGTAATAAAAGCATCAAAATTAATCATGACATCCAAAATCTTCGAAGACTTGATAATTTGGGAAAAATTTCACAGCCTTCAAATATTGTCACAACCTTCGAAGTTCCCTTGATAGAAGCTATACTAAACTTATTCAACGACGTGCTAGTTCAAATGAGTCCACATAATTGATATTTGGGGCACCTCTTTGTTTCTTTATATTACTTTCATTTCAAATGTTTGCCATGTATTTACCAAAAACTCTTATCACTTATATAAATATAAATGATCATTTTTCTTTGAGAACCCAATTTCTTTAGCATCTTGTATTAAGTTTAAATAAAAATGATTTATTTTCCTTGAAGAAAGAAAATGATTTATTTTCCTTGAAGAAATATCATTGTGCATTATTGTACAAAGATTTTCTGAAAGGTACAGGTACTTGGAAGCTGATGGAGATTATTACATGATACTCGGAGGAATGGATTGGACATCATTTCGAAACCCTTTGGAAAGAAAATAGATGCTTGATTGAAGTTAGTCACAAGACTTTAGTAGCTCTAAAAATGCGATTGGAAAAAAAAGATCAAGATTTCAAACAAAAAATTCCAAAAAAAACTTATTCGCATATTCATTTTAGGCATGCATCATATTACAGGCACTTATACAATTTTTCAGATTTTTTTAGAGTCAATTAACTCAAGGGATACCCAAGATCGACTCAACTTCACGACAAAGGAGTCATCCACAACATAGCTCAACTCAAAAGATAGGAGCTATCATCAAGGTCTTCAAGTCAAATTTCAACTTCATAACGAAGGATATTAGACTAGAAAGAGATCCAAACTAATTGCAAATTAGTTTAACTCAGTAACGAGAAGCCACTTTTCATTTAAGAGTTCAAGCTTGATTTCAACTTCAAGATGAATGATATCATGCTCAAGTCATCCAAGGCCAACTCAACTTCATGATGAAATAATTGGCCACGATTTCAACTTCATGACGAAGGATATCGTTCTCAAGGCAGCCTGGATCGACTTAACTTAGCAATGAAGGAGTCATCCATGATTTAGCTCAACCGCAAGGAGCTCTTTTCTAACTAAAGTCTTCAGTTAGAACTTTCAACTTCACGACAAATGATATTGGACTAGAAGAAGGCCTAAAATTGACAACAATTTTGAGTGAATTCATAGCCAAATCTTCTAGGTCGAATTTCAACTCCATGACAGATGATATTCGATAAATGAGTCGACTACAACATTGAGTTAGGTTTCAACTACATAATGAAGGATATCAAACTCAGAGATCCACAAGAGGAAGACTTGCTTTTGAGATCTATTCAGGACGAACAAAACTTGTTTCTTTTTACATTTGTCTTATTTTCGTTACAAGATAATGAGTAAAAAGGGGTAGATGTAGACACCCATTTTCGTCCCTAGACCTTTTTATAGTAATGTGTTTTATATTATAGTATTATGGTATTATATTATATATAGTAAGATATTATATTATTTACTATATAGTATTTACTATTATATATAATATATATTATATGTATGATATTATATAGTATATATTATAATATATATATATATATATATTATATATTATATAGTATATATTTATTTATATTATATAGTATTATATTATATTATATAGTATATATTATAGTTTATATATTATATAGTTATTATATATTATATAGTATGTATTATATTTTATAATATATTATATATAATATCATTTTCAGTTATGTATCCCATAATGGATCGAGATGTGTGCTGATGAAAGAAGGTAAGGTTGTGGCCTATGCCTCAAGACAGTTGAAGAATCATGATATAAATTACCCGACAAATGATTTGGAATTGGCAGCAGTAGTGTTTGCTTTGAAAATTTGGCGCCATTATCTGTACGGTGAGCGTTGCCATGTTTACCTGGATCACAAGAGTCTAAAGTACTTGCTGAATCAAAAAGTGCTAAATTTGAGATAGAGAAGATTGATTAAGGTTTTAAAAGATTATGATTTGATTATTGATTATCATCCCGGAAAGGCTAATGTGGTAGTTGATGCACTTAGTCGAAAGACTTTTAAAGCTTTACGGGCGTTGGATGTGCATATGTCCTTAAAGAAAGATGGGGCCTTGTTTGTTGAACTTAAGTTAAAGCTAATGCTTTTGGATCGGGTAAAAAAGTTGCAGGGCCGAGATGATAAGTGCTTGGCGAGAGTGGCGCAAGTCAAAAAAGAAGAGGCCAAAGATATCGAATTGAGGGTCGATTGATGTTTATATTATCGTGGAAGACTTTGCATTCCCGATAATGATTAATTGAAGAAAGATATTCTTTTCGAGGCATATTTTAGCCCTTTGACGATGCATCTAGGAGGGAATAAGATGTATCACGACTTAAAGATCACGACTTAAAGAGTTGTTATTGGTGGCCTGGTATGAAAAGAGCAGTATCGGAGTTTGTTGCAAAATGTTTGACATGTCAGCAAGTGAAAACTGAACATCAAGTGCCTTCTGGATAGTTACAACTGATATCCATTCCTGAGTGGAAGTGGGAGCGAGTTACAATGGATTTTCTTTTGGGGCTACAATTGACACCATGTAAAAAGGACTCGATATGGGTAATTATGGACAAATTGACCAAGACGGCTCATTTTATTCCAGTTCGAGTAGATTACTCGATGGATAAGTATGAGGAGTTGTATATAAAAGAGATAGACTGCATGGAGTGCCTATATCAATAGTGTCTGATCGAGACCTATGGTTTACTTCAAGATTCTGGAAGTCTTTGGGAGGCATTAGGTACTCGATTAAACTTCAGTACAACTTTTCATCTGTAGACAGATGGGCAGTTAGAACAAGCTATACAAATACTAGAGGATATGTTAAAGGCTTGTGTTATTGAGTTTAAAGGATCATGGGAAAAGTATTTGCCTTTAGCAAAATTTACGTATAACAATAGTTACCAATCGAGTATTAAGACGGCCCCGCTTGAAGCTTTGTATGGGAGAAAGTGTTGAATACCATTAAATTGGTTTGAACTCAAAGATATGAATCTGGTTGGTCCAGATTTGATGAAAGAATGGAGGAGAAAGTAAAAACTATCTAGGATAATTTGAAGATAGGCTTTGATCGACAGAAATCTTATGCTGACTTGAAAAGAAAAGAAATCGAATTTCAAGTGGGAGATAAAGTATATCTAAAGGTATCACCTTGGAAGAAGGTATTACGATTTGGACGGAAGGGAAAGCTGAGTCCGAGATTCATTAGACCTTATGAGATCTTGAAAAGGGTCGGACTCGTAGCTTATCACTTTGATTTGCCTCCGGATATGGACAAGATCCACAATGTTTTTCACATATCATTGCTTAGAAGGAACATATCAGATCCATCCCATGCCATCACCCTGAAGAGATAGAAATCTGACCAGACTTAACTTACGAGGAAGAACCAGTATAGATCATAAAAAAGGAAAATAATGAATTATGTAACAAGAGGATTTTGTTAGTTAAAGTGTCTGGAAGATTCATATATTAGAAGAAGCTACTTGGGAAAGAAAGGAGGACATCAAGAAGCAATTTCCACACCTCTTCGTTTTAGGTACTATTTTAAATTTGAGGATGACTTTTCTTAAGGGGAGAATTGTAATACCCTAAATATCAGGTCAGAGACTTTAATGAAAAGATTAAAAATTTGAGGATTTATTTGAATAAAGAATAAAAGATGACAAAATGTTTTGGAATAATGTTTTCGACTAATTAGTAATAATAGAGGAATTAAGAGGCCATTTTGATCCTTTAAGGAGGGGAAATAAAATTAAAATTCATTTTCTTAATGGGTATTTTATAAAGGAAAAGAGGAAATAAAGTCAACAAAAGCCATCTCTTTTTCTTCTTCATTCCCGTGAAAAGGCTCTCCTCCATAGCCAAAGGTAAGATTTCATTTGGTTATTTTTTCAGTTCGTTTTTTGTTGGTTTTTTTAATCATTGAGTAATATAAAGGCTTAAGGAACATATTCGGAAGACGCAATATTGCAACAACAAATATTGATGCTTTGAATTCAATGGCTTCACAAATCGCAACATTAACTGATATGGTTTAGGAATTACAATAATCATGGCTAATGTTTTTAATTGTTGTGATACACATAACTATGAGGAAATCCCACAAAACCCTGAGTTTATGTGGAATTATAATAGGAGTGACTATGTCAATGAATATGGGAACACCTATGAAGTTAATTTCCAAAATCATCCGAATTTGTCTTGGAGGAGCGAAAATGTAGTCAATCCCAATGCACTACAATCCAACTTTGGGAATCCACAACAACACTACCAACCACAGCCTTAGTTTTCAAAAGTGTGCTTAGGCACCGGGCGCAGGTGGGCGCTAGAAAAATTACCTACGATGACACATGCACATTGTATAATGGCGTGCACATGTTTTTCCAGATTTTAGCATTTTTGTACGTGGGCGTAGACACTACGCTTCTTGTGCCTATGTAGGGGGGAGAAATTAATAGAAAACTTACCACGTTCCACATGTCTCTTCTCAATCTCTTCTTTGCTTCTGTTCAAAATCTATCAGGTGTTCTCTGATAAAAACCTTTAGTTTTTTAGCAAGGAAGAAGAAAGATTAACTATTCTCTAGCTTTGGATTTGCTTATTTCTTGGGTTGTTTTGGGGTTATTTCTTTCTTTTTGCTTTGATTACCTAAACTCTTTATTTTCAGCTTTGATTGATGCATGTTAGTGCATTGCACATGGACAACATGTAATTGTTTTCTTTTAAAAGTTCCATATACTGACTTTTCCCTTTTCAAAAAAAATTAATACATGATTCTAAATTATGTAATACAACTGCAGTAGATAGTATTCATGATATTGTATTTTCTCAATCCACCATTCTTTCAAAATGATTTTATTTTTATTTATATATTAAATTTTATCTATATTTATCAATACTTACAAATAAGAACAAAATATGTTTTTGAGTGCAAAATATGTTGTATAATTAATTTATAGGTTTTTAGTATAAAAATGTACCCCGCATACAAAAGGCGTGCGCTTGCGTATTGCGCCCTGCGATTAGGCTCCAGGGACTTTTATGCGCCTCTGTGCGCAATGTGTCTTTTAAAACTAAGGTCACAACATTAGTATGCTCAGCATCAAAAGTCATATCATCAAGCAATGCATCCACAAGAATGCAACAACCAACATAATTATCAAGGGCAAACTTTAAGTCAAGATTCAACATTGTCATCACTTGATTCTTTAATGAAGGAGTATATGGCAAGTCAATCAACATCATTAAGGGCATTAGAGAAGCAAGTTGGACAGTTGGTTAATGCGTTGAACACTAGACATCAAAGATCATTGTCGAGTGACATTAAAGTCAATGGAAAAACACATTGTATTGAATATTGCAAAGGTATCACAACATGAAGCAGACTCCACCTTGGAAAGCCTAATGAAGATAACAATAAGAATGATGATGATAGGCTTAGGCAGCAAGTTAAAAGAAATGAATTGGAAGTAGACAAAGAGGCACCTATAGTGGATGCCACAGTGAAAGATATAAGATAGTATAGTAATCTTGGGATGTTGCCAGTAACAATACCAACAACATCACCTCTTTTAATGCATGTGATGCCACCACCAATACTGTATCAACAGAATCCAAGACCTCCACCACTATTCTCTCAACGATTCCAAAACACCAAAGAGGACCAATAATTCAAGAAGTCCCTTGATGTGCTGAGACAATTGAAGATCAACATTCCATTGATTGATGACTTGGAAAAAATGTCAAACATGTCAAATTCATGAAAGAAGTGCTTTCAAAGAAACACAACATTAATGAGTTCAAAATCCTTGTACTCACTGAAGGTTGTAGTGCCATGGCTACTAATCGATTGCCACCAAAACTCAAAGATCCAGGGATATTCCTTATAGCATTAGTGATCAATTTATAGGAAAGACTTTATATGATTTAGGTTCCATCATTAATCTTATGTCCTTATCAATTTTTAGGAAGTTTGAAAGTGGTGATGCAAGGCCCACCACTGTGACTTTGCAATTTTCTGATCGTTCCACCGTACATCATAGTGGCATTGTGGAAAACATGCTTGTGCGAGTAGATAAGTTCATTTTTCCCACTGACTTCATCATATTGGATTATGAAATCGAAAAAGACATTCCAATCATTCTTGGTAGACCTTTCCTTGCTACAGGGCGAGCTCTTATAGATGTAAAAAGGGGAAATTTACAATGTGTTTGAATGTTGAATATATAACTTTAAATGTATTGAAGAATGTTTCTTATATCAAAGATAACACTGAATGCAATAGCATTGATGTTATTGGTGTTTATGTGCAGGAGAATTTGGAGGAATGATGTAGCATGAAGGAAGTTGTCATTGCTAATGATGTAGCAAACGTAGAACTAGAAGAAAATGAGGCAGTTGAAGGGAATTTCACGCAACACTTTGAATCCTCTGAATTTCCTGATCGAACGATTCAAGCACTGAAGCTGCTAATAGGATAACCTCTTAATCTTGAGGTCAAACCTTTACCTTAGCATTTGAAATATTTTTTTGGAGAAAACGAGACTTTTCCAATCATTGTTACAGCAAGGCTCATAACATCACAAGAGAACAACCTGATTGTTATTCTGAAGCAATATAAAAGGGTAATTGCTAAGAGCATCGCTAACATTAAAGGAATCATTCCAACATTTTACATGCATAAGATAATACTGGAAGACCCTAACAACAGGTAAATAGAGCAACATAGAAGGTTAAACCCAATCATGAAGAAAGTTGTTTGCAAGGAAATTATTAAGTGGCTGGATGTTGGGATTATATATCCTATTTCTGAAAACAATTGGGTAGCCCCTTGCAATGTGTTCCCAAGAAGGGATACATCACCGTAGTAGCCAACAAGAAGAATGAGTTAAGGCCTACACACACAACTACGTGCTAGCAAATTTGCATGGATTACCGAAAGCTGAATAAAGCTATAAAGAAGTATCATTTTTCACTATCGTTTATTGATCAAATGCTAGATAGACTTATTGGAAAAGCTTTCTACTTCTTTCTTGATGGTATACCGGCTATAAATGGATTTCCATAGCTCTTGAATATCAAGTGAATACTACCTTTAGTTGCCCATATGGAACATTTGCATTTCGAAGGATGTCGTTCGGCCTGTGCAATACTCCAACAACATTTTAGCGTTGCAGAATGGTGATATTCTCTGATATGATTGAAGATTGTTTGGAGATATTTATGGATGATTTTTTGATTTTCAGTCAAGACTTTGATTAATGCCTTGCTAATTTGGTCATTTTTTGAAGATATGTGAATAAACCAACTTGGTTTTAAATTTGGAAAATGCCATTTCATGTTGATTGAGGGCATAGTGTTGGGGCATTGTATTTCTCAATGAGACATTGAAGTAGAAAAAGATAAAGTTGAAGTTATTGAAAAACTGCCTCCTCCCACCAATGTGAAGGCCATAAGGAGATTTCTAGGACATATAGGCTTTTACCAAAGATTCATCAAAGATTTTTCTCAAATTACCAAACCCTTATGCTTATTATTGGAGCAAAATAAGAAATTTGAGGTGGATGTTAAAGTCCTTAAATCCTTTGAGTCCATCAAATAGAACCTGGTCAATGCTCCAATTGTCATATCACTAAACTGGAGTCTACCTTTTGAATTAATATGTGATGCTAGCGACTATGCTGTAGGAGCAGTGTTGGGGCAACGAAATGAGAGAGTCTTCCTAGCTATTCGATATGCTAGTCAGATATTGAATAATGCTTTGGTCAATTACACCACTAATGTGGTCACACCTACTTTGGATCCATAAGTGATGCCTCAAGGACCCATTACTCGATCAAGAGCCAAACAATTCAGAGAAGTACTAGTAACTAAGTGTCTTGAATCTTTTAATACATTTGACAATTTAACACCATCCAATATTAAGTTGTATAATGTTTTAATAGTTGAAGAGTAACTTAACATATCCACATCTTTATGTTAATTAATGCACAATGTTATTTCAAAGCATATTAGTATATTATTATGTTTTGAATTCATTTAAGTATGGCATCATGCTTAATCATTCATTTCTTAACTCATTTGCATGCAATTCAACTTATAAGTTTTATACATTATCTTACATATGTTATATCTTTATGTTCTTAGCTCATGAAATATATTCATAGCTCACAAGGTCATATACATCCACGAAAGCCAAGTAATTGATTCATTTTAGCTTAATTCCTTTGATTTACCTTGTTTTCTTTGCACATGTAGGTATATGGAATCATGTCACACATTGAGGAAGCTTGTTGGAATATTTGGAATTCATATGCAACTCCAAATTAGCTCACAAGCATCATGGAAGCTAATGGAACACAATAGGAAGCTCAATTCATCTAGAGGAGCTCAAGGCTAGCTAAAATCAGCTAGTTAGACTATTTGAAGATAAGTTGATAAACTTGACCAAGTAACCAACTGAAGGTATCTAGAAGAGATGCTAAGGAACGATGGAGAACTCGGCTGGAACAACAATTCATAACAGCTCACTTGCTTACTAGCTACATGCACGCCTATGCTAGCTTGGAAGAGGACACACGCCCAATGAGATGCACAAACCAGTCTTCATTATATGCACAAGGCTGCACCAAAAGCATCCCTAGAACCCTATGTGCACACCCATATGATCAGCAAGTGAGTGCAATGCATGTGACCCTCCTATGCACGCCAAACACCAAGGGACTTCACAATTCGGCCAAGGCACCTATTCATTCATTTTAGCTCCAACTTGAAGGGGTTCAAGCATTATTCAGCCAAGGATTAAGACTCCCCATGTCAACCGAACCAACACCTATGTTTTCATTTTAATTATTCAATTAATTATGTATTTTCAAAGAGACACAAGGGCTGGTGGAACCATTAGGTACCCATTCGACTATGTCTCTTTGAAAACTATAAATAGGCTAGTCCTATTTATTTGTAAACACACCCTTCTTATTTATCAAAGTGAGATTATTCTCTTTTCTTAATTCCTTGTGACTTTTATCAACTTATCAAGTAAATCCTTACTTGTGGCGTCAACCTCTATTCCATTGATACTTTTGGTTCCTATCTCTTTATAGATAGTGGGTCCAAGTCCTTCGTTACCATCCCTTAGAGAGATTTGTAAGGCTGGGTCTTTGTTCATTGTAGCACTGGTTCTTCCTTGGTCTTTCTAAGATACTATCCTCACCAACCATCCTTTCTTTCATAAGCCATACCATAGCCATATCAACATAATTCTGCTACCAATCTTATAACATAAATAGCCATCCATTTCACCTTTACATCAATTTCCAAGCCATTTGTTTGAGCCATTCACTTATGTAGGTTGTTTTGCTTCCTTATAGATCCACAATCAATTCAAGGTAGGAGTACCTTACATCAAGTGGTATTTAGAGCTTTGGTGGAAGAAGTAACATGCAACAACAACAACAAATTAAAAAAAGAAGTGCAAGAGACGGAATCAAAAAATCAACAAAAAAATTACAAAGCACAAAAGAAAAAAAGAAAAGGAAAAAGAAAAGAAAACTGCAAAGAAAAGTTCAAAGCACAACAACAAGTCTCATAACCAAGTAATTCAAGTAAGCATCTCAAATTGATTGTGTGATAGAAAGGTTGTAAGTAACTTTGACGTAAGTAACCCTTTATTCTTTTCTTTATTATTTTTAAGCCACCTTTTACATTATATTTTACATTTCCATACCTACTAACCATTTGCATCCGACGCACAACAAGTAAGCATTACTTGGTATAGTTTTGAGTAAAGTTTACTTAGAACTTCAGACAAGAGATTGAGAGGAAAACGGCTTGAGCATGGGAGACTAGAAGAGGACTAGTAAAAGCCTTGAAGTCATAGAGTGCAAACACGAGCGGATTGAGTGATATTCAAGTTTCCTTGGAGCAAACTCGTGAGGTTTTTTAGAGCAATATTTGGTAAGGTCTTTTACACATTTCCTTTTTCTTAAATTTCTAACATGTCTCTTCCATCTAACATCTTTGTAGTTAAAAGGACTTTGAACATTCAAAGTCAATAAGATGAACAAAGAGAGAATATCTTCCATACCAAATGTCATGTGGAAGATAAAGTCTGCATAGTGATCATTGATGGAGGATGTTGTACAAATGTAGCAATTACTCACATGGTAGAGAAGTTAGGCCTAAAAACTTCCAAGCATCCTCATCCTTACAAATTGTAATGGCTCAATGATGTGGGAGAAGCCAAGGTAACCAAACAAGTAATTGTTCCTTTCTCCATTGGAAGATACAAGGATGAAGTTCTTTGCAATGCGGTGCCAATGAGTGAAAGCTACTTTATCTTAGGAAGGCCTTGGCAATTTGACAAAAAGGCTACTCACGATGGATTTTCCAATGAGTATTCTTTCCAACATCAAGGAAGAAAAATCACGTTGGCACCTATGCTTCCAAGTCAAGTCCACGAATGCCAGATTACGCTTAAGGCATGTACAGAAGAATGAGAGAAAGCAAAAAAGGACAAAGAAGTTTGTATTCAAAAGATGAACATATATGCCAGCAGAGGAGATGTTCGGAAACATTTATCCACAAAGAAGGCTATACTTGTACTTATGTATAAGGAAAAGTTTCTACTTATTAACCCTCTTAAAGGCTAGCCTTCTTCTATTCAACTCTTTTGTAGAAATTTGAAGACATATTCCCTGAAGAAATCCTAGATGGTTTACCACCAATTAGGGGAATTGAACATCAAATTTATTTCATTCCTGGAACCACCATTCCTAATAGACAAACATACAGAAGAATTCCCGAAGAAACCAAAGAATTAAAAAAGCAAGTCATCGAACTAATAGATAAAGGATACATTCGGGAGAGTTTAAGTCCTTGCGTTGTACTAGTTTTGTTGGTGCCAAAGAAATATGATACTTGGAGAATGTGTATGGATTGTAGGGCTTTGAATCAAATCACTATTAAGTATAGACATCCTATACATCGGTTAGATGATATGCTTGATGAACTTAGTGGTGCCAGCATATTCTCCAAAATTGATTGAAAAGTGGCTACCATCATATTAGGATGAAGGAAGGCGACTAGTGGAAAACCGCATTCAATACCAAACAAGGTTTGTATTAATGGTTAGTCAAGCCTTTTGACCTAACTAACGCATCCAATACATTTATGCGTTTGATGAACCATGTCCTTCGGCCTTACATTGGTAAGTTTTGTGTTGTTTATTTTGATGGTATTTTGATATACAGTAAGTCCCTTAACGAGTATGTTAATCATTTAAAATCTATTCTTGGCACTTTGAGAGAAGAGCATTTATATGTTAATCTCAAAAAGTGTACTTTTTGAGATTAACATGTTACCTTCTTATGCTTCATTGTAAGTTCACAGGGTTTGGCGGTTGATCCACATAACATCAAAGCAATTCAAGAGTGGCCAAAACCTAATAACATTAGTCAAGTCTGAAGTTTCCATGGTTTGGCTAGTTTCTACCGAAGGTTTGTACCAAACTTTAGTTCTATTACTGCCCCCTTAACATGGATTATTAAGAATAATTCAAACTTCTCTTGGGACAAAGAATAAGAATTAGCATTCAACGAACTCAAGGCCTGTTTGACAAAGACTCCATTAATAGCCTTGTCAAACTTTGATAAAATCTTTGAAGTTGAATGTGACTCATCCGAAATTAGCATTGGTGTCGTTTTGAGTCAAGAAGGAAAGTCAATTGCTTATTTTAGTGAGAAACTTAATGGTGTAACTCTAAATTATCCAACCTAAGACAAAGAAATGTATGCACTCATTCGAGCTTTGGAGACTTGGAAACACTATTTGTTACCAAGGGAATTTGTCATACACAATGACCATGAGGCATTAAATCACATCAAGGGACAACACAAACTTAATAGGAGGCATGCCAAATGGGTTGAATTCGTTGAGTCTTTTACCTATGTTATACACTATAAGAAATGAAAAGATAACATTGGGGCTGGTGCTCTTTCACGCAGGTATGTTTTACTTAATACTTAGGATTTTAAACACCTTGGTTTTTTCATTCATCAAAGAATAATATCCAACTGACTTGGACTTTGGAGAAAAGTATAAGTTATGTGAAATGGGTGCTCATGAAAAATACTACCAGTATGATGGCTATCTTTTCAAGGAAGGTAGACTTTACATTTCACAAGGATCCATGAGAGAAATACTTACCAAAGAACATGAAGAGGGACTCATGTGACACTTTGGTGTTGAAAAGACACTTAGCATCTTGAAAGAACATATTTTTTGGCCAAAGATGAAAAGGTAGGTTCAAAAGGTATGTGAAAGGTGCTTAGTGTGTAAAAAGGCAAAATCAAGAGTTATGCCCCATTGGATTGTACATGCCTTTGCCAATTCCAACCGTGTCGCGGGTAGATATCTTTGTAGACTTTATTTTGGTCCTACCAAAGACCAAGAGTGGAAAGGATTCAATATATGTGGTGGTCAATAGGTTCTCTAAGATGGCTCACATTATACCATGCAACAAGACCGATGATGCCATCCATGTTACAAATTTGTTCTTCAGAGAAATGGTAAGGTTAGATGGACTTTCTCAAACCATTGTGTCAGACCGAGATGTCAAATTTTTAAGCCACTTTTGGAGGACTTTGTGGAGTAAAGTTGGCACAAAACCACTCTTTTCTACTACATGCCATCCACAAACATACGGACAAACTAAAGTAGTTAATAGAGTTTTGTTAACATTACTCAAATCCATCATCAAGAAGAACATCAAAACTTGGGAAGAATGTCTACCACATATGGAGTTTGCTTACAACCGAACCATTCATTCAACAACCAAGTATTCTCCATTTGAGGTAGTGTATGGCTTTAACCCTTTAACTCCTTTAGACTTACTTCTTTAGCCTTGTGATCAAATATTGAACAAAAATGGAAAGAATAAGGCAAAATTTGTGAAAAGACTCCATCAACAAGTCAAGGATAATATTGAAAGAAGGACTCAACAATATGAGCAGCAAGCAAACAAAGTAAGAAAAAAGGTAACCTTTGAAGTGGGTGATTGGGTTTGGGTACACTTTAGAAAAGAAAGGTTCCCAAATCAACGAAAATCCAAACTCCTACCCTAAGGAGACGATCCATTCCAAGTTGTGGAAAAGATAAATGATAATGCATATAAACTAGAGTTTCTTGGTGAGTTTGGTGGTGTAAGTGCTTCATTCAATATATCCGATTTGTCACCATTTGAAGATGGAAATGATTTGGGGACAAATCGCCTAAAAGAAGGGGGATGATATGGTCATGGCTACTTTGGATCCAGAAGTGATACCTCAAGGTCCCATTACTTGATCAAGAGCCAAACAATTCAGGGAAGCATCTTAACTAAGTTTCTTGAAGCTTTCAATCCATTTGACAATTTAACACCATCCAATGTTAAGTTTTATAATGTTTTAATAGTTGAAAAGTAACTCAACATATCCACATCTTTTTACTAATTGATGCACAATGTTATTTCAAAGCATATTAGTATATTATTATGTTTTGCATTCATTTAAGTATGGCAACATGCTTAATCATTCATTTCTTAACTCATTTGCATTCAATTCACCTCATATGTTATATCATCATGTTCTTAGCTCATGACATATATTCATAGCTAAAAGGTCATATACATCCACGACAACAAGGTAATTTATTTATTCCAACTCAATTCCTTTGATTTACCTTATTTGCTTTGCATATGTAGGTACATGGAAGCATGTCACACATTGAGGTAGATTGTTAGAATATTTGGAATTCATATGCAGCTCACAATTAGCTCACAAGCATCATATAATCTCATGGAACACAATGGGAAGCTCAAGTCAGCTAGAGGAGATAAAGGCTAGCTAAACTTAGCTAGTTGGACTATTTGAAGCAAAGTTGATAAAATTGATCAAGTAATCAGCTGAAGGTAGCTAGAAGAGATACTAAGGAACCAGGGAGAACTCAGTTGGAACAACAATTAATAAAAGCTCACTTGCTTGCTAGCTACATGCATGCCTATGCTAGCTTGGAGGATGACTCACACATGCCCAAGAAGATGTACATGACCAGTCTTCATTCCATGCACAATGCTGCACCACAAGCATCACTAAAACCCTATATGTATGTCCATATGATCAGCAAGTGTGTACAATGCATGTGAGAGCCTCCTATGCGTGCCAAACTCCAAGGGACTTCAAAATTCAGGCAATGCACCTATCCATTCACTTTGGTGCCAACTTGAAGGGGTTCAAGCATTATTCGGCCAAATATTAAGACTCCCCATGGTAACTAAACCAACACCTATGTTTTCATTTTAATTATTCAATTAATTATGTATTTTCAAAGAGACACAAGGGTTGGTCGAACCATTAGGTACCCATTCGGCTATGTCTCTTCAAAAACTATAAATAGGCTAGTCCTATTTATTTGTAAACAAAACTTTCTTATTAATCAAAGTGAGATTATTCTTTTTCACAAGTCCTTGTGACTTTTATCGACTTATCAAGTAAATCCTTACTCGTGTTCCATTGATACTTGTGGTTTCTATCTCTTTATAGATAGTGGGTCCAAGTCTTTTGTTACCAACCCTTAGAGAGATTTGTAAGGCTGGGTCTTTTCTCATTGTAGCACTGGTTCTTCCTTGGTCTTTCTAATATACTATCCTCACCAACCATCCTTTTTTTCATAAGCCATACCATAGCCATATCAACATACTTCCGCTACCAATCTCATAACATAAATAGCCATCCATTTCACCTTTACATCAACTACCAAGCCATCTATTTGAGCCATTCACTTATACAAGTTGTTTTGCTTCCTTCCCAGATCCACAATCAATTCAAGGTAGGAGTACCTTACATCAACCACAACCAAAAAAGAGCTACTGGTTGTGGTGTTTGCTTTTGATGAGTTTCGCCCATACTTGGTTGGAACCAAGGTAATTGTTTACACCGACCATTTGGCTCTGAAACATTTATTTTCTAATAAGAACACTAAACCAAGATTGATTTGATGGGTGTTACTTCTTCAAGAATTTGACATTGAAGTATGAGATAAAAAGGTCTGAAAACCAAGTGGTTGATCATTTGTCCGCTTAGAATCTAGAAGTGAGGATGACAAAACACTCGTGGCTCTGTATGTCTTCCCCGATCAGAGATTGATGACCATAGATGCTCTACGATGGTATGTAGACTTTTTGAATTATTTAGTTAGTGATATGTTTCCACCAGGTCTTAATCATCAAGGTTGGAAAAAAACTATGCAAAATATTAAAGCCTACTTTTGGGAAGAACCTTACCTCTTCAAGTAATATATGACCAAATTTTAAGGAGGTGTGTTTTCGAAAGTGAGAAGAAAAGCATTCTCCATCATTACCACAATGCACCATATAGCGGACACTTTGGTGGCATATGTACAACAACAAAGGTCCTCCACTGTGTTATTACTGGCCATCACTATTTAAGGATGCTAATGACTTTATGCAGTATTGTGATCGCTGCCAGCGAACATACATCATTTCTTATCGTAATGAAATGCCAATGTAACCTATATTGGAAATTAAACTCTTCGATGTTTGGGGATTTGATTTCATGGGACCATACCCATCATCTTGTGGCAACCTCTTCATTCTTGTTAGTGTAGACTATATGTCTAAGTGCGTTGAAGTTGTAGTATTACCTTCATGTGATGCTAAAGCAGTTCTCCGATTCCTACACAAGCATATTTTTACTCGCTTTGGAATACTAAGAGCCTTTATTAGTGATGAGGGTTCCCAGTTTATTAGTCATCAAGTAGAGAATGATCTACAGCGTTATGGAGTCAAACATTACATTGTTATAACATACCATCCTTAGAAAAAATAGACAAGCCATGGTTACTAACCGGGAAGTAAAGTAAATCTTAGAAAAGGTAATGAATCCTTCAAGGAAGGATTGGTCCTTATGACTTGAGAAAACTTTATGGGCATATAGGAAAACCTATAAAACCCCTTTGGGGATGTCTCCTTATCGCTTGGTATATGGCAAAGCTTTCCATTTACTTGTGTAGCTGGAGCATAAGGCGATGTGGGCGTTGAAAAAGTTGAACTTTGGTATTGATGTTGTAGGCAAAAAATAGATGCTATATACCTCAATGAACTTGAAGAGCTTCGAAACAATATTTATTAGAGTGCCCGAATCTACAAAGATAAAAGCAAGAAACGGCACGACAAACATATCTTGCCCAGGCAGTTTCATATTGGACAGTAAGTTATGTTATTCAACTTTCGCCTAAGGTTTTTTCCTGGCAAACCTAAGTCTAGATGGTTTGTACCTTTTGAAGTAGCATATGTATATCCTCATAGGGTAGTACTTTTAAAGAATTTAGTGGATAGAACCACGTTCAAAGTCAATGGGCAACGTTTGAACCATTATTGTCAACAACAATACCCTAATATTGCCTCCATCAATCTAAAAGAACCCCTTTCTTTTTATTTCATTATTGTTATGAATAAGTTAATTTTTTACATGAGTTTAGACTATCTCATTTTAGATTTTAATACAATTCACTATTTAGTTTTATAGGTTGTTGTTGTAGCAATCTCACTATCTTATGTCTCCTGTTGCGTGCTCTTGCTACATAGCAATTACGTCCAGTTTGAACAAAATACTATATTCAATGCTAGCAGAAATTGCCAGCTGGGCGGGTATCATTTGGTAAAAAGTAATTTGTGTGAGTTATCACCCACTTTTACTCATTTCATCTCCACCGTCCACTTTGCCCTATCAAAACCATTCATCTTCTGTTATCTTTATCATTATCAACTTATTTTAAAATTTAAAAAGAATTTTAAAATTTAAAAAGAATTTTAAAACTTTCTCCACCTTCATACGACACCCTTTAATATCCCAACCCTAAAAAGTAACGCACACTTATTTAATTTTCACTTTTTACCTTCTTTTTCTTTAATTATTCCTCCCTCATTCTCAAAGGCCTTTCATTTTATCGTCATTTTTCTCTCTTTCCAAACATCTTATTCCTTCGACCATGGCTCTGAAAAATAAGAATGTTATTAAGTGTTTCAATAGTACCCTGACCCATCAATTGGCAACTTTGCAAACAAAACGAGCAGCTATTAAGGGTATCTCACTCTATCGATAAACCTATGTGCTTCATGAAAGCCGAGCAACATAGGTGATATAACGAGGAATTTTCCAATCGTGAGTTCTACCACGAGCAAGGATTCGACTTGTCCACTACTGAATACTTGCAGCTCTTTGCTTATGTGACTGATACCATTGTGCGACTGAAATGGGAGACCTTTTGCTCCAACCTAAGGGAGATTGATCACCATTTGGTCTGGGAGTTTTACAGCAACCTTGTAGATAAAGAAAAACCTTTGGGTTTTTTTGTGAAAAATTAATCCATTGGTGGCCTACACCCATAAATAATTTACTCAACCTTGAGGACGGTGCTTGCAAACACACTGAGTTTGTCAACAATCTCATATCGGATGCTCTAGAGAAAGTTGGGATGGAAGTGTATTTACCGGTCAAAACATGGACCAAATTCTCTTATAGTGGCTATACAATGCTCCGACTGGACTTGAATCATGAGGCACGGGTATGGTTCATTTATCTTCCACTCATTTAATTCCAACAATGCACTTTTTGACAATCACTAAAGATATGATTTTGTTGTTGCATTCTATTTTAATGGGAAGAAAAAATGATGTAGGAAAAATCATTTCTATTGAGTTATATGCATGTAGTCAAAAAGCTACTAGATATTTGTATTTTCCTTCACTTATCACTGCACTATGCTACAAAGCACAAGTGGTTCATTTTCCTTCTGATCAGGTTTCAGAGAACCAGAGTGATATAACTGCTACCATAAAACGAACCTTGTTGAAGGAAGGGCTTGAGCCGGGATCATCAGCACTAAATTTTAGTGAGCAACATGCTGTTGGTCAGCAATCTCAACCCCCACCTATTAATGCAACCTTTGATTTGGAAAATGCTCTAACATCTATGGTGGCGTGACAAGAGAATATAATGGCTATGATGAGTTATGCCATTCATATTCACAAATTCACTCAGCACAGATACAATATTGGCAATATGCCTAGGCCATAGACACCATGATTAAGAAGTTGTCAGCAAAAATGTTCAAGGATGACAAGGTTATTTTTCCAGCATTCCCAACGGGTGTTCTTGTTGACCTCGCTCAACCAACAATGTCAAATGCTACTGATAGTTCCAATAGTGTCGAGGAAGAACCAACTGCCAAAACTGATGCTGGGGAAGACACCATAGAAATCGAAGCCAAAACTGATGAAGTAGACAATGAAGAACAAACCGAGGATGAGGAAGAGGTAGATTCGTCTTCCTTGAAAAACATTATTAAATCCATCTCTAATGATGTTGAAATCATGGAGACCAACATGGAGACAACCAGCCTAGAGAAGGTCAAAGAATAAGCCACTAACCAGAAGAATACCACTACGAGGCAACTCTTAGACCTTAATGATGACAAGGCTGCACAAGATGCTACAACCACTTGTTAGCAAATAAGGTTGAGTGTGAATAAAGCTAGAGAGGTAGCTGAGCTGGTATAAATCACGTGAGGTTGTTGAACAATGAGTGTGTGAATGCATAGCCTTCTGTTATAAGGTGGTTATTGTGATGAGCTGTCATGAGTTTGTTAGATAACAAAGTTGTATAAAAAGGGTATTAAGCCCTCAATGAATAATAGGAATTAATTTACTTTACTTGTTGTGTTTATTCATATAGTCAATAATTCATCACGGTATCATTCACCGTCTGTTCTTGAGGTGTTTGCTTCGCTACTTCAGCCACTGGAGGAGATGGATTCGTTGGCTGCTAAGACCTTCACTCACAAAAAGGTGAATGTCATTCTTGATTAATTAAATTTCTTACTCTGGAAGCAGCAAGTTCTACTGGCTGTTCGTAGCCATCGGCTCGAGCTGTTGTTGACTGGTTCGTTGTAACCTCCACCCGCCTTTGTAGCTGGTGCAAATGGTGAATCTGTGCCGAATGAGTTGTATGATGAGTTTTTAGCACAAGATAGTGCATTGACATCATGGCTTCTGTCAACAATCAGCTCACACTTGCTCTCTCAATTTGTTGGAGCCGAGACCGCGGTGGCAGTTTGGAATAAGGTTCTACAGTTTTTTGCAAATCGCACTACCACGACCGTCATCAGTCTCCATTATAAGCTCCAGTCACTCAGGAAAGGAGATGATAGCACGCAGACTTACTTGACTCGGATCAAGGAGGTTTACGATGCGTTGGCGTCGTGTGACAGTGCCATCTCCACAGCAGAGCAACTTGCGAGTATTTTAAAAGGCTTATCGAGGGAGTATCAACCATATGTTGCCTTCATTACCACAATGAAAGACTCACTATCCCTTGATAAGGTATGTTCGCTGCTGATTGATGCGGAGACTCAGATTGCTGGGTTTGACGCTCGAGATGACCAATTTCCTATGAGTGCGTATGTCACCAATATGAGTAATAACTCTAAAACGAGTAATACATCTTCTTACAATCGATCTGATTATCGCAATGATTCTGGTTATGTTACTCGAGGATGAGGTCGTCGTAGGCCTAAGGTTCAATGTCAATTATGCGGTAAGAATGGTCATCTCGTGGTTGATTATTGGCATCTGTTTGATAAAAAAATTTCAGGTAGGGGTTCTGGTCATGGTTCCTCTAGAGATAACATTGGCACTGTTAATTACTCAAGTATGGAAGCTATGCAAGTAGATAGTGATGCGTGTTCTTGCTGTACAAAATGACATGCTAAAGCTCATGCTATAAGTACTCATAAGTCTGATTTTTCTGGCCCAGGTAAATTATTGGTTGGTAATGGTGTACCTCTTTCGATTCATACTACTGGTCAATCTGTTTTATGTTCTAATTCTCGAGCACTTTTGTTAAACGACTTGTTGCATGTGCTTAAGATTACAAAGAATTTATTGTCAGTTTCTAAGCTTGCTAGGGATAACGGGGTTTACTTTGAGTTTCGAGCTACAAGTTGCTGTGTCTGCGATGAAAAGTCTAGTGAACTTCTTCTGCAAGGTGAAGAACGATGTGGTCTCTATTTCTTTCAAATGGATGTTGGTGCTGCGAGTGGTAGTCAGGCAACAGTTTATTTTGCACTTGCTTTAAATAAGTTGTATGACCTATGGCATAGGCGTCTAGGGCATCCTGCACATTGGACCCTAGAATGAATTTGCAAATCAATTCATGTAGTTGTTGATAAGAACTTGAATGAACAGTGTGTTGCTTGTCATATAGGTAAAAGCCTTAGGCTTCCTTTTACTGACTCAGATACAGTCTATACTACTCCATTTCAATTAATCTTCACTGATCTATGGGGACCTTCGCCAGTGGTGTCCAATGGTTACAAATACTACGTGAATTTTGTTGATGCATATACACGTCACACGTGGTTGTATTTGCTAAAAGATAAGTCACATGCAGTGCATGCTTTTCAGTTATTTCAGTAGTTTGTTTCTACATAATTTAATTCAAAAATACAAGTTGTGCAGAGTGATTGGGGAGGAGAGTATCGCAGCTTGTCTCGTGTTCTTCTAACAGCTGGTAGTTCACATCGATTAACTTGTCCACACACATCCGAGCAAAATGGAGTTGTAGAACGAAAACATAGGCATGTCATTGAACTTGCCCTAGTACTCTTGCTCAAGAATCTATGCCTCTTAAATTTTGGGCTTATGCTGTAGTCATGGCAGTTCATCTTATTAACAGACTGCCAACTAAAGTCTTGCAAGGAGTGTCCCCATTTGAGGTGTTGTTTCATAAGAAACCTGACTATGCCGTGCTAAGAGTATTTGGTTGTAGATGTTTTTCATATTTATGCCCTTATAATCGTCATAAATTGGGGTTTAGATCGCAGCCATGCATATTTATTGGAGTTAGTTCTCAACACAGAGGTTATTTGTGTCTCGGGGCAAATGGTCGAGTTTATGTATCTCGACATGTTAAATTTGATGAGTGGCAGTTTCCTTTTGTAGCTAAGAGCAGTACTGGTACTTGTGGGTGTTTTGGCACGACTAGTCGCTCTCTCGATGTTGTAATGGACGTTCGTAGAGTTGGTAATGTAGCCTCTGAGACATTTGGTAATCAACAGGCTTCTGCTTGTGGTCATGACGATTCTGCTGGTTCGTCCAGTGGTCTTGAGGTTTCGAATGAGTCACCTTCTACTGATGAAGCTCATACTAATGAGTCATCTCAATAAGAAATTGTTGTACCTACTGAATCTGCGCAGAGGTCTACTGATAATCACCACCCCATGTTGACTCGTAGTAAATGTGGCGTTTACAAGCCTAAAGCATATTCCAGTACCGTTAGTGATAGTGTTCCAGCTAATGTTCATGATGCCTTACTGTCACCTGACTGGGCAGCTGCGGTTAATGCTGAATATTCAGCTTTGGTTCAGAACAAAACTTGGAGCCTGGTTGAGATGCCAAGAGATAAGAGTCTTGTAGACTGTAAGTGGTTGTTCAAGCTTAAGAAGAATGCCGATGGTTCTGTTCATCGTTATAAAGCTCGGTTAGTGGCTAAAATTTTTTCACAGGTACCTGGTCATGATTTTATCGATACATTCAGCTCGGTTGTTAAGTTTGCAACAGTTTATATGGTACTTGCAATTGCAGTTGCTAAGGGCTGGTCACTAAGACAAATAGATGTTGATAACGCTTTTCTGAATGGTGATCTGGCTGAAGATGTTTATATGCGGTAGCCCCCAGGTTTTGAACAGTTTGACTCCAGTGGCTCGCCTTTAGTGTGTAAGCTGAACAAAGCCTTGTATGGGCTTCAACAGGTACCACGGAACTGGAATGAGAAGCTCAAAAATAGTCTGCTTGAGCTAGGTTTTACAGTTTCACGAGCTGATGCTTCATTATTTGTCAGACTCATGGATGGTTCATGCACATTTCTCTTGGTTTATGTCGATGACATAATAATTACTGGAAATTCGGATGATGACATTAATGCTGCTGTGCGAATGCTGAACGAAAAATTTGCTCTCAAAGATCTTGGGGAACTTTCGTTTTTCCTTGGCATTGAAGTTAAAAGGAAAGGTGTTGAACTAGCACTTAGCCAGAAGAAATACATTCTGGAATTGTTGGAATAAACAGACATGATTCGAGCCACTCCAACCTGCACGCCTATGATAGCATCCTTGAAAGGGTCAAGTATAGGGAGTATATTCTTGTCCAATGCACGAGAATATCGTAGTATTGTTGGTGCCTGTTATATGTGTGTCATACTCGACCAGACATTGTTTTCTCCGTTAATAGGGTGGCTCAATTCATGCAAGCACCATGTGAAGAACACTTGGTAGCTGTTAAGTGTATCTTACACTATTTGGCAGGTATAGCAGACTATGGTATGTTATTTTCGGCTGAAGATACTAGACTATGTGTCAAGGCTTTTTATGATGCTGATTGGGTTGGAGATACTGGCGATAGGCGATCGATGACTGGTTATGGACTGTTCCTTGGTAACAATTTAGTCACATGGGTCTCCAATAAGCAAAAAATAGTTTCACGTTCCACGATGGAAGCTGAATATCGTAGTATTACTGAAGCTGCTGCAGAGGTAACGTGGGTCACTGCTTTACTAAGTGATCTAGGGGTGAAATCGCTAGATGATCCGGTTGTTTGGTGTAATAATACAAGTGTGGTTGCTTTGTCTGCTAATCTGTGTATCATGCAAAGTCAAAACATGTTGACCTTGATATATACTTTGTTCGGGAGAAAGTTGCAGCAGGCTGTCTTAGGGTGAGTTATGTCCCTGCTGGATTTCAGCTTGCTGATGGGTTTACTAAACCTCTGACAAAGGCACCGTTTCAAGTATTTCGAGACAAGCTTCATGTTCGTCCTTGTTAAACAAAAAAAAAAGAAGGAAGAAGATGGGAGAATGTTAGCAAATAAGGTTGAGTGTGAATAAAGCTAGAGAGGTAGTTGAGCTGGTATGAATCACGTGAGGTTGTTGAGCAATGAGTGTGTGAATGCATAGCCTTATGTTATAAGGTGGTTATTGTGTTGAGCTGTCATGAGTTTGTTAGATAACAAAGTTGTATAAAAAGGGTATTAAGCCCTCAATTATTGAGAGGAATTAATTGACTTTACTTTCTGTGTTTATTCATCGAGTCAATAATTCATCACCACTAAACAACAAGAGTTAGATGCTACCAAGTTTGTTAGCAAAGTGCTAAAATATATGGAGAAAATTATGACTGTAAGCCAGTCTCTGAGAACCTTATTGTTGAACCAATGGTTAACGCTACAAGGTAATTAGGGGACACCAACGTACTAAATCCTGTTGCTACATCTGTTGAACCTGTGGATTATGCCAAGATAGCTAGTATCATTGTCAAGGAAATCCAGCAGGCTATAGTTAGCAAGCCTAAGAGCTCAGTCGTGATGATTGTGGACGGCGCTAAGGAAAATTTAAAGGACCCGGATACTCAAATGTTTGAATCAATGAAGAAGGTTCCTCTCGTTATCCCTGATGCTATTTTGGTGAAAACCACGTTAACGTCCACAAGCAACAAGCGAAAAAGCTTGATGAAGGCAAAAATGACCTAAAAGAGTGTTCAACCAAATACTAAAACTCCAAGAAAAAGCCCGAGACAACCAAATTAGGGAATTTTGTTTTCCTTTCTTTTTTGTTTAATTTTGTTCAATGTTTTCATGTATTGAGCGCAATTCACACTTTAGGTTTGGGAGCGTGTTGTCCAATTGTGTTGTTTATATGTGTTCATTTCATGTTGTTTTGCATTGTGTATGTTGTTAAGCATTCTTATTTAGTATTTTGTTCATTTTGTTTAGGATTTGCATGAATAATATCATATGTTAGTGTTATAAAATCAAAGAGCTTTTAGATTAATTTTGATGATGCCTAATGTTGAATAGTTTAGAGAACAAAATTTTATAGGATTGTTTAGAAACTTGTTCGAATTAGGATACATATAAAAATTTTATACCTTCGGTGTATGTTTTCAATACTTAGAGAATTCAAGAATTTTTGCATTTAACTCACATATTTATTAGATGTTGTAGCATTTTCACAACTAAAGGTGCCTGAGACTGGCTCTAGTGAGAAAAAAATCACTCAACTAGAGGTGCCTGGCTCTAGCAATAATAAAGGTGAAAATAAGTTGGAGGTGCCTAAAGTGGGCTCTAGCATTAGTATAAGTGCATTGTTGCAGCATTGAAAATCAAAACTGAAGTAGGTTCACATCGTTCTAAATTAACTAAGTATTGATTGGATACACTTAAACTTCACACTTGCAAGCTGTGGATTCTAATTTCGGTAAGTTAATAATGCAATCCTAATTTGTGATTATATGAATGTTGTATCTATTACTACAACAATAAACTGAGGACTGAAAAATGAAATTAAATGTTGAGTTGATTTATTGATATTGATTTATGGTATTGTTGTTTAAGTTAGTTGTATTTCATGCATGTTGTTGCTTGAGAACAAGCAAACACTTAGGTTTGGGGATGTGATAACTCTCCAAAAGAGTTATCATATTAATCATTTGTACCTGGGTTTAGTTTGAACTTAAGCATGTTTAGAAGCATTTTAGGATCATTTTTATTATATTTGTATACATATTGCATCATGAGAAATTTGGTATAACTTGGGCTGATTTTTATTTTTATTGATGGAAAAGGGTACAAAAATATGTAACATCAGTTGAAGCTATAGAGGGTTTTAAGCAGAGGCCATGACAAGCGATTAGTCATCAAGTGCTTACCAGAATGTTCTGGAATGGGACATGTGGCTCCTTTCACCTATAAATATGAGGGTCATTTATTCATTTGAGCATCAGATTTTGTACTCTTCACTCTCAACACTCAGAAAAATTATCTTGTCCCTTACCAAGGCTACTTAAGCCACTCAGTCGGGGAGTGCTGCAACATTTTAGGAGAAGCTTTTATCAAGTAGCATCAACAGTAAACCTATATCACTTTATCTACACCTCTCTTCCGCCTGAGATAAGGGAGTGTTAAGATAGTTTGAATTATACTTTTATTTGGAGAATGATGTTTGATATAAACGTAGTTTTTATTTGGTATTAGTGCTATGATGAATGTTTTAAGTTTATGACTTTGTGCCTTGAGCTTTTGGATAATGAGATTTTATCATCGCATACATGTTTATTCATATAGTATATAAATATACATATTAATGTTCATGCTAATTTTTGTTGGCCTTGGTATTGCAAGAAACAATTTTGCATATTGAGATGTATGCTACCAAGCATTTGTCATAATTAGTAGATTCATCGTTTGATTTAGTGATAGCTAATTCTAAATGATTAATTAGAGTTAATCTATGCTAGATACTTAGTGATAAATTTAAACGCATGATTATAGCAGAAATTCCCTTTTATCATTCCAATCATTTTGATGGTTGTTCTTATGCTTTACTCAATATTGTAGCATGACCTGGCTTTTTTATTATTGAATTACACTTTTATAACTTGTCTTCTATTGCATGACAATCTTAATCAATACTTCTTAGAACGTTTTTGTAAATTGCTTTTGCTCATTTTTGATACAATACTCAATGCTGCAAAACATCTATTACTACTTGTGACAACGTATACTGCGTTTGGCTAAAGTATATTTACAATCATCAACCATCGATCATGACTTAACATCCTTTAAAAGAAGGAGCAAGATCGTTCCTCGATTTGGCGTCCTTCAAAGAAATGAGCAGATTAACCGTTGATTATGACTTGACATCTTTCAAAGAAAATAGCAAGATTAGTAAAATGATTTAAATTATTTCCATCGTCCCTATAATTCTGATGCATAATTCATTTTGGTCACATGTTGTAAATTTTTCATTGAATATTAAATTAATTCAATTTAATCCCTGTTTATATTTCTTATATTTTGTGAATTGACCCCCTAACTTTTATTTTTTCATTGCAACTTTCAATTAACATCAATTTGACCCCCAACTTTAAATTCATTCCAATTTAATTCTTCTTTAATAATTGTTTTCTTTTAATTTAATACTTTTTTTATTTAACATTAATTTGACTTTTTTTAAAGGGAATTTTAACCTGGTCAAAGGTAAGTAATTCGAATCAAATATTTAAATTTAAATTTTAACTTTTAATTTTCGCAATTAAGACAATCAGGAAATCAAATTTATAACGAAAGGGCAGTACATGGGTTCTAATCCTTTCCTGACTGTAATCGACTCCCGAATTTGATAAAAGATAAATTTCTGGTAAGTTGTAGATCAGATAACGGTAAGTTATGGTATCCTATCGACCAAATTAAAATGATTGGTGCCGACTCCAACACATCAAATTTAAGTCGGAACCCTATTCCGGGATCACCTCAAGGACGGTTATGACAAGAACGTTCTTTTATTTCCAAATGTCATGTTATGTATTGAGAAAAATATGTTAGAAAGCATTGATGTTGACACTATCATCAATGATTTTGCATCAAGAGATGTTCAAAAACAATTTTTTTTTATAAGTATTTGTATGCTTGAATATAATTTTGGCATTTTTTTATTGTAATGAATTGATATTTGTTTAATTTCATAAAAAAAAAATCCAATAGAAATTGTATATTACATATTTCTTAAATTTCTTTTGAATTAAAGTCTATTTTTTTTAATTTCGTCTCAAACCAAAAAATAGTCCAGAGCGGCTATACTCCCTACCTTCGTGTAGGATCTTAATATAATGGCTTCACCATCCTTTTCGTTCAAAAAAAATATGTTATTTCTTATGGTTTAAGGATAAAAATGATTTAAAATTATATATATATATATATATATATATATATATATATATATATATATATATATATATATATATATAAAAGAATGATAAAGATTTTATAAATGCAATATTTGATGAGTCATGTAATAGATAAAATGTAATAGAAAGTGAATTTTATTTGAATAATGTAAAATTTTCATAATCATAAGTGAAATTATTTTTCGAACATATCGTATCAAAGGGTATGGATGTTAATTGTCAAATGGTTGAGAGTTTTTGAAGAGATACTATCTTGTATCCATTCCAAATTTATCCTAAAAAAATAAATTAAAAGTAAGTACAACTAATCCAAATCTTGAATTGATTTATACGGGAAAAAGAATCAAACAAATCTCTTAAAACGCAAAATCAACGGTTGAATGTGTTAGCAGTTTCCTTTAAGAGTTGGTTCATGGCCATTCCACATTTGTTGAATGTCACGTTCCACGTTGCTACTCTTTATCATGCATTTTCAGTTTCCACATTCAGGCATATCAAAGTGGCTGTATACGTGCATTGTTGGTGCGGTTAATGGGTGTAGACGTGTGAATGTGAGTAGTTTTGGGTGGTTTCTTCTTCTTCTTCTTTTTATTTATTTATGGAAAACCGTTATAAATAATTGTAGTCAAGAGGTTCCTAAGCATCAAATCATTCAAGCAATTCCATTTGAAAAAGTATTTAGAATTAATATTCATTTATGTGAGGTTTTGAGTATTTAAAAGATCTTTGACGGTTCTAGTTTTCATATAGCCAAATTTAGAGTGCTCGACAGTGATTAATAGTGGTCGATAATAGTCAACGATGGTTTGACATATTTAACGGTGGTACAAACACATCTCGAATCTCGATATACGATATAAACAATAGCTGGAGATATTTATAAACGACCATTTCCATTGGGTTTTACATAATATTCATGAATAAAAAAGAATTGGAAATCCAGAGAGTGCAAAACCGATGGGGCACAAAGTATAAAATTAAGATTACGGGAGATGAAAAAAATAAAGGAGAGAAGAGTGTAAAAGAAAAACTAGCAATTAGATGAGAAGAACAGAGACTGAAGCGATAAAAAAAGATAAAAGAGAAAATTTAAGCGTAGGATATATATATATATATATATAAGTATTTTTGTAAATATCTTCAGTTGAGTCATACTTAAATTCGAGTCTAAGATGAATTTAAATTTTTAGATATAATACATAAATGATCTCTACTATAGGACACTGTTTTGTCAAGTTTCTAGATTATTAAAAATTATAAAATAATAATCTAATTATATGACGTTGATTTGTTGAGTCATTCAACTAATAAAAGCTACAAAATGGTAATCAGACTATTCATATGTTTCAAACTCGTTCTTTTACTGTAAAATAAATTTACAGTCGTTTGAGCTAGGAGTTAATATGCTGATTGAGATATGATAGTTGTTTGAGATCTTGGATCACATATCAGTAATTTTGGTATAGTCACCAGTTTCTGATCTATTGATCAATTAATCTGGATCTAGTATTACGACCCTCCATCCCAGTTTGCTCCATTCGCCAACACTAAAATTCGAACTACTGATCTTGCTTAATAGATCTAGTGACTCATCCACAAAATCAACCAGTTGTTGTTATCATATATTAGTAATTTAGTATATATATGAAACTTTAATTTTGGTTTGATTTTAAAATAATAATAATATCCATGTGACAATATTTTTCACTCTATCTTATAAAAATTGATGATATAAAATGTTATTACACTTTAAAATCAGTAATACTATTATTGTGGCTCTAATTTTCACTAAATCTTATTAAAACCGATGATATGATATTTTATTAAACTTTAAAAAATCATTAATAATATTATTTATGTGACTTTAACTTTTGCTAAATCTTATGAAAACTGATAACTTGATTTTTTTTTTTTTTTTTGAATGGTAATGAAGGCATAGCCTTTACAACTTAATGAGCAGTACTAAAGAAACTGCTTATATCACTACGTAAAGTGTTCTGGAGGAAACTCGGAGCAGTATCGAGGAACGTTTGACCTGGAAATTTCTGGAAATTGCTGGAGAGACGACTTGGCAAGAATATTGGTAGCAAAGTTGGCTTCTCGATGGATGAGCTTGTAGTCAATGGCCCATCCTCTATCTCAAAAAGAAGCAATAGATTGAACAAGAGAAAACAGACTTCATCTGGCGTTTACAGAAGAGACCATGAAGACGTCACTGCTGTTTACAGACTTCATCTGGCGTTTACAGACTTCATCCTTGAGACCATGCAAGCTTGAGACCTTCAAATAAACCCCATAACTCAGCGTGAACAGTTGAAGTAATTTCAAGAGATTTAGAGTAACCTCCGAGCCAATTTCCAAGAGAGTCACGAAGAAGGCCACCTGCTGAGCCAAGGGAGGTGGAGTTGGAGACAGCACTGTCTTTGTTGAGGGCAGTCCATCCAGGAGGGGGGCATTCCAAATGATTTCATGATGAACTAAAGGAACGACTCCAGCGTGAGTGCCGCAAGGGTCTTTATAGAGACTACCCCAATGAAGACACAAGTGGAGGAGATTACTTCCTAGAAGACTGGTACCAGAGAAAATGAATTCATTTCTTCTCTTCCACACTTGCCACGTTAAAGAAGAGAACATTTTATGATAACTTGATATTTTATTAAATTTAGAAAATGAATTATTTTACACTATGATGCTACAACGATAAATACTTTTTTTAAGGAATACGTGTCATCTCATTTTAGAACTATATGTGTAACAAACGTAGGTGGTGAACCGAGCTAATCCATAGCCGCTATCATGCGTAAACTCAAAGTTGTTAGCAATCATAGTATTAAATTGCGGCCCATCGTTATATTTTTCAAACTCACCATAACACTACAAATCACATTTACAACATAAAAACATAGTTATTTTAAGAAATAAATTATTTCGTAATGTTTACAACCACGACGCTACAACCGCAATCAAGATGGTTGTTCAGAAATTCGCAAAGTGCAAACTCTGTTGATTGGAGCAAATTGTAGAACTGATAAACAAGACAAGGGTTTGACAATAATTGTCTATTGGTATTCTTGTCTAAAGTGACGAGAATTGTGTTATTATCTAAGAATTTAGAGGTAATGACATTCTAATTATTTTAACAAAAAATTGCTACTATTGGTAATAAATTATTACTTGGTAACGATATTTTGCATGAACCAAATGTGAGAGTAATGATTTTTTCAAAAATCAAATGCCCCTAAGTTTATTATAAAACTATATTGAAAATCAATAATATAACAAGTATATTTTGCCTTTTGAGGCCTCTAGATCTCAAGGTGTACCACAAACCAACGGTTTATTTCATTTTTTTTGAAATAGTTATCGGTATCCAATCTATTAATCAACTAGTACAAATTAGGTATTGTAGAGACGAAGGTCTAATCGAATTTATTTTATTCAAAAATGCCAAGATTTGAATCATAGGCCTTGGTTTTATTCCATCTTTAAACCAATGATATTTCATAACTTGATTTTTTTTTTTAAATATTGATTGTATATTTCTCTTTACTATATATACAAAAATTGTTTAAACGATGCTAAAAAAAGTTACCAAAACATAAACTAAAAAAACATTCAATGGCTTAAAATAGGCAGAACTAGTAGAGTAATGCAAGCGGGTCGTTTAATTAGCCCAATATGACAATTGGATCTTTATTTTGGGATCTACGGTAAATGCTATAGTGGACCTCGAAGTTGTCACGCCGGCATGACAAGTTCTATGAGATATTCTTTTTAATGGTCCCAGGTACTCACGATCTCATATCGAATATTTTTTAATATATCTTCAAGGACTCGTCAAGCGGGAATGACGATTCAAAATAAAAAATTAATATTTTGGTAATAAAAAATATTTAAAAAATAATATTTATTTAATGGGCAAGGAAAGTCGTCATGCCAGCGTGACGACTTCCAAGGTGGAAGTTTGAATTTTTTACCTGTTGGGTGGACCGTTAGCCAACTGTCAAGTGACAACTTTCCGTTTATAGCAATTGGGTAGTGTAGTATAAATATATGTTTGGGTTGGTTTGATTATTTACGTTAAAACAAAAATTATATTGATATTAAAAACTTTGTTGTCGAAGATTTTGTGTTGAAATGGCTTCCAGAAAATAATTGTTACATCTTAATGATGTTCATATTTTCTCGACTGAGTTGACTACGGTAAATTTTTATTTATTTTATTTTATCTTTGAAAAAATTTTAATATTAATATTAATTATTTTTATAATATTATTATTTATTTTATCTTAAATTTGTAGCAAAAAGAATAAGGCATTCGTCATCGGGGAATACCAAATGAAGAGCCACATAAGCGAATTGTGTTTTATTTTCAACAATCTGAATTATATCCAGTGTCGTTTTTTCGTGGTTTTAAGGTGATGCCTGCACTGATATCGGCGTTGATTGAACGTTGGAGGCCCAAATCGTATACTTTTCATTTTCCTTGTGGTTAAGTAACATAACATTGGAAGTTTTCGCGTATTAACTTGGCATTGCGATTAATGGTATGCCATTGGTACTTCACAACAATTATGCGAGATATTAGCTTATTTATGATTTATCGTAAAAGGAGGCTCCAACCGATGTCATCGATGGGATGCAAATACAAATGACATGGTTGGAAAAAAGAATTTAGAGTAGATCGACAATCAAGTGAGCAAGAGGTGAAATATGAAACCCGAGCATATCTTTTGACGTTGATTGGAGGGACCGTATTACCAAATAATCGGGCAATTTGGTACACACCCAATATCTTCTAGTATTGGATGATTTCCTTGTATGTCGCCAATATATTTGGGGTTCTGTGATTTTGGTTTTTTTTGTATCGTGAACTTTGCAAGGCGGCCATAGTGGTTAGAGGACAAAAAGGAGATGTAGCGGGTTTTTTAGTTTTACTCCGATCATGGGCGTGATATCATCTCCCTTTTTTTACGCCTATTACATCCGCTCCTATTGAGTTTCCTCTCGCCGCAAGGTAAATTCCTATATTTAAAGTATTGATATTTTATAATATTTATTAAATTATTTTGAAAATTACGATAAATAATGTAGTTGTTAATTTGTTTTTTATGTTGTTTACATTGCGACATCGAATAACCGATACAAAGTTGTCGGATGCAACCAAAGTAGATATCCAGATGACGATCGATATCCACGATAGACATGCGGTAAATATTTTTAATTTTTTTGCATTAACATTGAAATTTATAATATTGATTCTTTAACTATATTAACATAATATTTTTGACAGTTTATTTGGTTTTTGTATTGTGAGTCGCATATCCAATTGTGTCTACCGCCATTTTTTTGGAGTTGAGACGTGGTGTGTCGTAACACCATTGCTCCATTTCACAATTGTTGAGATTCATACCGCCGATCGAGTTTTGCGACAATTTGGGTTTCATAAACCGATGGAAATGTTCATATATAACATGAACAATTTCCATAAAATACATGCGAGTGAGAAACATAGGGAAGATTGGTCAACGAAGCTTATACATACAAAAATGACATGAGAGCATTTACATTTTCCTAATCGTTTCGAGATTCAACCCAGAGATTTTGATTTCACAGTTTCTCCCTACCTCCAAAATTACGAAGAAAATGGAAAACCATACTTAAACATGCCGGGAGATCTGGCCGAATGGGAGGAAGTGAAGACAAAATATGCCAATAAATCACCATCATCATCTTCATCAAAATATGCCAATAAATCACCATCATCATCTTCATCAACATTTCATCTTATGCTTCCACCGATGGAGATTCGAATGGAGTGGGTAGGAGGTTCGTGGGATCAAGTGTCACATTCACAATAATTTCTGACACAAGAAAAGGGAGCAAGTGGTGCATGGGATCATCTTCTATACGGTCAATCTTATGGTGATTTCGGTGTGCAATTTGAGTCAATGACGTCAATGACGGCGTCAAATACATTGTATACTCCATCATTTTCACATGAAGGTGGAAACCAAAGTGGTGGAGTAATGTATAGTACACCGAATCAAGAAGAGCAAAATGTAGAAGAAGATAACGAAGGTGGACAACCACGACAAAATCGACGAGCACCACATTATTACCATTCTACCACTTATCGACATCGATAAGAATTGCACAAATATAAATAATATTTGTTTTAAAATCATTAGTAATTACTTGGTTTAGGTAGAGATTTGAAGAATAGTTTGAGACAATTTAATGATTTGTGTTAAATTTGGTATTTGATGTTAACATTTAACAAAATATTTTAATAGATGATTTTTGTATATTTAAGTTACTTATGTTACACTTTGATTTTATTATCATACGTAATTAACTACAGTAAAAAGAATTTGAAATAAAGTAAACTATGTAAAATGTAATTAAAAAAACTGAGTTAAAAATAATACAATGAGCAAATTGAAATATATATATGAAGGAACTCATCACTCCAGTGTGACGAGTTCAATAGGGAGGATTTTAAAAAATAGCCGTTAGTAGATAGCCGTTGAGTTTTGAAATTCAAATGGGTCTAACTCGTTGCACCAACGTGACGATTTAGGGTGGGTTTTTTAAATAAATGAAAAAATATTACAAAATTTTAAAAGTAAAAAATAATTAAATTTAATTAAAAATTATTAAAATTAAAAGAAGAAATTCAAGATTTAAGTTCATTAAAATGTAAAAAGATATAAGTTTGCATGAATCAGAAACATCAAATTACATTCAAAGCATAACAATCGTTAACTTGAAAAGTACTCGACATTACATTACATTAGAAGCATTAATCTTCATAGTCTGTTAAATCATCAGATGTCGAGTTAAGTTCTTCAATCCTCAATTTTTTCTCTTGCTTCCTTTTATATATAAAAAGTTCTACTTCTTGAAGTTCAACTTCTATATTATGGGATGCGTCTCTGAAGTTGAAAATATTTGAAGTGGAATGAGTTACGTCTTGCTTTGGAAGACATTTTGAACATATCCAATTTTCAACCTTCACAACGACATTCATGCAATACCTTTGAAATGTAAAACAATGTTAATCATAAAAGATATATAAAACAAATAAATAAAGTTAGGGTATATGAATGATCTTATAAATGACGTTTGATCTTACACAGAGAACATATATTAAAAACGTCTTCCGAACCAAAAGCTCTACATAAATCACAACAATTTGGATGAGTTGTTCATTGATTGCTCTACATATTTTTTTTTTTTGATGAGTTGATGGTGGAGTGGTCCATATTAATAGAATGAAGAGAATAGAAGATGAAGGGTAAGAAATTTGTTTGTTTGAAAGCACCAAAGTGAAATCACTAAAGCACAAAGTCTCCTATTTATACTAGAGCTCAAATTGAAATTGAAATTGAAATTCATATTCAAATTCAAATTCAAATTCAAATTCAAATTCAAATTGAAAATAACATTATATTAAAATTTAAACTTAAATTTCATTACTTATAATCCTACGATTAACAAAATCAATGATCATATATCTTTCATCTTTAAAAAAACCCTTAAGAATTGAAGAACAAGTTCATATTTGTGGGTCCACCTTGACGATGGCTGCAACTGAGGGAATTTCGGAAATCGTTGTCAAAGTGATTTTTTGACAATGTTTCAATAGTTCTTGGTTCTGCATATCATGCATTGGAGGGAGAATCTATAACATTTTATATCATTCTCAAAACTTGCCTTATAAATGTAGCAATCGTATTCCCAATGCATATGTTTCGTCCATTTGACCCATCATAGATGTTTCTTTCAAAATCTTACATCCAATGTTAACATTGACATAATATTTTGTAAAACACTCAAAAATACCTTTTTTATATAATGCATGATGATTTTTTTAAAATAAAAGCTTTTCAAAAAACAAGAATTTTGGACGATCCACATGTTTTAATGGGTAGGAATACAATTTAGCTGTAGAAAAAAACTAAGCTAGACTTTGCAGCCAAACAAAAATTCCAAAAAGTTAAAGGAAATTATTACTGTACCATTTTCATTTTTCATGTGATAAGTGACTGAAAATAAAAGAACGTGAATAGTTGAGATTCTCTATCATTGAAAATTAATGTTATGCCAATTCTTTATGAATAGTTAAGAAGTGACATATGACTGAGAAGATAAGGACGTGAATAGTGAAGATTCTATGATTCTCGAAATTATTTTAGTTTATCTGATTTGATGTGATATGTCAACGAAAAGCAAATGATGTGAATAGTTTAGATTATCTAATTCTCTAAATTATTTCAGTTTATCTGATTTGATGTGACATGTCAATGAAAAGTAAATGATGTGAATAGTTTAGATTCTATAAATAATTATTTTAATTTATTTGATTTGATTTGATGTTATATGTCAATGAAAAGCAAAGGAAGATAATAGTTTAGATTCTCTACAAGGTTTAAATGTTAGGAATGATATTTCTCTTTTCCGTTTATTTCCCTAGAGTTTAGATCATCTTCAATCTCTTACACACTCTTCTCATCTAATGAAATACATTTCAAATAATTAACAAAAAAAAATTCATAGTTTTCCATTACAATGGATAAATTCTATACACTGATGTTGGTGTTGTGTTTAAGTCACATAGGCCCATAAGTATGATGTTCCCTCTAGATGTATCTCATCGCCAAATGATGCAAAAAAATTGAGAGAAAACTTGGTACTTCTGTTTAATCTTTAAGTTATCGACATTTGGTTTCCTAAAATCTAATAACATATGGAACAATCCAACTTAATGATGATGATGATGTGATTGTTTTGGTTGGACTTCATCAATCATCAAATAATAATATGATTAAGATTTATGCTGAAACCATAATTGCAGTAATCTTCCAACCTCATATATACTAGCACCACAAACAGAAGAAGCGGACCCTCTAAACCACATGCATATGCTGCTGATGATAACCTTGTTGGACAGTTCAGTGAAAGCCTTATTGAGTTTATTGAGGATGATGAAGATATTGTTCCATTGTTGGAAGATAACGATACACCATTAGTTAATAATTTCAATGTTTTTGAGGCTGATTTAGAGGGACAAGGTTTGGATGTTGAGTTTGATGTATGGGAGGCATCTATTTCATGATGTCAAGGCTTGCAGAATGCTCCAAATGTTTGGGCACAAAAAGACCCTCAAATCGAAGTTCCTCAACATGATTTCCTCGGTATCATCATCTAGTTGCAATGCATGACATTAACTACGATGATATGTAGAATCCTAAAATCTATGATTTGAGAGATATGTACTACCCATTAGGGTTCTTCAGACGAACGATCATCTGAGTTGGCTATTGGGTCTCAGTTTGAAACAAAAAAAGTAGCACAACTAGCAATCAAGGAGTACTACTTCAAAGGTCATCTTCAATTCTATGTTGCGGAGTTTGATCAAAAGACATATTTCGTAAGGTGTATACACCATATGTTGTCTATAACTAGAGGACACAAGTATCATACCTACAAAGGAAAATGTTGTGGAAAGTCACAAGGTTCAATGCGCAACACACATGTAAAATGAGCTCGTTGACACAAGACCACAAACATTTAGATTTAGATGTCATATGCTCGTATGTCAAGCTTTTGGTGGAAGCAAATCCAATAGTACATGTTTCAATGTCAGTGGCATCTATTTGGAATACATTTGGTTATTTTTTGACTTATTACAAGGCATGGATGGCTACAAAGAAAGCAACGACCTTGTTATATGGTGATTGGGATTAGTCATATAATGAGCTAACACATCTGCTACAAGCAATGGAATTTTTCATCCATGGAACCATTGTTAGATACCATACTCTTCATACAGTCAAGCTTCAGGGAGAATTTATCATTGGAAAGAGAATTTTTGTGGCTTGTTCTGGACGTTTAAGTCGGCTATTGAAGGGCTTTGATTTTGCAAAAAAATATGATTCAAGTTGATTGAACTTTTTTGTATGGGCTCTATAGACACGTCTTGATGATATTTGTTGCAGAAGATGGAGACATAAATATTTTCCCCATTTCATTCGCCATTGTTAAAAATGAATTGGAGGAAACTTGGAATTTCTTTCTCTCCAACTTGTGTTCCCATGTTGTCACTCAAGATTGGGTTTGCACGATCCCATATCAGTCTCCTGGTTGTTAAGCTCAATTTCTAGACTGGAAAGTAGATGGACGCCTCCCTACGCATATCTAGCATATTGCATACGTCTTATTACGTCTAATGCTATGAAAAGGTTTAAACAGAATAAAATAAAAAAAGAAATTATCAACATGTGTAACTTTTATGTCATTTCTCATTAATTTTTTATGCTTTATTTATGTTCTTCTTGTTGTATTTTTCAATAACATTTTTATTTCTTTTTAGGGTATGCTTTACTACAACTAAACTTTCATGCACGACTAGAAAATTTGAAAAGATACGAAGATGATGTGTATGAATTCGCTGTCACTACTAGAAAAACCCCCTTTAATGATGCGCATTGCGCGTCATCTATGGGTGCGGATGACACACAAATGCCTGTCGTTGAAGCCACCAACATAAATATCAGATGACGCGCAATTGTTAGTCATAAATTTATGATGCGCATTTATGACACGCATTTATAACGCAAATTTATGACGTGCATTTATGACGTGCATTTATGACGTGCATTTATGACGTGCATTTATGACGCTCATTGCACGTCATTGAAGCCCCCATCATAAATGAAGATGACACATTTGTGAGACATAAATTTATGACGCGCATTTATGACTTACATTGCGTGTCATTGAAACACATGTCATTTAAAATGATGACACACATTCGTTTGTCGTGATTGCGTGTCATAAATTATATATATATATATATATATATATATATATATATATATATATTGTAGATTGAAAAATAATCAAACTAAATCACATTTAATGCCTCATAATACTAAATATATATATCATATTATATGTAAGCAATCTATTTGCATACAATATATTTAAATTAAGTTATAAAAAATATTGTAATCATATGTCGATACAAAATATCACGACATAATAAAATTAGTCACATAAGATACCATTCTTTGCGAATATCATCAATGTCATCATCTGTGTATTCTTCCTTCCCATCGCCAACCTAAGTAAAAAATATGAAATAAGTATATGACCATCGAAAATAAGTTGAAAGTATAGAAAAACAAAAGATGTGATCTCAAACTAGCAACTATATGATAAGTAACAAGTATGTAATGTTATATAGTGCATAATATCATCAAATCTTGCAAAAATGATTTAGACAGTTCAGAGCACCTTTGCGAATTTCCCACTAAAAACTGAAAGTGCCACTTTCCAGAAAGCTTGTATGTGCTGTACAAGAACAATTTGATATATTTTCCTCTAAGAACGTCAACTTCTTCACCAGTCAAGGCCAGCGGTTGTAATTTTATAGGCAGTTCAACGTTCCCAAAAGTGTAGTTGGCATCCGACTGAGTAGTAAAAAAAAGTATATATAAAAAAAATCTCATAGTTAAGCAGAGAACCAAGACTTTTTCCTCTTACAATTATCAGATCACCATTCTAGCTAGTAGCACTTACAGAGTTTATTAGAATTTGGAGCCACTTTGCGTCTCAAATGGCTCTTTCACGTAACTCATTATGCAATGTTTCCATGCGTACTTCATGGTCTGAAGTACACTTCTCAAGCAACCCTCAAATTCTATGATTCTATCAAATAAAAAACAGAACATTTCAGAGACTTGACCTCGGGAGTAGATGATTTTAAGCAAGTCAAGTTGGTAGCATACTTTTGAAATGGAACATATTATCAAATTAACGTTACTTGAATAGCAATTCAACTCAAAAATATTTATTTAAAAGCACTCTAGAGCTAGTATTTTGATTCAAAAACTGATTCGATTAGAAGCACTCGAGAGCTTCCTAGACTCTACTCTCATCAAATTCAAGTTGATCAGCAATTTGAAGTTATAGGCTTACCAATAGCAGCAGCTATATTGGACGTAGTCATAATTATAACATTGGGAGCTGATTTCAGCTTATCCATCTGAGTTAATAGCGCATTTACAACCTGAGGTACATTTTCAAGTTGTATCCGGTCTAAAGTGGAGGTAAATATACTCATATAAAGATGTGCATTTAAGAGAAAAAATATAAAGAAGTTTAATTGCTTGCACAAAACTGTTACCATAATGGAATCTGAAGGTTTAGAACCAGACAAAGCAGCATTTCTAGCAGCAACAAGACTTTCAACTTCATCTGTGGTAGCAGCAACATCATATATCTAAAGAGTCATAAGCTAGAAAGACTAGAAATGATAAAAACCCTAACTTCGGTAATAAAAGACTCACCAATTAGAACAAATACCAGATTGTGTTCTTCCTCCACCATTTCTTGAATTTTTTGGAAAAGCTTTGCAACCTAAAGTTTAGAACCAGAGTTAAAAATGTAAACTACATACCATTAACATCCAGGACGTCATGATACTTCTGTCATAAGTTCAAAAAATTGATACAAAAACATACCAACTTGCCACTCTTAGAAAACCATTTACTAAACAATGAATGTGCATTAACTTCGATTAATTGGCACTATGGATATCTGACTAAAGAATGGTAAGCCAAAAATAAAATCAGCTAGAACTAACCATCTCACAAGCTAATGTATAAGGCCTTAAAGTGATATATGCTTTGGGCACAGAAATTAACAAAAGACTTGGAGCTAAATCTAAAGGATAATTTTTGTGCTAGTGCTTTGCATAAATATGTCTTTCTTGTCCCTGGAGGCCCATGTAAAAGAATAATACAGTAGGAAAGAAAAATAATTGATCAGATTTTTGTGCTACTACTATTATCAATGCTGGTAATCAATTGAACTTTCCTGTTAACTAAATGAAAGATAATTAGAGAAAATATCGAAGAAGAAAACAATATTATCTGCTGCTAACAGTCTTGAACCAATGACCAATAGACCATATGAAGCCTTGCTTCATCCTATTTCTAGAAGTTGCCCTCGGTGCAATATCATGCGGAGAACTGCCAAATTCCGTGAAAATTTTGAATGTTGAAATGTATATTTATATAGATCATAGATGCGTAGTAACCTCTCTCCATCTCTATAGAGCTTTGAATCATCAAGGATACAAAACTATAACAAAGTGGTATTGTCAAGCAATAAGTATGAACAAGTAAATATGCATAATGCTGAAAGATGGACAACAAGCTGATAATTCAAAAGCCAACATCCAGAATGTTCTATTTGAAGTTTTAGTCATACTAGATAAGATTTCAACTATCAAAACCCCAACTGAAACAATAATAGTTTGCTCATTACTAGATGAGGATCATCGTACTAGTTCTGAAAGAGAGAAATGACGCTTCATTTTCTTCTATTCTTTTTTGGAACAAAACGATTCTACTTTATTGAAAGTCATGAGGAGGTTCCATACTGATTCCATGATACAAGGAAATGATCAACACCCTTTTCAGTAAAAAGTAATGCACTGGCTGCATAACGCAATAACCGCTGCTTTAGGCCAGATTCATATATTAAGCTGCACAATCAAGTTCCAAAATCATTATAAAAACTAATCCAAACGTTCAAGAAAAATGGAAGCTGTAGACAAACCTTTCCCACATGCCATCAAATTTCTTAGCTGGTAGGATCCATTCATTGAGGCTAGACAACTGGCCATCCACAGTTAATTCCTCACATGGTCCCTCCTCACTAAGCTGACAAGTCAAGAATCATATCCATTCAACTTTAAACAGACAACATTAAGTATAAACTGAAGATTCGGTCAGACATTATTCAATTTAAGAAACCACACAAATGTTGTATCAACATCCTCTTCTACAAACTCAAGTAGATGTTCATTTGAAATGTGATTCAATTTCAAAAAGGTGTAGACAGACATTGCTAAGTCAAGTTGTTGGAAAAAATGAACAAAATAATAATAACAAAATGATAACCTTTTAACCTTAATAAAATCAGAGTAGCATGGTACCTGAAAGACATGAACAACAGGTTTCACTTGCCAGAACAAAAGAATATCATGGCTTTTAACCCATTCATCTACACAACAAACAACATGAACAATATGAGTACATCATAACCCCTCATCCTCCGTACATAAACAATGGAACTCTTAAACTAAAATACGATTATCAAGATAGATGAAAACTTTAAAGTATAGAGACAAAATGATAGCATAAAAGAAGAGAGAAAAAAACCTGTGTCACATATACATATTCTGTATACATTTTCCATGAGAAATTGATCATCGTTAGGCACAGGTATGGGACCATCAATGAGCCCAGGCTTCTCTTTTCAAGCATTCTGATTGCAGAACAGAAAAGTTTACTTTCACATTTCAGTTAAAACCCCCAAACCCAACCCTAATTAATTTAAAATTAAATTATTCTTACAACATAAGCATCAAACAACAACCATCATCAGTCAACTATATTTAAATAGATAAATAAAGCAAAATCATTTTAACATCTTACCGTTCAACGGCTTTATGGACATCATCAGGCCGAGCTGTGCTTGAAGGTTTTAAGCAAACTTCAACTGGTATTAAAAGAAGAGATGCATTACAAACATAAATCAACGCAAAAAAGAATCAGATTTGCAAAAAGAGTGAGACTGAGAAATAACCGGAAACACTAGATGGAAATGGAGGAAATGGAGGTCGGTGTTGGTCAAGAAAAGGAAAGCGATTTTAGGGGAGGAGGAGGAGAGGTGGGATGAGGCAGAGGGAGAGACGGTGGCGCGGTGGAAGGGACGAGACTGGGGATTCAAATTCGGACCTAACAAAGAGGATGAAATGAGTGGAAAACATTAGGCGTGAGGGGAAAGAGCGGGAAAAGATAAAATAATGGGAAAAATTAAAAGATGACTTTTACGTACGACACACAATTAAAAAATGTACTCTGTGTTTTTGTAAATTTTTTGGATTATGACTATTAAATATGACACATTATTATAAGTCATAAATCGTTCATATTTAAAAAAAATGATATTTTTATGACATATTTTTTGTAAGTCATAAATTAGCGTGTGTCATCGTTCGTGTGTCATTAAAGGTATATTTCCTTGTAGTGTGTTGAAATCCCTAGGGAGAGATGGTCACGAGCATATGGTGTTGAGGGTCGATGTTACGACCATATGACAACTAACCTTGCCGAATGTATCAACTCAGTGTTGAAAGGGACTCGATATCTCCCGATAGCAAGTATTGTTAGGGAGCCATACTTTAGGTTGGGTCAAGTTTGGGCACAAAAGTGCACAAATAAATGCCATGATTAACGATGGAAGAAATTGGGCTCCAGATTTAGAGAAGGCAATGCGAAAGAATCAAACACATATGACATCAATGTTTGTCCATAATTTTGCCAACTTTATTCTGATTTCATTGTCCAAGCACTTGTTCGACCACATGAGAGAGGTAATTCTACAACAAATTCTAGTAATCTCAATAGAATATGGTGTGATTGTGGATGATTTCAAGCTTTTAGATTCCCATGCGCTCACGTTGTTGATGTATGTATGCACGTTAATGTTAACCCATACTTATATGTTGATGACTGTTATAACTTGCACACTACTCATAATATTTACAATTGTGACTTTAAGTACCTCACAAATGAAGTATATTGGCCTACATCAACAATTTCTGAAGAATAGTTGTCAAATCCTGAATTGCATAAGAAGTTGAGGGATTGAACTGAATCTAACAGAATTCATACCAATATGGATGATCCTCAAAGAGAGTCACGTCTACCAAAGCTTTGTGCAACAAAAATCATTATCCCCATCTTCCTAAAATCATCATAAAAAATATTATGTTGTCTTTTTAGTTTTATTCTTTTAATCATGTTTTCTCGTTTTTAGTGTGTACTCTTATCACTATGTTTTTTTTCTTTTTTAGTTGTACTATTTTTCACTATGTTTTTGAGCTTTTTTTAGTTGAATTTATTAATAACGTTTATGTGTGTTCACTTGTATTTTTTTTACTAAGTTTATGCATGTCTCTAGTTCTACTTTGTTTTTGTGTTTATATATTTTCAATATCATTACTTTCAACTTATACTTCAATTCTTATATAATTATAAACTATTAATAAATAAGTTTACTTATTCCAATAATTACTTAATTAATAAAGACAATTTCATACATAAATTAAAACTATACAACATTTTTACATATTTATTTTCAATTTTTTTAGATCTCTCTACAATTCGTTCAATACATCGGATTAAGAAGCCTTCAATTTCTCTTTCGTCTTCTTCTTCTTCTTCTTCTTCTTCTCGATTTCTATACTAATATTTTTAATTTTTCTTCCCTCTCAATGAGTCGTTTGCTACATCGCTTCGATAAGTCTTCATACTTCTTCTTATTTTTCTCCTCCATTTTCATCTTCTTCTTCTTATGCTCATCAACTTTGTACTTTATTGTATTTTTTCCCACTCTTCATTTGAAGAAGAGTTTGAATTCAGATCGTTGCTCTCCGAGTTGGTGTTGTCAAATCCAAATATACCATTCGCCAAATCATACCCAAATTTTTCTCACAACCACGTGATCTGATAATCTAATTTTTTCTCACTTCTCATATATCAAAACTTTCACCATAAACCTCCAATTTATACAAAAAAAATAAAAAATAACAGTTGGAACTCATCATATCGATGTGACGAGTTCCCTTTGAATTTAAAAAAATTTGACCGTTGGCCAACGGTCCACCAAACGGGTAAAAAATTCAAACTTCCCTTGCCTATTAAATAAATATTATTTTTTAAATCTTTTTATTACCAAAAAAATAATTTTTTATTAGATCTTGTCATGCTCACGTGACTAGTCCCCAAAGATATATTAAAAATATTGGGCCCTCGAGGCTCACGTATATGAGATCATTTAAAAAATAATATCTCATGAAACTTGTCATGTTGACGTGATGACTTTCAAGTCTACTGCAACATTTGTCGTAGATCCCAAAATAAAAATCTAGTGGTCATATTGGGTTAATTAAAAGGCCCATGCATTAGTCTACTAATTCTGCCCCCAATAACTTGTAAAATCCGTATAGAATATACAATTTTTCATGGTTGGATCCCCTGTTTTTTCTCTTGAAATTTCTTTCCTTGCAAAATAAAAAAGATCTAATGTTAGTTATTAGTTAAGATTACGGTTTCAATTTTCAACAAACACGTTTCCCTTTGTCAAAAATAGAAGATCAACACATGTTTTTCCAGCTGCTTTCATCTTCTCTTTTTCCTTGGCCTCTGGGAAAGTTTATGTTTGTATTGCCCACCTTGCCCAAACACGAAGGTTTGATCTTTGACACTTTCATCTTTCATTCCAAAATTTGTTTCTTCTTTTAATTTGAGCTTTGGGTATCTAAGGATTGCATTCGTTCTGAATATGGTTTTGAGCTTTTAACATGTTAATCACAAATGGGCTGCTCTTATGAGTGTTTGGTTGCTGAGAAAATTTGTTAACTCTTCATGGATATGTTGGAAAGAATTGCCAGATTTGTGTTCTCTGCAATGTTTCTAAAGAATTGCATTTAGATGATTGGGTTATTATCATGATTCAATTATCAATTGGTTTTTATTTCTGTGGACAAAAATGATTAGAGACATTAAATTTTTTGGGGGGTTTTGTGTTGTTTTGCATGCTTTAAGGTTGTCAAGAAGAAATGCAGTTTTTGTCTTTGGAAATGATATTGTAACAATAAGTTGGTTGAATAGCCTAAACTTGCCCTCAATAGATTTCTAGCTATATTATATCTGAATAGGAGGGACTCTTACATAATTTTATATTATTTTTGAATTGAATATGCTTGTATAAGACGATCCGGCCGTAGTTCGAATAACATAGTCTATTTCTCTTTGTTCGGTGAAAGCCTCTTGCATCAGAGATCATGAAATATTTGTGATCTGCTGCAGGGTTGTAAGTCCTTAAGATGGCTGATGCACTATTTGACATCCCGGCTATCCAAGGATAGAAAAGCTCGAAAACGCTCATTCAAGAAGGCACTTTACCGGGAAGGTGATCATGCCGGGTGGTGGACTAACGGTATTTTCGTGTTACAGCCGATCTTCACAGGGTTCTTGTCATGATATTTGCAAATATGGAACAAATATTTCTCCTGCAACAGAGTCAAAGACCCCAAGGAGTCCTATGCGTAAAATAGTTGTGGCGAAACGAGGAGAAGGCTGGAATTTGGAAAGAGTCTCCGAATGTAATTTAGTGGATAGAAGAAAGAAAACGGGATTTAGTGTTCAGGCTTCTCCGGATTTCAAAATACTGAAACCTGATGATCTTGTCATCAAGGTTTCAGAAACACAACGACACCATGTGGAAAATGTTGAAGATTCAACTAATACGAAGAACTCTGCGGTTAGTGTCATGAATTCCAATGATGCTAAGCTCAAGAAACCAGAGTATCCCTCTATCAGTCTTAAGCCCTCTTGGGAGGATCCGGTTGACATCGAAGGTATGGAAGTGGAAAGCAAAGCCAAAGATGAAGAATATGTTGGAACTATATCACCAAAAGGAGAAAAGAGTCAACAATTCTGTGTGAAGCCTTCTCCTGATTCTGAAAGCCAGAAACCTGCCAATCCTGATTGCATTGAAGGTGAAGTATCATCTTGGACTGATAAAGAATCCGTCTTACCCGAACAAGTGTTATTATATCGCAAGGAAACCGATGATGCAGTTGCACGTGCAAAAGATTCAAACCTGAATCCCCAATCAAAGCCATCGTCTCTCATAAGACAGACACGTCAGAGTGGCAAACAGAACTCGGAAGGCCCAAAACGGAAGGAAGCAAACATTATTCCCACAATTTCGTTAGGCGTTTCTGGCGGAAGAAATAAAGGTGAAATGACAATAAGCAAAGGAATAAGGTCCTCCATAGTTGCTAATAAGAAAAATGTACTGCTACCATCTGTTTCTTTGTCCCGAAAAGAATCCGGTACTGGAGTTTCGAGCATGAATGCCATGAAAAAGAAGTTGAGAGTAGTTTATCATTTGAATCAGGAGAATGAAAAACAAATTAAGCTCAAGAAGTTGCACGGTACGAATGCTGAAAGGTCAGGTAATCTAAAGGGAGATTCTCAATTTCTGGATCTGGAGAATGTTAAGAAATTCAATTCGGAGCAAGTGAAGTCTGCGAATATTGCCGAGACGACTCCATACCTGACTGAGCCAAATCCCGAGAACAAGCCCGCAGAATCTGATCAAAATAATGTTGTGTCCATGAGGCCATCTTCATCATCGAAGGACAAAAGCATGAAACACAATCACAACAAAATTCCAATAAGCCGACTACCTCGTTCATACGAGAAGAAAAAGATGATGTACAGGCCAAAAGGGATTCAAGCCAGTGGATTCCCTCCGTCTTTATCGTTGTCCCTGGGTAGGAAAAGCTTGAGACCAACTCCAAATGGATTGAAAATCACTCAACCATCTTTAACTTCCTTACCATCATTGACCTGCCTCGAATCTTTCTATAATGATAACTCAACCGAAAATGATAAAGCACTTGTAGAAAATAAAAAGGGAAGCTCAAAAATGATGTACAAGGCTAAACCGAAAAGGGCATTGATGATTACCTCGATTAATAAGCATTTGCCCGGTAAAAAGTTGGATTTCCAGAGAGCAAAGGCGATCGAATTTCTGGTTAAGGATCACACTGCAAGGAGACTTGCATTCAAGAAAAGAGAGCCTGTTGACAACAAAAACGATGATAACCGGAGAGCGAAAGTCGAGGATTGTACTCCAAGGAGACTCAAATTGAGGCAAAGAGTAAATGCTGACAACATAAATGGAGATAACCAAAACAGTAGATTCGAGGAGTTCACGCCAAGGAGACTCAAGTTCAGGCAAAGGGTAATTATTGACAATCGAAAAGGCGATAATCGGAACAGTAGAGTCAAAGAGTTTACGCCAAAGAGGGTGAAGCTCAGGCAAAGAGTAGTCGTTGATGATCGAAAAGGTGATAACCAAAACAATAGAGTCCAGGAGTTTACACCAAATAGATTCAAGTTCAGGCAAAGAGTGATCTTTGACAATCGAAATGGTGATAATGAGAACGGTGAAGTCAAGGAGTTTACTCCGAGGAGACTCAAGTTCAGGCGAAGAGTGAGTGCTGACAACAGAAATGATGATAACCAAAAGAGTAGAACCGAGGAGCTTCCAACATGGACACTCAAGTTCAGGAAAAAAATAATTGTTGACAACATGAATGCTGAAAACCAAAATGTTGATGATCAAAATGGTAGAGGTGAGGACTCTGCTCCAACGAAACTTATTTTCAGGCCAAAAGTGGTTGTTGAAAAGAAAACTGGCTCTAGCGAAAACAATACCAGAGGAAAAAAAGCCGATATCGGTATTGATAATGGCACTAAAATCAAATCCGAAAAGGTTTCTTTGAGACACAGAGATGCTAATGAGAAGAAAGGTTCAGGAATTTTATACAACAATATCATTGAACAGACTGCAAGCAAGCTTGCAGAGACCAAGGCAAGTAAGGTGAAGGCTTTAGTCAGTGCTTTCGAAACCGTCATCTCTCATCTCGATATCGGGATCTCGGAAACAAACGATGGAAACTGAGCAACTGAAGGTGATTTATCATGTACTGTACATATACGCAAAGAAAAATACAAAGGTCGAGATGGAAGAACAAACTTGTATTATGTTTTCTTTGTTTTGAGCTTGTATATACCGAGCTTAAAGATTGTTTTGCTTTTTTTTTTCACCTTTGTTTTTTACATATAAAATCCAGTTCCAGTACATGTTTGGGTATTTAATTGGCATTGTTATGTAAATTTTATTCAATTCTTTCCAACGTTTTCTTCAAGAATTCTGGAAAATTTTAGGCATCATGTAATGTTGAAATTAGAAAACAAGTTCCAGTATGCATGCAACAGATGATCACCAGTTTATGGGATATGCAATCCGGTAATATTTGATAATATTTGGGATGGAGCGAGGAGAGTGTTGTGCAATCGGATCAATCCGGGTTGAACACCTAATTTTGGAGGGTGAGTCTCATATCGAGAATTTTCTGCATATACAAGGACTTAAAATCATTACATGTTTAAACGATATCAAACTGGTTATCACTTGAACAAATCCGTTTATTTCATTGAATCAATATTAATATACTTTTATTGATCACCTAGAGTTGTAAAAGAAAGTTAAAATAATTGACTACGCTATCTCCAATTTTTATGAATGAAATTGGACTAATTTTGTACGAAAATTTTAAATTTTTTATTCAAACCTTTATTGACTAATCTTTTGTTAATCCAATAACTGGTATTTAATATTCATAGAATATATTAAAATATTAAAAATACCTTCATATTAATATTTAATGGTTAAAATTAGTACTTTTAAAAAAATGGTTAAAATTAGATAGAGTTAACTTTTATTATTAAAAATAATTTACATCGGATTGATATATTACTAAATGGCTTATCTAAGATACATAGTTCTATATTTGAATAAATGGTAAACTACTTAAATGACTACTTAATTATAAATTTGTATTGATATCATCACTATACTTTTAATCATTTAGTAATATGTCTATATAACTATTTAAATGATTTAAGTGTAATTGTTTATCGTTGTGAAACAAAAAGTATAATTGATATGGTTGTTATTTACTAACGATGAGTGAGATGTGTACATTAAAAATAATTTTATTGGCACGTTGAAAAAATAAAAAACATAAAGGCTAAAAATTACTCTCACTGAAACTTGCCGATTCAAAAAAACAATTCTCAATTCATTCAAAGGCTGAGAAATTCTTGAGCAGAGATTTGAAATGAATAAATTTCTCACGTAAAAACGAAAATCTAGTACGAAATACGATAAGTAATCTTTATTTTTTGTTCTGTAATTTGTTTGTTTTGGGATTAAGGTTAATATTTGAGATTAGAAATAAATAAATAATTTTAAGATTAATATTTGACATTAACATTAGTATTTGAGATTAAAGATAGTGTTTGATATTTAGGTTAATAAATGATTTTAGTGTTAATATTTAGGTTTAGGGTTAACATTTTGGTTAATAAATAACTGTAGGATTAATATTTTAGAATCAATATTGATTGAGACATGACTAAATTATTAATTATTATTTTTAGAAAGTAAGATTTTTTTTATTTTGAAAAAGAAAAAGATAAAAAGGGAAGATTCCTTTTATTTGTCAGTTTTGTTATTCAATGTATGTGGTCTTTGGTTGTTGGATTGCAATAGGAAAATTTTAGAATAGACGTCGCACACCGAAACACACCACTGATATGACACACCGTTATACACCTCTAATTAAATTGACCTAATTATATAAATATAAAAAATATAATGACTTATTGATAACTCCGTAAAAAGGTCATATTTAGGCCTTCTCACTTAAGTTATTGACTGTCTAAGAGTCAATATAGGATCATATAGATGCATTTAGGAGCATATAGTTGCATGTGGTGAAAATATATTTGTCGCGGTATTTTATTTTTGTAAATGGTGCTGCGTTATGGGGAAGGTGCTTGTTTGGTGATGTGTAGGATTTGGGAGCAAGGATAAGCAAAAGGGAAGTGCTGTGACATGATGAGATTGCCGAGAGAATGCAAATGCAGAATTGGATGGCATTTCGAAAGTGAACAAGATGAAAGAAGATATTTTTTAGAGCCAATTATCCTTATCTTCACGTGCTCTCTACCACCAATCACCCGAGAGGATACATATGGCGCCTGGGACGCCTGATGGTATCAAGACCATGCCCAGCTGCAGCTGATTCTGCTGGACCATGCCTAGCTGCAAGCATATCTTGTCTGGTCCACGCCTGGTTGCTTGGAGGGGACCACTGCCAAAGCTGCCCACCTCCTCACGTGAAGGAAACATGTTCGGGGTATTCTAGGAATTTTAACACAAATTCCTAGGTCTATTCTCCCCTATAAAAGGAGATGAAACCACAATGAGAGGAGACTTTACACACGCCACCTTGAGTTAAATTTCAAAGAGAAAAATGTATCTCTTTTTTCCGTCAATCACTTTTTTCGTGACATTCCTCCATTAACAAGCTAGAGGGATTGGTGAGCAAGGTGTCCGAGAGGAGCTTACGAGCTGAGGCAGTCCGTGGTGGCCAAGGGGAGCTCCGGCAGTGCATGTCAAAGGTTTTTCCTCCTTCCATTTGCTCTTTTCTTTCATTTATATCATTTGGGTTGTATGGAACGAATTAATGTCTTACTTTATTACTTGGAACATTCGAACCCCACCATGAACTAGTCTTATTTGGTGGGAGTTCCTTATGGATATTTGAGTTTGCTTTAATGGATGATTTTTTATGTTGTTATTTGTTTTGTTTATGATGTTTAATGCCTTAAGGTTGTAGGAGCTGTGAGAGTAGTCATTCCTTAGGAGATTGCTTAGTGTTCGAGAGAATGGCTAAGTAGATATCCTTAGTGTTCGAGAGAAAGTATGGAGGATCTACATAAACAAGGGGTTCTATGTAGTAACTAGGCCAAATCTAGAGATAAGGCTAGGATTTTAGTCGACTAAATTGAGTTGTGCTTGATTGAGAGGTTAGATGTTAGTGATGCCGCTAAAAGGTATTGCCGTGACATATCCTGTTATCTGGACATATAAGATCCCTGCACTAGGTAACACCAATAGGGTTTCCATGGTATCTTGAACATGTCGAGTCCCTTTACTAGAGATAACATAAACTCTGTCGGGCAGATAAGGCATAGAAGTAAGACCATCTTGAGAAGTAGACTTAAATTTCCTAAGGGACTCATATCATTCATTCCCATAGTAGCTTGTTGTGTGAGGAGTCTAAATTCCTGATAATTAAATCCAATATTTACAATTTATTTTGCCTTTACATTTTCATTTAACTGCATTGAACACAATATAATTTTCCACAACATCTCCATTTGCTACCATAACACCATCATTTCATTTTGCCACAACATTCTCATTTGTACATACCATCACTTACTATACTTAGGTGAAATAGTAAATTGTTGTGATTAAGCTAATAAATTTCCTCAAATCCCCGTGGATACAATACTCACTCATCATTGTATTACTTGTTTGATTGTGTATACTTGAACATATTTTGCGACCATATTTAGTAGTCACAATTCACGGATGAGTTTTTGGCGTCATTGTCGGGGATTGGCAACTGGAAGTTAATTAGTTTGTCATAGCATTTTTGTTTTACTTGTTTTTTTTTCTATATATATAGTATTACTTTTTAATTCCCTTATCATTTTCAAGTTTGTTCTTGGTGAATGACTCGAAGGCAATATGACGATCCATTATAACCAATTGAACCTGAGATTGAGAGGCTTTTTAGGCAAAGAAGACGTGCTCAACGTGAAAATATGTATCAAATTGGAAATCAAGGCATTTATCATGAGGAAAATCAGAATGTTGAGGCAATTCAAAATGTTGGGAACGCAACCATACCTCGTGTCATTCGTGATCACTTAAATCCTATCTTGGATGACTTAAATCCAGGAATTGTGGCACCCGAGATTCAGGCAGCCCTTTTCGAGCTCAAACCTGTCATGTTCAATATGCTAAATTCCATAGGGAAATTTCGGGCATGCCAAATGAAGATGCCCAACAACATATTCGTAACTTATTGGAGGTGTACGATCCTTTTTGTCAACAAGGAGTGCACGAAGATATATTGACGTTAAAGCTATTTCCATATTCTCTGCGTGACCGAGCAAGGGCTTGGTTGAGTAGCGTTCCAGTGGGTTCAATGGAGTCCTGGATTGATATGTGCAAAAGTTTTTTTCTACGGTATAATCCTCCGAATATGAACACCCAACTGAGGAACAACATCGCTTTTTTTCTTCAAGTTGTTGACGAATCAATGTATGAATGCTGGTATCGGTATAAAGGATTACTTCATAAATGTTCAAATCATGGTTTTTAAGATTGGACTCAAGTGGTAATGTTCTATAACAGAGTTAATGCGCCCACGAAGATGATGATAGATGCCTTGAAAAAATAGGAAATTACTAGACAAAACACCTGTAGAGGCATTCGACATTCTGGACAGGATTGCTAACAACACTTATCAATGTCCATATACAAGGCTAGGAATTGGGCGGAAATCATATGGAGCGTTCGAGCTAGACACTAAGGATTCGGTGTTCGACCAACTTGCTGCTATTACTAATATACTAAAGAATTTGTAAAGACCAAGTGAGGTGAAAGAAGTAAAGGCAGCCATTTCATCATGTTTATTATACCACGACAATCACCATGAGAGCGAGTGCCCAACTAATCAAGAATCCATCAACTATGTGGGTAACTATAATCGAGGCAACAACAATCCCTATTTTAACACATATAATCCTGGATGACATCAATATCTGATGTGATTCAATTCAACATCATGTTTAACTTTTCCATTCCAATTTTTCAAGGGAAGAAAATTTCTATCTTTATACATAATGATGCCTATTTCATATTCTATAACATAGTTATATTCATATACATATATTACATCTATAGCTATAATGATAATAACTTATTCATTATTATGTGTGAAGCATAAGTTATTATTATATACTATAGTACACATCTTTATATTATACACATTGATATAGTTCATATAATTAACTTATTTTTTATCTTATGTGTGTAGGTACATTCGACCACAACTTAAGAGCTATCTTGGAGCTAAATGGAGAAAGCAATAGCAAGGACACTTACATGGGGACGTTTAGGTGAGCATAAGGAACATTTGGTGAAAAGTTATCAGGAGACCCGTGAGCTCACAGTTGGATTGAGTTGAAGATTTGAGCTACAAGATGACTTCAATTCAGCTGGGGAGTTGCACCATCATCATCACCACTTAAGACACTTCAAATATGTCCTAAGTCAAATTTTGTGAAATCGTACCTTTTCGCGAACAGTTACCACCTCAAGAGGTACCTTTTCACAAGGAGCTGCCATAATGTTCACCATGCTACAACTCATCTATGGCCAGCTCACCTCCAACTCATTCACCTTAGAAATAGCTCAAACATGAAAGGTTACATTTCCAAACATTGTGACCTTTCATGAATGATGTTGCCCATAAAGGTGCCCTTTTATCAAGGTACACATTGGTGAAGAGTTTACATCCACTAGAGGCCTAAATCATGAAGAGACATGAGACAAAGCACCATGCCTATTCAGCCACCATCCACATGCCTTGCACATGAGAGCTTTGGACGCCAAAATGAACCAACACATCCTCATTCGGCCAAGGGAGATATCTTTGGAGCCAAGATGAACAAGCACCCCACTATTCGACCAAAGGGAGATTGATTCATGTATGGCCAAAACATCAAGCCCCTTTATGAAGGATTAACCGAACCATCATCAAGCCTATAGACATGTCCTTTCATTTAAATCATTATGTACTTTCCTTAGAGACATGTGTCTAGCCAAAACCTTTTGTGACAATTCGGCCAAGCCCTCTCATTTCCTATAAATTGAGAGGTTTGCCATCATTTGTACTCATCTCATTTCATGATATAAACAACCTTTGAGTTAAATATCTCTTCAAATTTCTTTATGAACTTTATCGATTAAGCAAGTATATTTCTTATACTTGTGGCATCATTACTTCAACTTGATTCCTAAATTCCTAGATTTTTATATCTAGTGGGTTGAAGACACCATCACCACCCCTCCAGCAAGTTTGTGAAGATCATGATTGTGCTTTCTAGTGTAGTTTCTTCTTTGGCGTGTTTGAGATACAACATCACCATCATCTTCCATTCAACATCAACACTATCAATCATCTTCCATCAAGGCCACCAACTTCTTCATTGAAATTCTGTATCCATCTCTTTTCTATCATTATTCATTACTTAATTTTTGTTTATCCATTTCTTATTCCATTATTAATTGCATCTATTTCTTAACTTTGTTACAGCCATACTTATAACTCAAGGATATTAGTACTTGCCATTCCTAGATCAGGATAACAATAAGGCTATCTATTCACTTTCATTAAAGAGTGTAGATTCAACCTATATCAAGTGGTATCAGAGCATAGTTGGATTGACAACAAAAGTGTCATTGGCGTGCAATAACAAAAAGAAAAACGAAAAGAAGTTCAAAAAGAAAATCAAAAGCTCCTACAACAACAAAAGGAGTTCAAAAACAAAAAGAAAAAAAATCAGAAAAAAAAGAATTTCAAACAAAAAGAAAAACAAAGCCAAGAAAAAGTTCTCTACCAATACAAGTACATCAAGAAGGCATATCTACACTAGAGAAGATAACCTTATTATTTCTTGTGAAAGGGTGCAGTAAGTGTTGTTTCTTGGGTTATAAGTCACCTCTTCCTTTCTCTATTTTCATCTTCCTTGTCTTCAACCTTTTATTTACTTTCCTTGAAACCTTTTTTCTACCTTTCCATTTCTTTTTTTCCTTCCTACCCTAACCTATTTTACAGGCGACACACACAAGAAGAGAAATAACTTGTCTAATCTTGAGTTAGTTCTTCAAAGGACCTAACAAGAGAGATAGAGTGGAAAAAAGGCTTATTGAGTGAGATCAGAAGGGAAATTGTTAAAAGCCAAGTCATATTCCCGAGAGTAAATACAAGTGTTGAGTAGAGTGATCTTATCTTTTCTTTGGAGCGAAATTTGTGAGGCTTTGTAAGTGTACTGGTAAGGTTTACTTTTGTTTTATTTTGTTTACTAACCATGTCTCAAAGTCGTAAAGGAAATATATGTCAACCAAACTTGCAAATGCAAGCATTGATTGGAGAAATGATGAGAATGTTTCGTGAAGAGTTTGATGCTCTTCATGATAAACTAGACCAACGTCGAGATCCACCACAAGCTCGAAACAATGATTCACCTCGAAGATAACAACCTCTTCAAGAAGATAATGTCCTGGACATTTATGAGGGAGAAAAACCAGCAATGTTATAAGGACCTAGACGTGCCAATGTTGATGATAACATGAGTAACATTAAAATCAAGATTCCTCAATTCCACTGCAAAACTGATCCTGAAGCCTATCTTGAATGGGAAAGCAAGGTGGAACATGTTTTTAGTTGCCACAATTATTCCGAACTAAAGAAAGTGAGATTGGCAGCCATGGAGTTTGTCGATTATGCTTTGATATGGTGGGATCAACTTACTACTACTAGAAGGAGGAATGAAGAGAGACTAATCTCAATATGGCTTGAAATGAAAGGTATCATGCGTAAATGTTTCATTCATGTTCATTATCACCGGGACTTGTTTCAAAAACTACAGAATCTTAAACAAGGCAAACGAAGTGTGAAGGATTATTATAAGGAAATTGAAGTGGCAATGATCTGAGTCAATATTGAGGAGGATCGTGAAGCAACCATGGCTAGATTTCTTGCCAGACTCAATCTAGAAACTACCAACACCTTGGAGTTATATCATTACATAGAGATAGATGAAATGGTGCAAATGGCGATGAAGATAGAAAGGAAACTATGGAGGAGATCTACCTCTCACAATGCCATGACTACACCTTCAAAATAGAGTCCAAACAACTTGAAGAAATCTATTCCTACTCCTAGCAAAGAAAAGGCCGAATCATCCAATGCTACACAATTTAACAAGGATAAACAAGGAAAAGAAATCATTGAACGATCAAGAGACATTCGGCGTTTTAAATGTCTTGGGAGGGGGAAGGTTTTGACACAATGTCCCAACCGAAACACCATGCTTCTACTTGGAAATGGTGACATTGAATATAATCATGAAGAATAAGAAGCAGCACTAACCGAAGTCGAGGAAGAAGTAGAAATTGGGGCTCCTGTGGATGGAGAAGCTCTAGTGGTTAAAAGAATCATGAGTACTCAAGTGATAGAGGACAATGCACAGCGGGAAAACATCTTTCATACCCGATGCCATGTAAATGAAAAGGTATGTTTCATGATCATAGACGGTGGGAGTTGTACCGATGTGACAAGTTCAATCATGGTGGAGAAATTGGGATTGAAAATATTGAAGCATCCAAGTCCCTATAAACTATAATGACTCATTGAACGAGGAGAACTTAACGTCAATAAACAGGTGATGGTTCATTTTTCAATTGGAAAATACAAGGACGAGGTTATGTGTAATGTTATTCCTATGCATGCTAGCTATTTACTTCTTGGAGGGCCATGGCAATATGATTAAAGGACTATCCATAATTGCTTTACCAATCAATACTCGTTCAACCATGGAGGAAAAAAAAATTATTATTACACCTTTGACGCCTAAACAAGTCCAAATTGATCAAATCAAGATGAAGCAAAGTGTTGAGGCTATGAGGAAGGAAAAATCGACATCAAGCAAGTAGGAAATTAGACAGAAAACAAGTGCTTATTACAAAAATGCTTATTGTCAAGACGCAAGATCGAATGAGATTTTTCTAACCTTGAAAATACAAAATTTTCTTTGATTTAAAGGATGTTCCAAGCAACACATTTGTCAATTTGGGAGACTAAGGGACGTGACCTTTCAAGAGCTAATAGGTGCATCTAATGAAAGGCAAAAGGGGATAATTCTTCATCCAAAGGGCGTGACTTATGAGGATTCTAAAAACATCTCCATTCCAAAAGTCATAACCTTGATAGACAACATGTTGAATATTATTATCTAGGTTAGAGAACAATTTTGAATGCCATGACATTTTAGATATTAAAAAGGAATTCCTTGATGAGAAAATTTTATATACCAAGATAATTTCGTGGTACGCTGACATCGTCAATTTTCTTGTTGGTGGTATTTTACCACATAAATTGAACAACCAGGGCAAGAAGAAGTTCTAACATAATGCCAAGTTCTACTTTGGGACAAGTCGTACTTATTTAAACAACGCACCAATCAAATAATTCGACGTTGTGTCCCAGAGGTAGAGCAAAGAGACATTCTACACCATTGCCACACAACTCCATGTGGAGGACAATTCGGAGGTGCAAGGATTGCTGCTAAGTTCTTCTAATCAGGATTTTACTGGCCGTCACATTTAAAAATGCTCACGAATTTTGCAAAGCGTGTGATAGATGCCAACACACTGGGAAAATTTACAGACGACGTGAAAAGCCATTATAAAACATTATGGAGATTGAGCTCTTTGACGTATGGGGCATTGGCTTCATGGGACCGTTCTCATCTTCTTTTGGAGACTTGTATATTTTGCTTGCAATGGATTATGTATCTAAGTGGGTTGAAGCTATTTCCACACCGAGGAATGACTCTAAAACCGTGCTCAAGTTCTTTCACAAGAACATCTTTACCCGATTTGGAGCACCAAGAGGCATCATCAGTGACAAGGGCACTCATTTTGATAACAAGCTAATTGCCAATGCATTACAAAAATATGGAATGCGACATGAAATTGCCATGGCATATCACCCACAAACCAATGGGCAAGCTGAAGTGTCCAACCGGGAAAGCAAGCAAATCCTAGAGAAGGTGGTGAACCCTAGAATAAAGGCCTGTATTCGAAGCTAGATGAAGCACTCTGGGCTTATTGGACGGTATTCAAAACACCTTTGGGAATGTCACCTTTCAAGAAGGTATATGGGAAAGACTAGCCCTTGAGTATCGATACCCACCCTTGGTACTGATACCGATTTTACTTTCAATGTTTTTAGAAAAGCATATAGTATCGATACCCCCATACGGTGTATCAATATTACTCTTTAGTGGTATCGATAATTCCCTAAGTATTGGTACCAAATTAACATTCAATGTTTGGGAAAAATAAATCAGTATCGATACTGTCACTCAAATTATCGATACTTTTTCTTTTTGGTATCGATACTCCCTGTGTAACATCCAAGACCCATTTGGGCCAAACGTGTTCATTACTAGGGTCCTGACGGGCCCATACACCTCCATCAAGGAACCCCTTTTTATGATACACACCAAATTTAAAAAAAAATGATGAATACACGCGCAACAAAAAACAAGTTAACAAAAGTGGAGCTCCATTATACCATTTGATCAACAAAACTGAAAACAACAATTTCAAAATACTTTTACAAAAAAAATGAAGCACAATGACCGATAAGGTAAGGCCTACATGAATACATTCACCTGACATAAGAATTCAATATTGTACTTTGATAAACGAGGGTGGGGATTTCACGATGATGGTGCTCCTCCGAAAAACAATCTACTGTTACGATCCTCATATAGCAAACAATTTAAAGAGTGAGCCACACGAGCCTAGTAATATACAATTATCCGAGGAGATTCATATATTATAAGTTAAGTAACGTAAATGAGAAATGCATATACTGTAATATTATAAACTTTATACATATAAATATACATTTTTCCAACAGTTGGTATATCATTCAATCTAAGGATTTAGCATTATTATTATTAATATGATAACATAGTTATAAACATCGTAAATACCCCATGTGAGGCACTTGAATCACTTTGGTGATGGTAGTAAATAAGATTAGGTGTTCCCATGCGAGTCACTTAAATCCTTTGACGCTGTCGTGCGAGCTATTTGAAATAATTATGATCGGGTATCTTTACGTACCAAGGGAGTTGTAACTCTTTATCATTTACATAGCTTTCATTCATATTTTGATACACATTTTGTATTATTTTCATAGCATATGTCATAACCCATATTTACACCGGTGAATATTAACATGTAATTCCAACACTGAACTTATCACATAATTCTAGCAGTGAAACATAACATTGACTTACACCAGTGGAATGAACACGTAATTTCAGCACTAAACTTATCACATAATTCCAACAGTGAAACTTTACACATATTTACACCGGCGAACATTAACACGTAAGTCCAACACTAAACTTATCACATAATTCAAGCAGTGAAACCTAACATTGACATACATCAATGAAATAAACACGTAATTCCAACACTAAACTTATCACATAATTTCAACAACGAAACTGAATATTACTAATGATATGAAAAGTAATTCCAAAACTAAACTTATCACATAATTCCATCAGTAAAACTTAGCGTTAACTTACACCAGTGAAATGAACATGTAATTCAAACACAATATGTATGACATAATTCCAGCAATGAAACTAAACATTGGCCTACACTAGTGAAATGAACACATAATTCCAATACTAAACTTATCACATAATTCTAGTAATGAAACTTAACATTAACTTACACTAGTGAAATGAACACATAATTCCGACACTAAAATTATGATTTTGCCAATCAAATGATAATAAGGATAAAATCATAGTGACACTGAGCCACCCCAACATACAAGTACACTACCAATTACTTTATCTTACAATCATATGGATCAACTAAGAATAAAGGTACATTACCTTAAACAAAATAGCTAGGGTGGATACCTCCTCCTTCCTCACCTTCAAGTTTTTTCTTTCCCCTTTGATCACATGGTCCCTTAACTTTTTTCTCTAAAATAGGAAGATATTATATCAAAGCAAAAGAATGATCCTAACAATATATGGCTACGTTTTTAACCCCTCACTATAAGTTACGATCATATCCAATTTAAACCTAGCATTTGTGACTCTTCCAAAACTTAAAATCTCTTCCCCTCACATGGAAGTTCTCCTTTTTGCTGAAAAACCCACTGCATAAAAGGATTATTCTTACCTTAATTCGTATACCTTCCCCCTTAATTACTTTATGAGGAAGATAGATGGAAGAAGCAGAAAAAAAATTGATGGAGAAAGAAATGCCGATAAAATTACTTTCCTTTTTCTCACCCCCTTTAAAACCCACGACAGCTTCCAACATTCTCTTGAGCTTACTAGTTTACTTTATTATTTATTATTTGATTATTTATTTGATTTGATCTAATCATAATATTTTGATTTTTCATTAAAAGCTATTGGGTGTAAATTTGAGTGTGTAGTCAAGCCTTGTTCAGGTCATTACAACTCTCCCCGCTAATTAAAATTACATCCTCGAAATTTACCTGGGTTAAACAGATGTAGGTATCGAAGTTGCATTGCCTCCTTAGGTTTCTAAGTAGCTTCTTCAACCCCATGATTTCCCTACAACACTTTCACTAATGATATACGTTTATTTTGTAGTTCTTTAACTTCTAGGCCCAAAATCCTTATTGGTTCTTCTTCGTAAGCCAAATCCGTGTCTACCTCAATCTCATCCAATGGTATGACAAGGGAGGGTGAGAGCGATATCTTCTAAGCATTGAAACATGAAAGACTTTGTGAATAAACTCTAACTTTGGAGGCAACGCCAATAGATATACCATTGCTCTGATTTTTCTAAGATCTCATAAGGTCTGATAAATCGAGGGCTCAATTTACCTTTACGGCCAAACCTCAATATCTTTTTCCACAGAGACAGTTTCAAAAACCTTGATATCTTTTACCATTGAGATACTTTCAAAAACAATTTATCATTTACTTCAAATTTTATATCATTATGCTTAATATATGCATATGACTTTTGTTGATCAAATGCTACTTTCAACGTGTTTTGAATTAATCTGACTTTCCCTTTAGTCCTTTGAATCAAATCTCGACCAACTAACTTTCTTTCATTCAACTCAATCTAACACAAAGGTGTCTTGCACTTCCTTCCATACAATGCTTTGTACGGGCCATTTGAATGCTCGTTTGGTTGTTGTTTTTGTACGTAAATTCTACTAATGGTAAATAATCCTCCCAACTTCCTTCAAAATCAATTATACAACATATGAGAATATCCTCTAATTTTTAAATAACACGCTCTGACTGTCCATCAATTTGAGGGAGGAAAGATGTACTAAAATATAATTTGGTCCCTAAAGCCTCATGTAATTTCTTTCATAATCTTGAAGTAAATCGGGGGTCTTTGTCTTAAATAATAGAGGTGGGTACTCCGTGCATCCTTACAATCTTATCAATATACAACAGTGCTAGTCTCTCCATGGTGTAGTCTATTTGTATTGGTAAAATATAAGCAGACTTAGTGATCCACAATCACACATATCATATCATTTTTACGCTGAGTTATGGGTAAACTTGTGAAAAAATCCATGGTGACCCTATCCCATTTCCATTGTAGTATTTGAATCGATTGAAGAAGACCAGAGGGTACCTGATGTTCAGTTTTGACTCGTTGTCACACTAAACATTTTTTTAAGAATTCATACACTTCTTTCTTCATTATCGCCACTAATAAAATTATTTAAGTTCTTGATGCATTTTATTACTTTTAGGATGGACAAAAAATGAACTATTATGAACTTCTTGCAAAATTCTCTCTTTTAACTATTTATTTGTGGGACACACAACCGTCCCTTAAAATAAAAAGCTCCACCATCTCTCTCCTAATGCCCGTCAGTCCACCCTACCTCACTTGTTGAATTTTGGTAACTAGTTTATCATCTAGCTGTTGTGCTTCTCGAACTTCCTACATTAACGTGGGTTCAATCTGAAGTTCAACCATTAGACTACTCTTCTCCCGAATACTTAATCGGGTAAACATAGCTCTCAACTCTAATATTACCCTATGACTTAAAGTATTAGCCCCCACATTTGCATTCCCCGGATGATAATCGATGACACAATCATAATCTTCAATCAAACCAATCCATCTTCGTTGTCGCAAATTAAACTCTTTCTAGGTGAGAATATACTCTATACTTTGTGGTCATTGAAAATGTAACTTTTTCTCCGTACAGGTAATGCCTCCATATTTTAAGTGCAAAGATCACCATAACTAATTCCAAATCACGAGTGGGATAATTCGCTTCATGCGACTTTAACTACCGAGATGCATACGCTACCACTTTACCTCCTTACATGAGAACACAACCTAATACATTCAAGGACCCATTAGTGTAAAGTATAAAATTTTCCCTGATTTTAGTTGTGTTAAAACTGGAGCTTCAGTTAAAATTTTCTTCACATCGTCGAAAATTCTTTATTTCTCTCTCTTATAGTTGAAGGTTGCCTCTTTCTAAAGTAATCACGTCATCATTGCAGCAATCATAGAGAATTCTTTAACGAAACGATGATTATAACCTTCCAACCCTAGAGAACTACTAACCTCGATGATATTCTTAGGTGGTTCCCACTCTATAATTGCCTTAATCTTTTGTGGATCTACTCGGATGCCTACCGGTGAAACTACATGCCCAAAAAGTTTACTTTGGGTAACCATAACTCACACTTATTAAACTTTGCATAAAGTTTATTTTCTTGAATAATTTGGAGTACAATCCAAAGATTACTATCATGTTCTTCCTAAGATTTGGACTATGCTAGAATATCATCTATAAAAACAACACCACAAATTTATCGATATGGGTTTGAAAAATTCGGTTCTTTAAGTCCATGAAAGTGGTGAGTGCATTCATAAGTCAAAATGGCATCACAAGAATATAATAATGCTCATACCTCATCCTAAATATAGTTTTTGGAATGCCAATCTCCTTAACTTTCAATTTGTAATACCACGGTCTCAGGTCGATCTTCGAGATCACTCGTGCATCCCTGAGCTGATAAAAATGTCATATATCCTAGAAAGTGGGTACATGCTTTTAACAGCCACCTTGTTTAATTTTTTATAACCAATACATAACCTCAATGAACTATAATTCTTCTTGAAAAATAACACCAGGGCTCCCAAAGACGATACAATTGGGTGGATAAACCCTTAGTTCAATAATTCTTGAAGTTAGGTCTTCAATTCTCAAAGTTCAGTTGGTTTCTTCTGATAAGGAGCTATGGACACAGGTGAAGTACCTAAATATACTTCAATTGCAAAATCCAACTATTGGTCTCGAGGTAATCCCGACAATTCCTTAAGGAAAACATCAAGGAATTCTTTCACAATTTGTAAATATTCCAAACTCAAACTTTGTATTTTAGAATTTATTACGTACACTAAACATGCTTATGCAATCTTGCTTAAAATCTTATGGGTAGTCAAGGCTGAAATTATACATGTAATTGTGTAATTAATTTTGTTAGGTTATTGATTCGGTCGGATGGGTGTTGGTTAACGATTCGAAGAAGATACCGGGGAAGCGGAAGATTGGCTACATTTCATACAACTTAGTGGTGAGTTAAATTAATAAATGTTGAAAAGTGGAGTTATAGATGGTCAATTAATAATGATTCTCGAGGAAATGCAGAATATGGTGTTGGAACAAATGGCAAGTATTGACCATGTTGCGAGCTTTTTGGGAGTGTATATTGAGAGACTATTTGAAATTAACCGATTGTGACACTGTAAGATTCTATACGAATTGCAAATGGTGTTTTGTATTTAATTATTTATAAAAAAATGTTATATTTTTTCAAATTCGGTGTGACATTTATTGTAGATCCTTATTACAATAAAAGACAATCAGACCCATTGGTATCTCTTGTTGTTGGATATGGTTTCTAGTGTTGCAACAGTTTATGATAGTCTATTTACAACGCCAAGGGCCAAAAAGAGAGTGCAAAATGCGAGGAAATTGGCATGTATGAAAGGAAACAATAATTTATAATGCATAATTTGTTTGTAATATAACTTGATATTTTTACGCATATGACCATATTAGATAAATATAATAAGGAAGACATTTTTGTAAATGCATATGGGCAGCTGAAGGTCCCTGATGTGATCCTGTCTAGCTCTAATTTTCTCCATGACTTGATCACTCCATGGATGTTATTCAAATCTGGTTCTAAGGGAGTTCTACCCTACTTTATCTTACATTTACTTATTTATGCACTATATATTATTATAAGCAAACATTTACAGCTTAGACTATACTTGAATTATCATAACATGTGCATTCATTCATTATATGGTTTGCATCATTGATTGATATTCAAGCATATAATCTATACTTATAATAATAATATTCATTCATTAACATATGATGCATGAGTTATTATTATAACCTATAGTCTACATCTTTATATTATAAGTTATTTAATTTAAATACATAGCTTATATTATGATTTCTTTTGTAGGTACATAGGCAGCCACATGATGGGGACTAATTTAAAGCTAGCATCAGAGTCCAAGAGCTATGGAAACTTGACTAGGTAACTCTGGGACAGCTCAAGATCATTTTGGGACAAAGTTTCCAGCTGACCCCCGAGCTCATTGATGACTTGAGATGGACTTTTGAGCTAGCTAGACGTCTCAATTCAGCTGGAGAGTTACACCATCATTACTACCACACAGAGCACTACAAATATGGTATACCTCAATTTTTTTAGATTCGTACCTTTTCATGAAGAGTTGCCATCCCAAGAGGTGCCTTTCCACAAGGAGCTGACCAAAGACTCATCTTCATGTAATTCATCTTTGTCCAGCTCATCTTCATCTAAAACACATGGAAAGTAGCTCAAATGATAAAACATTACCTTCTACACATGTGACCTTTCATGACAAGTTGCTGCCCATTGAAGACCATGACACCTAGATGCACGATTGAAGCTAAGTCACGCCTAGTTACTGCCTATCTCTATTCCATGGACTTCAAGACACCATCCTATGTTTACAACCTCACCAAAACATTGCAAGAAGACCCATGTTCATTCAAGTAGGGTGCCATGTGCATCATTCAAGCATGTGCACTCCATGTGACATCAAATTGGCGTAAAAACACCAAGGGATGCTTCTTATTAGGCCAAAGACTCTTTCCTCTTCATTTTGGCGCCTAAATAACTTCCAAATGCATTCGAATCATCCTTAGGACCAAACCAACACATATCCAATCGACCAAGAGCATGTATCTTCATTTAAATCATGTATTTTCAAAGGGGTTTCAACCTTGGCCGAACCCTCAAGTGTTTATTCGGCCTAAACCCTTTGAAAACTATAAATAGGCCATCATATTTCATTTGTAATCAAACCTTTTTTATTAATACAAGTGAAATTATTCTCTTTTTTATGTCCTGGTGACTTTTATCGACCTATCAAGTATTTTTTTATACTTGTGGCATCAACCCCTTCCCCTTGATACTTTTGGTTCCTAGTTCTTATAACTAGTGGGTCAAAGTCCTTTATACCACCCCTTAAAGAAGCAATATAAAGTCTGGGTCTTTGCTCTCTATAGCATTGGTTCTTCTTTGAATCTTCTTTAAGATACTATCCTCATAACCATCCCATTGTTTCATTAACCAAACCCATAGCCATATGTTTTGAGCCATTCACTTATGAAGGTTGTTTTGCTTCCTTCCTAGATCCACAATCAATCAAGAAGGTACAAGTGCCTTACATCAAGTGGTAATCAGAGCTTTAGTGGAAGAAGCAATGTGCAACAACAACAACAACAAAAATACTAAAAAGAAGTGCAAGTGAAGTGCAAGTGAAAGAAAATAAAAAAATCAGCAAAGCAAAGTCAAGCACTTCAAAAGAAGAAAATTCCAGCACTCAAAAAGAAGAAAAGAAATGAAAAGAAAGAAAGAAAAGTTGAAAGCATACAACAACAATTCTCATCCCCAAGCCATTCAAGTAAGCCTTCAAATTGATTGTGATGATAGAAGGTTGTGAAGTGACTTTGTGTAAGTAACCCCTTTTTGTTCTCTTCTTTCTATTTCTAAGCCACCATTTCATTATATTTTGTTTTTTCATTCCTACTAACCCTTTTATAGCTGACGCCCAACAAGTAAAATCTACTTGATACGGATTTGAGTAAAGTCCTCTAGAACTTGGGATAAAGAGAATTGAGAGGAAAAAATCTTGAGCATGTGTGAGATCAGAAGAGGACAATTAAAAGCCTTGAAGTCCTAGAGTGCAAACACGAGCGGATTGAGTGATATTCAAGTTTCTTGGAGTGACTTGTGAGGCTTTGTGAGTGCGCTGGTAAGGTTTTAAATTTTCTTTATTTTCTACTAACAATGCCTTGTAATCTTCCATCTTTCCAAACATTAAAGGACGAACAACAAAGAACAAACACATTTCACACTCATTGCCATGTAGATGGTAAAGTGTGTCTTGTAGCTATTTACGGAGGAAGTTGTACAAACATTGCAAGCACATACATGGTCAAGAAGTTGGGACTTACAACATTTAAACATCCCAGCCCATATGTTTTGCAAGGATTAAATTAAGATGAATAGTTCGAAGTCATAGAGCAAGTACTTGTGCCCTTTTCAATTGGGAGACATGAAGATGAAGTCTTTTGTGATGTTGCTTCCATAAATTCAAGCCATATTTTTTTCGGTCGACCTTTCCAGTTTGATAAACGAGCATTGTATGATGGATTCACAAATTTGTATTCATTCTACCACAATAAAAGAAAAATCATCTTGACTCCATTATCCTCTAGCCGAGTAAATGAAGATCAAAACACCTTGAGGGAATGCATTAAAAAAATGAAGGAGCAACTTGAAGAAAAACGTTTGGAAGAAAATTACAGTGAAGGAATGCAATTTGAAATTGAACAAAACGTTGAAAATGATGAAAATCAGAGAGTGGATGAAGAACACATTGGAATTAAAAATGAGAGGAATGAGATTGGAGCAGAAGATGAGACTTTTGAACAAATTTTATCTAACTTTACTCCTCCTATCTTTCCTTATGTTTTGCAGGGAAATTCAAAAGACATATTGTAACACTCATAACCGTATAATTATACCTATACAGATTATAGATGTCATCCATATTAAAAAAAACATTTCAAAATTCAAAAGCTATTTAAAATTTATTTTCTTAAAATAGTAAATAATATTATAAAAATACCATGTCATATAAATCATGTTTCGTTGTAACCAATTTAATTCAAAAGATTTATTTTATATGAATAGTGAATAGTGCCTATGAACAGTTACAGTGAATAGTGAGGGAATCGATTCCCTGTAGCAGGGGAATCTTGTTTCCAATTTTGTTCAGCAAAGCAAATAAAACATAATAATTACATAATAATTATATGCCACTAATTAAATCTACATTATATTTTAGGATGTCTTACTGATAAAGAAATATACTTCTTGATGCTTGATGTTGCCTTGAACTCTCTATTCTTCTACGAGCTTTTTACCTACGAGTGAAAATCATCACACGCTAAGTATATAATTAGTGAGGCAATTAAAACATTTTACAGTGCAATACAATTCATGCAAAATTTTATTATAAAAACCAAATACCTTACAATCATATTATCAGCATACCCAATATTTTACCATGATCAAAAATAATATAACTGAATATAAAATTCCTTACCAATATACATGCCATTAATTTCTTAAGCTCGTAAGCTTAATTTTGTGCTTACCATTTATTAACCAATAATGTATAAAACCATAGACAATAGCCCAATATACAACCTTGAGGACCCTGGGTATACGAGTAAAATACTTGCACCGTAGTGCTAAACCTGCACTAAGCTTACGCCATAGTGCTAATCTGGACAATACACATAAGGTCGTGCCCACCACCTACACTAAGCTTACACTATAGTGCTAATCCGGACATAAACCTGCACTTAGTGTCCTTACACACTATAGTGCTAATATAAACCTGCAGCTGCTATACTCTATGGCATGCCAACTATACCCTGTCCCTCAATGACTTATTCGGGCATATAGTCTACTTTATTCAATCCATCCATGGCAAAGTATATTATTATAATTTAACATTGGGCAGTTCATACCCGAAATAACATTCATGGTAAAATATCACATTTTCAAAAATCAAAGCATTACAATTTCATACTATGACATATCAATGTCATATCAATTTATACAAATATGAAATAATATCATGTTGATAAAACAAGGTCGACTTATCGCAAGTCTTCCTGATGATGTATAATACATCCGTATAATTTCATGCATGTGTTGCACTCACCTTGACACTTTATAATTTTCCAAAATAAGCCTCACTATTGTCCACAATAACCCTTTTCTTTTATACTCGAATCGTTTTGAACACCGAGTAAATCACAATTGTACAAAATATAGATTCATACTTATATATGTTAGTATTGTACTAACATAAATATATAACCAAAATATATTCCATAATCATGCTTCAAACTATTCACCACCATATACTTTAACAGTATTAATTCTTTTTAGTATTGGAACCAACTTTTCCAATTTACTCAAAATGGTCCTTCACCATTTTATCACCTAAATCTTTAATACCAAAAATTCCAGTATAGCACATCAATTATATAACACTTACACAATAATCCCTCATTTTTTCTAGAATTTATGAATTGATCTCCAACTTTTCAAAACTTACAAAATGATCCCCAATTTTCCTAAGGCTTGTATAATACTTCATTCATCATTTCCAACTCATATATAATTTTTCCATAATTTTTCTCACTCAAAAAAATCCATAATCAAAACTCATAGAACAAATTCTCAAAAGATCAAACATGTTCTAATCATCACACATGCTTGAATATGAATCTACTACCTCACAAACATCAAAATCCATCATCAATTTCATGATCCCTTTTTATGAACACAAACCTCATAAATTTCATCATCCAAATCTGCTGGAATACTTTCTTGAACTCCATTTTGATTCCATGACCAAGTGACTTCTTCATCAAAGACAACATCACGGCTAATGACAATTTTCATTGTGCTAGAATTGTATAGTTTATAAGCTTTTAACTTATCACTAACACCAAGAAAAATGCATTTTTCTCCCTTGTTATCTAGTTTCTTCCTCTTCTCATCTGGAATATGGGCATAGGAAATACACCCAAAAATCTGGAAATGATCTACAGCAGGTTTCCTTTCGCTCCATGCTTCCTCTGGTGTCATATTTTGAACAACAAATGTAGGACGTTTGTTCAATATATGAATGCTCCAATTCACTACTCCAGGCCAGAAACTTTTTGGAATGTTACTTGTTGTCAAAAGGCTTCGCACCATATTCATAATAGTGTGGTACTTCCTCTCGCATACACCATTCTGTTATGGTGTATAAGCTGTTTTAAGTTGTCTCTTGATTCCATGGTTCTCACAAAAATTTGCAAATTCATGTGAGTTATATTCTCCACCACGATCTGTGCGAAGAAATTTTATTGGGCAACCATCTTTTTCTCAACAAGTGCTTTATAGCTTTAAAAAGCTACAAAGACTTCAGATTTTTCTTGCAAAAAAATAAACCCATATCTTACGACTATAATCATCAATGAAAGTAATTATATATCTTTTACCTCCATTAGAATGTGGTGTTATTGGCCCACAAATGTCAGAATGAACAAGCTCCAATGCTTTCTTCACTCTCCAAGATTTTCCTTGTGGGAATTGATTACGATGTTGTTTGCTAACAACACATTCTTCACAAACTTGGGAGAATACTTTAATTTGAGGAAGCCCTGTCACCATGTTCTTTTATTGTAGTGTTTTCAATCTGCCAATATTAAGATGCCCATAAGGAAAGTGCCATAACCATGCCTCATCTTTTAATTTTGCTGAGAAGCATGTATGAGTTGTATTGTGGAGATATAATGTTAACAAACGATTAACTGTCACGTTAACTTCAGCAAATAAGCCCAACTTTGCGTCTTGAATCTGACATACTCCATCTTTGATTACAATCTCGTAGCCTTTTTCTTGTAACTGACCCACACAAAGCAAGTTGGTCTTTAGATTTGGCATAAAATAAACATTAGCGATAGTGTGAGTGGAATTTACTTTGGTTTGGATTGTTACTTTTCCTTTTCCAATAACAAAAATTCTGGAGTGTCACCAAACTTAACAGAGCTGCTAAAGGATTCATCCAAGTCAAAAATGCCTTCTTCTCTCCACACATGTGATTACTGCAGCCAATGTCTGAAAACCATATTTGTTGTTGAGTTTCTTCTTTCACGTGACACACCATCAAAAGAGACACCTCTTCTTCCTTTTCTGCAAAGTTAGTTTGATCTCCACTTTGTTTATTCAAATAAGTTTGGCATTCTTATTTATAATGGCCATACCTATGACATCTGAAACATTCAACATTGGACTTGTCTGCTGACTTTGATCGATAAGTTGTTGAGTGGTGGCCTCCACGTCCTCTGCCTCTTCTTTTATATTTACTCTCCTGATGATGACTTTGTTGTTGGTTCCCACGTTCATTATTGTTTCTGCCTCCTCTACCTCGACCTCTACCTGTACCCCTTCCTCTTGAGTTTGAGAAATGAGTAAAGGTGGAAGCCTTTAAAGCTTGCTCCTCTGAAGTTGAACTTCGGTTCATCTTCTGTTCATGGACCAGCAAGGAGCTCTGCACTTCATCAAGAGAAAATGTATCTATGTCTTTCGATTCTTCAATGGAACATACGGCATAATCAAACTTTGGTGTCAGTAACGCAATATCTTTTCAACAATGGTGAAATCTTCCATCCTCTCACCATGAAAGAGCATTTTGTTTCTAATCTCCATAGTCCTGGAACAGTAGCTGTGACAGATTCTCCATCATTAATTTGTAGAGTCTCAAAATCTCTTCTCAAAGCTTGAAGTTATGCACGCTTCACTCTAGCAGAGCCTTCATATTTTTTCTTCATGGAATCCCAAATATCTTTGTAAGTTTCTTTGCTAAGAATTGTTTCCAAGATGGGATGATCAATTGCCTGGAAAATGTAGTTTTTTGCCTTCAAATCTTTGAGCTTTCTATCTTCCAACTATGTTTTCTGGGCATCTATCAAGACTGCATTAGGTGTTGGTTCTTTAATTCCAGATTCAACAATCGACCAATACTCTTTGGACCGTAGAAAATTCTCCATTAGCATACTCCAATGGTTATAGTGACCATCAAAACGTGGGATCGCAGTCTGCACAAAATTTGAGTCTGAGGCCATCAATGTTGTTTGGCAAATCTTTCTTTCTTGCTTTTAACCTGGCTCTTATACCACTGATATAAAGTAGAAAAAGTCAGAAAGAGCACTGGTACAAAGTGGAAAAACTAAAAACGTGTTGAAAAGGAAAGCTCACTTTCTTCATGTTGATAAAAGAAAATAAGGGCCTATAAATAGGCTTTACATCATAACATACTAACCACCCACGACTCCTATAAAGTATCATCACAACTAAGCCACTAACTCCACTACCAATTAAATAACTAATTTCTAAAGCCACTAACAATTACAATTTTCAATGAATATTAATAACTATGAAATAAAATATTTAAATCTTAACAAATTATTATACAATTTGTCACGCTTTGGTGTAGTGTAATTCAATTAGAAAACACTAATCACTTTGGGATTTGACACTCGATGCATTAATTTACACCCACTTTATTAGTTGATACAATAGTGTATGCTTACATTTATTATCATTACATCATTTGTAGCATCAGTAGACCTATCGCGAAGGACTAGATGAACTCGTCCCTAAATCTCAATCCCAAGAGCTTGAGTGATCCTATTTGAGAAGGACATTGAATTCACTGATTAAAGAGGTTGAGTATTTATTCTTAATGATTTTTTATACCAGAGTTTGAGTGGTTCATTTAAGATGATCTTGAAGAAATTCATCTTATTTATTGTGAGGTTGAGCCGTAGTAAAAGCTCTTAATTATTTCATAGTCCATATACAGGTGGTTTATGTTGAGATAAACATGATGAAATAACCCACGTAAGTTATAAGGACTAGCCACCTCCTATGAAAAATATTAGGTCATTTTTAGTACACTTACTAAAATCCTGATGAAAGAGGGTTATATATGATGTAAGGTGATCTACACGCTTTGATGGAAGAGAGTAGATAGCCTTATTGTGTCCCGATCTAGGATTGACAAGTACTGATGTCCTTGAATTATAAGCTTCACTGCAACATAGATAAGAAAGGAAATTGATTAATAACGGAAGATTAAATGAAATGATAAAGATAAGAAATTAAATTAAATGAAATAAGGATGTGATATATATGGTTGCGGAATTGATGGAAGAGATGGATGATATTGATGATGAAATGGAAATGGTGGTGAAGTTGTATCTCAAACACGCCAAAGAGGAAACTATTCTATGAAGCACAATCCTGGTCTTCCCAAACTTGCTTGAAGGGTGGTGATAATGTCTTCAACCCACTAGATATCAATCTAGGAATTTATGAATCAAGATGGAAGGAATGACGTCAAAGTATAGGAACTATACTTGTTTAATCGATAAAGTTTACAAAGAACTTTGAAGAGAAATAACTCACAAGAGTATATTTTATATAAGAGATGAGATAAGTACAAAAGATGGCAAGCCACTCTATTTATAGGAAATGAGAGGGCTTGGCCGAATGGTTACATAATGTTTCGGCTATATACATAAGTTTAGAAAGATACATAATGCTTCAAATGAATGATTAAGTCCTTTGGGCTTGTGATGGTTCGGCTAACCCTTCATGAAGGGGCTTAATGATTCGACAATGATGAGCAAACATCTACTTTGGCCAAATGGTGTTGTGTCTTCTCATGTTGGCGCCAAAAGCTCTCATGTGCATGGCATGTGTGTGGCCGAATAGGCATGGAGCTTTATATCATGTTCTATGGTGATTTAAACCTAATGATTACAATGTATTCATCAGCAGGCTCTTGGATGTAAAGGAATCTTCATGGGCATCATCATTCATGAAAGGTCACAATGTTTAAGAAATGTGTCCCTTCATGTTTGAGCTTCTTATGGTGTGAATGAGCTAAAAGTGAGTTGGCCATAGGTGACTTGTAGCATGGTGAACATTATGGCAGCTCGTTGTGAAAAGGTACCTCTTGAGTTGGCAACTATTCGTGAAAAGGTACAATTTCACAAATTTTGACTTAGGACATATTTGAAGTGTCCTAAGTGGTGATGATGATGGTGTAGCTCCCCAGCTGAAATGAGGTCATCTTGTAGCTCAAATCTTCAGCTCAATCCAGCTATGAGCTCACGGCCTCAAAACAACTTTTCACCAATTTGCTCATTATGCTCTCCTAATCGTTCCCATGTAAGTATCCTTGTTGTTGCATGCTCCATTTAGCTCCAATGTAGCTCCCAAGTGTTAGCCGAATGTTCCTACATGCATAACATAAAGAAATAAACTAAGTATATATAAACTTATATAATATATAATATAAGTATGTAAATTATAGTATATTATGATAACTTATATCTCACATATTAATGGATAAGTTATCATCATAATAACTATAGATATAATATATGTAGATGAAAATAACTATATTAAAATATTTGAAATAAGCATATATATGTGTAAAGTTAGAAAGTCTCTCCCCTTGTAAGGGCGGAATATCCATGATGTTGAATTGGATCATATCATCCTCCCCTTCTTTTAATCGATTTGTCCTCAAATCGAAAGATCTTCTTTTCCTTTAGTCCTTCTATTCGATAATTACCTTTATAAAAAGGTTCATATCTTTTGAAAGTATGCCTTGCAAGTTCTTGATCTGAAAAGAAAGAAAACTTTCATTAGTATGAATGTGATCAAACAAAATTAAAGTTAAGAAATACTTCCTAAAAAATGTAGGTTCAAAGTTCATGTCTATTGAAGACATTTGGCTTTGAACGTTGGTGCCCTTTTGTATTCCAAAAATCATGCCCCTTTCCAAAGATAGATACATTGATTCATGAAAGGTGATGACTCTTGGAATGGTGATGTCCTAATAAGTCACGCCCTTTAGATGAAAAATCATTTCCCTTTGGTTTTCAATAGGTATGACTCTTGATTCTTGATGGATCACGTCCTTTAGATGAAGATTTACCATTCTTTGCTCTTCAATAGTATCACCTCTTGGCTCTTAAAAAGTCATATCCTTTAGTTCACCAAATTGATAAATTGTGTTGCTTGGTTCATCCTGCAAATCAAAGGAAACTCTTGTTTTGTTAAGGTTAGAAAAATCAGCATCAACTTTGCGTCTTGTCAATAGACATCTTTATGACAAGCACTTAGATGTACAAGCACTTGTTTTTGGGCTGGTTCCTCCTCTATTAACTTTGATTTTCCTTTTCTCATGTCCTCAACACTTTGTTTCATCTTGATTTGATCAATTTGGACTTGTTTGGGCGTCAAGGGTGTTAGGATGATCTTCTTCCCTCCATGGTTGAATGAATATTGATTGGTAAAACAATCATGAATGGTCCTCCTATCATATTGCCATGGTCTTCCAAGGAGTAAATGGCTAGCATGCATAAGAACAACATCGCACATAACCTCATCCTTGTACTTACCAATGGAAAAATGAACCATCACCTGTTTGTTGACATTAAGTTCTCCTCGTTCATTTAACCATTGTAATTTGTAGGGACTTGGATGCTTCAACTTTTTTAATCACAATTTCTCCACCATAATGGTACTTGCCACGTTGGTACAACTTCCATCGTCTATAGTCATGAAACACACATTTTCATTCACATGGCAGTGTGTATGAAAGATGTTTTCCCGTTGTGCATTGTTTTCTACTACTTGAGCACTTAGACTTCTTTTGACCACTAGGGCTTCAACTTCCACCGGAGCACCAATTTCGGCTTCTTCCTTAACTTCTGTTGGTGGTGGTGGCGCTTCTTCTTCTTCATGGTCAGATTCAATCTCTCCTTTTCCAAGTAGTAGCATGGTGTTTCGGTTGGGACATTGTGTGGATACATGCCCCCTCCCAAGACATTTAAAGCAACAGATGTCTCTTGATCATTCATGGATCTCTTTTCCTCGATTATCCTTGTTGAGTTGGGAAGCATTTGAGGATTCGGCCTTTTTCTTGATAGGAGTAGGAGTAGACTTCTTTAAATTATTAGGACTTCATCTAGAAGGCATGGCAGTGCGAGATCTTCTCCGTAGTTGCCTCTCTATTTTCATAGCCATTTGCACCATTTCATCAAGTTCTATGTAATGGTCAACTCTAGTGTGTTGGCAATCTCGGGATTAAGTCTGGAAAGAAATCGAGCCATGGTTGCTTCACGATCCTCCTCAATATTGACTCAGATCATTGCCACTTCCATTTCCTTATATTAATCGTCTACACTCTTTTGGCCTTGCTTTAGGTTCTACAATTTCTAAAACTTGTCCCGATGATAATGAGTATGAATGAAACGTTTACACATGATACCTTTCATTTCGAGCCATGTTGAAATTAGTCTCTCTCCATTCCTCCTCCGAGTAATAGTAAGTTGATCCCACCATATCAAAGCATAATCAACAAACTCCATGGCTGCCAATCTTACTTTCTTGAGATCAGAATAGTTATGGCAACTGAAAACATGTTCACCTTGCTTTCCAATTCAAGATATGCTGCCGGATAAGTTTTTCCTTGAAATTGAGGAATCTTGATTTTTATGTTGCTCATGTTATCAATATTGGCACGCTTGGGTCCGTGTATCAACGTTGATTCTTCTTCATCATAAGGATTTGGGACATCATCTTCTGGAAGAGGTTGTTGCCTCCGAGGATTATCATTGTTTCTGTTTTGTGGTTGATCTTGTCTTTGGTCTAGTTTCTCATTGAGAGCATCAAATTCTGTTCGAAACATTCTCATCATTTCTCCAACCAGTGATTGCATTTGCAAATTGGGTTGACCTGCATTTCCTTTAGGACTTTGGGACATGGTTAGTAAATAAAACAAAAATAAACCTTACCAGCACACTCACAAAGTCTCACAAGTTCACTCCAAAGAAAAGATAAGATCACTCCACTCAACACTCGCGTTTACTCTCGGGAATATAATTATGGCTTTTAACAATTCCCCTTCTGTTCTCACTCTCTCAATAGCCTTTTTCCACTCAAATTTCTCTTGCTAAGTCCTTTGAGGAACTTACTCAAGATTATAACAAGTTAATTCCTTCATTGTGTGCGTCGGCTGCAAATAGGTTAAGGTAGAAAGAATAGAAGAAATGGAAAAGGTAAAAGAACGGATTTAAATGTATTAAAATAAAGAAATGGTTGAAGACAAGGAAAATGAAAGGATAGAAAAGGAATAGGTGACTTACAATTCAAGAAACAACGCTTACTGCAACCTTTCTCAAGAAACAATAAGGTTATCTTCTCTTAGTGTAGATGGCCTCTTTAATGTACTTTGCAATAATAGAGAACTTTCCTTGGCTTACTTTCTCTTTTTGATTTTTTTTTCTTTTCTTTTATGATTTTCTTTCTTTTTGTCTTTTCTTTTCTTTTTGCACTCCAATTTTGATGTAGGAGTCTTTTTCTCTTTTGAACTTCTTTTTGCTTTACATGCCAATGACACTTTTGTTGTCAATCCAACCATGCTCTGATTACCGCTTGATGTAAGGTGATCTACACGCTTTGATGGAAGAGAGTAGATAGCCTTATTGTGTCCCGATCTAGGATTGACAAGTACTGATGTCTTTGAATTATAAGCTTGGCTGCAACATAGATAAGAAAGGAAAATGATTAATTACGAAAGATTAAATGAAATGATAAAGATAAGAAATGAAATGAAATGAAATAAAATGAAATGAAATAAGGATGGGATAGAGATGGTTGTGGAATTGATAGAAGAGATGGATGATGTTGATGATGAAATGGCAATGGTGGTGATGTTGTATCTCAAACACGCCAAAGAGGAAACTGTGCTATGAAGCACAATCTTGGTGTTCACAAACTTGCTTGATGGGTGGTGATAGTGTCTTCAACCCACTAGATATTAATCTAGGAATTTAGGAATCAAGATGGAAGGAATGACGCCACAAGTATAGTAACTATACTTGTTTAATCGATAAAGTTCACAAAGAACTTTGAAGAGAAATAACTCACAAGAGTATATTTTATATAAGAGATGAGATAAGTACAAATGATGGCAAACCACTCTTTTTATAGGAAATGAGAGGGCTTGATCGAATGGCTATATAATGTTTCGTCTAGATACATGACTTTAGGAAGATACATAATGCTTCAAATGAATGATTAAGTCCTTTGGGCTTGTGATGGTTCGGCTAACCCTTCATGAAGGGGCTTAATGATTCAGAAATGATGAGGAAACATCTCCCTTGGCCGAATGGTGTTTTGTCTTCTCATGTTGGCGCCAAAAGCTCTCATGTGCATGGTATGTGCGTGGCCGAATAAGCATGGAGCTTTATATCATGTTCTTTGGTGATTTAAACCTCCAATGATTACAATGTCTTCATCAACATGCTCTTGGATGTAAAGGCATCTTCATGGGAAGCATCATTCATGAAAGGTCATAATGTTTAAGAAATGTGTCCCTTCATGTTTGAGCTTCTTATGGTGTGAATGAGCTAAATGTGAGCTGGTCATAGGTGACTTGTAGCATGGTGAACATTATGGCAGTTCCTTGTGAAAAGGTACCTCTTGAGTTGGCAACTATTCGCGAAAAGGTACGATTTCACAAATTTTGACTTAGGGCATATTTGAAGTGTCCTAAGTGGTGATGATGATGGTGCATCTCCCCAGCTGAAATGAGGTCATCTTGTAGCTCAAATCTTCAGCTCAGTCCAGCTATGAGCTCACGACCACAAAACAACTTTTCACCAATTTGCTCCTTATGCTCTCCTAATTGTTCCCATGTAAGTATCCTTGCTGTTGCATGCTTCATTTAGTTCTAATGTAGCTCCCAAGTGTTTGCCGAATGTGCCTACATGCATAACATAAAGAAATAAACTAAGTATATATAAACTTATATAATGTATAATATAAGTATGTGAACTATAGTATATTATGATAACTTATATCTCACATATTAATGGATAAGTTATCATCATAATAACTATAGATATAGTATATGTAGATGAAAATAACTATATTAAAATATTTGAAATAAGCATATATATGTGTAAAGTTAGAAAGTCTCTCCCCTTGTAAGGGTGGAATATCCATGATGCTGAATTGGATCACATCAATATATATACATTTGTATATATATTTTGTTGACATAACGAGAACTTCGATGGATGAAGGGGTTAGTTGTGTGTTATGAGTTCACCATAATCTTAGAAATTTCAAGATTCATTCACTTATCAAAGAGAATAATTATTTATCATCACTAAGTACTAGTTCTAGATACGTTCATCAGTGCTTAAGCAACTAATCTCGCTACTGCTCTTCTCACATTTTAAACTCAACATTATCTCTCTATTTTCAAAAGAATTCTTTCGCATTAGTGGGAGAATGTTGGTAATGCTCAAGAGAGTAAGAGCATGTTATCCTACATTAGGAAGGAACCTTTGGAAGGGTATTTAAAGATACACCATTTCCCTCCCTTGTAGAATGTGGCAAAATAACTCCCTTGCACGTGCACACCGTCGTTGCCATCGTTTTCCTGCTTAACTTGGATCGATTAGGTCATGGTTGTGGTAATACGTGTCTTCGACAAGTTCACGCACGTTCTATCTTTTTGGAGAAAATTCGGAATAATTTATTTGAGAATATTTTTTATAAAACTAAAATGAGAATTTTTGAACCATATTTATAGGCAACCTTTTAATCTGAAACGTTTTGATACAAATAATATTGTTTTTTGAATTATCTGTTGACTGGAGTAAATTATGGAATGAATTTGTTATGATATGTCAACAATAAATTTTGGAATTAATTTTTTGTGATATAACAACTGCTACAGTAGTTTTTTTAAAGGTTGACTGGTGGATTTTCACATAATGAATCTGGATGCTTTTGGGGTTAGATTCAATCCTTCAATGCTGCAAACAACACTTTAATTACCGTTTTTATATCAGTTGTTATAGTTTTTATACAATGGCTTGATTCTAGCAGCAATAAAAGCTGTATAAGTCATGCCTAAAATCACTTTTTGCGTTGGAAACGTGAGGCTGTAAATACAGTATGATTTCAGAACATTTCATTCATTTAAAAAATATTTTCAAAGCATATATTCCCTCGAAAATATACTTTTCCCCTAAAGGTTTTTCGAACCTTTTTCCGGTGCTAAAAGAAGAGTAAAACCACCCATTTTCCACTCGGATTTTTGAGTTTACGAATTCTCGAAGATATTGTGTTAACATCGGAGGATAATCGCCTATTACAGCGATTACGTACATCAAAACGAATTCGTTTCTGATGTAGTGATTCTTCCACAACAAGGTCGCCATTTGATTGTTTAATTCAATTATTATTATCTAGTCAGTGCTAACTGTTTCATTTTGTAGTTTCTAATATACCAATAAGGATAACTTTCTCTTTTTATTTTGAGTTAATTGTATCATATGTTCCCAAACTATGACTATCATTTTAAATTAGTCCCTAAACTTTTAAATATTTATTTTATCCTTAAACTATGACTATCATTCTAAATTAGTCCTTAAACTTTTGAATATTTTAATTTCATCCCCCAAACTATTACCTTCATTCTAAATTGGTCCCCAAAATTTTGGAACATTCCAATTTCATCACAAACTATGTGTATACTAATCACATTCCTTGTTAATAAAATTGTTAGGTCAAACTATATTATTATATGTTTGAAGAAAAAAAATGTAGGTTAATTTATGATTAAAAATAATTACATGTTTGGATGAAATTAGGGATGAAATTGGAATATTCAAAAGTTTTGGGATCAATTTAGAAAGAGTGTCACAATTTAAGGATGTAATTAGAACGTTCAAAAGTTTAAGGCCTAATTTAGAATGAGAGTCATAGTTTGAGAATGAAATTGAAACATTCAAAATTTTAAGAACTAATTTAAAATAAAGGTCATAGTTTGGGGACATAATATTTAATTAACTCTTTTATTTTATGTTCTATATTTTTTTACTATAAAATTTATAATTTATTTAATTGTTTATCCATGGTCTGGTTTGGATTATTTATGGAAAATATTTTTATATTTTTAAATTGTTTTTATTTAATTTTAATCATGGTCTAGGGATCTAAACTTATCAAAGGTCTTTTTTATTTTCTTCCTCTTTTGAAATTACTTCAACTTAAAAGATAAATTTCATTTAATCAAATTATTTTTTACAAAATAAATATTTAAAAATATGAACTTTTTTCTTTTAAACAAACTTGACCGTAGTCTTTGAACAAATTAATAGAATAGAAATTTAATAAGTATTTAAAAAGATAGAAACAAATACATGTACATTATAAAATACGAGTTAGGATTCATTTACATAATGTATTTTTTGTAATTTTACATAGATTTAGGAATGTTTGGGGAACGAAAATAGATGATTGAGATTAATTCTTTATTTTTTTAGTGAATATCTTCTCATTTTCTACTATTAATCTCAACCATCTATTTTTACTCATTCAGCGGACATAAATATATATTATTAAATAAATTATTAATTTGTTAAAAGTTATATTGACACAAAATGAATTAAATATAATTATAATATATATAAATTCATCAACCTAACACAAATATACAAATTGATCGAGTGACCAAAGATAGTTCATATTATCCCACCTTATATGAATTTGAATTTTAATATTTACTTTAAAAATATAATATTTATCTACTTTAAAAAAATTCGTATGCTAATGTTTCCTCATAAATTGAAGTTTACACCTCATTCATTTCGTCTTTTTTTTTTGCCCTCTCGGTTCCCTAAGATTTTGTCTCGATTAATTCGGACCGACCCAAACTCGAATCATCTAGTTTTGGTTGGTGAGTCTTTTGACGGAAATTTTCTATATACACAATGACTCAAACTCGAGACTTGCTTAAACGATTTCAAGCTGTTTACCATTTGAATCAACCACCGTTGGTTCACTCATTTCAACTTTCATGCTAAGAAAAAATAAGGGCAAACTACATGAATGCTCACTAAAGTTTGAGTAAGTTTTTTTTTCTCCACTAAATTGATCACTAACGTTATCGATTTGTAACAAAATGATAGCTCAACATTAGCAATTGTTAGAGAAAATCGCCTCAGTGACAAAAATGCCTTATAATATACGATTTTAACCAACTTTTTTTGGATTTGCCAAAATGACCAACAAAATCGCAACGCGAAATAAAAATCGCAACGCGATCCCCAGAATCGCAAATCAGTTTCCAAAATCGCAACGCGATTCTTGAAAATCGCAATGCGATAGTACAAATTCGCATTGCGATTTTCCATAATCGCAACGCGAATATGAAAATCGCAACGCGAACACATAAATCGCAACGCGTATCCGTAAACCGCAACGTGTATCCGTAAATCGCAACGCGTATCCGTAAATCGCAATGCGTATCCGTAAATCGCAACGCGTATCCGTAAATCGCAACGATAATCTGTAAATCGCAACGAGAATCTGTAAATCGCAACGATAATCCGTAAATCGCAACGAGAATCTGTAAATCACAACACTGAAATTTTGGGTATATAACTACGCAACAGCAGCAAATCATAAACTAAATCCCTTAATCGCAACTCATTCCATCTCCATCTATCACTCTCTCCGGCGACATCGTTCCTATATCCAACGACATCCTTCCCAATCCGGCAACAGGTTTTAGTTTCGCAGCTCGTCTGTTTAGTAAATTAATTTACAACCATGAAATCATCTAATGTTGATCATGTTTGGATAGATTTGTGTTTTGGAGGGTCATGGGATAATGTTCATGGTGTTTTACAATATATGCCTTTACCCATGAATCTTCAACTAAAATTGTCTTTACAAAAGTTAACTTATGAAACTCTAATGCTACGTGTTTCAAAGAAATTGAATTTAGAGCCCCTAAGTGGATTTAGGCTATCTTATCAGAGAAATGGTAAAGTTTATTTGTTAACCGACAATGAAGATGTTGAACGATTCATTGCTTACATTAGTGTTTCACAAGATGATGTTACATTGTATGTTGTTGAAACTAGAAGTAGTATTGCTGGGTCAGTAGCGGGTAGTAATCAACTAAGTTTTTCTCAAAACCCACAACCTTTCTCTAATCCAAATCCCAATCAACTTTCAGCACCAAATTCCGGTTTTCGTATTGACCAGTTAGACGATGATGAGCCAACAGAAAAAATTGTGAGTACTAGTCAGTATTCGAAATTTGGTCTTGGTCAATATCCGGACTTTGATATTGGTCAATACACGGATTTTGATGATGTTTCAGAAGAAGAAACAGACCCTGCGTGTAATGATTTTGATATTGGTCAATACCCGAATTTTGATGACGAAACAGCCGTTGCCGAAGAAGATATTGTTGATGATAATGAGGAGGAAGTTACGACTGTGAATGAACATGTTGAACATCCATTATGTAATTCATATAATCCTGAAGAAGAAAAAGAAGAAGAAAAAGTCCCTGAAGAAAAGAAAATGCCACGGGCGTATAACTGGAATATGCCAGAATTACTTCAGATACCGGAAGAAGAGTTGGTAAAGAAAGCAGTTGATTGTTACACAAAAGTTATTCGTATCAAGAAAGATGATTGTTTTGATACAAAGGAAGACTTGAAGATAGCTTTGTATACGAAATGTGTGGAAGATGGCTATCAACTAAAAGTTAACAAATCAAGCAAAGATCGTTTCGAAACAAGGTGTATGATTGACAAAAACTGTACGTGGCGTATGATTGCAAAGAGAATAAAAGATTGCGAAATGTTTCAAGTTAGGACTTTTATTGATAAACATACATGTTCAAGAACCCAAGTTTTTCCTCACCATAGATAGGCAAACAAAAGGTGTTGGGTGGTTTTCTGGCTGAGTTAATGTTTTTGAATGGCAGGGTATATCGGGGACATGAAATTATGACTGACATGAATGCTCGGTTCAAGATTAGTATATCATATTCTCAAGCTTGGAGAGCCAAATGTTATGCCTTGGAATTGTTGAGGGGTTGCCAGAAGCATCGTTTGCCCAACTGCCGGCTTATTGTCACAATTTAAAGCTGAAAAATCCTGGGTCGGTAACTCATATCAAAACAGATAGAGATGGACACTTTGAGTTGCTGTTTATCGCCATTGGTGCTACGGTTAGTAAATCAATATAATTTTGTTGACTCATTTTTGTTAGTTACATGCATTTCACATTTAAATGATTATATTTCTTGTGTATATTATTTTGTAGATTCGTTCGTTTATTACTTGCATGCGCCCAGTTATTATAGTTGACGGAGCACATTTGAAAGGTCGATACCTTGGAGTAAACTTATTAGCAGTAGCCATGGATGCTAACAATGGAATATTGCCAATAGCTTACGACGTTGGCAAATCTGAAACCTCTGATTCATGGACATGGTTTATGGGGCATCTTAGGGATTGCATATGTCCTATTAGCAATCTGACAATCATATCCGATAGGGCAAACTCAATTGACAACGCTGTTAGAAGGTGTTTCCCAGATGCTTTTCATGGAATTTGTGGTGTTCATTTGTATAGAAATCTAAAATCAAGGTCTGCTGGTATAAAAAAGCACAAATGGACATACTGGAAGGCTGTAAAAGCTTATCGGGAAGTGGATTTCAATAAGCATATAAACTGTTTAAGACGTGTTTTGCCTCAGTGTGCTCAAACACTAGAAGATGTCGGGTTTGAAAGATGGTCAAGAGTACATCAACTTGGAGCAAGATATGGTTTCATGACGTCTAATAGTGCAGAATCAATCAACGCTCTAAGTCGTCATTCCCGGAAATTACCCATTACTATGTTAATGGAGTTTTTTCGAGCCTCTATTCAACAGTGGTACTACAAGAAAAGAAACCATGCAGGTATTATTTCTTTGAATTCGTAACTTATCATATTTATATATTTTACTAAGTATTGTTTATTTAAATTTACAGGAACATTGGAACATCGTGTTACACCATGGACTGAAAAAAAGATAACGAAACGTGTTGTGAAGTCAACGTCATGGAGAGTTGAACCATGTTCAAACACTTTGTTTCAAGTACTGGATAATAACTTAAATGGGCTGGTCGATCTAAATGCAAAGACGTGTAGTTGTATGAAATGGCAAACATCTGGTTATCCGTGTGGCCATGTTATAAAAGTTGCTCTTCATTTAAACCAAGATGATTCAAGCGCATACGCTATGGATTGCTACACTACAGAAGTTTATCGACAGACTTATGCCGAGATTGTCTACCCTATTCCACATCCTTCTGCGTGGGACATACCAGATGACTTAAAAACAGTTTTGCCACCAGCCATGGACAGAAGAATACCTGGCCGACCAAAAAGTCACGATCGTATACCGTCTAAGGGTGAAGAGAAGAAGAGATCGACATATAGTCGGTGCAAGGAAAGTGGTCATACAAGGTTGACATGTGGATCACCAGTGCCATCACAATCATCTTTTCCTCTACCAAAATATGGATCCTCATCAAAATCCAAAGCTCATATGGTGTCAAGCAAAAGGCAATCATCTTTAAAATCCCAATCACAACTGGCTTCACCTTTTGGGACTGTTAACTTAGGTGATTTTTAAATGCAAACGTTGTATTATGTGGATTTTATGTGTGAACTTTTAACATTTTCAGTTGAATTAATGACTCAGGCCAACCATTTTGACTTAACCAACTCTTGTTATTCAGTTGTTATCACTTATTAGGCATGCATTTGACTATCGCAACACGGAAATTACAATCGCAACGAGAGAATCGCAATGCGAAATGAAAATCCCAACATGAAAATCGCAATGCGAAAATGAAAATCGCAATGCGAAATGAAAATCGCAATGCGAAATGAAAATCGCAACGAGAGAATCGCAATGCGGAAATGAAAATCGCAATGCGAAATGAAAATCGCAACGAGAGAATTGCAATGCGGAAATGAAAATCGCAATGCGAAATGAAAATCGCATTGCGATTCTCTCGTTGCGATTTTCATTTCCGCATTGCGATTTTCATTTCGCATTGCGATTCTCTCGTTGCGATTTTCATTTCGCATTGCGATTTTCATTTCCGCATTGCGATAGTCATTTTTGCCTTCAACATAATGCAGATTGAAATCAACAAAATCAACCATTACATTTCAATCAATTAAACAAGCACAAATAAGAATTATGTTCGCATCAATTAAACAAATCAACTTTTACAAATCATCTTTTACAAATCAATTAAACAATCAAAAATAAGCAATAATTCTTATTTCCAATCATCTACTATTGAATCAACTTTTACAAATCAATTAAACAATCAAAAAACAATCAATTAAACTATTGAATCAACTTTTGCAGCCATACATCATTTTCACGCAGTTCACTTCTGAGATTAACCTGCAGAAACCAAACATTTGCTCAAACAACACTTTCTACACATCTAAAACCTACAAACAGCAAATTATTGAATTCTAGGTACTTAACCAAACATTTTCAAACCAAAAGTCTATAAACTTACCAATTGTTTATGGACATTTTTATAACGCGGATGCAGGTAGGCAGCGTCTCGTATATATCGATTTAGCCATATAATGCCGAAACCACAAGCCTACTGCAGCTCTATCTCTATCGGTGGGAGATAGATACTTGGTGCTTCCCGTCGTCAAACGCTCCAACGCCAAGCATACGAGAGGACCACAATCTCCTCTGGCTCCTTCCGTTTGTTGTGGCGTGGTCTCGTCTCTAATAACTGTAATATTGAGCTTCTTTGGCTTCTTGTTTCCAGAACGAGTCCAATAATTGATCGCATCCAAGAATTTAGCCAAATGAGAGCTCCATCCCTTAAAAATATCTCTTAAATCAGCCAATGATATGTAATTTATCATGCTGTCATACACTATTATCTTAAGGGATGGGAGCTGAAGCTCGAAGAGAATCCAATGTTTACGTTCCAAAACAGGGATAAACACTTGCAATCATAAGTAATAATTCATTCATTTGCGCACTTATTTCATAAAACCTTTAAACTCAATCTAAAATAAATACTAACCTTATCGACCTCCCACCATGCAGGATAAAGTTTAGCTTGTCCATTGCCCAAATCAAATGATTCATCTCGTTGATTCTTCAAGTGAACGGCGTTAAAAGACGTCGGCATAATTGTATATCGTATATTTTTATTTTTCTTATTATTATAAGACGTGTCACCCACGCATCGATATGCTGTTTTACAAAAAAAGACATATATTAGTGACTTACATAAATTTAAAAAAAAATTAATCAAATTGAAATATAAGAAAAATATAAGACTTACCCCCCATCGAAATAGCCATTGTCTTCGACCCCTAATAATACGCCCCACCAAGACCGATCAAGCAACAAATAGATATCATCGGTGAGCTTGCATATGTCAGTGAAACACCCCTGGCTCCGCTCATGTAGATAAAAATCAACTGCGGTCTTAGCCCAAAGGGTGTTATCCAGAATTGTGTCTGGTAGTTGTCTCCTCTCCACTTCCGATACCGGAATGGTACTGGCCGGTAACTTATACGAGAGCCAACTCTCATCCATTATGTCCGGCACGTCAGAGGGTTTCTCAAGAAGCCTACATATGACGCCATGTGAATCGGGCTCTTGAATGGTGGGAGGGACCTCTTCAATGATGATAGTGGCCTCTTGAACGGTGGAAGGGGACTCTCGAGGAATGATAGGGGGGGCCTCTTCAATGATAGGAGTGGACTCTTGAGGGATGACAGGCGAGTCGGGCTTCTTCTTGCGGTGTCTTCGCACTATTGGGGTGTACGGAGACTTAATAGCACGTGCACGCTGTCTGATGCGTGAACTCCGTCGTGCAAGCATAACCCGACGTAAAGCATCCACTCTATCGGGCCGCTAAATAATTAAATACAAAAATCAGTAAATAAACAGACATGATATTTAAACAGTGAAAACAAAGACAAATATGTTTCAAACTTGCATTGTATTCACCCAAGTCATTATTCTATCATAGTTCACAAAATGCATCAGATAACAAAGAAAAATATGTTTCAAACTAATACCCTGAAGTTAGTATTTGTCTTTGTTTTGTCTATTGGTTGAAGTAATGCAATCCATTCAAGTTTCAATTTGCAGAAGAAGAAATAGTTTACTTTCGCAACACGAAACTTAAAATCGCAACGCGAAATGAGAATCGCAACGAGAAACCAAAATCGCAACGCGAAACCAAAATCGCAACGCGAAATGAAAATCGCAACGACAGAATCGCAATGCGAAATGAAAATCGCAACGAGAGAATCGCAACGCGAAATGAAAATTGCAATGCGATTTTGGTTTCGCGTTGCGATTTTGTCGTTGCGATTTTGGTTTCGCGTTGCGATTCTGTCGTTGCGATTTTCATTTCGCGTTGCGATTTTGGTTTCGCGTTGCGATTTTAAGTTTCGTGTTGCGAAAGTAAACTATTTCTTCATCTGCAAATTGAAACTTGAATGGATTGCATTACTTCAACCAATAGACAAAACAAAGACAAATACTGACTTCAGGGTATTAGTTTAGCAGAATTGGCAGCAACCGAACAAATTTACTTTCAACCAAAAGACAAAATAAAGACAAATACTATTTCACAGTGTTAAAGAATACACAGTTTAGCAGAATTGGCAGCAACCGAATAAATTTACTAAGCAATCTAAGTGAAATGGCTAATCTAAGTGAAATTACGAGTAAATTTATCATCAAGTTAAATATGGAAAATCTTAAACTTACCTCGTTGCGTAGAGTATGAACCTCATTCTGCAACGATACTATCATCTCACGTAGAGCGGCAACCTCACCACGTAAAGTTGACACCTCCATACACCATGCACCATCGTTATCGCGTAGAGTACCGATCTCCTCACGCAAGACATTGACCTCATCACGTAACTCCCTTGACTCATCCCGTGGAGGTGGAGGTGGAGAACAGGGAGATAAGAGTCGTGGCATCTTTGCCGGTCGCCTATCATGAGGTGATGGTGGAGAAGAGGCTCAATGATGTGACGGGATAGGTGATGGCTCTCGTTCTAGAGGTGTATAGTCGGGTCGATCGGGTGATGGCTCTAGGTGAGGTGATGGCTCTCGAATTGGAGGAAGTGGATGCTGCTCATCATCCGTGCCATCAAAAAAACTCTGACTAGCTTGCCACCAATCAGTGGCAAGCTCTTCCTCTGTGGGTGTCAGTCTTTGTAATGGAATGTTGGCCTCCTAACAATATAAAACTCAAACAAAGTTAAACGTCTACTATTAATAACTTGTTTATATATTATATGAAAGTATTTGTGTTAACTTACATTATTTATTGTCGCATATGGTATTAAGTCTTCCCAATCCAACAGATTTTTCCTCTTCCAGGAAATAGCCCTGGGAATATCATTTGACGTTTTTATTGCATATGTACGCATGCTGGGGAAAGCCTCGAATATCCAAATCTACAAACAATATAATAACAAAATTAGTAATTGTTAAATAATTAATTATAATTTTAGAAACATTATATAGAAATTCTTACCTTAAAGGCCCAAACAAAGCCTGACAAAGTGTATTTCGACCCATCGCCACGCAAACTTTTGCGGTCATCAAAGGCAGTAGACAACTTAGTCCAAGTAGCTTTCCATATATACGAACCCCACGGAAACAGATTCCATGCATTCAGGTCCTCTACCAATATTATTAGCTCCCGAGGAATAGGTTGTCTGGCCTCTCTGCCTAAAAAGCCGTCATACAAAAGTAGTAGAAGGCATACTCGGACAACATCGACGTCATCCATCCGAGTGAAACCATCTTTCTTATTAAACAATTTCTTCAGGTCGTCGACGTGTAGGTTCGGCTTCTTCATTGACTCATCCGGAAAAACCCGGGATAACCATGATGGGCGGGCGATATGACGAGTGTACCGGCCTACATCATCGTGTCCGAATCGTAGACCAGTGATTAAGCAGAACTCCTTCCGCCCAAAACAAGTATACGCTGGTGGAAAATGAAACCATATCTCTTCCTCACCACGTTGTATACTGTCGGGTAGATTTGATGTCATGGTCTGAAGCCACAAATGGGTCAAATTAGCATCTCCACCCGGATGCTGTACTCTCAGCCATGGCCCGAAGCAGGTTTCCTCAAACAATTGTCTTTGTGCAGGTGAAAGCTTCAAGCAATTGTAGTGGCTAGGCTAACTTTATTCCTTAATGTCAATGAAGCCGAAAAAAATTTCTACAAAAACAATAAACATACCAAGTTAGATATACCAAAAACTACACTGTGAAGATATACCAAAACAATAAACATAAAAAGTAGTAGTTTATTCTTGAAACTAAAATTTGCAACACTGTTTTGTCTTTTGGTTGAAATGAAAATCGCAACGAGAGAATGACTATCGCAACTATCGCAACGAATCGACGCGAAATGAAAATCGCAACGAGAGAATCGCAACGCGAAATGAAAATCGCAATGCGATTTTGGTTTCACGTTGCGATTCTCTCGTTGCGATTTTCATTTCGCGTTGCGATTCTCTCGTTGCGATTTTCATTTCTCTCGTTGCAGATAGTCATTTTCGAGTTGCGATTTTCATTTCTCTCGTTGCGACTCTTCTGCAAATTGAAACTTGAATGGATTGCATTACTTCAACCAAAAGACAGAACAAAGACAAAGACAAATACTAACTTGAAAATCGCAACGAGAGAATAGCAACGCGAAATGAAAATCGCAACGAGAGAATCGCAACGCGAAATGAAATCTAAGTGAAATGGTTAATCTATCCAGTAAACTTATCATCAGTTTCAATATGAAAAACCTACAATAATGCAAAAATTTCAAAATAAAAATAATTAAAAAAACTAACCCTCGGAGGTTGATTTTCCATTTCTGAATATTGTGAGGGATTTCTGACCGTGAATGGTTGTGAGGGATTTCGCCGGAGATGGGGACGGAAATCTTCGGAGATGGGGACGGATTTCGCCATAGAGAGTGAGAGATGGAGATGGGACTGAGTTGTGATTTTAGGTTTTAGGTTATGAGTTGCGATTACGGGATTTTGTCTTAATATTCGTTTTTGTAATTTGAAAATAAAATACGCGTAGCGATTATAATGGCGCTTTAAAAATCGCGTTGCGATTTACGGATACGCGTTGCGATTTTACGTATTGTCGTTGCGATTTACGGATACGCGTTGCGATTTACGGATACGCATTGCGATTTACGGATACGCGTTGCGATTTACGGATACGCATTGCGATTTACGGATACGCGTTGCGATTTACGGATACGCGTTGCGGTTTACGGATACGCGTTGCGATTTATGTGTTCGCGTTGCGATTTTCATATTCGCGTTGCGATTCTGGAAAATCGCAATGCGAATTTGTACTATCGCATTGCGATTTTCAAGAATCGCGTTGCGATTTTGGAAACTGATTTGCGATTCTGGGGATCGCGTTGCGATTTTTATTTCGCGTTGCGATTTTGTTGGTCATTTTGGCAAATCCAAAAAAAGTTGGTTAAAATCGTATATTATAAGGCATTTTTGGTCACTGAGGCGATTTTCTCTTGTTAATATTGTGATGGAAAGCCAAGTTGGACTGTTAAACGCTTACATGGCCTGTTGACAGTTTACCTGGCCCGTTAACCGGTCACCAATTAATGGAAATTGTAAACCTTTTATGAAAACAGCTTCTTCTTCCCCTCTCCCTTCCCCTTCTTTTTCCCCTCTCCCTTCCCCTTCTTCTTCCCCAAATCTCGACTCAGTTCCAGTTTCAAACCAACCTACCTATCAACCTTAACCAAAATTCTCAACCCACCAACCATATGGCTAGGTTTATTAGCCCCAAACCGATTTGATGAAACAGATGGATTCACCAACGAAAACTGACCAAACTTTACCGATGTGTTAGGCAACGTCATTGGGGGAAATAGGTTGTCGAGATCAGACTACTTATGTCCTACTTCAAACATGACAGTTGAAACTAAATAAGGAATAGAGGGATGAAGACCATGCTACTGATGTCCTTTCCATGTCCGAACATATTATTGAAATTAACCTTCATGTTGTAAGTATATTTGTTGTCTGAAATGTTTTCTATAACTCATGAGTGAAATCAGTTGACACATCTTTCTTACTTTCTTTGCAGCTTATGTTGGGTGACATTGTTATTTCTATCGAGACTGTTGCAAGGCAAGCAGAAGATGGACACACTTACTGATGAAATTTGCATCCTTATGGTTGGTTCAATCATTTGAAATTTCTCCATTTCTTAATTTAAACATGAGTCATCATAAGCTAATAGAGAAAATGGACAGATAATTTATACTTCTTGATAATTAACCACAAAATGACTATATATAATTATGGTTTGAATGGAATCGCTAGCAATTATAACTATTCTTTAGAATATAACACACAACACACAGTAAAAAGTAATTATGGAGATTGATCTGATTAATGTGAAATGCCAAAATGGCAAATTTGTTGGAAAATGACGATGGACATATTGTGGTATCTTCATATCGATTCAGCTTCCAAAGATGTTAGTATCACTGGAAGAAAACTTACGGTGAGGGTGACTCCAACTTTTTATCCCCTCCAACGGCGTCATTGGTGTATTGTGATGGTTGCTCAATGTGACGGGTAAGTCGTCAATGGGCCAAGTAAGGATTTAACGGTCCAACTAAGTTTTTCGTCACCAAGGTTAAAGGTTGTTGACGTCCAGTTACCATTTTATTACAAATCGATATATTTAGTGACCAATTTATAATTTTTGAAAGCTTATTGGGAAAACCGATACATACTCAAACTTTACTAACCGTTCGTGTAGTTTTGCCCAAAAAACAAATAGTTGCCTACGGCTTTTCACTCAAAAGTAGATTCCAAATATGACCACAAGAAGCAAGAATTATAGTAGGCTAAACGCTCATATGCCATTAATATATATATATATATATATATATAGGGTTAGATCTATTTATTCAAATATAATTTTTTTTAATTTTACATAGATTTAGAATTATTTGATTAATGAAAATAAATAGTTGAAATTAATAGTAGAAAATTAAAAGATATTCATTGAAAAAAAAACAATGAGTCAATCTTAGCCATTTATTTTAATACATTCAATGGTCCTGAATTCACTTACACAATGTAAAAAATTTTAGTTTTATACAAATTGAGGATCGTTGGATTAGTGAAAATAAATGGCTTAGATTAACTCCTTATATTTTTAAAGTGAATATCCTCTCATTTTTCTACTGTTAATCTCATCCATCTATTTTTACTCATCTAACAGTACTAAATATATGTAAATTAAAAAAAAATTATATTATGTAACATGATACTATTATATATGTATCGGCTTAAAGTGGACAATAATTAGGAAAAAAAGATTCAACGACTTCAGAAGCAATGATTACAATTACGGTACTAGGGGATTGACAAATATTCTCAGTTTATCACTCACAGATTGTTCTTAATACAATTTAGCCAAAACCTCCGCAATATAGTTTTATTAATGATAAACTTGATAAATTGGAATCTCCCAATCACTAATTTTTTTATTAAAAATTTTAGTGTAAACAACATTATCGATCATTTTTGTTTAAATTTTGTACATTTTCCCATTAAATTAATGAACATAATCTTTGATCAATTTTATTTTTATTTAATGAATATGTGATCGCTAAGGGATAACTGTCGTTAAACTTTTAACGAATTGTTAACGTGATATAATGAATATATAAAACTAAAAATAGTAAACTACACCAAATGATCACTAATATTTAAGTAAGTTTTCGCTTTCCCTATTGAAGTTTTCAAAAATAACAAATTAGTCGAGACTATTTTACAATAGATGTCCAAGAATGATCTGAACTGATACGAAATCCCATCTGCACAAAAAGAAGCAATCGAAACATTGCAAACTGTTGCCATTACTCGTTGTGGGAAACATGAGTGAACCTTGAACTTAATTCCAATATATATATATAATATTAACTTGAGACAAGAATTTTAGCTATTTTGAATCAGAAGATTAGCATAAAATCAGTTGATGAACTTTGTGCTTCCTCTGTTAGGATTCATGGAAGCAACCCAGCAAATTGTGTTGTACTTGAGCTTCTAGTTCATCGTTTTGGGATATTAGTGCTGCAGTACTTTGATATGGATAAGATGATGTATCAGTCAACTGAGAGTTAAAGTAAGTTGTCAAAGTTCTGTCGATTATTTGTATTTGACTGCTATTATTATTGCTCTTTTCTTCATCGCACAGCTCTAAACCCTAAAAACTAAACGCTAAACATGAAAAACTTCTTTTTTTCGCTAAACTTGGTGAGATAGTAACGGGGACTATCCATTTGCAATAGTTCAATGACTTGTCTGCTGCCCCAATAAATTGTGGTTATTTTAACCATAGGATTTATAAAAACTTGATCCTTGATTCGTGTGAAGAATAAGATGAATATGAGATGGAGTTGCTATATGATCTGAAATGAAAATATGATGGCCCCATGCTTCAAAGCCTTGCCGTTGATTAGGACTCGGCTTTCTAAATGCCCGACACAACCCATTCTTCTTCCTACAATCGGAATAAATTCATATATCAATAAACATCTTCATTATACATCAAAGACGTGGAAAAATAAAACTTGCGTAGGGCGGTCCAAGTTCATAAGTTTGGAGCCGATACTCTTGCATGATCCAATCAATTTTCCTGCCAATAGGTGCATGGCCCTTGTAATGGAGATGGTCAATAAAGAAGTAATGGGGGTTTGGTTGTTTGATAGTTGAAGGGGTGGGATGCATAGCTTTACAGATGGAAAAGATTAATCCAAACCTATCGAGCACTGCAAATTTTTTTATGGTAACAATTGGAAATGCTTTGACTGCTTCCTTTTATGCCATTGGAGTTTCATTTCGGTTCAGACCATTCTTGGACATATACCGTAAAAGTCTCGACCAATTTATTACTTTTGAAACTTCAATGGGGAAAATGAAAACTTATTCAAATATTAGTGACCATTTGTGTAATTTACCCTTTTTAATTATAAATATTCCTTGTTTCAGGTCAACAATCCATTAAAAGTTCAACGACAATTAACCCTTAGTGACTATAACTTAATTAAATAAAAATTAAAGTGGTCTACTATGACATTTTTTTAATTCAGTGAGGAAAATGTACAAAACATAAACGAAAGTTATCAATAATATAGTTTCCCTAAATTTTTTTTTTTTTAAATGTTCTTTTCTCTAAATGGTAAATGACTTTAGTTAAAATGATAAATAACATAAACTATTTCATATGTTATTTTTATTTAATTTAATTTCTAAAAAATCATTTAAATTGAAATTAACTACTATTATTTATTTATTATAATATTCTTTATATATTTTTATTTTATATATTAATTTTATCCAAGAAAAATATGATATATGTCATCATATATAGAATGAAAAATAAAATATATATATCAATTAAAAATAAAAAAATTAGGTCTATTAATAAAAGGAAAAACTACTTTAGATACCACCAAACTTTAAACGCTAACTCATTTATGCCAAAGAACTTTTAATTTTCCCAATTAAACACTGACGTTTATGTTAAACTATAATTATGTCACCCTGCCGTTAATGACTTAACGAGATGATGATATGACATCTTTGCACCGTGACGAGGATAACATGGATGATTTCATTAAAATTATTTAACCAAGTAGGATCCTTTTTGGAATTTTAACAATATTGTATTTCATATAAAACCGTAATTTATAACTCTAAATCATAAATTTATTTGTTTCATTCTATTCATATCGACGGCAAAAATAGGAAGCATGAAGGAAAAGTTCGACAGCGACAGAAGAAGAACAAAACGGTGGAATGGAACAACACATTACATTTTTAGTCTGTGGGTGTGGATATCGGGAACATTTGAGGGAATCATGCTCCAATGATAATCCCATAAAGAGATTTTTTGTCTACAAAAACTATGGGAGTTTGGTTCATCCCACTTGTCGATTTTTCTATTGGTTTGATCCTCCAATGACTCCATGAGCATGCGTTTTTCTTGTGAGATCGTGGAATAAAATCAAAGTAAATGATATAAGAACAAGGAATGAGAGAGTTTGTTGGATTTTTTGTTTTATTTTATGTTTTGTACTAGTATGGTATCTAAATTATTGATGTTACAACAATGGTGATGAAATTTTAGTGTTAAATTTGTCAATTTTACTTTTGTTTTGTACTAGTATATAAATTTTATGGTGGATTTTTCAAGATTAACGGGTTGGATTTAGTTTATGGTTTAGAAGACTTTGTAATATTTTTTTGTGAATGTTGTAATGGATGTGAAATAGAACCCTTTGATTTATGTGAAATTGAGAAATTCATATAAATTTTGTAGTTAGTTATGGATGTAATTGAAATAAAAATTCAATTAAAAATTCACATTCAATAATAGAAAACAACACGAATTATAACCAAAATAAATCTCATTCAATTAGTGTTGTGGTTGATAATAATCACGTGTACAAAACATGAAGTGCACAAAAGCACCTAAGTGTAAAACACTAAAGAGCACGTAAGCACTTAAGTTAAAACACTATCAACCTAAGTATAAAACTCCAAAAATATAAACTAAAATATCAATAGTACTTGTAGTTTTGTCCTAGTGTGCCTAAATTCAACCATTCTTTAGTTGGTTTGCCTTGGTGGGTTGAAATTAGGTTGCTTCATGCATTCAAAGGAATGTTTGCTCCAATTATCCCTTTGAAGTTCTTTGGATGTGTCCCAGTTTACCAAACTTAGAGCAGCACATCTTCACACCTTTCGTGGTAATTGTAGCATGGGACTTTGATGATTCATCTGTTTCCTTTCTCTTATTTCTCTTAGGCGTTTCCGATGGCCTTCTATTCTTTGGTACTATAACTTGTTTGCTAGTGGTGTTGGTTAACCATTGATTAGGGCCTCTCCTTGGTTCTATATATATCTTGTTGGAGGATTATCAAATAACAATTGTTAACATAATATTTAGGCCTCTAATTATTGAGCATCATTACAAAAATAACATGAATGCAAGGAATTACTATCAAGAAAGAAATAAAGGAGGTTAAATTAATAAAGTAAATGAGAAAGAAATGCACACATAAAGACTCATAGTACAAACTGATGAGATCTCACTTTCTACATGAGTAGAAATGATTATCCAAATCAATAGTATGTTGGTTAGCTAGTTTAGAAGACACATGATACTTATGAACTCCAGTGTTGGTAGACCAACACCTACACATCAAAATCAAGAATTAGTAACAATATCAAAAAAATTATAATAATGAACAATAAATGACTTAACAATATATAGTGGACCGTTGAATTGTCAGATTATTTATTTTGGTATTTTTGAACACAAACCTTCAGTGTGCTTTTCTGCAAGTTCATTTTTCATAGCAATTTTTCGCATTTTCATCTCCATTAAAGTAACCCCTAGATCTGACCTAAACATTATGACTGAATCTTAGAGATCACACTATTAGAAAATTCATAAACCCATAATCTTTATGTAAGAATCAATGATTCAGAATGAATTACAAAATAAATAAATATTAATAGATAACTTATAATTATCTAATAATAAATTTGGATGCTAAAAATTAAAGAATGCCAAAATATAGTTTAAAATCCACATATTGACAATATCCAAAAGTTCAACTACATGACAAGCATCAAATTTGGTAAAATTACAAAATATAAAAATAGTCCAAAAATATGCATATTGTAGAAAATAAAATAAGATCCTCCAAGTACAAAAATTATCATATAGGTCATGAGAATCTGAAAGTCAAAAAGAAAACTAAAGGGTGAGTTATAGAGCTTAGTGTGTCTTTTAAATGCGGGTCAGCAACACAAAACACAACATACAATGAATTCACATTATGTGATACTTTAGATATGACATTGTCATACAACATCAAATATAATATGCATGCAATGCAAATCACTATCTCATCTATATCGTCATAAGATTATTAGGTGATTGGAGATTACTATCCTACGAGGATATATTATCCTATAATTTGGTGATTGGACTTCACCATCCTATAAGGATGTATCAACCAATAATTCGATGATTGGACTTTACCATCGAGTAAGGATGCACCAGCCTACAATTTAGTGATCGGACTTTACCATCGAATACTCTACACCTTTATGACACTAGAAAGATGATTAAGGGAGTAGAAGAGAGATTAGCTCGCGTTGAGAAAGAGCAAAAGGACATGCAAGAAGAAGTGAGAAGCAAGCTACCTAAAGTTGAGGGTGATATTGCTAGCTCTTAGCTCAATCTACTAAATAAGATGGAAAAAATGTTTAGGAAACACGTAACTACTGGAAAGAGTCTTGCTGAAGACCCCCACATTCTCCGGGTATTACACCCATCTACAATTTTATGCACACTCCTAGGCATCAGGAAATCCGACCACCAACTTCTTCACTACTGAGAACTCACCACCATATCAGGTTGGAACTCCATTTCACACTGTCTATCCTACTACATCTAGAGTGAAGCCAAGAGATTTCCATGGTAATAACGAGATCCCTGATTTGAATGAATTAGATGAGAAGGAAAAACTCACCAAACATCTAAAAAATATAGAGGAAAAGATAAATTGTGTAGAGAATTCGAAAAGGAACATGTGATGACATAGAGAAAATAATTTTTGGATTTATATGGAGTAAATTAGGAGAGAGACAAAGAACTAACTTGGTCGTTGGAATACAGTGTGCTCTCCTAAGGCAAAAGAAGGAATGGGATTCAAATACCTAGGAAAGCATAATGATGTCTTCCTCATGAAGATCAGAGTCAATCTAGTTTGGCAACCAAACTAGTTGAGGATATAAGCATGGTTTCAAATTAAGGTCACGGTCACATTTTCGGTCATTTCGAGTTTATCATGATTGTGGTTGTCGCGGGCGCTATTGCGGGTGTAGTGGGTAACTCAGACAGCGGCGAAACTGTTATTTCGCGGACGAAATCAAGTTTTCAGACCGTGATTTGAATCACTGGATACATGTAATACGCACCAAAAACAAATGGGAAGGTATACTAAGGAAATTCACAAAGGGATCAGTATGATATGGAGGGAGGTCCGCTCTAGCCTGGTTTGGACAATAGGGGATAGGTAAACAATAGAATTTTTAAGAGAGCCGTGGCTGAGCGACATCGGTCCATTGAAGCATCACACACTGGACCCAATGTAGCTTCCAACCTACCTGAAGTAATAGTGGCTGGAATGGTAAATGAGCAGGGAACATGGAAATGGCCTAGTATAGAAGTGGTATTACCACATGCTGTAATACATAGATTGATAGCAACGATGACCATGAAGCAGGTACAAATTGTTATATGGCTATCAAAGGAGTGTTACACGTGTATAAGGAGGTAGTTATTTTGTTAGTTTGGTTAACTAGATCTATTAGATTATTAGTCGGTTACTGGGAGCTGATGAGATTAACCTTTCTTATAAATGTAATGTCCTTGCTGAGATGAATACAAGACATACTTTCATGTGTAACTTCTATATTCTCTTTACTTTTCAACATGGTATCTTTCGCCAAAATCTTGGGAATTTTGGTTTCACGCTTCTAAACTATCAACTTGGAACCGGTAAAACTGCCATCGCCATGGGCATCGCAAAGTCCCTTGGCTTCGAAACCCCTTTCTCTATGCTCTCTGACAGTGAAATCTTCTCTCTGGAAATGTCAAAAACAGAAGCTCTAATGCAAGTGTTTCGAAAGTCCATTGGCGTAAGAATCAAGGAAGAAATCGAAATGATCAAAGGCGAAGTTGTTGAAATCCAAATAGACCGTCCGACAGTTTCTGGGGATACTGGTGAAATCTGAGCTGAGGTGAGGGAACAAATTGACACAAAGGTTGAAGAGTGGAGAGAGGAAGGAAAGGACGAAATTGTGCCTGGTGTTCTCTTTATTGATGAGGTGCACATGCTTGATATTGAGTGATTTTCTTTCCTGAACCGTGCTCTTGAGAATGAGATGGCCCCGATATTAATAGTTGCTACAAACAGAGGAGTACCTTCAATCCATGGCACAAACTACAAATCCTCGCATGGAATTCCAATCGATCTTCTTGATCAGCAACATGTTAATTTGGTCAACAACTATGATCTTCCTGTGAAACATGACAATCGTATGGAACCTGGCTGTGAGGTTTACTTGCTTAGAATTGGTAGAGCAGGGCATTTCTGCCGCAAGGGAGCTGTGTTCAACTTACTCTGTGGTGATGCGGACCAAATGTTTCAATGATGTTGTTGGTGTTTGGTTTGTTTCACATTGTTGTTATAGAATAGGTTTTTTTAGAATTTTGTTTCTTGTTGAATGTTCTTCCACATCAAAAGTTTGCATCGATTCAAGTCGAACGGAGGGAAGCATCGGCACTTCCGATTCAAGTCGAACGGAGGGAAGCATCGGTACTTCCGATTCAAATCGAACGGAAGGAAGCATTGGCACTTCCGATTCAAATCGAACGGAAGGAAGCATCGGCACTTCCGATTCAAGTCGAACGGAGGGAAGCATCGGCAGTTCCGATTCAAATCGAACGGAAGGAAGCATCGGCTCTTCCGATTCAAATCGAATGGAAGGAAGCATCGACAATTCTGATTCAAGTGTTCATTTTTTTCATCAAGAAGAAAAGTAGAGGGAATGTTAGATTGTTGTCAAAGAGGAGAAAAGGAAGAGTAGGGGGAATGTTAGATGGCTATCAAAGAAGTGTTACATGTGTATGAGGAGGTATTATTTTGTTAGTTTGGTTAACTTGATCTGTTAGTTTGTTAATCGGTTACTGGGAGCTGATGAGCTTAACCTTTCTTATAAATGTAATGTCCTTGCTGAGATGAATACAACACATACTTTCTTGTGTAACTTCTCTATTCTCTTTACTTCTCAACACAAATGATAGATGGCCTAGGTTGTAAGTGGAACCCAAACCGGCAATTATTAGGTTCGAACGGGGTATGAAGGAGGATCAACACGAAAAATATGGAGATCCATTACCAAGTACGGTGGTTTACAAAGAGTAAAAATTGTTCTCTGGCTCATCGCAAATACTAAACTACTCACGAACAAGGAGAGAGTGAGAAGGCAAATGAGTACACAGCCAAGCTGTGGAGTCTGTAACTCGAACGTGGAATCAATTGAACACCTATTTCGCGAGTTCCCACCAGCCCTGGACGTCTGGAAACAGCTTGTCAAACCTGGTAAACACAGTGAATTTCTTAGAATAGACATAAAGGAATGGATAGAAACTAACCTAGAAAAACCAGATTACTTCGCGAAAGAGGACAGCTATTTGGTACGTTTCTTTGGATCATTTGGAAGCAAAGGAATCAGTATATGCTTGACCCAAGAAACAAGAGACAGACGTCAATCCTCGAGCAGGGAAGAAGAATGCAACAGGAAGGCGTTAAAGCCAAGGAGATGACGTACAAGCAAAATATGGAACACTGAGGTCGCACAACGAATATAACGATGGGAAGCTCCACCAGAGAATTGGGTTAAAGTTAATCCGTACGAACAGGGCGAAAGACCTCCAAAATGGCTATGCAGCATGTGGAGGACTCATTAGGGATATCAATGGCGACTGGATTGCTGGTTTTTCGAAAACCATCGGAATATGCTCAGTAGTAGAAGCCGAGTTATGGGAGCGTTCGAAGGTCTTATGCATGCTAGAAGAATAGGAGCAAGGAAGGTAGCGGTCGAGCTTGATAGTAACGAGGCTTCCAAGATGTTAATCCGGAGGCTACAAGGATTAGCAGCACCGGGGATACTACAAAACATATATAATTTGAAGATGACTTCACTGGAAGAAGCTTCAATACACCCCCTGAGGTGGTACGCTCGAGAGGAAACACTTAGACTGACGGCCAGCGGCTATATGTAGATTAGTATTTAAATAGATTTGTTTTGATATATAATTTGATGCGAATCGGAAAATTATATATAATATACATTCCAATCATACACTATGATTGACGTGTAAGAATCTAGTCGTTAATGACGGCAGTTGACAAACGTTGTTTAACTGACAAGAACGATCAAAAAAGTTTATAATGTATACACACCCTACTCAAATCCCAAACTTTTAAGGAGAATAGTATATCCTTATACCATTGGTATTGGTTGATGAATTTTAAAAATAAAATGTTTTAAAATTTAATAAAAAATTGATATACAAATTAAATTCATAAAAAACGTGACCACGTAATGATACCGTTAATAATTAACGATCCAATACTAACTCTACTACATTATATATAGAATGTCACCATCTTAGTGTCTCAAATATATTACATTTCAAATCTAATTAAATTTTCTTACCGTATACATAAGCACTTGAACCGTGTAGAGAAATGTTCAGGATCGTTTCTTTCCATTAAAAGTAAATGTTATTTTCTCTATTAATATTATGAAAAATTTTATAACGTTGGCGAGTGGGGATGAGCATCGTTTACGATTAACACCATTAAATCAATTTATAAAAGTTAAATTATAAAGTACTAAGCGTATAATTATATATTAGTTAAAAATCTAAAAAATACAATATTTATAAAATATTAGTTGTTAGGATAAACTATATGAGTGACCACCTAGCTATTTATCCTTTTTACTTTTAACCATCAATTTTTTAAATTTTCAATCGGGTCACCTAAACATTTAAATCTTGTCAATCAAGACACTTGCCGTTAAATATTAATGGAGGAGATGACGTGGAAGTTAGTAAAATTTTAATAATTACCCATTTAGTTCTCATTACTCACACATTCTATTAATTTGGTCCTAAATTTTAATTAATTCAATAAATTTAATCCTTAATTAGATGGTGACATGTGTCACTATGTGATTAGATGTTTTTTTCTTAATATTTGTATTTAATTTAATAAATTTTTATCCAATCAAACAGTGCCACATGTCACCAATTGAATGAATAGAAAATAAATTGAATCAATAACTATTGATGGTGGGGTTTGAACCTAAGACGTGAGGAGAGGAAGCAAACACCTCAACCACTGGACTATACTATTCAAATAACAAACCTATCATGATATAATATATATAGTTAATGAAAATAAAAAAAAAGAAAAATAACCTAATAAGAACTCCAATATAGAATAATTGAATAATACGATAATATGATATATACACACACAAATATTATAATTGATTAATATGTCAATATATTTTATTTATATTTTAAATCATTTAATGAAAATTTAAAAATAATTATAATTGAAATATAGCGAAGAGCTTCGTTGACTTAGAATTTTCCTGATAGTTGAAGGCTTATCCTAGTAAGCATTTTAACTTATGCATTGACTTGTTTATATCCCGGTTAGAGTAATAATTTTATATTTTATTATTTATTCATTATATATTTGAAGAAAATTTTAGGGGAAACTTGATTTTATTGAATTAGTCTATTTTAATTTAGAGTTGTTAATTAAGATTAGAATCCGATCCACATTATAATATTTTAAAATATAAGATATGATACCTTTAAGTTCAATAAAATCATAATAATAAAGATAATTTATTAATTTAAAATATGTAAAATGATGTGTTTCAATTATAACATATTAAATTCACTTTTATTTTAATTTTGCATTATATATGATTTAAAATATAAATAAAACATAGTCATTTATTAATCAATTATAATATTTGTTTATATATATTTTATATTTTCATACTATTCAATTATTTCATATTTGAGTCCTTATAAGGTCATTTATTACCATTATCTATATTATAAATTATATAGATTATGTTCTATATACTAGACAAATTTAGTGGTCCAACTTAGTGGTTAAGGCGCTTAGTTTCTAGGCTTGCATCCTAAGTTTAAACCCCACTAGTAGTGTATTTTTACCTTTTTATTTATATTTTGCTTGTTTAGTTTTATTTTAATAGGGTTTGTTTTATTTAACTAATTTTTTTAGAATTAATCCCTAAATTAGATCGTTATGCTTAAAATTTGAGTTAGTAATTAGGATTTCACCTTAGTTTTAATTATTAGGGAACGATTCGATTTGAGTTTTCGCATAAAATGTATGATTACTCAAATCGATTATTCGACTTTTAAAATTGATTAATAATTAATAAATTCTAAAAAAATATTTAAGTTTAATAATTTAGATAATAATTAGGTTTTTAATTAGCTCCTAAGTTTAGAAATTATCAATTGAGGTCTTTAAACTTTTAGTCTCTTAGAGTTTGGTATTTTTAAATCTTAACCTTTTAGTCCCCGAACTTCAATTAGAACTTTAAAATTGACTTAATTAAACATGTAAAATAGAGCCTCCACTTTAGGTTAGATTTCAAATTAGTCTTTAAATTTAGGGAATAATCCGAGTCGGCCCTCGCATAAATGCTCAAGGGATCACCTCGAATTTGATTCAATAATTGGTCTAAAAATAAAATGGGGTTAATATTAGAACCTATATTTTTAGGTTTGAGTTTCTAGGTTCCTTTAATTTCATAATTTGACACTTTAAGCTCGAAATAACCTTAATTTACTTTTAGTTTAATTAGGATAAATAAAATTTGTTTGATCCCATTTTTATTTTTTAACTCTAAGGCATTGTTCACATATTAAGGAATTAATAAGTATATCTCTTGCAATCATACTCCGGGGGTGACTACTGGTAATTCCCGAAATAAGTTGACATCCTTTTCAAAACTGCATCATGATTTTTTAAAATTAAGGCAATGTCTGGTTATTAGGCACAATAGTTGATCTCCCGCATTTATGCTAGGGGTGAATGCTATCGAACTTAATAAACGAATACCCTTTTCAACTTTTTGCATCTGTAATGATTTTTAAATTAAATAAATATCGAACTCAAAATTTTAAATTTTAAATATAGGGTAATTAACTAGGTACCAATTTTTGGGCACTTATGAGGGTGCTAATTCTTCCTCACGCGTAACTAACTCATGAACCCGATTTCTGGATTTTCGCAAACCTTAACACTTGGTATTTTGATAAAAATAAATTTTTTTATTAAAAATCACCCGATTTTTATGGTGTCTCAATCGCACCTTAAATGATTGGTGGCGACTCCTCACATTTCGAAAAAAAATTCAAAGATAAAACCCCAAAGTCGGTATCTATTTTTCCCATCCCCGGTGAAAAACGGTGTCGACAACCCATAATCTTTATGTAAGAATCAATGATTCATAATGAATTACAAAATAAATAAATATTAATAGATAACCTATAATTATCTAATAATAAATTTGTATGCTCGAAAAATAACGAATACCAAAATATAGTTCAAAATCCATATTTTGATAAATATCCAAAAGTTCAACTACGTGATTGTAACACCCACAGGCCGAAGCGGGTGACCCTATCCGATCTGATGTTTCACATTAGGGCCTCCGGAGCAACCCGTAGTGAAAATCCTGAAAAAAATTAAAATATCTTTTAAAACGTGTAAAATCATAAAACAATTTATAATTAAAATACAAGTTCAACAAAACCATTCTTATATTAAAGACATAATTAAAATCATACAAATTTCAAACTCAAATATAAAAATAGAATACCAACTACATGCCTCCTAAACACATGCACCGTACTCCGCAAGCAACACCGATAGAACTCCTTTACTGATTTTGATATTTGCACTGGTTCAATCCTTTTAACCTGAAACAACAAGTAAAAGAGTGAGCTTTGGGAAGCTTAGTAATACAAAACTACCAAGTGATACTGAAGGACATGTAGATAATAAGTAAGCATAATTTCCCTTATTGATTCAAACATCTACATATTTTTGTGATGAGCTGAGGTCCCAGTGATATTTCACGTAGTAAAAGACAGGAAGCTTTCAGTTTAGAGTAAACTTTCAGAGGACTAAGTTCAGGATATCATAATAGGGTGTCTAGTGTGTTCCTACAAAACCAGTGAAAATGTACAAATCTTTTTAAAACAGTAGCAGTTTAAAACATATTTTTAAAAACCATAGTAAAACACTCCAACTAAATACCAATATGCAATTCCTCATAAATGAATCCATAAGGACTTACCATAGGCCCAAAGGGTGTAGGTGCAAACCTAAGGGAGCACCTTGGGTCCATAAGGTCTTAACCTAGCCGATGCGTAGGTTCCCTCAGGCCTATAAGGACTTACCCAATGCACACAGTAGAGGAGCCACCCTAAGAGAGTACCTTAGGGTCCATAAGGTCTTACCACTAGTCCCATTAGGCCTAAGAGCCCACCCAAGAGTTGCCTTAGGTCCATAAGGAATTATCATTCGGTGCTGAACCTATACAAGGAATTACTAGGAGCGAATGAATCTGCCAGAGTATTCAGTCATACCAGAGTCTAAGAGTACCCCATATAAAAATAATTTCAGTTAATGAATATAGATATAAAAAAAATCAAATCAGAGATTAGAATAAAAATCTGAAATTAGAACATATATCAAAGTTTAGAGAAGAAATCATAGTTCAGGTTCTATTTCAGATAACATAGACATACTTTTAAAATTAGATAAAACATCCGTGTGATCAGGGAACAAACTAGAGGTTCCAGATATTATTCGGAGTTAATTGGTATTTATCATATCGAGAGTTATAAAACTTCTGTAAACTGATTAAATTAAAAAACAAGATCCACATAAAAGGGTTTGATAGTTGACGGATTCACCAATAATTCAGAACTTGATTTAGCAGGATCACATAGTATTTAGATATTTTTCGGAGGCACTACGTAATCAGAAAGGTATTCAGAAACCTTTGCATCAGAGTTACTTGTGTTTTTAGATATGACATGAGTAATTCCATTATCCATGAAATCAGAGGCATTTTGGGCATTAGGTTCTTGGAGAATTCTTAGTGATTTGATCTAATAAGGGAGAAACGATGATTCAGGGCATTTAAGATTTGTGTCAATCTATCAGAATATCGAGTTAACTCAAACTGAATAAATCCCCGCACTGATACCTGTTAACCAGTCAAATCGTTGCACTTTATGGGTATTCACTCTTTAATATAGGCAACTCTTGTCGAATTGATTATCTTCAGAATCAACGCTGAATGGATCTTAGGGAGATGAACAAATATTTCAATGGTTTTTATTTCATGTCTACATTTCAATGGTATCAGGAAATGTCGACGTGCTTGGTTCGTGGTTCTAAACCCTTATGGATGGTACAATATATAATATCGTCAGTGTTTCCAGACTTATCCAAGTTATTCACTTAATTCAAGGTCATTGAGATATTTAAATCAATTAGTAATGAAGTTTATCCCAGTCACTTAGGAGTTTCCATAGTAATTCTATCGTTTTAACAATTCGAATACAATACTTTCATTCAATTCAACTTTTTCGTTTCAAGAAATTCAGATGTGTAAGGTACTTTCAATAATTTAGCCTCCTGGTGTTCGCTTAGGAATTAGAAAATTTAAGTCTTTTACCATCTCAAGAATCATGATCGATTAACATGATTATTTTCACTTTTCGGGAAAATCCTTATCTTTTACATCATACCGACATTTTTGTAGTTTCTTATCCAAGTATTTTAGACATTTAACCTTTAACTAGATTAACATTTGGGTAGATTCTTTTAGGTAAATTATTAATACATGAGAACTCTCGACATTCTAAGCAAGAAGCTGAAGTTTGTTGAGGTGGATCCTATGGTTAAAGCTTCAAAAGCACTGAAAGATGTTCAACCTGAGCTTGAAAATTTGAGGTAGAAAGCAATATCTAAGGTTAACTTAATTTCCTATTGCTTAAATGACATTTATTAATTAAACTTGATATTATTATATAGGCATTCCGAAAAGATTTTAACCATCTGCCATCATGCATATCATTCTGCTTGTGCTAGGACTGTTTTTGTGGTTATTTTCTAGAGTAAGTTTTTGATTACTGATTGAACATTCTTTGCTTGAAGATCTATGGGAACATTTTCTAGTTCTTTCTTGTCTTTATACAATTAGCACCGACCATGCTTAATTGTTGGTTCATGTACTTGAAGAACTCTTTATACCTTTAGCACCGAGCTTGCTTAATTGTAGGTGCATGTACTTGAAGAGTTGCCTTTAAATTCCCTTATCTAGAATAATAAAAAGAAACAAGAAAAATATTGTTTACCAGTTTATTAGTTTTAGCAAAGAACCTATCCCTTGTTCAGAATCTGCGTTGATATTTATCCACATAAAATTCTTCTGTTCAGTTTTTGTTGAGCATAGGCTGAAATCTACAGTATGCTAGAGTTCATTTATATGTTTTTCAAATAAAACTTGTCATACGTTTTCTGATTAATATGTTTATATCAATCTGGTATTTGGCTGTGAAAAATGTCTGATAATGTGGTACTACGCTTTTATTACATTTTAAAATACTTTTAATTCACTGATTGAATGTTATTATGGGATTAAATGTGTTTGAGTTCGTAAATTTTCAGTTATAATAAGATTTAACTTAGAAGATAAATATTTAAATAATATATTTTATAAAGTGTTTAATGGTTTTTAAATAAAAAAAACCCAAAATAGGTATTTAGCATTTTATTTTATCATCGTCTTAAGGTCAAACAATATACACGAAACCACAGCCTATGAATTTTCTATTGATTTTATAAGTTAAAATTGATCTCTAAAATTTTTAAAAGTTCAGGTTGCACTCTTAATATAAAATACCCGTCCATCCCAGTAGATACTATGCCATGTCGATCTCACAGATTTTTAGGCAGCGTTAGGTGCCAATCATGGCTATTTGGCCAAACATTTTTAAAACACTGCCCCTTTAACTTTAGCTAAGACTCGTCTCGCAAGCAAAGGGAAGATTCTATGCCATTCTTTTAAATTATTTTTGGCCACTCAGATATCTCTTATCTTTTGTCTCACTTAGAGCTTAGTTTTAAAAGCACACCCAAACGTATAGGGTTCATGGACTCTAGGAACAAGGTGCATGACAACAACACGCCCCTTATGCTAGAAGGTTTATAAATAAATTATAGATCATATCTATACCAATATACAACTATAATGATAATAAATTATAGATCATATCTATACCAATATACAACTATAAATAAATTAGATGATATAAATATAACTTTGGTCCTTTAAAAATCTTAAATTTAATAATTAAAATTATAATTTTTTTAAATATACAACTATAACAATTATGATAATAAATTAAATTAAATTTTTAATGTTTCAAAATTTTATAAATTAAATTTAACTCCCCGTAAAAGTTTTTAGGAATTTACCCCTGGTCCCATGTACATAGTAGCCTTAATGTCTTTTTTCATTTCCAATTTAATAATAACATAAATTGTGAAATTAAATGTAATGCTTATGTTTAGTTGATTACTTTCTCTATAATATTAACAATTAACATTAGAAATTGATATTCTAGAAATACGAAATGGATAAGAGTTGGATGAATTTGTCAAGGGTAAGCGACGAATTTCGAAATGGAGTCGAAACTTTTCTAAATTTAGCTTTTGTGAATGCAAGCCAAGAGAATATGATTCTTTTCCCTTGTAAGAAGTGTGCTAACATTAATTGGCACTTTCGTGAAGTTGTCTACGAGCATCTAGTTGTTTTTTACTTTTTTCGGGGCTATAGAAAATGGATATTTCATGGAGAGTTTACATCTCATAAATCTTCTTCCACGAGTTATGAGACTTATCCTCCTAATTCTCACCATCGATCTATTAGATAAGATGACATGGAAGATATATTGCGATATGCATTTAAAATGCACAGTCATCATCAATTTGTTAGAGAAAATGATTGTGATAATGATGTTAATGATTTCACTGATATGGGAAGAAGTGGATGTGCTGAAGAGCCAAATGGAGAAGCGGCAAAGTTTTACAAGTTGCTTAATGAAATGAATAAATAACTTTATGAGGGATCAAAATATTCAAAGCTCTCTTTCTGCATTCGTCTTTTCCACTTAAAATGCTTGAGAGGGTGGAATGGTAACTCTTTTACGCAATTATTAGAGTTTCTAGGAGAAATGTTTCCTTTTGAAAAAATCCCTCAATCATGCAAAGATATGAAGAAAATGATAAAAGATTTAGGTCTTGGTTATCAGAAAATTCATAGTTGTCCGAATGATTGTATGTTGTATTGGGGTGATCGAAAAAATCATGAGTCTTGTCATGTATGCAGAAAATCTCAATGGATGACTAGGGACACAAGAAATGTGATTGAGGATGAAGTTGAAGCACGATCAAGAAAGAAACAGTAAAGATTCTGTGATATTCTCCTCTAATACCTAGGCTTCAAAGACTTTTTATGTCCTCAAACACTGTTGAGTCTATGAGGTGACATCATTATGGAAGAATTGATGACGGATTATTATGGCATCCTACGAATTGTTTAGCTTGGAAGTCATTTGACCATAAGTTTCCAAGCTTTGCAAGAGATCCTCAAAATGTCAAACTCGATCTTGCATCTGATGGTTTTAATCCTTTCAAAATCATGAGTGCTTCATAAAGTACTTAGTTGTTATACTTGTTCCATACAATTTTCCTCTATGGATTTGCATGAAACAATCATCTTTTATCTTATCCATGATAATCCCTGGCGAGAAAGGTCCTAGAAATGATATTGATATTTATATACACATCTTATTGAAGAGTTGAAACAATTATGGGAAGAGGTCGAAACATATAATGTGTTGAAGAATGAGATCTTTAATTTACGCACAACTTTATTATGGACAATTAATAACTTCCCTCCATATGCAATTTTATCTAGTTGGATTACTAAAGGTCGTTATGATTGTCCTTGTTGTATTGCACAAACATGTTCGAAGTCGTTGTTTAATGGAAAGAAGTTCTCTAATATGGGACATCGTCAGTGGTTAGCTAAAAATCATAGATTTAGAAGTCAAAAGAATATGTTTGATGATACTATAAAGTTTTGAAAAGCTCATGAGCAAACAATTGGGCATGATATCTTCTCCTTGTTGAAACATATCAAGTTTACTTATGAAAAGATTAATCAACCACCGAATACACAATCAAAGAAAAAAGGCAAAGCAAGTGTATGATTGTTATGTTAACCAACAGAGTGATGATGAGTTTGATGAAGTGGATGATCCAAATGAGGTAGATTTGTGGAAAAAGATGAATATTTTCTTCGTGTTGCCTTATTGGAAGGGTCACATTTTTAGACATAATCTTGATGTAATGTATATTGAGAAGAATGTTTGTGAGAATATTATCGGGACCATTCTCAATGTCGACATAAAATCTAAAGATAATGTAAAGAGTCGATAATCTAAAGCAAGTTCATTTTTCATAGTAATTTTTTTTCATTATCATCTCCATTAAAGTAACCCCTAGATCCGGCCTAAATATTATGACTGAATCTTAGAGATCACACTATTAGAAAATTCATAAACCCATAATCTTTATGTAAGAATCAATGATTCAAGATGAATTACAAAATAAATAAATATTAATAGATAACCTATAATTATCTAATAATAAATTTGTATGCTCGAAAATTAACGAATGCCAAAATATAGTTCAAAATCCACATATTGACAATATCCAAAAGTTCAACTACATGATAAACATCAAATTTGGTAAAAAATACAAAAATATAAAAATAGTCTAAAAATATGCATATTGTAGAAAATAAAATAACATCCTCCAAGTACAAAAATTATCATATCGGTCATGAGAATCTGAAAGGCAGAAAGAAAACTAAAGAGTGAGTTATAGAGCCTAGTGTGTCTTTTAAATGTGGGTCAAACAACACAAAACACAACATACAATGAATTCACATTATACGATACTTTAGTTATGACATTTTCATACAACATCAAATATAATATGCATGCAATGCAAATCACTGTCTCGTCTATATCGTCATAAGATTATTAGGTGATTGGAGATTACCATCCTACGAGGATATATTATCCTGTAATTTGGTGATTGGACTTTACCATCCTATAAGGATGTATAAACCAATACTTCGATGATTGGACTTTACCATCCAATAAGGATATACCAGCCTATAATTCGGTTATTGAACTTTACAACAAGATAAGGATGCACCAATCTATAATTCGATGATTAGACTTTATCATCCAATAAGGATGCACCATCTTTTTAATTCAATGATTGGACTTTACCATTGAATAAGGATGCACCAGCCTACAATTTAGTGATTGGACTTTACCATCGAATACTCAGTACCTGTATGAAACTAGAAAGATGATTAAGGAAGTAGAAGAGAGATTAGCTCGCGTTGAGAAAGAGGAAAAGGACATGCAAGAAGAAGTGATAAGCAAGCTAGCTAAAGTTGAGGGTGATATTGCTAGCTCTTAGCTCGATCTACTAAACAAGATGGAAGAGATGTTTAGGAAACAAGTAACTACTAGAAAGAGTCTTGCTGAAGACCCCCACATTCTTCGGGTGTTACACCCATCTACATTTCGCACACTCCTAGGCATCAAGAAATCCGACCACCAGCTTCTTCACTACTGAGAACTCACCACCATATCAGGTTGGAATTCCATTTCACACTGACTATCCTGATGCATCTAGAGTGAAGTCAAGAGATTCCCATGCTAATAACGAGGTCCCTGATTTGAATGAATTAGATGAGAAGGAAAAACTCACCAAACATCTAAAAAATATAAAGGAAAAGATAAATTGTGTGGAGAATTCCAAAAGGAACATGTGATGACAAAGAGAAAATAATTTGTGAATTCATATGAGGTAAATCGGAAGAGAGACAAGGAACTAGTTTGGTCGTTGGAATACAGTGTGCTCTCCAAAGGCAGAAGAAGAACTGGGATTCAAATACCTAGGAAAGCATAATGATGCCTTCCTCATGGAGTTCAGATTCAATCTAGTTTGGCAATCAAACTAGCTGAGGACATAGGCAAGTTTTTAAATTGCGGTCGTGGTCGCATTTTTTGTCATTTCGAGTTTACTGTGATTGTGGCCATCGTGGGCGCTATCGGATGCTATTGTGGGTGTAGTGCATAACTCGGACGGCAGCGAAACCGCTATTTCACGGACGAAATCATGTTTTCGGACCATGATTTGAAACAGTGACCGCACCAAATACAAATGGGAAGGTACACTAAGGAAATTCACAAACGAAATTGCTCACAATTGTGGAAAGGGATCAGTATGATATGGAGGGAGGTCCGCTCTAGCCTGGTCTGGACAGTAGGGGATAGGTAAACAATAGACTTTTTGAGAGACCCGTGGCTGAGCGACATCGGTCCATTGAAGCATCACATACCGGACCCAATGTAGCTTCGAACCTACCCAAAGTAACAGTGGCTGGAATGGTAAAAGTGCAGGGAACATGGAAATGGCCAAGTATAGATGTGGTATTACCACAGGCTGTGATACATAGATTGATAGCAACGATGACCCCCAAGCAGGTACAAATTATAGATGGCCTAGGTTGGAAGTGGAACCCAAACCGGCAATTATGAGGTTCGAACGGGGTATGAAGGAGGGTCAACACGAAAAATATGGAGATCCATTACCATGTACGGTGGTTTACAAAGAGTGAAGATTTTTCACTCGCTCATCGCAAATAACAAACTAGTCACGAACAAGGAGAGAGTGAGAAGGCAAATGAGTACACAACCAAGCTGTGGAGACTGTAATTCGAACGTGGAATCAATTGAACACCTATTTCGAGAATTCCCACCAGCCCTGGACGTCTGGAAACAGCTTGTCAAACCTGGTAAACACAGTGAATATCTTAGAATAGACATAAAGGAATGGATGGAAAATAACCTAGAAAAACCAGATTACTTTGCGAAAGAGGGCAGCTATTTGGTTCGTTTCTTTAGATCATTAGGAAGCAAAGGAATCGGTATATGAGTGACCCAAGAAACGAGAGACAGACGTCAATCCTCGAGCAGGGAAGAAGAATACAACAGGAAGGTGTTAAAGCCAAGGAGATGACGTACAAGCAAAATAAGGAACAATGAGGTCGCACAACGAATAAAACGATGGGAAGCTCCACCAGAGGATTGGGTTAAAGTTAATACGTACGAAAAGGGCGAAAGACCTCCAAAATGGCTATGCAGCATGTGGAGGACTCATTAGGGATAGCAATGGCGACTGGATAGCTGGTTTTTCGAAAACCTTCGGAATATGCTCAGTAGTAGAAGCCGAGTTATGGGAGTGTTCGAAGGTCTTATGCATGCTAGAAGAATAGGAGCAAGGAAGGTAGCGGTCGAGCTTGATAGTAACGAGGCTTCCAAGATGTTAATCCGGAGGCAACAGGGATTAGCAGCACCGGGGATACTACAAAACATATATAATTTGAAGATGACTTCACTGAAAGAAGCTTCAACACACCCCCTGAGGGGTACGCTTGATCCGCCAAGAGGAAAGACTTGGACTGACGACTAGCAGCTATATGTAGATTAGTTTGTTTCTTTTTAGTTAGTTTTTCGAAAGCCATCGGAATATGCTCAGTAGTAGTAGCCGAGTTATGGGAGTGTTCGAAGGTCTTATGCATGCTAGAAGAATAGGAGCAAGGAAGGTAGCGGTCGACCTTGATAGTAACGAGGCTTTCAAGATGTTAATCTGGAGGCAACAAGGATTAGCAGCACCGGGATACTACGAAACATATATAATTTGAAGATGACTTCACTGGAAGAAGCTTCAACACACCCCGTGAGGTGGTACGCTCGAGAGGAAAAACTTGGACTGACGGCCAGCGGCTATATGTAGATTAGTTTGTTTCTTTTAGTTAGTTTTTCGTTTTAAAAAAACAAATTTGAAGAATTAGAGTTTTCTTCGATTTCTATTACAGGTGGTAATTTTTATTAAATTCTGTTTTTTTATTAAATTTGGTTCGATTAGTATTTAAATAGATTTGTTTTGATATATAATTTGAGGTGAATTGGAAAATAATATATAATATACATTTCAATCATACACTATGATTGACGTGTAAAAAATATTACAATTGATATACGTTGAGTTAATCGATAGACGAATCGGCCAAGAGGGGGTGAATTGGCAATAAAAATTTTAGTAGAAGATTTTGCAGAAAATTTAAAATAATTGCACAGTGATTTAGAGTGATTCGACTTTCTCAACCAAAGTCTACGTCCACTACCTTAGCTATCCACACTAAAGATTTTCCACAAATTCACTAATTTGTCTTTCTTTTGAGGATAAAGAGTAACCTTACAAATCCCTCAAGAATTATACTCCAAATTCTTGAGAACACTCTCTCCCAAAGAGAACAATACAAATTTTACAAACTTACAGAAAAACTTCACAAGGTAAGATGTTTACACAATTCTAGAACAAAGAAAGAACACTCAAGAATAATACAATTGATCACAATAAGTGTTCTTGAAAGCAAAAATGAATATTGAATGAAATAGGATTTAAAATGCTCAAACTTGAAGTTTGATATTTTCTCTTTGATTCTCTCTCAATTCTTCTTGATTGATGTTGATCAATGGCTCCTAAGCTTGTTTAAATACACCTTGAATCACTTCTGAATGTTGGGGATCATTGGTGAAGTCAATAGAGTCGTTATTGTGTAATTATCATTTAAAAATCTGATTGGAGCGTGGGGTGCATCGATACATAGTAAAGGTGCATCGGTAAACTATGTGTAAAATTCAAATATTTCGACCGTTATATAACTTAGTGCATCAGTACACTAGGGGTGCATCGCTACACTAATTACATTAGATGTTTTAAAAGAGCCAGGAGTGCATCGATGCATGGTCTGTGCATCGGTACACAAAATGCATCGATGTTTCAAAATATTCAAGAGTGCATCGATGAATGGCTTGTGCATCGGTACATAAAATGCATTCGTAATGGGGTGTGCATCGATGCATAAAATAGTGCATCGGTACATCTCTTTGAAAATTTAATTTTTTTGCTCGATTTTTGTTCGAAATACTTTTGTAAAATTTGTTTCGAAAATATCTTTAAGTTTAAAACACAATTTTACACTTTAGTAAGGTTTGAAATTGATCTTTGAAAAAAAACTTGGAGTAATATTTTGATATTCGAATAATTGAATCGAATGTAAAATCTTAAAATTCATTTATACATAATTTGTTATATCGAAACATCAAAATGTTTTCAACAAGCTCCAATTTTTCCCGATTAATTCAAATTAAATATACATTAAAGGCTTATAATTTGAATTATAATCTTTAATGTTTATTTAATAACTTATTTAATTATTTCAAATTTTATATATATATATATCAACTAAAAGAGTTGTAATCTAAATTACATTCTTTTAATGCTTGATTAATATATTCAGGATAATTAAATTCGTATGTATATCAAATATACATATTTTAACTATAGATATATTTTAATAACATACAACAAATTATACATCTTTGCTCATTTCAATCCTAGGGTGTGACCTTGTAGGTTCTTGTAACGTTAGTTGTAATTATTAGAACAATTCTAATATTACATACAATGAGTGACATCTAGCAATATATCATTGTCACCTAAGTTACAAGAAATTATGATTCGACATATCATCTTCGTGATTAACTCTTTTATGTATTACATCATTTTGTCCTTTATATCTAGAATAGGCACAAGTCTTAGAATAGTCACACTTGTATAGCCCATCTATTGTTTCTTGATATCTAGAGTAGACTATAATTAACGAATAATTTGTGATATCACATATCAACTTATTCGAGCATGGTCATGCATTTCTAGTCTTACTCAATCAAGTGGCCTGTGATATATTTTCTATTATGTAGGAAGGACAAATCCTATCTTAATCATATACACCCACTACATATATCGAGATATATTCAATAACAGTCTTTATAGTGCAACCAATTATGGAGCATGTTTAACTGTATCAAAACATACAACAATATATGTTGGGATGACATTGATCTCAAGTCTGAGGATCATACATATAGTCATCACCATGAGCAATGTTATGACGATTACATAATAATCCAAGACATATGCTCATGATGGGTCAATCCAATACATTGTTCTCTAACAATAAAATCATGTATCAATTTTGGCATCTCTATGTCAATAACAATTCTTTGTCATCAATCAATAACATGTTAGTCCTAATTGTATTATTATTGTCCATGCCCATAATAATACTTGACTATGGATCTTTTAATAATGTTATTATATGGACTTTATTATCTTTCAATTTATGTTAAACACAGACATATAACTGAAAATAATATTGGCAATGCCTTTATTCAATAAAATCGGTAAATAAATGCATTATTACAATCATCATATGATTGGTCTTTGGGCATACTCTAACAATCTCCCACTAGCACTAAGACCAATCACTCACATATCTAATACCGAGTGACTCAGTGTGAAAATCATGCCTCTATTGTGTAAGAGGCTTCGTTAAGGGATCAACAATGTTGTCATTCATGTGTACTCTACATATTTCCACATCTCCTTGATCTATGATCTCTCGAATGAGATGAAAACGCCTAAGAATATGTTTGGATCGTTGATGAGATCTGTGTTCCTTTGCTTGTGCAATGGCTCCATTAGTTTCATAACGGAGTTCTACAACATCTGATATGCTTGGAACAACCCCTAATTCCAGTATGAACTTCTTGATCTAAACAACCTCTTTTACTGCTTCACTGGCTACAATGTATTCAACCTCTGTTGTAGAATCAACTATTGTGTCTTGCTTCGAACTTTTCCAGCTCACAACACCTCCATTAAGACAAAACACAAATCCTGATTACGATCGTGAGTCATCCTTGTCAGTTTGGAAGCTGACATCAGTATAACCTTTTACACTAAGTTCTTCCTCCCCTCCATAGACAAGAAACTTATCCTTAGTTCTTCTTAAGTACTTAAGGATATTTTTAACCGCAACCCAGTGATTTTCAGTAGGGTTTTCTTGATACCGACTAGTCATGCTTAAAGCATACGATATATCTGGTCGAGTACATATCATTGCATACATGATAGAACCAATAGCTGAAGCATATGGAATCTTATTCATCCATTCTATTTATTGTGGAGTTAAAGGACACATTTTCTTCAAAAGAGAAATGACATGTCTCATAGGCAAGAATCCCTTTTTGGATTCTTCCATACTGAACCTTTTCATCACTTTGTCTATATATATACTTTGACTTTGACCTAGAAGTCGTCTTGATCTATCCCTATAGATCTTAACTCCTAAGATATACGCTGTCTCACCTAAATCTTTCATAGAAAAAAACTACCTAACCAAGTCTTAACAGACTGTAAAGTAGGTATATCATTTCCTATGATGAGTATGTCATCTACATACAACATAAGGAAAGAAACAATGCTCCCACTAGCCTTCTTATAAACACAAGGCTCATCTTTATTTCTGATAAAACCAAACTCTTTGATTGCATCATTGAAACGAAGATTCCAGCTTCGAGAAGCTTACTTTAGTCCATAAATAGACCTCTGTAGCTTATAAACCTTTCTAGCATTTCCTGGAATGACAAAACCTTCTGTTTGTGTCATATACACATCATCTTCAAGTTTTCCAATAAGGAAAGCAATTTTGACTTCTATTTGCCAGATTTCATAATCATGGAATGCAACTATTACTAGCAAGATACGGGTGGACTTAAACACAGCTACGGGGGAGAATGTTTTGTCATAGTCTACACCATGAACTTCTCGAAAACCTTTAGAAACTAATTGCCCCTTACATGTTTTACATTACCATCCATATCAGTTTTCTTCTTGAAAACCCATTTACACCTTATAGGTTTGACCCCTTCAGGTGGTTCAACCAAAGTCCATACTTGGTTTACTGAAATGGAATCCATCTCAGATCTCATGGCTTCAAGTCATTTCTCAGAGTCTGGGCTAGACACTACCTCTTGATAAGTTCTGGGCTCATCTTGATCCATAAAAAGAACATCTCCATGTGTCGTAACAAGAAATCCAAATCTCTCAGTTGCATGATGTTCTCTTGTGGATCTGTGCAGTGGTTGTGTTTCTAAATCTGATGAATGCTCCTCAACAACTTGTGAAACATGCTCAACTTCAGGTTCATTGATCTTTTGTTCTTAAACTTCTCCAAGTTCAATATTTCTACACTTCCCTTTCTTTGAGAGAAATTTTCTTTCGAGAAAAACTCTTGTTCGAGCAACAAACACTTTGTTCTCGTCAGGGTTAAAGAAATATTATCCCTTAGTTTCTTTAGGATATCCAACAAATATACACTTATGAAATTTAGGTTCGAGCTTTGTAGACATCTGATGTTTTACATAATCTTCACAACCCTAAGTCTTCATAAAAGACATACTAGGACGTTTCCTAGTCCATATCTCGTATGGTGTCTTTTGAACAGATTTAGTGTCAAAGCGGCTGTTTCAAGTGCATGTACCCAAAAAGATGTTGGAAGGTCACTATAACTCATCATCGATTGAACCATGTCTAACAATGTTCGATTCATTCTTTCAGAAACTACATTCCATTATGGTGTACCAGGTTGTGTAAGCTGTGAGACAATCCCACATTCTTTTAGGAGTTCATCAAACTCTATACTTAAGTATTCTCCAATTCGATCTGATCAAAGTGCCTTAATACTCTTGCCTAGTTGATTTTGTACTTCATTTTTAAATTCCTTAAACATTTCAAGGGCTTTAGATTTATGGCGCATAAGATAAATATACCCATACCGACTGAAGTCATCGGTGAAAGTAATGAAGTAATGGAATCCACCTCTGGCTTGTGTATTCATTGGTCCACATACATCACTATGTATTAACCCTAATAAATCACTTGCTCACTCACCTTTACTATTAAAAGGAGCTTTAGTCATTTTTTCCAACAAGCAAGATTTGCATACATAATGTAGTTCGAAAACAAATGAATCTAAGAATCCATTTTTACGGAGTTTTGATATGTGTTTCTCACTTATATGGCCTAAACGACAATGCCAAAGATAAGTTTGATTCGAGTCATTTTTTTATCTCTTAGTATTTATGTTATAAATGGTATTTTCTTGATCCAAAATACAAAGACCATTAACCAATTGTACCGAACCATAAAAAATACTATCGAGTTGAAAATAATAACAATTATTCTTAATAATAATCTCAAAACCAATCTTGTCCAAACAAGAAATAGAAATAATTTTCTTAGTCAAACTAGGCACAAAATAACAATCCTCTAAATTTAAATCAAAGTCCACTAGGCAAAGATAAAACATATGTCCCTATAGCTAATGCAGTAACTCTTGCTCCATTTCCCACTCGTAGGTCTACATCTCCTTTAGCCAGATTCCTTCTCTTTTGTAGTCCTTGTACAGAAGTACAAATATGAGAACCATAACCGATATCTAATACCCAAGAAGTAGATGTTGACAAATTAATATCAATAACATAAATACCCAAAACAAATGTTCCATTTGCTTTTGTCTTCTTGAAATCTTCAAGCTAAATAGGCTTTCCTTGCTAACTCCCCCTTTGGGTTTCAATCCATTTTTCTCTTTTGGTTTGGTCTTAACATTGCCCTTAGACTTTGCCACTACCTTTTTCTTTCTCTTTCCTTTGTCCTTGTGGACCATCAGAATAGGCTTAGGTCCAACTTTTTTCATGTTATTTCAGCAGTTCGTAACATGCCAAGTAACTGTGGAAAAGTCTTATTAATTTCATTCATGTTGAAATTAAGGACAAATTGGCTAAAGCTATCTGGCAACGATTGCAGGATAACATCGGTAGCCAATTTATCTTTGAGAGGAAATTCGAGCTTTTCCAACATTTGGATGTAACCCATCATCTTGATGACATGAGCTCCTACAGGAGTTCCCTCTGCCATAGAGCTTTAGAGGTCTCATATCTCTCTTGACGTGCTAGCCCTTCATATATTTCTTTGAGATTTTAAATCATCTAATATGCAACCATGTCCTCATGTTGGTTCTGAAGCTCAGGAGTCATGGTGGCAAGCATTAGACATCCAACATCTAACATATCATCCATATATTTCTTGATTTTTCTTTGTTAGCTCTTGAAGCATTAGCTGTTGGTTCATCAGGAATAGGTTCCTCAATGTCATATTCTTTCCTTTCCTGTTTGAGAACAATTCTTAAATTACGAAACCAGTCAAGGAAGTTTATGCTATTAAGTTTATCCTTCTCAAGGAGTGATCGCAGTGATCACAGTGTTGTTTGCCATTAAATCTACAACAATGAAAATATTAAAGTAAATAAATTTACCAAATTAAAATTTATAAATAGGATTTATTTACAAATTACTCCCACTATTTTATTCAAAATTTCCTAAATCAACTTTGGCTTTTCTTTTAAGATAATGATTGTTTAGGTAAGTAACACTTGACTAGTTACATCTCATGTAACTCTTCATTTTGGTGAACAACTTTTGTTCAAGTCATCTCACGACTTATCCAAATATTTAACCTTTGGGTTTATAATCCTATTATAATAACCTAGCTAAGTTATTACCAATATGTCAATTGGTGAATATCATTTGCTTATTCTTCGCGTTTAACCAAGATAGATTTATGTGACAATGCTTTGGCAAAGCCCACACAAAACCGATCGAAGCCTTAACGAGGGTAAATATTAGACGGTTAAGTTAACTTAGATTATAAAGAGAGATTTACGTAATTATCTCACCATTGTTCATTTTAAGATTAGGCCCTTATTGATCTCATCAATATTCATTCTTATTTTATCATTTGATGCATTGCATACATAACAAATATAGCAATAAATAAGATGCAATGGTTATAGCCCAAAATAATGACTAAGGTGGCCCATCCGAAGCTAATAGGAGAACAAAAAACCCTAAAGCCTAAGATTGCTCTCTAAGTATCTTCTCGCCATTCTTCTGCTCCTTGTGAATCTTCATAGGTTTACAATTTTAAAAGAAACTCGTTTTACATACGAGGGAGTAAGATAAGAAGAGAAATACAAAAGAGATATAGAAAGGCATGGCTCGCAGATCGTATTTCAAATAAACCATTATAAAGTGAACAAGGACTATAACCATGCATATCAAACACCGTGCAAAACAAACACATCATATGTATATACACGTTGTTACACCTTTGTTAAAAAAAATAGTACTTACATTTCTATAGAAAAACCTCACGATTTGATAACATTTATCAATAGAATCGTGCTTTTGGGATTTTCAATCCCGAAGGTTTTTTGCATCGGAACAACCTTTGTTCCACTGCCAAATGCAATCTTCTATCGTACTCCCACAAATCATCATGTCAACAATTGACATATGGATTTCATAAAATCCTTGCAGTAACAAATCGATTGAAAAACATATTAAAAATTAATATATTAATCATTACAGTTATCGATTCGAGCAATGATATCAGCATATTTACCGAAATCGATAAAACTAGAACATGCATCTCATACATATCGCATCATCCAAGAATTTAACCCAAATTCATATCGTTCAAGTGGCTCTGATACCACTGTTGGGACCGTCGGTGCACCCCACGACACAGCGAAAACAAAACTCGACGGTCTCACTAGCAATCCAAGTACTTAAAACCAAAATCGGGAGGAAGGGATGCGAATACTTCCAGCGGATTCCTTGAAAAATAGCAAGGACAACAACGAAAAGTGGTGATCACGAACTGTTCGAATCGAAATCCTCCACGAACACACGTCTCAGCCTCTACATAGTTCACCCGATTGAGAACAAAGTTTTTCTTTTTCCCAAAATTGTTTTGAGAAAACGGCTGAAGTATATGTGTGTGTTAAAACCGGCTGCTAAACCTAACACACCCCTTTATATCCATTACCCTAATATCTTATGATTTTTAAAGTTATTTCGAATTAATAAATAAAATATTATTTAATTAATTCAAATTAAATATACATTAAAGGCTTATAATCTGTAATGTTTATTTAATAACTTATTTAATTATTTTGAATTATATATATATATATATATATATATATATATCAATTAAAAGAGTTGTAATCTAAATTACATTCTTTTATTGCTTGATTAATATATTCAGAATAATTAAATTCGTATGTATATCAAATATACATATTTTAACTCTAGATATATTTTAATAACATACAACAAATTGTACATCTTTGCTCATTTCAATCCAAGGGTGTGACCTTGTAGGTTCTTGTAACGTTAGTAGTAATTATTAGAACAATTGTAATATTACATACAATCAATGACATCTAGCAATATATCATTGTCACCTAAGTTACAAGAAACTATGATTCGACATATCATCTTCGCGATTAACTCCTTTATGAATTACATCATTTTTTTCCTTTATATCTAGAATAGCCACAAGTGTTAGAATAGTCACACTTGTATAGCCCATATTGTTTCTTGATATCTAGAGTTGACTATAATTAACGAATAATTTGTGATATCACATATCAACTTATTCGGGCATGACCATGCATTTCTAGTCTTACTCAATCAAGTGGCCTATGATATATTTCCTATTATGTAGGAAGGACAAATCCTATCTTAATCATATACACCCCACTACATATATCGAGATATATTCAATAACAGTCTTTATAGTGCAACCAGTTACGGAGCATGTTTAACTGTATCAAAATATACAACAATATATGATGAGATGATATTGATCTCAAGTCTGAGGATCATACATATAATCATCACCATGAGCAATGTTATGATCGTTACATAATAATCCAAGACATATGCTCATGATGGGTCAATCTAATACATTGTTCTCTAACAATATAATCATGTATCAATTCTGGCATCTCTATGTCAAATACAACTCTTTGTCATCAATCAATAACATGCTAGTCTTAACCGTATTATTATTGTCCATGCCCATAATAATACTTGACTCTTGATCTTTTAATAATGTTATTATATGGACTTTATTATATTTCAGTTTATGTTAAACAAAAACATATAACTAAAAATAATATTGGCAATGGCTTTATTCAATAAAATCGGTAAATAAATGTATTATTATAATCATCATATGATTGGTCTTTAGGTATACTCTAACATATCTCCTTGGCGGTTGTACAAGATGAAATTCTCTCGCATTCATATGGTCTAAGTGCACAAAAAATAATGTGGATAGCCTTTGAGTTGAGCTCCATTGAAGAAAAGAGACTTGTTGACGGGAACAGAATCAAGACTGAAGTCAGAGTTTGAAGTGGAGGCCATTGATGACTTGAATATTGATATAACTCTTCCTGAATCGACTCAAGAGGCGATTAAACCTTCAAATGAGTGAGGCTATGATACCAATTGTTGAGTTAATCGATTGACGACTCGACCAAGATGGTGAATTGGCAATAAAAATTTTGGTGGAAGCTTTTGCAGAAAATTGAAAATAATTGCACAGCGATTTAGAGTGTTTCGACTTTCTCAACCAAAGTCTACGTCCACTACCTTAACTATCCACACTAAGGATTTTCCACAAATTCACTAATTTGACTTTCTTTAGAGGACAAAGAGTAACCTGACAAATCCCTCAAGAATTATACCCCAAATTCTTGAGAACCCTCTCTCCCAAAAGGAACAATACAAATTTCGCAAACTTACAGAAAAACCTCACAAGCTAAGATGTTTGTACAATTCTAGAACAAAGAAAGAACACTCAAGAGTAATACAATTGAGCACAATAAGTGTTCTTGAAAGCGAAAATGAATATTGAATGAAATAGGATTGAAAATGCTCAAACTTGAGGTTTGATTCTTTCTCTTTAATTCTCTCTCAAATATTCTTGATTGATGTTTATCAATGGATCCTAAGCTTGTTTAAATACACCTTGAATCACTTCTGAACGTTGGGTATCATTGGTGAAGTCAATAGAGTCGTTATTGTGTAATTATCATTTAAAAATCTGGTGGGAGCGTGGGGTGCACAATGCATAGTCAAGGTGCATCGGTACACTATGTGTAAAATTCAAATATTTCGACTATTATATGACTTAGAGCATCGGTATACTAGGGGTGTATCGGTACACTAATTACATTCGATGTTTTAAAAGAGCCAGGAGTGCATCGATGCATGGTATGTGCATCGGTACACAAAATGCATTCGATATTTCAAAATATTCAAGAGTGCATCGATGCATGGCTTGTGCATCGGTACATAAAATGCATTCATAATGGGGTGTGCATCGATGCATGAAATAGTGCATTGGTACATCTATTTGAAAATTTAATTTTTTTGGCTCGATTTTGGTTTGAAATACTTTTGTAAAATTTGTTTCAAAAATATCTTTAAGTTTAAAACACAATTTTACTCTTGAGTAAGGTTTGAAATTGATGTTTGAAAACAAACTTGGAGTAATAGTTTGATATTCGAATAATTAAATCGAATGTAAAATCTTAAAAATCATTTATACATAATTTGTTATATCGAAGCATCAAAATGTTTTCAACAATCTAGTAGTTAAATTTTTTCAATCAAGCCATTTTCCCTTAAATATAAACGAAAGAGATGACGTGGAAGTTAATAAAAAAAATTAATTACACATTTAGTTCTAATTACTTACACATTTTATTAATTTGGTCCTAACTTTTAATTAATTAAATAAATTTAATCCTCAATTCGATGGTGACGTGTGTGACTATGTGATTGGGTGTTTTTTCTTAATATTTTTATTTAATTTAATAAAATTTTCATCCTATCATACGGTACCAAATGTCACCAATTGAATGAATAAAAAAATAAATTGAATCAATAACTATTGTTGATGGGGTTTGAACTCAAGATGTGAGGAGAGGAAGAAAACACCTCAACCATTGGGCTATATTATTCAAATGACAAACATATCACGACATAATATATATAGTTAATGTAACACCCCCAAAACGATGTAGATGACCTGATCTGATCCGATGTGTCACATTAGGGCCACTTGAGCGACCCACCGTAAAAATAACGAAAAATTTAAATTTTTAATAAAACATGTAAACTTTTCCAGTATTCAGAAATAAAACAGATTTTCAGACTCATATATAAAAAAATACAACCTACATGCCCCCTAATCACATGTACCATACTCTGTAAACAACGCCGAAAGAACTTCCTCACTGATTTCAATAGTTGTATTGGTTCAATCCTTTTAACCTGAAAAGGGTGAGTAACAGAGTGAGCTTTGGAAATCTCAGTAATATAGAACTACCAGATGATTCTGAGGAACATGCAGATAACAGATAGGCATAATTTTCTTATTGGATTAGACATCTACAGATCTTTATGCTGAGCAGAGATCCTATTGATATTTCAGGTAGTAACGGACAATAAGCTTTGAGTTCATATGGAAATATTTCGGATGACTGAGTTCAGAAGATCATAATAGGTTGTCTAATATGTTCCCACAAAACCAGTGAAAATATATAGATTATTTTAAAACCATAGTAGTCCCTCAAACCGAACACCAATACAGTTCCCTAGAACTACATAACCTAAGGGAGTACCTTGGGGCCTGCGAGCCTACCCAAGAAAATTCTCAGGGACACGGAGGCCTACCCAAGAAAAATCTCAGGGCCGCAGAGCCTACCCAAGGGTCACCTTAGGTCCATAAGGAATTACCAGTTGGTGCAGAACCTATAAAAGGAATTAACCATAGTGACTGAACCTGCCAGAGTCTTCATACTAGAGCCAAAGTATCCTAAATAAAATTTTCATTCAGTAAACAGAGATATCATAAATCAGAGCAGAAATCTGAGAAAACACTCATGTGATCAGGGAACACAATAGAGGTTTCAGATATGGTTCAGAGATACCGGATGATCTTATCGAGTAAAGAAACAAGAATCTTTAGTATATCGATAGATTGTCAGAAATTAGAATCACTATCGGAGGAGATCATTAGCTGACGAAATCATCAGTTATTTAGAATGTGATTTATCAATATCATATTGTATTCGGACATTTTCGGAGGCACTAAGTAATCAGAAGGGTATATAGGAATACTTTGCATATGAGTTACTTGTTTTTGAGATTTGACTAGAGTGATTCTATTATTCAGAAAAATTAGAAGCATTTTGGTTATTAGATTCTTGGAGAATTCATAGCTATTTGAGCTGATAAGATAGAAACAAAGATTCAGGGCATTTACGATTTGTTTCAATCTATCAGAATATCCAAATACTCAAGTTGAACAACTCCCAAAACTAATGCATATCGACCAGTCCCTTCGTTGCCTTTCCAGGGTATTCACTCTTTAGTACCAACAATTTTTGTCCATTAATCACCTTCAGAATCATATTTGAATGTAACTTATTAAGACGAACAGATATTCCAATGTTCTTTATTTCATTTCTACGTTTCAACGATATCAAGAAATGCCTATATACTTACTTTGTGGTTTATAACCCATAAGGATAGTACATCAGGTAAATCCATCAGAGTTTCGAGACTTATCCATTCACTTGCTTAATCCTAAGTCATTGAGGTTACTAGTTCATTTCAGAGCTGAGGGTATTATCCAAATTTTATTCAATTCCGTCAATGGCATTACTTCAGGTAAATTAATCTTGAATGTATTCCAATTCCATTACAATTCAGAGTACTATACTCATTTTCTCACTGGAGGTTAATTTCACCACTATGAGAAGTCTTGGTCCTTTTCAGTACAAAGGCTTTTTTGTAATTTAACCATGGTGCTCTTTTCGGTAATTTCATATCAAAAAAATTTCTCATATTGTTTGATTCGCTGATTTATTCTTTGAACTGAGATTTGTTTCCGATCAGTATTTCAATTTATTTTTCGAGCCATTAGAGTCTTATACAGTGTTCCCTCCTTAATCATATTTACGTCTGAGTCAAATGATAATTAATTACATATAATGAACCAATCATTTCCATTCAAGCACGTACCAATTATCAATGGGTTCTGAATAACATACAAAGGGTAGAGAGTATTACCTCAATTTTTTTGTCATACCGATCGACTAATAAATCTCCATTCTATCACTCTAAAACTTGAAATCAACTTTCATAATTCCTGAGATACATATCAATAGAAATTAAATAAAAACAATGGAGCTTAATTGCGAAAAACGGATCGAATCGAGTGGTTAATCAGTGATAATAGCTTATGAGGTTTGAATATGGTAAAACGAACCTAAAAAAATGGACTCTGGACGTCGAAAAACATCAGGATAGGTGTTCCCGGAAAAAGTCAACGATCGGTTAACTGATTGGTCAACGGATCGATCAGTGGCTCAGCTCGACTTAACTCAGCGGCTCGGCTCGGCTCTGTCAGATCTTTTGGCTCGGTATAGACCGGTTCATCCGGTCAGTAACCTCCCAGACCGACAGACGACGCCGATGCATAGAGAGAGGCACGTGCGGCGGCGCTGGTCATCGGCTCGGCGTGAAATTTTCCAGATTTGTAGATCGATACTCTGGGAGTCTCGTGCAAGTGTAATTTTTTCAATGAAACATAATGGATTGTAGAATTTTGAAACGTACCAACTTATCCAACAGTGATCAACGAGTACGGATGATAGAGCAACAATAGAGCAACAATGGCGCGACGATTTTGGTTGGGTTTTGAGACAGTGACGGTGGGTACGATGGTGCAGGTGGTGTGATGATCGATTGGCCAGATCAACCAAAATCGATGAAAACAAAGAGCAGTCGAGTTAAAACGGACAAAGCTTCCAATTAAATTTTACAGCGAACGACGCCGATTCATGACAGCATAGATGTCGGGTTTTGTTTATTGTTCAATGGTGAGTCTATTGGTGGTTTCGGATCAACGAACGGTGGTTGAAGGTGGAGAATCGGAGCTTCAAAGGGGGTCGACGGGGGAGGGAATTTGAAAAATGGGCAAATTTAGGTTTAAGTCCCTAAATTTTCCTACACTTTCTAAAATGGTCTACCGACTTTGCGATTTTACATTTTAATCCTCAATTTGTTCAAATATATCATTTTAATTCAATACTTTATAATCTCTAAAACTTTGCTCCTAAATTGGAGTGTGCCAATTCTCCCCTCCTTAAAAGAATTTCGTCCTCGAAATTTATTCATGTCACATAATTGTATAAATGAAGCTTTCATTTGTTCTTGCATGTCATCTAGTAGATTTTACAGAAGTATCAGTCTTCTACTAATCCTTCACCAGCTGAGTATACATTTTCATCAAAACTCTCCCTTATTCCAATAAAAGAATCAAAACGAGTTTATCCGTGTAGAATTAATTCAGCCTTCGTTACAAGAATAGGTTCATAGAGGGATAACATATCTCAGTTTCATTTTGGGAGTCAGATCAAAATTTCTCAGATGAGTAAATCTTACATAGCTCGTGAGGTGCTTTACAGAATTTGGAAACACATTACTGATACTCTTTTCTGCATAGGTCGAGCCCCAATGGATAGATAACATAAGTTAACTTATTACAGGGAGGGACTCGACCTTAGAGTTCCGGCTTTGAGAAGTATGGTTGTAGTCTAGGGGTATGTACTAATCAGACATCTTTTGACATTCGACCAGCCAGTTTATCCAAAAAAACTCGACTCAACCTAAGCTTTGATACCACTAAATGTAACACCCCCAAACCGATACAGGTGATTTTATCCGATCCGAGGTGTCACATTAGGGTCACTTGAGCAACCCACCAAATAATAGCAGAAAATTTAAAACTTTTAATAAAACATGTAAACTTTTCCATTATTCAGAAATAAAATAGATTTTTAGACTCAAATATAAAAGAAAAAACTACCTACATGCCCCTAATCACATGTACCATACTCTGTAAACAATGCCGGAAGAACTCCCTTACTGATGTCGATAGTTGTACTGGTTCAATCCATTTAACCTGAAAAGGGTGAGTAACTGAGTGAGCTTTCGAAAGCCCACTGTCTGCTTTTTGTGAGTACTATAAATGGGTGTGGATATATGTGCAAGTATACATAATCGAACAAGTAATACAATGATAAGTTGAGTATCGTCTCCACAGGGAATTGGGGAAATCAAATAGGTTTGTCAAGGCACTTTACTTTGTCACCTAAGTAAAGTTAGTGATGGTATGTACAAATGAGAATGTTGTGGCAAAATGGAATGAATGATGTGAAAATGGAATGGTGGTAGTGTGGTCCCAATTGAATATGTTGTGGCAAGTTGGATAAAATGTCATGGCAAATTCAATTGTGATAAGTGCAAATAAATGGAATTGTCAAGGCAAAATAAAATATAAATATACGATTTAATTAATAAGACTTTAGCTTTCTCACACGACAAGCTACTATGGAAGTGAGTGATAGGAGTCACTAGGAAAATCTAAATTTATTTCTCCTAATGATATTTCTTCTATGCCTAGCCTGCCCGACAGAGTCTACTAAGGTACCCTATGCTATCTCTAGTAAGGGACTCGATAGATTAAAGATGCCCTCACATAACCGATTATCGTAAACCCCTGCAGTGATCCTATTGGTCCAGATAACAGGATATGTCTCTGCAATACCTTTTTGTTACAGCAGTAACATCTAACCTATCAGTTTTGCACAACTCCTTTTAGTCGAATAAAATCATAACCTTATCTTCAAGGTGGATTAGGCCTAGTTACTACCTAGAACCCCTTGTTTATGTAGTTCCTCCCTAGTTTCTCTCGAACACTAAGGATAATTTGCCAAGGCATTCTCTTGAACCCCCAATACCTCCTAAGGAAAGGCTACTCCCGTAGCTCCTATAACCTTAAGGCATTAAGTTTCATAAACAAAATAGGTTAAAGCATAGAAAAGCAACCATTAATTGAAATATAAGCTTAAACATCCAAGCGAACTCCCACCAAATAGGATTAGTTCATGGTGGGGTTCTAAACAAACAAGCACAAAGCAAGTTTCATTAATTCCTTACAACCCAATAACAAAATATGAAAGCAAAGAACTAAGGGGAGGAGAAAAAGCCTTCAACGTTCACTGCCAAATGCTTTCCTCAGTCACCAAGAACTGCTCCCAGCAATCTAATTCCTCGGATGCTTAGAACGCCACTCCCTCAGGTTTGTCAAGGATAAATGCCACGGCAAGTAGGATTAACTGAGAAAAGTAAGACCTTCTCTCTCTAACTTTTAAGCTCAAATTGGCATGGGACCAAAGGTCATCTTCATTTTGGCTTCATCATCTATATATAAGGAGAGAAAACACCTAGGAATTGGTGTTGAAATTCCTAGGATACCCCCAACTTTGCTTGATTCTCGTGAAAATTCGGTAGTGGTCCAGCATGGGCAGTAGTCCAGCATGGGCAGTGGTCTAGCATTGCCATATGGAAATAACCCATACTGGGTGGTTGGCTGAGCACCTGACATCTGCAACATGGGCAACATGGCCTGTACAGTGGTAATCCAGGTGGATTTCTCACTCTTGGTGAAAATGGGGGACAACTGGCTTCAAAAATATCTTCTCGCACTTTGGTCATTTTTGAAATGCCAATCCAACTCGGCATTTTCATTCTGCTCAATGGTCTCTTAATGTCATGGAATTTCCTTTTCCCTTTCCTTGCTCTCAATTTCTGCACATCATTAGACAAACACCTTCCCCATAAAGCAGCACTGATGACAAAATAAAATACCGCGCAAAACGAATTCCACCAAATGCAAATATATATTCCTAAATGCATCTACATGGTCCTAAATGAGATATTAGACATTTAATAACTTAAGTGAAAATATCTCAAAATACCTTTTTACGGATTTATCACACCCCCAAACTTAAGCTATTGCTTGTCCTCAAACAATGGATAGTATTAAGGAAAATAAAAAATAACATGGCAAGTTCAGAAGCAGAATAGTTATATGGGATAAAATTTCAGCCCTCAACATCTGGCTTCAACATGCTAGACTTGTTCGAGAAATCAAGTATTGTCCTCTAGGGCAAGATCCTTTGTATGGACATGTGCGTGTTTGTATCCAGTCCATGCTTAACAAAACTAAAAATTTTCTAAGCAAGCTTTTTCAATTTTCCACGACATTTACAAATTTTTACTCCATATTGTTTTCTTTTCTTTCATTAACTCTGCTACGAGAGGACATCCCATCACTCCTACCATCCACACTCTAAGTGAAAGGGAGCATACCTTCCACCCCCGAGCTAGTCAGGTAGTGTCATCCCGTGACTTCTTTCATTCACTCATATACCATAGCTACCATTTATTTAACTGTAGTTTCTAGGAAATACCATGGCATAGCGGAGTGTCTCTCTACAGATATACCGAGGCATTTATTCATAACTTCATTCCTTTTTTTTATGGGGTTTTCATCATTCAAAGTTTTATGCCACGACATTTAAGAATTCTCTTATAAAAAATTTCTAAGTTTCTCAAGCATGAAAGCATACAATCGTGTATTCAAGGGTTTCAAAGAAGCAAGTCCTAGAGTTGGTTCTATCATCCTCAACCAGTAATGTACAATCTATCCTAGTCATCAAGAATTCTTCTTCATCGGGCATCCTTAACTAATTCTAGCAAACTATTTAGGCACTTACTAATGTCATGGCAAATTTATTTTACTAACACTATCATGCAATGATTGGAGAACCCTACTTCCCCCAAACTTGAGAGAAGCATTGTACTCAATGCTTACTAAAAACTAAGATAAAACTAGACTATATACTATTAAATGCAATGCAATGCAAGGTACCTTGACTTCATGCTTGTGGTGGCGCGACGATTGTGCGACGGGTGCACTTCCAAGATTATGTGGGACTGGAGTTTTCAGAATCTGATGCTGGTATGGTTGAAGGTTGTATGGACCCTAACCTTGCAAAGAAAAACAAAATAGTCAATTAAAAAGAAGAGAAATAAACATTTATTTATGCACAAGAGTAATTTTAAAATGTCACAGCATCTTTAAGATGCTGGGCCAGTATCAACTTCATGTAAAAGAAGTGCAGTCTTGTCACACAATGGTGGGACTCCTTGGTATGCCTTCAGGCACTGCCCATTAACTTTAAAGACGTAGTCATCGTCCATGTTCTTGATATTCACAGTGCCATACGGGTAAACATGGTGGACTTCGAATGGTCCCGACCATCGTGACTTCAGTTTACCAGGGAAGAGTTTGAGCCTAGAGTTAAACAGGAGAACTTTCTGACCAACATGAAAATGTCGTGGCAAAAGCATTTTTCATGCCACTTCTTCCTTTTTTCCTTGTAGAGCTTGGCATTTTCATATGCTTGTGCTCGAAACTCTTCCATTTCATTCAGATCGAGCAGCCGTTTCTCCCCAGCTAGTTGTGCATCGAAGTTTAGCTTCTTGATTTCCCAGTATGCCTTATGTTCTAGATCAACTTGTAGGTGATAGGCTTTTCCAAATACCATCTTGAAGGGTGACATTCCAAAGGTATTTTAAATGTCGTCTGGTATGCCCAGAATGCTTTATCGAGTTTTGGGACCAGTCTTTTCTTCGAGGGTTCACCACCTTCTCGAGAATCTGCTTGACTTCACGGTTGGACACTTCAGCTTGCCCATTTGTTTATGGGAGATATGCCGTGGCAATTTTATGTCGCACTCCGTATTTCTGTAATGCCTTGGCAATTAGCTTGTTGTCAAAGTGGGTGCCCTCGTCCCTGATAATGTCTCTTGGTGCTCTAAATCGAGTGAAAATGTTATTGTGAAGGAACTTGAGCACCTTCTTCGAGTCATTCCTTGGTATCACAATCGCTTCAACCCACTTGGATACGTAGTCCACCGTGAGTAAAATGTATAAATTTCCAAAAGAAGATGGGAACGGTCCCGTAAAATCAATGCCCCAAACATCAAATAGCTCTATCTCCAAAATATTTTACAGCAGCATTTCATGTCGTCTGTAAATGTTCCTAGTACGCTGGCATCTGTCGTAGGCCATGTAAAATTCTTGGGCATCCTTAAATATCGATGGCCAGTAGAAGCCTAATTAGAGGACCTTGGCAGCAGTCCTCGCACCTCCAAAATGCCCTCCACAGGGTGTTGTGTGGCAATGGTGTAAGATATCGAGTTGCTCCTTTTTGAGGACGCACCGTCGAATCATTTGATATGCACATTGCTTGAACAAGTACGGCTCATCCCAAAAATAAAACTTGGCATCATGTAGAAACCTCTTTTTGCCCTGGTTGTTTAATTCATATGGAAAAACACCACAAACAAGAAAATTAACGAGGTCAACGTACCACGGAATTGACGTGGCACATAAGATTTTCTCATTAGGAAATTCTTCCTTAATATCAATAATGTCATGGCATTCTGAAATGTTTTCTAGCCTAGACAAATGATCTACAACCTAGTTTTCAGTACCTTTCCTATCGATTACCTCTAAGTCAAACTCTTGCAGTAGTAATATCCACCTAATAATTCTAGGCTTGGCATCTTTCTTGTTCACTAATTATTTTATAGCTGAGTGATCAGTGTGAACTATGACTTTGGTGCCTATCAAGTATGGCCTAAACTTATCAAATGCAAATACAACGTCAAGTAATTCTTTCTCAGTAATAGTATAGTTTAATTGTGCCTCATTCAAGGTACGACTAGCATAATAAATAACATGAAAAATTTTACCTCTACGTTGCCCAAGCATAGCCCCCACGGAAAAATCACTTGCATCACACATTAACTCGAACGGTGCCATCAAATCTGGGGAACCATGATCGATGAAGAGATAAGTCTTTGCTTCAGCTCTGTGATTACGCCATGGCATTTCGGATTGAACAAGAACGGCTGGTTCTGTTGTAGCACGGTGCACAAGGACTTGGATATCATGAAGAAGTCCTTGATGAATATCTATAAAATCCAGCATGTCCAAGGAAACTCCGAATGCCCTTGAAAGAAGTTGGTGGGGGTAGCTTCTCAATCACATCGATCTTGGCTTTGGCTACCTCAATGCCCTTCACAAAAATTTTATGGCATAGAACAATGCCTTCAGTTACCATGAAATGGCATTTTTCCCAGTTCAACATGAGATCGGCTTCCTCGCATTGCTTCAGTACCTTTGCCAAATTATCGAGGCATTTTTGAAAGTCGTCGCCAGAAATAGAAAAATCATCCATGAAAATTTCCAGGAAATCCTCAACCATGTCAGAAAATATGGCTTGCATACAACACTAAAAAGTTGTCGGGGCATTACAGAGTCCAAAAGGCATTCTTCGAAAAGTATACGTTCCATAAGGAGACGCAAATGTTGTCTTCTCTTGGTCCTCCGGTGCGATGGCAATTTGATTATACCACGAGTATCCCAAGAAACAATAAAATGCCTTGTCAACAAGTTGATCCAGGATTTGATCGATGAACGACAAAGGGAAATGATCTTTCTTGGTGGCCTTGTTGAGCTTACGGTAGTCCATGCAGATTCGCCACCCGGTGACTGTGAGTGTTGGTAACAACTCATTGTTTTCGCTTGTCACCATGGTCGTGCCTCCCTTCTTTGGCACACATTGGACGGGACTCACCCAAGAGCTATCCGAAATGGGGTAAATCACTCCAGTATCAAGCCATTTGGGAATCTCTTTCATCACAACTTGCTTCATGATTGGGTTCAATCTTCACTGTGGCTTATGGATTTTCCATGGCATTCTTCCAGCAGGATCTTGTGCATACATATAGTCAGATCAGCGATCTTCTATCCAAACACTTTCTTATGCTGTGTCAAAACACTTAACAAACTAGATTCTTGGTTAGGAGTAAGGGCAGCGGAAATAATAACAGGCAAAGTTTCATTACTACCCAGATAAGCATATTTAAGATGTTGTGGCAAATTCTTAAGTTCTAGGATAGGTGTATGTTGTAATGAGGGCTTAGGAGGAACAAACTTGTCAACATTAAGAGGTTCAAAATGCTTACCTGGGCTAGCTTTGAGGAAGCTAGCATGTTGTTCCCCTATAGAAAAATCGTTAGGCTCTTCAGCCTTTAAGTCTTCGAATAGCCTCTCATCAGGGTCCAGCTGAATGAAATTATCCTGGCAAAATTGATCTGCTTCCTTTTCAATTGTTGTATCTACTTCAAAATGCTCTGGCATTTTTCAGAATCATCCATGTACTTGAGAGATCGGAAGACATTCACAATAACATGTTGATCGGCCACTCGCATGGTTAGCTCACCCCTCTCACAGTCAATGAGAATACGACCGGTAGCTAGGAATGGTCTCCCTAAGATGATGGGTGTTGTGGCGTCAACCTCATAGTCCAGAATCAAAAAATCGACAGGAAAAACAAATTTGTCAACCTGCACGATGACATCTTCAATCTGCCCTTCAGGACGCACATATGAACGATCAGCTAATTGCAAGATGACAGATGTAGGTCTCGCATTTCCTATCCCAAGCTTCACGAATATTGACTTAGGCATCAAGTTTACACTTGAGCCAAGATCACATAGTGCATTCCCAAAAAATTTGCCTCCTATCGAACATGGGATGATAAAACTGCCCGGATCATTTCTCTTTGGTGGCAGCTTACTTAATGAAGAGCAAAATTCTTTTACCGTGGCAATTGTCTCGTATTGCTCTACTTTTCTCTTCTTGGTAACAATTTCCTTGAGAAACTTAGCATATGTTGGCATTTGTTCAATGGCCTCCAAAAAAGGAACATTGATTTGCAGTTGACTCAAGATGTCAACGAACTTTTTAAACTGGATATCTTTGTTATGCTTCTTCAGTCTTTGTGAAAAAGGAGGTGGGGGTCTGGCTTCTTGTACTGACGGAGTGTGAACAGAAGTTGCCTTAGCATTTTTATTTGCCCCCTCAGTTTCTTTATTTAACGAACCCTCATCTTATCCTCTTCTATTGGTGCTTCTTCCAGCACTTCTCGATCAGCTTGCACAGTTATAGGGGGTAAATTGTCCTTCGGTTTTCCCCCAAACTTGTCTTCAACATTAATTTGTGTACCACTTTGGAGGGTTAGAACACTGCAGCTCTCCTTTCCATGAGGTTTGGTGACTTCAGTGTCACTCAAAAATGTCCTGGTCTACGTTCTTGTACTGTCGCGGCAATTTGACCAACCTGACTCTCCAGCGCCCTCAGCGATGAACTATGGCTCTAAAGCAGGGCCCCTTGATTTTTTATGGAGGTTGCATGATCTTGCAGCATTGTCTTTGTTGTTGCAATAAACTCTTGTATTGTGGCTTCCAAAGAACTAGTGTTTGATGAAGATGGCCCTCCCTTGTTAGAATTATGACATGGCATATTCGATTGATAATTCTGGGAGTCATTGTAATTCTGTTGCCGAGCTGGTTGATGAGCATTGTTGTTTCCTTGATTTCCCCATGAAAAGTTTGGATGTTAACGCCATCCAAGGTTGTATGTGTTAGAATAAGGGTTGTTGTTACCTTGATTGAAGTTACCTACAAAGTTGATAGATTCTTGATTAGTTGGGCAGTCACTCTCATTGTGATTTCCATGGCATAATAAACATACTGAATGAGTTTCCTTCACTTATCTCACCTCACTTGGCCTTTGCAAATTCATAAACATGTTGGTGATAGCAGCAAGTTGGGCGGACACGTTATCTTTAGAATCTAGCTCGAAAGCTCCGTGTAACTTGCGCCCAACTCCAAGCCGTGTGGATGGAAACTGATAATCATTAGTGGAAATCTTATCCAGAATGTCAAATGCCTTTGCCAGTGATTTGTCAAGCAGCGTCCCATTTGCCGAGGTATCTAGCATCATCCTCGTGGGTGCATTTACTCCATTGTAGAACATCACCACTTGTTCCAATCTTGAAGACCATGGTTTGAGCACTTGCGAAGCAATGCCTTGTATCGATCCCAGCACTCATACATCGACTCGTCATCAGCTTGACGAAAGGAAGCAATGTCGTTCCTCAGTTGGGTGTTCATGTTCGGAGGATTATACCGCATCAAAAAAAAATTTCACAGATCAGTCCACGAATCCATACGCCACTCTACCATGCCCTTGCTCGGTCACACAAAGAATATGGAAATGATTTTAGCTTCAGAACATCTTCGTGCACCCCTTGTTGGCGAAAAGAATCCCACACCTCCAAGAAGTTACGAATATGCTGCCTGGCATCTTCATTTGGCATGCCCCCCAAACTGTCTTATGGAGTTCAACATATTGAACATGACAGGTTTGAGCTCAAAATGGGTTGTCTGAATATCTGGTGCCACAATTCCAGGATTTAAATCGTCTAAAATTGGGTTTAAATGATCACGAATAGCACGAGGTCTGGGTGCATTCCCAGCAAATGGATTTGTCTCGGCATTCTGATCCTCCTCATGACCAATGCCTGGATTTCCAATTTGGTACATATTTTCACGTTGAGCACGTCTTCGTCTTCTAAAGAGCCCCTTGATCTCTGGTTCAATTGGTTCAAATTGCTCGCCAGGGTTACTTCTCGTCATACACCACCAAATCCTGAAGAAGATAAGAAAAATAAAGGGTAAAACTATATAAAAGAAATATAAACAAGTAAAATAAAAATGCTATGACAAAATAATTTAACTTCCAGTTGTCAAGTCCCCGGCAACGGTGCCAAAAACTTGTCCGCTATTTGTGAGTCCTATAAATGTGTACGAATATATGTGCAAGTATACACAATCGAACAAGTAATATAGTTATAAGTTGAGTATAGTCTCCACGGGGAATTGGGGAAATCAAATAGGTTTGTCAAGGCACTTTACTTTGTCACCTAAGTAAAGCTATGTACAAATGAGAATGTTATGGCAAAATGGAATGAATGATGTGAAAATAGAATAGTGGTAGTGTGGTCGCAAATGAATATGTCGTGGCAAGTTGGATGAAATGTCGTGGCAAATTCAATTGTGATAAGTGGAAACAAATGTAAATGTCAAGGCAAAATAAAATATAAATATACGATTTGATTAATAAAACTTTAGCTTTCTCATACGACAAGCTACTATGGAAGTGAGTGATAGGAGTCACTGGGAAAATCTAAGTCTATTTCTCCTAATGATATTTCTTCTATGTCTAGCCTGCCCGACAAAGTCTACTAAGGTGCCCTATGCTATCTCTAGTAAAGGACTCGATTGATTAAAGATGCCATCGCATAACCGAATGGCATAAACCCCTGCAGTGATCCTATTGGTCCAGATAACAGGATATGTCTTGGCAATACCTTTTTGTGGCAGCATTAACATCTAACCTATCATTTTTGCACAACTCCTTTTAGTCGAATGAAATTCTAACCTTATCTCTAAGGTTGATTAGGCCTAGTTACTACGTATAACCCCTTGTTTATGTAGTTCATCCCTAGTTTCTCTCAAACACTAAGGATTATTTGCCAAGGCATTCTCTTGAACCCTCAAGACCTCCTAAGAAAAGGCTACTCTCGTAGCTCCTACAACCTTAAAGCATTAAGTTTCATAAACAAAATAGGTTAAAGCATGGAAAAGCAACCATTCATTGAAATATAAGCTTAAACATCCAAGCGAACTCCCACCAAATAGGATTAGTTCATGGTAGGGTTCAAAATAAACAAGCACAAAGCAAGTTTCATTCATTCCTTACAACCCAATAACAAAATATGAAAGTAAATAACTAAGGGGAGGAGAAAAAGCCTTCAACGTGCACTGTCAAATGCTTTCCTCGGTTACCAAGAACTGCTCCCAACGATCTAGCTCCTCTCGGATGCTTACAATGCCATTCCCTCAGGTTTGTCAAGGAGAAATACCACGGCAAGTAGGATTAACTGAGAAAAGTAAGACCTTCTCTCTCTAACTTTTAAGCTCAAATTGGAGTGGGACCAAAAGTCATCTTCATTTTGGCTTCATCCTCTATATATAAGGAGAGAAAACCCTAGGAATTGGTGTTGAAATTCCTAGGATACCCCCAACTTTGCTTGATTCTCGTGAAGATTGGACAGTGGTTCAGCATGGGGCAGTGGTCTAGCATGGGCATCTAGAAATGGCCCATACTGGGTGGTTGGCTGAGCACTTGACATCTGTAATATGGGCAGCATGGTGCAGCATGGTACAGCATGGCATGTGCATTGCTAATCTAGGTGGATTTCTCACTCTTGGTGAAAATGAGGGACAGTTGGCTTCAAAAATATCTTCTCCCACTTTGCTCATTTTCGAAATTCCAATCCAACTCGACGTTTTAATTCTGCTCAACAGTCTCTTAATGTCATGGCATTTCCTTTTCTCTTTTCCTTGCTCTCAATTTCTGCACATCATTAGACAAACACCTTCCCCATAAAGCAGCAATGATGACAAAATTAAATATCGCGGCAAAACGTATTCCACTACATGCAAATATATATTCCTAAATGCATCTACATGGTCCTAAATGAGATCTTAGACATTCAATAACTTAAGAGAAAAGGTCCCAAAATACGACCTTTTTACGGAGTTATCACTCAGTAATATAGAACTACCATATGATGCTGAGGAACATTAAGATAACAGATAGGAATAATTTTCTTATTGGTTCAGACATCTACAGATCTTTATGCTGAGTAGAGATCCTACTGATATTTCAGGTAGTAACGGATAATAAGCTTTGAGTTCATATGAAAATATTTCGGATTACTAAGTTTATGAGATCAGAATAGGTTGTCTAGTGTGTTCCCAAAAAACTAGTGAAAATATATAGATCATTTTAAAACCATAGTAGTCCCTCCAACCGAACGTTAATACATTTTCTCAGAACTACATAACCTAAGGGAGTACCTTAGGGCCTGTGAGCCTACCCAAGAAAATTCTCGGGGCCACGGAGGCCTACCCAAGAAAAATCTCAGGGCCGTAGAGCCTACCTAAGGGTCGCTTTAGGTCCATAAGAAATTACCAGTCGGTGCAAAACCTATAAAAGGAATTAACCACAACGAATGAACCTTCCAGAGTCTTCATACCAAAGCCAAGAGTATCCCAAATAAAACATTTTCATTCAGTAAACAGAGATATAAGAAATTAGAGCAGAGATCATAATAGAAATCCGAGAAAACATTCATATGATCAGGGAATACACTAGAGGTTTCAGATATGTTTCAAAGATATTGAATGATCTTATCGAGTAGAGAAACACAGATCTTTAGTATACCGATAGATTATCAGAAATTAAAATCACTATCGGAAGAGTTCATTAGCTGACGGAATCATCAATTATTTAGAATGTGATTTATCAGTATCATATTGTATTCGGACATTTTTTGGAGGCACTAAGTAATCAGAAGGGTATTCAGAAACACTTTGCATCTGAGTTACTTGTGTTTTCAGATATGACCGGAGTGACTCTATTATTCAGGAAAATTATAAGCATTTTGGGTATTACATTCTTGGAGAATTCTTAGTGATTTGAGCTGATAAGAGAAAAACGAAGATTCAGGGCATTTACGATTTGTGTCGATCTATAAGAATATCGAAATACTCAACCTGAGCAACTCCTAAAACTAATGCATGTCGACCGGTCCCTTCGTTGCCTTTCTAGGGTATTCACTCTTTAGTTCTAACAATTCTTTTCCATTGAACACATTCAGAATAATAGATGAATGTAACCTAAGAAGACGAACATATATTCCAATGTTCTTTATTTCATTTCTACGTTTCAACGATATCAAGAAATGTCGACATACTTGTTTTATGGTTTATAACCTTTATGGATAGTACACCAGGCAAATTCATCAGAGTTTTTAGACTTATCCAATCATTTACTTAATCCTCAGTCATTGAGGTTACTATTTCATTTCAGAGCTGAGGGTATTATCCAAATTTTATTCAATTCCGTCAATGGCATTACTTTAGGTAAATTAATCTTGAATGTATTCCAATTCTATTACAGTTCAGAGTACTATACTCATTTGCTATCTGGAGGTTAATTTCACCACTATGAGAAGTCTTGGTCCTTTTTAGTACAAGGACTTTTTTATAATTTAACCATGGTGCTCTTTTTGGTAATTTCATATCCAAATATTTCCTATATTTAATCCTTAACGAGATAAATTAGAAATACACGTTCAAGGATTGTTTGATTCACTGATTTATTCTTTAAACTAAGATTTGTTTCTGATCAGTATACCAATTAATTTTTCGAGTCGTTAGAGTCTTATACATTGTTCCCTCCTTAATCCTACTTACCTCTGAGTCCAATGATAATTAATTATATATGATGAATCAATCATTTCCATTCAAGAACGTACCATTTATCAATGTGTTCTGAATAGCATACAAAGGGTAGTAAAGTATTACCTCAATTTTTGGGCCATACTGATCGACTAATAAATCTCCATTCGATCACTCTCGAACCTGAAATCAACTTTCAATAATTCCTCATATACATATCAACAGAAATTAAATTAAAAACGGAGCTTAATTATGAAAAATGGATCGAATCGGGTGGTTAATAGTGAAAAATAAGTTATCGACTTTGAATTTGGTGAAACGGACTCAGGACATCAAAGAACGTCATGAAAGATATTCTCGGAAAAAGTCAACGGTCTGTTAACGGTGGTTAACGGCAGTCAACAGTCAACTACTCGGTCAATGGTCAACGGCTCGACTCGGCTCAACTTAGCGGCTCGGCTCAGTCGGCTAGGTCTAGACCGATTCAGCCGATCAGCACCCTCCTAGAGTGGCAAACGATGCCCAGGCATAGGGAGAGGCATGTGTTGTGGCTCCGGTCATTGGTTCGGCGTGACATTTTCCATATTTGTAGCTCGATACCCTAGGAGTCTCGTGCAAGTGTTATTTTTTGATGAAACATAACGAATTTTAGAATTTTAAAACGTACCAACTTATTCGATGGTGATCAACAAGTGAGGACGACGGAGCAAGAACGACGAGATGATTTTTTTCGGGTTTTGAGCGCGCAGTGACGGTGAGTCCGATGCTACAGGTGGTGTGATGATCGAGTGGTCGGATCGACCGGAATCGACAAAAACAAATGATGATCGAGTTAAAATCTATGAAGCTTCTGGTTGAATTTTACGATGAACGACGTTGATTCACGACAGGATAGAGGTCCGGTTTTTTTCATCGTTTGATGGTTAGTTTATTGGTGGTTTCGGATCAACGAACGATGGTAGGACGGTGGAGAATCGAAGCTTCAAAGGGGGTCGACGGGGAGGGAATTTGGAAAATTGGGACTTTGTTTCTGGTTTGTAACCAGAAACCAAACTTTAAACATTTAAACATATTTTCTGCCGACACAAAATGGGCAAATATGAGATTTTTCCTACACTTCCTAAAATAGTCTACCAACTTTGTGATTTTACACTTTAATCCCCAATTTCTTCCAAAATATCATTTTAATTCAATACTTTATAAAACTTGTCCCTAAATTGGGGTGTGACAGTTAATGAAAATAAAAAAATGAATATAACCTAATAAGTACTCCAACATGGAATGATTAAATAATACGATAATATGATATATATAAACAAATATTATAATTGATTAATATGTGAATGTATTTTATTTATATTTTAAATCATTTTAATGAAAAATTAAAAATAATTTTAATATATTATAATCGAAATATAACGAAGAGCTTCGTTGACTTACAATTTTCCTGATAGTTGAAGGCTTATCGTACTAAGCATTTTAACTTATGCATTGACTTGTTTATATCCCAGTTAGAGTAATTATTTTATATTTTATTATTTATTCATTATATATTTTAAGAAAATTTTAGGGGAAACTTGATTTTATTGAATTAGTCTATTTTAATATAGAGTTGTTAATTCCGATCGACGTTATAATATTTTAAAATATAAGATATGATACATTTAAATTCAATAAAATTAAAATAATAAAGATTATTTATTAATTTAAAATATGTAAAATGATATGTTTCATTTATAACATATTAAATTCACTTTTATTTTAACTTTTGCATTAAATGTGATTTAAAATATAAATAAAACATGGTCATTTATTAATCAATTATAATGTTTGTTTAAATATATTTTATATTTTCATACTATTCAATTATTTCATGTTTGAGTCCTTATAAAGTCATTTATTACCATTAGCTAATTTATAAATTATATAGATTATGTTTTATATACTAGACAAATTTAGTGGTCCAACTTAGTGGTTAAGGCACTTAGTTCTCTTGGCTTGCATCCCAAATTCAAACCCCATTTGTAGTTGATTTAATTTATTTTTCCATTCATTCGATTAGTGACACGTGGCACCATTTGATTGGATGGAAAATTTATTAAATTAAGTAAAATATTAAAAAAATATCCAATCACATAATGACACATGTTACCATCTGATTGAGGATTAAATTTATTGAATTAATTAAAAGTTACGACCAAATTAATAGAATGTGTAAGTAATGAGGACTAAATGTGTAATTATACAAATTCTATTAATTGTCACGTCATATACTCTGTTAAAATTTATGGTTGGTGGCTTGATTGATAAGATTTAAATAGTAAGATGACCCGATTGAAAAAATTGAAAAATAAGTGGTTAAAGTAAAAGGCATAAATAGTTATGTGGTCAATGTGTAGTTTACCCTAAAACCTAATGTTTTATAAATATTGTATTTTAATTAAATTATATTTAAATTTTAACTAATTTATAATTATATGTTTAGTACTTTATAATTTAATAGTGTTCATCATTAACGATACTCATCCGTGCTCGTCGAGCGTGACAGCGTCATCCTAATATTATTGATTAATTTTGATCAAACACTTGCCAATGCTTAATTTTATCGTTTACCAATTCAAACTTAAAATTTGTTAAATATATCTAAAAATAATCATGTAAAATTTGAATTCAAAATATAAATACCAACAAAACTTATACAATGATCACAAAACATATCGCAGCAACATGGGCAACCTCAAAAATGTTGCCCTCCCATTGTTGCTAGCGTTTTCCGTCCTGCATCTTCCTATTGTCGAGAGTGCATGGTTCTTTAACTATCATATCCACATAAGAAATGATTTACCTTTATTTAATTCGCCATCTCACCAGCCGAATTTGTTCTTGCACTGCAAGTCCAAAGATAAAGACATTGGTGGCAGATCGATGGTGAAGGGGCAAGATTATACGTGGGATACGAAGATAAACTTCTTTCGGACGACCCTTTTCTTCTGCCACGCACGGTGGGTGGGTCACAAGAGAATATCTTTTGATGCTTTCATTGCTGGCAGAGACGAGGACCGTTGCTTGCAGTACCATGATTCTTGCATGTGGTCGGTGAGGAAAGATGGGATTTATTTCAGTAATAATAATCTCACTTGGTATAGATCATTCCGTTGGTAAAATGTGATCTATAAATTTATATTCTCGTCGGGGAATACATTAACAACTTGTGGGATTTATAAATCTGAAATTTACTACATTAGAAAATGAGTTGTAATATTGCTTGTGTTTTCTTTAATTTATAATATAAAGCTTCGTTGAATGAAATGTGTTAACACGTTCTTTATTATGTCCATAAATTTTATAATATATTATTCTTTTAAGAATGAATCTAGGGTTAACATTAGAAGAGACCTAAAATATACCAAAAATTAATAATATATATATATATTACAAATTAGACTTTTAATCTCCTTAGAGAAATTTCACATTATGCAAAGCACCTTCTATCCCTAGATGAGATGAATTTGAACCCTTATACCCACACACAAGAAAGCGTCTTACAGCTTAATTTTTCACTAACAATTAAATTGGTTTTAGCTTATAAACACCTTCCAGACTCCATACTCTTCTTATGGTGGGATGGAAGTGTTTAAGTTTTTCTTTAACAACATTTACATGTAATTTACTTTGAGCATTGATTCCTCATTTATCACTCCATCATTTTAAACATATTATATATCGTTTCTCAAGGAGTAGAATATAAAACTATAATTTTATTTTTCAAAACTTCAAATTCTAGCACCATTCCATATCTTTTTTTCTTGGTGCTGTTTAAACTTGTTCGAAACTTGAGCAGGCAAAATGCATATTTCGAAATTGTTAGTCCTAACAGCATATTTCCAAAGCATAAAAAGTGCAAACTTCAGAAACTTTTGAATGGACATAAGAACTTGTACTAAAATGGGCAGAGAGTAAACATTTAATTTGTTTGCTTGTGGCAAGTTGATGCATCATATTCAGGGACGAACATAAGATTTTATGTTAAGAGGGGTGAACTTTTAAAACTTTAAGTATGGGAGAATTTATAAAATTTTAGGAGGCGAAAACAAATTTTCAATAAGAAAATTCAAAGAAAATATCTAAAAATATATAAGAATTTAAAATTTTTAAGGGATGCGACTGCCCCCATCTGCCCCTCTAGGTCTATAAATGATCATATTTTGAAGAAGAAAAAGGATGGTCTAAGTGAAAATTGCTTGTAAAAGAGACAAAGGAACTTACATCTCATAGATTTCCTTGAGTTTTACCTCCTTTTCATCATTGAAAATAAACCTTCTCTTTCTTTCTTGAATCTTTCCATATTCATTTTCCAAGGAGTTTTCCACGCCCAAATACATGAATATAAATTATGTTTCGTAATAAGTTACATAAAAGTAACGTTTTAAAGAATCATATTGACAATTAAATGCTCAATAGCTAACTTCGGATAATTTCTTTCAAAACAACTATAATGGCAAACTCAATTTCAAAGCTTAGTGGTGACGGTAGACGATAACTGTTTCATACAGAGTTGCTTTAATAAATCTATTACTGCGAGCTTTGGAAGTACTTTTGGAGTTTGTAACAACCTTAAAGTGGTTATGTAATGTTTTTTTTCTGCATAGTTTAGCTGGTCTGTTGAGTCTGTATTGTTTTTTGTGCTCATTGGGGGTTGTTAGGGGATGTTTCTTTTTGAATGGGTTTAAAGTTTGTATTGTTGTTTGTGTTCTACTACGGATTGTTAGATGATGAGCCACTCTTTTGAAAGTTGCTTGGCATGATGTTCTCTAGGTGCTAGGATGGACTCTCCTTGCTGCACAAAATCTTTTCGTTGGTAGCAGACATTGTTTCTGTCTGTAGTTGTGGTATTTCCGTGTGGATTTTGTTGCGTTTTGTTTTTCCTAGCCGCGTTGGCGAAACCAGACTATTGTGAGGGGTGTCAAATGACACACAAAAACTTTTGAAAACTAATTTTTTATAAATTTAATATAAAAATATCTAAAAATAAAATAATATTAATATATTCTTAAAATAATATTGATACCTTTAAACATAAATTGACACGCATTATTCATTTTTATCCACTTTTAAAAAAAATTATTTATACAATTTATAAATTTGACACAAAATAAAATTTTATGAATTTGACATTCCAAAATAAATTTTCTAACTTCGTCGCTACCTAGCCGTAAATAATCTTTTTCTCTATCTAGATTTAGGAAAATTTTAATGAGACATACAATTTAGGCTATTTTTATTTTAATAAAAACTTCTTGGTGAGAAAAAAAAACCAAACTCAATTAAAAGCTCATATTGCCAGGTTGTACAATTTAAATCAATTATCTCGAGGGTCACTAATTTCCACTATAAGTCATGCTGTTCCAGGAGCATAGTTTTCCAGCATCACAACAAGATATTTCTACATATGTTACTTTTTAATAGGTTCACCTTGACAATTCTGATATTTTTCACCTTGACAATTCTAATCTTTGGTACTATAACTCGTTTGCAAGTTCTGTCGATTAACCATTGATTAGAGACTCTCATGGGTTCTATATATATCTTGTTGGATGGTTATCAGATAACACTTGTTAACATAATATTTAGGACTCTAATTATTGAGCATCATTACAGAAATGACATGAATGCAAGGGTTACTATCAAGAAAGAAATAAAGGAGGTTAAATTAATAAAGTAGAAGAGATAGAAATGCCCACATAAAGTCTCATAGTACAAACCGATGAGATCTCACTTTCTACATGAGTAGAAATGATTGACCAAATCAATAGCATGTTGGTTAGCTAGTCTAGAATTAGTAACAATATCATAAAAAATTTATAATAATGAACAATAAATGAATAAACAATATATAGTGGACCGTTGAATTACCAGATTATTTTTTGTTTTGGTATTTTTGATCACAAACATTCAGTGTACTTGTCTGCAAGTTTAATTTTCAAAGAAATTTTTTGCATTATCATCTCCATTATTATAACCCCTAGATCCAGCCTAAACGTTATGACTGAATCTTAGAGATCACACTATTAGAAAATTCATAAACCCATAATCTTTATGTAAGAATCAATGATTCAGAATGAATTACAAAATAAATAAATAGTAATAGATAACCTATAATTATCTAATAATAAGTTTATATACTCGAAAAATTATGAATACCAAAATATAGTTCAAAATCCACATTTTGACAATATCCAAAAGTTCAACTACGTGATTGTAACACCCACAGACCGAAGTGGGTGACCTTATCCGATATGATGTTTCACATTAGGGCCTCCGGAGCAACCATCAGTGAAAATCCTGAAAAAATTTAAAATTTCTTTTAAAACGTGTAAAATCATAAAAAAATTTATAATTAAAATACAAGTTCAGCAAAACCATTCATATATTAAAGACATAATTAAAATCATACACATTTCAAATGCACATATAAAAATAGAATACCACCTACATGCCCCCTAAACACATGCACCATACTATGCAAGCAACGCCAGTGAAACTCCTTTACTGATGTCGATAGTTGAACTGGTTCAATCCTTTTAACTTGAAATAGTGAGTAAAAGAGTGAGCTTTGGGAAGCTCAGTAATACATAACTACCAAGTGATGCTGAAGGACATGCATATAATAGGTAAACATAATTTTCCTTATTGATTTAGACATCTATATATTTTTTTGATGAGCCTAGGTCCCACTATATTTCAGGTAGTAAAGAGAGGAAGCTTTCAGTTTAGAGTAAACTTTCAGAGGACTAATTTCAGGATATCAGAATAGAGTGTATAGTGTGTTCCCACAAAACCAATGAAAATGTACATATTTTTTTAAAACATTAGCATTTTAAAATATATTTTTAAAAACCTTAGTAAAACACTCCAACCGAACACCAATATGCAGCTCCCCAGAACTGTATCTATAAGGACATACCCTAGGCTCAAAGGGTGTATGTACAAACCTAAGGGAGCACCTTGGGTCCATAAGGTCTTACCCTAGCCGAAGCGTAGGTGCCCACCTGAGGGGAGTGCCCTCAATCCCATAAGGACTTACCTAATGCAAACAAGAGATGAACTACCCTAAGGGAGTGCCTTAAGGTCTATAAGGTCTTACCATTAGGCCCATTAGGCCTAGGGGCCCACTCAAGAGTCACCTTAGGTCCATAAGGATTTATCAGTTGGTGTTGAACTAATACAAGGAATTACTAGCATCGAATGAACTTGCCAGAGTCTTCAGTCATACCAGAGTCCCAGACTACCCCGTATAAAAATAATTTCAGTCAGTAAATAGAGATATCATAAATCAAATCAGAGATTAGAACAAAAATCATACATCAGAACATATACCAAAGTTCGTAGCAATAATTAGAGTTCAGATTGTATTTCAGATAACAAAGACATAATTTTAAAATCAGAAAAAACATCTGTGTGATCAGGGAACACACTAGAGGTTCTAGATATTATTCGGAGTTAATTGGTATTTATCAGATAGGGAGTTATGAAACTTCTGTAAACTAATTAAATTTAGAAACAAGATCCCCATAAAGGGTTTGACAGCTGACACATTCATTAATAATTCAAAACATGATTTAACATGATGATATAGTATTCAGATATTTTTTGGAGGCACTATGTAATTAGAAAAGTATTCAGAAACCTTAACATCAGAGTTACTTGTGTTTTCAGATATTACAGGTGTAATTCTATTATCCAGGAAATCAAAGGCATTTTGGGCATTAGGTTCTTGGACAATTCTTAGTTATATGTCTAATAAGTCAGAAACAAAGATTTAGGGCATTTAAGATTTGTTTCGATCTATCGGAATATCGAGTTAACTCGAACTGAACAAATACTCGCACTGATACCTGTCATCTCGTCAAATCGTTGCACTTCAAGGGTATTCACTCTTTAATACAGACAACTCTTTTCTGACTGATCATCTTTAGAATCATTGTTGAATCGATATTAGGGAGGCGAACAAATATTTCAATGGTCTTTTTTTATTTATACATTTCCACGATATTAGGAAATGTTGACGTGCTTGGTTTGTGGTTCAAAACCCTTATAGATGGTACAATTTATAAGATCATCAGTGTTTCCAGACTTATCCAAGTTAATCACTTAATTCAAGTTCATTGAGGTACTTAAAACAATTAGTAATCAAGTTTATCCTAGAAGCTTAGGAGTTTCCAGAGTAATTCTATTGTTTTAACAATTCGAATACGTACAGTACTTACAATCAGTTCAACTGTTTCAATTCGAGAAATTCATACGAGTAAGGTACTTTCGATAATTTAGCCTCCTGTTGTTCGCTCAGGAATTAGAAATTTAATTCTTTTACCATCTCAAGGATCATGATCAATTAACATGATTATTTTTACATTCCGGAAAAATCCTTATCTTTTACATCATAACAACATTTTTGTTGTTTCTTATCCAATTATTTTTGACATTTAACCTTTAACGAGATTAATCTGAATTTACGAGTCCCAATATTGATTGATTTACTGATTAAATCATTGAACTTAGAATTGTTTCCGATCGGTCTACCAATTTCTTTTACGAGCAGTCTTATTCTTATATAGTATTTTGTCTTTATTCCAACTTCAATTTGAGTCCAATGATAATTAAATACACCTTATGGACCAATTAATTACATTCATGCATTTACCAATTATCAATGTGTTTCGAAAAGCATACAAAAGGTAGTAGAGTATTACCTCAATTTCTATGCTCTACCAATCGAACATTTAATCTCCATTCTCTCATTCTCAAACTTGAAGTCAATGTCAAATAATTCATCGGATACATAACAACCGAATTTACATCAGAAACTAAACTTAATTGAGAAACCAAATTGAATCAGAAAGTATAACTCTAAAAAACAGCTTACCGAGTGCGAATTTGGCAAAATGGACTTTAATTCGAACTTAGGACGTCGAAAACATAAAATATTATTTTTAAAAATTTTGACTTTTTGGGTCAAATTCAACTATCAAACCCAATGGTCAAAGTCAAAGGGTTGACTAGGATGAGTTAACTCAGATGAGTTGACTCAGTCGGGTCAAACATATCCGATTCGAATGTACCAGTTCGGTCTGGCTTGGCTAGTTCCAGAAGATTCCTGGACAGGTAGACAAATCCCACGAGCAATACCAGTATGTGACGGCATGTACGACGACGAGAGCTATTTTGACTGACCGATTCTTCCCTGATCTTTGCACACTTCAATTTAACCAAAAATAATCCCAATTCGTAGTAATAATATGCCAATTTTTTGGAAATTAAATTGAGAACTTACCCCGACTATGAACGGCGATAGAGGTAACAACAGCGCATCGTACTGGGGTGGTTTTGGCGCACAACAACGGCGAGGCTGATGGGCATGGCGATGAGGCGAGGCAATGTCTCAATCAGCCAAAATCGAAGGAAATATGGCATGTCTAAAGATTAGAAATAATAAGACTTTAACGAATTAATCACAACGATTTATAATCATTTTTGGTGGGGGAAATGAGGGTTTTATTCTTCAGTCAACGATAAACCGAATGGCAGTGGCAGCACTAGTTGGGGCGGTTAGACGGCCGACGGATTAAGGCGGTGACCGATGGGGTATAGGTTGGGGTTAAGGATTACATAGGTTCACTCATACCCGGGGAAAATGTGTTTCGTTGTTTTTTCAAATTTGGGTTCAAATATGTTATGAACAAATTATAGGACTAGTCCCTAAACTTCTCAAACTTTTAAATTTAACTTTGAAATCTTTAAAATTATTCACTTTAGTCCCTCAATTAAAAAATAAAATTAATATTAAAAAATTGGGGAGTGACAATTCTCCTCCCCTTAAAAGAATTTCGTCCTCAAAATTCACTCAAGTCACAGAAATGCATAAGTGAAGCTTTAAAAAATTCTTCATTATCTTCAAGTAGCTTTTACAGAAGTGCGTGTCCTTACTAATCATTAGCTAGCTAAATGTTCATTCTCATCAAAACTCTCTCTCATCCCAAAAAAAGAATTTGAATAGATTATCCATGTGGAATCAATTTGACATTAGCTACGAGGTTAGGTTCATAGAGCGGTAACATATCCCAATTTCATTTATGAAGTCGGGTAAGAATATCTCGAATAAGTAACTCTCACATTACTCGTGAGACACTTTAAAGAGTTTGGAAAAACATTACTGGTATTTATTTAAGCATATGTCAAACTCTAACGGATAGAAAACTTAGGTTAGCTCGTTACAGAGAGGGATACGACCTTGGAGTTCTGGCTTAGAGAAGTACTATTATAGTCTAGGGGCATGTACTTACCAAATTCCTATGACATTCTACTGGCCGGTTTAACCAGAAAACTTGACTCAACCTAGGCTATGATACAACTAAATGTAACACCCATAGACTGATGTAAGTGACTCGGTCCGACCCAAGGTGTCACATTAGGGCCACCAGAGCGACACACAATGAAAATCCTAGAAAAATTTAAATTTCTATTAAAATGGGTAAAATCATAAAACAATTTATAATTAAAATACAAGTTCGGTAAAATCATTCATATATTACAAACAAAATTAAAATCATAGACTCTTCAGACTCGAATATAAAAAAAGAAAGCACATACATGCCCCTTAAACACATGCACCGTACTCCACAAGCAACATCGATCGAACTCATTTACTGATGTCGATAGTTACACTTGTTCATTCCTTTTAATCTAAAATAGGTAGTAAAAGACAGGAAGCTTTCAGTTTAGAGTAAACGTTTGAATGACTAGGTTCAGGAGAACATAATAGGGTGTCTAGTGCGTTCCTACAAAACCAATGAAAATGTACATATCTTTTTAAAGTGTAGCAGTTTAAAATGTATTTTTTAAAACCATAGTAAAACCCTACAACCAAACGACAATATGCAGCTCCCCATAACTACATCCATAAGGACTTACCCTAGGCCCGAAGGGCGTAGAGGTCAACCTAAGGGAGCACTTTACCCTAGCCGAAGCGTAGGTGCCCATCTGAGGGGAGTGCCCTCAGGCCCATAAGAACTTACCCAATGCACATAGCAGAGGAGCACCATAAGAGACTGCCTTAGGGTCTATAATGTCTTGCCACTAGGCCCATTAGGCCTAGTAGCCCACCTAAGAGCCACCTTAGGCCCATAAGGAATTACCAGTCGGTGTTAAACCTATACAAGGAATTACTAGTAGCTAATGAACATGCCAGAGTCTTCAGTCATACAAGAGTCCCAGAGTACCGCGTATAAAAATAATTTTAGTCAGTAAATAAAGATATAAGAAATCATATCAGAGATTAGAACAAAAATTAGAGATCATAACAAATATCAAAGTTCAGAGTAGAAATCAGAGGTAAGACTATATTTCATATAATAGAGACATACTTTTAAAATCAGAGAAAATATCTATGTGATCAAGGAACACACTAGAGGTTCCATATATTATTTGGAGGTGATTGGCATTTATCAGATAGAGAGCTATGAAACTTATGTTAACTGATTAAATTCAGAAATGAGATCTCCATAAAAGGGTTTGATAGATGACAGATTCATCAATAATTCATAATGTAATTTAACAAGATCATATAGAATTCGAAAATTTTTCGGAGGCACTATGTAATCAGAAAGGTATTCAGAAACCTTTTCATCAGAGTTACTTGTGTTTTTAGATATGACAGGAGTAATTCCATTATCCAAGAAATCAAAGGCATTTTGGACATTAGGTTCTTGGAGAATTATTAGTTATATTATCTAATAAGGGAGAAATGAAGATTCAGGGATTTAAGATTTGTGTCGATCTATCGAAATATCAAGTTAACTCGAACTGAACAAATCCCCGCATTGATACTTGTCAACCGGTCAAATCGTTGCACTTCAAGGGTATTTACTCTTTAATACATGTGACTCTTGTTGAATTGATCATCTTCAGAATCATCGCTAAATGGATCTTAGGGAGACGAACATATATTCCAATAGTCCTTATTTCATTTCTATATTTCAACGATATCAGGAAATGTCGACGTAATTGGTTCGTGGTTCAAAACTCTTATGAACAGTACAATATATAATATAATCAGTTTTTCCAAACTTATCCAAGTTAATTGTTTAATTCAAGGTCATTGGGGTACTTAAATCAATTAGTAATCAAGTTTTTTCCGGTCACTTAGGTGTTTCTAGAGTAATTCTACCATTTTAACAATTCGAATACATACAATACTTCCAATCAGTTCAACATTGGCTTTTCGAGAAATTTAGTCTTGTAAGGTACTTTCGATAATTTATCCTCATGGTTTTCGCTCAGGAATTAGAAAATTTAAGTCTTTTGGAATTAGAAAATTTAAGTCTTTTACCATCTCAAGGATAATGTTCGATTAACATGATTATTTTAACTTTCCAGGAAAATCCTTATCTTTTACTTCATACCGGCATTTTCGTAGTTTCTTGTCCAACTAATTTTGACATTTATCCTTTAAAGTGATTAATCAGAATTTACGAGTCCCAAGATTAATTGATTTACTAATTATATCATTGAACTTAGAATTGTTTCCGATCAGTCTACCAATTTCTTTTACGAGCCGTCTGATTCTTATACAGTGATGTCTTTATTCAAACTTCAATTTGAGTCCAATGATAATAAAATACACCTCATGGAACAATTATTTTCATTCATGCATTTACCAATTATCAATGTGTTATGGAAAGCATACAAAAGGTAGTAGAGTATTAGCTCGATTTCTGTGCTCTAGCGATCAAACATTTAATCTCTATTCCCTCACTCTCGAACTTGAATTCAACGTCCAATAATTCCTCTGATACATAGCAACCGAATTTACGACAGAAATTGAACTTATTTGAGAAACCAAATTCAATCTGAAGGTAAAACACTAAAAAACAGCTTACCAAGTGTGAATTTGGAAAAACATACTTTAGATTCCGACTCAGGACATCGAATAACATAAAATATGAATTTTCAAAAAATTTTGACTTTTCAGGTCAACAGTCAAAATCAATGAGTTGACTTGGATGAGTAAACTCAAACTATTTGACTTAGATGAGTTGACTCAGTCCGGGTTGACTCGGTCAGGTCAAATAGACATGGTTCGACTCGATCGATTCGGTCAGGCTGGGCCGATTTCAGAAGCTTCCTGGACCGACAGACTAATCCCACGCACTCTGTCGATGTGTGACAGTGCATGCGGCAATGACAGGGGATGTTTTGACTAGCTTATTCTTCCCCAATCTTCTACACACTTTAATTTAACCAAAAATAATCCCAATTCGCAACAATAATATGCCTAAGTTTCTAAAATTAAATTGGGAACTTACCCCGATGGTAAACGGCAATGGAGGCAATGATGATGCGTCGCAATGGGCGGGTTTTGTGCATACAATGACAGTGAGGCTGATGGGCATGGTCGTGAGGTGAGGTGATGTCTCGATCGGCCAAAATTGAGGGAAATTCAGCTTGTTGAAAGGTTAGAAACGACGGGACTTTGATGACTTAATCGCGACGATCGGTGGGGAAAATGGGGGTTTTATTCATCGGTCAACGATGACCCAAATGGCAGTGGCAGCATGAGCTGGGGCAGTCGGACGTCGACAAATTGAGGCATGATTGGTGGAGTGTAGCTTGGGGTAAGGGATTACACGGGTTCACTCACACCCGGGGAAAATGGGTTTTAGCTTTTTTAAATTATGGTTCAAATATATTATGGAGAAATTATGGGACTAGTCCCTAAACTTCTCAAACTTTCAAATTCAACTCTAAAATATTCAAAATTATTCACTTTAGTCCCTTAATTAAAAAATAAAATTAATATTGAAAAATTAGGGTGTGACAGTGATAAACATCAAATTTGGTAAAACTACAAAATATAAAAATAGTCTAAACATATGCATATTGTATAAAATAAAATAACAGTAGTTGATCCTCCAAGTACAAAAATTATCATATCGGTCATGAGAATCTGAAAGGCAGAAAGAAAACTAAAGGGTGAGCTATAGAGCCTAGTGTGTCTTCTAAATGTGGGTCAAACAACACAAAACACAACATACAATGAATTCACATTATACGATACTTTAGACATGACATTTTCATACAACATCAAATATAATATGCATGCAACGCAAATCAATGACTCATCTATATCGTCATAAGATTATTAGGTGATTGGATATTACCATCCTACGAGGATATATTATCCTGTAATTGGTGATTGGACTTTACATCCTATAAGGATGCACCAACCAATAATTCGATGATTAGACTTTACCATCCAATAAGGATTTACCAACCTATAATTCGATGATTGGACTTTACAATCTGACAAGGATGCAGTAATCTATAATTTTATGATTAGACTTTATCATCCAATAAGGATGTACCATCTTGTAATTTGATGATTGGACTTTACCATAGAATAAGGATGCACCAACCTATAATTTAGTGATTGGACTTTACCATCGAATACTCTGCACCTGATGACACTAGAAAGATGATTAAGGAAGTAGAAGAGAGATTAGCTTACGTTGAGAAAGAGAAAATGGACATGCAAGAAGAAGTGAGAAGCAAGCTAGCTAAAGTTGAGGGTGATATTTCTAGCTCTCAGCTCGATCTAATAAACAAGATGGAAGAGATGTTTAGGAAACATGTAACTGCTTGAAAGAGTCTTGCTGAATACCCCCCACATCCTTTTGGTGTTACACCCATCTACATTTCTATGCACACTCCTAGGCATTAGGAAATCCAACCACCAGCTTTCTTCACTGCTGAGAACTCACCACCACATCAGGTTGGAACTCCATTCTACATTGACTATCCTGCTGCATCTGGAGTGAAGCCAAGAGATTTCCATGTTGCTAATGAGGTCCTTGATTTGAATGAATTAGCTGAGAAGGAAAAACTCAACGAACAACTAAAAAATATAGAGGAAAAGATAAATTGTGTGGAGAATTCCAAAAGGAACATGTGATGACTTCGAGAAAATAATTTGTGGATTCATATGGAGTAAATCGGAAGAGAAACAAGGAACTAGCTTGGTCGTTGGAATACATTGTGCTCTCCTAAGGCAGAAAAAAGACTGGGATTCAAATACCTAGGAAAGCAGAATGACGCATTCCTCATGAAGATCAGATTCAATCTAGTTTGGCAACCAATCCAGCTGAGGACACAGGTACTACGCACCAAATACAAATGGGAAGGTACACTAAGGTGGTGTTTGATTGGCATAAATCCCTTGGAATTAGGAGAATTGGAATCCAATACCACCACTTTCCCATGTTTGGTTCAAGTTTTCCAAGGGAATTGGAATCCTTCATGGCTTCAACTTTCCATCAAATGAGGAAAAGTGAATTCCATCCAAGAATGGATGGAATTCAATTCCCTTGTTGGAAGGAATTGAAATTTGACCATACTACCCTCATCAATATTTTGATAACTTATTCTTGAATAAAAATATTTTTTTATTATTTCGGGTCGGGTCGGGTTTATAATTCATATATTCGGGTCGGGTCGAGTGAAACTTTATTTTGGTCGGGTCGGGTCGATTTTTTTAAATGTGGTATTCGGGTTGGGTCGAGTTCGGGTTTAGGGTGAAAAATACCCGACCCGAAAATATATATAATTTACCTTATATATTTAGGAATAATTACAATAATACCCCTCTATATATAATTTTTTTAATTAAGTCAGTGTTTTAATTGAATAAAAATAATTTTTATTATTATTTCGGGTCGGGTCGGGTCGAATTTCTAATTCATATATTCGGTTCGGGTCGGGTGAAACTTTATTTTGTTTGGTTCGGGTTTTTTAAGTGTGATATTCGGGTCGGGTCGGGTCAGGTTCGGGTTTAGGGTGAGAAAAATCGAACCCGACCCGAAAAAATATATAATTTTACCTTATATATTTAGGAATAATTACAATAATACCCCTCTATATATAATTTTTTCAATAAGTCAATGTTTTTATTGAATAAAAATAATTTTTATAATTTATTGAAATGAATAATCAATCAATAAAATGAAAATTTAATATTTTTTAATTTTTTATAATATATTACTACATGTAAGTCGTAAAGCAAACAAAAATAAGGCAAAAAAACAAGAAGGGCAATTCTGTCATTTTACATTACTGAAATCAAATTCATCTGACATGTCTGCGAATCAAACAGAATATGGAATTGGATTCCAATTCCATTTCCTGTCAACCAAATAGAATATGGAATTGGATTCCAATTCCTGACAGATTTCAATTCCTTCACAGATTTCAATTCCTTCAGAAATATTCCAACGAACCAAACGCCACCTAAGGAAATTCACAAACGAAAATGTTCACAATTGTGGAAAGGGATCAGTATGTTATGGAGGGAGGTCCGCTCTAGGATGGTCTGGACAGAAGAGTTTGGGTAAACAATAGACTTTTTGAGAGACCCGTGGCTGAGCGACATCGGTCCATTGAAGCATCACATACTGGACCCAATGTAGCTTCGAACCTACCCGAAGTAACAGTGGATGGAATGGTAAATGAGCAGGGAACGAGAGACAGACGTCAATCCTCGAGCAGACAAGAACTGGGACATGCTATATGGTTCGTTACTTTGGATCATTTGGAAGCAAAGGAATCGGTATATGCTTGACCCCAAGAAACGAGAGACAGACGTCAATCCTCGAGCAGGAAAGAAGAATGCAACAGGAAGGCGTTAAAGCCAAGGAGATGACGTACAAGAAAAATAAGGAACACTGAGGTGGCACAACGAATAACACGATGAGAAGCTCCACCGGAGGATTGGGTTAAAGTTAATACGTACGAACAGGGCGAAAGACCTCCAAAATTGCTATGCAGCATGTGGAGTCGTTAGGGATAGCAATGGCGACTGGATAGTTGGTTTTTCGAAAGCAATCGGAATATGCTCAGTAGTAGAAGCCGAGTTATGGGAGTGTTCGAAGGTCTTATGCATGCTAGAAGAATAGGAGCAAGGAAGGTAGCGGTCGAGCTTGATAGTAACGAGGCTTCCAAGATGTTAATCCAGAGGCAACAAGGATTAGCAGCACCGGGGATACTACAAAACATATATAATTTGAAGATGACTTCACTGGAAGAAGCTTCAACACACCCCCTGAGGTGGTACGCTCGATCTGCCAAAAGAAAAGACTTGGACTGACGGCCAGCGGCTATATGTAGATTTCGTATGATGTAGAGTTTTCTTCGATTTCTATTAAATTTGGTTCGGTTATTATTTAAATAGATTTGGTATGATTTACAATTCACACTGAAATTTTCAATTCCGAAACCCGACTCACCTATGCAAATTTTATTAAATTCAGTTTTTATTAAATTTGGTTCGATTAGTATTTAAATATATTTGTTTTGATATATAATTTGCACTGAATTTTTCAATTTTAAAACCGATTCACCTATGCAATTTGAGTAAATGGTGAAAAAAAATCTCTTTAATGACATGTAATGCCATCTACTCTCTATATAAAATCATAAGGTATATATTTCAATTATAGACGGATTGTTTTGATCTTTGAACGTGATTGTATAATCATACACTATGATTGACGTGTAAGAAATATTACAATTTATCTATTCGTTAATGACGACAATCGACAAACGTTGATTAACTGACAATAACGATAAAAAGAGTTTACAATGTACACATATCCTACTTAAATTTGAAACTTTTAAGGAGAATAATATAACCTTATACCATTAATATTGCTTGACGAATTCTAAAAATAAAATGTTTTCAAATTTAATAAAAAAATTGATATACAAATTAAATTCATAAAAAACGTGATCACGTCATGATACCGTTAATAATTAACGGTCCAATACTAACTCTACTACTTTATATATAGAATGTCACGATCTTAGTGTCTCAAATATATTACATTTCAAATATAATTAAATTCTCTTACCGTATACATAAGCACTTGCACCGTGTAGAGATATTTTCGGGATAATTTCTTTTCATTAAAAAGAAATGCTATTTTATCTATTAATATTATGAAAAAATTTACAACGCTGTCAAGTGTAAATGAGCACAGTTTACGATGAGTATTATTAAATTAATTTATAAAAATTAAATTATAAATTATTAAATGTATAATTATAAATTAGTTAAAAATCTAAATTAATTAAAATACAATATTTATAAAACATTAGATTTTAGGATAAACTATACGATTGATCACCTAACTATTTATTCCTTTTATTTTAACCACTGATTTTTTAATTTTTTCAATCGGGTCACCTAAATATTTAAATCTTGTCAATCAAGCCACTTGCCATTCAATATTAACGGAGGAGATGACGTGAAAGTTAATAAAATTTTTATAATCACATTTAGTTCTCATTACTTACACATTCTATTAATTTGGTCCTAACTTTTAATTAATTCAATAAATTTAATCCTCAATCAGATGATGACATGTGTCACTATGTGATTGGATGTTTTTTCTTAATATTTTTATTTAATTTAATAAAATTTTCATCCAATCTAACGGTGCCACGTGTTACCAATTGAATAAATAAAAAATAAATTGAATCAATAACAATTGTTGGTGGGGTTTGAACCCAAGACGTGATGAGAGGAAGTAAACACCTCAACCACTAGGCTATATTATTCAAATGACAAACCTATCATAACATAATATATATAGTTAATAGAAATAAAAAAAAAAAGAAAATAACCTAATAAGAACTCCAACATGGAATAATTGAATAATATGATAATATGATATATATATATATATATATATATATATATGTAACCCCCTCAGACCGATGTGGATAGCCCAATTCGATCTGGAATGTCACATTAGGCCACCGGAGCGACCCACTGTAAAAATAGCAGAAAATTTAAAACATTTCTTAAAACATATAAAATCATAAAATGATTTATTATTATTCAGAAATAAAATAGGTTTTTCAAACTCAGATATAAAACAAAATACAATCTACATGCCCCCTAATCACATGTACCATTCTTTGAAAGTAACGCCGGAAGAACTCCCTTATTGATGTCGACAGTTGCACCGGTACAATTCTTTTAACCTGCCATAGCGAGTAATAGAGTGAGCTTCGGAAAGCTCAGTAATAGAGAACTACCATATGATGCTACATGACATGTAGATAAATGGAAAGCCATATAATTTCCTTATTGAATCATATGTATACCAGTTTACGGAATAATGTGGGGTTCCTTTAGTTGTTCATCAAGTTGAAGCCATGAAAAACACAGTTCATAGGAAGCATTCAAAGTATGACATTTTCAGGAGATCGAATAGAATGTCTAGTGTGTTCCAACAGTACAATAAAATCATAATAGGTACACTTATCAAATGATAGTTCACTAAATCTCATAAAATCATAATGAAATTTAACTTTTGAAACTTGTAGTTTAAACTATTCTCTTGTACACCATCCGCAGTTCCTAGAATTGCGTCCATATGGCTTACCTTAAGCACACAGCGAAAAGGAAGCCAACCTAAGGATAGGCTTTGGGGCCTGTATCCTTAAGTCCGTAAGTCCATAGGGCTTACCCTAAGCACACAGCAAAAGGGAACCAACCTAACGGAACATCTTGGGGCCCGTGAGCCTACCCAAGAGTCACATTAGGTCCGTCAAAGTTTTCCAGCTTTATCAGAGTTGTACTTTATAAATCCGTATCAAAAATACAATTGCACCGTGACATAAATTCCATAAATCCGTATACATGGTAATCAAATACTAGTTCAAACCAAAAATCATATAGTCGTCTTAATCCATAAAACATCACAATAAATTGGTGCATCAATAAAACAGGAGCCATAGAATTCAGTGTACCACATTTTAAAACAAATAAAACACTTCAGTAATAAATAGGGAACACACTAGAGAATCCAAGTATTTTCATAGGCCATTGTAGTTATCATTATGGATAAAATGAAACTTATGAAATTTGATCGAATTCCAGGATCAATGTCCTATTGAGGAGAATCGATTACTAACCGATCTAGCCAGACATTTAAGGTTGATACTTTAGAATCCCACTATATTTTCGTATGCATTAGGAAAACGTTCAGGAACCTTTATACATAATAATTCTAAACTCAGATTTACTGCGAGTGATTTCATTACTCAAACAATCAGGGGTATTCAGTAATATACTTTGAATTCATAGGATTTCAGCCCAATTGAACCAAATGAGGTATTCAGAATCTTTTCCTTCTGCGTTACTTGCTTTTTCAAACATGACCGAAGTGATTTTAGATGAAATATAGAATCGAAGATTCAAGTCATTTACAATCTATGACTATCGATCGTATTATCAAACAACTCCAGTTACACAACTCCCAAACTGATGCATGTCAACAAGTCAATTTATTATCCTTCCAGTCACTCTTTAATACCATAATGTAGATCCATAGATCATCCCCATAATCATCGCTGAATAGATCTTCCAACGGTCTTTATTTCATTTCCATGTTTTAATGATATCAGGAAAAACGGACGTACTTGATTCATGGTTCATAACCCATAAGGATAATTCATCATATAAGTTCAACAGTGTTTCCAAAGTCATCCACTCACCTAATTAATCCTCAGTCATTGAGTTTACTTAGTTCGTTTAGTAAGTAAGTCTATCTCGGTTACTTTAGAGTTTTCCAGAATAATTCAGACGTTTCTGAATTTCAAATACATGTTGTATTTCCTTTCAGTTCAATTTAGTCATATAATAAAGTCATTCTGGTATTCGTGGTTGAATTATCTCACGAATACCCACTTATTAGTACTGTATGCGCTCTAGCATTGAGCTGAGCCAAGTACTTTCATAATTATCATCGATCCAAATTTAAGAAGACGAACAAACATTCGAGTGGTATCTATATCATTCAGGTAATGATATAGCACTAGCGTTGGTTGATCACTTAAGCCCCGTTCCATAACATTTACTGGTAGCACAAAATCCATGATTATTTAGATTTATTAATTAATCCAAGACATTTACTTATTCTAGGCAATAAGGGTATTTTGGTCATTTTGGTGCTCAACGTTTTTTCTATTCATTTCAAAGCTTGAGTATATCCATTCATTCCTGAGCTTGGTGACATTCTTGAGTCATTTCCATTTCCAGGGTATTTGGTCATTTTACAATCCAATGTATTTCCATCATTTCCTTACGTTTGATCTTATTATTTAATTTAATCTTGTCACTTACTTCAGTCCTTTCAAACAATTCTGACCAAAGAGCACCTTCAATAACTCATTCTTCAGAATTCGGTAATTTCCAGGTTAAAAGTCTTTTCAAGTGTTACTAACGAATTTTCAGAAATTTTCCATACAAAGATAGGATCCCAACAATCAAATCAGTAATTTATCGATTTAAAAACAAATTCTCAGGTTACTATCTCATTCTGAGTCAACTTAGACTATTTTCAACTCTCAAGGGCATTTTTGTAATTTTGCACCTAGATACTTTTGGTATTAACTCTTAACTAAAATAAATATAGTTCAGAGATTCTATGTCTAATTGCTTACCCGAACATTCTCGGATCTTGAAATGATTGATTAACAGACTTCTAGTATCTTGCATTAACCCTATTGGGTTAAAAACCTATTATCCAAATTTTCTAAACAAACTAGCATTTCTTATGCACATCTATAGTTTTATTAGATCAATATATCCTTTTAGAGTTATTAATCAACTTCCAGGGACAATTCTTGTCATCTTACAACATAAGGGTATTCCTGTAATTTTACCCTACCGAAATATTCTCATAATTTCCCATCCAAGTACCTTTGATGAAATAAATTATAGGTTACAGATCCAAGTTGATTCCTTTATCACTATACACAAAACTTGTAATTTTAATTCTAATAATCCATCAATTTCTTATAAAAGTCATTTCAACCATAATCAGTTACCGAATTTTTATCGTATTCGGATCGAGTGTAGAAATTAATTAACTACACATATGAGACCAATATTATCTTATTCATGCATTTACCAATATTCACATGTTCCATGAAGCATAAAGAGGTAGTAAAGTATTACCTCGATTTCCGTACAATACTGATCGACCATTAAATTCCATTCGAACGCCCTCGATCTTTAATTCAACTTCCAATAATTCCTCAAATACATAATAATATAAATTTTCATAAAAAACGGAGCTTAATTCTGAAAACCAGATCGAATGGGGTGATTAATCAGTGCAAAAAAACTTACCGGGTTCGAATTTGACGAAACAGACCTCAAAAACAGACTTCAGACGTCGAAATCCCAAAATAAGCCTTTATAAAAAGAATAGTCAACTATGCTGCCATAAAATCCTTATTCTCTAATTCGAGCTTATTAACTTTGATTTCAAGCTTCCAGTCTTCTCATAAACTCGAACAATCTCTATTACGAAATTGAATCCAATTAATTTCCCTTGCCGCAAAAATAATTTATTAAAATCTAAATAATAATTTAGGGGCCCAATTTAATATTTAGCTACCAAAGTAGGGACTAAATTAATCTTATTGAAACTATTAATACATAAACATAACTACATGGAAACTAGAAAACAATGTTAAGTTCTTACCATTCCTCGAGGACTACCTTGATGATTCCCCCTTTTCTCCCATTATTAATTTTTTTCAAACAACCCACGTGCTCTCATTTTCCATTCACACTTTTCTTATTTCCCTTCTTCTTCCACGCCTAATTCCTTTCTTATTTCCCTTCTTCCACGCATAATTCCTGTTAATAATCCTTATCAACATGCTCTGAAGCAAGAAATCTTTAACTTCAAAATTTCCCCCAAAATTCAATAAAAAACAGATTAAAATTGTTTTCAGAAAGTTCCAAAAATGAAAGTAAAAATCTTTATTTACCTTGACCGAGTTTAGGGCACTTGGTGAACCTTCAATAATGAAATAGTTTTCTTCATGGTGAATACTGGCAGTGGATGATATGCAAGCACTGGAACGACTAAAGAAAGAGGAGATGGAGCATTTTTTCTTTCTTCTAAGATTTGTCTATTTCAAATATGACTTTTCACCAACATATCTTATCAATGAGTGGTTCCAAATATTTTGAATAAACTAATAAAGTTCATAACAATAATAGATGAATAGAATTCACGTGAATTCTAGCATCCTTTAAACCACATATTTAATTAAAACTAACCCCACCAATTGGGGTGTGACAATTCTCCCCTCCTTAAAAGAATTTCGTCCTCGAAATTCATTCGTGTCACAGAATTGCAAAAATGAAACTTCCATCAGTTCTTTCATATCTTTCATGTAACTCTTATAGAAATACGGATGCTCCACTAATCCTTAACAAGTTGAGTATACATTATTATCATAACTCTACCTCAATTCAATAAAAGAATCCGAACAAAAATTTCTTTGAGTAATCAATTCAGTGTTGGTCATGAGAATAAGCTCATAGAGCATTAGCATATCTCAATTTCATTTCCGAAGTTAGGTCAAATTTATCGAATGAGTAACTTTCTCATGGCTCGTAAGGTACTTTACAGAATTTAAACAGAAGTTACCGATATTCCTTTATGCAATGGTAGAGCCCTAACAAATAGAAAACTTAGATTTGCTCGTTACAAATAGGGACTCAACCTTGGAATTCCAGCTCAGAGAGGTACGATTGTAGTTTTGGGGCATGTACTGATCAAACATCTTTTGATATTCGACCGGCCGGTCTATCTTGAAAAATTTTAACTCAAACCATGGCTCTGATACCACCAAATGTAACCCCCTAAGACCGATGTGGATAGCCCAATTCGATCTGGAGTGTCACATTAGGCCACCGGAGCGACCCACTGTAAAAATAGCAGAAAATTTAAAACTTTTCTTAAAACATGTAAAATCATAAAATGATTTATTATTATTCAGAAATAAAATAGGTTTTTCAAACTCAGATATAAAACAAAATACAATCTACATGCCCCCTAATCACATGTAACATTCTCTGAAAGTAACGCCGGAAGAACTCCCTTATTGATGTCGACAGTTGCACCGGTACAATTCTTTTAACCTGCTATAGCGAGTAACAGAGTGAGCTTCGGAAAGCTCAGTAATACAGAACTACCATATGATGCTACATGACATGTAGATAAATGGAAAGCCATATAATTTCCTTATTGAATCATACGTATACCAGTTTGTGGAATAATCTGGGGTTCTATTAGTTGTTCATCAAGTTGAAGCCATGAAAAACACAGTTCATAGGAAGCATTCAAAGTATGACATTTTTAGGAGATCGAATAAAATGTCTAGTGTGTTCCAACAGTACAATAAAATCATAATAGGTACACTTATCAAATGATAGTTTAGTAAATCTCATAAAATCATAATGAAATTTAACTTTTGAAACTTGTAGTTTAAACTATTCTCTTGTACACCATCCGCAGTTCCTAGAATTGCGTCCATAGGGCTTACCTTAAGAACACAGCGAAAAGGAAGCCAACCTAAGGATAGGCTTTGGGGCCTGTATCCTTAAGTCCGTAAGTCCATAGGGTTTACCCTAAGCACACAGCAAAAGGGAGCCAACCTAATGGAACATCTTGGGGCCCGTGAGCCTACCTAAGAGTCACATTAGGTCCGTCAAAGTTTTCCAGCTTGATCAGAGCTGTACTTTATAAATGCTTATCAAAAATATAATTGCACCATGACATAAATTCCATAAATCCATATACATGGTAATCAAATACCAGTTCAAACCAAAAATCAGATAGTCGTCTTAATCCATAAAACATCACAATAAATTGGTGCATCAATAAAATAGGAGCCATAGAATTCAGTGTACCACATTTTAAAACAAATAAAATAGTTCAGTAATAAATAGGGAACACACTAGAGAATCCAAGTATTTTCAGAGGCCATTGTAGTTATTATTATGGATAAAATGAAACTTATGAAATTTGATTGAATTCCAGGATCAAGGTCCTATTGAGGAGAATCAATTACTAACCGATCTAGCCAGACATTTAAGGTTGATACTTTAGAATCCCACTATATTTTCGTGTGCATTAGGAAAACGTTCAGGAACTTTATACATAATAATTCTAAATTCAGATTTACTACGAGTGATTTCATTACCCAAACAATCAGGGGTAGTCAGGAATATACTTTGAATTCATAGGATTTCAGCCAAGTTGAACCAAATGAGGTATTTAAAATCTTTTCCTTCTGCGTTATTTGCTTTTTCAAACCTGACCGAAGAGATTTTAGATTAAATATAGAATCGAAGATTCAAGTCATTTACAATCTATGACTATCGATCGTATTATCAAACAACTCCAGTTACACAACTCCCAAACTGATGCATGTCAACAAGTCAATTTATTATCCTTCCAGTGTATTCACTCTTTAATACCATAATGCAGATCCATAGACCATCCCCATAATCATCGCTGAATAGATCTTCCAACGGTCTTTATTTCATTTTCATGTTTTAATGATATCAAGAAATACGGACGTACTTGATTCATGGTTTATAACCAATAAGGATAATTCATCACGTAAGTTCAACAGTGTTTCCAAAGTCATCCACTCACCTAATTAATCCTCAGTCATTGAGTTTACTTAGTTCGTTTAGTAAGTAAGTCTATCCCGGTTACTTTAGAGCTTTCCAGAATAATTCAGACGTTTCTGAATTTCAAATACATGTTGTATTTCCTTTCAGTTCAATTTAGTCATATAATAAAGTCATTCTGGTATTCGTGGTTGAATTGTCTCACGAATACCCACTTATTAGTACTGTATGCGCTCTAGCGTTGAGCTGAGCCAAGTACTTTCAGAATTATCATCGATCAAAATTCGAGAAGACGAACAAATATTCGAGTGGTATCTATATCATTCAGGTAATGATATAGCACTATCGTTGGTTGATCACTTAAGCTACGTTCCATAACTTTTACTGATAGCACAACATCCATGATTATTTGGATTTCTTAATTAATCCAAGACATTTACTTATTGTAGGCAATAAGGGTATTTTGGTCATTTTGGTGCTCAACGTTTTTTCTATTCATTTCAAAGCTTGAGTATATCCATTCATTCCTGAGCTTGGTGACATTCTTGAGTCATTTCCATTCTAGGGGTATTTTGGTCATTTTACAAATCCAATGTATTTCCATCATTTCTTACATTCGATCTTATTATTTAATTTAATATTATCACTTACTTCAATCCTTTCAAATAATTCTGACCAAAGAGCACCTTCAATAACTCATTCTTCAGAATTCGATAATTTCCAAGTTAAATGTCTTTTCAAGTGTTACTAACGAATTTTCAGAAATTTTCCATACAAAGATAGGATCCCAACAATCAAATCAATAATTTATCAATTTAAAAATAAATTCTCAGGTTACTCTCTCATTATGAGTCAACTTAGACTATTTTCAACTCTCAAGGGCATTTTCGTAATTTCGCACCCAGATACTTTTGGTAATAACTCTTAACGAAAATAAATATAGTTCAGAGATTCTAAGCTTAATTGCTTACCCGAACATTCTCGGATCTTGAAATGATTGATTAACAGACTTCTAGTATCTTACATTAACCCTATTGGGTTAAAAACCGGATATCCAAATTTTCTAAACAAACTAGCATTTCTTATGCACATCTATAGTTTTATCAGATCAATATATCCTTTTAGAGTTATTAATCAACTTCCAAGGATAATTCTTGTCATCTTACAACATTAGGGTATTTCTGTAATTTTACCCTACTAGAATATTCTCATAATTTCCCATCCAAGTACCTTTGATGAAATAAATTATATGTTACAGATCCAAGTTGATTCCTTTATCACTATACACAAAACTTGTAATTTTAATTCTAATAATCCATCAATTTCTTATAAAAGTCATTTAAACCATAATCAGTTACCGAATTTTTATCGTATTCGATTGAGTGTAGAAATTAATTAACTACACATATGAGACCAATATTATCTTATTCATGCATTTACCAATATTCACATGTTCCATGAAGCATAAAGAGATAGTAAAGTATTACCTCGATTTTTGTACAATACTGATCGACCATTAAATTCCATTCGAACGCCCTCGATCTTTAATTCAACTTCCAGTAATTCCTCAAATACATAATAATATAAATTTTCATAAAAAACGGAGCTTAATTATGAAAAACAAATCGAATCGGGTGATTAATCAGTGCAAAACAACTTACCGGGTTTGAATTTGACGAAACAGACCTCAATAACAGACTTCTGACATCGAAATCCCAAAATAAGCCTTTATAAAAAAATAGTCAACTACGCTGCCATAAACTCCTTATTCTCTAATTCGAGCTTATTAACTTTGATTTCAAGCTTCCAGTCTCTTATAAACTCGAACAATCTCTATTACGAAATTGAATCCAATTAATTTCCTTGCCTCAAAAATAATTTATTAAAATCTAAATAATAATTTAGGGGCCCAATTTAATATTTAGCTACCAAAGTAGGGAATAAATTAATCTTATTGAAACTATTAATACATAAACATAACTACATGGAAACTAGAAAACAAGGTTAAGTTCTTACCATTCCTCGAGGACTACCTTAATGATTCCCCTTTTTCTCCCATTGTTAATTTTTTTCAAACAACCCACGTGCTCTCATTTTCCATTCACACTTTTCTTATTTCCCTTCTTCTTCCATGCCTAATTCATTTCTTATTTCCGTTCTTCTTCCACGCATAATTCCTGTTAATAATCCTTATCAACATGCTCTGAAGCAGGAAATCTTTAACTTCAAAATTTTCCCCCAAATTCAATAAAAAACATATTAAAATTATTTTCAGAAAGTTCCAAAAATGAAAGTAAAAATCTTTATTTACCTTGATCGAGTTTAAGGCATTTGGCGAACCTCCAATAATGAAATAGTTTTCTTCATGGTGAATAGTGGAAATGGATGATATGCAAGCATTGGAACGACTAAAGAAAGAGGAGATGGATCATTTTTCTTTGTTCCAAGATTTGTCTATTTCAAATATGACTTTGCACCAACATATCTTATCAATGAGTGGTTCCAAATATTTTGAATAAACTAATAAAGTTCACAACAATAATAGATGAATAAAATTCACGTGAATTCTAGCATCCTTTAAACCATATATTTAATTAAAACTAACCCCACCAATTGGGGTGTGACTTCTGGGGTTCCCTTAGAAGTTCATTGAGTAGAAGCCATGAATCTCAGTTCATAAAAAACCTTTCACACTATCACGTTTTCATGAGGTCGAATAGGATGCCTAGTGTGTTCCATCAGTACGATAAAACCATAATAGGTACACTAATCAAATGATAGTTTAGTAAAATCCCATAAACCATACTGTAGTGGATCTTTTTAAACTCGTATTTTAAAACCATCTTACAAAGAGTTAACCTAAGGGAATATCTTAGGGCCTGAGAGCCTACCCAATATAGATTTTGGGGCCTCAGAGCCTACCTAAGAGTCATAAGAACACATCTTAGGGCCGCAGGGCATACACGAGAATGATCTCAGGGCCTCAGAGCCTACCTAAGAGTCACATTAGGTCCATAAAAATTTTCCAGCTTGATCAGAGCTGTCCTTTACAAATCTGTATCTCCAAGATACAGTTTATACAACGATACAAATCCATAAGCCATCATCGTTAAGTCGGTGCATCCATAAAACAGTAACCATAGATTTCAGTGTACCACATGTTAAAACAATAAAACAATTTTTCAAAATATAAGGAACACACTAGAGAATCCAATTATTTTTCAGATGCATTTTGTAGTTATCAATATGGATAACATGAACTTGCGCAATTTGATCAGATTCCAATAATAAGATTTATTGAAGAGAATCAATTTTTAACCGATCTAATCAGACATTTCAGATTGATACTTTTAGAATTTCACTAAGTTTCTATATGCATCAGGAAAACGTCCAGGAACCTTTATACAGAATAATTCTAAATTCAGATTTACTGTGAGTGATTCCATTACCCAAACAATCAGGGGTATTCAGGAATATACTATGAATTCATAGGATTTCAGCCCAATTAAACCAAATAAGGTATTCATAATCTTTTCCTTCTGCGTTACTTGCGTTTTCCAACATGACCGAAGTGATTTTAGATGAAAATATAGAATCGAAGATTCAAGTCATTTACAATCTATGACTATCGATCTTATTATCAAACAAGTCGAGTTACACAACTCCCAAATGATGCATTTCAACAAGTCAATTCATTATCCTTCCAGTGTATTCACTCTTTAATACCATAATGCAGATCCATAGATCATCCTCATAATCATCACTGAATAAATCTTCCAACGATCTTTATTTCATTTCCACGTTTCAACAATATCAAAAAATACGGACGTACTTTATCCATGGCTCATAACCCATAAGGATAATTCATCATCTATTTCAGTCCCTTCGAACAATTCTGATAAAAGAGCATCCTCCGATAAATTGTTCTTCAGGTATTTACTCATAACTCGGATATTTTTCGGGTCAAGTGCCTTCTCAGATTTAACAAACGGAATATCATGAATTTTTTTTGTTCCAAAGACAGGATCTTAGCAATTAAATCCATACTTAATTGAGGTAAGTACGAATCCTCAAAGTACTTTCTCATTCAGGGTCAACTCATATTATTTTACCTCTCAAGGTCATTTTTGTAATTTCTTAACAAGATAATTTCGGTATTAACTCTTAACCAAATAATATAATTTAGAGATCTTAAAAAATAATTGTTTTCCCGAACATTCTTTGATCTTGAAATGATTCTTTAACCGACTTCTAGTATATTGCACAAACCCTCTTGGGTTTAAAAAAATTGGTTATCCGTATTTCCTAAGCAAAACTAGCATTTTTTATGCACGTATGAAATTTTACCGAATCAATATGTCTTTTCAGAGTTATTAACCAACTTCCAAGGACAATTTTTATCATCTTACAATATAAGGGTATTTTTGTAATTTTATCCTACCAGAGTATTCTCATAATTTCTCATCCAAGTACCTTTAACATTTAACCTTTGATGATATAAAATATAAGTTACAAATCCATGGCTGATTTCTTTATTGCAAATCACACAACTTGTAATTTAATTCTAACATTCCCTCAATCTCTTATATTAATCATTCGATCCGAATTCAGTTATCGAATTTCTACCACATTCATATCGAGTGTATAATTATTCAACTCCATAAAAGTGACCAACATTATCTTATTCACGCATTTACCAATATCAACATGTTCCATAAAGCATAAAAAGGTAGTAAAGTATTACCTCGATTTCTGTGCAGTACTGATCGACCATAAAAATTCCATTTGAATGCCTTTGATCTTCAATTCAACTTCCAATAATTCCTCAAATACATATCAACATAAATTATATCAAAAACAGAGCTTAATTACGATAAACGGATCGAATCGGGTGATAAATCAGTGAACAATATCTTATCGGGTTCAAATTTGGCAAAACGGACTTCAGATTCGGATTCAGGATGTCAAAAGCATAAAATATGACTTTTCAAAAATTTGAAATTTTCAGTCAAAATCAAAGTCAACGGGTTTGACTGCCAATTTCGAGGCCTTCGGGTCTGAATTTCGAAAAATGGATTGCGGAATCGGATTTGGAACGTTGAAAAATGTCAGGATAGGTATACTCGGTCAAAGTCAAAGGTCATTTAATGCCTGGTCAAAGCCTGTCAAAGTTTTGGTCAACAGTGGTCAATAGTGGTCAACGCCGGTCAACGGTCAATTGGTCGGGTTAACAGATCGGGTCGAGTCAACGGGTCGGGTCGGGTCAACAGGTCGGGTCGGGTCGGGTTGTGACCGGTCAAAACAATTCCAAAACCGGTCAAACCAGTCACTTTTTCCTTCCCCACGCGTAGTGGCAGCGTGTGGTGGCGCGTGAACAGTGCTAAATTCCCGAAAAAATTCCTAAAAATTATTTTGAGCGATTTCGAGATAATTACAAAGCTCGGTTCATAATTTTGAACGGTGGAGAGCTCGATTTCAACAAATCGAAAACTTTGACCGCTTCACCTCCTCACGCACCGTCGTCGACGGAGACCAAGGATGACACCGGTAGACTCGAAACGATGCAAGGAACATGATGGTGCGGGAGGTATCGTAAACGGATGCTCGGATCGTCGTGAATCGACGAAAAACTAATTGAAATTGAGTTATTACCGACGATACTTCCGACTGAAATTAACGACAAACGACGACGATTCACGACAAAAGATTTGAGGGGTTTTGTTCCTCGCTCGACAACGAACACGATGGTGATTTCGGCTCATCGATCAGAGGTCGGACGGCGAGTAGATCAGAGTTGAAAGAGGGGTTTATAGGAGAGGGAAAATCGGAAAAATTTCTAGAAACATACGGGAAATTGGGGGTTTATCATCTCATAATTAAAAATAAATAAACCAAGAGTTTAGCCACTAAACTTCATACACTTCATAAAACAGTCTGCCAACTTTAAAATTTTACAATTTAACCCACTGTTTCTTTCAAAATACCAAATTAAATCCACCACTTTATAATTTCTTAATTTTAGCCCCTAAATTGGGGTATTACAGTTCTCCCCTCCTTAAAAAGAATTTTGTCATCGAAATTCATTCATGTCACATAATTGCAGAAATAAAACTTTCATCAGTTCTCTCATATCTTTAAGTAGCTTTTACAAATTTACGGATCCTCCACTAATCCTTAACCAGCTGAGCATACATTCTTATCATAACTTTTCCTCATTTCAATAAAAGAATCCGAACGAAAATTTCCTTGAGTAATCAATTCAGTCTTTGTCACGAAAATAGGCTCATAGAGCAGTAGCATATCCCAATTTTATTTCCGGAGTCAAGTCATAATTTTTCAGATAAATAACTCTCACATGGATCGTGAGGTACTTCACATCATTTAAACAAATGCTACTGGTATTCCTTTTTGTACAAGTATAGCCTTAACATATAGAAACTTTGGTTTACTCGCTACTGATAGGGACTCAGCCCTGGAGTTCCGGCTCAGAGAGGTACGATTACAGTCTAGGGGCATGTACTGATCAGACATATTTTGACATTCGACCGACCGGTCTATCTTAAAAAATTTTGACTCAAACAATAGCTCTAATACCACTAAATGTAACCCCCTTAGACCGATGCGGATAGCCCGATCCGATCCAGGGTGTCACATTAGGGCCACCAGAGCGACCCACTGTAAAAATAGCGGAAAATTTAAAACTTTTATCTAAACATGTAACTCATAATTGCTTTATCAGCATTTAGAAATAAAAAACAGATTTTTCAGACTCATATATAAAACAAAATTCAATTACATGCCCCCTAATCACATATACCATACTCTGTAACAACGCCGGAAGAACTCCCTTACTAATGTCGATAGCTGCACTGGTACAATTCTTTTAACCTGCAATGTTGAGTAATGAGTGAGCTTCGGAAAGCTCAGTAATACAGAACTACCAGATAATGCTATATGACATGCAGATAAATGGGAAGCCATAATTTCCTTATTGAATCATACGTATACCAGTGGGCGGAATAATCTGGGGTTCCCTTAGAAGTTCATCGAGTAGAATCCATGAATCTCAGTTCATAAGAAACCTTTCACACTATCACATTTTCATGAGGTCGAATATGATGCCTAATGTGTTCCATCAGTACGATAAAACCATAATAGGTACACTAATCAAATGATAGTTTAGTAAAATCCCATAAACCATACTGTAGTGGAGCTTTTTAAACTTGTATTTTAAAACCATCTTACAAAGAGTTAACCTAAGGGAACATCTTAGGGCCTGGGAGCCTACCCAAGATAGATTTTGGGGCTGTGGGGCCTACCTAAGAAAACATCTTAGGGCCGCAGGGCATACCCGAGAATGATCTCAGGGCCGTAGAGCCTACCTAAGAGTCACATTAGGTCCATAAAAATTTTCCAACTTGATCAGAGCTGTACTTTACAAATCTGTATCTCCAAGATACAGTTTATACAATGATACAAATCCATAAGCCATCACCGTTAAGTCGGTGCATCCATAAAATAGTAACCATAGATTTCAATGTACCACATGTTAAAACAATAAAACAATTTTTCAAAATATAAGGAACACACTAGAGAATCCAATTATTTTTCAGATGCATTTTGTAGTTATCAATATGGATAACATGAACTTGTGCAATTTATTCGGATTCCAATAATAAGATTTATTGAAGAGAATCAATTTCTAACCGATCTAATCAGACATTTCAGATTAATACTTTATAATTCAACTAAGTTTCTATGTGCATCAGGAAAACGTTCAGGAACCTTTATACATAATAATTCTAAATTCAGATTTACTGCAAGTGATTCCATTACCCAAGCAATCAGGGGTATTCAGGAATATACTTTGAATTCATAGGATTTTAGCCCAATTGAACCAAATGAGGTATTCAGAATCTTTTCATTCTTCTTTACTTGCATTTTCAAACATGACCGAAGTGATTTTAGATGAAAATATAGAATTGAAGATTCAAGTCATTTACAATCTATGACTATCGATCGTATTATCAAACAACTTGTGTTACACAACTCTCAAACTGATACATGTCAACAAGTCAATTCATTATCCTTCTAATGTATTCACTCTTTAATACCATAATGCAGATCCATAGATCATCCCCATAATCATCGCTGAATAGATTTCCCAACTGTCTTTATTTCATTTCCATGTTTCAATGATATCAGGAAATACAGACGTACTTGATTTATGGTTCATAACCCTTAAAGACAATTCATCATGTAAGTTCAACAGGGTTTCCAGACTTATCCAAATCACTTATTTAATCCTCATTCATTGAGGTTATTTAGTTCATTTAATAATCATGTCTATTCTTGTTACTTCAGAGTTTTCCAGAGTGATTTAGACGTTTCTGAATTCCAAATACATATTGCAATTCCATTCAGTTCAATTTAGTCATATACTAGAGTCATTCTAGTATTCGTGGTTGATTTATCTTACAGATATCCATTACTTACTATCAAATATTCTCTAACTTATCATCAATTCAAACTTGAGGAAACGAACAAGCATTCAAGTGGTTTCTATGCCATTCAAGTATTGATACAACACTAGTATTGGTTGACCGGCTCAAGTTGTGTTCCATAATCTTTAAGAGCAGTACAACACCCATGTTTATTTGAATTTCTTAAATAAAACATAGGGGTATTTTGGTAATTTTGGTGCTCATTGATCTTCTATTAATTTCAAAGCTTGATGATATCCATTCATTCCTGCTTAGTGATATTCTTTAATCATTTCCATTACAGGGGTATTTTGGTCATGTCACAGATCTAGAATATTTCAATCATTTCCTTCACTCCGGTCTTATTATTTAATTCAAACTTATCATTTATGTCAGTCCCTTCGAACTATTCCGACAAAATATCACCATCGATAAATTATTATTCTTCATGTACTTACTCAAGTTAGAGATTTTTAGGTTAAATGCCTTCTCAGATGTTACTAACGGATTATCAGGAATTTTCTATACAAAAATAGGATCTCAACAATTCAAATCAATAATTTATCGGTTTAAAAATAAATTCTCATGTTACTTCCTTATTCAGAGTCAACTTGGACTATTTTTACCTCTCAAGGGCATTTTTGTAATTTATTAACCATATAATTTCGGTATTAACTCTTAACAAAAATAATTATACTTTAGAGATCCAATGGTTAATTGTTTTCCCGAACATTCTTTGATCTTGAAAATATTCCTTAACAGACTTCTAGTATCTTGTACAAACACTTTTGGGGTTAAAAACCAGTTATCCAAATTTTCTAAGCAAAACTAGCATTTCTTTTGCACATCTTTAATTTTATCGGATCAATATATCTTTTTAGAGTTATTAACCAACTTCCAGGAATAATTATTATCATCTTACAACATAAGGGTATTTTCATAATTTTACCCTACCAGAGTATTTTCATAATTTCTCATCCAAGTACCTTTAACATTTAACCTTTGATTATATGCTACAAATCCATGATAATACCTTTATCACTAATCACAGAAGTCATAATTTAATTCTAACAATCCATTCATTTCTTATATCAGTCATCTGAGCCATATTCATTTACCGAATTTTTACTGTATCTGAATCGTGTGCAGAACTTCATTAATTACACATATGAGACCAAACATTTTCATTCATGCATTTACCAATACTAACATGTTCCATAAAGCATGAAAAGGTAGTAATGTATTACATCGATTTTTGTGCAATACTGATCGACCATTAAATTCCATTCGAATGCCTCGATCTTGAAATCATGTTCTAATAATTCCTCAGATGCATATCAAGAGAAATTACATCAAAACAGAGCTTAATTCCGAAAAATGAATCGAATCGTGTGATTAATCAGTGAAAAACAATTTACCGGGTTTGAATTTGGCGAAACATACCTCAAAATTGAAACATCAACAAAACCCAAAATATTAGTCTTAAATTCCAGCTCAATAACTTGATTTCTAGCTTCCAATCTTTTTCTAACGAACACGGATAATTTATCGTACAAATACGGCTTCCAATAATTTTCCTTGCCATAAAAAAATAACTTATTAGAATCTAATTAATAATTTGGAAACTCAATTTGCATAACTAAAAACTTGGAGAGTTAGTAATGTATAATTACTAACATCATGGACTAAATTGATCTTGTAAAAACTATTATGTCATAACTATAACCACTTGGAAACTAAGAGACAAGGTAAAGATCTCACCAAACTTGGATGACATACCTTGTGGTTTACCCCTTTTTGAATGTTATCTACAATTCCTCATAACCACGTGAATTCTTTTATTACTCACTTTTCACTTTCCCAAAGCCATGTGCACTCTGAACCAATATACATTTATTTATTAATTTATTTGTTTTCAAAATCTCCATTGATTTTGATCTACGAATTATGCTACAAAAATTCAAACATCTATCACCTCTCTTCCTCTACGCACGTTAGCCATGGACCTTATGCATCATTCCTCCACTTTCATCCTCCCCTCCATTCCCGTCGACGACCACCGCCCTCCTCTAACATACGCCCTTGTGGTTCTTAACCAGAGCCATAATATAATCTTCAAGTTAAAGAACTAGGGGCTGTCGACGTCAAAATTAGAAGGCAATAGCCATACAGATCCGACGACCTCCCATCCAGGCCAGTTATGACCTCAAACGACAAAAAAATGGCAAAATTGAAACAGAGCTGCGGCGGCAACATAAACAGGACCGAAGAAGGAGTTTCACTGTCAACCGAGGTTGTTCAGCAGGGAACCAAGCCAGCCGAGCCTTCCCAGGTGAAGACTCGATCTTACCACGACTGGAAACAACCAAATCACGATGGTGGCGACAAAAGAGATGAATTTCATGAAACACAAAATTCCAAGGGCAACAACGAGCTTGGTCTTCAGTAAATAACAAAGATAGCCCAATTCGGTCTGAGGGGGTTACATTTAGCCACCGGAGCGACCCATTGTAAAAATAGCAAAAAATTTAAAACTTTTCTTAAAACATGTAAAATCATAAAATGATTTATTATTATTCAGAAATAAAATAGGTTTTTCAAACTCAGATATAAAACAAAATACAATCTACATGCCCCCTAATCACATGTACCATTCTTTGAAAGTAACGCCGGAAGAACTCCCTTATTGATGTCGACAGTTGCACCAGTACAATTCTTTTAACCTGCCATAGTGAGTAATAGAGTGAGCTTCGAAAAGCTCAGAAATATAGAACTACCATATGATGCTACATGACATATAGATAAATGGAAAGCCATATAATTTCCTTATTGAAACATACATATACCAGTTTGCGGAATAATCTAGGGTTCCATTAGTTGTTCATCAAGTTAAAGCCATGAAAAACACAGTTCATAGGAAGCATTCAAAGTATGACATTTTCAGGAGATCGAATAGAACGTCTAGTGTGTTCCAACAGTACAATAAAATCATAATAGGTACACTTATCAAATGATAGTTCACTAAATCTCATAAAATCATAATGAAATTTAACTTTTGAAACTTGTAGTTTAAACTATTCTCTTGTACACCATCCGCAGTTCCTAGAATTGCGTCCATAGGGCTTACCTTAAGCACATAGCGAAAAGGAAGCCAACCTAAGGATAGGCTTTGGGGCTTGTATCCTTAAGTCTGTAAGTCCATAGGGCTTACCCTAAGCACACAGCAAAAGGGAGCCAACCTAACGGAACATCTTGGGGCCCGTGAGCCTACCCAAGAGTCACATTAGGTCCGTCAAAGTTTTCCAGCTTGATCAGAGTTGTACTTTATAAATCCGTATCAAAAATACAATTGCACCGTGACATAAATTCCATAAATCCATATACATGGTAATCAAATACCAGTTCAAACCAAAAATCAGATAGTCATCTTAATCCATAAAACATCACAATAAATTGGTGCATCAATAAAAAAGGAGCCATAGAATTCAGTGTACCACATTTTAAAACAAATAAAATAGTTAAGTAATAAATAGGGAACACAATAGAGAATCCAAGTATTTTCAGAGGCCATTGTAGTTATCATTATGGATAAAATGAAACTTATGAAATTTGATCGAATTCCAGGATCAATGTCCTATTGAGGAGAATCGATTACTAACCGATCTAGCCAGACATTTAAGGTTGATACTTTAGAATCTCACTATATTTTCGTGTGCATTAGGAAAACGTTCAGGAACCTTTATACATAATAATTCTAAATTTAGATTTACTGCGAGTGATTTCATTACCCAAACAATCAGGGGTATTTAGGAATATACTTTGAATTCATAGGATTTCAGCCCAATTGAACCAAATGAGGTATTCAGAATCTTTTCCTTCTGCGTTACGTGCTTTTTCAAACATGACCGAAGTGATTTTAGATGAAATATAGAATCAAAGATTCAATTCATTTACAATCTATGACTATCGATCGTATTATCAAACAACTCCAGTTACACAACTCCCAAACTGATGCATGTCAACAAGTCAATTTATTATCCTTCCAGTGTATTCACTCTTTAATACCATAATGCAGATCCATATATCATCCCCATAATCATCGCTGAATAGATCTTCCAACGGTCTTTATTTCATTTCCATGTTTCAATGATATTAGGAAATACGGATGTACTTGATTCATGGTTCATAACCCATAAGGACAATTCATCATGTAAGTTCAACAGTGTTTCCAAAGTCATCCACTCACCTAATTAATCCTTAGTCATTGAGTTTACTTAGTTCGTTTAGTAAGTAAGTCTATCCCGGTTACTTTAGAGTTTTCCAGAATAATTCAGACGTTTCTGAATTTCAAATACATGTTGTATTTCCTTTCAGTTCAATTTAGTCATATAATAAAGTCATTCTGGTATTCGTGGTTGAATTGTCTCACGAATACCCACTTATTAGTATTGTATGCGCTCTAGCATTGAGCTGAGCTAAGTACTTTCAGAATTATCATCGATCCAAATTTGAGAAGATGAACAAACATTCGAGTGGTATCTATATCATTCAGGTAATGATATAGCACTAGCGTTGGTTGATCACTTAAGCTACGTTCCATAACTTTTATTGCTAGCACAACATCCATGATTATTTGGATTTCTTAATTAATCCAAGACATTTACTTATTCTAGGCAATAAGGTTATTTTGGTCATTTTGGTGCTCAACGTTTTTTCTATTCATTTCAAAGCTTAAGTATATCCATTCATTCCTGAGCTTGATGACATTCTTGAGTCATTTCCATTCCAGGGGTATTTTGGTCATTTTACAGATCCAATGTATTTCCATCATTTCCTTATGTTCGATCTTATTATTTAATTTTTTTATCACTTAATTAAACCCTTTCAAACAATTCTAACCAAAGAGCACCTTCAATAACTTATGCATTGACTTGTTTAAATCCCGGTTAGAGTAAGAATTTTATATTTTATTATTTATTCATTATTTATTTGAAGAAAATTTTAGGGGAAAATTGATTTTATTGAATTAGTCTATTTTAATTTAGAGTTGTTAAATAAGATTAGAATCCGATCGACATTATAATATTTTAAAATATAAGATATGATACTTTTCAGTTCAATAAAATTAGAATAATAAAGATAATTTATTAATTTAAAATATGTAAAATGATGTGTTTCAATTATAACATATTAAATTCACTTTTATTTTAATTTTTGCATCAAATGTGATTTAAAATATAAATAAAACATATTAATTTATTAATCAATTATAATATTTGTTTATATATATTTTATATTTTCATACTATTCAATTATTTCATGTTTGAGTCCTTATATGGTCATTTATTACCATTAGTTATATTATAAATTATATAGATTATGTTCTATATACAAGACAAATTTAGTGGCCCAGCTTAGTGGTTAAGGCGCTTAATTTCTTAGCTTGCATCCCAAGTTTAAACCCCACTAGTAGTGGATATTGATTTAATTTATTTTCCATTCATTCAATTGGTGACACATGGAACTATTTGTGTAATACCCCAAATAATATATCAGTAATTAATTTGAAAGGAATTAAAAATTTGGAGGACTAAATTGAGTAATTGGTAAAGTGTAAGAAATGACTTAAGTAAGACCAATTTGTAAAAGATAGTTTATTGAAAGGGCATTTTGATCTTTTAGGTGAAATGAATTTAAAACCTATTTAAATTAGGGATTTAAGAAAAAGAGGAAAGGGAAAAAACTTATTTCTTTTCTTATTCTTCTTCCCGTGCAAGGACCACCCTCCATAGCCCAAAGCTAAACTTCAATTTAATTTGGTTTTCCTTTCGATTATGGGTTGTTTTTACAACCTTAAGTGATATATAAGTTAAAGGGAGGGTTAAATAGGATTAAAACAAATGTATGGATGAAATATTAGAGATTTAAGAAAATGGGTTTTGAAATGATGTGTTAATATATGAGTGTTTATGGATGTTTATTAGTAGATTTGACTTGTAAAAGTAGTAAATAAGAGATTAGAAGCATTGGATGAGTTTAAAAACAAGTTAGAAAATGTGATGTGATTCTTAGAATCAAATGATATTGAAGGATGCTAGATGTTTTAAGTAACTAAATGAAGGAAAGTTGGTATGGATAGTTAAAGAAGAGTTTGATAGTATTTTATGGTGTAAGTATAACAAAATTTTACCCCATTTAGGTAAAAATCGGATTGAAAACTGGAAAATCTACGCAATGGTATCGGTACTGATAGAACAATACCGATACTATAGGCTAAAATGGGATGAAATAGCTGAGTAGTATCGATACAGATTGAATCAGTATCGATACCAATGAGATAGTATCGATACCATGGTAAGGTTATCAATACTAGGTAACATCGAATCTAAAATGGGTATCGATACCAGAAGGGGGTATCAGTACCATAATATAGTAGTATCGATACCATGGTAAGGGTATCTATACTAGGCAACATCGAATCAAAAATTGGTATCGATATAGGAAGGGGGTATCGGTACCATAGTATAGTAGTATCGATACCATGGTAGGGGTATTGATACTATAGAGCCATAAATGTTAAAAATAGGATGATATTGTTATAGAAAGTTAATAATATGTCCTTTTTAGTATTGTTTAAGTATAATTATTTGGAAGAATACTAACAATTGATATTCTACGTGTCGTTATATGGATGCTTGCGTAGAACGGAACCAAGCTCTAGAGACAAATAAAACCAAGGGTAAAGGTAAAATACCGGAGTAATCAACATTACGTTTTTGATACATAACAAGGAAAGTCAGGTGAGTATATTTAATTATGTATGTATATGTTACGGTAGGCATAATTGTACGATTTATTAATGTAAGTATGGTGATTACCAAATGGAACTAGGTGTGTAAAAAATTAAGAAATTCATACTAAGTGTATGAATTTCTGTATGGGGACTTTGTGTACGAAAATAAGAAATTCATACTAAGTGTATGAATTTTAGTATGGGCACCATGGGTGGGAACTGAGAAATTCATACTAAATGTATGAATTTCTGTATGGGAAATAGATGTGAAATGGTCAAAAGTTCATAATAGAAAGGTGAATTGTTGTAGTTGTAATGGATAAGTAATCCATGTAAATTATAGTAAAATTGTTGTATTATTGCACTCGCATTATAGGTATAATTCATAGAATGTATAATAATAGAAAGGTTCAATTGATAGTAGGAATGATTATTATAGTAGAGACTACTCTAACATAAAATATTAAAGGCGTAATTGTGAAAATACAAGAAATGTTTCATTTATGACAGTTAGATTAAAGGCTAAGTGCCTTTGAGGCCTAATTGTGCAAACGACTGAAAGGTGTCATTTATGCCAGTTAGATGAAAGGATAAGTGCCTTTGTGGCCTAACTGTGCAAATGATAGAAAGGTTCCATTTTTTCCAGTTATATGAAAGGCTAAGTACCTTTGAGGCCTAACTATGCAAATGACAAAAAGATATCACTTATGTCAGTTAGATCAAATGCTAAGTGCCTTTGAGGCCTAAATGTGCAAATGACATAAATGTGTCATTTATGTTAGTTAGATGAAAAGTTAAGGGCCTTTGAGGCCTAACTGTGCAAATGACAAAAACGTGTCATTTATGCCAGTTAGATGAAAGGCTAACTACCTTTAAGGCCTAACTGTGCAAATGACATAAAGATGTCATTTATGCCAGTTAGAAGAAAGGCTAAGTGCCTTTGAGGCCTAACTGTTCAAATAATAGAAAGGTGTCATTTATGTCAGTTAGATGAAAGGTTAAGTTCCTTTGAGGCCTAACTATGCAAATGAAAAAAATGTGTCATTTATATCAGATAGATGAAAGGTTACGTACATTTGAGGCCTAAATGTGCAAATGACATAAATGTGTCATTTATGTCAGTTAGATGAAAGGTTAAGTGCCTTTGACGCCTAACTGTGCAAATGACAGAAAGATGTCATTTATTTCAGTTAGATTAAAGGTTAAGGGCCTTTGAGGCCTAACTGTCCAAATGACCTAAAGCTGTCATTTATTTCAATTAGATGAAAGGCTAAGTGCCTTTTAGGCATAACTATGCAAATGACAAAAAGGTGTCATTTATGCCAGTTAGATGAAAGGCCAAGTGCCTTTGAGGCCTAACTGTGCAAATAACAAACATGTGTCATTTATGCCAATTAGATGGAAGGCTAAGTGCCTTTGAGGCCTAACTATGCAAATGACAGAAAGATGTCATTTATGCCAGTTTGATGAAAGGCAAAGTGCCTTTGAGGCCTAACTATGCAAATGATAGAAATGTGTCATTTATATCAGTTAGATGAAAGGTTAAGTGCCTTTGAGGCCTAATTGTGCATATGATAGAAAGGTTTCATTTATGCCAGTTAGATGAAAGGCTAAATGCCTTTGAGGTCTAACAGTGCAAACGATAAAAAGGTGTCATTTATGCCAGTTAGATGAAAGGCTAAGTGCCTTTGAGGCCTAACTGTGCAAATGACATAAAGATGTCATTTATGCCAGTTAGATGAAAGGCTAAGTGCCTTTGAGGCCTAACTGTGCAAATGGCGGAAAGGTGTCATTTATGTCAGTTAGATGAAAGGTAAAGTGCCTTTGAAGCCTAACTGTGCAAATAAAAGAAAGGTTTCATTCATGCCAGTTATATGAAAGGCTAAGTGCCTTTGAGGCCTAACTATGCAAATGATAGAAAGATGTCATTTATGCCAGTTAGATGAAAGGCTAAGTGCCTTTGAGGTATAACTATGCAAATGCAGAAAGATGTCATTTATGCCAGTTAGATGAAAGGCTAAGGTCCTTTGAGGCCTAACTGTGCAAATGGCAGAAAGGTGTCATTTATGTCAAGTAGATGAAAGGTTAAGTGCCTTTGAGGCCTAACTGTGAAATGACAGAAAGGTGTCAATTATGTTAGTTAGATGAAAGGTTAAGTGCCTTTGAGGCCTAACTGTGCAAATGATATAAAGGTGTCATTTATGCCAGTTAGATGAAAGGCTAAGTGCCTAGAGGCCTATTGATAGAAAGGTGTCATTTATGCTAGGTAGATGAGAGGCTAAGTGCCTTTGAGGCCTAAATGTGTAAATGATAAAAATATGATATTTATGCCAGTTAGATGAAAGACTAAGTGCCTTTGAGGCATAACAGTGGAAATGACAGAAAGGTTCATTCATGTCAGTTAGATGAAAGGTTAAGTGTCTTTGTGGCCTAACTGTGCAAATGAAAGAAATGTGTCATTCATGCCAGTTAGATGAATGGCTTAGTGGCTTTGAAGCCTAACTGTGTAAATGACATAAATATGTTATTTATGCTAGTTAGATGAAAGGATAAGTGCCTTTGAGGCCTATATGTGCAAATGACAGAAAGATGTCATTTATGCCAGTTAGATGAAAGGCTAAGGTCCTTTGAGGCCTAACTATGCAAATGACATAAATGTGTCATTTATGTCAGGTAGATGAAAGGTTAAGTGCCTTTGAGGCCTAACTGTGCAAATGAAAGAAATGTGTCATTTATGTTAGTTAGATGAAAGGTTAAGTGCCTCTGAGGCCTAACTGTACAAATGATAGAAAAGTGTTATTTATGCCAGTTAGATGAAAGGCTAAGTTCCTTTGAGGCCTAACTGTGCAAATGACATAAAGGTCTCATTTATGCAATTAGATGAAAGGCTAAGTGCCTTTAAGGCCTAACTGTGCAAATGATAGAAAGATGTCATTTATGTCAGTTAGATGAACGGTTAAACACTGATGAGTAAAAGAATAATGGATTAGTTGTGCATTTGATAGGAAAGTGTCAAATATAAGTTAAATGAAAAGCTAAATATCTTTGTGTAAAAGAATAAATAAATTATAATGTAATGTAATGTAAAATGAATGGTATATAAGTGATATGAAGGGATGATATATATATATATATATATATATATATATATATATATATAATGTTCAAAAATGCATAATTAAAATTAAAATGCATTGAAGGATGCATTAAGTCATGAAATGATGCCATAATTAAAATGCATGAAAGGATGCATTAAGGCATTAAAGGATGTCATAATTAAGGCATGAAGGGATGCATTAAGGTATGAAAGGATGCCATAAATAATATGCATGAAAGGATGCTATAAATTAAATGTATTAATGGATGTGTTAATACATGAAAAGGGATAAGATTGAAGTTAATGAACCAACGAGAAGTAGGTTGGACATACTAAAATTGGTTATGAGAATAAAATGACCAGGGTTTGGTTATGATGCAAAGGACTTCACTAATTTCTATGGATGTTATAACTTAGTTTGAAGTAATATAACTATAAGATACTGTTGTATAATTGTAATATACTTGCAGTATTATGTCTCACTAAGTAATTAAATGACGTGTGTTTATTTCACGCGTAGATAAAGGCAAGGATTAGTTACGTAAGGAGTGTAGCTGTTGCAGCAGCTTTTATCAATTAAAGGTTGACTCACCGGTAACATTATGACAATATTATTTATTTTGAGAATTTAGTTGGCATGTAATTAAATTATAGTAAATATTTTGTAGTTGATCAAATTGAAACAAATTTTTACGGGTTTTCAAATGACAAAAAGTTTTATAACGTGATGTGACATATGTATCTCGTGTAGGAAAGATATATGGGATATGGTTATTAATATTTGATTGGATGGAAAATTTATGAAATTAATTAAAAATATTAAAAAATATATCCAATCACATAGTGACACATGTTACCATCTGATTGAGGATTAAATTTATTGAATTAATTAAGAGTTGGGACCAAATTAATAGAATGTGTAAGTAATGAGAACTAACTGTGTAATTATACAAATTTTATTAAATGTCACGTCATCTCCTCCGTTAATATTTAATGGCAGGTGGCTTGATTGATAAGATTTAAATAGTAAGAAGACCCGATTGAAAAAAATTGAAAAATCGATGGTTAAAGTAAAAGGGTAAATAGTTAGGTGGTCAATGTATAGTTTACCCTAAAACCTAATGTTTTATAAATATTGTATTTTAATTAAATTACATTTAAATTTTAACTAATTTATAATTATATTTTTAGTACTTTATAATTTAATAGTGTTAATCAATAACAATGCTCATCCGTGCTCGTCAAGCGTGACAGCGTCTATCCCTAGAGTTAACATTAGAAGAGACCTAAAATATACTAAATATATATATATATATATATATATATATTACAAATTAGACTTTTAATCTCCTTAGAGAAATTTCACATTATGCAAAGCACCTTCTATCCCTAGATGAGATGAATTTGCACCCCTATACCCACACACAAGAAAGAGTCTTATAGCTTAATTTTTCACTAACAATTAAATTGGTTTTAGCTTATAAACACCTTCCAAACTCCATACTCTTCTTATGTGGGATGGAGGTATTTAAGTTTTGCTTCAACAACATTTACATGTAATTTACTTTGAGCATTGATTCCTCATTTATCACTCCATCATTTTAAACATATTATAATCGTTTCTCAAGGAGTAGAATATAAAACTATAATTTTATTTTTCAAAACATCAAATTCTAGCACCATTCCATATCTTTTTTTCTTGGTGCTGTTTAAACTTGTTCGAAACTTGAGCAGGCAAAATGCATATTTCGAAATTATTAGTCCTAACAGCATATTTCCAAAGCATAAAAAGTGCAAACTTCAGAAACTTTTGAATGGACATAAGAACTTGTACTAAAATGGGCAGAGAGCAAACATTTAATTTGTTCATCACGGAGAACAGCGATGATAATCCAGATAATGTGTTTGCTTTTATGTGGCAAGTTGATGCATCATATTCATGGACGAACATAAGATTTTATGTTAGGAGGGGCGAACTTATAAAACTTTAAGTATGAGAGAATTTATAAAATTTTAGGAGGCGAAAACATATTTTTAATAAAAAATACAAAGAAAATATCTAAAATATATAAGAATTTAAAATTTTTAAGGGATGCGACTGCCCCCATCTGCCCCTCTAAGTCCATAAATGATCATATTTTGAAGAAGAAAAAGGATGGCCTAAGTGAAAAATGCTTGTAAGAGAGACAAAGGAACTTGCATCTCATAGATTTCTTTGAGTTTTACCTCCTTTTCATCATTGAAAACAAACCTTCTCTTTCTTTCTTGAATCTTTCCATATTCATTTTCCAAGGAGTTTTCCACACCCAAATACATGAATATAAATTATGTTTTGTAATAAGTTCCATAAAACTAACGTTTTAAAGAATCATGTTGACAATTAAATGCTCAATAGCTAGCTTCGGATAATTTCTTTCAAAACAGCTATAATGGCAAACTCAATTTCAAAGCTTGGTGGTGACGGTAGACGAGAACTGTTTCATACAGAGTTGCTTTAATAAATCTGTTGTTGGGAGGTTTGGAAGTACTTTTGGAGTTTGTAACAACCTTAAAGTGGTCGTGTAATGTTTTTTTTCTGCATAGTTTAGATGGTTTGTTGAGTCTATATTGTTTTTTGTGCTCATTAGGGGTTGTTAGGGGATGTTTCTTTTGAATGGGTTTAAAGTTTGTATTGTTGTTTGTGTTCTACTAGGGATTGTTAGATGATGAGCCACTCTTTTGAATGTGCTTGGCATGTTGTTCTCGAGGTGCTAGGATGGACTCTCCTTCCTGCACAAAGTCTTTTCGTTGGTAGCAGACACTGTTTCAGTCTGTAGTTGTGGTCTTTCCGTGTGGATTTTGTTGCGTTTTGTTTTCCTAGCCGCATTGGCGAAGCCAGACTATTATGAGGGGTGTCAAATGACACCCAAAAACATTTGAAAAATATTTTTTTATAAATTTAATATAAAAAATTTAAAAATAAAATAAAATTAATATATTCTTAAAATAATATTGGTACCTTTAAACATAAATTGACACACATTATTCATTTTTATCCACTTTTAAAAAAATTCTTTATACAATTTCTAAATTTGACAACAAAAAATAAAATTTCTCTGAATTTGACATCCCAAAAGAAATTTTCTAACTCCGCCACTGCCTAGCCGTAAGTACTCTTTTTTATCTAGATTTAAGGAGATTTTTTACGAGACATACGATTTAGGCTATTTTTATTTTATTAATAACCACTTGGTGAGAAAAAAACCAAACTCAATTAAAATCTCATATTGCTAGGTTGTACATTTTAAATCAATTATCTCGAGGGTCACTGATTTCCACTATAAATCAGGCTGTTCCAAGAGCATAGTTTTCCAACATCACAACGAGATATTTCTGCATATGTTGCTTTTTATTAGGTTCACCTTGACAATTTGATATTTTTCACCTTGAAAATTATAATATTTGGTGCTAAAACTCGTTTCCAAGTTGTATCGATTAACCATTGATTAGAGCCTCTCATGGGTTCTATATATATCTTGTTGGATGGTTATCAAATAACACTTGTTAACATAATATTTAGGCCTCTAATTATTGAATTACAGAAAGGACATGAATGCAAGGGATTACTATCCAAACGTTATGACCGAATCTTTGAGATAACACTATTAGAAAATTTATAAACCCGAAATCTTTAAGTAAGAATCAATGATTCAGAATGAATTACAAAATAAATAAATATTAATAGATAATCTATAATTATCTAATAATAAATTTGTATGCTCGAAAAATAATGAATACCAAAATATAATTCAAAATCCACATTTTGACAATATCCAAAAGTTTAACTACATTATTGTAACACGAACGACCGATGCGGGTGACCCGATCTGATCAGAGGTGTCATATTAGGGCTACTGGAGTGACCCACAGTGAAAATCCCGGAAAAAATTTAAAATTTCTTTTAAAACGTGTAAAATCATAAAACATTTTATAATTAAAATACAAGTTTAGCAAAACCATTCATATATTTTAGACAAAAATAAAATCATACACATTTCAAACTTAGATATAAAAACAGAATATCACCTACATGCCCCCTAAATACGTCATTGTACTCTGCAAGCAACGTCGATAAAACTCATTTACTGAAGTCGATAGTTTCACTGGTTCAATCTTTTTAACATGGAATAGTGAGTAAAAGAGTGAGCTTTTGGAAGCTCAGTAATTCAAAACTACCAAGTGATGCTGAAGGACATGTAGATAATAGGTAAGCATAATTTTCCTTATTGATTCAAACACTTATAGATTTTTGTCATGAGCTGAAGTCCAACTGATATTTCAGGTAGTAAAAGATAGGAAGCTTTCAGTTTAGAGTAAACGTTCAGAGGACTAGTTTCAGGATATCAGAATAGGGTGTCTAGTGTGTTCCCACAAAACCAGTGAAAATGTACCAATCTTTTTAAAACAGTAACGGTTTATAACGTATTTTTAAAAAAGAAAATCGCCTCAGTGACCAAAAATGCCTTATAATATACAATTTTAACCAACTTTTTTTGGATTTGCCAAAATGACCAACAAAATCGCAATGCGAAATAAAAATCGTAACGCGATCTCCAGAATCGCAAATCAGTTCACAGAATCGCAACGCGATTATTAAGAATCGCAATGCGATAGTACAAATTCGCATTGCGATTTTCCAGAATCGCAACGCGAATATGAAAATCGCAACGCGAACATATAAATCACAACGTGATTCTGACTATCGCAACAAGTATCCGTAAAATCGCAACGCGTATCTGTAAATCACAACGACAATACGTAAAATTACAACGCGTATCCGTAAATCGCAACGAGAATACGTTAATCGCAACGCGTATCTGTCAATCGCAACGAGAATACGTAAATCGCAATGTGTATATGTAAATCGCAATGCGTATCTATAAATCGCAACGACAATACGTAAAATCGCAACTCGTATCCGTAAATCGCAACGCAATTTTTAAAGCGCCATTAGAATCGCTACGCGTATTTTATTTTCAAATTCCAAACACGAATATTAATTATCGGAACACTGAACCGTCCACAGTATATCCCGTAATCGCAACTCATAACCTAAAACCTAAAATCACAACTCAGTCCCATCTCCATCTCTCACTCTCTACGGCGAAATCCGTCCCCATCTCCGAAGATTTCCGTCCCCATCTCCGGCGAAATCCCTCATAACTATTCACAGTCAAAAATCCCTCACAATCATTCAGAAATGGAAAATCAACCTCCGAGGGTTAGTTTTTTTAATTATTTTTATTTTGAAATTTTTTCATTATTTTAGGTTTTTCATATTGAAATTGATGATAACTTTACTGGTAATTTTAATAATAGATTAACCATTTCACTTAGATTTCTTATTAAATTCATTCGATTGCTGCCAATACTGCTAAACTGTTTAGTCTTTAACCCTGTGAAGTTAGTATTTGTCTTTGTTTTGTCTTTTGGTTGAAGTAATGCAATCCATTAAAGTTTCAATTTGCAGAAAAAGAATAGTTTCTAAACTTAAAATTGCAACATGAAAATGAAAATCGCAACACGAAAATGACTATCGCAACGAGAGAAATGAAAATTGCAACGCGAAATGAAAATTGCAACGAGATAATCGCAACGCGAAACCAAAATCGCATTGCGATTTTAATTTCGCGTTTCGATTCTCTCATTGCGATTTTCATTTCGCGTTGCAATTCTCTCGTTGCGATTTTCATTTCGCGTTGCAATTCTCTCGTTACGATAGTCATTTCCGCGTTGCGATAGTCATTCTCTCGTTGCGATTTTCATTTCAACCAAAAGACAAAACAGTGTTGCAAATTTTAGTTTCAAGAATAAACTACTACTCTTTATGTTTATTGTTTTTGGTATATCTTCACAGTGTAGTTTTTGGTAAAACTAACTTGGTATGTTTATTGTTTTTGTAGGAATTTTTTTCGGCTTCATTGACATTAAAGAATAAAGTTAGCCTAGCCACTACAATTGCTTCGAAGCTTTCACCTGCACAAAGAAAATTGTTTGAGGAAACCTGCTTCGGGCCATGGCTGAGAGTACAGCATCCGGGTGGAGATGCTAATTTGACCCATTTGTGGCTTCAGACCATGACTAGTGATCTACTCGACATTATACAACGTGGTGAGGAAGAGATATGATTTCATTTTCCACCTGCGTATACTTGTTTTGGGCGGAAGGAGTTCTGTTTAATCACTGGTCTACGATTCGGACACGATGATGTAGGCCGGTACACTCGTCATATCACCGGCCCATCATGGTTATCCCAGGTTTTTCCTGATGAGTCAATAGAGAAGCCAAACTTACACGTCGAAGACCTGAAGAAATTGTTTAATAAGAAAGATGGTTTTACTCGGATGAATGGCGTCGATGTTTTCCGAGTATGCCTTCTAGTACTTTTGTATGCCGGCTTTTTAGGCAGAGAGGCCAGACAACCTATTCCTCAGGAGCTAATATTATTGGTAGAGGACCTAAATGCATGGAATCTGTTTCTGTGGGGTTCGTATATATGGAAGCTACCTGGACTAAGTTGTCATCTTCCTTTGATGACCGTAAAAGTTTGCGTGGCGATGGGTCGAAATACACTTTGTAAGGCTTTGTTTGGGCCTTTAAGGTAAGAATTTCTATATAATGTTTTCAAAATTATAATTAATTATTTAACAATTACTAATGTTTGTTATTATATTGTTTGTAGTTTTGGATATTCGAGGCTTTCCCCAGCATGCGGACATATGCATTAAAAACTTCAAATGATATTCCTAGGGCTATTTCCTGGAAGAGGAAATGTCTGTTGGATTGGGAAGACTTAATACCATATGCGACAATAAATAATGTAAGTTAACCCAAATATTATCATATATAAACAAGTTATTAATAGTAGACGTTTAACTTTGTTTGAGTTTTTATATTTTTAGGAGGCCAACACTCCATTACATAGACTGGCACCCACGGAGGCTGAGCTTGCCACTGGTTGGTGGCAAGCTAGTTAGTGTTTTTTTTATGGCACGAATGATGAGCAGCCTCCACTTCCTCCACTTCGAGAGCCATCACCTGATCGACCCGACTATACACCTCTACAACGAGAGCCATCACCTATCCCGTCACATCATCGAGCCTCTTCTCCACCATCACCTCATGATAGGCGACCGGAAAAGATGCCACGACTTCTATCTCCCTATTCTCCACCTCCACCTCCACGGGATAAGTCAAGGGAGTTACGTGATGAGGTCAATGCCTTGCGTGAGGAGATCGGTACTCTACGCGATAACGATGGTGCATGGCGTATGGAGGTGTCTACTTTACGTGGTGAGGTTTCCGCTATACGTGAGATGGTAGTATCGTTGCAGAATGAGGTTCATACTCTACGCAACGAGGTAAGTTTAAGATTTTCCATATTTAACTTGATGATAAATATCATGTTTGTTTCTTTACTGATTTTTGTATTTAATTATTTAGTGGCCCGATAAGGTGGATGCTTTACGTCGGGTTTTTCTTCTACGACGGAGTTCACGTATCAAACGGCGTGCACGTGCTATTAAGTCTCCGTACACCCCAATAGTGTGAAGACACAGCAAGAAGAAGCCCGACTCGCCTGTCATCCCTCAAGAGTCCACTCCTATCGTTAAAGATGCCCCTATCATTCCTCGAGAGTCCCCTCCCACAGTTCAAGAGGCCACTGTCATCGTTGAAGAGGTCCCTCCCACTATTCAAGACCCCGATTCACATGGCGTCATATGTAAGATTCTTGAGAAACCCTCTGACGTGCCGGACATGATGGATGAGAGTTGGCTCTCGTATGAGTTATTGGCCAGTACCATTCTGGTATCTGAAGTGGAGAGGAGACAACTACCGGACACAATTCTGGATAAGACCCTTTGGGCTAAGACCGCAGTTGATTTTTATCTACATGAGCGGAGCCAGGGGTGTTTCACTGATATATGCAAGCTCAACGATGATATCTATTTGTTGCTTGATCGGTCTTGGTGGGGGATATTATTAGGGGTCTAAGACAATGACTATTTCGATGGACGGGTAAGTCTTATATTTTTCTTATATTTCAATTTGATTATTTTTTTTTAAATTTATGTAAGTCACTAATATATGTCTTTTTTTGTAAAACAGCATATCGATGCGTGGGTGTCATGTCTTCTAATAATTAGGAAACTTAAGAAAAATAAAAGAAATACACGATATACAATTATGCCGACGTCTTTTAACGTCGTTCACTTGAAGAATCAACGAGATGAATCATTTGCGTTGGGCAATGGACAAGCTAAACTTTATCCTGCATGGTGGGAGGTCGATAAGGTTAGTATTTATTTTAGATTGAGTTTAAAGGTATTCATAAATAAGTGCGCAAATGAATGAATTATTACTTATGATTGCAGGTGTTTATCCTTGTTTTGGAACGTAAACATTGGCTTCTCGTCGAGCTTCAGCTCCCATCCCTTAAGGCAATAGTATATGACAGCATGATAAATTACATATCATATGTTGATTTAAGAGATATTATTAAGGGATGAGCTCTCATTTGGCTAAATTCTTGGATGCGATAAATTATTTGACTCATTCTGGAAACAAGAAGCCAAAGAAGCTCAATATTACAGCTAGCAGAGACGAGACCGCACCACAACAAACAGAAGGAGTCAGAGGGGATTGTGGTCCTCTCGTATGCTTGGCGTTGGAGCGTTTGATCACATGAAGTATAAAGTATCTACCTCCCATCGATAGAGATAGAGCTGCAGTAGGCTTGTGGTTTCGGTATTATATGGCTAGATCAATATATACGAGACGCTGCCTACCTGCATGCGCGTTATAAAAATGTCCATAAACAATTGGTAAGTTTATAGGCTTTTGGTTTGAAAATGTTTGGTTAAGTACCTAGAATTCAATAAATTGTTGTTTGTAGGTTTTAGATGTGTAGAAAGTGTTGTTTGAGCAAATGTTTGGTTTCTGCAGGTTAATCTCAGAAGTGAGCTGCGTGAAAATGATGTATGGCTGCAAAAGTTGATTCAATAGTAGATGAGGAAATAAGAATTATTGTTTATTTTTTGATTGTTTAATTGATTTGTAAAAGTTGATTTGTTTAATTGATGTGAACATAATTCTTATTTGTGCTTGTTTAATTGATTGAAATGTAATGGTTGATTTTGTTGATTTCAATCTGCATTACGTTGAAGGCAAAAATGACTATCGCAATGCGAAATGAAAATCGCAACGAGAGAATCGCAATGCGAAATGAAAATTGCAACGACAAAATCGCAACACGAAACTAAAATCGCAACGCGAAACTAAATTCACGTTGCGATTTTCATTTCGCTTTGCGATTCCCTCGTTGCGATTCCCTCGTTGCGATAGTAATTTCCGCATTGCGATAGACATTAAGATGATTGCGAACATCATTTTCGTGTTGCGATAGTCAAATGAATGCCTAATAAGTGATAACAACTGAACAGATCATAGCAATTTTCAAACTCAAGTTACTAATACATGCCTAACTGAAAATGTTAAAAGTTCACACATAAAATCCACATAATACAACGTTTGCATTTAAAAATCACCTAATTTAACAGTCCCAAAAGGTGAAGCCAGTTGTGATTGGGATTTTAAAGATGATTGCGATTTTGATTGCCTTTTTCTTGACACCATATGAGCTTTGGATTTTGATGAGGATCTATATTTTGGTAGAGGAAAAGATGATTGTGATGGCACTGGTGATCCACATGTCAACCTTGTATGACCACTTTCCTTGCACCGACTACATGTCGATCTCTTATTCTCTTCACCCTTAGACGGTATACGATCGTGACTTTTTGGTCGGCCAGGTAGCCTTCTGTCCATGGCTGGTGGCAAAACTGTTTGTAAGTTATCTGGTATGTCCCACTCAGAAGGATATGGAATAGGGTAGACAATCTCGCCATAAGTCTGTCGATATACTTCTGTAGTGTAGCAATCCATAGCGTATGCGCTTGAATCATCTTGGTTTAGATGAAGAGAAACTTTTATAATATGGCCACACGGATAACCAGATATTTGCCATTTCATACAACTAGACGTCTTTGCATTTAGATCGACAAGCCCATTTAAGTTATTATCCAGTACTTCAAACAAAGTGTTTGAACATGGTTCAACTCTCCATGACGTTGACTTCACAACACGTTTCGTTATCTTTTTTTCTGTCCATGGTGTAACACGATGTTCCAATGTTCCTGTAAATTTAAATAAATAATACTTAGTAAAATATATGATAAGTTACGAATTTAAAGAAATAATACCTGCATGGTTTCTTTTTTTGTAGTACCACTGTTGAATAGAGGCTCAAAAAAACTCCATTAACATAGTAATGGGTAATTTCCGGGAATGACGACTTAGAGCGTTGATTGATTCTGCACTATTAGACGTCATGAAAACATATCTTGCTCCAAGTTGATGTACTCTTGACCATCTTTCAAACCCGACATCTTCTAGTGTTTGAGCACACTGAGGCAAAACACATCTTAAACAGTTTATATGCTTATTAAAATTCACTTCCCGATAAGCTTTTACAGCCTTCCAGTATGTCCATTTGTGATTTTTATACCAGCAGACCTTGATTTTAGATTTCTATACAAATGAACACCACAAAGTCCATGAAAAGCATATGGGAAACACCTTCTAACAGCGTTGTCAATTGAGTTTGCCCTATCAGATATGATTGTCAGATTGCTAATAGGACCTATGTAATCCCTAAGATGCCCCATAAACCATGTCCATGAATCAGAGGTTTCAGATTTGCCAACCCCGTAAGCTATTGGCAGTATCCCATTGTTAGCATCCATGGCTACTGCTAATAATTTTACTCCAAGGTATCGACCTTTTAAATGTGCTTCGTCAACTATAATAACTGGGCGCATGCAATTAATAAACGAACGAATCTACAAAATCATATACACAAGAAATATAATCATTTAAATGTGAAATGCATGTAACTAACAAAAATGAGTCAACAAAATTATATTGATTTACTAACCGTAGCACCAATGGCGATAAACAGCAACTCAAAGCGTCCATCTCTATCTGTTTTGATATGAGTTACCGACCCAGGATTTTTCAGCTTTAAATTGTGACAATAAGCCGGCAGTTGGGCAAACGATGCTTCTGGCGACCCCCTCAACAATTCCAATGTATAACATTTGGCTCTCCAAGCTTGAGAATATGAGATACTAGTCTTGAACCGAGCATTCATGTCAGTCATAATTTCATGTCCCAGATATACCCTACCATTCAAAAACTTTAACTCAGCCAGAAAACCACCCAACACTTTTTTGTTTTCCTGTCTATGGTGAGGAAAAACTTGGGTTCTTGAACATGTATGTTTATCAATAAAAGTCCTAACTTGAAACATTTCGCAATCTTTTATCCTCTTTGCAATCATATGCCACATACAGTTTTTGTCAATCATACACCTTGTTTCGAAACGATCTTTGCTTGATTTGTTAACTTTTAGTTGATAGCCATCTTCCACACATTTCGTATACAAAGCTATCTTCAAGTCTTCCTTTGTATCAAAACAATCATTTTTCTTGATACGAATAATTTTTGTGTAACAATCAACTGCTATCTTTACCAACTCTTCTTCCGGTATCTGAAGTAATTCTGGCATATTCCAGTTATACTCCCGTGGCATTTTCTTCGGGGACTTTTCTTTGGGGATTTCTTCTTCTTCTTTTTCTTCTTCAGTGTTATATGAATTACATAATGGATGTTCAACATGTTCATTTACAGTCGTAACTTCCTCCTCATTATCATCAACAACATCTTCCTCGACAACGGCTGTTTCATCATCAAAATTCGGGTATTGACCAATATCAAAATCATTACACGTAGGGTTTGTTTCTTCTTCTGAAAAATCATCAAAATCCGAGTATTGACCAAGATCAAAGTCCGGGTATTGACCAAGATCAAATTTCGAATACTAACTAGTACTCACAATTTTTTCTGTTGGCTCATCATCGTCTAACTGGTCAATACGAAAACCGGAATTTGGTGCTGAAAGTTGATTAGGATTTGGATTAGGGAAATGTTGTGGGTTTTGAGATTGTGTTTGGTATTGGAAATGTGGTGAAACAATATTTGCTTGGTGATGAAATTGTGGTGGAACCATTAAATTTTGAGCACCATAAACTGGGGTTGAAAAACTTAGTTGATTACTACCCGCTACTGACCCAACTTCACTACTTCTAGGTTTAACAATATACAATGTAACATCATCACTTGAAACACTAATGTAAGCAATGAATCGTTCAACATCTTCATTGTCGGTTAACAAATAAACTTTACCATTTCTCTGATAAGATAGCATAAATCCACTTAGGGGCTCTAAATTCAATTTATTTGCAACACGTAATATTAGAGGTTCATAAGTTAACTTTTTTAATGACAGTTTTAGTTGAAGATTCATGGGTAAAGGCATATATTGTAAAACACCATGAACATTCTCCCATGACCCTCCAAAACACAAATCTATCCAAACATGATCAACATTAGATAATTTCATTATTGTAAATTAATTTACTAAACAAACGAGCTGCGAAACTAAAACCTGTTGCTGGATGGGGAAGGATGTCGTTGGATATAGGAACAGATGTCGCCGGAGAGAGTGATATATGGAGATGGCGATTTAGGGATTTAGGTTATGAGTTGCTGCTGTTGCGTAGTTATATACCCAAAACATTTGTGTTGCGAAATTAAAACCTGTTGAGAATTCAGAAATCGAGTTGCGAATTTGAAATTCAGTATTGCGATAGTCAGAATCTCGTTGCAATTTACGTAATCGCGCTGCAAATTAGGAAAATCGCAACGCGCATTTGGGAAATCGCAATGCGATAGTCAGAATCGCGTTGCGAATCTGGAAACTGATTTACGATACCGGAGATCGCGTTGCGAATTATCGATCGCATTGCGATTTAGTTGGTCATTTTGGCAAATCCAAAAAAAGTTGGTTAAAATCGTATTTATAAGGCATTTTTGGTCACTGAGGTTATTTTCTCAAAAACCATAGTAAAACCCTCCAATTGAACGACAATATGTAGTTCCCTAGAACTGCATCTATAAGGACTTACACTAGGCCCAAAGAGCATAGGTGCCAACCTAAGGGAGAACCTTGGGTCCATATGGTCTTACCCTAGCCGAAACGTAGGTACCCACCTGAGTAGAGTGCCCTCAAGCCCATTAGGATGCACACAACAGAGGAGCCACCCTAAGGGAGTGCCTTAGGGTCAATAAGGTCTTACCACTAGGCCCATTAGGCCTAGGAGCCCACCCAAGAGTCGCCTTAGGTCCATAAGGAATTACCAGTAAGTGTTGAACCTATATAAGGAATCACCAACAGCGAATGAACCTACCAAAGTCTTCAGTCATACCAGAGTCCCAGAGTAGCTCGTATAAAATTAATTTCAGTCAGTAAATAGAGATATAAAAAATCAGAGACGAGTTTAGAACATAAATCATAGATCATAACAGATATCAAAGTTCACAACAGAAATCATAGGTCCGACTGTATTTCAGATAATATAGACATACTTTTAAAATTATAGAAAACATACATGTGATCAGGGAACACACTAAAGGTTCCAGATATTATTCAGATGTGATTGGTATTTATCAGATATGGAGTTATGAAACTTATGTAAACTGATTAAATTCATAAACAAGATCCCCATAAAAGGGTTTGATAGCTGACAGGTTCATTAATAATTCAGAACATGATTAAGATGATCATATAAGATTCGAATATTTTTGGAGGCACTATGTAATCATAAAGGTATTTAGAAACCTTTGCATCATAGTTTCTAGTGTTTTCAAATATGACAAGAGTAATTCCATTATCCCGGAAATCAGAGGCATTTTAGGCAAATAAAGAAGATTGGCAATACATTACTACATATGAACGTGTATTCCAAAAATAACATGGGAGATTATACACATGCCAAATAATGAGACTAAAGGAAAGGAAATAATGACTATAATTACTTACAGTTTAACTAATTTGATGGCTAAATTAAGAGATCTACAAATTAAGGGATCGAATCTAATTATCTAAAAAACTAAGTCCAATTTGAGGGGGTGCATTTATCCATACTTGTACGAGGCTTACTCTCGAAGGTATAGCTACTTTGTACTCTAAAAGTGGTTTACTAACCTGTATAGAGGTTTACTTACGAAGGCATATAAACCATCTTCTACTTAATTTGGACGAAACTCGGGTAGAGAGCTTATGTTATGCGTGTGCATTATGTATGCCAAGAATAAAATACACATAAATCATAAATAACAAATAATTGCACAAACAACAAACGAATGCAAACCAATTATCTAAGCAAAAAAAAATATTCGTGATCAAGTAAAAGCTATGCCCACTAAAAAAAGTCCCCAATAGACCTGTCAATCTGTATGCACCATTTGTACCGGAAGAATAAAAAATTAAGGTTACGTACTTTTAAAAATGATGGAAGTCGCCACCAATCGATTTAGTTATGATTGGTCATTAAAATATTTTAAGTTTGTGAAAACCAAAATTGGATTTGGGGGCATAATTATGTGTAAGGAAGGATTAACACCCTCACAATGTCTGTAAACCGACGTTTACTTGATCACGAGTATTTTATTTATACTCATGAATGCAATGAATATACTTTTTAGATTAAAACACAATTTTAAAATTTCTTAAATATAATATAAATTCCCTAACACCTAAGAGAACCCAAAATTATAACCAATAACCTAGAAAATTCTTGTATTAATCTGTAATAAAAATTTTGAGGTGAAATCTATCATGGATAATTTTGAATATTTCTCAATGTCTATAGAAACACCGAAAACTTCACCTCACTTTAAAAAAATATCCTTATTTTTTTTATGAATTATGCTAAAATTAAGATTCATAACATATATATTAACATAAGTCCATCAAAGATATGAAGGTAAAATTTAGTATTTTAATATACAATGAAAGTATAAATCAAAGAAATTTGACCTACCTAACCTAACATCTAAGATAGGTAACACTCCCTTCGATTTATCGTTAAAAAGAATATAATCAATTTTGATATTTTTTTTAAAAAAAATTGAAAACCATCTTGTATTTTTAAAAAAATGAATGAGTAAATAATATATATTAATATAATCAACAATTTATTTTTGTTTCCACATAATTAACATATTTAGTTAATAGAGAAACACGTGAAAGGAGTCCTATACAACATATATATTCAATCTACATGTATGTAAACTAATAATAAAAGGAAAAGAAAGAAGATTGGTAATACATTACTACATATGAACGTATATTCCAAAAATTACATGGGAAATTATACACATGCCAAATATTGAGACTAAAGGAAAGGAACTAATGACTATAATTACTTAAAGTTTTACTAATTTGGTGGCTAAATTAAGAGATCTACAAATTAAGGGCTTGAATCTAATTAACTAAAAAACTAAGACCAGACTGTCACTAAGAACTCAAATGAACACATGAAAATCTACATAACCATATTGCAAATAATCAGAAATACAAGGTCTATTCGAAAATAATACATGCATTTAAGTACCAAATCAAAAGGGGTTCAAAATAATAGGACCATATTAAAATGTAAAAAATAAGGAAAGAAAATACCAAAATAAAACCGTTACAGAATATTAGTTCGAAATAAATATTTAATAAAACATTTATAAACAAATAAAAAGGGACTTAAATAAAGCAAATGTGAAATTAAACGTTTCGAATTTGAAGAAGCAAAAACTAAAATAATGACTAAAATGAAATTGCCAGAACACAAACGAGGACCTTTTCGGAAATTAACTCATTTTTATAAAAACGCAGATCCTCCAGTTGGGTAGTGTCACTGCGCGTGTTAGTGTATAACCCAATATTTCATAAACATCATTCATTTTTACACTCCAAAAATTTTGACACTCCAAAATTTTTTAATCAAGATCCCTTCCATCAATTTCTCTACATTGTTCATATTGGGTTCATGGTCTTCATGAAATCAGAAAATTATGACTCCTCCACCGTGTTGGCCGCCGTGGGTCAGCAACCACCACTGTTATCGATAGCATTTTTGAAGCAAAAAGTAAAATTTCTCTTCTTTTTTTCTCTCTTCTATCCGAAAATCAAAATTAAACATACAACAAGTGCTCCTAACGGAGTAGATCTAGAGTTGGAAGATTTTAAATAAAAAAATATACCCTTTTTATTTTTCTTTGATTTCTTTGGATAAATGGTGTTTCAATCCTAAGAACACTATTACAAAACCTCTCTCTTGTTTTTTTCTCCTTTTTTTTTGCTTTCAAACCCTTTTTGTTCTCTCCGGTTTCTTTATTTTTCGTCTCATTTTTTTAAAATTGTTCTTTCTTTGATTTATTTCATAGGTTATAACGAAGGAGGTTGTGTGTTGTCGATGACAAACGTCGATCGAACAGTGCGGCTATGGGCAGACAAATAATGACCTTTGGCGTGAGGATATGGTTTCGCATTAAATATTCTTTGATTTTGTGTTTGTTTGGGTTGATTCGAGAAAAAAATCTCTGATATGGGTAATAAGTTGTCGTTGTGGCGGCAACTATAAACTTGGCAACGACTCGAGCCAAAACCCTCAGGTTGCGTTTGGTTCGCTAGAATGTTTCTGAGGGAATTGAAATATGTGAAGGAATTGGAATCTATCAGGAATTGAAATCCAATTCCATATTCTGTTTGGTTCGAAGACATGTCAGATGAATTTTATTTCAGTAATGTAAAATAACAGGATTTCACTTCTTGTTTTTTTTTTTGCTTAATTTTAGTTTGTTTTATAAATTACATGTAGCAATATATTATAAAAAAAATTAAAAAAAAATTAATTTTATTGATTGATTATTCATTTCAATAAATTATAAAAATCATGTTAATAAACATCATAAGTTAAAATCATCTCAATTAGGGATGGCCATGGGTCGGGTTTTTGGTCCACCCAACCCGACCCGAGAACAAGGGAACCTCCATCCAAGACCCGACCCGATCAAAATAAAGTTTCACCTGACCTGACCCGACCCGATCCGAATATATGAATTAGAAACCCGACCCGAAATAAAAAAATATTTTTATTCAATAAAAATAGTGACTTAATTGGATATATATATATATATAGAGAGGGGTATTATTGTAATTATTCCTAAATATATAAGGTAAAATTATATACTTTTTTGTGTCGGGTCTGGTATTTTTCACCCTAAACCCGAACCTGACCCGACCCGAATAAAGTTTCACCCGACCCGAATAAAGTTTCATCCGACCCGACCCGAATAAAGTTTCATCCGACCCGACCCGAATATATGAATTAGAAATCCAACCCAATCCGGCCCGAAATAATAAAAAAATTATTTTTATTCAATAAAAATAGTGACTTAATTGAAAAAAAAATTATATATAGAGGGGTATTATTGTAATTATTTCTAAATATATAAGGTAAAATTATATATATATTCAAGTAAGATATTTTTCACCCTAAACTCGGCCCGAATATCACACTTAAAAAACCTGACCCGACCCGACCCGAAATAATAAAAAAATATTTTTATTTAATATATGAATAAGTTACCAAAAGATTGATGAGGGTAGTATGGTCAAATTTCAGTTCCCTCCAACAAGAGAATTGAATTCCATCATAGAATTGATAGAATTCATTTTCCCTCATTTGATGGAAAGTTGAAGCCATGATAAATTCCAATTCCCTTGGAAAACTTGAACCAAACATGGGAAAGTGGTGGAATTGGATTCCAATTCCCCTAATTCTAAGAGATTCATGCCAACCAAAAGCCACCTCAAGGTTAAGTCGGTCGTTAGATCATATTAGATCCAACGACTGGGCGTGCGACGACTAAGATGATAAGGATGAAACCTTAATATCCATTTCATTGGATCATTAGATCTGCTTTTTATCCAACAGCTAAGTTTGGTGGCTGTTGAAGAATATGATAAAAACCTAACTCTATTAGGTTCTAGCTCACGTGGGCTTCTCAGTATTTGGGCTTGACTTATGTCTTGTAATGGGTTTGGAGTCATTGTTGTATTTGGTTTTAGGCTGTAATAATAAAATTAAAATTTTGTCTTTTTCATTTTCATTTCTTAATATTTATTAAATGATCACAAATAATAACTATTAATAAAATTTAAATAATATTAATATTAATGTTATTTTATTATTACAGCCTATATAAAAAAATAACTTTAATTTATTTTTTCTAGTATAGTATTATTGGTATATGCTTAAATTAAGGGTAAACTACAAATTTAGTACATAAACTATCAGTTTTAATCTGTTTTAGTACTTAAAATGTCAACTTTTTTTAAAATCATACCTAACATTGTATGCTTGTTTCATCTTAGTACCCTGCACTTAAGTTTTGAAAAAAAAAAAAAGTTCAGGTACCAAAATACGTTTAGTACCTAAATCATCCTTAAGTTTTGAATAAAATTGAAAATTTAGGAACTAGAACGGATCAAAACTGATACTTTAGGAACTAAATGCGTGAAGTTTTAAATGATGGATATTAAAATGAAACAAAAAGTAAACTTTAGATATAATTTTGAAAAAATTGAAAGTTTAGTTACTAAAATAGATCGAACTGATATAATTTATGTACTAAATGCTTTGTATCTATTTAAATGTCATCTTTTGAAGGAAAATATTATATACATCGACTCTATTCTAGTTGGTAGATTCTGTTTCTGTTGAGTTATCATTTCTGATTCTTCCTTTCCTTGGCTATTCAACAGTTCTCAAGGACTAACAATAGCTTGTCATTGATTTTTTCTAGTATAGTCTTGTTGCTATATGCTTAAATTAATTAGGTACAGAATTAAAGTTTGCATGCAAAGAAACTTCTTTTATGCACATTATAGTTTAATCTTCCAATATTAGTTTATGTTTCAGCATGTCCTTTCATCCAGTAAGTTAATGGATGCCATTTAGAACCTGCGTTAAGCTCTCCTGTCAGGTTTTTATACTTGTGGTCAATGATCCCAATTTATAGACCAATAACTCTTGATATCTTTTGTAATATCTACTTGTCCTCATTTGTCTTTTGTAAGTATTTTTCTGGAATCTGTAATGATACAATCTTGCATTAAGGCAACAAAATGCATTTAATTTCGTTTTTCTTCAACCTTTCTCTTTGATGAGAGTACCTTAAATGAAAATCAAAATTTTGAATCCTAATGTGACATTATACTCAGGGTTTAATGTGGGGGACATTTCAGAAGATGCTCCTGATGATATAGAGGGTTTGGATGCTGCTGCAGCATGTTGCCAATTTTTGTCAACCTTAGCCTACTGACAGTATGTTCCTTTTTTGTCTGTAAAACAATGGCATGAGAACATTCAGTGCTAAGTTTAGGAGTCATTAGATTTAGTGTTCCCTTTAGTTTCATTTTCTGGTTCTTGCATATGAGCTAGTAGGATAAAGATATGTATTTCTTTTGTGGCTGATTTTTCAGGAATCTGTAATGATACAATCTTGTATCAAGGCAACAAAATGCATTTAATTTCTTTTTGCTTCAACCTTTGTCTTTGATGAGAGTACCTTAAATGAAAATCAAATTTTTCAATCCTAATGTGACATTATACTCAGGGTTTGATGTGGTGGACATTTCAGAAGAAGCTCTTGATGATATAGAGGGTTTGGATGCAGCTGCAGCACATGTTGCCAATTTGTTTCAACGGAGCCTACTGACAGTATGTTCCTTTTTTGGCTGTAAAACTACGGCATGAGAACATTCAGTGCTAAGTTTAGGAGTCATTAGATTTAGTATGAAAACGAATAGTATTCTTCAGCCCCAATTGGTGCCCTCCAATAATATATCAAAGGTTGGCCATCATAACAGATCAGAAGTCTTTGAGAGAACTCACAGTGCAGACGATACAGACACCAGAGCAGCAACAATGGTTGTCCAACCTGATTGGTTACGATTTTGAAATCCAATATAGACCTGGAAGATGAATGTTGTAGCTGATGCATTATCCCGAGAGCCATCAACAATGTACATGGCCATATCACGCCTTGTAATGGGAATTATAGAATATAGACGGCAAGCATATAAGTACAATAGTGAGCTGCTACATATTCAACAGAAAATGCTTGAAGGACATGAAGCATACATAGTGTTAGGTATGGCTCATAAATATACCAGTAAAGAGGACAGGAGATGGAGCGGAGTGAGCGAAGCGAACATCAACTGTCCTTACAAAGAAAGTCTCGTTGTGGGGTTACGAATTATGTGGGTTGGGGGTGCGGGGGCTGCGGCCCCGCGGTACGGTACAGGGTTAATTTTGTAATTATGTACCAGGGTTTTCTATTATAAATAGAGATGTAACCTAGACCTAAAATATCATTGAATAAAAACTTCTAGCGCCGCCTAGGCACCGAGGACGTAAGCACATTGCCGAACCTCGTAAAATTCTCGTGTTCTTTTGTTTTCTTTACCCGTTTTCGTCAACAATTGGTATCAGATGTCAGGAGCAAAATTCGAAGTCGCGAAATTCGATGGTCAGGGTAACTTCGGATTATGGCAAACGAGGGTGAAGGATCTATTGGCGCAGCAAGGGATCTTGAAGGCTTTGCGATCTACAAAGCCGGCGTCGATGGATGAGGAAGATTGGGAAGAATTGCAGCAGCGAGCGGCAGGAACCATACGATTATGCTTGGCGGACGAGGTCATGTATCACGTCATGCATCTATCGTCTCCAGACAAAATTTGGAGGAAGTTGAAAAGTCAGTTTATGTCCAAATCCTTAACGACAAAACTGTATCTGAAGCAGCGGCTGTATGGGCTGAAGATGCAGGACGATCACGATTTGGCGCAACACGTGAATGTCTTCAATCAAATCGTTTCTGATCTGGCTCGGCTTGATGTGAAAATTGAGGATGAAGACAGAGCGATGATTCTGTTGTGTTCGTTGCCTCCCTCTTACGAACACATGGTGACTACTCTTACATATGGGAAAGAGACTATCAATGTTGAGGAGATTACTGCAGCCTTGTTGGCTCACAACCAGTGGAAGTAGAATGCAGGGGAAAGCTCTCAAGCCGATAGCTTATATGTCAAGGGTAATCGAGATCGTGGACGGAAGCCAGAGAAGGCAGGGTCCGGGAAGCGGAATTCCAGATCCAAATCCAGGGATAAGAAGACGATTCACTGTTACAAGTGCAAGGAGGCGGGACATATGAAGCGAGACTGTCCGAAGTTGAAAAAGCAGACTGATGAGAAGCGTGATGGCTCATCCAAGTCTGTGAACGTGGTCGAGGATGATAATTCTGATTGCAGTGAGGGTGATATGCTTTCTATTTCAACGACAAATTGACGGATGCTTGGATTCTTGATTCTGGATGTTCTTATCACATCACGCCAAATAGGGAATGGTTTTCGACATACAGGCCGGTTAATTCTGGTTCGGTTTATTTGGGTGATGATCGATGTTGCAATATTGTTGGTATTGGTGATGTCAGAATTAAGATGCACGATGGCTCCGTTCGGACGTTGAGTGGTGTTCGACATATCCCAGACTTGAAGAAGAATTTGATTTCCTTGGGCACTTTGCACAAGAATGGTTTATCCCTAAGGCTGACGAGGATAGGGAAACCATTCGGATTGTTAAAGGAGCATTGACTGTGATGAAAGGCAAGATGACTGCAGGGAATATCTACAGATTGTTAGGGAGTACCGTTGCAGGTGGAGTTCACTCTGTTGAGTCCTGTGATGATACGACAAAATTGTGGCATATGCGCCTTGCTCATCTTAGTGAACATGGTATGGCAGAATTACACAAGAGAAACTTGTTGCATGGTGTCAAAAGCTGTAAGCTCGACTTTTGCAAGTATTGTGTTCTTGGTAAACAGACTAAAGTCCGTTTCAAGACTGCGAAGCACACAACTCAAGGGATTCTTGATTATGTGCATTCTGATGTATGGGGGCCTTCCACGACATCGTCTTTGGGTGGATCTAGGTACTACGTTACTTTTATTGATGATTTTTCACGGAAATTTTGGGTGTATTTTTTGAAACAGAAATCTGAAGTTTTTGAGAAGTTCAAGCTGTGGAAAGCTGAGGTAGAAAACCAAACAGGACGAAAAATCAAGTGTTTGCGGTCTGACAATGGTACGGAGTACATAGATTCATAGTTCCTACAATTCTGTAAGGAGCATGGGATTCAGAGGCATTTTACAGTGCGCAAGACACCACAACAGAATGGTGTTGCGGAACGAATGAACAGGTCGTTGAATGAAAGAGCCAGATGTTTGCGGTTGAATGCGGGGCTTCCCAAACACTTCTGGGCTGAGGCTGTTAACATGGCGTGTTACCTTATCAACAGATCGCCAAGGGCATCGCTGGCTGGGAAAGTTGCAGAAGAGGTATGGACTGGTCATGATGTTAGTTTTGATAACTTACGGATTTTTGGTTGTCCTGCTTATGTGCATGTACCTACTGATGAGAGATCCAAACTTGATGCAAAATCGAAGGAGTGCATTTTTCTGGGTTACAAGAAAGGTGTCAAAGGATTCAAGTTCTGGGATCCAGTTGCGAAGAAAGTTGTGATTAGTAGAGATGTCGTTTTTGATGAACAATCCATGTTGCAGCAGAAGCAAGACACGACAGTGGTGGATTTCGAGCAGTTTCTAGTTGAGAAACCAGAAACTTCTCAACCGACTTCTGGTGGTTCCACTACGGATGATTTGCAGGATTATAGTCTCGCCAGAGACAGGGTGAGACGGACGAATATAAAGCCTCCGAACAGATTGGGTTTTGAAGACTTGGTATCTTTTGCACTTATTGTTAGCAGTGATGATCAGGTTACTTTTCATGATGCCGTTACTAGTCAGGAAAACGACAAGTGGATGGCAGCCATGGTTGAGGAGATGGAGTCTTTGAATCACAATCGCACATGGGAGTTAGTTCCCCTTCCTGAGGGTAAGAAGCCGATTGGTTGCAAATGGGTGTATAAGAAGAAACCAGTAGTAACAAAAAGAGGGGGAGAAGTTCAAGGCTCGTTTGGTAGCGAAGGGTTTTTCACAGCAGAAAGGAGTTGATTATGATGAATCTTTTCTCCTGTGGTCAGGCACTTCAATCCGAGCAGTACTTGCATTGGTGGCTAGTTGGGATTTGCATTTAGAGCAGATGGATGTTAAAACTGCTTTTTTGCATGGTGATTTAGAGGAGCATATCTACATGCGGCAACCTGAAGGTTTCACTCAACCTGGAAACGAGCATTTAGTTTGCAGATTGAAGAAATCTTGTACGGGTTGAAACAGTCTCCGAGACAGTGGTATAAACGGTTTGACTCCTATATGATCAAGATTGGCTACAACCGATGTGAGTATGATTGTTGTGTCTATGTTAAGAGCCTTGATGATGGTTCTTTTATTTTTCTATTACTGTATGTTGATGATATGCTGATTGATGCGAAGAACATGGATGATGTTATCGGTTTGAAAACTTTATTGAGTCAGGAATTTGATATGAAAGATTTAGGTGCTGCAAAGAAAATTCTTGGAATGGAAATTTGCAGGGACAGAGACTCAAGGAAACTGCGGCTATCTCAACGGGGTTATGTTGAGAAAATGCTAGAAAGGTTTGCGATGAGCAGCGCGAAACCAGTTAGCACTCCATTGGCGAATCACTTTAAGCTCTCATCAGAATAGTGCCCCAAGACAGATAAGGAAGCTGAAGATATGGCAAAGGTTCTGTATTCTAATGCTGTTGGCTGCTTGATGTATGCGATGGTATGTACTCGTCCTGATTTAGCTCATGCTGTTAGTCAAGTTTGTAAGTACATGTCTAAACCTGGTAAGCAACATTGGGAAGCAGTCAAGTGGATCTTTCGGTACTTAAAGGGTACTGTGGGACATGGAATTGTTTTTGGGAGTCAGCGGGATAATCCTTTGGTTGTAGGATATGTGGATTCAGACTATGCAGGTGACTTGGATAATAGAAGATCTACGACAGGGTATGTCTTTACTCTTGGTGGAGGGCCTATTTGTTGGAAGTCTACTGTTCAATCTATTGTGGCTCTATCTACAACTGAAGCTGAGTACATGGCAGCGGCTGAAGCTGCAAAAGAAGCTTTATGGCTTACTGGTTTAGTGAAGGAGTTGGGTGTTCAACAAGGTGGAGTTCAGTTGCTTTGTGATAATCAAAGTGCTATTCACTTGGCTAAGAATCAGGTGTATCGTGCTAGAACTAAACATATTGATGTAAGGTTCCACAAGATCAGAGAGTTGGTTGCATCTGGAGAGGTTTTGTTTCAGAAGGTACATACTGATGAGAATGCCGCTGATATGTTCACTAAGCCAGTTACGACAGACAAGTTCAAGCATTGCTTGGACTTGTTGAATGTTTCGAGTTGTTAAAGAATCAAGGTAACCCAACCCACATTGAATTTTCAAGAGGCAGGATATTCGCCAAGGTGGAGATTTGTTAGGTATGGCTCATAAATATACCAGTAAAGAGGACAGGAGATGGAGCGGAGTGAGCGAAGCGAACATCAACTATCCTTACAAAGAAAGTCTCGTTGTGGGGTTACGAATTATGTGGGTTGGGGGTGCGGGGGCTGCGGCCCCGCGGTACGGTACAGGGTTAATTTTGTAATTATGTACCAGGGTTTTCTATTATAAATAGAGATGTAACCTAGACCTAAAATATCATTGAATAAAAACTTCTAGCGTCGCCTAGGCACCGAGGACGTAAGCACATTGCCGAACCTCGTAAAATTCTCGTGTTCTTTTGTTTTCTTTACCCGTTTTCGTCAACACAAAGGAAGCAAGTTTAGTCGTGGTCGACAGGTTACCATATATGGCCACTTCTTTTCTTTACCCAAACATTATAGTAGTGCTGCTGTCGTTGAGGTTATGGTGTGTGGGGCGATTAAATTACATGGTCTGCGTTGCTCTATGGTGAGTGATCAAGACAATATCTTCTTGAGTGATCTTTGGACGGAGTTAGCGAGGTTACAAGGTACGGAGTTTTGCATGAGTTCTTCCTATCTCCCTCAAACCGACGAACAAATTGAAGCGTTGAATAGATGTTTGGGGATGTACTTGAGATGTCTCGCAGGAGATGAATATTGGTATAACACCTCATACGAAGTGTGTCGTAACCGGTTTTCGTCCGGGCACGAAATATTTATTTGGCGGGAAAATTGATGTGAATAAATGGTTTTGAAAATAATTTGAGAGTCGCCATCGGCCTTTTGGGTCAGGTAGGTCGAATACCTAAAAAATTATCTTTTAAAAGAGTTTTTAAGAAAACATCAGTTAAAAGATAAACTGATCTGCGTTTTAACCAAAAATTCGTTCTTTTTAATAACAAAAAGGGATTCGTGGTCGGTTACGTTTAGGGAAGGATTAACACCCCTACAACGCCCAAAATTGGTACTTTTTAATTATAAATTGTCTCTATTATTGGAAATTAAAAATAAAAAAATATATTTAATTCATAATCCTTTTATTTCAAATAAATTAATATATAAATAAGATATTTACTTATTTAGAAATATCAGAAAAGAACTTCTAGGTACCTTAAGACAGTTCTTTTCTTTTACATTGAAAAATAAATAACTAAAAATGTAAAAATTTAAAAGTAAAATAATTTAAGAAAAACATAATTATAATATTTAATTATTTAAATACCAGAATAGGACATCCAGTTACATCAAGACTGTCCTTTTCTTCGATATTAAAAACAAATAAACATTATTAATTTATAAAATTAATCAAATAATATATATTAAAAAAATAATAATACTAAAAATATTATATAAAATTAAAATATATTTAAACAATAATTAAAATTAAATTAAAACTAAATATAAAAAGTAATAAACTTGTAATTAAATAAAAGTATTAAAATTAGTGACTAAATTATAACATATTGAAATTAAATACTCTAATTCGTAATTAATTATTTAATATTGCAGTGGCTAAACATGCTATTTTACGCATTAATTAATTTAATGACTAAAATAATAATTATTAAAACCTAAGGGACTAAATTTATTATTTATCCTAAGGATTTATAAATACAGTAATGGTTAAAATATAATAAAATAAAATTTAAACACTAAATTAAAATGATTAAAAGTCAATTTCAGTGACTAAATTGCAAAGTTACAGAACTATAAGGGTTGCGGAAAGGGTTTACCCTTTCTTAAATTACACAGATACCCTCCCCAAAACGACGTCGTTTGGGGAGGGTTTTAAATACCCTAAACGCCTGGCCCGAAGGGCCAGGCTTCCTCATTTGCTTCTTTCTCAGCTTCTCTCTAAAACAGAGAGAAGCATTTCTCTGGCTTCTCTCTAGGTTCCCTCGCCGGAGGGAAACCGGCAGCCATAGGCCACCGTACTCCGGTGCCGATCACCGCCGCCGGCCACCGTCAATGGTGGCCGAAAATTTACAAAACCCCCAGAAGATAGATCTGAACGCCCTAATGACGGTTCTAGTCTCCTTTTTCCCTAAATCTCTTTAGATCGACGTAGATCTAATTTTTTTACCTTCGAAAAATGAGACTCCGGTGACGCTCGGTATTTCCGGTAATGAGCGAGGCTTCAAGGGTAAGTTCCTCTTCTTCTCTTCGTTTCTGTTTTGGTTTACTACTGGTTGTGGGTTCGTGGCTCGTCTCTGTTGCTCGTCTCTATGTATCTCTTCTCTCCTCCTTTTTTCTTGCAGGGGACGGTGGCTTTTATAGCCACCACCGGTGATGGCTTCAGACCGGTCCAAAGGATGAAAGGCCCGGTGAGTCACCATAGCTATGGTGGTGACTCACCATAGGGCTCGACGTGGGTGGCTTTGTGACGTTCTGGAGTGTCGGCAGCAGCTGTTGGACCACCTGAAATCATCAGAGGCGGCTGGAAGCATCTGGAAACGGCTGGCTGCTAGGGTTAGAAACCCTAGGGTTTTCAATCTGGAACCCTTTTGGGCTGTTGGATCTTGCCAGATCCAACGGCTGATGATGTTGATGGGTCGTCTTTTGGGCCGGTTCTAGTTGGGTTTGAACATGGAAACGGGCTCTGTGTTTTGGGTCTTGGGTATTTGTAATTATTTTTTATTTTAAATAATAATATTTAATAATATTATTAATAATAATATATATAATATTAATAATAATAATAATTTTAATAATAAAAATAATAAAATGAAATGAAAAAATTAGTGTTTACAGCTGCCCCTCTTTGCTCATTCTTGTGTTAACAAAAATGGAGCAAAAACAAAAAAAATAATAATTTTTTCATTTAGCTTCTTTTGAGTAGAATGGAAATATTGAAAACATCATGCACTGTAGGTCTTACAGATGATCCTGAGGGTTTGAAAACATCAAAAAACTCCCAAAGGCTTTTTGGAAACATCATGCACTGCAGGACTTACAGATGGCCCTGAGGTTTTGAAAACATCAAAAAGCTCCCGAAGGCTTTTTGGAAACATCATGCACTGCAGGACTTACAGATGACCCTGAGGGTTTGAAAACATCAAAAAGCTCCCGAAGGCTTCTTGGAAAACATCATGCACTGAAGGGCTTACAGATGACCCGAAGGTTTTGAAAATATCCAAAAAGCTCTTGAAGGCTTTTTGAAAAAAATCATGCACTGCAGGGCTTACGGATGACCCGAAGGCTTTGAAAACATCATGCACTGAAGGGCTTACAGATGACCCGAAGGTTTGAAAACATCAAAAAGCTCCCGAAGGCTTTTTGGAAAACATCATGCACTGAAGGGCTTACAGATGACCCGAAGGTTTTAAAATATCAAAAAGCTCCCGAAGGCTTTTTGGAAAACATCATGCACTGAAGGACTTACAGATGACCCGAAGGCTTTAAAACATCAAAAAGCTCCCGAAGGCTTTTTGGAAAACATCATGCACTGAAGGGCTTACAGATGACCCGAAGGTTTTGAAAATATCAAAAAGCTCTTGAAGGCTTTTTGAAAACATCATGCACTGCAGGGCTTACGGATGACCCGAAGGCTTTGAAAACATCATGCACTGAAGGGCTTACATATGACCCGAAGGTTTGAAAACATCAAAAAGCTCCCAAAGGCTTTTTGGAAACATCATGCACTACAGGACTTACAGATGACCCTGAGGCTTTGAAAACATCAAAAAGCTCCCGAAGGCTTTTTGGAAACATCATGCACTGTAGGACTTACAGACGTGGGAAATAGTTTACTAAGTAAGAAACTATGGAAATCGTTTTCTTACTATACAACAATTTCATTTTCAGAAAAGATTGAATGAGAAACTATGGAAATCGTTTTCTCATTATTTTTTTGAAATAATATGTTGATTGGGTAACATGCCCCAATCTCAAGATAATTTTCATTCTTGTGGATTGCATCCATCACTTCTTCAGATGTTTGCATGATTCCTGTATTTGCGGTTTTGAATACCTTCTTCTTGTAAGGTATTTCTTACCATGAATCTTCTTGTTATTCCGAAGATCTGTAAAACTTCATGTTTGAATGCACTCAAATGTATCAATGTAATGCATTGTCTATTGTGTAAATGATATTCTTATGAATGCATGAATGTTGATGCAATCTTCATTTGACTTTAAAGTAGTGAACTTGGTCTTCCTTCATTTCATCATTTATTGCCAGTGTTACCTCTGGATATCAGTGTAGAAACTTATGCTATCAAGCTTGCATTTCTGCAGAATCATCTGATCAACTTGTATCGTTACTTTCTTCTTTGCTTCATGAAAGTCTCAGAAGAATTATTTCATTTGTGGAACTCTTGTCGTAGTCAGAACTATGACCTTGATGCCCCATTTTATCTTGGATAAAACCAACTTTATTTGTTTGGACTTGTGTAGAAATCCCATAAAGTTTTCATCTTTGAAAAGAGAATTTGTCATCTTTAAAAAGAGAATCTATCATCTTTGAAGAGTGTAGATGTAGATATGCCTGACTCAGCAGGGATTAATTAGGAGAGTAAAGTATGTTCTGATTTGACTCTTGAAACATATCACGAGGATTTATTCCAATTCCTTTCATGTCTCCACATATAATCAGATCTCGAATAAGGCAACTTGAACCATATCATGTAAAGATGTTTAAAAACAACCTATTGTTTGATCTTAGTTGGCTCCAATAGTTTCTGGTTGTTAAAATTTCAGCTCTCCTTCTGTGGAAAGAAATCTTCATTATATCTCACTTCTGATCTTGAAGTTGAAGAAGACAAACTTCATCTTGTATCAATAAAGGAAAACCATATGATCTGCAGTATTGGTTCAGCATCATAATTACTGGTTCGTAAAACATTTGACAACACATTCTTCATCTCATGTGGTTTCTGCTCAGATGTAAAACATTTGAAAACACACTCATCATTTCCTGTGGCTTCTGCCAAGGTTTCTCAATCATTGAAACTCATTGTCTAGTGTTCAAAGCTTTTGTATGATGTCACTAGACCATTTGTGAACAAAACTCCATGGGGATTCAAGTGTGATGTTGGTATGACCAAAAAATTAGTCAAATCCACAAGATATGCTAGTGCTGAATTGAATAAGAGACACCAACTGATCTTGATATCATCTCGGGCAAAGACAAAGTGTGATACAGATCACGTTTTCTTCCGTATTGAGCATGGTAGAAAATAGAAACACTTCAGCTATAGGATCCATGTACAGAACGATATCCGTAGAATTCTTGATGTTGGGGATGAAACGCACATGATAAACCAAATAGATGAAAACTCGGTTTAGTCTAGCTAGCAATGATAACCCCAGTAATAATCGGGAAAGAGCAATATACATGAGCTTCTCTCTTCAATGTCATCAATTAAACAAAACTGATGTGAAAAACAGCTTCGTAACCTCAACAGTATGGTTGAAACTAACTGACAGGAATCTTAAAGAAATGTTTTCAATTATCACCGACACACAAAAGGTCAAATTCAGATTTCGTGGTCTCGAGGAACTGATCCTTGGATTGAATGGTCTACAAAGGGACCATCTTTATTCATGCAACCGTAATGTAGTTTATCAAGAACACACTGTCATCTGACATACGGTTAAGAAGATTAGGTATTTGAAAACATACTTGCTGAGTAAACATTTATTCAACATCATGATCATAATGTAATTGCCTGATGAACGAAGCAATTATGTATAGTCAGCTCGACTGTCACTGTTTCACCATTTTCATTCTTCATATCTTTCTGTCTCAATGGAAATATTTGTTCAAGTCAATGATCTTTACACAGGATATTGTGGGCCTTCAGCATGCCCCAACATTGGCTAAGACAAGTGTTCAAAATGCATCAACAGTTCTGATTCTGATTGAAATGGGTTTTCAGCATGCCCCAGCATTTTGCTGATAAATATTCAGAATATTTCAACATTTCTGATTCTGTTTGAAAAGGGTTTTTAGCATGCCCCAATATTTTCTTCTTGTTAATCTGAGTCTTCAAAATACCCCACATGGATCTGTCTGAAGTGAGCTTTAAAATGCCCCAATATTTGCTGATACAGATGTTAAAAGTGTGCTCAACATTACTTCTTGTTGAGATGAGCCTCCAAGAATGCCCAAATATTCATATTGATGTGAGCCTTCAAAATGCCCCAATATTCTATTTCTGGTTGAAATGGGCCCTCAAGATGTCCCTCTAGATTTATCTGATTCACTCTCAATCTCTGTTTGACTGGAATGTCATGATTCCCACGAGGTCCAATTTTGACAATGAATTGTTGTAGGTACTTGTAGCTTTATTCGTGCCCCAAATCTATTTATCTTGAATACTCTCATTCTGGTGTCACTAAACAGTAGTGTTATCAAGTAACTGAAATTCTCTTCATGTTATCACAAACTTAAGAAGTATTCAATCATTCTAACAGAAACGTTTGAGATATGTGTCTTCTGAATGAGGTGACCATTTTCTGTATCTGGAGGGATTTAGTCAGACAGTGAAGTAAAAATAGCTTGGTAATCCGTTCCAGGCTGACACAGTGGCTTATCATCTTTCAGTGAAGGCCATATCTGAAATATACTTTTCTGTGGGAGAGAAACCAATTTATATAAACAATAATCTGATGCAATGGCAAGACTACATATACAATGGTACAAGCTCATCAAAAATCCGCACCCATGCAATATGTTGATTCTGATAACAACTCATCTGATTATGAAGCGATCTTTCAGGATGATTTCACATATATTGATAGTTCTTCTGATATCGAGGAAATCATGAATTCTGATTCTGATGAGGAGAGTAAACTGTTATACTTGACAAAAATGGGATTCTCAGAGGCTGAAGCTTCAATAACCATGGAGAGATGTGGTTCAGATTCATCAATTGCAGAATTGACAGATTTTATATGTGCTGATCAAATGGCTAAGGTTACTGACGCACTTCTTATGGTAGAAGATAGGAACCCATTATGCAATGATCCCAATTACAAGCAAAGGCGGAACTTGGGCTATGATTTGTGGAAAAGGAAGAAGCAGAGGAAGCCTGAAAAGAAGCTTCTTAATGAAGATGATCATGCAGTTCATCTTTTAATTCCAATGATCGGTTTTGGGGTTCCTACCGAATCAGATCAGATAACTCAAAGAACACTTCCAGAAGATGCTATTGTGTCTCTTTATTTCTACTATAAGCAAAATTCATCTTTCAAATCCAATGATTGATTTTGGAGTTCATACCAAATCAGATCAGATAACTCAAAGAACACTTCCAGAAGATGCTATTGAGCCTCCTTATTTCTACCATGAGCAAATTCATCTTTCAAATCCAATGATTGATTTTGGAGTTCATACCAAATCAGATCAGATAACTCAAAGAACAATTCCAGAAGATGCTATTGAGCCTCCTTATTTCTACCATGAGAAAATTCATCTTTCAAATCCAATGATTGATTTTGGAGTTCATACCAAATCAGATCAGATAATTCAAAGAACACTTCCAGAAGATGCTATGAGCATATTCATCTTCCAAATTCAATGATTGATTCTGTGGTTTCATACCAAACCAGATCAGATAACTCAAAGAACACTTACAAAAGATGCTATGAGCATATTCATCTTCCAAATTCAATGATTGGTTCTGTGGTTTCATACCAAACCAGATCAGATAACTCAAAGAACACTTCCAGAAGATACTATTGGGTCTTCTTATTTCTACTATGAGCACATGGCACTTGTTCCAGTTAATGTTTGGACTGGAATATCACAGTACTTATTCGATGTAGAGCCAGAATTTGTAGATTCGAAGCATTTTCATGCTATTACACTGAAAAGGGCTATATTCATAATTCTGCCAATTGAGAACAGATTTTCTATTATTTTGCTTCCTCCATGTACTGATGCTTTTCCATTGACAAAGAAATGATGGTATTCCTGGGATCCAAGAACAAAGTTGAACTATTTATAAACATGTACAGGAAGTGCCAAATTGACAGAAAGGATCTGTAAGGCTCTTGAAGCTTATGACAATGAAACACCTTCGAGTGTCCAGAAGTATGTTCTTGATGAGTGCTTGAAAATGGAATCTGGTATGGATTAGAAGGAATAAAATGGTTCCACTTGAACCTGATGAGGTGGAAATGCTTCTAGGTTTCCCTAAAAACCATACATGAGGAGGAGGATCTGCTAGAGACATGTTCCCCGGTGGTATCCATGTCCTGTCTTTTTTCTTCTGGGATTAATGATGCAGAGGCTGTCTTCTACTGTCTTGGCATATTTTTGAAAACAGATGTGCAAGAACTGAATGATGATCGGTTGGAGCAATTGATGAGTAGATTTGTCGAATTCGACCTTGTTGTCGGTGGCATCCAGCGTAACAACCTTACTTATATAAAAGGCCTATAAGGGTAAATTCTGTTCCAATGTCTTGTTCTGTGCCCTAAGTCCTCAAATTCAAATTCAGCAATCTTATGAAGGACATAATGGATATCATCTTGACAAAGAAAATGATCGTCATAGAAAAATTAGCAATGATGTATCAAGACTTGAGCCAACACCAGAGTGCAGGTAGTGACTTGTTCATGGCTTTATGATGTAATCTTCTAGAGAACATGAATTGATGGTTGGGGAAAATAATCTGTCTGGTGATGCTTATTGCCCTCAGCGTGAGATAAACGATAATCTTTCTTGAGGAGCTACTAATAATGTCATAGGGGAGTGTCACAAGTTCAATTCTCCAGTCTTTCTGACTTCTCATACCACTTGCTTTCAAAAATGTGAAGTGCTTCATTATTCTGGCCTCATTCATTCTTTTTCTACAACAGAGGTAGAATAAGCAACAATTGCTTCAAGGACCTTCCTCATTTGAGATTGTCCTGTTTGAAAATGTTTTTTCCTCCTTTGTTTATTGAAGAATGAAAGACTTTTACAAAGTATTACCCTTCTTAGGTTCACAACAGAATCAGATCATAAACAATGAGTTTAATAAATATCAAATAAATCAACTACACTTTTAAATCATTCAAAAATCATAGTCCTATGGCAAGTGTCAAAATTATTGGCTGATTTGAGGTGTGGGTGGATTTCGGTAAAGTAGGTTCTTTCAAGTTCGTTCAGTATGTCGTTTTGGCTTACACTAATTTGAAGAAATGGTTGTTATGCCCATCTTGTATAGATGCTTCTTGATTCCAGAATCTCAGGAACGTCTTTTGGGATGTGCGGTGCTTTATTTAAGATCATCTCTTATGTCGTTTGTTGCACCATTCAATATTCGAGCCGCCTTTTCAGGTTTTCAACACGAATCCTCCTTTGGTTTCAAGATGTTATTTAAAAATTTATATCTTGAACCCCTTTTATCATTTTTTTTATATCATGCATTAAAGATTTTAAAAACCAATTTTTTGCAAATAAAAATCAATCTTGAAAGGCGGAATGAATTCTAAAGATATTCTCTTTTACTTAGAAATTCATGTATGATTAAAATGGACTTTTCAGGTACGTAACGTAGGTCATGGCTTATGGTTACGAAAGAAAGGGATAAAAAGGCCCAAATAAGTGTTTAAGGGTAATCAAACCAAGGATCAATTCATTCTGATGCCATCAATCTTGCCTTGCTTAACTTGGATCTGCTTTGTTGGGGATTTTTCCATCATTTGGATCCCTCTAGACTGCCAAATTTTGGATTCATTTCCAATTTCTCATATCTTCAGCATTTCTTGCTCTTCTTGTTCGTACTTGATCAACCTTGTAACTTGAGGCTCAATAAGTCACCCATATTGATTCAATTTTCCTTTTTCTTCTTCTCTTTTTTTTCTTCTTTCTTTGTTGGATAAGTATAATACTTAAATTGCTTTGAGCACCTCCTTTTCCTTTTGCATTTTGGAGGTTTTCCATTATTCTTGATTGGATTGATCTTCAAGCACTCTTTCCCCCCAATGTAGAGGGTGATCCTTGGTTATGGTTGAATTAGAAGAAACATTATTTAGGCTCAAATGGGGACAACCAAGGATATATATATATATATATATTAAAGGATAAATGAAACAATGCCGTTCATCATCTCATACACAGAAACCTTTGTAAAAAGAGGTATCCACAGGGGGATGAATATTCAAGATTAACTTTATTTACATGAAAAAAATGTAATTAATGCATGATATATTTATTTCAATCAATCACTTTCCCCTTCTTCTTTGAGTATGCCCTAATCACTCGAAATTATCATCAATGATTTGGTCCATGATGCCTCATCTCGTCTCTTCTTGAAGTAAAATTCACGGATAATTGAAAGTTTGGTTCTTTTGAGGTCTTTTGGTTTATGATGGTTTTGTGTTTGGAAGGATAAATGTGTGATTCTTAAAGTCATGTATATGGTGGAATGTAGTATCATCAATCAACTCTACCCGAAAAGGTAAACATCTGGAGTAGGTGTCTCAAAAACAGGTGGAGACATTACTTCGGAAACTTTGTAGTGTCAAGATTTAGTTTGAATAATTGGCATTGGATGGGATATTGAAGATATAATTTTACCACTTGCCAATAAATCTATAACTCTTGAAAAATTAAAAGAATATTTAATCTACTTGATACTCAATAATTTCAAGATTAAAATTTGATTCCTTGCTCAGAACCTTAATAAGCAACACACATTTATTTATTGCACAAAAAGCGGAGAAAGGAACAAAAAACAAGTTCAAACAAGATGCTGAAAATAGAAAGGTACTACAGTGGTAGATAACACTTCCACTTGTTCATGCATCATCACTCCTTTAATGTCGGTTATGTAATAAGATCAGAATCATTGTCTTCATTTACCTCCCATTTCTTGATCATTTTTTGTGTCAAGACTCTTTTGTCAACAAGCATCTCTATTTCTTTTAACAGTTGCCTACAATTGCCCGTGGAATGCCCAAATACTCCCAAATGAAAATCACAAACACTACTTTGATCATGGCTATGAGCAGAAGGGTTTGATGTCACTTTAGTTGGTCTTGGTGTGATGTACTGACCTTTAACCAAATGAGGGTATAAGTCTGAAATAGAAGTTTGGAACACTTCTAAAGTTTTTCTTGATCGCATGACTTTCTTTGGTCGATCCGAACAGTTACTTGCTCTTTTTCTTTTGCAGTTGCAGGGATTATGGATGCGACATACATTCACATCATCAGCTTTCGCTTTTTGATCCGTTGGGCTCTTGGATGTGACTTTTGAGTTTTCTTCATTGAATACATTCTCAATTAAATCTCCACTTGTCACAAGATTCTCGAATTCCTTTGTCGGATTTGCCTGCATTAACTAGAAGAAAGGCGCTGGAAGGGAATCACGAAACATATGTGATATCTCTTCTTCTAACATGGGAGGTTGAACTTGTGCTGCCACTCTTCTCCATCTTAAGGCATATTCTTGAAATCTTTCATTGGTTTTCCTTTTTACTCTTCGAAGATCTATACGTGTTGGAGCTAAGCCTTTAACATACCGATATTGTCCCAAAAATGCATCAGCTAAATCTACCCATTTCTTGATCTGTTCTTGGGTCAACTGATTGTACCAACTACTGCTGGGTTAACAAGACTATCATGGAAATAGTGAATTAACAGGTCATCAGAATTTAAATATCCTCCCATTTTTCTGCAAAACATTCTCAGGTGGATTAGGGGACAACTTGTGCCATCATATTTCTCAAAATCAGGCATTTTGAATTCATGGGGAATAATCAAATCTGGAACCAAGCTAAGCTCTCTTGCTTCTAATTCTTTGTGGGAAATATCAACACATTTCATATTTTTGATTGCTTCATCCATCTTCTTGAATCTTTCCTCATATTGCGAATAATGAACAAGGCTATTTTTTGGGTTCAATTGGGATGCCCTGGAGGGTTTTACCATTTTCGACTCTTCAATCTGACAGCATGATTGCTCTTTATCAATTATCTCTTCTTTATCAGATGTCACATATTGAATAATTTGATTTGATCCACCTGGTACTGAATCTGATGTTTCTTTCCTTATATCCGGAGGTAACCCTGTCAATTGTTCTGGCCACTGGTCTTGTAGTCCCTTATAAGATTGCTCCATTGTTTTCATGATGACAGTAAAGTAATATGAATGAATGACCTTGGTTTTACTGTTACAAAACCTTTCATTAATTATTAACATGTTTTTATAATTAAAGTACATGACAGTACTTAAATAAAAATGTGAAAAATGCATAAATGGAAAAATAAGAATGCAAAATGTGCAATTCAAAGATATAAAAAATAAAAATACAAAATGAAAATGCACAGATACAACATGTAAATGCATGTATGAAAAGGTGTTACTTAAGAGTGATCATCTTAGAACAGATTTCATTGAACACAAAAGCTTCAGTACATCAAACAAAACTTTTACATGTAGGGGACAACTTTCAGTCCTAACTTCAACAAAACTTTACATATAGGGAATAACTTTCCCATTTTCTTCTCTAAAACCAAGTTAGTTTATCAGCTTATGGACCATATTGCTTGTCTGAACTACAGCTTCTTTCATGACATTCTGGTGTTCTTTCATCTCCTATGTCAATTCTCGGAGTTGCTCATTTTCCCTTGTGAGAGAACATTTGTGTTCAAAAAGTTTTTGGACAAGATCTTCATGTATGTTGCAACTTTTTTCAGTTTGGTGACCCCTGCTATCCACTCTTCTGGGGTGTTTCCTATACCAGCATTTTGAAAGGCTTGACTGACCTTTGGAAATCTTCATGTATGGTTTCCATTTTGGTGCTCAATTTATCGTTTTCAATCTTCAAATGACGTATTTGAGCTTCAAACCTCAGCAAATCTTCTTCTCTCTGGACGCCCCTACTGATATTCTTACCTTTGAAGACTTTTGGTATTAATCTATCAGGACCCTCGGTTACCAAACTAGGTCGATCATTTACCATAAATTGTAAGGTTCCATGATCCAAAAGACTTTGGACTCGGCGTTTGAAGGCAAGACAATTCTCGATGGTATGTCCTTGAGCTCCAGCATGATATTCACAATGAACGTTGATGTCATACCAATTTGGATACGGAGGTTGGAAGGGTTTTATGTAATATGGAGCTATTTCTTGTGCTTCAAGTAACTTTTCATACAAATCTTTATATGATATAGGTATAGCATCAACATGAGAATCGCCTTTTGTCTTGAATTGAACCTGAGTTTTAGATATCGGGAGTATACTAAACTTCGATGATTTCAGATTACATGGTTTCTTTTCTTCTCTGGGAGTTTGTACCGTCGTCACTATTTCATTGGTATCTCCAGACGATTGGTGAATACGAATGATGACTGTCTATAATTTCTCCAATTGGTTAAGATCCGAAGTCCCTTGCATATATGAAATTGCAATCTTCATTAAGCTTTCTCTCTTTCTGTGCAGGAATCTCTTCTCTTTTGGCCAAAACAGACATTCTATCCATCATTTTGGACACCTGCTCTCTTATTTCTCGTATCTCCTTTTGCTCTTCAATGGGCATACGATCTTTGGGTGCATAGCTTGCTTCTATCCTCAGAGTTTTCTCAGGATGTCTTTCTTTGGCCGCATCATATTTTGTTTGATCATAGAACTTTTTGTCCATTTATGATTTCTTTCTAATTTGATGAACAGTCTTTTCAGTTAACACCTTTTGGTCATGATCATGCAATGCAAACAAAAGAAAATAATTTAAACAAATTAGAGCAAAAGTAACATACATGGGAAAATAAGAAAAAATAAAATGGTTAATACCAACTAATTGAAAGAAAAAATTTATTTATCATGGTATATAATAAATCCTAACCTCATGCTTTCTAGTTCCATGCTTTGTTTGGAAAAATTAACCTAACCACATGATTTCTAGTTCGCATGCATTTATTCAGGGAGAAAAAATAATAATAAATTAAAAGCTAGAGCTTATTTCTCCTTTGTGTACACCTATGAACAAAGGTTCAGTACTGTCTTAGATTAGGTGAATTTCTAGGGTTTATTATATGCAGAGTTTCAGTTCTAGGAGTAAAGGTACTCGAATTGTCCTTGTTGATGCCCCCTTGGGCTGTCAACCCTCAATCCTAGTCCATTACAGACTTAAACGGATCGAGTTCAATTCGAGGGGACACATTTCTCTATACCTGACACGGAGAATAAATTCTCACGAAGACATAGAGCATATGAACCCCGAAAGTTACTTGCTAGGTCTGACATGGAGAATAAATTCTCACGAAAATGTCGCTTTCACTCCCACTTAAAAGGGACAAACTCAATTACAGAGCTTTATGTTATGCAATGCAAGTGTTGTGTGTGAGGAGAAATGTTCAAACCTCTAACAGAAAAATAAATAATAAAATAAAATACTTGCAAATAAAATGAAATATTAATAAGAAAATATATAAAAACTATAAAAATAATAAGTAGATAAAAAAATTTGAAAAGAAAGAATTATAAATTAAATATATGAATTTTTAATTTATAATTAATAGAGACAATTTAAAAGTTTGACGAGTCCCCAGCAGAGTCGCCAAGCTGTCGTAACCGGTTTTCGTCCGGGCACGAAATATTTATTTGGCGGGAAAATTGATGTGAATAAATGGTTTTGAAAATAATTTGAGAGTCGCCATCGGCCTTTTGGGTCAGGTAGGTCGAATACCTAAAAAATTATCTTTTAAAAGAGTTTTTAAGAAAACATCAGTTAAAAAATAAACTGATCTGCGTTTTAACCAAAAATTCGTTCTTTTTAATAACAAAAAGGGATTCGTGGTCGGTTACGTTTAGGGAAGGATTAACACCCCTACAACGCCCAAAATTGGTACTTTTTAATTATAAATTGTCTCTATTATTGGAAATTAAAAATAAAAAAAATATATTTAATTCATAATCCTTTTATTTCAAATAATTTAATATATAAATAAGATATTTACTTATTTAGAAATATCAGAAAAGAACTTCTAGGTACCTTAAGACAGTTCTTTTCTTTGACATTGAAAAATAAATAACTAAAAATGTAAAAATTTAAAAGTAAAATAATTTAAGAAAAACATAATTATAATATTTAATTATTTAAAATACCAGAATAGGACATCCAGTTACATCAAGACTGTCCTTTTCTTCGATATTAAAAACAAATAAACATTATTAATTTATAAAATTAATCAAATAATATATATTAAAATAAAATAATAATACTAATTAAAATATTATATAAAATTAAAATATATTTAAACAATGATTAAAATTAAATTAAAACTAAATATAAAAAGTAATAATCTTGTAATTAAATAAAAGTATTAAAATTAGTGACTAAATTATAACATATTGAAATTAAATACTCTAATTCGTAATTAATTATTTAATATTGCAGTGGCTAAACATGCTATTTTACGCATTAATTAATTTAATGACTAAAATAATAATTATTAAAACCTAAGGGACTAAATTTATTATTTATCCTAAAGATTTATAAATACAGTTAATGGTTAAAATATAATAAAATAAAATTTAAACACTAAATTAAAATGATTAAAAGTCAATTTCAGTGACTAAATTGCAAAGTTACAGAACTATAAGGGTTGCGGAAAGGGTTTACCCTTTCTTAAATTACACAGATACCCTCCCCAAAACGACGTCGTTTGGGGAGGGTTTTAAATACCCTAAACGCCTGGCCCGAAGGGCCAGGCTTCCTCATTTGCTTCTTTCTCAGCTTCTCTCTAAAACAGAGAGAAGCATTTCTCTGGCTTCTCTCTAGGTTCCCTCGCCGGAGGGAAACCGGCAGCCATAGGCCACCGTACTCCGGTGCCGATCACCGCCGCCGGCCACCGTCAATGGTGGCTGAAAATTTACAAAACCCCCAGAAGATAGATCTGAACGCCCTAATGACGGTTCTAGTCTCCTTTTTCCCTAAATCTCTTTAGATCGACGTAGATCTAATTTTTTTACCTTCGAAAAATGAGACTCCGGTGACGCTCGGTATTTCCGGCAATGAGCGAGGCTTCAAGGGTAAGTTCCTCTTCTTCTCTTCGTTTCTGTTTTGGTTTACTACTGGTTGTGGGTTCGTGGCTCGTCTCTGTTGCTCGTCTATGTTGCTCGTCTCTGTGTATCTCTTCTCTCCTCCTTTTTTCTTGCAGGGGACGGTGGCTTTTATAGCCACCACCGGTGATGGCTTCAGACCGGTCCAAAGGATGAAAGGCCCGATGAGTCACCATAGCTATGGTGGTGACTCACCATAGGGCTCGACTTGGGTGGCTTCGTGACGTTCTGGAGTGTCGGCAGCAGCTGTTGGACCACCTGAAATCATCAGAGGCGCTGGAAGCATCTGGAAACGGCTGGCTGCTAGGGTTAGAAACCCTAGGGTTTTCAATCTGGAACCCTTTTGGGCCGTTGGATCTTGCCAGATCCAACGGCTGATGATGTTGATGGCTGCTGGAAATGATACAAACCCTAGAAGGGTTTGGGTCGTCTTTTGGGCCGGTTCTAGTTGGGTTTGAGCATGTAAACGGGCTCTGTGTTTTGGGTCTTGGGTATTTGTAATTATTTTTTATTTTAAATAATATATTTAATAATATTATTAATAATATATATATAATATTAATAATAATAATAATTTTAATAATAAAAATAATAAAACGAAATGAAAAAATTAGTGTTTACAAAGTGTATACGGGAATGACTCCTTTTAAGGAATTATAGGATGGGGATCATCCAACATTAATCAACTATGTGGAATGTACGACACATAAAACTGAAGTCGACAAGGAAACATGGACAGATGCATGATTTTATGTTAAGAGGGGTAAACTTATAAAATTTTAAGATAGCGAAAACATAGTTTCGATTAAAATAAAAAGAAAATATCTAAAATATACAGAAAATTAAAATTTTTTTGAGGGAGACTACCCCCACCCGCCCCTAAAATTTTAGGATAGCAAAAACATAGTTTCGATTGAAAATAAAAAGAAAATATCTAAAATATATAGGAAATTGAAATTTTTATGAGGGCGACTACCCCCACCCACCCCCTCTAGGTCCATCCCTAAAAAGAACTGAAAAAGGGGATGGGTTGTTGCGGTACTTAAAGAGGAACTTAAAATGTGCTCAGGTCAAGATAAAAAACCAAGCTGATAAAAAACGACGAGAACTAGAAATTATTGGAATATGGAAGTATGAAACTTAAACTTGTATAGAGGAAGACGAAAATATAAGAAGAAACTTTGGAATTGAATTGATTTACTTCAGCACTTATGATCCTTTATAAAGGATTGTAAGTGACTATTAGAATGATTACAAAACAATTGATAATACATTTTCATCATGCATAATCATGTCTATTAACCATGAATAGTCATATTCTTTCATGATGAATAGTTACACAATACCATTATAATAAACCAATAAAAAGACATAATTATTCATAGAAATGTTTAAATTAAATATTCAACACTCGCCCTTAATTTGAGCATTTCTTCGTCACGCCGAGTTTTTTACGTATTCTTCGAAAATCTTCAAACTTGAGAGGTTTTGTGAAAATATCTGCAACTTGATATTGAGTCTTCACAAACTCGTGCTCTACTTTCTTCTTGGTGATTTGTTCTCTAATGAAATGATATCTGGTGTCAATATGCTTGCTTCGATCATGGAATACCAATTTTTTGCAAGTTCTTGTGCAAACTAGTTATCAATAAAAATTTTAGTAGGTCCTTCTTGTGGTAAGTGAAGTTCTTTCACTAATCTTTTAAGCCAAATAACGTGACAAGTACAAGAAGTTCTTTTCACATATTCTACTTCACATGTAGAAAGAGTCACAATGGGTTGTTTTTCGAACTCCAAGAGATGTAAAAATCTCTCAAGAATAACACAAATCTGGAGGTGCTTTTTCTATCGTCAATGTCACCGGAAAAATCACTATCACAAAATCCCATGAGTTGAAAGTTATGAGAATATGTGTAGAATAACCCAAAATCAATAGTACCTTTTAGATATCGAAGAATCCTTTTAACGACCTTTAAGTGAGTTGACGTAAAAGCTCCCATTTAGCGACTCACCACATGATAACTGTCGTTTTGTTATCAAAATAATTCCGGCTTCTTAATTAAATAGAAAGGAAAAGGTAGTATTAAGAAGCAGGGTCGATCCACAGGGACTATGGTTTTTGTGATTTAGTAAAATTGTTTCTTGATTTTAGGAAGAGATAGAGTTCCAGGTAAAGTTGAAAAGATTTAATAAAATAAAATAGATAATAATAAATAAAAAGGGAAATAATAAAATAATAAATAGTAATAGTAATAAATAAAAAAAGGGGGTTTTGAATTTTTTAAAGAAGTATAATGAAATAAAAATTAAATAAACAAATAAATAAAATAACTAAATTGAGATAAAGAAAACATATTGTGAAAGCACCCTTAGACTTTAGCTTTGCCTCAAATTCCTCGGATCATCGAAACATATTTTTTACTTCAAGATTCACATTGACTTACAAGGACAATTCTTTACTGCCAACTCAAATTATGTCGTTTCAACAATATTTGATTCTGATCTCAGTTTCCTCTTAGCAAACAATTTTTCTAAGTGTGTTCTCGGGAAGTTGAATATGCTTCGATAAATAAATCCTTCTTCAAACGTTAACCATAAAAATATTCGGACCAATGTCGAATCGTTTTGATTTGAAAAGTAAGCTCAGAAAACAGAGAGAAAAATCTGAAGCAGTTTAAGTACCTTACAATTCTCACGTTTGGAATTGAGTCTTCGCTTCTGTCTTCGGCTTGAAAGAAATTTAGCTAAGCATGACCAAATTCATACTTAGCATAATTGAAAATTATGCGAAAAACAGAGAGAAAGCTAGATAGAAAAAGAATATTTTATTCTCAGATGAGAAATATTTTTTCTAAGCTCACCTTAGAGGGTATTTATAGCCTTCAAATTCCTAAAAATAAGCTAAAGAAAATAACATCTTAAATCCTAATTAAAACACTTAAAACTATTTAAACTAAAATACTTAAAAGATAAAATACTATTTAAATAATATCCTAAATCATAATTGAAATACTAAAACCTATTTAAACTAAAATATCTAAAACAAAGATAAAATAAAATATTATTTAAATAATATCCTAAATCCTACTTGAAATACTAAAACCTATTTAAACTAAAATACAAAGATAAATTATAATGTTTAAAATATTATCCTAAACTTAAGTTTAATTCAAATCTAAATTCCAAAACGTGAGGCCAATCCATTCGCGCTTCTAGAAACGTTGACTGGATTTTCTAGAAACTGTCACGTCATCGCCTCGTCAGATGTTTCATGTCCGAATTCATGTCCACTAATCCAACTTTGATTCCAAAATAAAAAAAAACTGTACAATCCTGTCTTTTTTATGCAATTTCCAGAATCTGACGTCCTGCACAGAAAATGAATCAAAATGAACAATTAAGCCACAAAAACCAATGGTTAAGGAGTAATTTAAAAGTGAAATATTAACTAGATTAAGCACTTATCAAATTCTCCCTCACTTATTCAATGTTTGTCCTCAAGCATTCATCAATTAACATCTCAAAATCATAAGTTGTCATCTTCAATTTCAAATTTTTCCTCAGAATTTCAATCGAACTAAGTCCATGATATTTTTCGAATTCAAGTTACAATCAAGCAAAGATACTAACCGAAACTAACCAAAATATTATCATAGGCTTGGAATCCGATCAAGTCTCCACTACAAAAAATGAACATAATGCAATAATCAAGGGGTCTTTAAACAAGGTGTAACGAGGCTTAGGTTAGGGTAGGGAAAAGGCCGAAAAGAAATGTTTAAATTACTGAAACAAGGGATCAAAATAATTAAGAACAATCCATGAATTAACATGAAGCGCAATGAAGAACAAAACAAGGAAAATAGATGAAAGACAATTGAAACAACCGATTTTTCTTTCTTTTTTTCGAACAAGGGTCTATTTTTTTGCTGTTCGAAACAGTGAACAACTTGCTGTTTTTTTATTTTTTTCTTTTTCGAAACAATCATTTTTTTCATCATTTTTTTATTCCTGGAACAAGAGTGATACAAGATCTCAAGTCTCGGTAAGGGCGTGAAAAGAGAGCAAAAATAAAAGAAAGGCTTCGGGTTTAATTATGAGGTGTAAAACAAAGAAAGGGAAATAGGCTCAAATTTAGTTCACTAGTGGATATATAATCGGGTAGACTTTTTGGGAAAAGTGGGTTTATCCTAGGTGCCCCTATCACATTAAAACATTACATTCAACATGCAGTCTCGATATGCATTGTGATTACAAGTTCTAGAACATCCTAATTAGTTCAACACAAACAAGTCAAACAATGAGCAAGAAAGAAAATGTATGCTCGTTAGGCCCAAATCTCACAAGAAAAGTTTATGTGCATTGAGTCAAGTTGATCTCTATAGACAAAAGCATGAAATATCAATACTCAACAAAAAAGTCACAAGCTATACCAATCACAAATCATGCAAATTAAATTCGATCAAAACATGATCACAATCCAAAAGGAAGCAAGAGTATAAAGCAAAATTCAAGACTAGCAACCAACGATCCCAACACATCAATATAAAAAAATCTCAATTTCAAATAATTAAACAAGCCAAGGAAAATTGCGACGACATGCTTATCCTTCCCCCTCAAATATTTCGTTTTGTCCCAAAAACGTATATCAAATTTAAAAACAAAGTGAGAGAAAAAGAATACTCCCCAATCTAGTGGCGACCACAGCCACGCTGAGACGAGCTGTTGTACAGTAAAATGTCTGATACTGCACTGTTCTGTTCAAACTTTTATGCACAGTTCTATCCAAATCTGTTTTTTTGCAGTGTTTTTTCTATACTGCATTGTTCAAATCTACTGTGTATTTTTCTGCATTGTTCGAACCAAATCAGCTTTTTCTACGTTGTTCAATTCGAATTTTTCTGCATATTTCAAACCAAGTCAGTTTTTCTGCACTGTTTTTTTCGTTAAATATTCAATCGAAATTCAGATCTGTTAAGAGAAAAATAAAATAAAATAAATACAATGAAAATGAAGTTTGCTAAAAAATAAAATAAAAATGAAATAAAATAAAATAAAATAAAAAATAGAACAAATGGGTTGCCTCCCATCAAGCGCTTTTTTTAACGTCGTTAGCTCGACGACCTAATTTGTCAATGTGTGGGTTCCTCTAATTGATTTCTTCAATTAGACCAACCGGAGCATTTTCATAATATGGCTTCAATCTTTGACCGTTAACTTTTAATCGAACTCCTGAGTTATCTTCAACTTCAACAACACAGTGAGGAAATACATGAGTTATTGTAAACAGTTCGAGCCATTTTGATTTGAGCTTTCCTGCAAAAAGTTTAAATTTGGAGTTAAATAATAAAACCTTTTGATCGACAGAAAAAGTTTTAAAAGAAATTCTACTATCGTGAAATTCTTTTGTTTTTTCTTTAAATATCCGAGAATTATCATATGCATTCTTCGGATTTCCTCAATTTCTTGAATGTGTAATTTCTGAACTTCACCAGTTGCATCCATGTCCATGTTACATTGTTTAACGACCCAATAAGCATGATGCTTTAACTCAACTGGTAAATGGCATGGTTTACCGAAAACAAGCAGGTATGGTGACATCCCAATGGGACCTTTATAAGCAATTCGATATGCCCAAAGTGCATCTATTAATTTTAAATTCCAATCATTTATGTCTGATTTAACAATTTTCTCAAGAATTGTTTTAATTTCCCTATTTGATACTTCTGCCTGTCTATTTGTTTGTGGATAGTAAGCGGTAGCAATTCTTTGAGTTACTCCAAATTTCTTCAATAGCGACTCGATCACTCAGTTTATGAAATGTATTTATCTGCCGCTTATTATAGCTCGTGGCGTGCCAAACATAGAAAATATTTTTTTAAAATTAACTGTAGTTTTAGCATCATTATTCTGAGTGGTCTTAGCTTCCACCCATTTAGAAACATAATCTACAGCTAAAATAATATAAATATCTCCAAATGACGAAGTAAAATGACCCATATAGTCGATTCCCCAAACATAAAAATTTTCACAAACTTATATAGAACAAAGCAGCATTTCATTCCTACGGCTTAAGTTACTGTACGTTGACATCTTTCAAAAGTTTTACAAAATAGATAAGAATCCCGAAAGATGTTAGGCCAATAGAAACCACATTAAAGAATTTTATGGGTTGTACGTTTTGGCCTAAAATGACCACCGCAAGAGTAAGAATGACAAAATTGCAAAATTGAATTTACCTCACTTTCGACAATACATTGCCGAATTACCTGATCCGTGTAGTGCTTCCATAAATAAGGATCGTCCCAAATATAGTATCGGGATTCTCGCTTAATTCGATTGATTTCAGCTCTCGGCAAATCTAATGGTAACTTACCTGTGGCCAAATAATTAACCATGTCCGCAAACCATGGAGTTATGCTTTGCTCCACCATCAATTTTTCTTCAGGAAATTCTTCTCTAAGTGGTGAGTCAGATGTGGAAAGGGGAATTCGACGCAAGTGATCCGCTACCATATTTTCACATCCCTTTTTGTCTTTGATTTCCATGTTAAATTCCTGTAAAAGCAAGATTCATCTGATAAACCTTGGTTTTGCTTCCTTTTTTCTCATCAAATGCCTTATAGTTGTATGGTTAGAAAAAACAATAATTTTAGTGCCAAACAAATAAGATCTAAATTTTTCTAAAGCTAAAATTATAGAAAAAAGTTCTTTTCTATAGTCGAATAATTTTTCTAAGCTGAGTCGAAAGTTTGGGATGCATAGGCTATGACATTTGGTTTTCCCCCTATTTTATGGCCCAGAACGGCTCCAACACTAGTATCCGATGCATCACACATAAGTTCAAAGGGATAATTTCAATCTGACGACAGAACAATTGGAGCAGAAATAAACTTTTCCTTTAATGAATCGAAGGACTCCTTGCATTTTGAATTAAAGTCAAAGTCTTGATCTTTCTGAACTAGATTGCATAAAAGTTGTGCTATCTTCGAAAAGTCCTTAATAAACCTGCAGTAAAATCCTGCATGGCCAAGAAAAGAACGAATTTCCCTCACAGTTGTGGGGTAAGGTAGTGAGCGTATAACATCTGCTTTAGTTTTATAAACCGTAATCTCTTTTGAGGAAACAATATGACCTAAAATTAAACCTTTATCAACCATAAAATAAATTTTTTCATAGTTCAAAACAAGGTTATATTCTAAGCATCTTTTAAGTACATTAGTTAAATTATCAAGACATTAATTAAAAGAGTTACCATAAACCGAGAAGTCATCCATGAAGACTTCAATTTCTTTCTCCACATAGTCGAAAAATATACTTAACATGCATCTTTGGAAGGTGGTCGGCACGTTACAAAGACCAAAGGGCATTCATCTATATGCAAATGTACCGAAGGGACAAGTAAAATTCCTTTTTTCTTGATCTTCTAGCGCTACTGGATTTGGAAAAAACCTGAAAAAACATCAAGGCAACCATAATGAGTTTTCCCAGCTAATCTTTCAATCATTTGGTCTATAAAAGGAAGAGGAAAATGATCTTTTCGAGTAAGAGAGTTCAACTTCCTGTAATCAATACAAACTCGCCATCCATTTTGAACTCTTGTTGGCACTAACTCCCCTTCTTGATTTTCGACCACTGTGACTCCCGTTTCTTGGGAACCACGTGAATTTGACTTACCCAATAACTATCCGATATAGGATAGATTACATAAGCATCAAGGAGTTTCTAAATTTCCTTTTTCACTACTTCCATCATCGGTGGATTTAATCGGCGTTGTCCTTCTCGTGATGGCTTTGCTCCTTCTTCAACTTTGATCTTGTGCATGCAAGTCGAGTGACTTAATCCTTTAATGTCGGAAATGGTCCATCCTATGAATTCTTTGTGAGAGTACAACACTGCTACCAAAGCTTCCTCTTCTCATTCAGACAATTTACTTGAGATGATCACTGGTAAGGTTCCATTTCGCCCGAAAAGGCATATTTCAAATGTTCGGTAATTGCTTCAATTCTACCTCAGGTGCCTGAAAAATAGAAGGTAAAATTTTAGTTTTAGAGGAAGATAAAGATAAATCAGAATTTATTGAATTAATATTTTCAAACTCTTTCTTCCTCTTCGTGACAAAGTTCATGATCCTTAAAAAAATCATAAGAAAAATTAGATTCAATATATTCATCAATTAAAGGATCTATAACATCAACAGAATTAATTATTTCAACATGATCAGGGTATTTCATTGCCTTGTAAACATCAAATTCAACGATCACACCATCAAACTCTTTGTTAGTATACCACTTCTAACATCGATCTTTGTATGTGATGTGCTTAGGAAGGGTCAACCTAAGAGTACCTCGGCATAAGAATCCGACCTATCATGTTCCATGTCAATGACATAGAAATCTGCAGGAAAAAATAATACATCGACATTTACCAAGACATTTTCCATTACTCCTACTAGATAGATCACAGATTGATCAACCAACTGCATGGTTATTCTTGTTTCCTTCAAAGGCTCGTTAGTAATCATTTTATAAATATAAAATAGCATAACATTGATTGAAGCTCCAAAGTCACACATTGCACGTGTAATTTTAAAATCACCTATTTTACAAAGTATAGCGAACATACCTTGATCCTTCATCTTTGGTGGGAGCTTTCGTTGAAAAATTTCAGAGACATGTTCTCCCAAATTTACCTTTTCGTGCCCCATTAATTTCCTCTTTGTAGTATAAAGGTCTTTTAAAAATCGAGTATACCTTGGTACTTGTCGAATTACTTCAAGAAGAGGTATGTTTACTTGAACTTTTTGGAACACCTCTAAGATCTCCATCAACCTTGATGGGAAGGGTGGCGGCGTGATTTCATGAGAAGAAAGAGAAAGATTTGAGTCAGTCGTACCTTGTATTTATTAAGGTGGCGTGTCCTCTTGTTCTTCCTGGTGTGTGTCTTTTTCTGCTGGAACTTTGGGTGAGATAAATTTTCCACTTATGATTGTGATGTCACTAACATTCTCTCTCAGATTTAAATTTGTTTGAGAAGATAGCCTTCCTTGTGATTATAATTTTCCCGTAGTTTGAGCTAGTTGGCTTACTTGGTTATCTAACTCTTGAAGATGTGTTTTGGTTCAGCTTTGGAATTTTTCCTGGGATTCAATGAAATTTTCTTGTGAGATTGCTAATTTTCCTATGAGTTCCTCCAATGATGGTTTTTGCGTTTGCTGTTGAGAAGGAGGTCTTGGTATATTAGTTGGTCTTTGATTTGTCACATAGTTGAAGTTTGGGTGGTCTCGCCATCCTGGATTATAAGTATTGATGTATGGGTTGTATTGTCTTTGAATTATTTAAAGAAATATAATGAAACAAAAAGTAAATAAACAAATAAAGAAAATAACTAAATTGGGATAAAGAAAACTTATTGTGAAAGCAGCCTCAGACTTCAGCTTTGCCTCAAATTCCTTGGATCATCGAAACATATTTTTACTTCAAGATTTACGTCGACATACAAGGAAAATTCTTTGCTGCCAACTCGGATTATGTCGTTCCGACAACAACTGATTCCGATATCGGTTTCCTCTTAGCAAACAATTTTGCTAAGTGTGTTTTTCGGGAAGTCGAATATGCTTCAATAAGCAAATCCTTCTTCAAACGTTAACCATAACAATATCCGGACCAATGTCGAATCGTTCTGATTTGAAAAGTAAACCCAAAAAACAGAGAAACAAATCTGAAGCAATTTAAGTACCTTATAATTCTCACTTTTGGAATTGAGTCTTCGCTTCAGTCTTCAGCTTGAAAGAAATTTAGTGAGCATGACCAAAGTCATACTTAACATAATTGAAAAGTATGCGAAAAATAGAGAGAAAGCTAGAGAGAAAAAGAAGATTTTATTCTCAGATGAGAGATATATTTTTCTAGGCTCACCCTTAGAGGGTATTTATATCATTCAAATTCCTAAAAACAAGCTAAAGAAAATAACATCTTAAATCCTAATTATAACACTTAAAACTATTTAAACTAAAATACCTAAAAGATAAAATATAAAATACTATTTAAATAATATCCTAAATCATAATTGAAATACTAAAACCTATTTAAACTAAAATACCTAAAACAAAGATAAAATAAAATATTATTTAAATAATATCCTAAATCCTAATTGAAATACTAAAACATATTTAAACTAAAATACAAAGATTAAATATAATGTTTAAAATATTATCCTAAACTTAAGTTTAATTCAAATCTGAATTCCAGAAATGTGAGGCCAATCCATTTGTGCTTCTAGAAACCCTGACTGGATCTTATAGAAATAGCCACATCATCGCCTCGACGGATGTTTCATGTCCGAATTCATGCCCACTAATCCAAATTTGATTCCAAAAATAAAAAAAAACTGTAGAATTCTGTCATTTTTGTGCAATTTCCAGAATCTGACATCTTGTACAGAAAATGAATCAAAATGAATAATTAAACCACAAAAACCAATGGTTAAGGAGTAATTTAAAAGAGAAATATTAACTGAATTAAGCACTTATCAGTACACCAATTGAAAATATGATATATGGTCTTGTACAAGTCAAGTGCCTCAAACTTCCTACAAGACTTTTAAAAAGAGTTGGATCTTCCTTTGTTACATCATCGAACTTTGACATCTTTACTCTATACTACATCGGGTATCAACTAGATTACAATCAAACATTTTGAATTTCTTCAGTACTTCTTTTACATAACTCTTTCGTAAGATAAATATATCATCATCTGATTGTTCCACTTCTAGTCCCAAATAATAAGACATTAGACCCACATCAGTCATCTCAAACTAAAATGACATATGCTTATTGAATTCTTCAATTAACTTGGGATTATTACTTGTAAAGCCCAAATCATCCACGTAAAGACAAACTATCAAAATGTCTCCAACATCTTTTGTTTTAATATAGAGTGCATGTTCATGAAGACAACGATCAAAACCATTATCTTGAAAATACTTGTCGATGCGACTGTACCATGCACGAGGTGCTTGTTTCAACTCATATATTGCCTTTTTCAACTTTATACATTTATCTTTTTTTCCTTTGACTTTGTATCCAATGGGCTTCTCAATATAAACTTCCTCTTCTAAGAAACCATTAAGAAATGCTAATTTCACATCAAGTTGAAGAATTTTCCACTTCTTTTGAGTCGCCAGGGAGATAATCAATCAAATGGTTTCAATTCAAGAAACTAGTACAAAGACTTCATAATAATCACCACTATTCTTTTGCTTATAACCTTTAAAAACAAGTATTGCTTTGTATCTCACCACTTCTTCACTCGCATTCTTCTTTTTCTTGAAAATCGGCATTACTCCGATAGCTTATGACCTTTTGGAAGTTCCGATAACTCCCAAGTATTGCTCTTCTCAATGGATTTTATTTCTTCATCCATTTCTAATCTCCATTTTTTGTCTTTAACAACATCTTCAAAATTAAGTGACTCATTATCTACCATTAGGTAAAACAAGTCATTAATATCTTCAGTGGAACGTTACAAATCCATGTACTTCTAAATTTCTTTGGTCTTTCATTTGAATTTTCTCTGAAACTTGAGCTTTCACCAGAAGTTTCTTCATAGATTGGTTGTGGAGGATTCACATCTTGTAAATGAATCACATCTTGTTCTTCTTTAAAATACGAAAGAAATCATAGGTTTCTACTTGTATGTCCCAATTCCAACTCGCTTGTTCATCAAACTCAACGTCACAACTAATAAAAATTCTTCAATTCCTTGGTTTATACAACTTGTAGCCTTTGGAGTTTGAGTTATAACCAATAAAACATATTTAGAACTTCGATCGTCAAGTTTGGATCTACCTTGGTTAGGTACATGTGCATAGGCAATGCTTCCAAACACTTGAAAATGTCTCACACTTGGCTTTATTCCGCTTCAAGCTTCTTGAGGAGTTATATTATCCAATTTCTTTCTTGGTGAACGATTTTACAAATAAAGTACACATGAAACAACTTCGGCCCAAAACTCTTGGGGCATATACTTTGCCTTCATCATACTCCTGGTTATGTTAAGAATGGTTCTATTTTTCCTTTCTACAACTCCAATTTTTTGTGACGATCTGGGCACTGTCAAAGGATGATGGATTCCATGTGTTTTCCAAAAGTCATTGAATTTATTAGAAGTAAATTCACCTCCTCTATTGGACCTTAAAGATTTTATCTCATAGCCACTTTTCTTTTCAACAAGAGTTTTAAAACTTTTACAAACACCAAAGGCCTCAGACTTATACTTCAAGAAGTGAACCCAAGTCTCTCTAATGTAATCATCAATGAAGAGTAATAAGTATCTACTTTTACCAAATGATGGTTGAGTGATTGGTCCACATACATCGGTATGAACAAGTTGAAGAGGCTCAGTTGTTCTTGCATGCTTGCCTAGGAGACACGCCTCACTCAATTGGTTAGGGTGACTAATGATCAGAATTCCATTTACCATATTTTTTTCTCCAAGCATTTTTCTAAAATTAAAGTGACCAAATCTCATGTGCCAACACCATGCATCATCTTTCATACTTTAACAACCAAATTCACATATTGATCTCTTAGACAAAGACAACGATCTTTCATGTGAACTTCATAACCTCTTTCAAGGAGTTATCCCAAACTCAAAATATTATTTTTAAGTTGGACACGTAATAAACATCAGTAATAAGGCTACAATTATCATCCTTTAGAGAAATTAAAATATTACTTTTCCCTTGAATTTGGATCTTCGAGAAGTCTCCAAATGAAACATTTCCTTTAAATTTCTCATCAAGTTCCACAAAAACTCTTTGTCTCCACACATGTGATTGCTTACTCTATTGTCAAGATACCAAGTAATTGCATCATTGTTCTCTTCCTTCTTGAGTGCTAGCAGTAAGGTTGGCTCTTCAACATCTTGTTGATCTTCAATGAATTGACACTCTCTTCATTTTTACTTTCATTTCGGCATTCCCAATAAAAATGATCAAATTTATGACGATTATAACATTTAATATTAGACTTGTTATACCTTATTTTATTTGATCTTTGATTATTAAATATCCATCTTCCCCTTAATATTCCTTGATTTATTGATTATGAACTTACATAATTGTTTGTACGATTTTCATGAGCACTTATTCCATATCTTTGTTGGCCAAAACTTCGACCTCATTCACATATTCGACCCTTTCGATTCTTTTCTTCTCGGATGTTTTTCAAAGACACCTTGGCTTTGAGGGCTTGTTCAATGGACTCATATTGTCTCCTATTGAATCTGTTTTTCTGGTCTTATAACTCACCCATAACTTGTTCAATAGTCATAGAGTCTAAATCCTTTGATTCAATAACACAAACCACATAATCAAATTTTAGAGTCAAAAACGAAGGATATTTTAATCACACGAACATCTTCTAAAGTTTCTTCGTATCTCTTCATTTGATTGACAATGATCATCACCCTTGAGTAATAATCCAAAATTGACTCGGATTCTTTCATCTGGAAGGTTTCAAACTCACATCGCAACACTTGGAGTCTAACTTTCTTCACTTTGTTAACAACTTGGAGAGAATTTTGTAAAATCTCCCATGTTTCCTTTACGATGTTAGCATTTGCCACTTTAACAAACATCGAATCACCAGCCATTGGTGGATGAGAGTAAGAGCTTGTTGATCCTTCTCTCTTATCTTTGTCAAAGCCTCATTTTCTTGTTGTGATAATTAAACCTTGTATTGGGGAAATTCATAACCATTGTGTGCTATCTCCCAAGCATCTTGTGCCCCGAGCAAAGCTTTCATATGGAGACACCAATTCTCATAATTATCTTTTGTAAGAATAGATAATTGAAATGGAAACATATCATTGTTGGTCATCTTCACTTATTATCGAACCTAGCTCTGAATACCACTTGTTGGGATATGAAAGTATAAAACTTAAACTTGTAGAAATGAAGATGAAAATATAAGAAGAAACTTTGGAAACGAATTGATTTGCTTCATCACTTATGATCCTTTATATAGGATTGTAAGTGACTATTAGAATGATTACAAAACTATTGATAACACCTTTTCATCATACATAATCATGTTTATTCACCATGAATAGTCATATTCATTAATGATGAATAGTTATATACTATCATTATAATAAACTTATGAAAAGACAAAATTATTCATAGAAATGTTTAACTAAATATTCAACAGAAATACCAGAGGGTAGCAGGGTATTTATCCATTTGTAGCCTTATCGACAACACTCCCTACGTTTACAATGACCATAGAAACTGGGTCCAAAGTTCTTTGGACCGTATCGAGTGGTGAAAAAATCAGATCAGTGTCTTATAATTTGGAGTTAGCCCCATCCATGCAAATTCATCTTTTCTTCCATGTTTCCCAGTTGAAATTATACATAGGCCAACCACACCTGGTAACACCTCTTCCTATGCTAACCAAGAAGGATGAGGTGACAAAGAAAATGCAGCTTTTCTTCGTGAGGTCTCTCCAAGTCTGAACCTTAAGGATAAGGTTCCTGTTCAAGAAAGGGACAATCATAGTATCAAATTATGGTTGCAGATTTTATTAAGAATGCGGTTGCGGTGTCGCGGTTGCGGATGTTACGTAATGTGTTGCGGTTGTCGCGGGAATGATATTTTCCTTAAAAATCACAATACGTCTAAAATATATTTATACATTTTACAATTATCTTTTAATATACTAATATTAATATACTCTTTTAATATTTTATTTTGAAAATAAAAATTTAATTTTGTAGATAAAAAATTATTAAAAAAAATATAAGCAATAAAAGTGCTATCATACTAGATAATGACTAATAAAATTATAATGTTAATGAATAACATATAAACAATATCACTAAAATCATATCAAATTTTTTATATTGTAACATAAAATTTTTATTTTACATAACTTAGAAAGAAAAAAAAATACATAACTACAAATATAAAAATTATATATCTTACAGTTCACACCAAAATGAATGGCGTGGTGGATCTTAAACATTTTCATCTTCGTCATTGTCTTGGTTTTGATACATTCCTATTCCATGTGAAGAAGACATCACATTATGTGCATCATAAGATGCATCATTGGTATGAAACATAATTATATTAATTATAAAGTGAATTCATCTCTTATACAAAATTTATATAATAATAATAATAAATATATAATTATGATACTTAATGTTAATATAAAATTTAATTTAAAATTAATCACATCAATTTTAGATATGAGAAAAATTCAATTTAAATTTAAATTAATTTAATTTTAAAATAATTTTAATAAATAATTTAATTAATTCAAATTTAAGTAACTAATTTTAAACCTAACTATTATGATATTATTAATTATATATATTTATAATCTAGTTTTAAGAATTAAATTAGAAAAAATTATCTATGTAATTTTATATTTAAGATAATTTAAAGTTTGTTGCAGCGTTGCGGCGCAATTTATAGTGTGTTGCAATGTTATATAACAAGTTTTGACCTCAACAACCGTGATGCGGTTCCCTTATCGTATTGCGCCGATATTGTGTCGTGGTTACCTTAGAAAACATTACAATGCAGTGTTACGCTGCATTGCAGCCGCAATTTAATACTATGGGGACAATGTTATGAAAATGACTGATAGTGAGCACCAAGGACAACAAGAAGGGATCATACGTGAGGTGAGTCAGCATGAGAACAGATTCGTAGTAGCAGTCGTAACAGAAGAATACCTAAAGTATTCAAGTACAATATAAGTTTCGAGTGTAACTAATTTGGTGATATAAGCAAATAAGAGTGTACTGGAGAGGCATGCTAATAAGTTAATGAATATTATCTTCTTCTAATTCTCTTCTTTTCTCTCTTCTCTACTTTTCTTCTCAACTGCAGGATTTTTCTTATCAGTTTCCCTTTGTTCCGTTGAAACTTCTCTCTACAGCTCCCATAAGCCCCAGAATCAGGCGTCATGGGAAGCCATGAAGCGACACAAAAGAGTAAAGGTAAAGTCGGACTCGATCATTTTCGGCTCCTTCGTAGAGTGAGAAGCGGCGATATAGGTAATTTTTATCTTTTCTAGATAAGGAACCCTACGGTTGGTTTGCCTTAGTGTTTTACACCCTGAAAGTGGTGGATAGAGAAGCTCTCGCTATAAGAAAGAAGTTGCAGAGGGCTGACATGGAGAAAGAGATCCTGGGTACGCTCGATCATCCGTTTGTACCCACTTTGTATGCAGAGTTTGAGGCTTCTCATTACTCTTGCTTGGAAATGGAGTATTGCCCTGGTGTGGACTTGTATGTTGCAAGGCAACGCCAACCGGGAAAGCGTTTCATCATTTCATCTGCCAAGTAAGTTTATCTTATTATTAAGTATTTATTATGTACTATTTTTATTCAAGTAATGGTTCATTGACTTGAGGTTTAATTATAAACTATTGTGTTAACCCAGGGTTTACGCTGCTGAGATACTTTTAGCGATGGAGTATGATCTTTTTTTTCACAACAATGATTTTATTTATTATAAATCCATGTATAGAGGATGCAAAATAAGCCCCAAGGGCATCCATGCAAAGTCTACATCTAACTCCAAAATAGAAGAAAAAACTCCCAAAAGTTCACAAACTATTACCCTCTAACTTGTAATTGACCGAATCACAACCTGAATTTGACAAAACAAAAAAATACATCGTATTCTATATGTACACCAGATTCCACGATGTTCAACATACTTTGATATTTAGATATACCAAAAATGATAAATATTTTTAACAAATTTTAAGATTATATTTGATTCAATCATTCAAATATATAAATTGTTTTTAAAGTTAAAAATTCTATTTTACTCCCTACTCCATTGAAAAATTGAGTCACATACTGAATATATTTTTGAAATAATTTTTCTTAAGGATTTTAAACTTCAATCAAGTCAAAAACTCATTTTAAGCATAGTAGTACCGATACTACGAGAACAATATCGATATTCTTCATGAAGTATCCATACAATATTGATGGTAAAGCCTAAACTAACACAATAGTACTGATATTAATACTAAGGCATTATCGATACTTCCTTTAGGTGTAACAAAGCAGAATGCTATTTTGGTATCGATACTATTTCAATACCGATACTAATTTAAACAGTAGTATCGATACTCCACATAGTAGTACCAATATTACCCTTTTGGTTTTGAAAATGTCAAATTTCAGTATACACTTTGGTACCGATACTAGTCCCAATATCGATACTACTTATAACAGTAGTATCGATACTCCTTGTACTAGTACCAATACTCTCTTTCCCCAACGATAATATTTTTTGTATTTAATGCAGGTAGTACCAATACTCCAAGCCCGAGTATCGATACTCCAAGCGTCTGGGCAGCATTTATTATTGGAAACTACCTCCCAATAGCTTTATTAACTCCTACAACTACCCAAACATATATAATTAATAAAGGGAGTATAAAAACAAGATTCCAAGTCATATGTGAAGATAAGATATCAAAGATAAAGCCAAAACAATCGCATAGAGTCAAAAATCAAGTTAACATTCTTAAATATTCCTTTTATTTTCAATAAAACTTGTGTAATTCTTTGTTTCATTCTCTTAAGTGTTCTTTTTGTTCTGAATTGTGCAAACTCATTTCTTGTAAGGGATTTTTTATAGTTTTATATTTGTAATTTCTTCTTAGGAAGGGCTATACACTTGATACTTTGATGTATAAGTCTAAGTGTGTTGTAAGGTTACACCTTGTGCTAAAAGGTTTTCATAGATTAGTGAATTTGTTGAAATCATTAATGAGTAAGATAAGGTAGTGGATGTATACTTCTTTGAGGAAGTTGAATAACTCTAAAATTGCTTGTGTCAATTTTTCATATTCTATTGAACACAATTTGATATTTTGATATACCAATAATGTTAAATAGTTTTTAACAAATTTTAAGATTATATGGCATATATTATATTGTATGATAATGATTTAGGTGAATATATGATAACAAGGTATAAGTTATATGAATTAGATGTATGTGAACTGATATAATGGACTTCTGTGATTAAATGAAGATTGAGATAAGTTAAGTAGCAATGATATATATGATAATAAAATGAAAATCGGATATAAGCTAGAAAATAATGGCATAAGTAATTATATTAACATGTAATATTAGTTGTATGGTAATTATATGGGAAACCATATGAGAATACATGTTTAGGTAACAAAAGATACGAAGTTGAACTAAGTGAATATAGGAAACTAGTATAAACTTTATATGATATAGATGATAATGGAAATCTGTAAGATAAGCTATATTGTATTGATATATATTATTATGATAAGATATGTATAAGAGTACTTGCTTAAATTATATGAGTTGAAAGGTGATAATAAGAGAATAAAGAATAGGTTATATAATATAAGTTATGTGAATACATGTATGTATTAATACATTTTTCTTGTATTACATGTTATGTGATATATGTTATGAGATATGACCCATGTGACCACATGTGAAATAAAATAAGTTATGTGATTACATGATCACTAGATATAAGTCATGTGACATGTGAATGTGAATCATATGAAAATGTTCTATGTGTAAGTGAACTATGTGCTTATATGGATATGTGAAATGACATAAATGATAATTCTCATGTTATGTGGTATGAGAGCTAGGGGTATAGTTGGCATGCCAAGAGTCAAGGGTTTTATATGGTCATTCGGGACACTTATGTGGCACTTCGGTGCAAACCTATGTGGCACTTCGGTGCAAACCTATATGGTCCTCCGAGACAATTATGTGGCACTTCGATGCAAATTACGAGCTGTGGTGATAACATTTGCGCACAACCTCAATGCACTCACATATCTTTAGTTCTCACAAGTGTACTATGGGAAAATAAAAGACATAACATAAGAAGCCTTGTGTGATATTACGTGTTTTGTTGTGTGAAATGTATGATATGATGTGTATAAATATTAAGTACAAGATTAGATGATAAGATGAATTAGGATAATAATATTGATAATTATAAGAATGTGAATGATTATTTTAATGAGATATGTGTAGGTATGTATTTGCTACATGAATTAGTACATGCTTTTATATGATATTATGATATGAAATGAGGTTAATTATGATAATGATGAGATATGGGTATGTATACACTTGATTATATGAAAATTCTATGGTTGTGTGTGATATCATATTATGAAGTGTTCATGCATTGTTAAGTATTTAGAGTTTCCACTATATAGTTATATGTCTTACTAAGTCATCGACTTAGCGTGTGAATGTTTTACACGTATGTTCTGAGAAGATTAAGGAGCAAAGAGGGTTAAGATAGGTCAGCTTCTCCTTTCCAAAGATCAGATCATAAAAGAATATTGAATTGTATTTATTTTGTTATAATGAAGTAGTTGACATGTAAATAAAGATTTGAATAATTTTTTTCTATGATTGGTTTCGTAAAAATCGTATTAGTGTAATTAATGTAATTTATTCAGTTTTGTTTTCAATATGAACTGAAATTTTAATTGTTTTGTAAAAGTCAATGTTTTGAAAAGTCAATGTGACACATCGGATTTGTATTCGAGTAAGGTACTAGTTTGGATTCGTATCCGAGTTGGGGTGTTATACCCCTAGTATCAATATCAATACTACATTTCCCCAACGGCTATATTTTGTATTTAATGCGGGAAACTACCTCCCAACGACTCTATTCACTCCCACAACATCTCAAACGGTTAGAATAAATTGAGAGAGTATAAAAACAAGATTCCAAGTAATATGTGAAGATAAGAGATAAAAGAGAAAACAAAAAAGCAACAAATTTGAGCAAAATCAAATCAACATTCTTCAACATTCCTTTTGCTTTCAAACAACACTTTTGTACTCATTTGTATTTAATTTTCAAGTGTTCTTATTTGTTCTTGAATTGTGCAAACACATTTAGTGATGTTTTTTTATAAGTTTTCAATTTGTAATTTTCTCTTTGTGAGGGTGTCTCAAGAATTTGGGGTATAATTTGTGATGGAATTGTAAGGTTACAACTTATCCTCAATGGTAGCTACAAATTAGTGAATTTGTGAAAATCCTTAGTGTGGATAACTAAGGTAGTGGATGTAGACATTGGTTTATAAAGTAGAATCACTCTAAATTCTAGTTTTTATTTTTATATTTTCTCTTCGAGCTTTCACCAAAAAATTTATTTTCCAATTCACCCCCTCTTGGCTATTTCATTCATTCGATTGACTCAACAATTGGTATCAGAGCTAGACTCATTCAAAGGTTTAAATACCTCTTGAGAAGATCCTAGAAGAGTTCGATCATTATTCAAGTCATCTATGACCTCTATATCAAGTTTCGACATTGTTAATGATTCTCAACCCATCAATAAGCCTCCAAAATTTAGTGGAGCCAACTATGCCTATTAGAAGAATAATATGTATCTCTTTATTTAAGCAAATGATTTAGGACAATAGAGCTGTGAAGTGAAGAAGCAATGCAAAAGTAATGCACATTCTATTTTGTGCACTTGGCCCCAATAAATATGGGAGAGTATCAACTTGTTCCAAAGCCAAAGAGATATGATACAAGCTTGAAGTTAATCATGTAAGAACTAATGAGGTAAGAGAAACTAAAATTAGTCTTCTAAATCATAACTATGAAAATTTCAAGATGACCCCATAAAGAAAATAAAGCCATGACCGACTGATTTTCTGTTATTGTGGTCTCAAAGGTTTTGGAGAAGTCATTCCTAATGAGAAGCTCGTTAGAATATGATCTATAGTCATCCCAAAGTAATGGAAATTCAAGAAGACTGCCATAATTGAAGTAAAAAATCTAAAGACCCTCACCCTAGATGAGCTCTGAGATGATGGTGAAGGAAGAAGGATAACAAGAGAAGAAAGATGAAGAAAATAAAGAAATAAAAAAGAAGAAAAAGATTTGTATTGCTCTCAAGTCCACCAAAGAAGATAGTGACTCGAATGATGAAGATGAAGATGAAGTAATGACAATGTTTTCCAAAAGATTCAAGACAAAAGATTCAAGAGAATCATGAAGTCCAACAAAGGAAGAAGATTTCAAAAGAAAGAGGGCTTCAGGAATGAATCCAAGGAGAAGGATCCTATAATTTTCTATGAGAGCAAAAGCTCGGGCATGTCAAATTTGAATACCCATAATTGAAGAAGAATGGATCCTAAAAGAAGAAACACAAGACACATGTAGCTTCATGGAGTGATGATGATTCATTTAATGAAGAGGAGGAAGAAGTAACCAACTTTTGTCTCACGACCATAGAGGGTGATCCTAAGGTAACCTTTAATCCATCTGTTTTAAATGATTATTGTTTTGATAAATTACAATAGCCTTATGATGAATTAGCCTTAGAATTTGATAACAAGATTTCTAAGCATAAGGAAAATATTTCAAAATTGAAAGATGAAAATGTTCTTTTTTTTAAGACTAATCATGAACTTGAAAGTCAAGTGAAGAATATGCAAATAAACTTGAAGAATTTGAGAAAAAAAAATCAAGATTTACATAATTTACTTTCAAGGGTTAATGATGATCATCAAAAGAAGCTTGATGATCTTAAAGCTTCTTTTAACCATATTGGGACAAAAAGATTTGAGAAAGGCAAACATTCAAAACCCAACTATGTTAAAAATAACTTTAAATATTACAAACATGGAGGTCTCCAAATAACCTCAAATAGAAAAGTCATTAAAAGCATATGGTTTCCTAAAGGACTTATTGCTACCAATGATAAGAATATCATTGAAAAATGGATACCAAAGGGGACAATATTATTGGGAGCTAATGCATAAGTACTAAAAAGAATTTGGATACTAAAAATCAAAACTTGATCTATTTTTATAGGTGGAGAAGCATTGCTACAAGGAAAAAAACAAAAGTTCAAACTCATGGTACCTTGATAATGGATGATCACGGCACATGACTGATGATAAGAGCCAATTCTTGGAGCTTAAAGCTAAAAGTGGAGGAGTAGTAACCTTTGGAGACAATTCAAAATGTCACATTGTAGGAATTGGTTCTGTTGATAACAACTCTTCATTTCTTATTGAAAATGTTTTATATGTATATGGGTTAAAGAATAATCTTCTTAGTATTATTCAATCATGTGATAAGGGATATAATATCTTATTTGAGTCTAATGGTTGCAAAATCTTTGACATTGCATCCAATATGATTATGCTCGTTAGTCATAGGATAAAAAATATTTATATGGTGTATCTAGATAATATTGACATTTCTGACGTATGTTTGGTTACTAAATATAAGCATGATTATTGGTTTTTGCATAGAAAATTTGGACATGCTAGCATAAGTGTTTTACAAAAAACTTTTTCAAAGAAATCTAGCAAGAGGCTTGCCTAAGATAAAATGTGATCTTGATAAAATTTGTGATGTATGTGCTAAAGGAAAACATAAAAGAACTTCCTTTAAACCTATTAATGATGTATCATCCAGTACAATATTATAATTTATCTATATAGATCTTTTTGGGCCTATTAGAACTACTAGATTGGGTGGAAAATAATATGCATTTGTATTGGTAGATGACTACTCTAAGTTTACTTGGGTTCTTTTCTTAAGTACAAAAGATGAAACTTTATAAACTTTCATTACTTCTCTAAAATAAACCAAAATGAAAAAGGTTACTCAATTTCAAGTGTTAGGAGTAACCATGAAATCGAATTTGAAAATCTTGGTTTTGGCAATTTTTGTAACACTAATGGAATTAGCTATAATTTTTCAGCCCCTTTAACCCCTCAACAAAATGGAGTTGCTGAGAGGAAAATAGAACTTTAGAAGAAATGGCTAGGACCATGCTTTGTGAAAACAATTTGTTAAGGTATTTTTTGGCAGAAGCCACAAATACCGCTTGTTATGTGATTAATAGAGTAATGATTATGTCTATTTTAAAGAAAACTCCATATGAACTTTTCAAAAATAAAAAGCCTAACATTAGTTATTTTTATCCTTTTGGATGCAAGTGTTTTATTTTAAATAATGGAAAAGACTATCTTGGCAAATTTGATGCAAAAAGTGATGAAGGGATTTTTCTTGGTTGCTTTTTAAATAGAGTCAATGTAAATGAATTTACCTAGAAGATAGGATCAAATTCCTATTGTTTCGGTTTTTGCTGGGTTTTGGATACAAACGATATTTGAATAGATACCTATTGGTTCGAGATGAAAAAGTTTATCAAATTTCCAATCTTAAGAGTAGGAAGATATCTAAAGTTCATTACTTCCATAGCTCGAAGAGACGGAATATGTTCTTCCCAAATTTTGTAAGACTCAAAGAGATAGACAAACCAATGGTAAAGATTATTCCTACGGCCAGGTTCGTTAAAGCACGAGTTTCGAATTATCATTTCGGGTTCATCGTGATTAGGATTTGGTTGGATAGGAGGTGGAATTTGAGGTGGGTTTGGTGGTTGGTTTAAACGACTAGATGATGACCTACGGTGTTATAAGACATGGTTCAAGAAATCAGAATATAATAGATACCTGCAATTTTAAAACGTATGTATACAATACAATCAATTCCCAAAACTCAAATGAGTCCTCAATATATCAAGGTTCTCTAAAATAATCCTAATGAGCAATTTTGAAAACTTTGTTTGAAATCAATGTTTGAAAATCAATATGTAGTTTTCAAAACAACATAATTAAATTAAAAACTACAATTAAAAATCAAAACAATTTTCTTTTAATTTCGAAATTTTAAATATTTTTATCAAATCTTGTGTTTTTTTAATGAAATTGGTTGTAGAATCTAGTTTAGAAACATCATATGATCAAAGCCCGATATATAGTTCAACCTAGAACTAATCAAAATTAGTCCTAAGTTTAAAAATCAATAAAATAGTGTTTTTAGAAAACTTACCTTGAAATTTGAAGGTTGAGTGAGAATGTGATGTTGTTTGCATGAAATTAATTATGCTAGCAGGTTTAGGAGTTGAAAACTGAGTGAAATCTGACTTGAAATCGCTGCTTTTAGGCAAAGTATATATTAGGGGTGAGAACTAGAGTGAACCGTGAGAGAGAGAAGAGATGAGGCTTTTTAACAAAAATGAGGTTTAAGGGCAGAACCTCATGGTGTATCGATACCTATTCAAAGAGGGTATCAGTACCCATTCAAAGGGGGTATCAACACCTAGCGCACAAAAAAGTTAAAAATTTATGTTTAAAAACTCAAGATGCTAAATTAATCTGCTCTAGTGGTATTGACAACTCATATTACGAAAATTAACTATGTCCAATCAATCAAATCTATCCTTAAATTTTATTTGAACATATAATTAATTTTCACTAAGAATCATAAATTCCCCCTAACTAATAGAAAAGAATGCAATCAAAAATAATATTTTTATAAGCATTTTTCATTTCTAATTAAAAGTGCTAAAATTATTTTAAACACTAAATGAAGATAGGTCAGTTAAACCTAATTCTCTTCTAAGTGTCCAAAATCTTTCTTTATCTAGAGGTTTTGTAAAAATATTCGCTAATTGATGCAAAGTATCAACATATTCTAGAATTATATCTTCTTTAGCGACATGATCTCTAATGAAATGATGTTTAATTTCAATATGCATAGTTCTAGAGTGTTGGATGGGATTTTTAGTGAGACAAATAGTACTAGTATTGTCACACTTGATAGGTATGGTACTAACTTTAATTCTATAATCTAAAAGTTGTTGTTTCATCCATAAAACTTGTGCACAACAACTACTGGCTGAAATGTATTATGCTTCAGTGGTAGATAATGTAACACAATTTTGTTTCTTTGAAAACCATGAAATCAACATATTTCCTAGAAATTGACAAGTACCGGAGGTGTTTTTCCTATCTATTTTGCATCCTCCATAATCCGAATCAGAGAAGGCAAGCAAGCTAAAGCTAGAGTCTTTGGGATACCAAAGTCCTAAACTAGGAGTTTCCTTAAGGTATCTAAAGATTCTCTTAACAGCTAGTAAAAGGGATTCCTTAGGTCATGATTGAAATCTAGCACATAAGAAAACACTAAACATAATGTCCAGTTTACTTGCGGTTAGATAAAGCAAAGAGCCAATCATTGACCTATACAATTTAATATCCACACATTTACCTCCTTCATCTTTGTCAAGCTTTGTAGAAGAACTCATTGGAGTGGCATGAGGTTTCCCATTTTCCAGTCCAAACGTTTTGAGCATATACTTGACGTACTTAGCTTGATTGATGAATATGTCATCTTTTCTTTCTTTGATTTGGAGTCCCAAGAAATATGAGAGCTCCCTCATCATGCTTATCTCGAATTCACTCCGCATTAGCTTAGAAGATTTTTGACAAAGAACATTGGTAGAACCAAATATTATATCATCAACATAAATTTGAACTACTAATAAATCTTTACTTGTTCTCTTTAAAAATAATATAGTGTCAACCTTCCCTTTTGAAAAACCTTTTCGATTTAAAATTTTGACAATCTTTCAAACCAAGCTCTAGGAGTTTCTTTTAAACCATAAACTGCTTTTCAATTTAAAAACATGATATGGAAATTTTGAATCTTCAAAATTAGGAGGTTGTTCTGCATACACTTCTTCTTTTATAAAACCATTTAAAAATGCACTTTTAACATCCATTTGATATAATTTAAAATCATTGAAACATGCAAATACTAATAACATTTTAATTGCTTCCATCCTAGCTACGGGAGCGTGTGTTTCATCAAAATCTATACCTTCTTCTTGAGTATACCCTTGAGCAATAAGTCTAACTTTGTTTCTCACTATAATACCACTTTCATTAAGCTTATTCCTAAATACCCATAGAGTACCTACGGTAGATTTATTACTAGGCCTTTCAACTAATGTTCATACTTTACTTCTCTCAAATTGATTTAACTCTTCTTGCATAGCCATAATCCAATTTTCACCATCTAATGCTTCTTTGATATTCTTAGGCTCTATGCATGAAATAAATGCAACATAAGAGAAGATCGAGTTATTACCCCTTTGGATGAACACCTATAATCTCACCATCCTTAACATAATTGTATTCTCTTGTGTAAGAGACTTCCCTTTCTTCAATGGTTGGATTCTTGAGAACATCACGAGTTTCCTCATCTTTCACTTCTGCCTTTGATGATGGTTCTCCAACGTCATGTCTAACGTCATTTGTGTTTATAATACCTACATCATCATTTACACATTAATTCTTCCTCGGAAGGGGATTATCATCGAAAACAACATGTATAGACTCTTATACAATTAAAGTTCTTTTATTAAATATTCGATAAGCTTTAGAATTTAAGGAATAACCCAGAAAAATTCCTTAATCACTTTTAGCATCAAATTTGCCAAGATTTTCTTTATCGTTGTTTAAAACAAAACATTTACATCCAAAAGGATGAAAATAACTAATTTTAGGCTTTTTTATTTTTGAAAAGTTCATATGGAGTTTTTTTTTAAAATAGGCCTAATCATTACTCGATTAATAACATAACAAGCAGTATTTGTGGCTTCTGCCCAAAAATATTTTGGCAAATTGTTTTCACAAAGCATGGTTCTAACCATTTCTTCTAAAGTTTGATTTTTCCTCTCAACAACTCTATTTTGTTGAGGGGTTCTTGGTGCTGAAAAATTATGGTTAATACCATTAGAATTACAAAAATCAGTAAATCCAAGATTTTCAAATTCAGTATCATGATCACTTCTAACGCTAGTTATTGAGTAATCTTTTTCATTTTGGATTACTTTTGAAAACTTGATGAATTTTTCTAATGCTTCATCTTTAGGACTTAAGAATATAACCCAAGTATATCTAGAATAGTCATCAACTAATACAAAGCAATATTGTTTTCCACCCAAGCTAACAATCCTAATTGGCCCAAAAATATCTAAATGGGTCAATTATAATACTCTACTAGTTGATACATCATTAATGGACTTAAAGGAAGCTCTTATATGTTCTCCTTTAACACAATCATCACAGATTTTATCATTATCAAATTTTAGCTTTGGCAACCCTCTTACTAAATCTCCTTGAATTAGCCTTTGTAAAACACTCATGCTAGTATGTCCTAGTCTCCTATACCATAACCAACTATCATCCTTAGCAACTAGGCACAAGTTAGTCATATTTATTGTATCTAAATGCACCATGTAAATGTTTCATATTTTATGAACAACAAGCATAATTCGATTAGATGCAATGTCGATTGCTTTACAACCATTGGTTTCAAACATGATATTGTATCCCTTATCGCAAAATTGACTAATACTCAATAGATTATGCTTTAATCCACTCGCATATAAAACTTTTTCTATTTGTATGGAAGAGGTATTACCTATTGTACATATACCTTCAATGTAACCTTTTGAATTATCGCCAAAAGTCACATCTCCTCCATTTTTGGTGTTAAGCTCTATAAACCGGCTTTTATCTCCGGTCATGTGTCTTAAGCATCCACTATCAAGGTACCATGAGTTTGAATTTGTTTCCCATGCCTTGTAGCAATGCTCTTTTTCCTACAAACATAGATTAATTTTTTATTTTTAGTACCCAATTTCTTTTGGGTCCATATTCATTAGTCTCCAAAATTCTAGTCCCCTTGGGTATCCATTTGTGTAGGATATCCTTATCTTTAGTAGTTATGAGTTCTTTTGGAAACCATATACTTCTAACGATTTTTTTCATTAGAGGTTCTTAGGGGGCCTCTATGATTGTAGTTTTTAAAACTTTTTCTAACAAAGTTGGATTTTGAACTTTCTCCATTTTCAAAACGTTTTGTTCCAACTTTATCAAAGGAAGTTTTAAGATCATCAATTTTCTTTTGATGATCATCGTTGACCTTTGAAAGTAAATTATGAAAATCAAAATTTTTCTTTTCAAACTCATTTAGTTTGATTTGCAAATTTTTAATTTTACTTTCAAGATCATTGTTGGTCTTGGATATGAGATTATTTTCATTTTTCAATTTTGAAATATCATTTTTGCATTTTAAAAATAATTTCTCATAATCCGAAGCTAACTCAATATATTCCTCTACTAACTCATCAAAAGAATAATCCTCAAAATCAAATGATTTAGAGGTTACCTGAGAGATTTCCCCGATGGCCATCAAGAACAAGTTTGCTACTTCTTGTTCCTCTTCATCGGAACCTTCATCATCGCTCCATGTAACCACATGAGCCTTGTGCTTCTTCTTGGATTGACCTTTTTTCTTTAATTGTGGGCAATCGTATTTTACATGCATCGACTTTTTGCATTCGTATAAAATAATAGGGTCTTTCTCCATCAGTTCATTCTTGAAGCCTTCATTTCATTTGGATTTTTTCCTTGGTTGGGCCTCATCAATTTTCTAAACCGTTTGGCAAATAATGTCATATCCGAATCGCTCTTATCTTCTGTGGATTTGAGAGTAACTCTCACGTTCTTCTTTTTCTCCTTCTCCTTCTTTGTCTCATCAATCTTCTCGAGGTCTACCTCATCTTGAAGCATCATTTCATGAGTGAATAGAGAACCAATTAACTCTTCGAGAGTTAAAAACTTTAAGTTTTTAGCCTCGATGATTATCGTCTTCTTTGATTGCCAAGATTTTTGAAGAGAGTAAACTAACTTCCTCACAAGCTTTTCGTTTGGAATGATCTCTCCATATTATTTGAGACCATTGACAATCATGGAAAATCTATCTGTCATAGCTTTGATATCTTCATATGGTTTTATCTTGAAATTTTCATAGCTATGAGTTAGAAGACTAATTTTGGATTCTTTTACCTCATCTGTGCCTTCATGAGTTACTTGAAGTTTATCACATATCTCCTTGGCGGTTGTACAAGATGAATCTCTCTCGTATTCTTCTGGTCCAAGAGAAAAAATTTAATGTGGATAGCCTTTGAGTTGAGCTGGAACATTCTTGTCTCTACTTCACTCAACAATCTTGAATGAGTGGAATGAATGAAGTATTCGTCTTCTATGATATTTCATGCTCTCATGTCACTTGCTTGAATGAAGTACCTCATTCTATTCTTCCAATACACATAATTAGGTCCATTGAAGAAAGAAGACTTGCTGACGGGCATAGAATCAAGACCGAAGTCGGAGTTTGAAGTGGAGGCCATTGATGACTTGAATATCGATATAACTCTTCCCGAATCAACTCAAGAGGCAATAAAACCTTCAAATGAGTGAGGCTCTGATACTAATTATTGAGTTAATCGATCGACGAAATAGCCAAAAGGGAATGAATTGGCAATAAAAATTTTGGTGAAAGCTTTTGCAGAAAATAGAAAATAATTGCACAATCATTTAGAGTGGTTCGACTTTCTCAACCAAAGTCTACGTCCACTACCTTAGCTATCCACACTAAGGATTTTCCACAAATTCACTAATTTGTCTTTCTTTTGAGGACAAAGAGTAACCTTACAAAATCCTCAAGAATTATACACAAAATTCTTGAGAACACTCTCTCCCAAATAGAACAATACAAATTTCACAAACTTACAGAAAACCTCACAAGGCAAGATGTTTGCACAATTCTAGAACAAAGAATAAAAAGTATTCTTGAAAGCAAAAATGAATATTTAAATAAATAGGCTTGAAAATGCTCAAACTTAAGGTTTGATGTTTTCTCTTTGATTCTCTCTCAATTCTTGTTTCTTATTTTTTATCAATGGCTCTTAAGCTTGTTTAAATACACCTTGAATCACTTTTGAACGTTGGAGATCATAAGTCAATAGAGCCGTTAATGTGTAATTATCATTTAAAAATCTAATTAGGAGCGTGAGGATATCGGTACCTCTCCAAAGGGTACTGGTAGTTGCAGTGTAAAATTCAAATATTTCGATCGTTAATTGACTAGGGTATCGATAACTCTGGGGTATCGATACCCATGGAGCATTCTATTTTTCTCGGAGCCAAAACATGCATAGGAGTATCGATACCCTCTGGACAATCTGGTTTTTCTTGAAGCCCTTTTATAAAGAAAATATTTTTGGCTCGATTAAGGCTCAAAATACTTTGTAAAATTTGTTTCAAAAAATATTTTAAGATTAATCTGACATTTGAAAACTTGGAATAATATTTTGATATTTGAATAATTTAATCGAATATATAATTTAAAATATGAAATCTTAAAATTCATTAACACTTAATTTTTTATATCGAAACATTAAAATGTTTTCAACAAATCTCCTACTTCAATTATCATATTTTTTGGTCTTGCATTAAATCTATTATTTTTTATTCTCTCTTGATTTATTCTCTTTATCTTTTTCCTTCTATGTCATTCTATTCTATCAGATTTCAACACAAGCATACTCAACTAGTTGAAGAAACACACATACTAATAGAATATCAAAAACTGCATGAGGATTTTCCAGCCATACAAGAGCACCTTGGTCAGCAGCATCAGCTGGAGTGTGCGGTGATTTATCTGACAACTGTCAATCAAACATTTTCATTAGAAACACAAACCCCACTTAAAATTAAAAATAAAACAATAGAGAAAATAGTTTTCATTAGTTTTATTTATTATGAATCAACGATTTTGTAGGAACGAGAGAACAAAAAGAACACATGATATAAAAACATACATCTATATCAGTAAGCGATGGACCCAGATTGTCAGCTACCGCAGCAAGATGTTCCTTTGTGTCATGGAAGAAATGAAGTTCGTTATCTATGATGAAATAGTTAATCCAAGCATCAAACTAACAACTTAAATAGATAGTGCAAGCCAAATTAGTATGTTATATCCTACAAAGGTTTTATCAGGTTATGGAAGAAATAAGAGGATAAATCATGCGGTTCTTTAAGAGCAACAAAGCCCTTCAAGTCCAAAGGAAATCAACCTCGTATAATTATCATATCATTTAGTCTTAGAGTTTCCATATTTAATCTGATGCCAATAGTTATTTTTATTTGTTTGTTTAAATTTCCAAATTGGTGCTAAATTAGTGTTTTTGATTTCTAGAATGGGATTTTCTCGGGTGTTCCAGTCTTATTTTAACCCTAATTTAGTTACTAAATCATCTCCTATGGGATTTGTTTTATATGGCTTTACTATCATTATTGAACTAACAAAGATTGCAAAGTGTATTTCTCCAAACTTGTAAGAAATTCATTCAACATGACTCTAACTTAGTAGAGTCGAATTTGATGGGAGTTTCAAGAAAAACAAATGAGTTCAGAAAGTACGTAGAGTGATTGGTTATTCTAAACACAAATAGAAATAGTTCACCACAGCATCAAGATGCTTCTGTTTCACAACTCTCTTTAGGTGCAAAATCCAAATTAATATAAACATAATCCTAATTGCTCCTTAAACACTAAACATAAGTAGATTCAAAATACTTATCCCTAAAAAAAAGCATAAAAAGCTAAATGTTACACTTCCCTTCCTCACATCAGCTCCATTTTATCCTAAGTCATCGTCCAAACCCAGCTCCACCAAAAACGTTAACCGGAAAACATTCCCAAACCCATCAAGAACGTGAGATTCCACCGACTAATTTACATAAAAAGCAAGCAAATAACGAGCTTTGAACGGCTTAATAAACATCCTCAACAGACAGAAAATTCTGTTTAGGTTTACGCCTAAATTACCAAAATATTAAGCTCCAAGAAGAAAAGGGGATAAATAATAACAGAAAACTTGCCTCGTCAAGATAATCAGCATCAAGATCACCCGAGTTATCCACATTCCTAAACATAAAACCCAGGAGCCGATTACTCCCACCAGCTTCCTCCTCGTATTCTTCTTCTTCGTCATCTTCGTCTGCTCCAACGAAAAACAACAAAAGATGCTTTACAATTCAATCCAATAAAAGGGAATCCAAGTTCAAAAAAATAGATGTTGAAAACATGTGAACTTGAAGACCTTGGAAGCTAGAGTGACCCATATTTCCCTGTTTCTGCAAATCGAAGAAAACCAATAACAATTTAACTTAACCTGAGAAGATGATCGCTCGTCTAAGTCACCGTTGCCGGTGAGAAGGAGACCACTTGATCGAACGATTTTGGGTGTGGAGAGATTTGAAGAAGCGTTAGGGAAGGGAAAATGACTTCCCCTTTTTTACACGGTAAGTTGTTTTACGGGAGGGAAGAGTAAATATTAAGTTGACCATAAAATGTTTTCAGTTGACTTCTGTGTTTTCCTTGAACTAAATATAGGAAAGTGGGGAAAATATTTTTCGTAAAAAAATTCACCAAAACAAATGGACCCTAAGTCTAAAGGTTGGACATCAAACTGGAAAAAAATAATTAAAGATTGGGTATCAAATTGAAACGGAGACAAAGGTTGGGCACAAAAGTGGAAAACATTTTAAAGGTTGGGCACAAAAGTGGAAAACATTTTAAAGGTTGGGCACCAAAGTGGAAAACAATTTAAATTGAAAAAGAAACTCTGAAATTTTTAACATTCTGTATATCACTGAGCAAAGTGACCTTCTCACCATCTCCTATATTCAAATCAGCCTGAAGGTTTTTTCAGAAATCGTACCCAAGTTCCCTGTTTTCCACCTCTGCTACAACCCAAGCAATAGGAAATATCCGATTATTGTTGTCTCTTCCCACATCAAACACAAGTTCAAATTGGAATTCACCTTTCAAATAACATCCATCTATTCCTATAACAACCCTACAATACTTCTTTAAGGAGTCCTTCAAAGAACTAAAACAAACATGTAGCCTTTTAAATTTGGGATTCTTAACAGGAGTGAGTCTGACAACCACTAAATCAAATGTACCCTTTAGATCAGCAGCCTTTAATGCATTCACATAATCATACAATCTACTAAATTCATGTTCAACACTACCCCTAATTTATTCCATTGCTCACCTTCTAACTCTCATGCAACATTGTTTGTTCAACTACACATGTAATCCCTCTCTACAAGTTACATCATCTCTCCCAGTTTCAAATTAGGAACAATCCTAAGCTGCCCAAAAAAATGTTTCCCTATTAACTTAAATTATCTCTTTTATTCTTAAATGTCACACAACACTAGTTTTCAGTTACTAGAGTTTTAACTTTAAAAAACCATCATCTCAGTAGGCATATATCAGAAATTGACACCCTTTACTATTACACACAACCCTGATTTTTTTTCCTATTTGTTAAATACTTGAAATAAAACCTATGAGCTATTGAATAAACAGACAAAGAATCCTTTAATTGTTTGTGATTTTCAAAAATCATTCCTAGTCTTAATCTAGGTTCAGCATTTAAAGGATTAAAGAACAGTTTACCAGTATTCTTAGATACAAAATCCCCATCTAAATCAATCTTATAACTCCAATCATCTAAAGAATACAGGTAAGAAATTAACAACATATTCTAAGTAAAATGTAGTGACAGTGTTGTTTTTTATCTTCCTTTTCACTAACTTGAAGTTGTTTCTGATGGAGTTTAACTCTTCACTCTCCTCTTGGGTATAATAACAAGTAATTACTATCTTCATCTACCAACCCATCAATGCCAACAGGCCCATTGCCAATATTTTAACCCTCCAAAGTCATCTTCTTAATTTGGATAACCTAAAAATGCAATATATTAAATGTATAATTCACAAATCAATAAAAATTTTCTCACAATTATCAATCCAATAAACATACAAGATTAACAGTGAATTTTTCCATATTAGTTACCTGCTAATTTTTCCATATCATTACTACATTTAACAGTTAATAAACAAAAGAATTTAATAGAACCCTAAAATGCTCTGGTCAAACTAATATTTAATAAACAAAATCAAATAAACACAAGTCAAATAACCAATATTCATTATATTTGTCACAAATCAAATAACCAATATGCATTATATCTATCATTAACAAACCAAACCACAATATTTTAACAGTTAATAAACATGTTATGGTCAAATTTAAATTCATTAATATTCTTTAACACAAAGCACAAGACTTGCTACTTATTTAAATATTATTTATATATACTTTAATTAAATATTTTACTATTTTCAAAAAATAATATGCAGAAGAAGACAAAAAAATTACCTTTGTTGGTCAAATTCATAATCAACTACACCAAAAGTGTAACCCCCTCAGACCGATATGATTAACCCAATCTGATCTGGAGTGTCACATTAAGGCCACCAGAGCGACCCATCGTAAAAATAGCGGAAAATTTAAAATTTTTCTTTAAACATGCAAACTCATAAATTCATTTATGAATACAAAATAAAATTTATCGGTATTCGAAATAAAATAGATTTTCAGACACTTATATAAGATAAAACAAAATACAATTACATGCCCCCGAATCACATGTACCATACTCTGCAACAACGCCGGAAGAGCTTCCTTACTGAAGTCGATAATTATACTGGTACAATTCTTTTAATCTGCAAATGTGAGTAACAGAGTGAGCTTTGGAAAGCTCAGTAATACAGAACTACCAGATGATGCTGAAGAACGTGCAGATACAGATAAACATATATTTCCTTATTAGTTCAGATATCTACATATATTTTTAGGCTGAGCTGAGGTCCCATTGATATTTCAGGTAGTAAAAAAGATAGTATTCAGTTCATATGGAAATTTTAAGATATTTAGGTTCATGAGATCAGAATAGGTTATCTAGTGTGTTCCCTAAAAACCAGTGAAAAAATAAAAATCTTTTTTTAAAACATATTTTTATTTATCAAAAACCATAGTAATCCCTTCCACCGAACACAACATGATGTGTAGGTTCCCAGAACCATACAACCCTGGAACAACAATTAAACCCTGTAACAATAGTTAAGCCCTGAGCACAAAGCCGAGGAGCCTGTAAGTATTCTTCCTCCAACAATAAACCCCCCAATTAAAACATTTTTCCGTCAGTAAACGGAGATATCAGAAATCAAAACAGAATTCAGATAAGATATCAGAACAAAATCCAGAACAGAATCCAGATCAGAAATCATAGCAGAATTCAGATCAGAAATCAGAACATAATTCAAATCGAAAATCAGAACAGAATTCAAATCAAAAATCAGATAAAACATTCTTGTGATTAGGGAACACACTAGAGTTTCCAGATATTATTCAGAGATACTGAAAAATCTTATCGGGTAGAGAAACAAGGATCTTCAGTTTACGGATAGAATGTTGGAAGTTAGAATCACTATTGGAAGATTTAGAATCACTATTGGAAGAGTTTATTAACTGACAGAATCATCAGTTATTCAGAATATGAATTATCAGGATCATATCTTATTCGGACATTTTTTCGGAATATGTACGTAATTAGAAGGGTATTCGGAAGCATTTACATATGAGTTACTTGTGTTTTCATATATGACCAGAGTAATTTAGGATGATAAGGAAGAACGAAGATTCAAGACCTTTACAACTATGTCTATTGATCGAATAATAGAAAAACTCGAGATAAATAGCTCCCAGAACAAATGCTTGTCGATTGGTTCATTCATTGTCCTTTCAGGGTATTTATTCTTTAATTCAATAAATTATTGTTCATTGATCATCATCAGAATCATCGCTGAATATATCTTCCAATGGTCTTTATTTCATTTCCACGCTTCCACGATATCATGAAATACTGATGTGCTTGATTTGTAGTTCATGACCCATATGAACATTACATTATGTATGTTTATTAACTTTTCCAGACTCATCCAATCACTTATTTAATCCTCAGCCATTGAGGTTACTTATTTCATTTAACAGTCAAGTCTATTCCGGTTACTTCAGAATTTTCACAGTAATTCGGACGTTTTCTGAATTTTGGATACATATTGTACTTTCGTTCAGTTCAGTTCGGTCCTCGTGGTTGATTTGTCGAACAAATATTCAATTCTTAGTATTGAATGCGATTTAGAGTTTAGCTGAGCTGAATACTTTCAAAATTATCATTAAGCCAAACTTGAGAAGACGAACACGCATTCAGGTAATATCCATGTCGTTCAGGTACTGACATTTCATTAAGGTTGATCTGCTCACTTAAGTTGTTTTCCATAACTTTTTAAGGGTAGTGCAACACCCATATTTACTTGGATTCCTTAGTTAATCCAAAACATCTACTTAGTCTAGGCCATAAGGGCATTTTGATCATTTTGGTGCACAATGTTTTTTCATTCATTTCAATGCTTGAGGATATCCATTTATTATTGGGCTTGGTGATATTCTTTAGTCATTTCCATTACAGGGGTATTTTGGTCATTTACAAATCCAACGTATTTTAATTATTTCTTTCCGTCTGATATTATTATTTAATTCAGACTTATCATCTATCACATTCCCTTTGAACAATTCTGACAAGAGAGCACCCTCGATAAATTTATTCTTCATGTATTTACTCATAACTTAGAGATTTCCATGTTAAAAGTCCTTTCAGATATTACTGACGAATTATCAAGAATTTTCCATACAAAAGTAGAATCTCAACCATTAAATCAGTAATTAATCAGTTTTAAATACAAATTCTCATGTTACTTTCTCATTCAGTGTCAACTTGAACTATTTTTACCTCTCAATGGCATTTTCGTAATTTCATAACCAGATAATTTCAGTATTAAAACTCTTAACAAGGATAATTATAATTTAGAGATTTTGGGGTTAATCGTTTTCCCTGATAATCTCTAAACTTTAAATTATTCCTTAACAAAACTTCTAGTATCTTGTACAAGCCATCTTGGATTTAGAAATCGGTTATCCAGATTTCCTAAGAAAAACCAGTATTTTTTGTACACATCATTAGTTTCATCAAATCAATATGTCTTTAAAATTTCTTATCAAACTTTCAGAGTCAATTTTTGTCCTTATTACAATATAAGGGTATTTTTGTAATTTTACCTAATCGAAGTATTCTCATAATTCATCGCTTAAAACGTATTCGGTTCGAGTCTATCCATAATCTAACAGGTATAATAATCCAATCATATACACCCATGGATTTTTCCATTATCAACATGTTCATTAATGCATAAATAGGCAATAATGTATTACCTTGATTTTCGTGCCATACTGATCGACCATAAAATTTCATTCGAACGCCCTCGATCTTCCAATAATTCATCAAATAATAACAATAAAAAATTCATAAAAAACGGGGCTTAATTCTGAAAAAACGGATCGAATCAGATGATAAATCAGTGAAAATAGCTTATCGGGTTCGAATTTGGCAAAACATACCCCAAAAACAAATTCAAGACATTGAAAAACATCAGAATAGGTATACCCGAAAAAATTCAACGGTCGTTCAATTCCCGGTTAACGCCGGTGAAAGTTTTGGTCAACGGTGGTCAACGCCGGTCAACGGTCAACACTGGTCAACAAGTTAGGTCGGTCAGTCGAGTCGGGTCGGGTCGGACCTGGTTGGGTCGGGTCAGACCGGTCAAACCGTTTTTCTTTTTTTTTTTTTTGCTGCCAGATGAAGCCCACTCTCAGGGGGTGGCATGTGGGGTGCGTGAACAATGTTACGGTGTCCAGAAAATTTCTAAAATTATTTTAAGGCATTTTGATATACTTACCAAGCTCGGTTCAAAATTTTGAACGGTGGAGAGCTCGATTTCGGAACATCAAAAACTTTGACTTCCTCACCCCTCTACGCGCCGGCGACGACGGAGACACGGAGGACACTGTTGGACTCGAAATGATGCAAGGAACACGGTAGTGTAGGACGTGTCGAAAACGGGTGGCCGGATCAACGTGAATCGATGAAAAACCAACTAAAATGAAGTTAAAATCGATGATACTTCCAATTGAAATAAACGACGAACGACGACGGTTTACGACGAAAAATTTTAGGGGTTTTGTTCCTCGGTCGACAACGAACACGATGGTGGTTTCGATTCGTCGAGCTGAGGCCGGACGGTGAGTAGATCGGAGCTCAAAGGAAGGTCAAAGGGGGAGGGAAACTGGGAAATTTTTTTGCAGAAACATACGGGAAATGAGTTTATATTTTCAACATATAAGAAAAATGGATAAACTATGAGTTTAGCCACTGAATTTCTTGCACTTCTTAAAATGGTCTGTCAACTTTGAAATTTTACAATTTAATCCTCAATTTCTTCTAAAATACCAATTAAATCCAATACTTTAAAATTACTTAAATTTAGCCCCTAAATTGGGGTGTTACAAAAAGTGCTTCAACTTTATGTATCCTTAAAAAGTCACACTGACAAAATCAAAATAATTTACTTAGTATTAAAATCCAAAAAATAAAAAAATATACTTACCATTACATAAACCTTTTTTCAGGCTTACCTTTGAACTTGACCTTGACCAACACTTTCACTTCTTCGACAGTTCTTGTTCCTTAAATCTAATGGGTTTGAATGAAAAACAAAAATAAATTGATTTTTTTGTTCACTTTGGGTAGTAACAGATTTCGTATTCCTCGATTGTAACGAAAAATGGGAAATATTAGGGTTCCATGCATAATTTCATATTATCCAGAAGGAATGGGAAGTGAGTGAAGGGGAAGAGAGGGAAACTAATTTAGGGTTAATGGGTAAAAAGTTAAAAGGTTTAATTTTTCAGTTAATCTATTTTAATTAAATTCTTATTTTTCAGAAATCATTATTTAATATTAAAAAATATGTCAAGTGGCATTTTTAATGGGTTAACAACCAAACTTAACGATCCCTCACGGCTTGACCCATTTTGAGTAATAGAATGAAACGTTAGGCACTAAACTATAAAAATGGACATAGGTTGAACACCTTTTGTATACTTAAGCCAAAAATAAATTAAGGAGAAAAAATATTTTAACCTAATTCTAATTAAGCTATAGGAAACTTTTGTAAGAATTTCTCGTAATATAGGTGTAGCCTGCAACACCTACTTATATTGTTATACATCCAAACAATTAACTTGCAATCATTACAAATATCTTATAAAACGACACATAAACATAATGTTAAAAACATTTTGATGTTTCGATATAACAAATTAAGTGTTATTGAATTTTAAGATTTTATAATTATTTTTAAAGTATATTTGATTAAATTATTCGAATATCAAATATTACTCCAAGTTTTTCAAAGGTCAATTCAATCATTACTAAAGTGTAAAATTGTACTTTAAACTTAAAATATTTTTGAAGCAATTTTTACAAAGTATTTCGAACCATAATCGGGTTAAAAATTATTTTTACAAAGGGATGTATCGATACACTCTGGTATGTACCGATATACTCCCTACTTCGAGTGTAATTTCGAAACTGATACACTGCCCAGTGTACCGATACACTTCTGGCTCTGTTGAAACATCGAATGTAATTAGTGTACCGATACACCTGGTATGTACTGACACACTCCGTCATATAACAGTCGAAATATTTGAATTTTACACGTAGTGTACCGATACACCCTTGAGAGTGTACCGATACATCTACGCTCCCAATAGATTTTTTAAATGATAATTATACCATAACAGCTCTATTGACTTCACCAATGATCCCCAATATTCAGAATCAATCCAATGTGTATTTAAACAAGCTGAGGAGCCATTGATTAATAACAAGAAACAAGAATTGAGAGAGAATCAAAAAGAAAGCTTTAAACTTATTGTTTGAGCATTTTCAAGCCTATTTCCATTCAATATTCATTTTTCTTTCAAGAACACCATTTGTGCTCAATTGTACTCATTCTTGAGTGTTGTTTCTTTGTTCTAGAATTATGCAAACAATTTACCTTGTGAGGTTATCTGTAAGTTTGCGAGATTTGTATTTTCCTCTTTAGGAGAGAGTGTTCTCAAGAATTTGGGGTATAATTCTTGAGAGAATTGTAAGGTTACTCTTTGTCCTCAAAAGAAAGACAAATTATCGAATTTGTGGAAAATCCTTAGTGTGGATAGCTAAGGTAGTGGACGTAGACTTTGGTTGAGAAAGTCGAACCACTCTAAATCGTTGTGCATATCTTTTCTATTTTCTGTAAAAGCTTCCATAAAAATTTTAATTGCCAATTCACCCCTGTTGGCTATTTCATCGATCAATTAACTCAACAATTGGTATCAGAGCCTCACTCATTTGAAAATTTAACCACCTCTTGAGTCGATTCGGGAAGAGTTATATAGATATTTAAGTTATTAATGACCTCTACATCAAACTTCGACTTCGTTCTCGATTCTCAGCCTGTCAACAAGCCTCCTTTCTTCAATGGAGCTAATTATGCTTATTGGAATAATAAGATGATGTACTTCATTCAAGCAAGTGACATGGGATCATGGAAAAGCGTGGTGAAATGATACTTCGAACCTTCCACACATCCAAATTTGTGGAATGAAGAAGAGACAATAATGTTCCAGCTCAACTCAAAGGTTATCCATATTCTATTTTGTGATCTTGGACTAGATGAATACGGGAGAGTTTCATCTTTTATAACTGCCAAAGAAATATGGGATAAATTAGAAGTCACTCATGAAGGCACAAACGAGGTAAAAGAATCTAAAATTAGTCTTCTAACTCATAGTTATGAAATTTTCAGGATGAAACCAGGTGAAGATATCAAAGCTATGACGGATAGATTTTCAACGATTGTCAATGGTCTCAAGGCATATGGTTAGATCATTCCAAACGAGAAGCTTGTAAGGAAGATAGTTTACTGTCTTCCAAAAGCTTGGCAATCAAAGAAGACGACGATCATCGAGGCTAAGAACTTAAAATCTTTAACTCTCGATGAGTTAATTAGTTCTCTCCTCATGCATGAAATGATGATTAAAGATGAGGAAGACCTCGAGAAGAATGACGAGACAAAGAAGGAGACGGAGAAAAATAAGAATGTTGGAGTTGCTCTCAAATCCATAAAAGATGAGAGTGATTCGGAAGAAGATGACTATGATGAAGAAATGACATTATTTGCCAAACGGTTCAGTAAAAAAATGAAGCCCAACTGAGGAAGAAAGTTCAAAAGAAATGAAGGCTTCAAAACTGAATCGAAGGAGAAGGACCCTATCATTTGCTACGAATGTAAAAAACTGGGCCATGTCAAATACGATTGCCCATAATTAAAGAAGAAGGGTCAATCAAAGAAAAAACACAAGGAACACGTGGCTACATGGAGCGATGATGAACAATCCGATGAAGAGGAACAAGAAGTAGCAAACTTGTGCTTGATGGCCATCGGGGAAAACTCTCAAGTAACCTCTAACTCATCCGATTTTGAAGATTATTATTTTGATGAGTTAGTAGAGGAATATACTAGGTTGGCCTCGGATTATGAGAAATTATTTTCAAAATATAAGAAAGATATTTCAAAATTGAAAAATGATAATAATATCATATCCAAGACCAACAAAGATCTTGAAAGTAAAATTAAAGATTTGTAAATCAAACTAGATGAGTTTGAAAAGAAAAATTCTGATTTGCAGAATTTACTTTCAAGAGTCAACGATAATCATAAAAAAGAAATTGATGATCTTAAAGCTTCTTTTGATAAAGTTGGATCAAAAAGTTTTCAAAATGTGAAAATTCAAAATCCAACTATATTAGAAAAAGCTTTAAAAACTACAATCATAGGCGTCCCCAAAGAACCTCTAATGGTAAAATCATTAGACGTATATGTGTTCCTAAAGAACTCATTACTACTAAAGATAAGGATATCCTACACAAATAGATACCCAAGGGGACTAGGATTTTAGGGACTAATGAATATGGACCTAAAATAATTTGGGTACCAAAATTCAAAAATTAATCTATGTTTATAGGAGAAGGAGCATTGCTACAAGGTACAAAATACAAGCTCAAATTCGTGGTTCCTTGATAGTGGATGCTCGAGACACTTGATCGGATACAAAAGCTGGTTTATAGAGCTTAAAGACAAAAATGGAGGAGTGGTAACCTTTGGTGATAACTCAAAAGGTTACATTGAAGGCATAGGTACTATAGGTAATATATTTTCCATACAAATAGAAAAAGTATTAATATGTAAATGGGTTAAAGCATAATCTATTGAGTATTGGTCAATTATGCAATAAAGGATACAATGTCTTATTTGAAACAAATGGTTGTAAAATTGTTGGTATTGCATCTAATTGGATTATGCTTGTTGGTAATAGAATAGGAAACATATACATCGTGCATTTAGATTCTATTAATATGAGTAACTTGTACCTAGTTTCTAAGGATGAACATGATAGTTGGTTATGACAGAGGAGACTAAGACATACTAGCATGAGTGCTTTACAAAGACTTATTCAAGAAGACTTAGTAAGAGGATTGCCAAAACTAAAATTTGATAATAATAAAATCTGTGATGCATGTGCTAAAGGAAAACACAAAAGAGCCTATTTTAAATCCATTAATGATGTATCAACTAGTAGAGTATTTCAATTGATCCATATAGATCTTTTTGGACAAATTAGGACTACTAGCTTGGGTAGAAAACAATAATGCTTTGTATTGGTAGATGACTATTCTAGATATACTTGGGTTCTATTTTTAAGTACTAAAGATGAAGCATTAGAAAAATTCATCACGTTTTCAAAAGTAATCTAAAACGAAAAAGGTTACTACATAACTAGTGTTTGGAGTGATCATGGTACTGAATTTGAAAATCTTGGATTTACTAATTTTTGAAATTCAAATGGGATCAACCGTAATTTTTCAGCACCTAGAACCTCTCAACAAAATGGAGTTGTTGAGAGGAAAATCAAACTTTAGATGAAATGGTTAGAACCATGTTTTGTGATAACAATTTGCCAAAACATTTTTGGGCAGAAGTCAGAAATACCGCTTGTTATGTTATAAATCGAGTAATGATTAGGCCTATTTTAAAGAAAACTCCATATGAACTTTTCAAAAATAAAAAGCCTAACATTAATTATTTTCATCATTTTTGATGTAAATGTTTTGTTTTAAATAACGGTAAAGATAATCTTGGCAAATTTGATGCGAAAAGTGATGAAGGAATTATTATGGGTTATTCGTTAAATTCTAAAGCTTATCGGGTATTTAATAAAAGAACTTTAGTGGTAGAAGAGTCTATACATGTTGTTTTCGATGATAATCCCGTTCTGAGGAAGGATTCTTGTGTTGATGATGATGTAGGTATTGTAAACACACATGACGTTAGACATGACATTGGAGAACCATCATCAAAGGAATAAGTAAAAGATGAGGAAACTCATGATGCTCTTGAGAATCCAACCATTGAAGAAAGGGAAGTCACTTACCCAAAAGAGTACAACTATGTCAAGGATGGTGAAATTATAGGTGATCCATCCAAAGGGGTAACAACTCGATCTTCGTTTAGAAATATATGTAATTATGTTGCATTTATCTCATTCATAGAGCCTAAAAATATCCAAGAAGCATTAACTGATGAAAATTGGATTATGGCTATACAAGAAGAGTTAAATCAATTTGAGAGAAGTAAAGTATGAACATTAGTTGAAAGGTCTAGTAATAAATCTATTGTAGGTACTAGATGGGTATTTAGGAATAAGCTCGATGAAAGTGGTAATATAGTGAGAAACAAGGCTAGACTTGTTGCTCAAGGGTATACTCAATAAGAAGGAATAGATTTTGATGAAACATACGCTCCCATAGCTAGGATGGAAGCAATTAGAATGTTATTATCATTTTCATGTTTTAATGAATTTAAATTATATCAAGTGGATGTTAAAAGTTCATTTTTAAATGGTTTTATAAAAGAAGTGTATGTGGAACAACCTCCTGGTTTTGAAGATTCAAAATTTCCAAATCATGTTTTTAAATTGACAAAAGCTTTATATGGATTAAACAAGCTCCTAGAGCTTGGTATGAAAGATTGTCAAACTTTTTAATCGAAAAAGGTTTTTCAAAAGGGATGGTTGACACTACATTGTTTTTAAAGAGAAAAGGTAAAGATTTATTAGTAGTTCAAATTTATGTTGATGATATAATATTTGGTTCTACTAATGATGCTCTTTGCTAAGAATTTTCTAAGCTAATGCAGAGTGAATTCGGGATGAGCATGATGGGGGAGCTCTCATTTTTCGTAGGACTCCAAATCAAGCAAAGAAAAGATGGCAATTTTATCAATCAAGCAAAATATGTCAAGGATATGCTCAAAAAGTTTGGATTGGAAGATGGAAACCCCAAGCACTCCAATGAACTCATCTACAAAGATTGACAAAGATGAAGGAGGTAAATGTGTAGATGTTAAATTATATAGGTCTATGATTGGCTCTTTGCTTTATCTAACCGCAAGTAGACCGTACATTATGTTTAGTGTTTGCTTATGTGCTAGATTTCAATCATGTCCTAAGAATCACATCTAAAAGCCATTAAGAGGATCTTTAGATACCTTAAGGACACTCATAGTTTAGGACTTTGGTATCCTAGAGACTCTAGCTTTTTGACTAATTAATTAATTTTTGATTAATCACATCTAAGAAATATTTGATTAATTAATTTTCGATATATGAGTTTCCAATACCACTAGAGCAAATTAATTTAGCATTATAAGTGTTTAAAATATATTTTTGACATCTTTGTGCAAAGTGCATCGATACACCATCAAAGTGTACCGATGCATTCCTTGAATGTGTATCGATGCACTCAAGAGTGTACCAATACACCCATCGGGTTTTGGGTATTAAATCCCTAAAATTCTTCATTCTCTCAAAACCTAAAGTAAAACACTCCTCATGATGTCATCCCTCTCTCTCACCATACTCTTCAATCTTGCTCAAATCCAACATTTCAAATCGGAATTCATTCATTTTTCAACTCTCAATCCTCCTTGCATCAACAAAATCATGCAAATATCACTACATTCTAACTCAATCCTAAATTTTCAAGGTAATTTTTCTAAAACACTATTTTATTAATTTTTGAACTTAGGACTAGTTTTAATTAGTTCTAGGTTGAATTATATATCGAGCATTTGTTAGATTGTAGTCTAGAACTATAATCTTAAACTAATTTCTTCAACAACAAAACAACACTATTTTTCAATTTTTTTAAAAATTTCGAAATATAAAAAAAATTATTTTGATTTTAAAATTGTTTTTTTATTTAATTATGTTGTTTTCATGAAAACTATATGAATTATATTTTTTCAAGCATTATTTTCAAAATAGATTTCAAAAATTGCCCATTGGGATTAATTTTAGAGAACCTTGAATATTGAGGACTATTATTGAGTTTTGGGATTGATTGCATTGCATACATGTGTTTTTCAAATTGCAAGTAACCTTAATCCATTCTGATTCTAATAATGTCAAACGCCCTAAGTCATCTTCTAGTCGGTCAAACCAACCACAAAACCGACCTCATATTCCACCTCCCAATCCAAATCAAAACCAAATGAACCAGATATGATCATTCTAAACTTATGTTTTAACCAACCTGATCGTAGAGAAAATCTCTACCATAGGTATTGTAATTTATTTTAGTCATATAAAATCTGGGAAGAACATATCCCCTCAATCGAAGCCATGGTCGATATGAAATTCAAATATCTTCCTACCCTTCGATCTTGGAAATTTGAAAAACTCTTTCATCTCAAACCCATCGTTTATCACCAACTACTCCGCATTTTCTATTCCAATGTGGTGTGTGTCTAAAACGAGCGTCAAACTGAAACCATAGGGATTCGATCTTATCTTTTAGGCCAATTACTTTATATTGACTTCGACACAATCGATAACAGCTTTGGTTTAGATACCGAGGGTTTAGATAATGAAAAAAATTGTGGCTACAAATTATAGGGCTAATGAGAGTGCGAGTACCTTAAAGACTCATCACGAGAATTTTCTTCATTTAATCATCTCTTGGTGGTTTAGACCATCCGAAGGTAGATACTCCACCCTTAGAGCTCTAGATTTATGGTGGATACATTATATCCAAAAGAAAAAGAAAATAAATTTGCCACAAATCATTTTCGCTGAGCTTATAGAAACTGTGAACAAAGTTCCCTCCAATTATGTAAAAACCTTAGTTTACGGTTATCTTCTTAGTAATTTGTTTATCAAATTTGGACTTAGGGTCTCGCTTGATGTAGCCATCCCCCTTAAGAACCAAATAAATTTCACAACCTTGAAGAAATCGGGATGGTCCGGGGAAAAGGATCAATGGGTTCGATCCACCAAGAAAACACCAGGTGCTAGCTCTTCACGAGCTCCTCTGGCATTGGCTGTGAACGATGATCCAAAGCTTGAACAACTTATGCGTGATATCGACGATCACGTACCCGAGGACGAGCCTGCACAACAAGAGAGTCCAATACCTCCATACTTTCAATCGTTTATGGAGACATTCGACTTAAGGTTTACATCCATAGAGTTCCATTTGACCGCTATGGGGGCTCAACAATTGGAGATTCTACGGGAGATGCGAGTGAACAACGAAACAACAAACAAACGAATCAATGCACTCACACTCGAGATGGCTGCTCTTCGAGCTCATTTTCCTCCTCCCGATCCACCGATGGATGATTAGACCTACCCTTGCTTTGTTTTCTTATGTTGATTTGGAACTTAATTGTTAAAACATTTTGGATGTTTGGATTAATATGTTTTGGATGTTATGGATGTTTGAACTTGAATGTTTATATAAATATATTTGGTTTTGATTGTTTTAATTTAGTTTGATTAATTTGAACTTAATTTATATATTTATTAATCTTTGCATCATTTAAATTTTAGTTAGATTATGACCAATTACCATTACACATTGTTTATGAATATTGATTTTGGACTAATGGCTAATCTTTTTCTTGATTGTGATCTTAGCAGCTTAAGCTTAACTTTTTTTTTTAAATCAATTGGTTATTTTTCTAAAAGGGAGAGTATATCTTGTTTAAAAATCTTTTATAGAGTCTTTTTGATTTAACAAAAAGGGGAAGAATATATTAAGGGGGAAGTAAGGGGAGTACTTTTCAAAATTGAGTTCAAAATGATTTTCAAAGAAAAATCTTAAAATTACTAAAATGTTTTATTATATCAAAAAGGGGGAGATTGTTGAAAACATTTTGATGCTTCGATATAACAAATTAAGTGTTATTGAATTTTAAGATTTTATAATCATTTTTAAAGTATATTCAATTAAATTATTCGAATATCAAAATATTACTCCAAGTTTTTCAAAGGTCAATTTCAATCCTTACTAAAGTCTAAAATTGTATTTTATACTTAAAATATTTTTTAAAAAATTTTACAAAGTATTTCGAACAATAATCAGGCCAAAAAATATTTTTACAAAGGGATGTACCGATACACTATGGTATGTACCGATACACTCCCTACTTCGAGTGTAATTTCGGAACCGATACACTCCCCAGTGTACCGATACACTCCCCAGTGTACCGATACACTCCCCAGTGTACCGATACACTCATGGCTCCATTGAAACATTAAATGTAATTAGTGTACCGATACACTCGGTCATATAACGGTCAAAATATTTAAATTTTACACGCAGCATACCGATACACCCTTGAGAGTGTACCGATACATCTATCTCCCAACAATTTTTTAAATGATAATTACACCATAACAGCTCTATTGACTTAACCAATGATCCCCAACGTTCATAATCAATCCAAGATGTATTTAAACAAGCTAAGGAGCCGTTGATGAATAACAAGAAACAAGAATTGAGAGAAAATCAAAGAGAAAGCTTTAATCTTATTGTTTGAGCATTTTCAAGCCTATTTCCATTCAATATTCATTTTGCTTTCAAGAACATCATTTGTGCTCAATTGTATTCATTCTTGAGTGTTGTTTCTTTGTTCTAGAATTGTGCAAACAATTTACCTTGTGAGGTTTTTCTGTAAGTTTGCGAGATTTGTATTTTTCTCTTTGGGAGAGAGTGTTCTCATGAATTTAGGGTATAATTCTTGAGGGAATTGTAAGGTTACTCTTTGTTCTCAAAAGAAAGACAAATTAGTGAATTTGTGGAAAATCCTTAGTGTGGATAGCTAAGATAGTGGACGTAAACTTTGGTTGAGAAAGTCAAACCACTCTAAATCATTGTGCATATCTTTTCTATTTTATGCAAAAGCGTCCACAAAAATTTTAATTGCCAATTCACACCCCCTCTTGGCTATTTCGTCGATCAATTAACTCAACACATAAACATAAACATCCGATGAAAATATCTTCCATTATCACCGACTTCATATTTTTCAATCTTTTCTAACCACTCAAATCCTATAAAATAAATTTATAAATCAATATATAAAAACAAGATAATAATAAAAGTAATATAATAGGAAAATATGAGTTATCGTTATCTCATCTTGTTCGATCTCATCATCTTCATAAAAATTTGCTTCATTTGAATTTGATTCTAAAATAAAATATATGAAAATGAAATCTATCGAGAAACAAAAACAAAAAAAATTAAAATTACACGATAAGTATGTGTGTATCTTTTTAGCCCATAACCAATTTTGACAAAATGTTAAATCTTTTACGGTTAACGGATAAAGTCTATTACGTTGTGAATTCACCAATTTCCCTCCAGTACTAAGAGTAGACTCTGAAGTAACAGTAGAAACTAGAATAACATAAACATCTCTAGCAATAGCTTGCAATATAGGAAATTGTGGTCCAATTGTCTTCCACCAAGTCAATATATTAAAGCTTGACGTCCTACGAATAACATCCACTTCCATGTAACGATTTAACTTAGATTTAACTTTTAATTTCTTTTGTTTCTTCCTTGAAACATAAGCATCAAAATCATTTGGACTTCCCAAATCAACTTCAACACTATCTAGAGATGCATTGTTGAAGCATTGAGGTTCGTTCTTTGAGGATATAATTCTTTCTTGATAATCAGTAACTAAATCCCTACAAAGTTGCACAATTCTCTCAATTTCATATTCAACAATAATCTCATAAATATTTTCAAAGTAATACTCCGAAAAGGTTATTTTGTACCTTGGATCTAAAAGTGTGGCAACACCCATGATACCACTCATATCACTTCAATATTTCTCAATTTTTTCCAACAAGCATTTTATCATTCTTGAAATAGTGATAGTACTATGTGTAACCCATTCATTCAATGCCACCCTAATCCTAAAAGTATTTGGAAAACAAAGTTTGATGTCGTATATTTTTTACCTGAAAAACCTTCGGTGATCTCATAAAATAACTTAAGTTATTACAAATCACCAATGCAAAAGCCCAATCATCATCGGTTGGCAAGTACTTGTACAAAGAGTCATGATGCAACTGCACACAATGAGGAAAAACATCCTTCTAAGATAAAGCTCTTTGGAGTATCAAAAAGGTGGAATTTTATCGAGTTCTAACATTAGCACACAATTGTTTTGCAGCTGAAATACTTATTTAACTTGCCACCTCTTCAAATCTTTCCCACCTTTTTTGAGTAGTACTCCAAAAAATAACACTATTATGGATTCTTTCTATATCATCTACAATAACACTTAATCCAACTTTAACAATTAAATGCAATACGTGTGCACAACAACACATGTGAAAAAAAGTTACATTAAGTAACAATGTATCACCTCTCAATCTATCAATTAATAACCTAATGACATCATTCACACTATATTTGTCAACTGTAACAGATGCAAGTTTCCTATCAATATTCCAATCTCAAAAACATTTCATCAAACTAGAAGCAATAATATTAGTGGTATGTGGGGCTGACACATATTTAAATCTGATTAAACAATAATTAAAATGCATAAGTTTTTATACATATTCAAACATAAATAATTTATAAATATATATTTAAAAATGTACCTTTTTGATGCGCTTTTATAAACTCCAAAAGTTATCAATGTAATGAGCAATAACAACTATTTATCCTTTATTTTGGTGATTTGAAATACACATATCAATTGTTATGGAAATTCTTCCATCATTAGCCTCATACTTGGACAATAACTTTACCTTTACCTCTTCTAACATACCTAAAATAACAAACTTTATAGTCTTGTGAGAAGACATTTCAAATGTAGGTTGCAGATTAGAACAATACTTTTTGAACTGTTAATGATCCACCATCGATAAAGGATATTCATGCATGACTATTATCTTCGAAAAGTGTTTTCCTTGCAACATTTAGATTGAATGAGAAAGCCTTTATTGTTAATTTTTCATCCGACTTCTTTTGATTAGCTACTAGGATTCGATTTCGAATGTCCACTTGAGCTCGCTTGTTGTACCTTTTTAAATAATAACGCAAGTGACTTGTTCCATTCTTAGATTCACCACTGAGCTTCTTTCTACAATTATTACATATCGCCTTCCACTCATTGTTGATCTTTTTTTTTATAGTGCTCTCATACCACATAATTTAATTTTGATAAGTTGCTTTCACTTGACTCATTATTTTCAATCACAACATTAGGTTGACTTAACGTACGACTTGTAAATCCCACGGAACTTGCTGAAGAACTTTCCTCAGCTGGTAATTGTGGAGAGATAAATGTATGAGATGTTGATGAAATAGAATTCTCACCAAAATAGAAATTTTTCTATATAAATAACGTTAAAGTCGTCAAAAGATAATATTCAATAGTCACAATAATTTATGTGATGTTAAATGCCAAATGTCGATTCATATTGTCTTCCCGAACAAACATTTGACGAACCATATACTTAGCTTGCGGTTCCAACAAACAAAACATCAATGGTTGTATTAAATCTTACAGGGTAACAATAGCAGAATAACAATTTTATTTTATTTCAATTTTGTTTCTGCTAAAAGAATTATAGAAAAATTATCATCATACAAGAAAGATGTTTGTACATTATAGTACTACAATAAAGATGTCAATAAGGCTATTTTAACGAAATAATATGGACCTGTGATTTGTAAACTGACAAATTAAAAGTGAACTGCACATAACAAAGGCTTTCTTTAATTTAGCACTCCCCCCCCTTTTTTTTTGTTTTATGCTTTTACTTATATAAAGGGAGAGCCAATGTTTTAATAAATTAATAAAAAAAAATGTATGGATATGGTATTACAGTTACTTAAAGCCATAGACACAACAATTACGTTTAAATTTCAAATTGGTGTTCCTGAAATATCAAAATGAAAATAGATATGTATCGAATAAAATAAAATTATTATAACTTAAAGAACCTTTCCGTCTACTGACTTATTTCTTTCACCATTAATGGAATGATTTCATGGTTTATTGAATCTGAATATATATTAGATTTTTACTAGCTATAAATTATTCGATAATTTTTTATTTTAAATCAATTTAAAGTATAAATTAAAACATACTAATTTTAATGAATAATAATTAAAGAACCTACTGATTTGGAATGAAATTAAAATCTAATTAGGGGTTGGATAAATGATTTAGTTTTCAGTTTTCACGCATACAAACCCGAAGTTTATATAAATATAAGTAGACTTAAATCAATTCGGACTTAATTTTTAAAAAGAAACCCGATCCTTTCGGGTCAAAGTCCGTCAAGTCTAGGTCATAGGCCTATCCCTACTCCTATTACTTTTATATTTAAAAAAACGATTAAATTTGATTTTTCAATTTTTGTGAAATGTGTTATATTACTATATTTTAAAATATATATAAATGGCATTTTAAAAATATATCAAGTGATTATAATGTATATTAAGTTTAAAAACTTTAGAGAAATATAACAAAAAATCTTTTAAAAAAAATTGAAAAATGTGAAAAAAAATTCTCAATTTTAAGTATTAAATTTTGAGTAATAACACTTCATGGTCAAAATATCACATTCATTTCATTTTAGTCCTTTTAATTCAATATATTAATCTTGTTTAATTCGATTATTCATTTGTTTCTTAGAAATGACTAATAAATTGAGTAACAAATCAAAATTAATGAGATTCGAATCTTGGTTCTTTTATTTCAAATTAATCAATTTAAATTTTCGATCGTCTAGTTTAAACATATTCCAGGAGCCAAGAGGATATCACAAGATCAATACGGATGAAGCCGTATTTCTTTCGCATGATCCGCCACCAGAGGCGGGCCTTATAGTTTTCATGGGTATCCCAGGCAACGCCTCAAAATTGTCTACTTAGTGTTAATTTTTTCTAATTTTTTTAATTAATACAAGTGTCACCCCTAATATTGTGTGTAACTGTTGCTCTTTATTATAAGAAAAAATTAATATCCTATTTAAAATTAAAAAAAAGAGATAAAACCCAAAAAGCAAACCTTAAGCCCATGCACCTATTTTTAGTTTTGTGTAACCCCTAAATTTTTGTCTGTCCGCCACTGTAGGTTGTGTATTGGATACCATCATGGTAGTTCATTGACAAGTTTTATATGAAACCTTGGGATCCACTTGGAGCTTGATGTGGAATTATGGGGCATATATGATGGTTTTATGCAGGCACATAATATGGGTGCTCGAATACTAGTGTTGGACTCAGATAGAAAAGCAACATTGCATGCTATTATTAGCTCAAGTTATGATGTTCATAATGCAGTTATTCGAAGCATATATCAAATTCTTACAAGGGCATGGGATGTTAGAGTGGTACATGTTTATGAGGAAGACAACTTCACAGCTGATGCCATCGTGCACCATCTCATCTTAACCCCTTTTTCACAAAATAAATAAATAAACATGATTTGAAAACAACAAATGTCTCGAAATCTTAGTTTTTTAAAGGCACAAGACGCACCAAGCCGCAAAGTATCTCTAGAGCCTAGGCTTAGGGCGAAGGAGTGCGACTTTCATAAGAGAGGCACATTTTATACTAAAAACCTAATAAATCAATTATAAAATATATTTTATACTCAAAATAATATTATAATCATATTATAAATATTTAAAGATCATAATATTTAATATCATTAAATAACAACACAAATAGAACTAATAGAACTATTATACGTTCATAAATTTAAACAAGACTTAATTGGTTCACATAAGTAAACTTTTAACACTAGAACTAATAGATTTACTGTTAAAATCTTAATATTTTTTATTATTTTCCTTATTTTATGCATTTATTGTTATTTCCATCTTAAATATACACTAAACAGAACCAACAACCATAAATCTACCCACAAATATGCCTAGAAGAGCCTTAGAAGCTTAGCAGCCAACCAACACCCTTAAACCTGAGCCACAAATATACCAGAGTTTTTTAAACAAAATTTTGATCATTTAAAACGGGCTCAAAGGCCAAAGGAAAAGCTATGAAGCATCAAATTAATACAATATGAATTATTAATGAACCATCACATGACAAAACACACAAACATGCTAGATCGAACTAAGCTGATATTATAAAACATGCAGAAAACACAGTGGACCCTACTTTCTCGTCATCAAATAATGAGTGGAATTCTTCCCCACTATATATTCTCCGAGGGAAATAATAAATTTGAAGGAGTTATGTATCCAATTATAATTTATGTGATCAAGAAATTTATCTAAATATTTCTAGGGAAAAAATGGATTTCTGAGCACCGATTCACTTGCCTTTCCCATGTGAAAAAAGGATTTGAGGACTCAATTGTGCAGTAAATCACACTAAGTTGGCCAAACTTCTTGCAAAGTGCAAACAAAGGTTGACAGATAGCAGCTTGCAGAACTTGTAATTCTACAGTAATATTCAGTAAACATCAACAATTAATTGCACTGATATTGTTGGAGACACAATCACATAAAGCAGATTATCAAAATTCTGAGTATCAATCACCCACGGAAAGAAATAAAATGACTATAGAAGGATTCAATGTCTAACTTCATATATTTTCAGTACCACAAAGTTCATGAGAGAAGATAGCCAAGCTAAAAGAGATTGGATATTCAAGGTGTTCTAAATTTCGTTACTCATGAAGCAAGGGCACATTTATAATTAGATATCTTCATTTTCGCATAAAATTGATTTGAAATATTGTGAATAACAAGGTTATATAATGAGAGAAAATGGATTGGTGGACAAGAAACTCCAATGAAATCACTCAGTAAGAGGTTATGACTAAAAGATTAGCAGAGTTCTTGGAATAACTAGAGGTGTTCAAATAAAAGAATAGAACAAAAAAACCAACAAACGAGCTCCGACACAACCATATCCATAACCACATTCTACGATGCTCCACCCTAAAGAAATTGGGATGATGCTGCGTGCCAACAACCCTAGGGATTTTTCTGTTAGTAATGCAAAAAAAAAAAATCCATAGCACTGCAAATAAATCTACCCCATCTTAAAAGTTTCAACAACAATACTCTGATCATGATTATTACACCAACAATACTTCATCAATAACTTAAGTGGTTTCAACTTAAATAAAAATATAGCCACATCATCAACATCCTCAATTATAATGCTAAAGTGTGATCCATATTTTAAGTGCTCCAAATTGAAACAACTTCACAAAGATAATTATTTAGCAATTCATTGAAAAAGCAGTCAGACTTTCACTTACAAAATGGGATACGGAAGCATAAAGTGTTCACAAAATTCACTTACAAAATGGGATAGAAAAGCATAAAGTAATCACAAATTCACAATTAAAACTCTTACAAGTCAAGTAGTAGTCAACTATAACCTTTGCCAAGACAGTTTAGGCAGCGCTGCACCCTATAATAATCCCAGAGAAACCATCAAGACCTAGAGAAAAATCTCTATAAGAAGAAAATATTGAATGATAAATGAATAAAGAAAGACGACTAACCTGTTACCGTCACAAGTAGGGCAAACACAAGGGTTAATATGAATAGGATCATACAAAGGTGACCACTTTATTGTAGCATTTCCATTGCATAGCTTGAATAAGTAAAATCATTTCCCTTTACAAATCCCACAAGGCAAGGCAATTTTTTCCTACAAAACCCAGAGAGAGAAATTGAAAATGTTCACACTCTCAAAACATTAGAAAAGAATAGAAAACAAGAAAAGAGTGGGGATTGACGAATTGTCTTTACCCGTTTCCTTTCAGCTACAGAGCGAAATGCACCAATGGCAACAGTAGCAGCAAGATTCAGAGTCAGAAATCCTCCAAAAACTATAGCAGCGCCTTTGCCCACTACATGAAGTTTCTTTGGGACCATTTTTTAACCTTCTTAGTTATTTAATTTCTTACAGGAATTTCTTCGAACAAAATCGATGCATAAGAAACGTTAAGTTTTACCGCTATACGATAAAGAGTTGGTTCAATACTTTCAGGTCTATAGTTTTCGTTTGGTACAAAACCAGAATATCATAAATAGTTCACTAAAATTGACAAGCTCAAACCCGCAACTTTCTGGGCTATTTGAATTTATTTGTCTCCTTTAACACTCTCTTGGGATGACCCTAAAGATTTTTGGGCATCTGAAACTTGAACCATCCATTGCCAATCGCAACACATACAGAGACAATGGAGCAGTGGAATTTATCTATTCCTCTCCTTGTCCAACCTAAAACACCAAAAACGAAGTAAGTCCATATAACTATTAGCTATATCGAGAAAGAAACTAAAGCAAACAAGTAAATGACATGTAGATTAATATGGAATGACCCTTAATATTAAAACTTCCACATGCAAACAAGAAACCGAGCACAATAAAGGCACAATCAAAGTCATGGATGATTATCAGGAGATGTTTGTCGCCTTAGACGGTGCCTCCATGGAAATGATCCACCATCTGAATGCTCATTGTCCTCATCTATGATAGATCGAGTTTCCCCGTCATAACTTTCTCCCCAAAGTCTAGCGGATCTTCTCCTAATAGTCAGTTGAGTTATCACTCTTGAGGTGCCAGACCAACTGCTGCTCCAAAGACTAGACCTTGGCTGAAGCACTCGAATAAGGAAAAAGACGGTGAGCCAACTTCCATCATCAATTGGTAATATGTTGTCATCAATCCTCTCCACCTCAAATGAAGATTGTAGTGTGTTTACGGCCCAACCTCCTCCAATTTCTCTGTCGCTCAGGATCAGCCTATGATAGTCGCAAAAAAGGGTGCTTAAGTCTTGCATGCTTCCTTACGTCACATATGTTTCATAGGAACAACTTCTTGATTTGGAATTCATGAAATGTCAAGCAGGCGCTACAACCCCCTAATCTTTTACGTTACCACGACTTAAAGGGCACGCTAGTTTTGAGAGCACTTGCTTCGAAAAGTCAAGCCACTTGCCAAAACTTTCGGTGGACAAAATTTTCGGTGCAATTGGCACCGAAATTGTTGAAAATTGAAAATAGTAAAAATATCAAATTTAGTTCATATACTTTATGATATTTACAAGATTAATTCTTAAGTTTTAATTATAAATATCATAACCTATTTAGCTTCAAAATCATCCCAAATCATTCTAGTTTTCTCCTAATACTAGATAATTTAGAGAGTTTTCTTAATAGTTGTTTCCTCCTTTTTATCAAGAGAGAATTGTCATTGTTTTCTTCTTGTTAAATCAAGAGAAGTTGTAATTCATATTTTTCATAGTGAAATTCTTATACCGTTGCCCGTAGTTTTTATCCAATATTATTTAGGGATTTTCCACGTAAAATTTGTGTCTTTTTTATCTTCATTTTTATTTTCTCAAATTATCAATTACGATTTTGCTCTATCCGATAACTGTATTTCGCAACACTTCTCACATGAGAAAGTAGATGGGGGTGGAGAGCCCTTGCTCTGTCCTTTCTCCCTACAACTCAAAGATTGATTCTTAAGTTGCAGTCGCATCCGTGGATACTAGCTGAGCTCTTTCTTGTTGATGATCTTGTGGTGTTCTAGCAATTGACTATGAAAATGACTTGGGAAACTGATCAAAACAGTTGGTGGCGATAAATTATATCGCACATGTATGGACAATAACCCTTTTAATGGGTAGAACATACGAGAAGAATTGCACTGTGAGGATGTTCCATGCAAACATGACACCTGGCATCTTCTCATTCCTTTAAATTTTGCTCAGTTTCTGAAGGAAATTTGGGTGATGATTGGTGACACGAGAAGGGGGATCTCCTACACCTATCAGAAAAAAACGAACGATCTCTTCTCTCCTTTGGAAGATTTAAATCTCTAATGTCCAAAATAAATGCCATGGAAAAAATGAGAATTTTCAAAACATTGTGTAAGTTACGTACGGTCTCTAGATAAAGTTTGGGATTATCTTGTAAACATTAGTATTCTAGTTTATCTCTAACTCAAGCTGACTTGTGTCGTTTTCGCGTCAAAATAATTCCTTAATCACAAAAAAAAATATAAAGAAAATATAATAAGTGGAAAGTAAGGGTCGATCCCACAAAGACTCTGCATTTTCTGATTTAGTTATCTTTTTGTTTATGAATTGTAGAGTTTTGATAGAGATGAAATTTAAGAGAAAAAAATAAATAAAAATATAAATATAAAAGAGAGATAAAAATAAGATAAATAGGGGGTTTTGAAAATCTGTTTGAAAATAAGATAAAGGCAAAATAATAATAATAATAATTGGAATTTTAAAAGAAGACTTCTTGTAAAAAGTAGTATCAGGCTTTCAGCTTTGATTCAGTTTCCTTGGATCATCGAAATAGATCTTAACTTCAGGATCCATGCTGGTTACTTGTATACAAGGTCAAATCCTTGTGATTATGCTTTGTATACTGAATATCTAAGTGCAATCTTTAATATCGGTTTGTGAATTGATCTAAGCAACAACAATGTTGTAGATCTAAAAACGTTAAGGCTCGAAAAGCTACCGACTCGAATTATGTTGTTTAAACAATAACTGGTTTCGATCTCAGTTTCCTCTTAGCAAACAATTTTGCTAACTGTATTCCCAGGAAGTCGAATGTGCTTCAATAAGCCGACCCTTCCACACACGTTAACCATAACAACATCCAGACCAACGTCGATTTTTTGGTTTTGAAAATTGTTTTGATTTGAAAATAAGTCTAGAAAACTGAGAGAGATATCTAAAGCGATTTAAGTGCCTTACAATTCTCACGTTTGGAATTGAGCCATCGCTTTAGCCTTCGGCTTAAAAATATTAGCTAAGCATGACAAAAGTAATACTTAGCAGGTTTAAAAATAAAACTTAAAATAAAATAAAAATGAAAATGAAAACTTGAAAAGAAAAGAGAGAACTTTATAAAACTAGAAGAAGAGTAAATTCTGAGTTGTAGAGATGTGTTTTAGGCTTACCCCGAGAGGGTATTTATAGCCTTCAAAATCCTAAAAACAAGGTAGAGATAATTCCTAAAATAAAAAATAAATCCTAATGAAAATACTTAAAACTATTTAAACTAAAATACTAAAAACAAAGATAAGATATAATATAATAAAATATAATATTTAAAATAATATCCTAAAACATGAGTTTAATTCAAATCCGAATTGCACAAACGTGCGGCTGATCCATTCGTTCTTCTAGAAGCGCTGACTGGACCTCCTAGAAGGTACTGACGTCATCGTATCGTATGATACGTCATGCCCACTAATCTAGCTTTGATTCCGAAAATAAAAAAAACTGCAGAATTCTGTTCTTTTAGTGCAATTTCCAGAATCTAGTGTCATGCACAGATAATTAATCAAAACAAACAAATAAGCCACAAAAAACAACGATTAAGGAGAAATTTAAAAGCAAAATAATAACCAAATAAAGCACATATCAAATTCCCCCTCACTTATTCAATGGTTGTCCTCAAGCATTCCTCAATTAACACATCAAAATCATAAATTGCCATATTCAATTTCAATTTATTTCTCAAACTTCCAATGGAACTAAGTCCATCATAATTGTCGAATTCAAGTTACAATCAAGAAAAGAAACAACTAAGAAAATTTAAAGCAAGCAAGATATCCCAATTAATTGCCAACTTCAATGAAACATGACTCAATACCTCACAAAGATTCACAAATATCTGCTAAAAGTGTTTAGGGGAAATGAAATCTCTCAAACCGGAACTAATCGAAATATTACCATAGGCTTGGAATCCAATCATGTCTCCACTACTAAAAGTGAACATAATGCAATAATCAAGGCTTTAATCTGGGTTGTAACATGAGTAAGGTATAGATAGGGAAAAAGACAGAAAAGAAAGGTTTAAAATTCCAAAACAAGGTATCAAAATTATTAGGAACAATCCACGAACTAACATGAAGAACGGTGAAAAATAAAACAAGGAAAAATAATAAATGAAAGGCAATTGAAACGATCGATTTTTCCTTCTTCTTTTTCTGTTGTTCGAAATAGTGAACAACTTTTTTTTCGAATTTTTTCCCTTTTTTCCTACTTTTCTTCATTTCCTTTTGTTTCGTGGGATAAGAGTGATACGATATCTCAAGTCTCGGCAAGGGTGTGAAAAGAGAGGAAAATAAAAAAAGGCTTCGGGTAAAATTATGAGGTGTAAAACAAAGAAAGTGAAATAGGCTCATATGTGGTTCACTAGTGGATATATAAATGGGTAGGTTTTTTTTAGGAAAAGTGGGTTTATCATAGGTGCCCCTATCACATTAAAACATTACGTTCAACATGTAGTCTCGATATGCATTGTGATTACAAGTTCAAGAATATCCTAATTAGTCTGGCACACTCAAATCAAACAATGAGCAAAAAAGAAAATGTATGCTCGTTAGGCTCGAATCTCACAAGAAACGTTTATATGCACTGAGTCAAGTTCATCTCTATCAACAAAAGCATAAAATAACAATACTCACAAAAAAATTCACCAGCTATACCAATCACCATTATGCAAATTAAATTCGATCAAAACATGGTCATAATCCAAAAGGAAGCAAGAGTATAAAGTGAAATTCAAGAATAGAAACCAACGATCCCAACACATCAATATCAGAATAACTCAATTTCAAATAATCAAACAAGTCAAGGAAAATTTGGACATGTTTATCCTTCCCCCTCACTTAATCCGTTTTGTCCCAAAACGTATATCAAATTTATAAACAAAGAGAGGGAAAAGGAATACTCCCCGATCTAATGGCAACAACGGTTGTGGCCACATTGAGACGAGTCCGGGTGAAGGTAAGAAAGAATCTCAACAAGGTTGGCATCAATGGCGTCAAGGAGACCAGACACGCCTTGCATCTCAGCTCGCATATTCGATTGGGTGCTAGCTGTCGGAGGTGGTTCAGTCATCCTCATGTACACGTGCCCATTACGAGGTGTAATGGTACCTGGAGGTATAATATGAGGGGCAGCGGGAGTGCCTGGGAGAAGTCTCATCGATTCCAAACACGTAGCATTAAGTAGATCCATACCAAAAGCATAAGTAAAATTCACAGTGTCAAAGGTCAATGGAAACAAATAGGATGCTAAATGTGTAATATAAGGTCCAAGGATCAAGGGTCGATTGGTTCGTACAACTCACTCGAAGGCTCGAGCGAACCAATATCCTAAGTTTACCTTCATGTCGGTTTATAAACACCATAAGAAAAATAGTTCAACCTTACTTAAACAAGATGTAGTATCATTACAACCAGAATAGTTGTAAGCAAGGAACTGGTGTATGTAATGGAGAACGGGGTCATGAATGTGCCACGCCTTTGTAACGCGGGCATCGAATTAAAAGCCTGCCAATCCTGTAAGTTCTTCATAAGCCATATCAGTATCGAAGTCCTACGGAATGTCACGTAAAGATGTCAGATAACCATGGTCCATGACATCAGTCACGAACCCCATAGAGAAGTTAAAATCATTCAATGACATCCTAAAGTATTTTTCCTAGCAACCAAAAAGCAATAATATCAAGTGTATTGATAGAAACGGCACAACGCTGCAGAAAAATGAAAGTGGTATAATACTCAAAGACTAACTTGTAATAAGTATCACATCTAATATTTGAATAGAGAGTCCAACCAATTACATCAAAATAGTCCATAAAGCATCACGTAAATGAAAAGTGTCAAGTGTACGAGATGGAATATACTTACAAACATGAAACCTACGGTGACGAACGCTATCAAAACTCCTAGCCTCGTCGCTAGTAAAATCAAGGTAACCTTGCAGTATCTTCCCGGGTGGTACAGAATAGGTTTGGACTCTTCGATTCCTTTCATCAAAATGATCAAACATTTCATTTGGTGGCCCTTCGGTTTCATCCGAGCATGTGTCAGAGGATAAAGGTTGGGGTTGCCCGGGTGAGCGGTGATAGGAGGAAGGCTCGAGTCCATGTGAGGATGCAGGGCTCAGTTCTGGTGGTACACCACCCGGGAAATTGAATCCATTCCTAAAATCTTCGGAATAACCAAAAACAGGATGTCACATTAGTAACGGTCCAATATCGACAGGTTCATAATTTACCTCGGGTTGTTCATGTGTTGCAAAGGGAGAGGATGCGACATTCAGCATGGAATGGAAAGTGGAACCCGACATCATTGAGTAGAATGTCGAGGTGGCCGGTTATGAAGGTTTGGATGGCCGTGGATTACTCAGACTGGGAAAGAGGTAGAATGGCCGATAAACGGAGGAGCGGCGATGGTTTCATACGTGGTTGTTGGGACTCTTAGTGGAAAGCCTTGCGGCTGGCGTCCACCACGAAGAGGAGTTGGACGGGAAGCAAATTGGAATTGCTTGGAACGTCGTTGATAGTCAGAGCGACGAGGCAGCGACGAGACTCCCTAACTTTCTTGGTTGTGTGTCTGCACCATTATGGAAAAAGGAGAGGCGGTGGAGTTAGGGAAAGAAGAGGGTGGACGAGCTATGATAACCGACGTTCAGCGATATAGTCGATGGCGTGGGCTTAGGGCCAATCAGTGAGAAGAAGGGAAGAAGATGGATGTTGGTTTTATCGTGTGGCTGGGGGATTAGAAAAAGTGAAAGAGAGGAGATGGTTTTTTATTTAATGGGAAGGCTAGGTCACACGTAATATAAAAATAAAAAAATAGAGTTTGACATTGAGTCAAACTAAAAAGGTAGAATGAAATAGATAGATATGTTGGGATTGATTTAAAATTGTAGAAAGGTGTAGATAGTGATAGATAAGGTGGGTCCCACCGAAAATTTTAAAAAAATATTAAACCCTCTCAAATTAGAAATTTCGATAGAAGAGGGAAAAAATTTTAACTTGGGGAATGCTATGGTGCACCTTCTTCTTATCTCCAGACGTGAGACATTGCTCCTTCATTATATATTCTATTGGAATTCGAATCTGTTCAGATAAAATAAAATTAAGCATTTGTTAAAATAAAATAAAATAAATGGAATGAAAAAAATTAAAATGTAATAAAGTTTGCTAAAAATAAAACGAAATGGGTTACCTCCCACCAAGCGCCTTTGTTTAAAGTCGTTAGCTCGACGACCTGGTTTTTTTAGACTGCGTGTTCCTCTAAATTCATTTCTTCGATTAGACCAACAGGATCATTTTTATAATACGACTTCAATCTTTGACCATTAACTTTGAATCGAACTCCTGAGTTATTTTCAGCTTCAACAACACCGTGATGAAATACTTAAGTCACTGTAAATGGTCCTAGCCATTTGATTTGAGTTTTCCAGCAAAAAGTTTAAATTTAGAGTTAAATAACATAACCTTTTGACCGACAGAAAATGTTTTAGAAGAAATTCGATTATCATGAAATTCTTTTATTTTTTCTTTAAATATCCGAGCAATGTCATAGGCATTTTTCAGATTTCCTCAGGTTCTTGAATATGTAATTTCCGAGCTTCACCAACCGCATCCATGTCCATGTTACACTGTTTAATAGCCCAATAAGTCTGATGTTCTAACTCGACCGGTAAATCTCATGGTTTACCGAAAACAAGCCGGTATGGTGACATCCTAATGGGACCTTTATAAGCGGTTCGGTATGCCCAAAGTGCATCAGTTAATTATTTGAGTTACTCCAAATTTCTTCATTAACGACTCGATTACTCGGTTAATGAAGTGAGTTCCTCTATCACTTATTATAGTCCGTGGCGTGCCAAACCTAGAAAAAATAGAATTTTTCAAAAAATTAATTGTAGTTTTAGCATCATTATTCCGGGTAGCCTTAGCTTCCACCCATTTAGAAACATAATCTACAGCTAAAATAATATAATTATTTTCAAATGATAAAATAAAAGGACACATATAATTGATTCCCCATACATAAAAAATTTCACAAACTTGTAGCGGATTTAATGACATCTCATTTCTACGGCTTAAATTACCTGTATGTTGACATCTCTCACAAGTTTTACAGAACAAATAAGAATCCCAAAAGATGTGAGGCCAAAAGAAACCACATTCAATATTTTTATGAGCTGTACGTTTGGGCCCAAAATGACCACCACAAGAGTAGGAGTAACAAAATTGTAAAACTCAATTTACCTCATTTTCAAAAATACATCGTCGAATTACCTGATCTGAGCAGTGCTTCCATAAATAAGGATCATCCCAAATATAATATCGGGATTCTCGTTTAATTCTATTGATTTCAGCTCTCGGCAAATCTAATGGTAAATTACCTATGGCCAAATAATTAACCAAATCCGCAAACCATAGAGTTATGCTTTGCGCCACCATCATATTTTCTTCAGGAAATTCTTCCCAAAGTGGTGGGTCAGATGTGGAAAGGGGAATTCAACTTAAGTGATCAACTACCAAGTTTTCACACCCCTTTTTGTCTTTAATTTCCATGTTGAATTCTTGTAAAAGTTAGATCCATTGGATAAGCCTTGGTTTTGCTTCATTTTTGCTCATCAAATACCTTAAAGCTACATGATCAGAAAAAACAGTAATTTTAGTGCCAAGTAAATAAGATCTAAATTTTTCTAAAGAAAAAATTATACCAAAAAGTTCTTTTTCCATAGCTGAATAATTTTTCTGAGCCGAGTCCAAATTTCAGGACGCATAGGCTATGACATGTGTTTTTTTCCTATTTTTTGGCCGAGAACAGCTCCAACGTTAGTATCTGATGAGTCACACATAGGTTCAAAGGGGTAATTCCAATCTGGTGGTTAAACAATTGGGGCTGAAATAAGTTTTTCCTTTAATGAATCGAAAGACGCCTTGCATTTTGAATCAAAATCAAAGTCTTGATCCTTTTGGAGAATATTGCATAAAGGTTGCACTATCTTCGAAAAGTCTTTAATAAACATACGGTAAAATCCTGTATGGCTAAGAAAAGAAAAAATTTCCCTCACAGTTGTGGGGTAAGGAAGTGAGTTTATAATATATGTTTTAGCTTTATCAACCGCAATCCCTTTTGAGGAAACAATATGACCTAAAATTAACCCTTTATCAACCATAAAATATCATTTTTCATAGTTTAAAACAAGGTTATATTCTAAGCATGTTTTAAGCACATTATTTAAATTATCAAGACATTCACTAAAAGAATTACCATAAACCGTGAAGTCGTCTATAAAGACTTCTATGTCATTATCCACATAGTCAAAAAATATACTCAACACGCATCTTTGGAAGGTGGTTGGTGTGTTACAAAGGCCAAAGGGCATTCGTCTATATGCAAATGTAACGAATGGACAAGTAAAAGTTATTTTTTCTTGATCTTCTAGCGCTATTAGGATTTGGAAAAAAACCTGAAAAAGCATCAAGGTAACAATAATGAGTTTTCCCAACTAATCTTTCAATCATTTGGTCTATAAAGGGAAAAGGAAAATGATCTTTTCGAGTAAGAGAGTTCAACTTCCTGTAATCAATGCAGACTCACCATCTATTTTGAACACTTGTTAGCACTAATTCCCCACCTTGATTTTCGACCACTGTGGCTCCCATTTTCTTGGGAACCATATGAATCAAACTTACCTAATTACTATCTAATATCAGATAGATTATATCAGCATCAAGGAGTTTCTGAATTTATTTCTTTACTACTACCATCATTGGTGGATTTAATCGGTGTTGTCCTTCTCATGATGGCTTTGCTCATTCTTCAATTTTGATCTTGTGCATGCAAGTCGAAGGACTTAATCAATTAGAGTTGGCAATGGTTCATCCTATGGCTTCTTTGTGCAAACGCAACATCGTTACCAAAGCTTCCTCTTTTTCTTCAGATAATTTATTTGAGATGATCACTGGTAAGGTTTAATTTTCGCCTAAAAAGGCATATTTCAAGTGTTTCAGTAACTGCTTTAATTCTACCTCAAGTCCTGCAAAACAAAAAGGTAAAATTTTAGTTTTATAGAAGGTAAAAATAAATCAGGATTGACTAAAAAAAATTTACAAACTCATTTTCTTCCTCTTTGTGGCAAAGTTCAAGATCCCTGTAAAGATTATAAGAAAATTAGATTCAATATATTAATCAATTAAAGGATCTAAAATATCAATAGAATTAATTCTTTCAACTCAATCCAGGTATTTCATTACTTTGTAAACATCAAATTCAACGATCCCACCATCAAATTCCATTGTCAGTATACCACTTCTAACATCGATCTTTGTATATTTGGTGCTTAGGAAGGGTTGGCCTAAAAGTAGTTCGAAATAAGTATCCGACCTATCATGTTTCATGTCAATGACATATAAATCTGTAGGAAAAAATAATACATCGACCTTCACTAAGACATTTTCCATCATTCCCACTGGATAGATCACAGACCGATTAGCCAACTGTATGGTTACTCCCGTTTCCTTCAAAGGCTTGTTAGTAACCACTTTATAAATAGAAAATGACATAACGTTAATTGAAGCTCCTAAGTTACACATTGCACGTTTAATTTTAAAATTACCTATTTTACATGGTATGACAACCATACCTTGATCCTTCATCTTTGGTGGGAGATTTCATTGAAAAATTATAGAAACATGGTCTCCCAAATTTACCTTTTCGTGCCCCATTAATTTTCTCTTTGTAGTGCAAAACTCCTTTAAAAATCAGGCATACCTCAGTACTTGTCGAATTACTTCAATAAGAGGCATATTCACTTGAACTTTCTGAAACACCTCTAAGATCTCCATTTCTTCAGCTCTTTTATCACGCTTTAATAATCTTGATGGGAAGGGTGGTTCGATTTCATGAGAAGAAGAAGGATGTGCGTTAGATGTACCTTGTATTTATGGAGGCGGCGTTTCTTCTTGTTCTTCAAAATGTGTAACTTTTTCTTCTGGAACTTTGGGTGAGATGACTGTTCCACTTCATTGTGTGATGGAACTAACATTCTCTATCGAATTGAACTCTATTTGAGAATGTAGTTTTCCTTGTGATTCCATTTTCCCCACAGTTTGAGCCAGTCGACTCACTTGTTTATCCAACTCTTGAAAAATGTGTTTAGGCTCAGCTTTGGAATTTTTCCTGGGATGCAACCAGCTTTTCTTGTGAAATTGCTAACTTTTTTATTATTTCCTCCAATGATGGATTTTGTGTTTGTTGTTGAGGAGGATGTCTTGGTTGATAAGTTGTCCTTTGGTTCGCGCATACCTGAAATTTGGGTGGTCTCGTCCCGGATTATAAGAATTACTATATGGGTTGTATGGCCTCTGTGGAGGACCTAAAATGTTTCCTACGACATTGATTTTTATATTGCTTCCTTCTTGTATCATCGGGCAGTAGTCGTCGGATGGTCCAGCTTCGTGCATATCCCATATGCCCTTGTTACCCCAGATTTTCCTACAACAAGTGAATTAACTACTTCTGTTAATTTTTCTAATTTATTTTCAATGTAAAAAGGTACTTATCTTGTGAACTCGTCAGCTGGGTTCACTTGAAAACTGTTGAGAGTTGGCGGCAATGGTTGAAATCAACTCTCTCGCTATTGTTGGGGTCATGTTGAATAATGCTCCTCTGCTAGCGGCATATACCATTTTCATTTTCATAGGTAAAAGACCATCATAAAAGTATTGAAGTAACATTTACTCACTTAATCTATGTTGCGGACAACTTGTGCAAAGTTTTTAAAATTTTTCCCAATAGTCATAAAGATTTTCTTCGCTCTTTCGTCTAATGGAGAGAATGCTCCTTTGAACGCTTGCTTTAGCCGCTGGGAAAAACCTATCAAGAAAAATTTGACTCATGTCAGCCCATGAATTAATTGAATTTGGAGGTAAATAAAATAAACAATCTTTAGCCAAGCTGACTAAAGAAAAAGGAAAAGCTCTCAATTTAATTTGATCTTCGGTAACTCCTTGTGGTTTCATGCTAGTGCAAACCATGTGGAATTCCAATAATTGTTTGTGCGGATTTTCATTGGGAAGGCCATGGAGAGTGGGAAGGCCATGGAAAGTGGGAAGAAGATGAATAAGTCTCATCTTTAATTGAAATGGAGTCCCGCCATTAAGAAAAGTGATGAATAATGGCATCTGAGTGATAGGAGCTGCGGATAGCTCTCGAATCGTTTTTTATACTTCTGTCATCGGGTTTTGATCTTCGTTTTATGCGTCTATTTTAGAGTTTGTCTCCGGATTTGATTTCATTTCTAAACTATGCTCTTCTTGTCTTTTCCTTTTTTTCTCGAAGCGTTTGTGCATGGATTCTTCATTCTCGTGCTTTGATCTCTAGGTCAAGATCTACTAATTCTCCCGGGTTTCTTCTGGTCATAAATAAAAAACAAAGAAAAATACATCAATACTTGTCGTTAGTCCCCAGAAACGACACCAATTTGTCGTGTGTCATTTTCACATCAAAATAATTCCTTAATCCCAATAGAAATATAAAGAAAATATAGCAAGTGGAAAGTAAGGGTCGATCCCACAGAGACTTTGCAGTTTCTGATTTAGTTATCTTTTTGTTTCTGAATGGTAGAGCTTGGATAGGGATGAAATGTAAGATAAAAAATAAATAAAAATATAAAAATAAAAGGTGAGATAAGAATAAGATAAATATGGGTTTTGAAAATCTTTTTAAAGATAAGATAAAGGCATAATAATAATAATAATAATAAATAAAATAAAAATTGGAATTTTAAAAGAAGACTTATTGTAAAAAGTAGCCTCAGGCTTTCAGCTTTGACTCAGTTTCCTCGGATCATCGAAATAGATCTTAACTTTAGGATTCACGCCGGTTACTTGTCTACAAGGTCAAATCCATGTGACTATGCTTTGTATATAAAATACCCAAGTGCAATCTTTAATATCTGTTTGTGAATTGATCTAAGCAACAACAATGTTGTAGATCTAAAAATGTTGAGGCTCGAAAAGCTGCCAACTCGGATTATGTTGTTTCAACAATAACTGGTTCCGATCTCAGTTTCCTCTTAACAAACAATTTTGCTAAGTGAGTTCCCAGGAAGTCAAATGTGGTTCAATAAGTCGACCCTTCCTCCCACGTTAATCATAACAACATCCAAACCAACGTCGACTTTTTGATTTTGAAAATTGTTTTGATTTGAAAATAAGCCAAGAAAACTGAGAGAAATATCTTAAGCGATTTAAGTTCCTTACAATTCTCACGATTGGAATTGAGCCATCGCTTTAGCCTTCATCTTAAAAAAATTAGCTAAGCATGACAAAAGGCATACTTAGCATGTTTAAAAATAAAACTTAAAATAAAAGAAAATTGAAAAGAAAAGAAAAGAAAAGAAAAGAAAGAACTTTATAACACTAGAAGAAGAGTAAATTCTGAGTTGTAGAGATGTGTTTTAGGCTTACCCTAAGAGTATATGTATAGCCTTCAAAATCCTAAAAACAAGGTAGAGATAATTCCTAAAATAAAGAAATAAAATCTTAATGAAAATACTTAAAACTATTTAAACTAAAATACTAAAAACAAAGATAAGATAAAATATAATATTTAAAATAATATCCTAAAACGCAGTTTAATTCAAATCTAAATTGTAGAAACGTATGGTTGATCCATTCTTTCTTCTAGAAGCACTGACTGGACCTTCTAGAAGGTGTTGACGTCATCGCCTCGTAAGATGCGTCATGCCCACTAATCCGCTTTGATTCCGAAAATAAAAAAACTGCAAAATTCTGTTCTTTTAGTGCAATTTCAAGAATCTAGTGTCCTGCACAGAAAATGAATCAAAATGAACAAATAAACCATTAAAACCAACGATTAAGGAGCAATTTAAAAGAAAAATAATAATCAAATAAAGCACTTATCACAAGCCTATTTTATAATTAAGGATACAGTTCACTTAGCTAGGGCTCTTAATTAACTATGACTCTAGCACATCTCTTGTATGAACCTTACTATATTGTTTATATTAAAAGTAACGGTGAATAAAAATTTTCTTCTACACCAGTAACATACTTTCTACATGGTGATGATTCTATTCAAGTAGTTTATTGATAAATGACGGGTGTTCCAATTCTTGTTTGGTTTGACGGTGAATCTAGATGTAGTTTGTGGGTGTGTTTTGGGTGTTAAACCCATTCTGTCTATCTGAGAGGTTTTTTTTGAAGTTTGCAGTGAGAACAGACATGCTCTCATGCTTCCTATACCTACTATTGAAATCTTGGAAGTCTCAGCTCTACTTGTGCATTCTTCGAGTCATTCTCACCCTATTGCAAAAATTTTGGTAATGTTTATGACAAATGTTGGAACGAACGACCAGCAAAATGACAATCTTCCAAATAATCGCCTCTGTATGACTCTCCGATCCATTCTGTTACGACTATTGTTGCTGGAAATAGTTCATTTAGCCTAGAACAGATGGAGCAGTTAAAGCAACTGTTTGGCCAATTGAATTTTTCTTCCGAACCCAAGCATGTGTGTACTATGCATGAAGGTAACCTCTCTTTACCTTCATTGCCTTCTTCGCCTATTTTTATTCCATGGATTGTTGATTCTGGGACCAGTGATCATGTGACCGGGGATTACAAACTATTTCAATGTTTTTACAGAGTAGTCTCTTCTTCTAGTGTTCGAACTACTGATGGTTCTATTTTGCCTATTGCATAGCATTGTTCAGCTAAACTCGCATATTATTTTACATTTTGATCTTTATGTTTCAAATTTGGCTTACAATCTCCTTCCTATGAGTAAATTGTTTGCTGACTTGTGATGCACTACTCATTTTAACTATGATGTTTGTGAATTTCAGAATTCAAGCTCGAGGACGGTGATTGGCCATGATAGGCTTTACAATGGCCTTTACATCTTTGTCACCTCTCCTCCCATTCAAACCCACGTCAGCTATAGTATTTTGCATCTTTTTGTTTTGATTTCTCTATTGAATATGTTTTGACCTATATATTTTTGTCTTTTTAGGTTAGGTCAACCTAGTTTTTCCTATCTAGAAAAGCTATTTCCGAAGTTTTTCACTAATAAAAATCCTTTATCTTTTTGTTTTGATATTTATCACTTTGCCAAACAAACCCGAAGTACATATCACCCTTCTCCATATCACTATTCAAAAAGTTTTACCATTATACACATTGACATTTGGGATCCCTCTCATGTTAAAAGCTTAAATGGGGTTTATTTGTTTGTTTTATTCATTGATGATCATTCTCGTACTCTGTGGACTTTTTTATGTGCCATAAATATGAGGTTGGTCATATTTTTAAACGATTTCACAAAATGGTTGAAACTCGTTTTCATATTTCTATTGAGATTTTTAAGTCTGATAATGGTAGTGAATATTTTTCTCACTTGTTGGGTCTTTATTTCAGGAAAAGGGAATTGCGCATATCACTTCGTGTGTCAGTTCACCTCAATAAAATGGGGTTGTTGAGCATAAAATTTGTCATCTTCTTGAGGTTAACAAGTCACTTCTTTTTTCTACTAAAGTTACTCAGTATCTTTGGGGTGAGACTCTCTTAACAGCTACGTATCTTATTAACCGTATTCCTAGTAAGTTACTTCAATTTCAATGTCCTAGAAAAGTCTTTACTCATTTTTCCCCATTTTAAACCTTTGACTAGTCGTGTTCCTCTTCGCGTCTTTGGTTGCATTGTTTTTGTTCACGACCATACCATCTCTAAGTCTAAACTCGATCCTAGAGTGATTCAATGTGCCATTATTGTGTACCCCTTAAACTAAGAAGGTATTTTCTTATATGGGCGTTACCTTTCTTGAACATAAGCCTTTTTTCTCTAAGTCTAAAATTCAGGGGGCGTGTGAGTAAGTTTGAATTTCAGTTTTTCTCGGTTACTACTAAACTGCTAATCAATTTTTTTCCATCCATACCTACCAAAATTCAACCAACAAGCTTTGACACCACCGAAACATAGAACCTTAAAAACCAAATGGACCTACATCAAACCATGAACCCAAAAAATTCAGCTAGAACACCAAGCCCACCTATTTCATTGTTTATCTCCCAAACCAAAAAATTTCTTTTTTATAAATGAAGGCCAAAATATCCCAGGGGTCTCCACACAACCCATGTACTTCCAACAACCATAACCAAGTTTGAATCCCTTGAATAGTTATGAAGGGGATCAGAGTATGCCCGGTGAGTTGGATGTCTTGGTTGATACTAACAAGTTACCAATTTCTCAAAGAAAATGAGTATGACTATGTACAAATCACCCTATTAATAAGTTTGTGGCTTATGGTAAACTAATGTCTAGTTTGAAGAATTATACAGTTAAGGTAGATAGCATTCGCATTCCAAACTCAATGGATGAACCTTTAAAAAGTCCAAAATGGAAGAAGGCGGTGGAAGAACTTTCGACACTTGAAAGCAAAAAAACTTGGATTATTGTCAATCTTCCTAAAGATAAGAAACCAGTTTATTGAAAATGCGTCTTTACCGTAAAGTACAAAGCGGATGATAGTGTTGAACAATCTAAGGCTAGACGTGTGGTAAAAGGTTTCACTCAGACTTATGGTGTAGACTATTAATAGACTTTTTCTCCCGTTGCAAAACTCAACACGATAAGAATGTTACTATCCTTAGCCATGAATAAGGATTGAGTGATTCATCAACTAGATGTCAAGAATGTGTTTCTAGATAGAAATCTCGAAGAAAAAGTCTACATGCAGGTCCCACTAGGAATACAAATAACATCAGGAACCAGTGAGTATGCAAATTGTTGAACTCTTTTATATAGACTAAAACAATCTCCTAGGGCTTGGTTTGACAGGTTCAGTAAGGTACTTTTGCGAGACGACTACAAGCAGTGTCAATCTGATCATACCTTATTTGTAAAGGCTACGCCAAACAAAAAAAAAAGACAATATTAATTGTCTACGTTGATGATATCAACATAACAGGTGATGACTTAATGAAAATAGAGAGACTGAAAGTGTTGTTGGCAAGAGAGTTTGAAACCAAGGATTTGGGGACTTTACGATATTTCTTAGGCATGAAATTGGTGAGATCAAGAGAGTATTATTATCAACAAAAAGAAGTATATTCTAGACTTACTTTTTAAGAATGGAATAATTGATTGTAAGCCTTTGGAAACTTCCATGGAAGCAATTTGAAGTTACATAAGAAAGGTAGTCACGTAAATAAAGAGCAATATCAAAGGTTTGTAGGTAAGCTCATTTATCTATCATTGACTAGGACAGACATAGTTTTCCCTACCAACATTGTGAGCCTTTACATGAACGATCCTAGAGAAGAACATTTAGAAGTTGTGTATCAAATCTTGAGGTATTTGAAAATGACACGGGACATGGGTTAATTTTCATAAAACATAAAGATATGACAGTAAATATTTTCCAGATTCTAGCTAGGATGGAGAGCTAACGGACAAGAGTTCGACTACGGGCTATTGATCATTCGTTTAGGGAAATTTATTGACTTGGAGAAGCAAGAAACAAGCCGTAATTTCCAAAAGTAATGCTAAAGTAGAATTTAGGGCGATGGAACTCGAGATTTGTGAAGGTGTTTGGTTACAAAAACTTTTAACTGAGTTGGAGGTATGTGGTAGCAATTATTTTGAACTTCAAAGTGACAACAAATCAGCCATAAGCATTGCTAAGAATTTGGTTCGTCACGACAAAATGAAACATGTGAAGATCGACAGACATTTTATTTTCAAGAAGGTGAATGGTGGCGAAGTAAGACTAAATTATGTCTCTTCCAAAAATCAGCTAGCAGACATCCTGACCAAAGCACTTCCAAGAGTTACTTTTGACGAGATCACATCCAAACTGGGTCTTTATAATATTTACTCCCCAGCTTGAAAGGGAATGTAAGTTATGTACCGCCTCTAGTTAAAGTTTGGATTATCTTGTAAATATTAGTAATACATACTTTATCTAACTCTAGCCTATTTTGTAGATAAGGATAAAGTTCACTTAGCTAGGACTCTTGACAAGGACTCTAGCACATCTCTTGTATAAAGCTTATTGTACTGTTTCTATTAAAAGAAACATTGAATAAAACTTTTCTTCTTCACTGGTAAACATACTTTCTACACATTGGAGCTTTAGAAACAGTAGACAGACATCACCAAATAAATAAATAATTTCATGGACCAAGTAGTTATCATTCCAAAGCTATATAATGAGAAATGGTGCAGATAGTTATGATTGTAGTAGAGATGATTCTAGGACGGCATTATAATTCCAGGAAGTTTAACAATTAGTTCACAATCAATTTTTAAACAGTAAACACTTCTTTTATCATTCTTACAAAACCCACAGTAGAACTGGAATCTATAACAAATATGAGAATCACTATCAACTACCAGTGGCACAAACAACAGAATGAATCTACCAATGTTCAAGGCTGTGGCGTTGCTAAAAGGCCAAGCTACAGCCAGCAAATTGTTCTCTTATGCAATTATAATTCCTTTTAAAATTAGATGCAGTTTTCCATCTGTTTGTTCATTAGGATCCTACAACTGTCTCATGCTCTTATTGTAAACAATTTCTTTACTTTGCGCAAAAGCTTCCTTCATACAACCAACTAGAACAAGATTTTTTTAAAAAAAACCCATAAACAAAGCTAGTGCCAAGATAAACACAAACCGAAGAAAATGTCCACCAGTATATCTTCCCACATATCTATCTTTTTTCAGCCAAAAGAGATTAAATCAACACGTAACCTTATCAATTATCAAGACTGAATCTCAACTACAAGAAATTGTCAAGTATCCCTAACAAAAATTGTCAGAAACTTTAATCAAGGAAAATTATTGGAATCGGTGTGATCAGAGGAAAATCGAATCCTTCGAAACACGAATAGAAACAAAATAAAAAAACAATCAGAAGGTTTTTCAAAATAGGTAAGTACCAACAACTTCAACTTGGAGGCGTCAACAGAAAAATAAACGAAATGATTTCTGATTCGATTTGAAGACCAAGATCCTTTATACTAGACTTGGTCTTTTTCTTTTTTATTTTAAAGACTAAGAGAATTGAAATCTAATAATTAGTGATTTGAATAGAGAGAGAAACAAAGGAAATGAAGAAAGAGAGAGAAGGGCAGCCTTTCTTACTTCTCAGTGCTCTTTCGAGCTTCCTTTTTGTTTGAGCTCCAAATTGTGTTAGAGAAAAAGTAAGGGCATCTAATAAATAAGGTGGAAGCTGACGTGGTTACGCTAGGTTGGCAAAATTGCTCGTATGGGATGGTGAAAAAATTAAATGGCTCGTATAGAGTTTTGCTGGATTACTTTTTGATATAGCGTGATTGTTACGGTGCTCATCGAAAGATACTGAGAATACAATGTATCTTCCGGAAGATGCGACAATCACAATGTGTTTCGTGCTTTATTCCTTTGGTAGTCTTAATAGTTTTGATATTCTGATTACGTGAAAAAAGAGGAAAACATATTGTGTTACCGACGTCTTCCTAACACTATAGCGATCACACTATCTCAAAAAATACTTTAGTTGAGACCTTAAATGAGCAAAAAAAATTCCAACGTCCCATTTGAGCAATTTTGCCCTCTAGGTTCGATGAAATTTTATTTTTTGAATTATGAATTATTATTTTTAATTCGGCGCCAATATTATTCGAGAAAGAATGAGGATGACTAATTCCACGTGCACTCTGTGTTCTTTTCAGTTTTTAAACTCTTTTACCGGAGTCCGGAGGTTTTCTGAAAACTAGTCATTTGTTAGAGACAGCGCTTACGATTAGGTGGTATACAAAAAACTTTCGGTTTAATACGGTTTAAATAATTTTTTACCTAAAAAAATTATATTTATATTGTTTCAATATTTAAAAAATGACTTAATTTGATTTCTAATTCTTCTTGAAATATATTATATTATTATATTTTTAATATATATATATATATATATAAATGACATTTTAAAAATATATCAAGTGATTTATAATGTACATTAAATTTAAAATTTTAAAAAAATACAAAAATTTGAAAAATGTAAAAACATATCTCAATTTTAAATATTGACTTTTGGGTAATAACAATTTATGGTCACAGGATCCCATACATTTCATTTTAGTCCTTTGACATCAATATATTAATATTGTTTAATTCGATTATTCATTTGTTTCTTATAAATGACTATTACAATTAGTGACAAAATCAAAAGTAATGGGATTCAAATCTTGATTTTTTTTATTTTAAATTAATCAATTTAGATTTATATTCTAATTCATAATTACCATCATCAAAGACAACGTATAATCAAATAGGTATTGATTTCAAACGTTGTAGGGGTGCTTATCCTTCCCCACGCATAATCGACCCCCAAACTATTTCAAAACAAATTTCTGGTTACATGCATATCAATTTTGTCTTTTTAAAGATTTTTATTAAAAATTCTTTAAAAAGAAATTTTTTTTAGGTATTCGATCTACCTACCTCAAAGGTTGATGACGACTCACATATAACACTCTCAACCCGTACCCGACCCGAATACGAGTCTGAGGTGTCACATTGACTTTTCAAACTTTGACTCTTGACGAAAATCAATGAAATTTTAAACTTTCATTAAAATAAAAGTTATTACTTTACATAAGTTGACCAAAACAAGACAAAATCGATCAGAGCATTCATAACTAACATATTTATTACATGCCAACACACTATACACAACAAAATACATACTTTATCAGTTACTTCTGATATGATCTTCTAGCAGTGATGCTGTCCTTGCCACTTCTATTTCTGCTTTTCCTGATTCTTGGTACCTACGTGTAAATCACTTACACGCTAAGTCATAGACTTAGTGAGGCATAATATGAATATATAGATATAATAATAAATTCATGAACATGCATTCTTACCATTTGATCATGACATTTCATCTTGCATGTATCTATTACACTATAACATATATGATTATGACATGCACATATGAAGCTTATATTCTTATGTTAGTTTCACTTTAATTTATCTTTGGATTGCCCATGTACATTATTGAGAACAGGAGGTACGTGAGTACACTGACATTGTGCACAATGTTGTCACCACAACTCGAATAATTCCCACTAGAGACACTGAATATTTGTACCGAATGACCACTATGTCCCGAGGGACCATTATGTCCCAAAGGACCACTGATAATCCCTCGACTCTTGGCGTGCCACTTATACCTACAACTCTTATATTAAATAACATAGGCTTAAATATAGATACATTTATCATTCTTTTATATATCTTTTATCACTATCCATGTAAACATATAAGTCACTTCATATGTACACATATGACCACTTCCATTATTTCACATACCTGTGTTGATTCTCTTATAATGGCTTTCATTCATATAATATCATGTTAAAGCATGGATAATTTATGCATAAAATCACTATAACATTAAGACTTATGTAAGTATGTAGGTGCATGAATATGAATTCATAAATTCAACTGTAAGAGATACACTCATCGCAAGTCGTATCTCGATACAATTATATCTAGGATATGCACTTACCTTAGACTTTCTTTCTTTGATTTGATCCTAATTCTTTGATTGATCCGGAACATGATTATGCTTTAAATCTACATAATAATACATTGATACATATTAGTATACTAATTGATATATTCTAATCTATCACTTCTTAGACTAAAAGAAAGGCTACTTTCATCTCTTAATTAAGGTAGGTATCGACACACTCTACAGTGTATCGATGCATCCCTTAACGTGTGTATCGATGCACTACCTATGCATCGATACACAAATTACATTTGATGTTTTCATCTTAAGGGGGTGTATCGATGCACTTATTACATTCGATGTTTTTATTTCGTTTGAGAGTGTATCGGTACCCATTGAATGTGTACCGATACACACAACCCAGAAATTACATTTTGAGCACGAAAATCACTTCATTTTCAGTTCAACATTTCATATTTCACCTCCTTTTATATTCCTAACTTTCATACACATACTTACACTCATTTCTACTCAATAATCACTTTTTTTAACTCAAAATCCTATCATTTATATGGCATTTAAGAATCATACTCAAATATGAACATGTTCTAAATCTAATTCTAACACTTCATATTCCTTATTTAGATTGATGACAAGTCAAATCCAACTTCCAATTATAATTATGAACTTTATTTCAAAATTTCATTCAATAACTCCTAATCTTTAATCTCTCTTAACTCCATCATCTTTTGATTTTAAGATAACTTAAGCTTTCCTTAAGCTTATTTATCATCTAATGATCATAACCCAACCTTAAAATCAACAATTAATTAACTAACCAGAAAACTCACCTTTGCTCTGGCTCACGTTGAGGAGAAAGAAGAAAGATGAAGAGAACTCTATAACTCACTTGATTTCCTTCTCCCTTCCACGTGGTTAATATATAACCAAACTTAATTATTTTCCTTACAAATGACCATTTTATCCTTCTATTCCTCATTCTTTTCAATTTGATCCTACACCATATTTTTCATATAAGTCCTTGAACTATTCAATTATTCTACTTTAATCACCAAATTCCATAACTTTACAATTTAGTCACTAACCTGGTATTGAGGATGTTACAAATCCCCCTTAAGAAAATTCCTCCTCTAATTTTCATTGCTCAAAGAGATTGGGGTATTGATTCCTTATGTCTTCTTCAAGTTCCCACGTTGCTTCCTCTATTTTGTGATTCCTCCACAAGACTTTGACAAATGGAATAGTCTTGTTTCTTAGTTTCTTAACCTCGTGAGCTAAGATTTGAACATGTTCTTCCTTATACGTCAAATTCGGTTAAACCTCGATCTCTTCTAATGACATAATATAAGAGGGATCAGATCGATACTTCCGAAGCATTGAAACATGAAAGACATTGTATATATTTTCCATCTCAGGTGGAAAGGCTCGCTGATATGCTATTGGTCCCACTCTCTTAACAATCTCATAGGGTCCAATGAACCGAGGACTCAACTTTCCTCTTCGACCAAACCTCAAAACCTTCTTCCATAGATACACTTTTAAAAACACTTTATCTCCCACTTGAAACTCAATTTCTTTTCTTTTTAGATCTGTAAATGATTTCTGTCTATCTGTTGTAGCTTTGAGATTATTCTGGATCACATGCACTTTCTCTTCCACTTCCTGAATCAACTCAGGACCAAGAACTTCTTTATCTTTAAGCTCGAACCAATTTAAGGGTGTACGACATCTTCTTCCATAAAGAGCTTCATAGGGAGCCATTTTTATACTGGATTGGTAACATTGTTGTTAGCAAACTCAGCAAGTGGCAAATACCTTTCCCACGATCCCTTGAATTTGATAACACAAGCTCTCAACACATCCTCCAATATTTGGATAGTTCACTCGGACTGTTCATCTGTCTCAGGATGAAATATGGTGTTGAAATTCAGCCAAGTTCCCAACGCTCCATGTAATGACTTTGAAAACCGATATGTGAATCTAGGATCCCGATCAGAAACAATAGAAACAAGTACACCATGTAAACATATAATCTCCCTGATATACAACTCATCATACTTATCCATGGAGAAATTAGTTCGTACCAGAATAAAATTAGCTGACTTAGTCAATCTGTCTACAATCTCCCAGATTGAATCTCTTTTATTCGGAGTTAAAGGTAACCCCATTACAAAATTCATTGTTAGATTCTCTCATTTCCACTAAGGAATCGACATTGGTTGTAATAATCTTGACGGAACCTGATGCTCAACTTTAACTTGCTGACACGTCAAACATTTGGATACAAATTTCGTAATGTCACTCTTCATTTCAGGCCACCAATATCGACTCTTGAGATCCATATACATTTTGTTTCCTCCTGGGTGTATTGTCAATGGACTATAATAAGTATCTATTAACAAGACTTTCTTCAACTCATCATTATCTAGAATCACTAATCTTTCTTGATAAACAAGTTCCCATCAGACTTGATCACATAATCTTTTATCTACTCGTTCTTTACTTGTTGCAGCTTTTTTAGACATTTTCCATCTTTACTTTGCAATTCCTTAATTCGATCTAGCCATGATGGCTTGATAGTTAACTCTGCACATATTGCACTGTCTCTACTTAACGATAGTCTGGCATCCATAGCTCGTAAGGCTGCAAACGTCTTTTAACTTAAGGCATCCGCTACCACATTTGCTTTCCCTGGATGGAAATCAATTACAACATCATAATCTTTAAGAAACTCCACCCATCTTCTCTATATTAAATTCAACTCCTTCTGAGTCATCAAATACTTTAAACTCTTGTGATCAATATACAGATAGCAACGTTCACCATACAAGTAATGACGCCAGATCTTAAGAGCAAACACTACTGCAGCCATTTCCAGATCGTGCGTTGGATAATTCTTTTCGTGCGATTTTAATTGCCTCGATGCATACACTACTACTTTACCCTCTTGCATTAACGCACATCCCAAGCCATTATGGGACGCATCACAATACACTACGAAGTTCTTGCCATACTCAAGTTGAACTAACACTGGAGCTTCTTTCAAAATCTTCATTAACTTTTCAAAATTTTCCTGGCATTCCGGAGTCCAAGAAAATTTTACCTCTTTCCTCAATAACTTAGTTAGGGGTAATGTTATTATCGAAAAGTTTTTAAATAACCTTCGGTAATAACCAGCTAACCCCAGAAAACTCCGAACTATTAACACATTCTTTGGAACTTCACACTCTAAAATGGCTTTAATCTTTTGAGGATCCACTCGAATTCTTTCTGTAGAAATTACATATCCAAGGAACGTCAATTCATTCAACCAGAATTCACATTTAGATAGTTTAGCATAAAGCTTCTTTTCTCGTAAAATCTACAACACCATCGTCAGGTGTGAACTATGCTCTTCCTTGAACTTTGAATACACTAGAATATCATCAATAAACACCACTACGAACTGATCCAAATAGGGTTGAAATATTCTATTCATAAGATCCATGAAAGCAGCTGATGCATTAGTTACTCCGAATGACATTACAATGAACTCATAACGTCCATATCTCGTTCGAAAAGTTGTCTTCGAAATATCTTTCTCTTGAATATTCAGTTGATGGTAACCAGAATATAAATAAATCTTCGAGAACACTGAACCTCCCTTTAATTGATCGAACAAATTATCAATTCGGGGGAGGGGATACATGTTCTTGATGGTCACTTTATTGAGTTATCTATAATCAATGCAAAGACGCATAGATCCATCATTCTTTTTAACAAACAAAACTGGAGCTCCCATTGGAGAGACACTCGGTCTTATAAATCCTTTATCCAACAACTCCTGTAACTGAATCTTTAACTCTTGTAACTCTTTTGGAGCCATTCTGTATGGTGCCATGGCAATAAGTGATGTTCCCGATATTACTTCAATATGAAATTTCACCTCTCTATCTGGAGGCAAACCCAATAACTCTGCAAGAAATACATCGGGAAACTCTCTAACTATAGGAATTTCCTCAATTCCCTTCTCTTTGGCTTTAATATCTAGCACATTAGCAATGAACCCCTGACATCCCTGTAGTAGTAACTTCTTCACTGACATCACTGAGATTACATTTGCCAATGGATTCCACCCTTCATTAAATACAATGACTTATGCACCTTCTGAACTTCTCAACGTTACTCTTTTTCAATTTACAGTCAATATTAGTTAGTAACGATATAACCAATCCATTCCCAGTATCACCTCAAACTCGTCGAAGAGTAATTCCATTAGATTAGGAGGGAATTCAATTCCCTGAATCCTTATGAGACACCCTCAACACACCATATTAACCCGAGCACTGTGTCCTAATGGATTAGTCACTATCACCTCATTGCTAGTAGCTTCTAACTAAATATTCAATTCTCTCACTAACTTACTGAAAATATAAGAACAAATAGACCCCGAATCAATCAATACAAAAATATTCTTGTCATACAACTGAAAAATACCTGCTATAATCTCTGGGTCATCTCGATCCTCGCTAGTTTTGAGATTATACACACAAGTTGTGGAGCGTATCTCTTGTGGAGATGAGGACTCTGACTGACTTCTTCCTCTGCCTCTACCTCTTCCCCTCTGAGTAGCAGAAACAGACCTCTCTGGCTGAGCATATTCACTAGCTATCATGGGATAATCCCGAACAAAATACCCGGTGTCCCCACATTTAAAGAAGGCTCCTGAAACCATTTTGCATATCCCTGAGTGATTATTTCCACAATGTGGACATTTTCTGACTTAGCTAAGGTTAAATCTCCCAGCTCTAGATCTCGTTGATTGGGTTTGTCGTCCCCTCATTAGATTTGATCCCATCGCGAATGATGCTACTGACTTCAATCTCGTTTGGGGTCAGGAACCAGCATCTCTGCCCCCTTTTGCTGGTGTATAACTCGAAGAAACACCCATTCTTTTAGATGTATGAGCTCTTGGATCTCCAAACCTCTCATTTTGAGCCCTTTCTAGAGCTTTGGCACGGTTCACTACTTCTTGAAATGAAGACAAGTTCAACACAACAAGCATTTCTTTCAATCTTGGATGCAGACCTTCTACGAACCACTCACAAACATCTTTCTCAGTTTGAACAAGCTCGGTAGCAAAACGGCTCAACTTGCTGAAGTCACATTTGTACTCATACATGTACGGTTCCATTGCTTCAAATTCATGAACTCTTGCTTCATTTGTCAGATAAACTGATCTCCGATGTATTTATACTTGAACTCTTCTAAGAACAAGGACCAAGTTACTTTATCACCAGACATTCTCAATGTAACGTTGGTCTACCAAATCCTTACTTACCCTCTAAGCAAGGAAACCACTCCATCTAGCTTCTCTAAATCAGAGCAATAAAGTCCCTCAAACATGATTTTTACGTCATTGAGCCAAAAGTCCTCAGCAACAGAACCTTCTTCAGCTTTACCTCTAAACTCTGGTGCTTCTAAACCCTTCAACTCCTTTGCAACATTTATTCTCAGAGTTGAAGTAATAGAAGGTTGGAAACGCACCAATACCGTATCCAATGTTCTAAAGAACACATTTTGATCACTCACAGACACTCTAGAGGGTGCCTGTTCTTCACTCTGTCTGGCCAGGGCAGGTGAATTACTGCTTTCAGCGGGCCTATCGTCTCTCGCTCCACTTCTAGAGCTATCATGTCTGGACATCTAATAAAATACAACCACATATTTCTATTAGCAAAACAACATACTTACTATTCTATCATATCAGAAGTTTTCACTATTTTGTTGGCATGTATACATTATAAGATACTTTAGACTCCGCTTTATGCCAAAAATTGACTAAATCATAGCTCTGATGCCATTAAATATAACACCCCTAACCCGTACCAGACCCAGATACGAGTCTGAGGTGTCACATTAACTTTTCAAACTTTGACTCTTAACGAAAATCAAGGAAATTTTAAACTTTCATTAAAATAAAAGTTATTACTTTACATAAGTTGACCAAAACAAGACAAAATCGATCAGAGCATTTGTAACTAACATATTTATTACATGCCAATAAATTATACACAACAAAATGCATACTTTATCAGTTACTTCTGATCTGATCTTCTAGCAGTGATGTTATCCTTGCCACTTCTATTTCTGCTCTTCCAGATTCTTGGTACCTACGTGTAAATCACTTATACGCTAAGTCATAGACTTGGTGAGGCATAATATGAATATATAGATATAACAATAAATTCATGAACATGTATTCTTATAATTTGATCATGACATTGCATCTTGCATGTATATATTACACTATAACATATATGATTATGACATGCATATATGAAGCTTATATTCTTATGCCAGTTTCACTTTAATTTATCTTTGGATTGCCCATGTACATTATTGAGAACAGGAGGTACGTGAGTACACTAAGGTTGTGCACAATGTTGTCACCACAGCTCGAATAATTCCCACTAGGGGCACTAAATATTTGTCCCGAATGACTACTATGTCCCGAAGAACCACTATGTCCCGAAGGACCACTATGTCCCGAAGGACCACTATATCCCGAAGGACCACTGATAATCCCTCGACTCTTGGCATGCTAATTATACCTACAGCTCTCATATTAAATAACATAGGCTTAAATATAGATACATTTCTCATTCTTTTATATCTCTTTTATCACTATCCATGTAAACACATAAGTCACTTCATATGTACATATATGATCACTTCCATTATTTCACATACCTGGGTTGATTCTCTTATAATGACCTTCATTCATATAATATCATGTTAAAGCATGGATGATTTATGCGTGAAATCACTATAACATTAAGACTTATGTAAGTATGCAGGTGCATGAATATGAATTCATAAATTCAACTATAAGAGATAGACTCATCGCAAGTGTTATCTTGATATAATTCTATCTAGGATATGCACTCACCTTAGCCTTGCTTGCTTTGATTTGATCTTAATTCTTTGATTGATCGGGAACAAGATTACGCTCTAAATCTATATAATAATACATTGATACATATTAGTATACTAATTGATATATTCTAATCTATCACTTCTTAGACTAAAAGAAAGGCTACTTTCATCTCTTAATTAAGGTAGGTATCGGTACACTCTACAGTGTATCGATGCATCCCTTAACATGTGTATCGATGGACTACCTATGCATCGGTACACAAATTACATTCGATGTTTTCATCTTAAGGGGGTGTATCGATGCAATCCTATGTATCGATGCACTTATTACATTCGATGTTTTTATTTCGTTTGAGAGTGCATCGGTACCCATTGAATGTGTACCGATACACACAACCCAGAAATTACATTTTGAGCACGAAAATCACTTCATTTTTAGCTCAACACTTTATATTTCACCTCGTTTTATATTCCTAACTTTCATACACATACTTACACTCATTTCTACTCAATAATCACTTCTTTAAACTCAAAATCCTATCTTTTATATGGAAGTCAAGAATCATACTCAAATATCAACATGTTCTAAATCTAATTCTAACACTTCATATTCCTTATTTAGATTGATGACAATTCAAATCCAACTTCAAATTCTAATTATGAACTTTATTTCAAAATTTCATTCAATAACTCCTAATCTTTAATCTCTCTTAACTCCATCATCTTTTGATTTTAAGATAACTTAAGCTTTCCCTAAGCTTAGTTATCATCTAATGATCATAACCCAACCTTAAAATCAACAATTAATTAACTAACCAGAAAACTCACCTTTGCTCTGGCTCACGTTGAGGGGAAAGAAGAAATATAAAGAGAACTCTAGAACTCACTTGATTTCCTCCTCCCTTCCACGTGGTTAATATATAACCAAACTTAATTATTTTCCTTACAAATAACCATTTTATCCTTCTATTCCTCTTTTTTTAATTTGATCCTACACCATATTTTTCATATAACTCCTTGAACTATTCAATTATTCTACTTTGATCACCAAATTCCATAACTTTACAATTTAGTCACTAACCTGGTATTGAGGATGTTACATCACAATTTTAATAACATTTCAAAACCCGTCAAATTCCGCCCCAAAAAGTCGTTATGTCATATGGTGTGTTCGAGCTACTTGGCTTTGGTAGAATGTGATTTTCCTATTATAAAAGATATGCAATCTATATTAGGCGTGTTCAAATTAAATCGTAACTGATAACCAAATCGCTGACTGGTATAATCATTACATTTATAGGTTAATTAATTGAACCGTTAATGTTAAATGGTTTCAGTTAATCGAACCATTAAAAGTGTTGATTAGCGATTACGGTTACGAATTTTGGTAAATTGTTAATCATCAATTAATCGTTAATAAATTACAATTAATTTTTTTAGAAAGAATAAAATTAAAAATAAAATCAAAATGATTTATCGTTACTTTTTTTAGTTATCATATTTATCTTATATTGGAGCCACTAGCGGAGCCTGTATGAAGACACCCAAAAAAAACTTAAGATTCTTTTTTGTGCCTATATATATATAAAAGAAAAGAAAAAATGACACTCCTTTAACAAAGATTTTGACACCCTTCAAAAAAGAAATCGGCTCTACATTTTAAAAATATATTTAATAATAAAAAAATTTAAAACTCAATTTTCTTATTTAAAAAAAAATCTTCATATACTTTCTAAATTTGACACCCAAAACAAATTTTCTCGTTTCGCCCCTAATTGGAGTACATTAAATCAAACATAGAAGGAATAAATATACGATTTTAAATTAAAAAAATAAATATGCACATAAAATTTTAAATTGTAAAAATATAAAATAAATATACCCTCTAATATTTATATATCTATAAAATAGTATGGGTCTATAAATAAATAAAATTTATATATATATATATCATAAAAATTTATGAAACTTTGAAATTCATGTTGCATTGTGTTTGAACAAAATTGTAATAAGTAAATCATCGATGACCCTGTAACCGAATCGTTAATAACAATTGATCATTAACGATTATCAATTTCTTAATAGTTATGTTATGATTAAAAAGTAATAATAACTGTTTTAATAGTTATGTTATGATTAAAAAATAACAATAACTGTTAATAGTTATGTTATAATTAAAAAATAATAATAACCGTTATAACGATTAACCGACTATTCAAGTCAAACGATACGATTAACCGACATGAACTCCGTAATCTATAGAGATTATAAGCCAGAACAAACATGATTTACGCAAACACATTGACATTGACCATGACTTCACAGAAAAACGGTGTAGTGGTTTGGTTTGTTACTCCTGCTCAATTTCGACACTTGCAAGGAAATTGAGCAGCTCAAATTCTAAGATGCACATTACCAAGTTGGAAATTCGACAACAGCTTGGGCATCTGATAAAAAAACTATTACCAATAACAAAACCTTCAAATCTTCCGTTTTTCATATCATAACATGTCATTTGACAAATTGCTTCATCTGGCATTTTAGGTTGCTGAACCAAGAAAACACCATGATCACATAGAAATTCTTACTGAATCCTAAAAGCACATGTTTGAACAGAAACGCATCCATTTGTTTAATCGAGTGTGAATTGAAGAACGGTGAAATAAATATCCAGAGACATGAGGCTATGTTTTTTTTTTATCAATTTGTCATTGCTAATCATGTTGAACTGAGAAAGAAACACATGAAAAACATGCGGGGTCCTACCAACAGGAACCTTTGAACCTATCATTCATCATACAACTTGACACTATCTTCTCCAGATTAATTTAGCTCCACAAAAAGGCTTGCCTGAGGATGTAATCCAGCCTCTTTCAAAGTCGAGGAAAGCTTCTCTTTACTGTATATTACTCGAGGAAAGTTGGAGACAAGGTTGTAATCCTCAACTTCTAAGCATCCCAAAGAATCAACATAATCATAAAGAGATCGGATTGGTGCCGTACTTGGAAACCTCCTCTCTTTGCGCTCTCCGTTTGGAAAGCGTACCAAAACCTGATTAATTAGGGTACAAACAAGCATTAAGTGTGGAAATAGAGAAAATTCGAAAATGCAATGGTTCATGGTTGTAATAGACTGCCATATTTGAACTGCAAAGAATGGTAACTAAATCAACTTAACGAGATCCAAGAAGTTTGAGTCAAAACCAAAGCAACTTCACCTGTGTAACATTAGGTCCTTTCTCAGGTTCATCACCAAGTGACATGGCTTTCTCCTGCCTCATTCTAGCTCGGGCATCCTCCTTTTCAGCAGCTTCACGTGCTTCTCTTTCACGAGCCTCTTCTTCTTCCTTGCGTTTCCGCTCAGCTTCTGCAGCTTCCCTTTCCTGACGTTCTTGCTCCTCTCTCCTTTGGCGTTCCCTAGCCTAATATCGTAAAAGGAATGACAGGATTTAGACAGCCTCATATCACCAAACACTATTTTTTATAGCACAAATTCATTCAGTGAGCGAGATAGTGATTATAGTTTTTCATTTCTGTTCTTCTTAGATTATGATGGTACACGTAACCCATGCCAAAAACATTTATATCTTCATCCCAGAATGAAGTAAACATTATTAAATACAATAGTCTACTCCACCATGACCAGGCCAAAAATGAGTAAATAATTATTGAAGTTACTAATTTAAGACAACATCCTACCTGATCAGCTTCAAGAGCTGCTCTATAAGCAGCATCTTGCTCCTCCCTTAATCTCATGTTGTTTCTTCTCTCTTCACCATCCAGTCTTGCAGCAACAAGAACAGGAGCACTTTCTTCAAGCACTCTCTGTAGTATTGTGAGCATTTCTTCAGGAGATTTAGGTCCCTCGACCTACAGTGGAATAGAATAGTTCATTCTAATACTCAAAAGGAAAGATTACCATTTGCTATATTGGAATCCAGGGTTCACTACACTCCGAGGTAAAAAGCAAAAGGAGTGAAGTTTAAGAAAGAGATCATTTCATACACAATTGTAGTAAGAGCTGGATCAATCAAATGTAGGAATATAGAAGTTAGTGAAGATGGCTATATATGCATGCTTTAGACAGCCAAATATTAGAAACACCAGGGATTAAAAAGTGGTAGCATAGCAGTGAAGTGGACTCTATTTTGTGGTACTGGCACTGTCTGGAACAGCAGATGGATGTAAAAAAACACAGTGCGAAAAAATTTCACACAATAGCACACTATTCAGCCACTAAAACTGGTGTAGCAGAAAATGGTGGATGTAACCGGCCACTATTTATTCTACACTGTAACTTTAAAGAAAAAAAGAAAGAAAAGCTTATTTGAAAACAGAAATTTTAGGGCACAGTCCACATAGAGAGTATATATTTTACACATTTTCTTTTATATGTTCCTTCTCTAACAACTTAAAATTCAAATCTGAAGATACAATTCTTTACAGGCCAGATGCTTAGCATATAGTATATAATATATAGGGTACAACGTTATACTGCTCTTACGTATTCCTTAAGCATGCATATAGTATAACGTACACAGATGTAATGCTATAAGTCATCTCTAAGCATGCATCACTGTCAACTATAAGTTACTTATCAGCAGTATCAGCAGCTTCGTGTCGAAATTCTTGAATCCAAATTTAATATTTTGGTGAAATACAATAAGGCAATGATAACGAAATTGTATAAAACTGATTTCTGAAAGAGAACAACTCCATAAACACAGAGCTAGACCCATTAAATAACCATGTATTAAAGGCATGTTGCAGTAAAGCAACATAAAGTTGAAAATATTGAGAGGCGCCTGCCCTATTAAATTTTCTAGTGAATTAACTAAATCATAAACAGATAGAGTCTGGAATGAATGAACAGAATCTAGGATTAAGCTGCATCACACTGTAAAGAAACTGGAAAGCTAATGCTCAATTGTGCACACTATACAAGTTTCAAATGCCTTGTAACAAAATTTGAGGAACTGTTATTTAGCAAACGGAAAATCAGATAAGATAAGCGTTATTTTAGTCAATCATTAAATGATAATCAATTCAATACTTTTTCTTTAACAATGAATTTATATGCTTTGTTATCGGCCATGTAAACTCTAATTACTCTCAATTGAACCTATAGTCCACATTACGTATCAAGGCATAAAACAAAAGAAGAAATTAATCTAAACTCTGTGCTCAGCAGAAACACAATGATAAAACAACTATTAGAAAGAAATCCCTGATTTCCATCCATTTCTCTAGAATAGAAGTGATTAACTGAACTCATAAATGTACATAAAATCTATATGAGAGTATGAACAATATGCTTCAATTTCTGACTTTTACAAAAGGATAATTAATCACAGTGATCTTTCATACTCGAAAATAGCATAATATTAAAACACCAATACTTTCATTCAAAGTGAGAATAACGATGTCCATACCTGTTGAAGAAGGGCGATCCTCTGATTCGTAGCGGGCATAACAACGGCACAAAATGGGAACCTGGAGGCCTTCAAGCTATTACTCATCTTAAAACCTTCACTAGACCTAATGCTCCCTCCCCACGCCACAAAATTCTCATTCACAAAGGCCGACAAAGTCTCGGAACACAACGTCCTCTGGCAGAAATCAGGCGAATCAGGGTGGTCCGGAGAGTGCAAGTACACAAACAACAGTTTAAATGCGCTCCTCGACCTCTGCAACGCGTCCATAAAACCCTCGCCGACAAAATTCGGCCCCCTCGTTCCGTACTCCCTCTCAAACGCCGCCACGAAATCCATCGCTTCAGAAGCCGCGGCCGAGACGGATACCAACCCCGCCGATGATTCTCCGCCCTGCCCAGAACCCAGCCCGACCATCCCAAGGGAATACGAAAGAACTCCGCCCGCGACCCATAGACCAAGTCCAACAGCGCCAGAGATCAACCCTAGACTTCCGGATATCACGGAAATGGGTAATGTAACGAGTTTCCACGCTAAACCTGGTTGGGGAGCGGTAACAGCACCGGAGGCGGAGGCGGATTCGCTACGGGACTGTGAATCGCGAGGGTGAGAATCAGATGTGGTGGTGGAAGCGGAGGGTTGGGTGGAAGAGGTGAAGGAAGAGATGGCGAGTTCGAGGTCCCAACCATGGGCCTGGAGGATTTCCGTACACAAATCGGGATCTTCGAGTCCCGTGATTGCTTGAAAATATGCCAATTTATCAGCTACGTCAACCATTTCTCTATAATTCACCCAAACACACAAAGATGAAGACAAGTGAAATTCCTCTCTATTTTTTTCCTTTTCTTCTTTTTCCCCTAATTTCTGTTTACGTGAGAAACGCACTCGAATTTTCTTAAATAATGTCGCGGTTTCGCTTACCAGAATTGGGCGCCACAGTGTTGCGAATTTACAAAGCTACCACTATTCTTGCAATCTTTCTTTTTCTTTTTTTCTTTTGATTTATTTTTGTTTTTTTTACTTCTCCTGATCTTTAGAAGAGGTGGGCATACGGTTACCGTCCGTTTAGTCCGCGGATTTTGACGGTGTGAACTTAAATGGAACGGGTTAAAAAGTTCGTATTCATAAACAGTTTTAAATTTTAAGGTCCGCGGCCCATCCATTTAACCCGCGGGCTAAACAGGCTTACCCGCGGCCCATTAAATAAAAATAATTTTAAATGCAATAAAAAATAATATTTTAACTTAATACACCTTTAAAAATAATCGAGCAACTTGAAAATGAATGTAGACCGTCAAAATAATAAATAATATTTAAATTTTATTTTAAATAGCTGGAAATAATTATAAAATAATATTTTTTTAATTTTTTTAATCATTAATATATATATATATATATATAATGATATAATTATTTAAACTCAAATTAAAAAAACAATATTCACTTATATCACCAAATTGAAAAATAAATAAGACAATAACCACATTATACTTTTATAAAACAAGATTATTCAAGGCTATAATATGAAGACACAGAAGTGTCTTAAAGCATAAATTCAAACATAAAAATTCAACAAAGTCAAACATTATACAAATCTATTAAGAAAGTTGTCAAGTGGTCCTAATAATTATATTTTATAGATACTTTAGAAAAAGACTAAAACATAATATGAAATTATAAAATAAAATACTTATAGTATAAGAGTAAATTTGAAAGATACAGTTATACTAAAATTGATAAAATATAATTCATTAATTTATTAAAATATGTTTATTTTGTAAAAGTCTTTAAAAGTTGAAAAATATGTTTTCAATTTTTTTTTACTTTTCTTTCTTATTTTTAATCCAAATATTACGTGTCATGTGATATATTATTAGAATATCACGTGACTTTAAGTTTATTTTCTCTAAAATTTTATGAATTTTAAATTAAGCGGGCTTTAGCGGGTTTCGCGGGTAGCCCGCGATTATACCCATTAAACCCGCGAATTTAATAGTCCAGGCTAAAAAGTCTGCAATTTAAAAGAACTTCAATTTTTGAGGCCCGAAGCCAGCACGGGTCACAGGTTAAACGGGTAGCCCGCGGGCCTTAGCCCATATACCCAACTCTAATCTTCAGGGTTATAACTGTCACTAAAAAACGCGTTAGCTAACGACGTCATATTAAGTTTGACTTTGTTTGCTAAGAAGATGGAGAAATTTCCGAAAGAAAAGTCTAAATGACATAATAATATTAAATTTTTATAACAAATAATAAATAATATTATATTTAATATTTATAATAAATAATTTTAAAATTTATCAATTAATGAATATTATTTACACAACGTCATTCAAATATTATAAAATAATTTTTAGCAATTGTTTAAAAATATACATAATTTATTTTAAGGTTAATTACCCTATTCATATATGAAATATACTAAATTCTTAGTTTCATACGTAATGTTTAAAAAATCTCGATTTCATACATGATGTTTTCTGTAGTTAACGGGTTCATCCATTTTCGTCATTAAAGATGACGTGGAATCATGTGACCACTAACAAAATAACACGTGACACTTTTAAAAATTATTTTTAATTTTTTTAAAAATATAAAAATCATTTTCCCCTATTTCCCACTTCGATCTTCATCTCCGACCGCTGGTGGACGACACATCAATCGCTGTCTACCTCCGATGACTGTCCAATGGCCTCCCTTCCATGATATGTTGCTCGCGACGTCAGGGAGGACTATTTCACCATTGGACTTTTCCATTTGATGCCCTGATCTTCGGGAATGAGGAACCCCTAACTTTCCGACCACCTCTCCTTTACTTATTTCTTTACATTTCTAATAATTATCGTCGATTTTGGATTTGCGTTGCAGGTTTCTGGACAAGGGATTCGTTATTGCTGCTAGATGGGCTGTTGTCGTCGCTGCTAGATGGGCTGTTGTCGTCGCTACTGGTTCACTTTGTTCAATGTGGTTGTTGTTGATGCTCATGAGGGTGAGATATGCATCGTCGATTACTGCTGGGAGGGTAATCCTAGGCTGTGGTAATGCATCGGGGGTGGTTGGTTCATTTAAAATCCCAGGATGTGGTGATTCATAGGGAAAAATGAGTTTCATTTTTAAAGAAATTTAAAACATATTAAAAATATTTTTTAAAGTGTCACATATCATTTTGTTATTGGTCATAAGATTTCACGTCACATTCCGTAACGAAAGCGAGTGAACCCTTTAATGAAAGAAAATATCATATATGAAAAATTTTAAACATTATATATGAGAATTTAATATTATTCATAATTAACCCTTTATTTTAAAAAGAATCTCAAAATTTATTTTCAAAGAAATAAAGACCATAAATAACATTTCATGGTGCTAAGTGTCTAAATGACATTGGATTAGACATCGTTAAGGTATCTGCATTGGTTCAGTTCTGTGTACTTTTCGTACTTGTTGAGCCTTTTTCTCTCTGGTTTTAATGATATTGAAAAATATAGAGATTAATTCTAATTTAAGTGAATTTAGGTTTAGTGATATATTGCAAACGTGATGATAATGATAAAATATAATGAAAATAGAAATTGGTTATTAAAGAATATTATTTTAATGTATAAATGATAGAATAATGAGAATATATGGTAATATTTTTATTCATATATTTATTTATTTTTAATATTTTGTAAATAATTTATTATATATTTATTATATAATTTAAGTGTCCGAACTAGTATTGACCTGAACCTGAGTTGGACATGATTATTTTAGATTTGAACTCGACTTGCTTCTGACTCTAAGAACAATTTGAATACAAATTGAATCAGATAATGTGATAAGTGAACCTGACTTGCATCTAACATGATATGAAACCGAACCAAAGATTAACATGGTAAATGAAAGATATAACCCGACTTGAAATGATCTAAGATATGATTTTACCCGACATGTTATCAACTCGACCTATAATTGACTCAACCTGTAAATGATCCGACTTATTATTAAATTGATTTAATATTAACCCAACTTGATATTTATCTAACTTATAAGTTGTAAACTTTTAATTCACAACTAATATTATAATGTGACAATTGACAAAATAATTCTTCACCATTTAAGGCACATAATTAATATAATTATTGTATTAATAAGTTTGTGTTTTATAATGTAATCTATAAATATATTCAAAAGTTTAATTAAGATAATAATTTGTGATCGATAAATATATTAAATTTTTTTTTTTCATAATTTAAGGCACACAATTAATTATGACCATTAGAATAATAAGTTTAATTATGATCATTCGATTAAAAAATTTACTTTCTATATGTTGTAATCAATAAATCATTTATATTTTTATACTACTAATAATAATAACTTTAAATTATTAATTATTTTATTTAAATTATTTCTGTTAAATAATTTTTTATTATTAATTTTATTATATCATACATTAGATTATATAAATAATTTTAAAATATCAATAAGTGTAAACCATTATTAATGGTACACAAATTGATTAAAAATTTAAATATAATTTAATTTAAAATTTTAGTATATTAAAAAGTATATTTTACTTTTTAAGGAATATAATTAATTATGACAATTAGAATAATAAGTTCAATTATGATCATTAGATTAAAAAAATTGCTTTTATATGTGATGTGATCCTACTTCTACACTTCTCTTCATCTTGCTTTCTTCAACCGAGCATAGAGTGAAGGACCATGAAGCATTCTTTTCATCCTTTATTCTTTTCACTTATATTATATTTCATTAGTTTGCATGCACATTAATTTATGTAGCATATATCATGTTCAACTTACTTTATTTCATGTTATGCCATGATTAACATTACATTGCGTATTCTATCTTATTTTATATTTAGATATGTTAGGCTTGTTCATTATATAACATGCTTAACATATTGCTTTCATATCTTTACTTAGTTTGATTTATGTTTATGAATTCATACTTACTCATCTTATGATTATCTTAGCTCATTTCATTGTTATCTAGCTCATTCATTAATGGAAGCATCTGTTTCATTCATTTCTTAATGTTTTGTGACTCATTATATTGTTTTCTTGTCATACATAGCTGCAAGCACTGCTAAGGAATATTATGGAAGCTTATGGATTGCTCACTCAATCTATGGAAGCTCGTGGAAGCTAGAATACATCAAGGGCTAGCTCACCATCACTTAAAGGAACTCACAAGATTAAAAGAATAGTTAAAGAAAGGAGCTGAAGTGTACTTGACAATAGCTGGAGAATAGCTGAGGAGTTGGACTGAGGACTTATGCCAGCTGGAGACAACTGGAGTGACACTAGGTACCTGCTAGCTACCTACATTATCTAGCTAGCTACCTAAGCTACACTTGCTAGCTAAGTGACCAAACTAGCTACCTAATGTGCATCCATGTGTGCAACACCACCAAGTGAGGCCATGCGCACAAAGCATGCTGCCATATGCATGCTTAAGTCATGTGCATCCAACTTTAATTCAAATCAGGCGTGCAACTCAAGAGGCATGTGTCTATTTGGCCAAAGCGGCAACCACCCATCTTGGCGCCAAACATGAAAGGAAACAACTCCATTCGACCAAGCATTATTTTCTCTTCATTCTAGTTGAACTATGATTATTATTCGGTCGAGGGAGTGCTTCTCATCATTTAAATGCTTACCGAACTAGCACCTACATTCATAGTATAAAATAGCGGTTGCGGCATCTGTCGCGGTTGCAGTTACGGTGTCGCGGTTGCGGATGCTACGGACGTTACGTAATGTGTTGCGGCTGTCGCGGGCGTGATTTTTTAACGTGTTGCGGCTGTCACGGGCGGTTATGATGCGTTAATATTGTGTCGCGGTGACCTTCAAAACCGTTACAATGCGGTTGTTACACTGCGATGCGGCCGCAATTTAATACCATGCCTACATTATTCATCTTCTATAGATTTTGAAAGCAATATACAACCAATTTCAAGGTATCTTCACCAATTTTGCATGTAATATTTTCTTCTTCTTTTCTAAATAGTAAAAAAAGGGGCTAAATCGAAATAAAAGGTAGTTATTTTTTGCCTTAGTGTATCAAGTCCTCCACCGGGGTAGAGAGGTCGCCAGAATCCCAAACGTCGAGGAGGTTCTTGGCCATTAGGGGTTGTTGTTTGGTTTCAGTTTCCTTAGGTTTGGTTTAGGTGTAAAAAAGGTGAGGCTTTTGGAGGGTTTAACTTGGTTTCGGAATCGATCAGCTACCATTGTTGGTGGCCTAGGAGCGAAGGTCAACGACTTACGACGAAAAAAGAGGCCGCATGGTTTCGACCGAGAGGAAAAAGGGGTTAGATGGTTCTTTTTTGGGTTCTTAGGTGTCAATTTTTTTATTTTAGGGAATGAGAGAAGTTTTTGAGGAGGACTAAGTGGTGCTTGGCCATCAATTTACAGTAGCCGACCATTTTTCCTCTTTGGTTTTGGCTTGGTCGGCGATGTGGTTTAGGGGAGAGGAAGGGAGAATATTGAGAGAAAAAATAGAGTTAAAAAAATGGGGGCTAGGGTTTTTACCTAAAATGGCTAAAAATATTAAGGAAATTGGGAAAATCAGACAAACAACTTAGATTCAATATGATTTTAACTCATCAAATGATAATTTCATCATGTTTACCAGAAACATAGCCCCTGGAATCTTTATACTACTTATTCAACTAATCTCTACATCATTACCCATTAGGGTTTACTTCTATCATCTCACTTGAGATAAATTTAAATAAAATACTTTTATTTTAAAATCTTTCATTTTCTTGAGAAAATCCATGTAACTTTCTAGATCCATTTAAATAATTTTTAGCAATGGAAGCATTTTCTCTCTCGACTATGAAAGTCTAATTATCCACATCATTAAATAAGAAGACTTGAAAACTTTGTAGCAATAACCTCATAGCAGTTAATGCAAAAATTACTCTAGTAACTAAATTTACTCTTAAATAAACTCATAATCATTTGATCCACTAATAATTCATCTTTCTTTATGCTTTTAGCGGTCGATGTATTTACCGCTTACTCCTTTCCTCTTACTCAATTTAACAACACTTTGAACAATTTAATGTTTCACTTAAATATTTCTCAAATACAAAATCATCTTTAAACACTAGGGCATTCCTTCCACAGAATGAAGGAAAATCCATAATAGCTTCTACACTTTTTCGGCATGATACTAAAATCATGTCAAATTCTCTTGGGTCATTTTTGATATCGACTTTTCTTTCAATATCATATACTTTCTTACCCTTTTACTTGGTTTCCGACATCTATTAGGACATACATAAGAATAACACTCAAATTAATAAGGAGTGACATCAATCACCATCTAATTGACACCATATCTGTAACTTTGACAATCTTAATGGCATGTAATCCTTTTTCCATCAAAATACATTCGATTTCAACCGAGAATCGGCTAAACCTGTAGCTCCAATACCAATAAATGTAACAACCATATCCCGTATACCTTTCCGTACACGAAATACAAATGTCACATCACTTTTAAAATATTTTCTTTTAAAAACCTGTAAAATTTTGTTTCTAAATTTTCTTAAAACATATGGTTTTTAATATAAAGGAAAATGTTAATTGAAATATGATAAGAGGTTCTACTTGAATACAATTTTAGAGCATTTTTCATACTTTAATTACATGCCAACTAAATTTTTCCAAAACAAACCATATTGTCCTCTAGTTACTGAAGAGTCAACCTTAATTGATGATATTTGTTGCTACTGCTACACTCCTTATTTGATTTGTCTCTTCTTTTACCTATGCGTGGAAGCATCACACGTTAAGTATTTACTTAGTGAGACATAATATTGTAAGGTAATCTTTATGTATACATAAGTATGTCATATTGATTTTGTTCGTACTAAATCGTATATTCTTTAAGGATCCTATAATCCTCCTCGGTTAAACCATAATCCATTCACAATTATCTTAATTACTTTTATTATGTCTAGCATACCTATCTTTCTTTATATTTTTCTTTTATTAAAATTTATCTCTTTAGTCATTATTCTTTATTTTCATTAAGATCATTCCTTCATACTTATAATGCACCATATACATTTCAATTATGGCATCCTTTCATGTCGATAATGCACCCATATGTATTTCAACTATGGCATCCTTTCATGCTGATAATGCACCCATATGCATTTCAATTATGGCATCCTTTCGTGCCGATAATACACCGATATGCATTTTAGTTATGTCATCCTTTCATGACGATAATACACCCATATGCATTTTACTTATGGCATCCTTTCATGCCAATAATGCAACCATATGCATTTCAATTATGGCATCCTTTCATGCCGATAATACACCTATATGCATTTTAATTATTGCATCATTTCATGCCAATAATGCACCCACATGCATTTTAATTATGACATAATTTCATGCCGATAATGCACATATGCATTTCAATTATGACATCCTTTCATGCCGATAATACACCCATATGCATTTTAATTATGGCATCCTTTCATGCCAATAATGCACCCATATGCATTTTAATTATGGCATCATTTCAAGCCTTTTATACTCTAGTATACATTTATTTTATGGCATCCTTTCATGCCTTTTTATACACTATTATACATTTCATTTATGGCATCATTTCATGCCTTTTATACACTATTATACATTTCATTTATGGCATCCTTTCATGCCTTTTTTACACTATTATACATTTCCTTTATTGCATCCTTTCATTCCATTTTATACAACGTTATGCATTGTTATACATCTAGTCTTTTACTCAAAGGCATTTAACCTTTCATCTAACTGGCATGACTAACACCTTTTTGTCAAATGCACCGCTAGGTCTCAAAGGCACTTAGCCTTTCATCTAACTGTCATAATTAACACCTTTCTGTCAAATGCACACCTAGGACTCAAAGGTACTTAGCCTTTCATCTAACTGGCATAATTGACACCTTTCTGTCAAATGCACAGCTAGGACTCAAAGGCACTTAGCCTTTGATCTAACTGACATAATTGACATCTTTCTGTCGAATGCACAGCTAGGACTCAAAGGCACTTAGCCTTTCATCTAATTGGCATAATTGGCACTTTTCTGTCAAATGCACAGCTATGCCTCAAAGGCACTTAGCCTTTCATCTAATTGGTATAATTGACACCTTTCTCTTAATGCACAGTTAGGCCTCAAAAGCACTTAGCCTTTCATCTAACTGGCATAATTGACACCTTTATGTCAAATGCACAGCTAGGCCTCAAATTTTTTATTTTAGAGAAATTTCTATTATAATAATTATTCATAATATCAATTAACTCTTTTAAATCATTATACACTCTATGATTTATACCTATAGTGCCAATGCAATAATCCCATAATCTTACTATAATTTACGTGGGTTGCACCCACCATACCAATCAAGAAATTCATATAATTTTTTAGTTTTTGCACATAAAGTTTTTATACAAAAATTCATAAACAAATTATGAATTTATAAACTTTTTGCACACTCAATGCGATTATGTAATCACCATACATATATCAATTAATCATACATCTATGACTACCTTAACATATACGTACATACTAAATGTACTCACCTGGCTTGCCTCACTTTGGTATCCACAACGCAAATATGATTACTCTGTAACTTGTCCTTTGCCTTTTGCTTGACTCAAGAGCTTGATTTCGATCTTCCTCATATCCATTAAATACATGTTTTCTAACAATTACACTTAAACATTACTAAAAAGTACTTATTATTAACTTTTGTACAACAATATCAGCCAATCATACAATTTATGGCTCCTCAGTATCAATACCCCTACCATGGTATCGATACTACTATACTATGGTATCGATACTCTACTATAGTATTGATACTATTTTTGCAATATGTTTTGGATGGTATCAATACATTCCCTTTGATATCGATATTGATTGCATCAGTATCGATACTACTCAGTAATTCATTCCATTTTAGCCTATAGTATCTATACTGTTCTATCAGTACCGATACCATTACCCAGATTTTCCATTTTTCAACCTGAACCATACCCAAATTTGGTCAAATTTCCTCATGTTTACCCCCAACAATACTATGTAAGTCTTCTCTACTTTTCCATACTAACTTTCCTTCATTTAGATACTTAAAACATATAGTATCCCTCAAGATCATTTGATTCTAAGAATCACACCAAAATTTCTAACTTGTTTTTAAACTCATCCAATACGTCTAATCTATTTTTTACCTCTCTGACAAGTCAATTCTACCAATAAACATCAACAAACACTTGTATATTAACATATCATTTCAAAACCCATTTTCTAAAATTTCCATTATTTCCTCTATCTCATAATTTTAATCCCATCTAAACCTTCCTTAAGCTTCTATCATACTCAAGGCTTCAATAACCAACCAAAATCGAAAGGATAAACTAACAATTTGAAAACTCACATTTGCTATGGGGGAGAGCCTTTCCAAGGAAAAGAAGAGAAAATATAGAGATAACTTACTTTCCTTTTTTCCCCTTTTAAATCCCTAATAGGGATATATTTTAAATTCATTTCCCTCTTAAAAGACCAAAGTGCCCTCTTAATTTATATATTATCACAAATTAGCCTAAATACTAATTCAAATCATTTCCTTATCTTTTACCATTTAATCAAATAAATCCTCACATTTTCAATCTTTTCAATAAAGTCACTTACATGATTATTGGGGTATTACAAATTTTCATACCATCCATTACTCAAACATTCTCATCTGTAGCCTTTGTGATGAACGTGTTGGATCTTCCATAGATTGATGAAGAAACTACTGACATTGAGGCCTTGATAGAGAATCTGAGCATCAATGTTGTGAAAGATGATTCAACAGGAGAATGCTGTTTGGCATCAATTCGTCCATGCCCTCCTGGATACACTCTTAACAACTACACTACTGAAGAGCTTCCTTTATTTTTCAAACAAATCTTAGAGTAATGCATGACAACAACCTTGTTACTTTTGCTCGAAAGTAATAGAGATCCTTTGTAAGGGCATACTGTTATTAATCCTTATTTTAATGAAATGATGCATTTTCCTTCATTATTTCTATGAAAACATTTTTATTTCATTATTTATTATTATATTATAGCCATTATTCTTTAATAAATATAAAAATCTTTGTCTCTAGCCAGAATTTATTCATTTCCATTTGTAGGTCTCCAGATACCAATTGTGCGAGTAATAATGTTTCTTAACCAAAGGTTGAATTTGAAAATGACATAAGTCTAGAGGAATATGAGGGTTATATAGATGATGTGTAACATGAATTAAACCTTAAACTTGTTAGATTAATTGATAAAAAAGATAAGCATATTCTTCCCCATCGAGAGAAGACTAAAATAGTGAATTTGGGTACAAATGAGGATAAAAAGGATGTCAAGATTGGCACCTCGCTCTCGTTAGAAACAAGACAAGATCTCATAGACCTCCTACATGGATTCAAAGATGTGTTTGCATGGTCATATGAGCACATATTAGGTTTGGATATCGATATTTTGGTAAACAAGCAGTCAATAAAGTCAGAATGCAAGCCAGTGCAACAAAAGCTCTGAAGAATGAGACCAAACATGTTGCTAAAAATAAAGGAAGAGGTGAAGAAACATTTTAATGTCCGATTCCTACAAGTATCCAAGTACCCTGAATGGGTGGGAAATATAGTGCCAGTTCTAAAGAAAGACAGAAAGGTCCGAATGTATGTTGATTACCGAGATCTCAACCGTGCAAGTCCTAAAGATAATTTCCTGCTTTCTTATATTGATACCTTGGTCAATAATACAGTTGGACATACTCTTTTCTCTTTCCTGGATGGCTTTTAATAGTACAATTAAATTAAAATAAATCCAGAAGATATGGAGAAGATGACGTTTTTGACCATGTGGGACATATTTTGCTATAAAGTGATGCCTTTTGAATTAAAGAATATAGGGGCAACGTATCAATGAGCCATGGTTACCTTGTTCCACGATATGATGGACAAAGAGATACATTATATGTGGATGATATGGTTACAAAATCACAAACTGAAGCAGAACATGTTGAAGTCTTAAGAAAGTTGTTTTTGAGATTGAGGAAGTACCATCTAACACTTAACCCAGCTAAGTGCACTTTTAGAGCCACATCAGGGAAGTTAATTCGGTTCGTAGTTAGCGAGAAAGAAATAAAAATAGATCCCGATAAAGTCAAAGCAATCCTGGAATTACCGTCCCCTAAAACAAAAAAAAATACGAGGATTTTTGGGGGAGACTGAATTACATTGAGAAGTTCATCCCTCAGTTAACCGAGAAATATGACCCAATATTCCAGTTATCAAAAAAGAAAAATCCAGGAACCTGGGATGACATCTGCCAAGAAGATTTTGACAAGATCAAACATTACTTGTCAAATGCTCCAACTGTAGTACCACCAATACCTGACAAACCATTGATTCTATACCTAATTGTTTTTAAAAATTCAATGCGATGTGTCCTAGCACAACATGATTAAAATGGAAGAAAAGAACGAGCCATTTACTATTTGAGTAAAAAACTCATTAATCGTGAAACTTGATATACTCATATCGAAAAGTTGTGTTGTGCCTTGGTTTGGACTACAAAAAGACTGAGGCAATATTTATTATATCACACCACATGATTAATATCAAAGTTAGATACCTTAAAGTACATGATGGAGTCATCAATCTTGACTGGAAGAATGACAAGATGGCAAATGTTGTTATCAGAGTTTGACATAGTATATGTGAGTTAGAAACTGTGAAAGGTAGTGCTATTGTAGATTTCCTGGAAAGTAGAGCACTGGAAGTCTATGAACCAGTGAAATTTGAATTCCCAAATGAAGACTTAATGGCATATCCACTGTAGAAGAAGAGGAAGCCCCGAAAGAGGAAGTGTGGAAGATGAATTTTGAGGGTGCTTCAAATGCCATTTGACATGGAATTGGGGCAGTTAGTTTTACCTGATGGAGATCATTATCCTTTAACCAATCAGCTCACTTTTGAATGTACAAACAACATGGATGAGTACGAAGCGTGTATCATGGGGATTTGAGCTGAAATTGAGTGCATGATCAAAATCCTAAAAGTTTTTTGGAATTCTACTTTAGTTATTTACCAACTTCGTGGAAACTGAATGACTAAAGATTCCAAGTTGATAGAATACAAGAATCTGGTCTTGGATCTAATAAAAGAGCTTAAGCATATTACTTTTACTTATCTCCTATGAGAAAAAAAATCAAAAGGCAGATGCTTTAGCCACGTTGGGTTCAATGTTCAAAGTCAATGACCAAGCTAGAATGATGCTTATCCGAATGAGTATAAGAGAAGTACCTACTCACTTTTGTAACATTGAGGAAGAGGAGGATGATGGTTTCCCATGGTATTATGATATTCTTCAGTATGTAAAATATCAAACTTACCATTCTGAAGCTACTAAAAATTACAAGCGAACTTTAAGAAGATTGGCTATGGGGTATGTTCTCAATGGGGATATCCTGTACAAAAAGGAAGAGATTAGATACTGTTAAGATGTGTAGACGAAATTGAGGCAAAAAAAATACTCGAGGAGGTTCATGAAGGGATCTATGAAACACATGCAAATGGTTTCACAATGGCCAAGCAAATCATGAGGTTTGGCTATTATTGGTCAAAAATGGAAGGGGATTGCATCAATTTTGCCTGCAAATGTAAGAAACGTCAAATCCATGGTGATAAGATATATTTCCCCCCACCACTCCATGTAATGACCGTACCTTGGCCATTTTCAATGTGGGGCATTGATGTTATTGGGGTAATATCACCAAATGTTTCAAATGGACATCGCTTCATCTTAGTAGCTGTTGGCTATTTCACCAAATGGGTCGAAGTTGCATCATATGCGAGTATCATAAAATGAGTAGTGTGCATATTCTTAAATAAAGAATTTGTTTGTAGTTATGGAATACCAGAGAGAATCATTACAGATAATACATTGAACTTGAACAACGCCTTGATAAAGGATGTATACACAAAATTCAAGATCAAACATCATAACTCAACTCCTTATCGCCCAAAGATGAAATGGGCAATAGAAGCAACAAATAAAAATGTCAAATAGATTTTCACCAAGATGACTGAAACATATATGGGATTGACACAAAAATTTTCCTTTTACTCTACTTTCTTATCGCACATTTGTCCATACATCGCATGGGGCAACACCATTCTCGCTTGTTATGAGATGGAAGCAGTTTTACCCGTTAAAGTAGAAATCCCTTCTCTGAGAGTAATGATGGAGCTAAAGCTAGAAGAGTCTGACTGGGTTCAGAACGATAAGTTAAATTTGATTGAGGAAAAGAGATTAAGAGCTATCTATCATGGACATATGTGTCAAAAAAGGATGCTACGAGCTTATGGCAAGAAAGTCATACCTCGAGAATTTCATGAAGAAGATCTATGCTGAAAAAGATCTTACCCATGCAAAAAGTTTTATGAGGGAAATGGATGCTAAATTGGAAGACCCTTATGTTGTAAAAAAGGTTTTTTCTTTAGGATCTTTGATTTTGACTGAAATAGATGGAGATGAATTACCTAATCATGTGAATTATGATTGAGTCAAGTGATACTACATTTAAAGAAAAGAAAAAGAAAAAAAATGAAAAGAAAAAAAGGGAAATAAAAAATGAAAAGAAAGGAAAAAAAATAAAAGAAAATAGAATTGAAAAGGAGAGTTCAAGATAAAAACCCAAAATGGGCATCTTGAAACCAAATGAGGATTCAAGTTAAAAATCCATAAAGGAGGGCTTGAATATTCAGGATTAGGCTCATGAATGGCAGATTCCCTCGAAAGCCTGACAATTAACGGAAAGGTTCTTACAATCTGACATCCTTAATATGATATGAATCCTATAGACACATGTTAACTTTCAAAAGAGATTTATTGTAAAAGATGGAAGGACTCTTGTAATCCATATCGATGGTACTCAGTCTTTATTATTTTTATAATGTTTAACTTTTCATTAAAAGAAATACTTGTTCAAAATATTGTACTTTTTCACCACTCATTAATGAAACCATTCGAGTGCATTTTGTTACCCTTTTAAATAAGCATCATACATATAAAATTTTGATTAATAATGGTATCATATATAAAAAAGAATTATTATGCCGTACTCTGAGAAAAGTTCGAGAGTATGGGAACTTTAAAATATGTGTTCACCAGGAAGCACATGTAAATAATTGACCAGAGAGTTAGAAAAGAGCTTACTCAAATAAAAAAATCAATCAAAAAAGGGAAACAATCTCAATCTGATTTTACTTGCCCAGGTGAAAAAATCAAAAGAAATCCTGATTAGGGATGCACCAAATACGATCTCATTCAGTCACTTTATTTCAAAGAAAAAGCAACCTGAGTAATCTCTTTGACTAGATCAAAGAAGACAATTTAAGGGTAATTTTTGAAAAAAGAGAGGGTTAGAAGGGTAGTCGCAATTAAAGTCCAGATAATGATGACAAAGAACATCTCGCCTACCTTGATCGATAATGGTTCATAAGAAGTTGACAAGATCCCATTTTTCAGGATTTGGTGAAACCAGGTTACATTCATACATAAGACCAAAATCACATTAGATTATCCTTATGACATAGTGCATATGGCATATAAAATCATAGCATTACTAGATGATTTATCTCATTACTAGAGGTAATGAATCAATCTTTGTGAACCATGAATAGATATCTTCACCATGAAGGAGCAATGTCACCATCACATTTAACCTCAACCAAATCACTAGTGACTAGATCTCCTCAACATGAAGGGTTAGTGTTACCTCCAAAAGCAAAATATCCAAATACAATTAGATATTCTCAATGTGGAGGAACAATATTGTCCCCAGATACATGACCATTCAGAAATGATGAGTAGTCCTCACCATGAAGGAACAATGCCATCAATAAACCCGATGTCCACAGATGAAGAACTGGATCCTTGAAATGCGACCAAACATCCTCAACATGAAGGAACAAATTTGTTTTTCAGATCCTTACCCTTGAATGAAAGGATCAACCAGTAGCGAAATCGGATAAAATTTGTATCTTTAGTCTTTGCCCTATTCCCATCACACGACAATGGACAAATAGGGGCAAATAGGGGAAATTGTGGAAACAATATTTTATCCAAATCCTATTTTATTTTTCTACTTTCTTCATGATCTTTCTTATGTTAGTTTTATTTACGTTTTTTATTTTAAGTAATTAAATATTTTATTTTTCATTTTAAAGAGCATATGGCCTATTGTAATTGCTTAGTGGGTGCACGTGTTATGGGCAAACATTTGGTCTTAATATGGTTGTTGTCAGTCATGAAATATAATTAAATTAATTATAAATTCTGGTTATTATATATATATATATATAAAATGTTTTGGGCACTAATTGGAGTCCTAATCGTGATATTTTCAAATTTAATATTGTTTACATAAAGTAATACATATTATGAATAAAATGCTAACATCTATTATTTTATATTATATATGTAGGTTTAAGACAAATCAAATATACAAGTCCAAAATTTTACAAAACAAGCTTGATTCTAAAGCCCGTTAATTAATTTATGAATCAACCAACATAGAATGGCCAAGCCCAAACACATGAATCAGTGGCCCAAAAGAAAGCAGGCCCACGTACCAAAACCCAAGCAACTAGGGTTTTCTAGTTTCAACCAGCTCCTAGTGATAGCTATCAGATCTGGACCCATCCAACGGTCTAGATCCAAAGTAACATTTAGGTTTTTTACCCTAACTTATCAGTGCATCATTGCAATGAAGGGCTGTTGATATGCCTGTATCATATGCACGCGCTAACCTTTCCGATTCCCTTAACACGCCGAAAGAAATATCACTAACACTTTCCACGGCTCCTTTTGTTATGACAAGCAGTGCATGGAACGTTCTTGCTAGGCGGCTGTGGTAGAAAGAACAAAAAGGGATTCCTCTTTGCTCCTCTCGTACATGCAACCCAAGATCAGAAGAAATTGAGTCATTTTTGTTCTTTTTTTAGGGGCTATATATACACGAAAAAACAAGTGTAAAAGGGTGTTCAAAATCAACCCAAAAAATTATAGAAAATTTGAAAGCAATATACAACCAATTTCAAGGTATATTTGCCCTTTTTGCATGCAATAGTTTTTATTCTTTTCAAAATAGTAAAAAAAGGGCTAAATCGAAATAAAAGGTAGTTCTTTTTTACCTTAGCATATCAAGTCCTGCACCTAGTTAGCGAAATCCCAAACATCGGGGAGGTTCTTAGCTGTTAGGGGTTCTTGTTTGGGTTCAGTTTCTTTAGGTTTGGTTTATATGTAAAAAAGGTGAGGCTTTTGGAGGTTTTAGTTTGGCTTCGAAATTGATCAGCCACCGTTGATGGTGGCCTAGGAGTTAAGGGGCTTGATGGTTCTTTTTGGGGTTATTAAGCATTGGTTCTTTGATTTGGGGGAATGAGAGAAGTTTTTTAGGCGACCGAAATGGTGATTGGCCACCGATTTATGGTGGCCATCCGTTTTTCCTCTTTGGTTTTGGCTTGGTCGGCGAGGTGGTTTAGGGGAGAGGAAGAGAGAATATTAAGAGAAACAAGTAGAGTTTAAAAATGAGGGCTAGGTTTTTTTTACCTAAATGGCTAAAACAGAGTATACATATTAAGGAAAGAGAAAATAACCTCAGTGACCGAAAATGCCTTATAATATACGAATTTAACCAACTTTTTTTGGATTTGCCAAAATGACTAACAAATTCGCAACGCGAACTCTAATTTTGCAACCTAGTTTCCAATTTCGCAACACGAATATGTAAATCGCAATGCGATAGTCAAATTCACAACGCGATAGTCAAATTCGCAACACAAAAGTCAAATTCGCAACACAGAAGTCAAATTTGCAACGCGATAGTCAAATTCGCAACACGAATTTGTAAATCGCAACACAGAAGTCAAATTCACAACGCGATAGTCAAATTCGTAACGCGAAATTTCAAATTCGTAACTGAATTTCAAATTCGCAACTAGATTTTCGAATTCGCAACAAGAATTTAATTTCGCAACAGGTTTTAGTTTCGCAACACAAATGTTTTGGGTATATAACAACGCAGCAGCAACAACTCATAACCTAAATCCCTAAATCACAACTCATTCCATCTCCATCTATCACTCTCTCCGGTGACATTCGTTCCTATATCCAACAACAGCCTTCCTCATCTCTAATTGTTTTACATAATTTTATTTCTATATAATTTTTCAATGATTTCTCTCCCAAATTATCAACTATCAACTTAATAAAGGTATGTTGTTCTCTAAGTTAGTGATGATATCTAGTTTATAGCTCATTTGTTTAGTAAATTAATTTACAATTTGTAGAATGAAATCATCTAATGTTGATCATGTTTGGATAGATTTGTGTTTTGGAGGGTCATGGGAGAATGTTCATGGTGTTTTACAATATGTGCCTTTACCCATGAATCTTCAACTAAAATTTTCATTAAAAAAGTTAACTTATGAAACTCTAATGTTACGTGTTGCAAAGAAATTGAATTTAGAGCCTCTAAGTGGATTTAGGCTATCTTATCAGAGAAAAGGTAAAGTTTGTTTGTTAACCGACAATGAAGATGTTGAACGATTCATTGCTTACATTAGTGTTTCGCAAGAAGATGATGTTACATTGTATGATGTTGAACCTAGAAGTAGTGAAGTTGGGTCAGTAGTGGGTAGTAATCAACTAAGTTCTTTAACCTAAAATTTAATGGTTCCACCACAATTTCATCACCAAGCAAATTTTGTTTCACCACATTTCCAATACCAAACACAATCTCAAAACCCACAACCTTTTCCTAATCCAAATCCCAATCAACTTTCAGCACCAAATTCCAGTTTTCATATTGACCAGTTAGACGATTATGAGCCAACAGAAAAAATTGTGAGTACTAGTCAGTATTCAAAATTTGATCTTGCTCAATACCCAGACTTTGATCTTGGTCAATACTCAGATTTTGATGATGTGATGGAAGATGAAACAGACACTGCATGTAATGATTTTGATATTGGTCAATACCCGAATTTTTATGATGAAACAGCCGCTGCCGAGGAAGATGTTGTTGATGATAATGAGGAGGAAGTTACGACTGTGAATGAACATGTTGAACATCCATTCTGTAATTCATATAACCCTGAAGAAGAAAAAGAAGAAGAAGAATTCCCCGAAGAAAAGAAAAAGAAGAAAATGCAAAGGGAGTATAACTGGAATATGCCAGAATTACTTTAGATACCGGAAGAAGAGATGGTAAAGATAGCAGTTGATTGTTACAAAAAAGTTATTCGTATCAAGAAAGATGATTGTTTTGATACAAAGGAAGACTTGAAGATAGCTTTGTATACGAAATGTGTGGAAGATGGCTATCAACTAAAAATTAACAAATCAAGCAAAGATCGTTTCGAAACAAGGTGTATGATTGACAAAAACTGTACGTGGCGTATGATTGCAAAGAGGATAAAAGATTGTGAAATGTTTTAAGTTAGGACTTTTATTGATAAACATACATGTTCAAGAACCCAAGTTTTTCCTCACCATAGACAGACAAACAAAAAGGTGTTGGGTGGTTTTCTGGCTGAGTTAATGTTTTTGAATAGAAGGGTATATCGGGGACATGAAATTATGACTGACATGAATGCTCGGTTCAAGATTAGTATCTCATATTCTCAAGCTTGGAGAGCCAAATGTTATGCCTTAGAATTGTTGAGAGGGTCGCCAGAAGCATTGGTTGCCCAACTGCCGGCTTATTGTCACAATTTAAAGCTGAAAAATCCTGGGTCAGAAACTCATATCAAAACAGATAGAGATGGACGCTTTGAGTTGCTGTTTATTGCCATTGGTGCTGCGGTTAGTAAATAATTATAATTTTGTTGACTCATTTTTGTTAGTTGCATGCATTTCACATTTAAATGATTATATTTCTTGTGTATATGGTTTTGTAGATTCGTTCGTTTATTACTTGCATGCGCCCAGTTATTATAGTTGATGGAGCACATTTGAAAGGTCGATACCTTGGAGTAAACTTATTAGCAGTAGCCATGGATGCTAACAATGGGATACTGCCAATAGCTTACGGGGTTGGCAAATCTGAAACCTCTGATTCATGGACATAGTTTATGGGGCATCTTAGGGATTGTATAGGTCCTATTAGCAATCTGACAATCATATCCGATAGGGCAAACTCAGTTGAATACACTATTAGAAGGTGTTTCCCATATGCTTTTCATGGACTTTATGGTGTTCATTTGTACAGAAATCTAAAATCAAGGTCTGTTGGTATAAAAAATCACAAATGGACATACTGGAAGGCTGTAAAAGCTTATCGGAAAGTGGATTTTAATAAGCATATAAATTGTTTAAGACGTGTTTTGCCTCAATGTGCTCAAACACTAGAAGATGTCGGGTTTGAAAGATGGTCAATAGTACATCAACTTGGAGCAAGATATGGTTTCACGACATCTAATAGTGCAGAATCAATCAACGCTCTAAGTCGTCATTCTCGAAAATTACCCATTACTATGTTAATGGAGTTTTTTTGAACCTCTATTCAACAGTGGTACTACAAGAAAAGAAACCATGCATGTATTATTTCTTTAAATTCGTAACTTATCATATATTTTACTAAGTATTATTTATTTAAATTTACAGGAACATTGGAACGTCGTGTTACACCATGGACTGAAAAAAAGATAATGAAACGTGTTGTGAAGTCAACGTCATGGAGAGTTGAACCATGTTCAAACACTTTGTTTGAAGTATTAGATAATAACTTAAATGGGCTTGTCGATCTAAATGCAAAGACGTGTAGTTGTAAGAAATGGAAAACATCTGGTTATCTGTGTGGCCATGTTATAAAAGTTGCTCTTTATCTAAACCAAGATGATTCAAGCGCATACGCTATGGATTGCTACACTACATAAGTATATCGGCAGACTTATGTCGAGATTGTCTACCCATGTCCACATCCTTATGAGTGGGACATACCAGATGACTTACAAACAGTTTTTCCACTAGTCATGGACAGCAGGCTACATGGCCGACCAAAAAATCATGATCGTATACCGTCTAAGGGTGAAGAGAAGAGGATATCGACATGTAGTCGGTGCAAGGAAAGTGGTCATACAAGGTTGACCTGTGGATCACCAGTGCCATCACAATCATCTTTTCCTCTACCAAAAAATGGATCCTCTACCAAAAATGGATCCTCATCAAAATCCAAAGCTCATATGGTGCCAAGCAAAAGGAAATCAAAATCGTAATCAAAATCAAAATCCCAATCACAACCGGCTTAACCTTTTGGGACTTATTAACTTAGGTGATTTTTAACTGCAAACGTTGTATTATGTGTATTTTATGTGTGAATGCATACATTTTCAGTTAGACATTCATTAGTAACTTGAGTTTGAACATTGCTATGATCTGTTCAGTTGTTATCATGTTAGGATTTTCTCTTGTGTTTGATTGCTTGGATAGTTGTTCTCTTGCTTCTTCAAGTGTCCTTAGCTTGTATTTATAGCTTGGAATGTGTTTGATGTTGTATATAACTTGATGTTGTATGTTGCGATCAACGCGAAAGTCAAATTCGTAACGCGAAATCGCAAACCGAATTTGACTTTCGCGTTGCGAATTTGACTATCGCAATGCTTATTTCGCATTGTGAATTTACCTTTCGCGTTGCAAATTTGACTATCGCGTTGTACATTATTTGAACATTGTTATGGGCACATTATTTGGAAAATAATGTTTCGGACTTCGTTAGAAATAACCCTTTTTCATCGGATTAATTTCATTTTTGTAGGTACATTATTTGAACATTGTTATGTATAAATTTGTTGTGTATGTATGTTTTGGTTTGATTATATTGTATGTATATTTTCATTTAGATGAGATGGGTTGTGTATAACAAAACAATCTATCTCTTCCATGTGAGTACTTTATTCCAACCATGTGACAAGTATGACAACCCCATCAACTCACAACTCAGCTTTGAACTCAATCAATATTGTCTTTTAGCTTGATGGTTCATAAAGCATGTTACTTGAACAATATGAATCAATTATGCAATTTCCATGTTCAATTTAACACTGCATTTCAAATTCATTTCATATGTAATTGGAGTTTGAATTTAAATTTAAATTTGAGTTTGAATTTCAATATAAATTTCGGCTCCACTATAAATATTAGCCCAAGCCAATATGCATGTTATCATTGATTATTCCTAATTTCCATTGTTTTGTTTTCAACTTTAAACGCGAGGGAAATCCCGACCATCGTAATTTTTGGTTAACTTTAAAGCGTCAGAAATGTTTCGGGCTTATGATCTGGGTGGTATACGAGAAATGCAACAAATGGCAACTAAAAATCATGATAATTGAGGGCTACAACTTGTAATAATAACAAAAATAATAAGTCTGAAATGCTTCCGAGTACCACCCAAATCATAAGTCCGAAATGCTTCCGATACTCATCAAAATTCAAAGCTCATATGGTACCAAGCAAAAGGAAATCAAAATCCAAATCTCATATGGTGCCAAGCAAAAGGAATCAAAATCTACAACTTGAGTTTGAACATTGCTATGATATGTTTAGTTGTTATCATGTTGGGATTTTCTCGTGTTTGATTGCTTGGATAGTTGTTCTCTTGCTTCTTCAAGTGTCCTTAGCTTGTATTTATAGCTTAGAATGTGTTTGATGTTGTATATACCTTGATGTTGTATTTTGCGATCAACGCAAAAGTCAAATTCGCAACGCAAAATAAGCGTTGCGATAGCCAAATTCGCAATATGAAAGTCAAATTCACAAACCGAAAACCGCGTTGCAAATTTGACTATCGCAACGTTTATTTCGCGTTGTGAATTTGTACCTTCAACAGGTCTTTTTTGCCTTCAAACATAATGCAGATTGAATTTTTTAGAAACAACAAATCAACTTTTACAAATCAATTAAACAAGCAAAAAAATAATTCTTATTTACACATCAAATTAAACAAATCAATTAATCAAAAAATAAATCTTATTTCCTCATCAATTAAACAAAAAATCAACTTTTAATGTAAAATTCAATTAAACAAAGCAAAAAAAGTGTACCCCAGACTGTTGTTTATGCACAAATACATTAATTTCACGCAGCTCACTTCAGGATTAACCTGCAGAAACCAAACATTTGCTCAAACAACACTTTCTACACATTTAAAACCAACAAACAGCAAATTACTGAATTCTAGGTACTTAACCAAATATTTTCAAAGCAATTAAAGAGTATATATGTTAACAACACTTGCTCAAACTTACCAATTGTTTATGCATACTTTCAACATGCGGATGCAGGTAGGCAGCGTCTCGTATATATCGATCTGGCCATATAATGCCGAAACCACAAGCCTACTGTACCTCTATCTCTATCTGTGGGAGGTAGATACTGTTTACTTCCTGTCGTCAAACGTTCAAAGCACAAGCATACGAGAGGACCATAATCCCCTCTGGCTCCCTGCGTTTGTTGTGGCGCAGTCTCGTCTCTGATCATTGTAATTTTGAACTTCTTTGGCTTCTTGTTTCCAGAATTTGTCCAATAATCAATCGCATCCAAGTATTTAGCTAAATGATCGCTCCATCCCTTTGTAATAATATCTTTCAAATCAGACAATGGTATGTAATTCAACATGCTGTCATATACCATTGTCTTCAGGGATGGGAGCTGAAGCACGACGAGAAGCCTAATGATGACATTCCAAAATAGGGATAAACACCTGCAATCATAAATAATTGCGCACATCAAATAAAATTTATGAAAACCTTTAAAATATTCAAAAAATAAATACTAACCTTATCGACCTCCCACCACACAGGATAAAGTTTAGCTTTTCCATTACCCAACGTATATGAAGCATCTCTATGATCCATCAAGTAAGCTGCGTGAAAATACGTCGGTATAATAGTCCATCGAGTATTTCTTTTCCTCAATTTCCTTATTATTAGAAGACGTGACACCCATGCATCAATATGCTGTTTTATAAAAAATAAATATATTACTGAATTTATTAATAATTTTAAAAAAATTTAATCAAAATGCAATATAAGAAGAATATAAGACTTACCACCCCTTCGAGATAGCCATTATCTTCAACCCCTAATAAAATACCCCACCAAGACCGATCAAGAAACAAATGAATAACATCATCGATTTTGAATATGTTAGAATAACACCCCTTGCTCTGCTCATGTAGATAAAAATCAACTGCGGTCTTAGCCCAAAGGGTATTATCCGTAATTGTGTCCGATAGTGTTTCCCTCTCCTGCTAAGGAATGGTACTGGCCGGTATCACATAAGAAAGCCAACTCGCATCCATCATATCGGGTACGGGAGGGGGTTTATCAATATGTCGACATATGACGCCATATGAATCGGGCTCTTGAACGGCGGGCATGACCTCTTGAACGATGACAGGGGCCTCTTGAACGGTGAGAGGGGCTTCTTCGATGATGAGAGGGGCCTCTTGAACGATAGAAGGCGCCTCTTGAATGATGATATAGGTGCATCAGGCTTATTCTTATGGAGTCTTGGCACTAGTGGGGTGAACGGAGACGTAATGGCATGTGCATGACGTCTGATGCGTGAACCTTATCTTCACATAAAGTACCAACCTCATGACACAAAGCACCGACCTCATCACATAATTCCCATAACTCATCCCGTGGAGGTGGAGAACAGGGAGGTAAATGTCGTGACCTCTTTGCCGGTCGCCTATCATGAGGTGATGGTGGAGAAGAGGCTCGATGATGTGATGAAATAGGTGATGGTGGAGGTGAAGAAGAGGCTCGATCAGTGATGGCTCCAGGTGTCGAGCTGTAGAATCAGCCCGATCAGGTGATGGCTCTCGAGGTGGGGGGTGCTCATCATCCATCCCATCAAAAAACTGCTTACTAACATGCCACGAATCAGTGGCAAGCTCAGAATCTGTAATGGATAGTTGGCCTCCTAACAATATAAAAGCTCAAACAAAGTTAAACTTGTACTAGTAATAACTTTTTTATATGTGGTATTATTTGTGTGCTAACTTACATCATTCATCGTCGTATATGGGAGTAACTCTTCCCAATCCAACATGCTAATCCTCTTCCAGGTAATAGCCCTAGGAATATCATTTGATCTTTTTATCCCATATATCCGCATGCTGGAGAAAGCATCAAATATCCAAATCTACAAACAATATAATACACAAACATTAGTAATTGTTAAATAATTAATTATAATTTTGGAAACATTATATAGAAATTCTCACCTTAAAGGCCCAAGTAAAGCATGTCAAAGTGTATTTAGAACCATCGCCCCGCAAACCTTTTCGGTCCTCAAAGGCAGACGACAACTTCTTCCAGGTAGCTTTCCATAGATATGAACCCCATGGAAATAGGTTCCATGCATTTACGTCCTCTACCAATAATATTAGGTCATCGGAGATAGGTTTTCTACCCTCTTTTCCTAAAAAGTCAGCATACAAAAGTAATAAATGACATACTCAGACAACATCAAGGTCATCCATCCGAGTAAAACCATCTTTATCAAATAATCTCTTCAAGTCGTCGACGTGTAAACTAGGCTTCGACTTTGCCAGCTCAGAAAAAACCCAAGATAACCATGATGGGCGGGCGATATGATTAGTGTACCGACCTGCATCATCGTGTTCGAAGCGTAGACCATTGATTAAGCAAAACTCCTCCCACCCAAAACAAGTATGTGCCGGAGGAAAATGAAACCATATCTCCTCATCACCACGTTGTATCCCCTCGGGTAGATCGTTAGTCATGGTCTGAAGAAACAAATGTATCAACATAGCATCCCCACCCGTATGTTGCACTTTCAACCATGGCCCGAAGCAGGTATCCTCAAACAATTTTCTTTGTAGAGGTGTAAGTGTCGACGCAATTTTAGTGGCTAGGCTTAATTTATTCCTTAAGCTCCATGCAGCTGAAAAAAATTTATACAAGAACAATAAACATACAGTTAGATATACCGAAAACTACAAATTATACAATATAAACAGATATGATATTAAACAGTGAAAACAAAGCCAAATATGTTTCAAACTAGCACGGTATTCACCCAAGTCATTATTCCATCATAGTTCACAAAATGCATCAGATAACATTCCAGAAGTAAGCACCTATATAAATATTTAAAAGGATAACATATATGTTTAGTGCAGGTTCAAGGACAACATAAAGAGTAGTAGTTTATTCTTAAAACTTAAATTAGCAACACTGTGAAGTTAGTATTTGTCTTTGTTTTTTTGTTGAAGTAATGCAATTCATTCAAGTTTCAATTTGCAGAATAAAAGAAGTTTCTGAAACTTAAATTCGCAACGTGAAAATGAAAATCACAACGTGAAAATGAAAATCGCAACGCAAAACTAAAATCGTGTTATGAATTTGGTGTTGCGATTTAGGGTTTCTTCAACAAAAGACAAAACAAAACAAACAAATACTAACTTCACAGGGTTAAAGACTAAATAGTTTAGCAGTATTGGCTGCAACCGAATGAGTTTACTAAGCAATCTTAGTGAAATGGTTAATCTATATATATTGAAATTACCAGTAAATTTATCATCAATATAAGAAAAATCTAATAATAATACAAAAATTTCAAAATAAAAATAAGAGATTAAAAAAACTAACCCTCGGTGGTTGATTTTCCATTTCTAACCGTGAATGGTTGTGAGGGTTGCTCTGAGAGATGGAGATAGACGGATTTTGTCAGAGATGGGGACGGATGTTGCCATAGAGAGTGAGAGATGGAGATGAGACTAAGTTGTGATTTAGGGTTTTAGGTTAGAGATGATTTACGATAATATTGTTTACATTTGTGTTGCAAAATTAATATTGTGTTTGGCGTAAAAACATTTGACTTTCGCGTTGTGAATTTGACTATCGTGTTGCGAATTTGACTATCGCGTTGCGAATTGACTTCTGTGTTGCGATTTACAAATTCGCATTGTGTTGCGAATTTGACTATCACATTGCGAATTTGACTATCGCGTTGTGAATTTAACTATCGTGTTGCGAATTTGACTATCGCGTTGCGAATTTGACTATCGCGTTGCGAATTTGACTATCGCGTTGCGAATTTGACTATCGCGTTGCGAATTTGACTATCGCGTTGCGATTTACAAATTCGCGTTGCGATTTTCAGATTCGCGTTGCGAAATTGGAAACTGGGTTGCGAAATTGCAGTTCGCGTTGCGAATTTGAGATCGCGTTGCGAATTTGTTGGTCATTTTGGCAAATCCAAAAAAGGTTGGTTAAATTCGTATATTATAAGGCATTTTCGGTCACTGAGGTTATTTTCTCTTAAGGAAATTGGAAAAATAAAGCTTCTAGTTTTAGCGTGTCTTTATGTTTTGGTCAACGTATCTCCTTTTTATTTATTTATTTTAATTCAGCCTATTATATGCATTATTTTCAATTAGGTCACTGATTTGGCACATCCTTGCTTTATTTGTTTTGATTTCAGCATGTTATTTTTATTTCTTTTTAATTTAGCCACTAACCATGTCTTTAAATTTATTCATAACATTCGAATTAACCTATCAACCATCAGCTAGTGAAACTGAGACAGAGTATCAAGGCCAAACATTTTCAAGTCAAAAATTTAGATTTCCATAAACTGCAAATCAAGATCTGAGCCTTCATTGTCGATTCCTTTCATCTCAGGCTAGTTTTTATCAAGGAAGGGCATACGAAGTGAAGCTATCTCAGGATTCTAAATTACCTCAATTCTACTTTCCATGTGAAAATTTGTGCTTTGAATTGCTTAAAGAAAATGCAATGTCAGACAATGATTACCTCCATGTCAAAAGTGGTCTGATGAGAAAGGTCGTTGTATAAATCAACTTGAAACTCCAAGGTGTTTCATGGAAGGGTATAATAACGTTAAAGAAGAACTTGAAAATTCTTTAGAGTTAGAAATTGAGAAGTGTAAGACATAGGAACATAATATTAGAACTTGAATAATTCCTGACACAATGGAGGATAGCTTAGTTAAACTAAAAGGAGGCCACTTGATAAAAAAAAGTGGAATAAAAAGATATATGGAATTAAAAGTAACAAATATGAAGTAGAATTGGAAGAAGTGACCTTTAAAATGTCTTAGATGATGAAAGATGAAATTAGAGATAAGAGATGTAGGGATCAGAGCAAAGAGGTTGAAGCAAAGGTGATCCTGGATATGCATTCATTCCAAAAGATAAATTGGATAAATGCAACCCTCGAGTTGTCTCAGACATCAGTTTCAGATATTTTGGAGCCAAGTGGGGAATTAAAGGGTAAAATCTTTGATGTAGTTGAATCAAGCATAGTGGGGGCATTCTAGAGCAACCAAAAAAGACCTTTTTCCACTAATCATTGAGCATAGTTGCACTGGCATGAAAGTAACATGTATTGTTTGAACTTGTTTTTCATTTATTCTCCGTTTTCATATGTTTTAAAATTCTTTTGTTAAATAAACATTACTTTTAGATTATGATCAATGAAACAAGTTTCTTTTTGAAGTTCAATGAATATAATGAATTACTCTTATAGCTTTCTCCTTCTACGAAAAAGTAATCAAAGGGTTTGACATTTAGGTATGTATAGGAACAGGCAAATGAGGCATCTTTTGTGTATGACATTGCAAAACTGATTAGATCAAATTTCTATTAAGGACATTCAGTGATGATCATAATCTCCCCAGATAGAATGATGGAGTAGATGAATTTAGTTTAGGCCAATTGCTTAGAAATTGAGTTTTAAAGATGAAATTTTCTGGCTTTCAATGACACCCAATTTATAATACATTCTTCTCAATAAGCTTAAGAAATCTTGAAGTTGGAAACTCGAAAAGTTAATAAGTGAGTGTAATAAAATGGGTCCACTTCGTTAAAAGGAAAGCTAATACTTTGGAATTAATTTTAAGTAGCTATAGATGTAAGTCTGAACTTCATTAAGTGGTTATATCCAAATCGTGACATCAATTGTGACGTTATGAATTACCCAAGGTGAGAGAAAAAAAGACAAAAACAAGAAAAACAACAAACAAAAAAGCAAGAACGCAAGAACGCCGACGTGAATGAAATGAGGTTTTAGGTTTAAAATGAGTTTAGGTGGAAGACGGACTAAGGGATTTGAGAAACACATGTTATAGTAAATAACACACAAGCACTCAAAAGTTCTATTTTTAGATCGATATTTCTGCACTAACTTTTCTAAAGAAGTCTATGAAGCTTGAACAAATGAAAGATTTTAGAGAATCAAAATAGATCTATTCAAAAAGTTCTAGTAATTTAATATTCTAGTTATGTCATTTTGTCCACATCCAATTGGAATGCCAAGCTAGGATGCAAGCATGCCATAATGTTTACGAGGATTGAGAAGAAGAACATCTTGATGATTGGTACCTTATAAATTTTAAGAAAATAACTCAAAACCAACCTATCAATCCTAACACTTGTCAAAGGGCTATAATATTTTGAAATTTGAAAATTATTTTATATTCATTGAATTGATGATTTGTTTCAACTATAAGCCTGAAGTAAGGGGAACTATTTTTGTTTTATAAAATTCTTTCATTTTTTTGGATTCTAGAAAATGAAAGAAAGAAGGAAAAACATTTTCGAACATTTTGCCTCAAATATTCAAAAATAAAGAAATGGGATAAGAAATATGTCATCACCCATTTTATCCGGGTGGTGACACTTGGCATTTTTTTGTATATTATATGATATAGTATAGTAATAAAAATAATGGATGGGCATATATAATATATAGTATGTATATAGTATATAGTATGCAAATTAAGTGAACATAAATCATCTAGCATATAGGTTAGTATAGTAAATATTAAATAATTGCATGTAGTAGTCTATATTAAATAATGGTTGCATAGTAAATAATAATTGCATTGCATATTATATGGAATCATGTTAAATAATTGCATGTCATTGCATATTATATAGTTTCATTAAATAGTTAGTATACCATATCGTTTGCATGTTAGAATAAATAGTATATGTTCGAATAACCCATTTTTATTTTCCTTTGTAAATAATGAAAACCAAAAAAGAATCACTACAAATAAACAGGTATACATCGGCGTTTTTTACGGCGTTTTCAAAGAAAATGCCACTAAATTTATACATACCGGGGCGTTTATATCCAAAACGCCACAAAATGGTAATATTAACTTCATTTTTTTCATAAATGCCGCTAAAACTTGTACTTTAGTAGCGTTTATTTCACAAACACCGCAACATATAAGTATTTTAGTGGCGTTTTTAAATAAATGCCGTAATAGGGTACACATATTGTGGCATTTTTAGACAAGTGCCGCTAAAACCTTGTACTTTAGTGCCATTTCTAAACAAACGCTGCAAAAGAATCATTGTTTAGTGGCGTTTTTAAACAAAAGCCGCAATAGGGTACATATATTGTGGCGTTTTTAAACAAACGCAACTAAAACCTAGTACATTAGTGGCGTTTCTAAACAAACTCTGCAAAAGAATTCTTCTCTAGTAGCGTTTTCAAACAAATGCCACAATAGTTCAAAACGTTTACGGCATTTTTTTAAAAACGTCGCAATATGTTGAGCTGTTAGTGGCATTTTCTTTTAAAATGTCGCGATAGTTTGTATTATAGTGACATTTGGTTTAAAAAATGCCGCAAAATTTTATAAAAACCTCCAATATCGATCAGTGCCGTCTTTTTCTCTCTTAAATGTTTCAAGTGTTGTAAACCCTAACTGAGCTGCCAAATCCCTTTTCCTCGCACAGCCCCATAGCTCCTACTAGTTCATTATCTGCTCTCAGACTAAAACTAATATATTTATAAAAAATATGTATTTAGGGTTTAAATTTTTTTAATTTTGTTTTGCTCTTGATTGTGTTTATTCCAACAGGAATTCAATTTCCCAAGTATAATGGGAAATGGGTGCGATTAGAAATTTATTTCTTTATAAAAGTATGAACTTGTGTTGTGTTGTGCTTTATGCATTTGTTAGTTTTAATGTTGCATGGAATGTGCTAATACTATTCGTTATTTGAAGTCATTTGAATCATCATGTGGTAATTTGCGTGTATGGATTTGTTTTAGCTGTGTGAAGGATTGTAATTTTGTGTTGTCCTAAACTCAAATATTTTTAGCGGCATTTTCAAAGAAAATGCCACTAAATTTATACATATTGCGGCGTTTATATCCAAAACGCCACTAAATGGTAACATTAATGGCGTTTTTCAACACACTCCGCTAAAACTTGTACTTTAGTTGCATTTATTTGACAGACGCCGCTACAAATAAGTACTTTAGTGGCGTTTGTGTCTACAAACACCGCAATGTTTTATAATTTTAATCGTATGAAACTCTTTCCCCTTTTCCATCTTTTCTCATGATCCCCTTTTCCTATTTCCCATCTCCGCCGGACATACCCAAATACCCACACAAAATTACTGATAGTCGCCACCTCTCGAAGCGGTTGAGGCCTCCAACGTCACGCCATCAACGCTCAACTCTCTAATTTGAGGTGCGAATTTTGCCATTTTCATAGGTATAACCTCGTCACATGTTCTATTCAATTCTTTCTATAATCTAGGCCTCTTTAGCTATGCGATGGTTTGACCTCTCTTTTTGTTGCACATGGTGGTTGTTTACCCTTGTAAGTATCATAACTCGAATAGAATTTTAGTTTCTAGAATCCAGGCTAGGTTAGCGCATGGTGGTTGTATTTTTGTTACACATGGTGGTTCACTGCTGGTTTTGCATGGCAATGTGATTTGAAACTGATAGCATTTGACTAAAATAAAACTATAAATGCTTTCTAGGAAAAAGATATGTATTTAGTTCTAGTTTGGTTGCTTGATGGTTGCAGCAACTGCTCAAATATATATATTGAGTATTACAAAGTTGAAGCCAAAACTTGCTCAAGCATACCAAGTCTTGCACTTGGTAAATGCTGCATATGTTTGATGTGTGCTCTAGGTAGAACATAAAGTGTATCAAATTGGAAACATATGATAGGAACTGATGCTCTATTAAGGCGGCTTCCTTCATTATTATGCATATTCTTTGTTATCTGCTAGTGATGGAAGCTGCCAAATTTATTAGGATGTAAAATATATTGAAGAGATAGTCTCAAATTTCCTATTTTTAACTACAAATGCACTATCAGAATAACACCATAACAGAGAAGATATAGAAGATCAGAAGTTATGAACCTCTGCTAGATATCAATGTCAACAATACTATAAAAATGTTAGGGTATGAATAGGAAAGTGATGGCTATCTTGTTTAATTAGTTATGATTACGAAATTGTTATAGACACAAAATCTTTGTTCAATTAATTATGATTGCGAAATTATTAGTAATAAATTATTCTCTTCCTTTGAACCAAAATTTTCTTACTTGGTTGATGTGATAATTGCAAGATGAAAGTAGTACCATGTCTATTTTTTTCCGAAAAAAAGTATTTAGTTTAAAAAATAAGGCATTTCTCAATGCTTTTGTTTTGACTTTATGTTTGCAAAGAAGTTGAAAACTTTTGTTAGTTTTGACGCCAGGAACCACCCTTTCTTGTGATTTGAGGACACAAACCCATAAAATAAATTTAGTCTTTCAAATATAAGTATAATTGTAGTAGTTTATTTGGACCCAACTTTTTCCTATATTTCTAAATTCATCATTGCAGTTTTTGACTCCCTCTCCTGTCTTGGTACTGTTGTAAAATTTCACTTACAGATCACATTATTCGTATTTCTTTTTTCCCACGGAATCTTCATGTTTTTGCATGAAAATGACCCTATTTTTGACCTTTTTTCTGATAAAAATTCTTTTTGACTTAGTTATACAAAATCTTGGGTATTATTTTAATAAAAAAAGGAAACGATCTATTTAAAATATTTAATTGAATGGGTTAGTAAAATAAAAAGAATATTTGGTAGAGAATATGAGAGAAGGAAATGATCAATTTAAAAATATTTAATTGAATGGGTTAGTAGAATAAGGATGCAACCAAATCCATTTCTTCATGTTCCCTTGGCAGAATGCTTAGACATCTTCAGCCTCTTACCTACCATTACAGATTACAATTACATATTCATAAATAGTAGAAAATAAAAGAGTTTAAAGGTACTGACTTTCGTTCTTATACCCAGATCTGTGTTTTGGGCTTTGTTTGGAGCAATATCTTTTATTGAATATAATTGTTTTACTTTGCAAGTTATGCAGTTAATACTAGGAAAAAGTTGAACTTTCTAGACTCTTAATGTCCCTATTTATTTATAATGTAGGGACCTTTAGATGGTATAAATATAACTTTGGTCCTTTAAAAAACATAAATTTAAGAATTAAATGTAATGCTTATGTTTAGTTGTTTACTTTCTCTATACTATTATCAATTAACATTACAAATTGATATTCCATAAATACGAAATGGATAAGAGTTGGATGGATTTTTCAAGGGTAAGCGACGAATATCGAAATGGAGCTGAAACTTTTCTAAATTTAGCTTTTGTGAATAAGCCATGAGAATATGATTCTTTTCCCTTGTAAGAAGTGTGCTAACATTAATTGGCACATTTGTGAAGTTGTCTATGAGAATCTAGCTGTTTTTAGCTTTGTTCGAGGCTATAGAAAATGGATATTCCATGGAGAGTTGACATCTCATAGATGTTCTTCCACGAGTAGTTTGACTTATACTCCTACTTCTCACCATCGATCTATTAGAGAATATGAGATGGAAGGTATGTTGTAAGATGCATTTAATATGCATATTCATCATCAATCTATTAGAGAAAATTATTGTGACAATGATGTTAATGATTTCACCGAGATGAGAAGAAATGAATGTGCTAAAGAGCCAAATGGAGAATAGGAAAAGTTTTACAAGTTGATAATAAAATGATGAACAACTTTATGAGGGGTCAAAATATTCAAAGCTCTCTTTTTGCATTCATCTTTTCCACTTAAAATGCTTGGGAGGGTGGATTGGTAACTCTTTTACGTAGTTATTAGAGATTCTAAGAGAAATGTTTTCTTTTGCAAAAATCCTTTAATCATGAAAATATATGAAGAAAATGATAAAAGATTTGGGTATTGGTTATGATAAAATTCATAGTTGTATGAATGATTGCATTTTGTATTGGGGTGATTGAAAAAATCAGGAGTCCTGTCATATATGCGGAAAATCTCGTGGATGACTAGTGGCGCAGTAAATGTGAGTGAGGATAAAGTTAAATCACGATTAAGAAAGAAACCAGTAAAGATTCTGCGATATTTTCCTCTAATAACTAGGCTTCAAAGACTTTTTATGTCCTCAAAGAATACTGAGTTTATGAGTGGCATCATGATGGAAGAACTGATAACGAATTATTACGACCTCTTGCGAATTGTTTAGCTTGAAGGTCATTTGACAAAAAAATTCCAAGTTTTGCAAGAGATCCTCGAAATGTTAGGCGGTCTTGCATCTGATTGGTTTAATCCTTTCAAATCATGATTACTTCGTATAGTACTTGATATGTTATACTTGTTCCATACAATTTGCCTCCGTGGATTTGTATGAAACAATCATCTTTTATCTTATCCATGATAATAAATGGCGAGAAAGGTCCCAAAAATGATATTGATATTTATATGTAGCCTCTTAATGAAGAGTTGAAACAATTATGGGTAGGGGGTCAAAACATATGATGTGTTGAAGAAGGAGAACTTTAATTTACACATAACTTTATTATGAACAACTAATGATTTCCCTGATTATGAAAATTTATCTAGATGGAGTACAAAATGTCGTTATGCTTATCCTTGTTGTGATGCATAAACATGTTTGAAGTGGTTGTATAATGGAAAGAAGTTCTCTTATATGGGAGATCGTCGGTGGTTAGCTGAAAATCATAGATTTTGAAGTCAAAAGAATATGTTTGATGGTACTGAAGAGTTTCGAAAAGCTCCTGAGCAAACAATTGGTCTGATATCTTCTCTATGTTGAAACATATCAAGTTTACTTATGGAAAGATAAATCAACCACCGAATACACAATCAAAGAAAAAGGCAAAGAATGTGTATGATTGTGATGTTGACCAATAGAGTGATGATGAGTCCGATGAAGTGGATGATCCAAATGTCGTAGATTTATGGAAAAAGATGAGTATTTTCTTCTAGTTGCCTTATTGGAAGGATCACATTTTGAGGCATAATCTTGATGTCATGTACATTGAGAAGAATGTTTATGAGAATATTATCTAGACCATTCTCAATGTCGATAAAAAATATAAAGATAATCTAAAGAGTCAACTTGACTTAGTCGACATCGGAGTTCAGCATGATCTCCATCCGCAATTACATCCTAATGGAAAATATTTCTTACCGCCTTCTATTTTTGCGATGTCAAATAAAGAAAAAGAAGTGTTTTGCATGGTGTTAAAGGATATAATGGTCCTATATGAGTATGCGTCAAATATGTCTCGATGTGTCGTGTTAAATATCGAAGACTTTATTCTTTAAAGTCACATGATTATCACATATTGATGCAAGTACCAGTAGCTTTACGCGGTTGTATGTCGAGTAAGGAGACGTTTTGTATAATTGAACTTTCTACTATAATGAAAGCTATATGTGGGAAAGTTTTGATGGTTGAAGAACTTGACAAACTACAAGATCCAGCCACCTTGACTTTATGCAACTTGGAGAAGATATTTCCACCTTCATTCTTCACAATTATGGTTCACCTACTAGCTCATCTTTGTCACGAAGCTAAAGTTTGTGGACCGGTTTTTTATCGATGGATATATCATATAGAGAGGTGTTAATTGACTTATATGTATTAAATAAATATTGATTATACCTTTTCATCACAACTATTTACATATTATTTTGTTTTGTGTCTAGGTTCTTGTTCTAGTTGAAGTCTTACTGTCGTAATAAACGTTATCTGGAAGGATCAATTGTTGAAGGGTATTTGGCAGAGGAGTGTATGAATTTTTGCTCTATATATTTGGAAGATATTGAAACAAGATTGAATAGACCAAATAGAAATGAGGTGTTCAATACTAATGATTTAATTGAGACTTATTTGTTTGGAAGTTACGATGAACCACTTGGCAAAGTTGAAATCGCACATTTAGATGATAAGTCTTGTGTACAAGCATATCGATATGTTCTTTTCTATCACGATTCAATATATCCCTTTCGCACGTAAGTTTTACAGACTAAATCTAATTTTTTTACTTAATCTTTTATATTTCTCATTCTTTAATGACATAATCTACTTTATAGTGAGTTTAAAGAAGTATTGAGATCTCGTGGATGTTCCCGAAGATTACATCAGTGAGAGATACATAAGTTATTCACAGAAACTTTTCATGAATGGTTAGGACAGACGGTAAGCAAATAAATCATTACACATAGTTGTAAATAATATATTATGGTTAGGCCAGATGGTAAGCAATATAAATGCTAATTAATTTACCTTTTACGTGTAATAGGTTTGGAGTATGAGAGAAGTTAGTGAAGATGTTAAATGGCTTTCTCAAGGTCTGAATAGAATTGTTAAAAGATATAATGCCTTCCTCATTAATGGGTTCAGGTTTCACACAAAATCTCGTGAAAGATTAAGGAGGACATAAAATTATGGAGTAGTTGTTACTTATTCAACTAGAAGTTACGCTAGTGCTAGAGACAATCATCTTGTGGAGGGAGATATAGAATATTATGGAATTCTTATAGACATGATTGAGTTGGATTATTATGGAAAACGAAAGATTGTGTTGTTTCGGTGTGACTAGGTTGATGTCAATACTACTCGAGGCATTAAAAGAGATAAATTTGGTTTTACAATGGTGAATTTCTCTCGATTAATCCACACTGGTCAACAATTGATGGATGAGTCATATGTATTTTCTTCTCAAGTCAAATAGGTTTTTTACTATCATGATCTAATGGAATAGGGTTGGTATATTGTGATCCATAATACCCTAAGAGACTTGATAGACATCGGGGATGAAAGTAGAGATGACATTGAAACAAGATTAGAAGATTTACCTTTTGTAGAACAAAACTCTGATGAAACTATCACTAATACTACTTCACAATTTTAATGGGTTCGAGAGGACATGGATGAAGATATTTATGAAAATTGATATGACATAACAATGTAGTAAGATTTTATATCTTAATTGATTAATTTATAATATTATAACTTATAACATGTTGTCGTTCAATATATTCATTAATAGTAATTTTTCACTAAAATTGTTGTTTGTTTATTACATATATTATGCCCATGAGAAAATTAAGTGATTTACGAATTGTTCGAGCTTCTCAAGAGGAGGAAGAAAAATAATGAGGAATTGAGTTGTGTTGGATCTTCACAAGATTCGATTACTGTTGAAGAAGCTATACAAATTGATGCAGATGATACGACAAAATCAACCTCAGAGTCCACCATCTTAGGTGTTATCTTAGATATATGCTTTGTTTATTCTAGTTAATAATGTTAAACTATGTTATATTTTACATTTATCTAATCTTTGATTTATTGTTATGGATTTCAAGTTCGTTGTTATGAATGTCAAGTTTATTGAATAATGCTACAGGTTAAAATTTTAAATTTGGGTAACAAAAGAGCAAAAAACAGCATTTGAAAAATCAATTTTAATTTGCGACATTTGTATAAAAATGCCACTAAATACATATTCAATATCGGCATTTTTAAAAATATGCCACTAAAGTTCTAGATCTTTTACGACGTTTCTACAAAAAAATACCACTATATGTCAGAATATTTAGCTGCATTTTTAGGAACAAACACCACTATATGTTAGAACATTTAGCGGCATTTTTTGGAACAAACGCCACAAAAGAAAATATAATTAGTGGTGTTTTGAAAAAAATGCCTCTAAATATCATAAGACGCCACTAAAAGCCACAAACTTTAGAGGCGTTTATCGTTCATAAACGCTGAGACCTTTTGTGACGTTTGTTTCAGTGATGCTTTTGGTGGCGTTTGTAATTGCACCATAAAGGTTTTTAGCGACGCTTAAAAACGTCGTTATATGACTGAAAAACGCCACTAAAAACCAGTTTTATTGTAGTGAATAATCCATTACATTATTTTTATAAATGGCCTCATAAGTAGGCCACACATTTATTTTTACAAATATAAATAAATAAAAAAGAAAAAAGAAAACCTAGCCTAAATCTTCTCTAGTTGCCGGTTTTGGTGCTTTAAGGTGGGGGAAATATTGTTTTGAAAGTTGAAAAAGTCAAAGATGGAGCCTTAAACGTGGTTTAGTTTTTTGAGGTGATGACATCACCAATCCTTGTGAAGAAAACCAAATCAATCTCCACCCTTGATTAGATTTCATCCAAGGGTCGGCATTTCTCTAATCCATGCCAAAGAAACACAAATCCATGTGAGCCCTTGAATGAGAAGCTAGATCCAAAGGCTCTCATTAAGACACATCTCATATACAAGTGAAAAAACAAGAACCAATCTTAACCATTGAATTAACATTGGATCCAATGACTAAGATTTCATCATCCAAAAAAAGTGCACTCCCCATCAGCGTGTCCCTACCAGCCGAAGAGTTCATCGACGCGTCTGTCCGATCATGTTCCTCGTTGCATCGCCGCTGCATCACCACTGTTGCTGATCACATTTCAAACATGGAAAAAATAAAAAAAGAAGAAGAAATATTAGAACTCAAGAATGTTCTTGAATCTAAGTCTGTTTAAATTGTTTTTGAGTGAGAACGGTTAGATTAAGAACTAATTCCATCAATATAAAGGAGGCTTCATCATTATCATTAATTACGAAGGAATCATTGAAAGAATCAACCATCAACATACTCATTGCACACCAAGCATTTCAAGTGAAGAAATGAGAGAAGAAAGAGTTTATTGTCATTGGAATAACTCGTCACGGTCAGTGGGGATGGTTCGACCGGTGTCTGTATTGGAGCTTGGTGGTAGCCGATCAGCGTCGGGTGGTGGTCGGAGTTTGGTCGGTACACATGGGTCTCGGTTAATTAAGTGAGGAAGATGGGTTTGGTTCTTTTGAACCATGGTTTTTTTAGTTTTAGGTAAGAACACTTGAGTTTTTGGACGGTGTTATTGCGGTTCTTGGGTTTAGATAGAAAACAAATTTTGATCCGAAAATAATATGTTTTGTGTTGTTTTAGTTGTTTGTGGAGGATTAAAAAGAGAAAGGAAAGATGAACATGTTGGTGTTCTTGAGAAAATGTTGCTTTTGATCTTGAGAAACATATTTTAGTGACATTTTAGTGCTTGTCGTGGATTGAAGTGGGGTTTTAGGATGAATAAAGGATGAACAAAGGTTGAATATTTGAAGAATTTGGGAGAGTTTGGGTTAGAATTTTCTGCCAAGATGAGAGGGTTTGGGGGAGGAGAAATTTTGAAAATGAAGCTTGTTCTAAATTTTTGGCTTTTATAGTCTGTAATTTTTTGTGTGCAAATTGCTTCATTAAAACACCCTATATGTGTGTGTATTGATTTGAGATGTGGTTTTTCCTTTATTTTATTTTGGTCACCAAATGCTTGTAATTGATTCCTTGAATTTTGATTGAATTCAATTTAGTCATCAATTTCATTCCAATTGCTTTAATTATTTTATCAAATGTGCTTAATTATTAATATTAAAGTTAATTCTTAAAATCATTTAAAGTAGTCACACGTTTAAACATAGAATAGGACCTTTAAAATTTTAAATATTTTAATCTAATCACTAAAATTAAAATTAAACCTTAGACTTTAAGTTCTTTAGTTTTAGATTTAGTCATTAGTTAGGGTCTTAGTTTAAGTTCTTTAATTATAAATTAATTATGTTTAGAATTATCCTTTTAGCATTAGTTTCTTTAATAATATTCATTAGAAATAAATAAATATATTCATAATTTGATTAAAATAGAATCTATATTTATTTTTAAATATTGAAAGGAGTGATCTTAAAATAACTAGACATTTCTTTTTCAATATTTTCAAATAAATAATAATTCTACTAGTGGCCACTCTAAAAAGGCTCATTAATTATAACAAAAGAGTAGAGGTTTGTTCCTACATTTAAATTGCTAAGGACACGCTGTCTGATTAACGTCAAAGTCTTGAACTTTTTCCTTTAAATCAAGGAACATCCTTATTCTTTTAAATAATAATTTGACTAGCATGTCACCTTTAATTTTCTTTTAATTCTATATTTTTAAAGATGCAAATATTCATTATTTCGATTAAAACATAAGAAATAATAGTCTTAATTCTGATTAGGAGGTTATTTTTCTTCTTTAATTGGAAATTGATAAAGTTGTGTGTTCCTCTAAAATTTTTTAATTAGGTTAAATATTTTGGGGAATAAAGGATCATCAATTAAATAAATATTTGAATTTCTTAATTTTCAATATATGGATAAATTCATAATTGAAGGTACTAATTTTTTGGACATTATGGGGTTGTTAATCCTTCCCCAAGCGTAATTGACTCCTGAATCCATAATCTAAAATGCATGCCAAATCAATTATTTTTTAATTTTTATTTAAAAGGGTGTTTCTTGGTTTTTTAACCTGCCTAATCCCAAAGGTCGATGGTAACTCTAAACGTTTCAAAACGTTTCTAAAATTCCAATTCTTAATTCCAATTTCTAAAGTTATTCATTATACTCATTCAGAAAAAAGTTGTCATGACAGTTTGGCGACTCCATTGGGACTTGAACCAAAGCCCTTGGTTTTCTTAGAGTGTCATACCTTAAAACAATTATACTTTGTCCATGTATTAGAAAATTAGAAAATTTAGATTTATTTCATTTCTGATCCTTTTAATTTCCCTGTAATTTTCTTTCCTCTTAGATTATTCCTTTTAATTTTCTTTAAAATTCATACTTCCCTAACTCTTTTAACCAGTTGTACTAATATGTGACTTAAGTGACTTTTTTCAGATATTAGAATATTTCCAATACTGCTTGTTTTATATGGTTCCTTTCTCTGCTCGTTTGATTAAAGGATTGAGTATTTCCCCTCACACACAAAACGTCCACATTCATGACATTTGCTCCATACCCGAGCTGTCCTTTTTAAGTGAGAGTGAAAGCGACGTCTTCGTGAGGATTTATTCTCCGTTCATACCTAGTGAGTAACTTTCAGGGTCCAAAGTACCTATGTCTTTGTAGGGATTTGTTCCTCGCGTCAGGCATAGGGAAATGCTCCCTCTCGAAATTTAACTTCATCCATAAGCCTGTAATGGGTAAGGATCGAGGGTCTGACTAGCCCAAGGGGGCATTAGCAAGGATAATTTCGAGTACCTTATTATTTTAGAGCAGAAGCCATTCATTTAATTTACCTTAGATCTACCGAATGTAAAACTCTGCCAAAATTTCACCGTAGGTACCTGAATAAGTACACAATGGAGATATCAACTCTAAACCTTTATCTTTTCTAAGTCATTGCATGCTAATTAGAAAATCATGTGGCCTAGGTTTTACTATATTATGAATTTGATTATTATTATGACGATAATAATCGACATTTTTCTTTGTTTTTCATCATTCTCATTTCATTTTATTTACACTTATTGCATCATTCATAGTCCGAGGTATTATATTTCTAGTCAGCTGTTGAAGTAGAAGGCTTTCATTAGATAGAAAACAAAAACATTTGTCAGATGGTTCCCAACATGGAACTATGCCCTATCACGAGACTCTACAAAGAGAGAAAGGGGATAATTTACCAGTTCATCACAAGTCCAGCTTAGTCGAGTATGCATCGATTTCTTTGAAGAAAAATGACGTATCTGACTTGCTTGAGATATAGGAGAAGTGGGAGTCCTAGATGAGGTAAAATTCCAATAATACTTTATTGATGTCACTTACCTCTTAGTTGTCAAGGTAGAATATGACTTATTGAGGGCTCTGATTAAGTTTTGGAATCCTGCCTACTATTATTTCACTTCCAACCAAAAGGATTTGGTTCCCAACTTGGAAGAGTATACATTTTGCTACGTATTGAAGGGGTCCAAGAGGACATAATTTACTCTAAGCCTATCAAACCTCATCTTTTCCGCATTAAATTGGCCAGGATCTCCAGAGTATATGTGCAACACCCATATCCCGTATATGTTTCCATATACGAATACAAATGTCACTCACTTTAAAAAATGTTCACTCATTTTGAAAACCCTTTAAAATTTTGTTGCAAACTTAATTCCACATGAATTAACATAATAAGTAAATATTCATTAAGACATATTACAAAATATTTTGTTAAATTAAATTACATGCCAGACAAGTTTTCAAAATGATTACTATTGTCCTAATGTTACTGGTAAGTCAACCTTAATGGATGATATCTGCTAATACGGCTGCATTCCTTACTGGATTAGTCTTCGCTCTTACCTACGCATGAAAACAACACACGTTCAGTATTTACTTAGTAAGATATAATATTGTAAAGTAACCTTTATGTATACATAAGTATGTCATATTATTTAATTCACATCTAATTGTATATTCTTTAAGGATTTTATAATCCTTCTCAGTTAAATTGTATTCCATTCATGTTTATAATGCACCATTATGCATTTTCAATTATAGATTACTCTTATGTCGATAATGCACCCATATGCATTATTCTTTTGACATCCTTTCATGCCGATGATGCACCCATATGCAATATTCTTTTGGCATCCTTTCATGCCGATAATGCACCCATATGCATTATTCTTTTGTTCATTAATTTTAGAGCAGTTCATACTTTAAAACTCATTCATAATATAATTTCCATACATAAAAAAAACTTAGTAACTACTGTAAAACATACTTTAGAATTTAAACATTCTGATTGGACTCATTGCATATTATCTTTAGATAGATTGCATACAATAAATGTACTCACATAGCTTGCCTTGCTTTGATATCCAAAATGCACAAACTGCTACTCCAGAACTTGGCATTTGCCTTTTGCTTTACTTGACTCAGGAGCTTGATTTCTATCTATTCCATATCCATTAGATACATGTATAATATCAATTGTTAGTAAATTTCCTAACAATTATTCTTAAACATTACTCAAAAGTACATATTATTAACTTTTCTACAACAATCTTAGCCTATCATACAATTTATGGCTCCTCAGTATCGATACCCTTAACATGGTATCATACTACCATACTATGGTACCGATACCCTCCTATGATATTGATACCATTTTTGCATTCTGTTTCAAAATGGTATCGATACCTTCCCTTCGGTATCGATACTCCCCATTCGGTACGATACTGATTGAATCAGTATCGATACTACTCGGTTGATTCATCCCATTTTAGCCTATAGTATCGGTACGGTTCTATCAGTACCGATACATATGCCCAAATTTTCTAGTTTTCTACCCGAGTATTACACAAATGGGGTCAAATTTCGTTATGTTTACCTCCCACAATACTACCAATCTCTTCTTTACTTAACCATATTAACTTTCCTTAATTTATTTACTTAAAACATCTAGTATCCCTTAATATCATTTGACTCTAAGAATCACACTAAAATTTCTAACTTGTTTTTAAACTCACCCAATGCTTATAATCTCTAATTTACCTCTTTAACAAGTCAAATTTACCAATAAACATCAATAAACACTTATATATTAACATATCATTTCAAAACCATTTTCTAAAATATCCATTATTTCCCCTTATCTGTTCGTTTTAATCCAATCTAATCCTTCCTTAAGCATGTATATCACTTAATGTTACCAAAGCAACCCATAATTTAAAAGAAACACTAGCTAATGGAAATTTACTTTATGCTAGAGAGGAGAGCACACCAACATGAAGAAGAAGAAGAATAGGGAATGTTTTATTTTCTTCTTTCTTCCTATTTAAAATCCCTAATATACTTTTAAATTCATTTCCCCTCTTAAAAGACCAAAGTGGCCTCTTAACTTATCTAATGATACAAATTAGTCTAAACACTATTCCAACTCATTTTTTCTCATATTTTACCACTTATTCAATTAAATCTTAAATTTTCAAATCTTTTCGATATAGTCCCTAATCTGATATTTGGGATATTACAATCCTTTCCCTTAAGAAAATTCATCCTCGAATTTAGATAAATACCTGAAGTGAAAAGGTATGGAAATTGCATTCTCATGTCCTCCTCTCTTTCGTAAGTAGTCTCTTAACTCTTATTATTTTGCCAGAGTACTTTAACTACATGAATCTTTTTGTTGCGCAATTCCTTAATTTCTCCAGCCATGATCTGTACTGGTTCTTGTTCATAAGTTAAATCCACTCGAACCTCGATTTCCTCTGCTTTAAGAATGTGTGATGGATCGGATCGGTATCTTCGGAGCATCAATACATGGAAAACATTGTGGATTTTGTCCATATCCAGAGGAAAAGCTAACTGATATGCTACTGGTCTGGCTCTTTCAAGATTTTATAAGGTCCAATGAATCTCGGACTTAGTTTTCCTTTGCGCCCAAATTTTAAGACTCTCTTCCAAGGTGACACCTTTAGGAACACTTTATCTCCCACTTGTTATTTGATTTCTTTTCTTTTCAAATCAGCATAAGATTTCTGCCGATCGGAGGCTATCTTGAGATTTCCCTGAATAATCTTTACTTTCTCCTCCATCTCCTTAATCAACTTTTGTCCAATTAGGTCTCTATCTTTCAATTCAAACTAATTTAATGGTGTACGATACTTTTTCCCATATAAAACATCATATGGGCCCATCTTAATACTCGATTGGTAACTGTTATTATATAAAAATTCAGCTAAAGGAAAATACCTTTCCCATGATCCTTTAAACTCAATCACACAGGCCCTTAGCATATCCTCAAGTATTTGGATGGCTCGCTCTGACTGCCCATCTGTCTACGGATGAAAAGCTGTACTAAAGTTCAATCTAGTACCCAATGCCTCATGTAACGACTTCCAAAACCTTGAAGTAAACCTTGGGTCTCGATCGGACACTATTGATATAGGCACTCCATGCAGTCTGACTATTTCTTTAATGTACAACTCTGAATACTTATCCATCGAGTAATGTACTCGAACTGGAATAAAATGAGTTGTCTTAATCAATCTATTTACAATAACCCATATGGAATCCTTTTTACCAGGCAATAAAGGTAGCCCCGAAACAAAATCCATAGTAACTCACTCTCACTTCCACTCTGGAATGGATATCGGTTGAAGTAATCCAGAGGGTAACTGATATTTAGCTTTGACTTGCTAACATGTAAAACATTTTGCCATAAAATCCAATACAACTCTTTTCATACCCGGCCACCAATAACAATTTTTTAAATCCTGGTACAACTTATTACCTCCTGGATGCATCATCAATGGGCTATAATGTGCTTAAAAAGAATATCTTTCTTTAAATCATTTTTATTGGGGATGCAAAGTTTTCCCTTATAATATAGACACCTATCCTCTCTTATTTCGAAGTCTTTGGTCTCATTCTTTTTAACTTGTGACATCATTGTCAAACATTTCTCATCTTGACTTTGTTGCTCTTTAATCCGATCCAAAAACATCGGCTTTAACTTAAGCTCAGTAACTAAGGCTCTATCTTCCTTTAATGACACATGCTCATCCAAGGCCCGTAAAGAGGCAAAACACTTTCGGCTTAGTGCATCTGCTACCACATTCGCCTTTCCGGGATGATAATCGATAATTAATCCTTTAAAAGATCCTTACATCTTCTTTGCCTCAAGTTCAATTCTTTCTGAGTCAATAAATACTTTAGACTTTTGTAATCTGTATAAATATGACACCACTCACCATACAGATAATGACTCCAGATTTTCAATGCAAACACAACTGTTGCCAATTCTAAATTGTGTGTCGGGTAATGTTTCTCATGATTCTTCAACTGTCTTGAAGCATAAGCCACAACCTTTCCATCTTGCATCAGCACGCACCCTAGTCCATTATAGGATGCATCACTAAATACAACATATTCTTTTCCCGACTCAGGCTGTACAAGTATAGGGGCCTATGTTAATATTCTCTTGAGCCTTCCAAAACTTTCTTGGCATTTCTCCGTCCATAGAAAAAGTACATCCTTTCATAACAACTTGGTTAGTGGCAATGCTAACATTGAATTTTTTTTCATAAATTGTCTATAGTAACCAGCAAGCCCCAAGAAACTTCAAACTTTAGAAACATTATTTGGGGTTTGCCAATCCACTATGGCTTGGATCTTCCTAGGATATACTCTTATGCCTTCTGTGGAGACGGTATGACCAAGGAAAAAAATATCGGTTAACCAAAATTCGCACTTGGACAATTTGGTATACAATTTCTTTTCGCGAAGTGATTGAAGAACTACTCAAAGATGAGCATCATGTTCCTCTTTTGACTTGGAATATACTAAAATATCATCTGTAAATACCACCACAAATTGATCAAAATACGGTTGAAATATTCAGTTCATCAAGTCCTTGAATGTTGCAGGTGCATTAGTCAACCCAAATGGCATCACTTCAAATTCATAATGCCCATACCGAGTTCGTAAAGTTTTCTTTGAAATATCATCTTTTTTTATCTTCAACTAATGGTACCCCAACCTTAGCTCTATCTTAGAAAACACCGTTGCTCCTTTCAATTGGTCTAACATATCGTCAATCCTTAGAAGAGGATACTTGTTCTTTATCATATCTTATTCAACTGGCGGTAATCGATACATAATCGCATAGACCCGTCCTTCTTTTTCACAAACAGCACAGGTGCTCCCCAAGGAGAAACACTAGGTCTGATAAAACCCTTATCGATTAATTCCTGTAGCTTGGATTTTAATTATCTAAATTCAGTCGGAGCAAAATGATATGGAGCCATAGAAACATGTTATGCACCTGGGTAAATCTAAATCCTAAATTCTACCTCACAATCTGGAGGCAATCTCGAAAACTCCTCAGAAAAAATGTCTGGAAATTCTGTAACTGTGGGAATATCATTTATTTTAGCTTCCAAAATTTGAGTATCTATCACATTGGCTAGAAAAACTATATATCCTTTCAACATCATCTTCTTCGCAGTCATGGTTGATATCACATTTGATGGTGATTTCGCTCTTTCACCGATTACTGCAATTTTTGAACTTTCAACATCCTTTAAAAACAAAAGTTTCTTATGAAAATTGACCCATCCATAATATGAACACAACCAATCCATGCCTAGAATAATTTCAAATTCATCGAAGGGAAATTCCATTAAGTTTTCCATAAATACCATCTCATGGATCTTTATAGGGCATTTGCTACATACTCTATTTACTCTTGCACTGTGACCCATAGGATTTACTGCTATCATCTCACTCACAATTGGTTCTAAAGGAATTCCTCTAGTTCTAACCACATTTGTACTAATGTATGAATGTGTAGAACCAGGATCAACTAAAATAAATACAGGTTCATCAAAAAGATGGAAAATACCTGTTATGATTTCAGGGTCATCCCGATCCTCATTGGTCTTAATGTTGTAGATTCTAGCGACTCTCTGAGTCTCTTGTATTTGTATTGAATATGATTGTCCCCTGGATATAACCCTTCCTCTGCTTCTATTTGAGGCTACCACCGATCTTTCAGACTGTGTCGAATTATCCCCATATTTCTTTGGATAATTTTGGGCAAAGTGACCAGTATCGCCACATTGAAAACAAGCTCCACTGACAAATCTACATACTCCATGGTGCAATTTGCCCCAGGTTTGACATAGAGTCCTTTCCCCAGATGCTCTACCTCATTTAATAGCAAAAGACTGGGATTGTCTATTTTTCTCTGAAACTACTGCAAGATTATCTCTATCTGAATATCTGGAACTCGTGCCCATGCCTCTTTTAGCATAATGAGGGATTGAAGACATTCCCATTATTTTCCCCGTCTGTAAACTCTACTCTGCTATAATGTCTCCTCTTGAGCTCTTTCAATAGGTTTGGCTCGATTTATGACTTATTGTAAACTCGGCAAGTTCAAAGTCAACATCATTTCTTTCAACTTTGGTCTTAAACCCTCTATAAACCAATCACATATTGCTTTATCATTTGGAACTATATTTATAACAAAACGGCTCAACTTGTTATACTCAGCCTCAAACTCATGTACAACTCGATCACCTTGCTTCAGATTAAGGAACTTTAACACATTGCCATTCTAAACTGTTCACCCACATATTTGTTCTTGAATTCTTCCATAAAGAATTGACATATCACTTGTTTTGGGGGTGCATACATTGTAGTATTTGACCACCAAACTCGAGTTGATCCTCTAAATAAGGATACAATTCCTCCAAACTTTTCTGAATCCGAGCATTACAGACTCTCGAGCATTAACATAACATCATTTAACCATAAATCAGCCTCCATAGGACCCTCACCCTCATCTCCTCGGAACTCTAGAGCTCCCAAACTCTTCAACTCTTTTGGGATCAACATTATAGGTACTGGAGGAGCAGGCGAAGGTTGAAATCGAGTCAGTATGGAATCAAGGGCTTGCATGAAAGTTCCATACTCAGGCACCGGAATCCCTTGAGGTGCAGGTGCACTTGCATTTTTATATGGAAGAGGTTGTGCACTATTATCCTCATAACTCTCACTCCCCATTCCTTCTTGCATTTCTTGTTCCCCCGCTCTTCATTAGTTCGAGGATTCTGACATCTATTAAAACATACATAATAATAACAATACAATTAGTAAGGAGTGTTATCAATCACCCTCTAATGACACCATCTCAGTAACATTGACAACCTTAATGGCATGTAATCCTTTTTCTATTTTAAAATAAAACTAGTTTTGGCCGAGAATCGGCTAAACCTATAGCACTGATACCAATAAATGTAACACTCATATCCCGTATATGTTTTCATATACGAATATAGATGTCACATCACTTTAAAAACTGTTCACTCATTTTGAAAACCCTTTAAAATTTAGTTGCAAACTTAATTCCACATGAATTAACATAATAAGTAAATATTCATTAAGACATATTACAAAATATTTTGTTAAATTTAATTACATACCAGAAAAGTTTCCAAAATGATTACTATTGTCCTAATGTTACTGGTGAGTCAACCTTAATGGATGATATATGCTACTACGGCTGCACTCCTTACTGGATTAGTCTCTGCTCTTACCTACGTGTGAAAGCAACACACTTGAAGTATTTACTTAGTGAGATACAATATTGTAATGTAACCTTTATGTGTACATAACTATGTCATATTATTTAACTCACATCGAATTGTATATTCTTTAAGGATTTTATAATCCATCTCAGTTAAATTGTATTCCATTCATGTTTATAATGCACCATTATGCATTTTCACATATAGCGTACTCTTATGTCAATAATGCACCCATACGCATTTTAGCTATGGCATCCTTATGCATTTCAGCTATGGCATCCTTTCATGCCGATAATGCACCCATATGCATTATTCTTTTGGAATCATTTCATGTCGATAATGAACCCATATGTATTATCCTTTTGTTCATTTATTTTAGAATAGTTCATACTCTAAAAATCATTCATAATATAATTTCCATACATAAAAAAAACTTGGTAACTACTGTAAAACATACTTTAGAATTTAAACATTCTGATTGGACTCATTACATATTATCTTTAGATAGATTGCATATAATAAATGTACTCACCTAGCTTGCCTTGCTTTGATATCCAAAACGCACAAACTGCTACTCCAGAACTTGGCCTTTGCCTTTTGCTTTACTTACTCAGGAGCTTGATTTCGATCTATTTCATATCCATTAGATACAGTATAATATCAATTGTTAGTATATTTCCTAATAATTATTCTTAAACATTACTCAAAAGTACCTAATATTAACTTTTCTACAACAATCTTAGCCTATCATACAATTTCTGGCTCCTTAGTATCGATACCCCTACCATGGTATCGATACTACCATACTATGGTACCGATACCCTCCTATGATATTGATACCATTTTTGCATTCTGTTTCAAAATGGTATCGATACCTTCTCTTCGGTATCGATACTCCCCCTTCGGTACGATACTGATTGAATCAGTATCTATACTACTCGGTTGATTCATCCCATTTTAGCCTATAGTATCGATATTTTTCTATCAGTATCGATACATATGCCCATATTTTCCAGTTTTTGACCCGAGTATTACACAAATGGGGTCAAATTTCATTATGCTTACCTCCCACAACACTACCAATCTCTTCTTTACTTAACCATATTAACTTTCCTTCATTTATTTACTTAAACATCTAGTATCCCTTAACATCATTTGATTCTAAAAATCACACTAAAATTTCTAAATTGTTTTTAAACTCACCCAATGCTTCTAATCTCTAATTTACCTTTTTAACAAGTCAATTCTACCAATATACGTCAATAAACACTTATATATTAACATATCATTTCAAAACCCATTTTATAAAATCTCCATTATTTCCCCTTATCTGTTCGTTTTAATCCCATCTAATTTATCCTTAAGAATATATATCACTTAATGTTACCAAAGCAACCAATAATTTAAAGGAAACACTAGCTAATGGAAATATACCTTATGTTAGAGAGGAGAGCACACCAACGTGAAGAAGAAGAAGAATAGGGAATGCTTTACTTTCCTTTTTCTTCCTATTTAAAATCCCTAATATTCTTTTAAATTAATTTCCCCTCTTAAAAGACCAAAGTTCCCTCTTAACTTATCTAATGATACAAATTAGTCTAAACACTATTCCAAATGATTTTTTTCTCATTTTTATCACTTATTCAATTAAATCTTAAATTTTCAAATCTTTTTGATATAGTCCCTGGTTAGATATTTGAGATATTACAATATAAGGATTGGATCACATCTCATATCAAACAGAAAGGTGAAGGTGAAGGCATCACCTGGCTTAGCATTAAAGAGGTCCTGGTCAAGCATCCATGATAGGGAAGCGGTGGCGGATTGATGAACGTTGCTCTTGTTGAAGAATCAAACCTAGAAAAGCTCTAGACTCGATGAAGAACAATAAGGAATGAATGAGGAAGGTGACGGCAATAGCTAGGGTTCTTTAGGGTTTCTTTTAGTGCTGGAAACAAGAAAAGAAACAAGATTAAAATAAGATAAACAAAAGATAATGGAATTAAAAAATAGAGAAAATAACCAAGAAATCAAAGATCTCCCTTATGAAAGTGAACGGTAAAGATGATTGATGGCGTGGATGGATGTGGAAAATCGATGGATAATGTCCTATCGAGTCCTCCTAGTCGCAATGAAAAGAAAACACGATAATACGGCTCTAACCAATCCTCCTAGTCGTGATGAAAAGGCAAATTGGAGTGTGAAGATTAATCTCCCTCACAAGAACTTGAAAGAACTCCAGGAGAAGAAGCTTCGAAGGCACAAGGCAATCAGCACTTGCAAAAACAAACTCTCGTTGTATTATTGATCCAAGAAATCTGATTTACAAAGTTGAATGAAGCCTCCTTTATATAGGGGCTGAATTCTAAAGGTCCTAAATAACTAAAGAATAAAATATTAATAAACTAAACATGTTTTAACTCTAATTCCTAATAAAATAATAATAACTAAAAATATTGTTTTAACCCAACCTTAATTCCTAATAAAATAATAAATCTGATCCTAAAAGATAATTAATCAACCTATATTAAATTATATTACAAATAATCAATATAAATATTGAAAATTCGTAATATTTACAAAATAACGTATTAATCCCGTATAGGATTTCCTGCATGCACCGTCTTCAGTAAAATGACCATATCTTGAGTTCCCGATATCAGATTGATGCAATTCAAAAACCGTTGGAAAGATAGGAGACAGAAGGTTGTATCTCCAGAAGACATGTCGACCGGATAACAACTGGATCCCCTTCAAAACGTTGTTGCAAATATGCTGCTATTAGACCCTTCCGGATGAATGCTTGAACTGCGATTTGAAGCTTGTCTTTAAGAAGTTTGGTCCGGCCTCGTGTGATAGGGCCAAGTGGTATAGTAAATTCATCATCCTAAGCTTTAGGGCATGTGGTGCATGTATCATCTCCACCTTCCTTAAAAGGATTCATCCTCGAATCTGAAATATCAAAAGGAGATAAGTCAGAAACATTAAAGGATGCACTCACGTTATACTCACCGGGAAGATCAATGCGGTAGGCGTTGTCATTGATTCGTTCAAGAACTTGGAATAGGCCATCTCCTCGTGGGTCTAGCTTGGATTTCCTTTGTGTCGGGAACCTTTCTTTTCTCATGTGAACCCATACCCAATCTCCTGGTTCAAAGGTGACATGTCGTCGACCCTTGTTAACTCGGTTTGCGATTGCCTCGTAGGTTTTCTCCATCTTGAGTTTGGCTTTGGCATGAATGTCTTTGACAAGGGCAGCCTTCTTTTCACCATCTAAACTGGCAACCTGATCTAAAGGTAAGGGAATAAGATCCAAAGTAGTTAGTGGGTTAAAACCATAAACTATTTCGAATGGAGAATAACCTGTTGTGGAGTGAATGGATCGATTATAAGCAAACTCAACAAAAGGTAAACATTCTTCCCAATTACGGGTATTCTTACCTACCACAGTTCTTAGCAAAGATCCTAGAATCCGATTTATTACTTCGATTTGTCCATCGGTTTGAGGATGACAAGAAGTGGAATAGAGAAGTTTTGTGCCAATCTTACCCCATAATACCTTCCAAAAGTGGCTTATGAACTTAGTGTCACGATCGAACAAAATGGTGCGAGGAATGCCACGAAGGCAGACTATTTCTCGAAAGAATAAATTAGCAATATGTGTGGCATCGTCCGTTTTATGGCAAGGAATGAAGTGTGCCATCTTTGAGAATCTGTCCACAACCACAAAAATACTATCTCGTCCTTTCTTAGTGCGGGGTAAGCCAAGTATAAAATCCATCGATAAATCGATCCAAGGAGAAGAAGAAATTGGTAAAGGCGTATACAAACCATTAGGATTTACCTTTGACTTTGCTTGTTTGCACGTGATGCATGATGCACAAATCTTTTCCACTGTTTTATGCATGTGCGGCCAAAAGAAGTGTTCCATGACCATATCAAGTGTTTTGTGAATACTGAAGTGTCCCATAAGTCCTCTGGCATGTGACTCGTGAACCAAGAACTCTCGCAAAGAGCCTTGTGGTATACACAACCTGTTCATGCGAAAAAGAAAGCCATCTACAAGATAAAACTAGTTAAAAGCACCTTTTACACATTGTTTATAAATCTCAGAAAAATCTGGATCGTTAAGATAAAGTTCTTTGATATGTGCAAAACCCAGAACAGTAGCATGCATTCGAGTGATAAGTGTGTATCGTCGGGATAATGCATCAGTTACGATGTTATCTTTCCCTTGTTTGTATTTGATGATGTAAGGAAAAGATTCAATGAACTCAACCCATCGAGCATGTCGTTTGTTTAACTTACCTTGTCCATTTAACCATTTGAGTGATTCAAGGTCCGTGTGAATGACAAACTCTTTAGGGAGAAATAGTGTTGCCACACTTCGAGTGCTCGGACGAATGCAAGAAGTTCCTTGTCGTAGGTAGCATAGTTCAATTGTTCACCTTTTAACTTTTCACTAAAGTAAGCGATAGGTTGTCTTTCTTGTATGAGGACGTCACCAATGCCTATGCCTGAAGCATCACATTCTAGCTCAAAGGTGTTAGAAAAATTGGGAAGACGAAGAATAGGGGCAGAAATGGTCCCCATTTGAATTCAACTGACTTTTTGATTATCTCGATTAATGGTGCAGCAATGGTTGAGAAATCTTTGACAAAGCGACGGTAGAAACTTGCCAAACCATGAAAAGATCTTACCTCGGTGATGGAAGTAGGCGTGGGCCATTCTTGAATTGCCTTGACCTTCTCTTTATCTACATGAATACCCTGTACACTAACTATAAAGCCTAAAAACATAAGCTTATCACTGCAAAACACACACTTATCCATGTTAGCATATAAATGTTCTCGTCGAAGAACTTCGAGAACCATTCGAACGTGAATGACATGAGAATCAAAAGAAGATGAGTATATAAGAATGTCATCAAAGTAAACGACAACAAATTTACCTATAAACTCCTTAAGAACGTTATTCATTAATCTCATGAAGGTGCTTGGAGCGTTTGTGAGTCCAAAGGGAATAACAAGCCATTCATACAAGCCGAACTTTGTCTTGAATGTTGTTTTCCATTCGTCACCTTCTTTCATTCGAATTTGATGGTAACCACTCTTCAAGTCAATTTTGGTAAAGATACTTGCACCATGTAGTTCATCCAACATATCATCTAGGCATGGAATAGGATGCCTATACTTGATTGTTATCCGATTGATAGGTCAACAATCTATACACATTCGGAATGTGCCATCTTTCTTTGGAACTAGAATGACGGGAACTGCACAAGGACTAAGACTCTCACGGATGTGTCCTTTTTGTAATAATGAATCTATTTGTCGTTCCAATTCCTTCGTTTCCTCAGGATTGCATCGGTAAGCGGGGCGGTTTGGTATGGTTGATCCAGGGATGAAGTCGATTTGATGTTCGATTCCTCTTGTAGGTGGTAAACCATTCGGTGGGTTGCTTAATACATCTTGAAACTCCTGTAATAGAGAAGAAAACACACTAGGCAAATCTGTGATGTTAGTGATAGTTGATAAAATGGAGTCCTTGAAACGAACTAGAATGCACGGCCTATTTTGAAAAAAGGTATCTCTCATGTCTTTTGCACTCGCATAAATGTTTTGAGACACTCTTTTATTTTCACATTGAGGTTCACTCACCACCCGTGGGTCATTTGTTTGGCTTTTATCGGTTGTGACCTCTTTTGTCTTTTGTTTCAAATTCCCTGTTTCCTTGAGAATTCTTTGTTGATCTATGAGAATCTCTTTGGGGGGTAGGGGGTTAAGTCGGAACGGTTTACCTTTTATTGGAATTATGTAAATGTTCTTTCGACCATAATATGTGACGTCGTTGTCGTATTGCCAAGGTCGTCATAAGAGAATGTGGGATGCTTGCATCGGAATTACGTCACACCATACGTCGTCATAATACTTTCCCATCTTGATATTAATGAGGCATTGTTTAACCACCTTCATTTCGGCACTCTTATTAAGCCATTGTAAGCAATAAGGTTTCGGATGTCGTTGGCAAGGAAGTTTTAGTGATTCAACAACGTTGGAGCTAATGACGTTGACACAACTACCATTATCAATGATGATGGAGAATGGTTGTTCCTTGATTAGGCAGTGTGTGTGGAAGATGTTGGAACGTTGTATGTCAGACTTGTCGGATGCTTGGATGTTCAATGTATGACGGATCACTAAGATTGTGCCATTGTACTCATCGCTTCCATAGTCATCACTGTCTTCTTTGGCTTCGGCATGTGCTGGAATGTCGGCGATGTCGTCATCGGAGTCAGAATTGTAAGATCCATCACCTAGTATGGTTAAGGTCCTCGTGTTTGGACAATTGCGGCTGATATGGCCTCTTCCTAAGCATTTAAAACACTTGATGTCTCTTGCTCGGGTGTCGTCTTTAGAGGCTGGAAGTGTCTCATTCTTCGCTGGTCGTTGTTTTTCTTTGTCGAGTTTGTCATCTCTCGACTTTTTTTGAGAAGATGGAGTAGAAGATGAGGAATGATTTGAAGGATTACCTTGGTAAGAGAATGAAGTACCTTTGTAATGTTCTCTGAATCGGAATCTCCTTTGTATTTGTGCTTTGATTATCATTGCTTTCTTTAGTGTATCTTCGAGGTTTTCGTACCCATGGAGATCAAGAAGATCAGTGATGTTTGAGTTTAAGCCAACGACGAATCTTGACATGGTGTCCTCTTCTTCTTCAGTTATGTTAGCCCTATTGAGTAAGGACTGCATCTCCTTGTAGTAATCTTCAACTGAACTTCTACCTTGTCGAAGTCGGTGTAGTCGTTGTTTAACTTCTCGTGTATAATGTGTCGGTAGGAATCAGTTCCTCATGGCATGTTTGAGTTCGGTCCAAGACGTGATTGGTTGAATTTGGTAGTTGTCGATCTTTTTCCTTGTTTGCATCCACCAAGTGTGAGCATATCCTTCGAATTCCAAGGTGATGAGGGGAACTTGTTCAGCTTGGGGGCAGTCATGGTATACAAACAAGAGATCAACTTTTCCTTCCCAATCGATGTACTTGTCTGGGTCGTAGTCTCCTTTAAAAGACGGGATCGTGAACTTTGGTTTTGCAAAGAGTTTGGGTGTTTGAAAACGTGGTTGTGCTCGCCTGGGGGCCAAAAGTTCAACATTGTTTGGCCTTGGATTCTGGTTTGGTTGATCCAGTTGTAGTTCTTGCCGTTCTCTCAAGGCATTGTTAAGTTTATCAAATTGAGTTGTGAGTCGTTCAAGTGTGGCTAAGATAGCCGTAAGTGTCTCATTGTTATTGTCGCCCATCCTGCAATTATAACACTCAAAAGAAGATTTTAAAGTAGAATAAAAATAAAATAAATTCAACAAAGCAAGAAACCTCACAAGTCACTCCAAGAAAGTAACACAACGAGAGGCAAGTAAGACGATCATGTACTCTTTAAAACTCACTTTACCAAGTAGTCTTTCACAGTTCGTATCGGAGTTTGATTACTAGCAAAGGCGATAAGAAAAACCTAATAGCTCTAAGAGGCCAAACAAAGGTTAGACTCCAAGAGAACGAGAATGCAAAGAAGGAAGAAGTATGCAAACTCTTTAGTCCTACTAACACAAAGAAGATAATGTGTTAGATAATGCAAAAGAACAATAACAAGGAAAAACAAAAGAACCTAAAGCACTAAGAGTCAAAGAAAAAGGGACCAAACCAGAAAACCTAGAAAACGCTGGATCAACTTGAGAAACGTTTTTTAGGGGGTTACTGGTGTCCAAAAATTATGAAAAATTTCTTGAATGTCTTTCGATGCGTCAAGAAACCACCTGTAAAATTTCAGAACCAAATACCTTCAGTAGTATCCAGTAGACTCTGTTGAACGGTGAGTCCTCAAACAATGTGTTTTTCTTGATCACTTTTTTCGAAGTTGTTCTTAATCTCTAAAAATTCTGACATTTTGTGTGAATGATCTCCAATATATGAATTTTCAATATGGAAATTTTCACCACAAAATTCCTCCTGTATAATTTTCAAGAAATTCGAAAATATTCTAGACCGAATCTGCTGATAAAACTTGAATGATGTATTTGAAGCCTCTAATGAACTCTTATTGAAGTTAATTTTTGACTAGAAATTAAAATTAATATGTATATGATATCTGCAGAAAATCAGCCCTAAATACCTTCGTTTGCAATTTCTTTTGAAATTTTGGCTTTTTGTTTTTTTTGTTTGCCTTTTTTTTTTTTTTTTTTTTTAAAAAAATAGCAAACTAACAAGAAGGATTTGAATCTAAATTAAAATTAAATAAAAAGAACCTGAAATGATAAATCTTCTCTGAACTAGCTCCGTTGGGGTACCTTGACGGTTTTGTGTGCAAGAACAAGCAAAATTGCTTGCTTCTTACCAAGAATCGGCCCAACTCTGATACCAATTGATAGGGAAGCGGTGGCGGATTGATGAATGTTGCTCTTGTTGAAGAATCAAACCTAGAAAAGCTCTAGACTCGATGAAGAACAATAAGGAATGAATGAGGAAGGTGGCGGCATAGCTAGGGTTCTTTAGGGTTTCTTTTAGTGCTGAAAACAAGAAAAGAAACAAGATTAAAATAAGATAAACAAAAGATAAAGGAATTAAAAAATAGAGAAAATAACCAAGAAATCAAAGATCTCCCTTATGAAAGTGAATGGTAAAGATGATTGATGGCGTGGATGGATGTGGAAAATCGATGGATAATGTCCTATCGAGCCATCCTAGTCGCAATGAAAAGGCAAACACGATAATACGGCTCTAACCAACCCTCCTAGTCATGATGAAAAGGCAAATTGGAGTGTGAAGATTAATCTCCCTCACAAGAACTTGAAATAACTCCAAGAGAAGAAGCTTCGAAGGCACAAGGCAATCAGCACTTGCAAAAACAAACTCTCGTTGTATTATTGATCCAAGAAATCTGATTTACAAAGTTGAATGAAGCCTCCTTTATATAGGGGTTGAATTCTAAAGGTTCAAAATAACTAAAGAATAAAATATTAATAAACTAAACATGTTTTAACTCTAATTCCTAATAAAATAATAATAACTAAAAATATTGTTTTAACCCAACCTTAATTCCTAATAAAATAATAAATCTGATCCTAAAAGATAATTAATCATCCTATATTAAATTATATTACAAATAATCAATATAAATATTGAAAATTCGTAATATTTACAAAATAACAAATTAATCCCGTATAGGATTTCCTGCATGTACCGTCTTCAGTAAAATGACCATATCTTGAGTTCCCGATATCGGATTGATGCGATTAAAGAACCGTTGGAAAGATAAGAGACAGAAGGTTGTATCTCCAGAAGACATGTCGACCGGATAACAACTGGATCCCCTTAAAAAAGTTGTTTCAAATATGATGCTATTATACCCTTCTAGATGAATGCTTGAACTGCGATTTGAAGCTTGTCTTTAAGAAGTTTGGTCCGGCCTCGTGTGATAGGGCCAAGTGGTATAGTAAATTCATCATCCTTAGCTTTAGGGCATGTGGTGCATGTATCAATCCAGATGAGCGAGTTCGGTTGAACCTGCTAGCCTTGGGGATTTATGGATTAATAATCTTTTCGAATGCCTTGGGATACGTCGAGGTAGCCGTAATGGATTTTTTTGATTCGTTGTCAAGGAAAGTAAACACAAATTCCATTATTTTAGCTGAGACTTTTTGATCCCTGAATATTTGTAAAAAAGTAGAAAAAAGTCAGTTTTTGGGATGTGCTCAGCTGTTGTATGTTTGGATCTGCAACCACTTCTGGAAAATTAAGAATGTGTCATATCATCGTTTTAGCACTCAGTGCTAGCCTTTAAAGGAATTTCTAGAACAAAAGTGTTCACAAGTCGACAAAGATACTTGGATAAGGGCATTCCAAAATCTCTAGGATTCAGACATTGTTCGGTGTGCTCTGTGGAAGATTCAGTCTGAGTTTATTTTCAGAGTTGGTGATAGGGATTGAATCATATTGCTTGGGCTTTGGGGAGTTGTTGGATATGCACTATTATTAGCATTGAGGTAGTTTGGGGTGTGCCAGTTTGTTCCAACTACTTTTGGGTTGTCTACCTCTGATTTTACTTTTCATGCAAATGAATACAAAAAGAATCTTCGAGAAGAAGGCGGGGCTTGGAAGAAAACCTTTCGCACCCGAGCAAAGCCAACTGATATTATGATGACGTCCAACTACGAGGAATAGAGACGTGTCTCACCAAATGAGAAGGTTCCTATCCCAAACCAAAGTATGGTCGTCACTATAGAGGAAATTATTCAGGTGGTTCCATTAGAAGTTGAGATCGTTAGGGCTGAGTTCGCGGTTGAGAAATTCAAATGGGTTGTAAAAGTGGAGCAACTCAAATACAAAAATTTTGTGGCGGGTCTCGATGTAGAATTCCAATAGCACAATTTGAAATGATACAAAAATGAAAAGATCAACTCAAGTTAGATCATGAAGATATAAGGAAGTGCTATCAGAGTTTGTAAAAAATGAAAAAGACAGTTGGATCCAGCAAAACTTCGCTACAGTGGACCCAAGAGTTGAAAATTAAAATGTGTCAGGTTCAAGAGCTGGAGGCTGAGGTTAAGCGTCATCGTAAGATGATTGAAGATCTATAAGGGAACATGAGATGTCAAATCATGAAATCCAAAGAAGATGACCATCATATTTAGGGTTTGAACAAGGAATTACGAAAGGTGAATGATCATGTTACCAGGTTGGAGGATGAGAAAGAAAAAATGAGCACTGCACTGAAGAATTTTGAGGCTGAAGTGTGTCAGCTACTTGTAGAGCTTGATGTTAGGATACAAAGACTCGAGCACCTCAAGGTCGAGAGAGTAGGATTATAACTTGAAAGAAAACACCAAGAGGCTGAGCTTGGGACATAACGAGGGGTTACTCGTACTTGGATCTAGAGGAGTTAAGGCAAGACTAACTAGATTCCAAGTCTGAACCTGAGGATACGAGAGGCCTGGGATAGGAGTATGCGTAGTTGGCTCAGTGTCAGGCCAAGAAAACTGAATTCATGAGGTATATTATTCAACTGGAGCAAGATTTGTTCCGAGATATGAGGCATTTCAGTGAGAGTCTTCAACAGAGAGTTGCTTTCTGTCGTCAAGTTCATAGCCTCGAAGAAGAATTGCAACATTGTCAAGAGTATATTTCTTACCTAGAGCACACTGTTAGTGATGCCCACAACGGGAGACAAGAGGTGATTGATACCTATGAGGATCAAAATACTGCTAGAGAGTGCGTCATCATTGAGGCACTGATCCAGATGAGCGAGGTTGCTCAATACTTTAGAGATTTGGCTTCTTGGGTTAGAGTAGTGGGGTATTAGTTTGACCCAGTTTTAGAGAACAATAAGAGAGTATTATCTTTGATAATCGAGGTTGTAGAGTTGAGTAGTAAGGCTAGGTCATATTTATAGAGAGAACCATTGTGTACGAGACTTTTTTTTTATTTTGAAAGTTGTTCTATAATAGTTGGCTTTTCGAGATCGATACCTCTTGCATTCATGCGTTTTGCATTTCATTGTTTCGTTGTTAACTTTCATTAAATCTTTTATATCGATTGAAGATTTTTTGAGGATATTTTGGCTCATAGTAAAATTACTTCTCATTCGTATATTACTCGGGGAAGAGCCAAAGAAAATATGAAAGAAAAATTGAAAGAATTGGAAAAGGCCCAAAAGTGTTTGGAAAGTCGGTTAGAGAATATCTAAAATGACCTAAGGGACAAAGTGGCCTAATCACAAAGAGATGTGGTAAATCAAACTGTCGCATTGCTCGGAGTAGAACCCAAAAAGATGTCATGTCTAAGATTCTAACATGGTTGATCATGTTTCATCAGCTCATATAAGGGATCAGCCTGAAAACGTGCTACCTGGAGAAAGTTTGAATTAATATTATTGGAGGATCTGTAATGTACCCTGTTCACCTTAATGACAATGTTAAGTACCTCGACAATGAAACACCTGATTTCAATCTACTTATTGAGGATGAAAAGATTAAGTCTGAATTAGCCAAGCAATGTGAAGATCGCGATAAGAGGCTCGAGGATAAGGTCAGAGCGATGGAATCTATCGATTAATATGATATGGATGCTAGAGATCTCAGCCTGGTACCTGATCTGATTCTCCCACACGAGTTCAATACTCCAGAATTTGAAAAGTACAACAGAACCAGTTGTTCATTTATGGCCGGATTTTTACAAGATGAAAAACTTCTTATCCACTATTTTCAAGACAATCTCACCGGTTTTGCAACCCAGTTCTATACACAACTGAATCGTACCAATATAAGGTCATTGAAAGACTTTCTAGAATATTTCTACAATAATACAGACATGTTACCAACATGATACCCGGTTAGGTAGCCTTAATGAACATGGAAAAGAAATCGAATGAGAGTTTTTGGTAATACGCCCAAAGGTGGCGGGATTTGGCTACACAGGTTCAATCACCACTATTAGATAAGGAAACCACCGTTCTTTTTCTTCATACTCTGAAAGGTCTATTCTCAGATCATATGTTAGGTAGCGCTTCAAAAAGCTTTCCATACATGGTGATCTCAAGTGAATTGATAGAAGCGGTTCTCAAAAATAGAAAAATCGATGGTGGTGAGAAGTGGGTGTTTAAGAAAAGAGTTAATGAAGTAAACACCAAGATCACTTACAACAAGGTCTATTCGAAGAATATAATGATTACTCAAACAATGATTACTAAGACAAAGTCTAATAGGGGTGAGTATCGTGCACAGAGAATGAAGGCCAAAAAATTGATGTTTACACCAATTTCAGTGTCTTACACTGAATTGTAAGCATCACTGTTTAAGGAAAATATGGTTCATCCATACCATCTTAGACTTCTTTAACCACCTTATTCAAGATGGTATGATGCAAATGCACGGTGTGAGTATCATGCTGATATTGAGGGGCATTCGATTGAAAATTGTGTTACTTTCAAAAAGATGGTGCAGAATCTGGTATATACTGGAATGTTAGAATTCAACTCCCCTGACGTTGCAAAGAATCCATTTCCAAATCATGGTGGGCAAGGGGTTAATGCCATACAAGTTGAATTACAAAAAGAAGGAAAAATACATGTCTGAGATTAGGTCACCCCTGAATTGGGTTTTTGAATAACTTATGGGTACTGGTCTGATTAAGCAAAGTTTGTTTTTCAGTCATGTTGAAAGTGGTTTATTTTGGAAGTTCTATTAGGAAAAGGGGCATGAGATTTAATATTGCCAGGAGTTTAGGGTTTTGATATAATCGATGATGGATAACAAAGAGATTGAGTTCTTTGAGAATGTTTATGAAAAGATAGAAGTCGACGTGTGTATGTCTGAGTACACCCATCCCACATATGGAGTTAGGAAGCCAATTGTTATAACTGTGAAACCTAAGTTGACAAATCCAACACCCATCACTCCAAAAATAATGATTTTTACACCATATTTGTTCCCATACAAAGACACACGCAAGGTTTCATGGAGCTATACCACTAATATCTCCATATCAGAGGGGGTTAAAGTCTGTAGAAGAGCCGAAAGTACTGGAAGAGGTAAAAATGGACATTGAAGAGAAAGCGAAAGCACTCGTTGAGGTAATAAGTGAAGTTGGGCACTTTACAAGGAATGACATATGTTATTCTCCTTTTAAAACTTCGAAGGAAGCCAAGAACGTGAAAGGCAAGGCGAAAGCACTGTTACCTCAAAAGATATTTGAGGATGAGCCTCTGCCAATAATTGATGAGCCTGTTGCTGAAGCTTAGGCCTAGAAGTTCTTGAATTTTCTAAAGTACAATGAATATAGCGTGGTGGAACAACTGCACAAGCAACAAGCATGAATATTGGTGTTAGACTTGATGATGAACTCTGAGGTGCACCGAAATGCTCTGTTAAATATGCTGAATCAAACTTTCATGACATATATATATATATATATATATATATATATATATATATATATATATATATGTTAATAAGCTAAATCTGATAGTAGGGAATATTGTTATAGACAAATTATATTACTTTCACCGACGATGAGATCCCAGATGGAGGCATTGGGTCTGTAAAGGCTTTAAATATCACGACCCATTGTAATGGTCATATGTTTCCTGGAGTTTTGATTGACAACGGGCCTACACTTAATGTGATGGCAATGGCCACTCTCTAGAGATTCTTGATAGATAAATCCCATATGAAGGCATATCAAAATATCGTCAAAGCCTTTGATAATACTCAAAGGGATGTCATAGAGAAGATTGATGTTATGTTATTGATAGGCCCAATTATCTACAATATTGAGTTTGTGGTGATGGGCATCAATCTAACTTATAACTGTTTGTTGGGGAGACCGTGTATTCACTTTGTAGGAGAAGTGCCTTCATCTCTGTACCATAAATTGAAGTTTGTCATTTATGGGAGACTAATCAGTCATGGAGCTGAACAGGAGATTATTGCCTCAGTAACTACCAGTGCTCACTACGTTGATCTAGATGAAAATGTTTTCCAGTGTTATTTTCGTGTTATAGAGTTTGTAAATGATACTTTCATCACTGAGGGGAGAAAAATCCTCATACTCGTTTGTCTAATTACACGAATATGACTGTACGTGAGACATTAGGAATGGTGAAAAGATTAAAAAGAGTTTTGGAAAATGTATGTAAGGAACTATGCACCAAAAACATCTTGTTATGAATAGATATCGCTTCGGGCTAGGTTTCAAGACCAACAACCAATAGTACCAGAAGGAAATAAAAGGTAGAATGAAGGCCAAAAAGGCTCGGTTCAGAGGTGAGGATATTTCTTGGGAATGTATATCTCTGTCGGATATGAAGTATATTTCTAGATCTAGAGGAATGTATGACACTGAACAACAGTTAGAGTAATTAGAGAAGTAGATCTAATGCAAGACGAAGAAATGCTTGATAAAGCCATGGAGGGTTTAAGCATCAACATGGCTGGAGAATATAACAAGCCAGTGATATATCTAGTTTGTATACGCCCATGTTTTCCAGGAGAATAGCTCAACAACTAGACTGCAGAGAATCTTCCTGTAGTTTCTTGGCTTAACCCAGAGTAATACTCAGAACCAACCCTTGTCCTTGTGCCCGCAAGCATCAAGGGATCTTTTGTAATGGGCAACCATGTTGGTATTACTCATTTTTTTAATAAAAGATGTTTTCATTCATTTTTCAAGTGGCAATAATTTTTCTTGCATTTCACTTTTATTTATTTCGCATTTCTTTTATTCGTTTCGCTTTCCTCTCTACAAAGTATATATTCGTTCTATATTTTCTTCTCAAGTGACCCAATATTAATAGCGTGGACATTTCTATTACTAATAATGAGATTAATCTTGAGCGACTTTTGTGTTTAGAATACATTAATGAGTGCCAAAATGAGGTGGAATGTGAAGTTCTATACGAATTATTAAGACTAATGGAAAATAAAGATAAGAAAATTTTGCCTCATAAAAAGAAGTCGAGAATATGAATCTAGGATCGGATGAAGAGAAAAGAGAAGTAAAGGTTGGTACAACCTTATCGCTCGAGGCATGGCAGAGTTTGGTAAATTTACTGCAAGAATTTAAGGATATCTTTGTCTGATTCTATCAAGATATGCCACGATTAAATATAGATATAATTATGCACAAAATCCCAATAAGATCTGAGTGCAAACCAGTGCAGAAAAAGATTAGGAAAATGAGGCCAGAGATGCTATTGAAAATTAAGGAATAAGTGAGAAAACAAATCGATACCAGTTTTCTTCAAGTGGATAAATATCCTAAATGGGTAGCTAATATAGTTCATGTAACGAAGAAAGATGGAAAAGTGCGTATGTGTGTGGAATATAGAGACCTAAATAAAGTGAGCTTGAAGGATAATTTTCCTCTGCCTCATATCGAGATGTTAGTGGATAACACCTCAAGACCTTTATGGTTCTCTTTCATGGATCATTTCTCGGGGGATAATCAGATAAAGATAAATCCATAATATAGGGGAAAAACGTTTATGACCATGTGGGGCATGTTTTGCTATAAGGTGATGTCATTCGAGTTAAAAATGCAGGAGAAACATATCAAAGGGCTATGGTGACCATTTTCATGATATGATGCACAAAGAGATTGAAGTGTACGCGGATGATATGATTGCTAAATCCCAGACTGAGGAAGGTAATATTGAAAATTTGAGAAAGTTATTCCAAATAGTGAGGAAATACCAGTTGAAACTCAATTTGGAAAAGTGCACTTTCGGAGTAACATCAGGATGACTTCTAGGTTTTGTAGTCAGTTGAAGGGGAATTGAAATTGATACAGACAAAGTAAAAGAAATTTAGAATCTTTCGACTCCTCTTACACAAAAGAAAGTTTGAGGGTTCTTGTGAAGGTTAGATTATATTTCTAGATTCATCTATCAGTTTACTGATAAGTGTGGTACAATATTTAAACTACTCCGAAAGAATAACCCTGGATATTGGAATGATAAATGACAAGAGACTCTAGAGCCAGTAAAGAAGTGTTTGTCGAATGCTCCTATCTTGGTAGCACCAGTTCCTGGCAGATGATTAATTCTCTACTTAACACTGTTTGAGAATTCAATGGGTTATGTGCTAGGGAAACATGATGAGTCTGGAAAGAAAGAAAGAGTGATAAAAAATATCCATTGAAGACTCTGGCAATTCAAATGTTCTGCTTTGGTTTGGGTAACCCGAAGACTCTGACAATATATGTTGTATCATACTACATGGTTGATTTCCAAACATGATCCATTGAAGTTCCTGATGGAATCTCCAGCCTTGATTGGGAGGATGGCTCGGTGGAAAATGTTATTGTCAGATTTTTGACATTGTGTATGTGAGCCATAAAACAATAAAATGAAGAGTCATAGTAGATTTCCTCGTAATTCGTGCCTCCAACGATTATGAGTCCTTAAACTTTAATTTTTCAGATAAGGATTTGATGTGCATCACAGTTGAAGGAAATAGTGAAGTAGACGAATATTATAAGCTCTATTGATGGAGCGTCTAATACCTTGAGATAGAAATAGGGGCAGTGCTAATTTCTCCAAAAAATATATTATTCATTCACCGGTAGACTAGAATTCTTTTGCACAAATAATATGGTAGAGTATAAAGCTTGTGTTATAGGTTTAAGAGCAGCCTTGGGAAGGGAAATAAAATTGCTCAAAGTATACAGAGATTTATTGTTGGTGGTTTATCAGCTGTGAGGTGAATGAGAGACAAAGGAACTGAAATTAGTTGAATATCAAAAATTGATCCTTGAATTAATCAAAATTAAAGAGGTCACATTCACTTATCTTCCTAGATAAGAGAATCAGATGGAAGATTCTTTGGCCACCTTGGTTGCAATGTTTCAGGCAAGTAAAAAGGCAGATATGGTGTCAATCTTGATGCAAGTGTAAAAGATCCTGGCACACTGTTACAGCCTGGAAAAGGAGGTAGATAGTCATCCATGGTACCATGATATTTTGCAGTACATCAAGTATCAGACCTACCCGTAGCGAGAATATAAGATAGAAAACGATTAGAAGGATGGCTCCAGGATACATTATTGATGGGGAAATTTTGTACAGAGGAGGCAGAGATCAAGTTTTACTGAAATATGTCGATACTAAAGAAATAAAACATTATTATCGAAGAAGTGCATGGTGGAATATGTGAAACACATGCAAATGGTCTTTATATGGCCAGAAAAATCATGAGATATGGATATTATTGGTCCACCATGGAAACAGATTGCATAGAATATGCCAAAAGATATCATAAGTGTCAAATCTACGTTGATAAGATTCATGTTCCTCCTTTGTCGTTAAATGTAATAAATGCACCATGGCCATTCTCGATGTGGGCATAGATGTCATTGGGAAAATTTCTCCAAAGGCTTCGAATAGTCATCGCTTCATTCTGATGGTTATTGATTATTTCACTAAGTGGGTAGATGCTACTTCCTATGCTAGTATTACAAGATCAACAGTTTGCAAGTTTTTCAAGAAAGAGATAATTTGTCGATATGGGTTGCAAGAGAGAATTATTACAGATAATGCCACTAATATGAACAATGAGATTATGATAGAGTTATGTGCACAATTAAAATAAAGCATCATAATTTAGTAACATATCGTCCGATGATGAATGGGGTAGTAGAGGTAGCAAACAAGAATATAAAGAAGATCATCTCGAAAACTACTATTACTTATAAAGATTGGCATGATAAGTTACCCTTCGCTTTGTTCGCATGTCGTACTACAGTGCAAACTTAGACCGCGATAAACCATTTTCTTTGGTTTATGGAATGGAAGTTTTATTGCCTATTGACATTGAAATCATGTCGCTTCGGATCTTGAAATAAGTGGATTTAGATGAATCTGAGTGGGCTAAGACTCGATATGATCAATTACACCTTATTGAGGAGAAGAGATTGAAAGCTATCTGTCATGGTCAAATGTACTAGAAGCGTATGATGCAAGATCATAACAAGAAATTTCATCCAAGAAAATTCCGAGAGGGTGATCTAGTGCTTAAAAAGATCTTGCCAATTCATAGAGACTTCCGTGGGAAGTGGATGCCTAATTGGGATAGGTCATATGTCAAGAAAAGAAAAGAAAGGAAAAGGAAAATAAATAGAAATAGAAAAAATAAGAAAAAAATAAAAGAAAATGAAAAGGGGGTTTAAGATAAAAATCCGCAAAGGGAGTCTTGAAACCAAATAAAGGATTTGAGTTGAAAACCTGAAAGGGCGGCTCAAATGCATGTTGATATTAGGCATATGGTAATTTATACCCTCTCAAGAGTATGATATTTTGGAAGAAGCTTCACATTTGCAGCCATTTTGACAACGTTTGAAGTCTTCAAAACAGAGGCTTACATTAGTGCTCCAAAGTTGATTAGTTCAGAAACCTTCCTCCTAGTAATGGTTGGAAGCATTTGTACTTTGTTTCTTGATTTTCCTATCTTTACTAAGATTTTCATAACTTTGTAAAATTCTGAATTTTCATTAGTAAATTGCATTTCTTTTAATTAAAGCTTTTGTTTCTAGTATTTCTTTCATTTTTAAGCATCTTTCGAGTGAGTTAACATGGTGAATATAAAAACATAAGATTTGTTGGTATTAATTTGAGCTAATCTTCTGAGTGCATGATATCTAAAGTAGTTTGAGATCTCGACACTCATGTTTAGCGATGAAGAGTGTACGTTGAGCCTATTAAATGATGAGCTTTGAGAGCCTAAAATTTGGAATGGAGAAATCAAGTTATACATTCTAATTCTCGTTGAACCAATTTTTTCATCAAGTTTATGCTATTTGGGATTAAAGAAAAGGAAAAAGACAAAGACAAAGAAAATAAAATAAAATAAAAAAGCAAAAGAAAAGAAAATAGAAATAGAAAGAAAAAACCAATGTGAAAACCCAAAAGAGCGTTTTGAGAAAAGCGAATATGAAGTGAAAACTCGAAAGGGAGCTTTAGAATGAATTAGGAAGGAACCCGAAGGGAAGGCATAGGAAGGGTTTGATTTTGAGTGTGAGATGAAACTATGAGACCATGAGATGAAACCATGAGTTAGAACTTTAAAAGGATCATGAAGATGAAAACTGAGGAAAGAATAATAGGAAAGGCCTACGAGATAGTGGAAATTGTGGTTCTAATATAATGGACATCATGCATTCATGTTGAGGCATATAAATAGGAGCATGCATATTAATTCATTCATTCCCAACAATCTAACATTTTGACAGTGGTGGTAAAATTTAGAAGGAGACAATCCCCAGCAGAAACTGGAGTTCAATGAAGAACTCAACACATTTGCATCATTACATTTGAAAGAAATTTGTTGGAAGTTGAAGAAGTTCATATAGGGGATCTTTTTTGATTTTGACATCCATTTTGGGTGCATGATTTCATCACAGTAGGAGATGGATCAGTATCAGCATAATCTTATTTTGCTCATTTCTATCACATAAAGAGGTAGATCAGTGTTGGCAGATTGTTATGATTCTTCACATAATGAATTGGATCAACATTTGTCGTGTTACTTGATCATTCAAAAAAAGAGTTGGATCGGTGACAACCTTTCACTCAATCCTTCACAGAAAGAGTTAGATCAGTGAAAACCTTTCGCTTGATTCTTCACATAAGAAGTTGAATCAGTGTCAATATAGTGCTCGTTTGTTCATAGAATGAGTTGGAACAACATCATCATTTTGCTCGACACCATCACAGAATGAGGTGGGTCAGCTTCATCACTTTGATTGATTCTTCACAGAATGAATTAGATCAGCATTGTATTTTTGCTCGATTTTATCACAGAAGTAGGTGAATCAATATTTCTTCTGGAAGAATGAGTTTATATAGGAGAACTCGTTCAACCTAGACTGAGTCGTTGTGGTAGAATGGAGGGTTCATATAGGACATCTCGTCTATTCTATCAAAGGTATTTGGGAAATGGAGAGTTCATATGGGAGATCTTGCTCAGATTCTATATTTAAATTTTTTTATATCAGAAGGATTTGGAGCTTATGATTGACAATCAGCCAGATAAAATTGGTGCTTCTTGTCTTTGCTTCATTCTCGTTCCACATCATTGAGCAAAGAGGGTCAGTTGTTATCACCCATTTTATAATGGTGGTGACACTTGGTATTTTATGTATATTGTATGATATAGTATAGTAATAAAAATAATGTTTGGGCATATATAATATATAGTATATAGTATGCAAATTAAGTGAACATGTATCATATAGCATATAGGTTAATATAAGTATGTAGTAGTCTATATTAAATAATGGTTGCATAGTAAATAATAATTTCATTGCATATTATATTGTTTCATGTTAAATAATTGCATGTCATTGCATATTATATAGTTTCATTAAATAGTTAGTATACAATATATTTTGCATGTTGAATAAATAGTTCATGTTAGAATAATCCATTTTTATTTTCCTTTGTAAATAATGAAAACCAAAAAAGAATGGTCCATTTCATTAGATAGTCCATTACATTATTTTTATAAAGGCCCTAATAAGTAGCCCCACATTTGTTTTCGCAAATATATAAATAAATAAAGAAAGAAAAAAGGAAACCCTAGCCTAAATCTTCTCCAGCATCCGGTTTTGGCAATTTAAGGGGTAATGTTGTTTTGAAAGTTGAAAAAGTCAAAGATTGAGCCTTTAATGTGGTGTAGCTTTTGAGGTGATGACATCACCAATCCTCCACCCTTGATTAGCTTTCATCCAAGGGTCACCATTTAACTAATCCATGTCAAAGAAACACAAATCCATGTGAGCCCTTGGATGAGAAGTTAGATCCAAAGGATCTCATTAAGCCACATCACATATCCAACTGAAAAAGCAAGAACCAATCTTAACCATTGGATCAATATTAGATCCTGTGGCTACGATTTCATCATCTAAAGAAAGTACACTCCCCACCGGCATGTCCATACCGACCAGAGAGTTCGCCAGCGCGTGTGTCCGATCATCTTCCTCGTTGTATCACCGTGGCATTATCGTCGTACCGTCGTTGTGTCACCGTCGTTACCAATCACATTTTGAACATGGAAAAAATTGATAAAAGAAGAAAAAATAGAACTCAATAATGTTCTTGAATCTAAGTTCGTTTCAACCATTTTTTAGCGGGAACAGTTAAATTAAGAACTAATTCCATTAGTATAAAAGAAGGCTTCATCATTATCATTAATCACGAAAGAATCAACCATCAACAAACTCATTACACACTAAGCATTTCAAATGAAGAAATGAGAGAAAAAATAAGTTTACTGTCGTTGGAGGAACTCGTCATTGTCAAGGGGCTCGATTTTTGTTTGAAGGTAATTTCTCCTTCATTTTTTCCATTTTTCGGTTCAAATATGTGTGGTAGTCGAAACTCACCAACAGTGGGGATGGTTTGACTGGTGTCTGCATTAGAGCTTGGTGGTGGTCAGCCGACGTCGGGTGGTGACCAGAGTTTGGTCGGTGCACATGGGTCTCGGGTGGTTAAGTTGGAAAGATGGGTTTAGTTCTTATGAACCATGGTTTTTTTCAGTTTTAGGATGAAGAACACTTTGATCTCGGTGGTATTTTAGTGTTTGTGATGGATTGAAGTGGGGTTTTAGGATGAATGAAGGATGAACAAAGGTTGAATATTTGAAGAGTTTGGGTTAGAATTTTCAGCTAGGATGAGAGGATTTGGGGGAGGATAAATTTTTGAAGAGTTGAAAATGAAGCTTGTTCTAAATTTTTGGCTTTTATAGTGTGTAATTTTTTTAAGGCAATTTGCTTCATTAAAACACACTACATGTGTGTTTTGACTTTGAGTTGTGGCTTTTCCTTTATTTTATTTTGGTCACCAAATGCTTGTAATTCATTCCCCGAATTTTAATTGAATTCAATTTAGTCATCAATTTCATTCAAATTGCTTTAATTATTTTATCAAATGTGTTTAATTATTAATATTGAATGTTAATGTTTAAACATAGAATAAAACCTTTAGATTTTTAAATCTTTTAATCTAATCACTATCATTAAAATTAAACATTAGACTTTTTAATTAAAGCCTTAGATTTTAAGTTCTTTCGTTTTAGCTTTAGTCATTAGTTAGAGCCTTAGTTTAAGTTCTTTAATTAGAAATTAATTAAGTTCAGGTTTATGCTTTTAGGATTAGTTTCTTTAATAATATTAATTAGAAATAAATAAATAAATTTATAATTTGATTGAAATAGAATCTCTATTTATTTTTAGATATTGGAATGAATGGTCTTAAAATAACTAGACTTTTTTTCAATATTTTAAAATAAATAAGTATTCTACTAGTGGCCACTCTAAAAATTAAATAGGCTCATTAATTAAAACAAAAGGGTAGAGGCTTGTTCCTACGTTTAAATTGCTAAGGACACTCTGTTTGATTAATGTCAAAGGTTTGGCATTTGTTCTTCAAATAAAGGAACCTCCTTATTCTTTTAAAATAATAATTTGACTAGCTCATCACCTTTAATTTTCTATTAATTCTATATTTTTTAAGGATGACAATATTTCATTATTTCAATTAAAACATAAGAAATAATCGTCTTAATTTCAATTAGGGGGTAGTTTCTTCTTTAATTGGAAATAGATAAGTGTTGTGCGACTCTCTAAATTTTTTTTAATTAGGTTAAATATTCTTATTTTGGGGAATAAAAGGATCATCAATTAAATAAATATTCAAATTTCTTAATTTTCAATATAGGGACAAATTCATAATTGAAGGTACCAATTTTTGGGCGTTGTGTTGGTGTTACTCTTTTTCCAAGCGTAATTGACTCCCAAACCCATAATCTAAAATGCAGGCCAAATCACATCTTTTTAAATTTTTATTTAAAAGGGTGTTTCTCAAATTTTTACCTGCTAATCCCAAAGGTCGATGCCGACTCCAGACGTTTCAAAACTTTTCTAAAATTCCGATTGTTAATTCCAATTTCTACAGTTATTCACTATACGCCTTCGAAAAATGTCATCATAACAAAGTAGAATCTCGAGAAAGGAGAATAAGTGTAGGAGTAATGAAGATGTTCTCTGATTTTTTAAAATAATAAGGTCTGAAAGATCAAAAGGCTCGAGAAGAAGACTTTTCACATTTATTTGTGACATCATTCAGAATCAATATCGAACCAGAAAGCAAATGACTACCTTGATAAGGAGAGGTGTGGTTTAGTCTGGGATGTTCTAGTATCAGATTCATAACAAATAATCAAGGCATTCTTGTATCATATATATTGGTCACTTTTCTAAGCAGGCTTGGAGACGAGAAGACATTTTTGCAATTGAAGCTTAGGACCATGTTTAAGGGCTTTGTAGAACACAAGGCTGGTGTCCACCTGATTGTGAGACCTCGTAAAGAGAAGCCCTTGTTGTTGAACTATTCATTCAAAGAAGAGAAAAAGATAAAATTTGATGGTACTTCTATCAACCCCAATTAGAAATATAGGTTGTTGATAAATGGTACGAGGAGAAAACCATTCAAAGTTGAAAATTTTGGCACTCGAGTAAAAATAAGCCATGGAAAGAATTACTTACATTGAGGTGTTTACTAAAGAACCAGATCACGTTGGAATAACAGGATTTGAATCGAGTAAGCATAGAAGATGATGAGATCTATTACAATAAGGATAAATCTCCCCACTTGGATTGTTAGGGGCAGAACACGAATAGTTTATCTTGAAAAGAAAACTATCTATGCATGAATTGATAATTCTAATAGAGCAAATAAGTTTGAAGATAGGATAAGAATTAAGATACTCAAATGTGGTGAGAATTCAAGGTAGATGTTCATCATGATAGAAAATGCTTTTTCCAGAGAGTTTTAGAGCAAAGCTATGGAATCAAAAGATAGAATATGATTGCACATGAGTAGGGGTGTAAACTCGAAAACTTTATAAGTAGGCTCGACTCGACTCGAAAACTCGCGAACTAAAAATTATCAAACTCAGCTCGATCTCGAAATATAATATTGAAACTCGACTTGAACTCAAAATGGCTCGAAATCAAAAAAAATTCAGGAGCTCGATTGAAGCTCGAGACTCGAGCTCGATTGAAGCTCGATTTTGAGCTCGATTCAAGCTCGAACTCTCTTCAAGCTCGAACTCAAACTCGAATTTTAACCTACAAAAGTTTTATATTACATTTAAATTATATAAATAATTTTCCCTTTAATCAACAATCACCAATACATTTTAATATGAATGTATGAACTATAAAAAATCTAAAAAATAAAAATACAATTACAAGAAATTTAGGATAATTAATATAAGCTTTGAAGTTTTCTGAAATCTTACCCAGCTTGTTTTCTGAAATAGGAGTTCAATTCGGAAAATTGTGTCCAGACAAAGTGTACACGATCGTTCATGACCTAGCAGAACACATAATAAAAGCTGATAAGCCAGACGGGATAGATAAAGGTATACCAGAAAAGCATTAAGCCTTGCCTCTTTTCTAGCCTTTAAAAGTGCTTCATCATCAGAGCAAACCGGGATTGCATGGGATGGCTCGGAAGCATATCGCTTGACTATGGAAATATCATCAATGAAAGAGGAGGTCTTGCCACACTCACCCAAAGGAGTAAGGAGCTTTCTGCGCATAAAGGATGGTGGCGAACCAAAATCAGGTCCTAACACAAGAAGCAAAGACATTACAAGAAATTATATACAAGTTTATACATCAAGACAAAAAAATAACCGTATGATGAACCTTCCGCTATAAGTTATATTTGAGTTCTTGATGTAAAAGAACATAGTGTACATATTCCTAGATGCTACATTCCTTGACACCAGTAAAATATCAAATTTTATCTCGAGATGTTGAAATGTGAATGCATAGAAAATAATTGCTTGCCATTTCTAATCTTTAACAGAGACAAATCCATAGCACCTCTTGCATCTTCGATGCTATCATGTCCGGTCTGAAGATGAGAAGCAACTATCAATAATTTATTTATGAAATAACTTTTAATGAAACATTGATATTACAATATTGAAATAAATTATTGATTAGTGATGGTCAATGAAGGACAATGAACCTGAACATCTTGAAGAGTCGAAGTAACTCCACTCAACATCTCTTATGTTATTCCACTAAACCTGCTTGACCAATATAGAAAATTATGAAGTGGCCTATCGAAAGGAGATAATAAAAAGGGTGTGTGTGTAGAGAGAGAGGGAGAAAGATCTCCAAGTTTGGATTGAAGATATCAAATCTTCTGATCCAAATTCGGACATAATTTGAAACATGAGAAAATTTTACACAAAAAATAACCAGCATACCCTTGACCAACTAATATTTATACCAATAACATGGCACTAAGAGATTGTAGATAAAAGAAACATAATCTTCATGCATCTGGAAAAATAAAATGTGCAAATTAAAATGCCTTCATCAGTATCCAATTAAAGCCTCTCATCAAGTCTGCAATTCAACAAAATATATTAAGACCCAACTTCAACAGTTAAAATAACATTTACCTTGTGTTGTAATCAGTGATGGGGTTTGATGGTTTAACCAATTTGTCCAGTACAACCTGTCAACAAAACAATCATTGCAGCTTCAGCCAATTTATCAAGTAAACGAGTTGTAACATTTACATGGCGCGGCAACAAGAAGATGGTTCGCTTAAACGTTTTGAATCTAAACCAAGTCAAAGGCATAAAGGAGATAGCTTAAACGTTTACCTTAGTTGTAGTTCATCCCGCTTTGCCTCCTAGCCGTTCGAGCCTCATTGTCAAAATAAGGGGCTGTGTTAGTCAAAAATAAGTTCATTCTAAAAAATCTCAATTTTGCAATTCAAAAAATAATATGTTAAACTTTTACATTTTTAATAATATTATTAATAATATTAGCATTTATATGTTTTTTTTTAAATATAAGATAATATCTTCATGAACTTGAGGTTCATACTCGAGTTCAAATTCCAGCTTCTTTATCAAGTTAAATTTGAAACTATTTTGAGTTCAAAGTTCTATAAACTCGAGTCTTCAAATTTTGATTTTAAATCAGGGTTAAAAGTACAAGTTTTCAAATTTTCAAGCCATATCAAACATCCACATTCAGACAATTTCTTTAACTCTAAATGCAAAAACTGATATCTCAAAAATTTGTAAATACCCACAACGAGCAAAGTTCATCATTTCTATTTTTGCACCCAAAAGGAAAGTTAAAATAAACAGAGACTTACTCCCACAGTTTATATGAGCTTTGCCTTTGAAAAATCCATCTCAGGATGCTACAAAAATGCCAACAAAAAATATTGAGAAAATTTTATCAGCTAAAGCTCCATCCATATAAGGATTAGTAAAGTGGGTTGGATAAACATGTTTCGGAAGAGAATAACTACCTCAGACATAAATTTATTTAGAATTTCCTGCTTTTGAAGTTCATCACTGGTTGGAAGGCCCATGGACTTCTGTCTTTAGTCGAACTGCAACAAAGAACACAATTTGTGACGAGTACAAACTACGATTTATGATGGATCTAAAATGTAAACAACCAAAAGCAAAATATCGTACGAAAAGAAGAACTAATTACCATCATCTTCTCTATAGTTTGTCGTGTTTCGGGATCCAAGTCAGACAACTTGTTGTTCTCTGGTTTGACTTTCTGAGTGTCTATTTCAGGATATAATCTCAGTTATCAGTGAGAACAGAAAAAGAAAGGAATATAACCTTAGAGAGTATATCAAACCACAACATATAACCTATCAGCCACCCAAAACAACGGGTATCAACCATAATAGGAAAAAACATTCGAGCAACAAAAACAATTAGTGGCCAGAGAACCAGTAAGTAAAACCTTACCTTCTCCGTCGATAGGAGCTTGCCTTTGTCACCCGAAGTCAAAGCTGCCTTGAGTCACCAAGGGTAATCTCTTTTGGCCTTGGATCTATGGTTGTTCTTGGGGTTTGGGCTTGTGAGGTTAGGGTTCTAAGAAAGGGTAAAGTGGGGTTATTTGGGATCTTGGTTCCTTAGTGGAGCTTTCGAAAAGGGAAACCTACGGCGATCGTGTGGTTCGGCAGTGAGGGCGTGGGTGTTGTTTTGAGAGGCTTAGGGTTAAGGTTCAGTTTAAGGAGAAGGGTTTGCGGTCTAGGTTTCTCGTCGGAGTCTTGGGGGAGCGTTTAGGCCACGGTGGTTGTGGGTTTCTGCTAGGGCTGCGAGTGGACAAGGTTTGAGAGGAGAATGGCGAGGGGGGAAGTTTTAGCCAGGGAAAGTCTGAGGGCAAATGAATTAGGGTAAGAGTTTTTACAATAGATATCATGTATATACGACGAGTGTAATTTCATTCAATTTGTGCTTGTTTTCAATTGTGTCTTTTAATTTTAATTATTTGACGGTGTAATCCCTTTATTGGCTTGTTTAATTTAATGAGTAATTTCTACTTTGTATGCCTATTTTCAGTTTTCTATTATTTTGGTTCTTCATGGCATTTTTTAAAATATGAGCTTAAGTTATTAATAGTAGGTTTAATCTTATATTGTTTCATCTTAATGTATGTGGATACGTGCATTTTATTCGTATGCATGCATGTATTGTGTAAGCACACTTCAGTTTAGGTAATATTTAAAGAAATAAATGTTATTTTAGTTGTTAATTAATTTAGCATAAGAACCATTGTTACATAATCGGAATAAGGGTTTAGGGTTTAGGGTTTAAAATTTAAAGTTTAGTATTTAGGGTTTAAGGTTTAAAGTTTATGATTTAAGATTTATGGTTTAGGGCTCATTGCAAAGACAATAATTAATCGACTTGGTACCGATTTATGAGGTAAGTACAATATAGTATTGTGATATTAAATGCTCAAACCCTTGATATTTATGATATTTGAACCCGAAACCTCAAAATATAACAATAATTTAAATAATTAGTTATTAAAAATATCATCATTAGAAATATATTAAATATTTGTCATTAGATAAATAATTTTTTTATTAATTTAAAATAAATATAAGAATATTTATTCAAAAATAATTTTTAACTATTTTTAATTTTTCTATTGTTTGGTTGTTTTTTCTTATTTTTTTATTTTATTTTTCTACGTTGTCATGTACTTGTACAGTAAAAAGTTAAAAAAGAAAGAAAAAAATCAACCAAACACGTGTAACCTAATATGTGCTTAATTAAATGGGCTTTTATTTTTCTTTTAGTAATATACAATGTAACAATTGGACTTGGGCTGGTTAATTAAAAAATTAAAATTTGAGGGTAGTTGTATTATAGAATTTTTATTATATTTTTAAAATTTTATAATAATCAATAGTGTATTTTTAATATATTTTTAATAATGTAATTTTAAAAAATCTAAATTTATAATATAACATTTTTTTCAAGCTGCTCATGAGCTTTTCGAGTCGAATACCGAGTAGCTCGTTTCGGCTCGTTAAGAACTCAAGTTGAGCTCAAGCTCGAGTCGAGTCCATTAGATCCGAGTATTTATTGAGCCTTGATCGAGTCGATCTCGAGTAGCTCGCGATCTGTCTCGTCCCATTTACAAGACCTAATGAGAAGACAAGATACATGTTTGAATGATTGGGCAGCCATATTGATGATGGGACAGAAGCTTGAATATTCAATAAGGGAAGATTAATGTCTCTGATTTGAGGATTGAGAATAATTGAGCCAAAAAAAGTGTTTTTTTAGAAATATAAGCTTGAAATAATAGGCTATTGCACATATAACAGAGCATATCCTGAAAGAAGAATGGTCAATAAAGGAAGATCATTGACAGTGTTTTAAAAGGCGCAAGCGCTCCAAGGCGATCGCTACCCGAGAGCCTTAATTTTTGAGGCGCTTTGAGGCGAGGGATTCACGTATGTGAGGCGCTTAATTTTACAAAACATTTGTAAATATTTTATAACTACACCTCAAACACATAATAACTTAATAAATAACTTAATAAGCAAAAACACCAAGTAGCATATGTCATATTATATCTCAAAAAGACAAATAAAAAACATCATCAATAATCAAAATACTTAAAACTCATCTTCATCATCATCGTCATCAACATCAATCCCAAGCACCTCCTCCTCCCCATCATCTTCGAAAGTCCAATATCCTGTTCTATCTCTTCATCGTCTTCATCAATCAAATTTAATCCAGTAGAGGGCCTTCTACGAGTGGAGGTTTGGGCAATACCCTTTCCTCTATCTCTTGATGAATTTGATATAAATGTTATTCTAGTGGAATAAGTATCTTGAGATGCCCCGGAAGCTTTATCAACAACAGACCATGTTAAATCATCTCTGTCTGCTGGTTGTGAGTACTATAAATGGGGGCGGATATGTGTGCAAGTATACACAATCGAACAAGTAATAAAGTGATAAGCCGAGTATCGTCTCCATAGGGAATTAGGGAAATCAAATAGGTTTTTCAAGGCACTTTACTTTGTCACCTAAGTAAAGTTAGTGATGGTATGTACAAATGAGAATGTTGTGGCAAAATTGAATAACTGATGTGGAAATGAATGATGGTAGAGTGATGGTAATTGAAAATGCTGTGGCAAATTAAATTGTAATACGTGCAAGCAAATGGAAATGACAAGGCAAAATAAAATGTAAATATACGATTTAATAAATATAGGACTTTAGCTTTCTCAAATGACAAGCAACAATGGGAATTAGTGGAATGAGTCACAAGGAAAATCTAAGTCTATGTCTCTGAATGGTGTTTCTTCTAAGCTTACCCTGCCCGACAGAGTCTACTGAAATGCTCTATGCTATCTCTAGTAAGGGACTCGACAGATTAAAGATGCCCTGGCAAAACCGATTGGCGTAAGCCCTTATACTGACCCTATTGGTTTAGTTAATAGGATATATCTCGACAATACCTTTTTGCGGCAGCATTAACATCTAACCTATCATTTATACACAACTCCTTTTAGTCGAATAAAATCCTATCCTTATCTCTAAGGTGGATTAGGCCTAGTTACTATCTAGAACCCCTTGTTTGTGTAGTTCCTCCCTAGCTTCTCTCAAAGACTAAAGATATTTTGCCAAGGCATTCTCTCGAACCCTAAGCACCTTCTAAGAAAAGGCTACTCTCGTAGCTTCTACAACCTTAAAGCATTAAGTCTCACAAACAAGACAGAATAAAGCATAAAACATCAACCATTCATTAAAATAAAAACTTAAACATCCAAGTGAACTCCCACCAAATAGGATTAATTCATGGTGGGGTTCAAAATCAACAAGCACAAAGCAAGATTCATTCGTTCCTTACAACCCAACAACAAAATATAAAAGCAAAAGAATAAGGGGAGGAGAGAAAGCCTTCGACGTGCACCGCCCAATGCTTCCCTCGGCCACCAAAATCTGCTCCTAGCGAACTGGCTCCTCTCGGATGCTCAGAACGCCACTCCCTTCGACTTGTCAAGGAGAAATGCCACGATAAGTGGGCTTGACGGAGAAAGATGAGACCTTCTCTCTCTAACTTTTTAAGCTCAAAACAATGGGGGACTAAAGTCCTCTTCATGTGGCTTCCTCCTCTATTTATAGGGGAAAATTAACCCTAAGACTTAGTGTTAACCATCCTAGGAAACCCCAAAACCATGGTTGATTTACTAGGGAGTCGGGCAAAGCATAGCAGTGATCCAGCCTGGGTTGCTGGCTGAGACCCGGCATAATCCCGTTGCAGGCGCCCAAGGACAGATAAGATCTGCAGGGTCAGACGGCGTCATCAGCAGGACCGGTGGTTACAACGCCGATCCCTCCATGCATATCTTTGAGGTGGATTTCTAGGGCATAGGTCACAGAGAGTTGGGGACAGCTGGCTAGAAAATATCTTCTTTCACCTTTTGCGTTCTCGAAATGCCAGTCGAACTCGACATTTTCATTTAGCTCAGCAATCTCCTTATGCCACGGTATTTTCTTTCCTCTTTTCCTTGCATTCAGCTTTCAATACTTGCACATTATCAGACAAGTACCTTTCCCATAAAGCAGCATCGCTTGTAAAAATAAAATGCCACGGCGAACCGGAATCCACCACATGCTTCTAAATTCATCTATATTGTTCTAAATGGGCCTTTAGACATTCAATAACTTAAGTAAAAAGGTACAAAAATGTGACCTTTTATGGAGTTATCACACCCCCAAACTTAAGCTATTATTTTTCCTCAAGCAATGGATAATAATAGCAAAACAAAAATACCATGACAAGTTCAGAAGCAAAATAGTTTTACAGAATAAAATTTCAGCCCTCAGCATTTGGCTTCAACAAGTTAGACTAGGTTTGAGAATTCAAGCACTTCCCCCTAGAACAAAACTCTTTGTGTGTGTGTGTGCGTGCTTGTATCCAATCCATGCTTAACAAACCTACAAATTTTCTAAGCAAGCTTTCTCAATTTGCCATGACGTTTTTAAAATCTACTCCCACCTTGCCTTTCTTTTCTTTTATTAAATCTGCTACGAGGGGAGTCAGCCCATCACTCTATTATCCCACACTCTAGGTGAAAGGGAGTATACCTTCCACCCCCGAGCTAGTCAGGTAGAGTCAACCCGTGACATCTTTCATTCACTCATATGTCATGGCATAGTGGAGTGTCCCTCTACAGATATGTCGAGGCATTTATTCATACTTCATTCATTTTTCAATTTTTTTTAGACATATAACTGTGGGTTTTCAGCAGTCAAATTTTTATACCACGACTTTTTAAGAATTTTCTTCTAAAAAATTTCTAAGTTTCTTAAGCATGGAAAGCATACAATCGTGTATTCAAGGGTTTCAAAAAAGCAAGTCCTAGAGTTGGTCCTATAATCCTCAACCAATCATGAACATTCTATCCTGGTCATCCAGAATTCATCATCGGGCATCCTTAACTAATTCTAAAAAACTATTCAACAATTACTAATGTCATGGCATATTTATTTTACTACTACTATCATGCAGTGATGCGAGAACCCTACTCCCCCAAACCTAAGAGAAGCATTGTCCCCAATGCTTACTAAATCTAAGGAAAATGAAAACTACATGCTATAAATGCAATACAAGGTACCTTGGCTTTATGGTGGTGGTACAACAGTTGCGCGACGAGTGCGCTTGTGGAGTTTGGCGGGGCTGGAATGTTCAGAGTCAGACGCGGGTGCGGCTGGAGGAGTGCTAGGTCATTCGGGAAAAACTGGGAGCGGGGGCTCCCTACGCTGAGATGCATTCCTAAGGCGACGTCTTCTCCTACGCAAGGGAGCTTTCCATGGCATCTCAGATTGTGACTCCTCGATTGACTCGGTGGGATGTGGTACGGTAGGATTATCGGCTTCTATTGGTTCGGTCGGTTACGGCATATCAGGATGTTCAGCTGCCAAAGGCTCAACAATTTGTGCGGGTTCTGGGAGATTAGCAAGTTGGAGGTTGGCTTCTCTGTCTACATCGGGTGAAACTTCATGGATTGGATCGGGATCGACGGGCTCTTCTACCGCAGCTGGCTGGTGACTGTCTTTACTAGATGAGTGTTGAACAGCCGCTGGAGTAGGGTGAGGTACTTCTGCAGATGCCTCGGTATCTTCATTCGGTAGCACAAGCACGACAAGAAAGGTAGGAATGGTAAAGTTAGTGTGCGGTAAGAACTCCAACAAGGCGCTGGTGAGAAATGCATCTCGTCGTTTGGCATAGGCAAAATAGACCATCAATTTATCGAGCAGCTGCCCGACATGCTCTTGAGTGCGCTTGACTGCCTGCAACAGGGCGTTTGTAGTTGCCCTGACATGTGGAGATGGTGCAGCGCGAGATGTGGTTGACTCGCATTCCTTTCCTTTGGCTTCCTTATAGCCCAACAACAGGGGGATTTTTGCTTTATTGAGTCCAGCAATGCCCGGCAAAATCTCATCAAACATTTCTTCTCGAACCTTCTTTTTCCGGCATAAAGCAGTGATGAGATTATGGAATACTAAGGCACTTGCCGGTCACTTCAGGCATAGATAAGCCTGTTCAACGATAATCTTCCCTACATCGATGGTTCGTCCGGAAATGATCGAGTGTAGCAAAAACATCCACTGGCACGACACGATTGTATTGTGGGAGGTTGGTAGAAGCTTGTGCATCATGAAATGGTTCCACAACTTTAAATGGGGTAGCAGTCTATCCCTATCCACGGTCTGTCGTCTCAGTTGCTGACCGTTCCACTGAGTATCGGGAAGACACAGGTCTTTCAGGATGTCTTGGTAAGTTTCGTTGTCAGTGTCTTGGGCGAAGCTTGCATGGTGGTCATCAGCAACCTGCAGTTTAAAATATCGGTTAATAGCGGTAGGAGTAAAACGAATAGAAATACCGCGAACCATCACGGCATGCTGATTTGGCTCAGTAATGTTAGAAGAAAACTCCTTCACTAATGTTGCGTTGACAGCGGCAGGGTGCTTGGAAAATTTCTTCCATTTATGCCTAGTGACCACATCGAGCACCTCGCTGCCCAAGTCGGCATCCTCCTCCTCGGAGAAGACAAAACCCAACTCGAAAAAGACTCGACGGTTCTTGATTGTTTGGTACCGTTCCTTAGTAGCTTCATCCACAAAGCGTGGTGGTGAGGGCGGTGAAGGGGTCATGAACGAATCATTGTGAAAAAGTAAAAAGAAAAGAAGGATGCAAGCTTTGAGCTACAGTGGTAATGGCGATTTTCGTCAAATGGAAGGAGAAGAAAATGATAGAAAGTAAAAGTAAAAAGATAGAAAGTGAAAGGTGAAAACATGGGGTAGGGGAGATAAAATGAATTTTTTTTGGGGGGAAATGTTAATGAAGGTGGGGCAGGGGCGGGAAAGAGACAAAATAAAAAAAAAATAAAAATCAATTTCTAAGTCAAAAGTCAAAATAAAATTTCTCTCCTTTTCTTTTCGTTTTGCCGCCCAAAATTTACTCATCTTCCTTAACACGCTTCACGTGCCTCGTGCGTGGGATCTCCCTTGCAAAAATAAAATGAAAATGATTAATTAAAATGAGAAGTATTAAAAATAAAGATAAGATAAAAATATTTTATGTACAGAAGTGAGTTAAAAATACCACGGAATCGTTAAGATGTCGGACCAATGTTAACGTCGTGCAAAAGCAACGCCGACTTGTCACGCGCAGGTGGGACTCCCTGGTAAGCCTTCAGGTGCTGGCCATTGACTTTAAAGATGGATCCATCGTCCATGTTCTTGATGTCAACAGCGCCATAAGGGTAAACATTGTGAACTTCAAATGGTCCAGACCAACGTGACTTTAATTTGCCTGGGAAGAGTTTGAGCCTGAAGTTGAACAACAGAACTTTCTGACCCACATGAAAATGTCGTGGAAAAAGCATTATGTCGTGCCACTTTTTGGTTTTTTCCTTTTCATATGCTTGCGCTCGAAACTCCTCCATTTCATTTAGATCGAGCAATCGTTTCTCCCCAGTAAGTTGCTCGTCGAAGTTTATTTTTTATTGCCCAGTATGCCTTGTGTTCTAGTTCAACCAGTAGGTGGCAGTCTTTTCCATATACCATCTTAAAGGGCGACATTCCCAAAGGTGTTTTAAATGATGTCCGATACGCCCATAATGCTTCATCGAGCTTAGGGGACCAATCTTTCCTTCGAGGGTTCACCACCTTATCAAGGATTTGCTTGACTTCTCTATTGGCAACTTCAGCCTGTCCATTCGTCTGCGGGTGATATGCCGTGGCAATTTTATGTCGCACTCCATATTTCTGTAATGCCTTGGCAATCAGCTTGTTGTCAAAGTGAGTGCCCTCATCACTGATGATGGCTATAGGGACTCCAAATCGAGTGAATATATTCTTATAAAGGAACTTGAGCACCGTCTTAGAGTCATTTCTTGGCGTAGCAATTGCTTCAACCCACTTTGAAACGTAGTCACCACAAGCAAAATGTATAAGTCTCCAAAGGAAGATGGGAATGGTCCCATGAAATCAATGCCCCAAACATCGAAAAGCTCAATCTCCATAATATTTTGTAGCAGCATTTCATGGCGTCTGGAAATATTTCCAGTGCGCTGGCATCTGTCACACGCTTTACAAAATGCGTGGGCATCTTTAAATAATGATGGCCAATAGAAGCCTGACTGGAGGACCTTTGCAGCAGTCCTCGAACCTCTAAAATGCCCTCCACAAGTTGATGTATGGCAATGGTGTAAGATATCGCTTTGCTCTTCTTCGGGGACACATCGTCGAATCATTTGATCAGCACATTGCTTAAATAAGTACGGATCGTCCCAAAAATAGAACTTGGCATCGTGAAGAAACCTCTTTTTATCCTGGTTATTTAGTTCATAAGGAAAAACACCACTAACAAGAAAGTTAACCAAGTCAGCGTACCACAGAATTGTCGTGGATATAAAATTTTCTCGTCAGGGAATTCTTCTTTAATATCAAATATGTCATGGCATTCTGAAGTGTTCTCTAGCCTAGACAAATGGTCTGCAACCTGATTCTCAGTACCTTTCCTATCAATTACCTCTAAGACGAATTCTTGCAAGAGTAATATCCACCTAATCAGTCTAGGCTTGGCAACTTTCTTGTTCACTAGGTATTTTATAGTTGAATGATCAGTGTGAACTATAACTTTGGTACCTATCAAGTATGGACTAAACTTGTCAAATGCAAATACCACGGCAAGTAATTCTTTCTCAGTGGTTGTGTAATTTAATTGTGCATCATTTAAGGTACGGCTAGCATAATATATGACATGAAAGATTTTACCTCTACGTTGGCCAAGCACAGGTCACACGGTAAAATCACTTGCATCGCATATTAATTCGAATGGGGTCGTCCAATCTGGGGGAACTACGATCGGCGCAGAGATAAGTCTTTGCTTCAGCTCTTTGAATACGCCATGGCATGACACAAGGTTGGCAGGGTAGGGTGTGGAGAAATCCTTGATGAATCGCCTATAAAATCCAGTATGTCCAAGGAAACCCGAATGCACTTGACAGAATTTGGTGGGGGAAGCTTTTCGATCACTTCGATCTTGTCTTTATCAACCTCAATGCCCTTCTCAGATATTTTATGGCCCATAACAATGCCTTCTATCACCATGAAATGGTATTTTTCCTAGTTTAGCACAAGGTCAGCCTCTTCGCACCGCTTCAGTACCTTTGCCAAATTGCCGAGGCATTTTTGAAAGTCGTCACCAGAAACAGAAAAATCTTCCATGAAAATTTCCAGAAAGTCCTCAACCATATCAGAAAGGTGGCATGCGCAAAGGTAAGTCAAAAGCAAAGTGTCATACGGGCATGTGAATGTGGTCTTCTCTTGGTCCTCTGGTTATACCCCGAGTAACCGTCCAAGAAACAATAATATGCCTTGCCAGCAAGCCGATCCAGCATTTGATCGATGAATAGCAAAGGGAAGTGATCCTTCTTGGTGGCCTTGTTGAGCTTGTGGTAGTCCATACAGATTCGCCACCTGGTGACCGTGCGAGTCGATATCAACTCGTTGTCTTCACTCATTACCACGGTCATGCCTCCCTTCTTTGGCACGCATTGAACGAGACTTACCCATGAACTATCCGAAATAGGGTATATTACTCTAGCGTCAAGCCATTTGAGAATATCTTTCATAACAACTTGTTTCATGATTGGATTTAATCTTCGATGTGGCTCTATGGATTTTCCGTGGCATTCTTCCAGTAGGATTTTGTGCATGCAGATTGTTGGACTTATTCCCTTGAGGTCTGCCATAGTCCATCCTAACGCTTTCTTATGCTGTGACAAAACACTTAGCAAACTAGATTCTTGGTTAGGAGTAAGGGAAGAGGAAATAATCACAGGCAAAGTTTCATTATTACCCAGATAAGCATATTTAAGATGTGGCAAGCTCTTAAGTTCAAGGGTAGGTGCATGCTGTAATGAGGGCTTGGGAGGAACAAACTCTTCAAAATTCAAAGGTTCAAAGTGCATACCTGGGCTAGCTTTAAGGAAGCTAGACTGCTGTTCCTCAAATAAAAAGTCATAAGTCTCTTTAAGAAACTTCTCATCAATATCCAACTGAATGAAATTGTCGTGGCAAAACTGATCTGCTTCTTTTTCAACTGATGTATTTACTTCAAAAATGCTTTGGCATTCTTCAGAATCATCCATGTATTTGAGAGATCAGAAGACATTAACGGTGACATGTTGATCGGCCACGCGCATGATTAGTTCGCCCCGCTCACAGCCGATGAGAATTTGACCGGTGGCTAGGAAAGGTCTCCCCAATATGATGGGTGCAGTGGCATCGACCTCACAGTCTAGAATCAGAAAATCAACAGGAAAAATAAACTTGTCAACCTTCACGATGACATCTTCAATTCGCCTCTCTGGATGCACGTGTGAACGATAGGCTAATTGTATGACGACGGAGGTGGGTCTCGCATTTCCTATCCCAAGCTTTACGAATATTGACTTAGGCATCAAATTTACACTTAAACTCAGGTCACATAATGCCTTCCCAATGAACTTGTCTCTTATCAAACACGGTATGATAAAGTTACTCGGATCATGTCTCTTTCATGGTAGCTTGCTTAAGGAAGAGCAAAATTCTTTTGCCATGTCAATTGTTTCGTACTGCTCAACATTTCTCTTCTTGGTGACAATTTCCTTAAGAAATTTTAGCATATGATGGCATCTGCTCCATTGCTTCTACAAAAGGGACATTGATTTACAGTTGACTCAGTATATCAACAAACTTTTTAAACTGGATGTCTTCGTTGTGCTTTTTCAGTCTTTGCGGAAAAGGAGGCGGGGGTCTAGCTTCCTGTACTGATGGGGTACGAACAGAAGTTACTGCGACATTTTTGTTTGCCCCTTCAGTTTCTCTACTTGATGAACTTTCAGATTTATCCTCCTCCTCTGGTGCTTCTTCTAGCACCTCTTGATCAGCGTGACTGGTCTTAGGGGGTGACTCGTCCTTCGGTGTTCCCCCAAACTTGTCTTTAAGATTAATCTGTGTACCACTTCGGAGAGTTAGCACACTACATTGCTCTTTGCCATGAGGTTTCGTGACTTCAGTGTCACTCAAAAAATGTTCTGGTCTGCGTTCTTGTAATGCCGCGACAATTTGACCTACCTGACTCTCCAGCGCCCTTAGTGACGAACTATGGCTTTGAAGTAGGGCTCCTTGATTTTTAATGGAGGTAGAATGGTCTTGCAGCATTGTCTTCGTTGTTGCAATGAACTCTTGCATTGTGGCTTCCAACGAACTAGTATTAGATGAAGATGGCCCTCCCTTATTAGAATTATGCCATGGCATATTAGATTGATAGCCCTGGGAGTCATTGAAATTCTGCTGCCGAGCTGGCTGATGGGCACTACTGGTTCCTTGATTTCCTCATGAAAAATTTAGATGCTGTCGCCATCTAGGATTATAGGTGTTGGAATAGAAGTTGTTGTTGCCTCGGTTGAAGTTGCCCACAAAGTTGATGGATTCTTGATTGGTTGGGCAATCACTCTCATTGTGATTGTCGTGGCATAATAATAAACATGCTGAATTGGATGCCTTCACTTCTCTCACCTCACTTGGCCTTTGTAAATTCTTTAGCATGTTGGTAATGGCCGCAAGCTGAGCGGACCCATTGTCTTTAGAATCTAGCTCAAAAGTCCCATGTGTTTTGCACCCGAATCCAAGCCTAGTATAGGGAAACTGATAATCATTGGTAGCAATCCTGTTCAAGATGTCAAATGCCTCTGCTGGTGATTTGTCAAGTAACGTCCCATTTACCGAGGCATCTAGCATCATCCTCATAGATGCATTTACTCCATTGTAGAACATCACCACTTGTGTCCAATCTTGAAACCATGGTTTGAGCACTTGCGAAGCAATGCCTTGTACCGATCCCAACATTAATACATCGACTCGTCATCAGCTTGACGAAATGAAGCAATGTCGTTCCTTAATTGGGTGTTCATGTTTGGAGGATTATACCACAACAAAAACATTTTGCACAGATCTGTCCACGACTCCATAGAACCCGTTGGAACGCCACTCAACCAAGCCCTCGTTCTGTAACGCAGAGAATACGAAAAAAGCTTCAATTTTAGAACATCTTCGTGCACCCCTTGCTGGCGAAAAAAATCGCATACCTCCAAGAAGTTACGAATGTGCTGCATGGCATCTTCATTTGGTATGCCCCTAAATTGCCCTATAGAATTTAGCATATTGAACATGACAGGTTTGAGCTCGAAGTGGGCTGCCTGAATTTTTGGGGCCACTATTCCAAGATTTAAATCATCTAAGATCGGGTTTAAGTGATCACGAATAGCACAAGGCCTGGCTGCATTCCCAGCATTTGGATTTGCCTCGGCATTCTGATCATCCTCATGACCAATGCCTTGATTTCCGATTTGGTATATGCTTACACGTTGAGCGCGTCTTCTTTGCCTAAAAGGCCTCTCAATTTCTAGATCAATCGGTTCTAATGGCTCTTCAGGGTTGCTTCTGGTCATGTACCTAGAAAAACAATTAAATAAATTAAGGAAAGAAAAAAGTAAAGCTAGTTAAAAAGAAAATATGAACAACTAAAATAAGAATGCTATGACAAATCAATTTAACTTCCAATTGCCAGTTTCCCGGCAACAGCGCAAAAAACTTGTCTGCTGGTTGTGAGTATTATAAATAGGTGAGGATATGTGTGCAAGTATACACAATCGAACAAGTAATAACGTGATAAGTTGAGTATCGTCTCCACAGGAAATTAGGGAAATCAAATAGGTTTGTCAAGGCACTTTACTTTGTCACCTAAGTAAAGTTAGTGATGGTATGTACAAATGAGAATGTTGTGGCAAAATGGAATAGCTGATGTGGAAATGAAATGATGGTAGAGTGATGGTAATTGAAAATGTTGTGGCAAATTAAATTGTAATACGTGCAAACAAATGGAAATGCAAGGCAAAATAAAATGTAAATATACAATTTAATATATATAGGACTTTAGCTTTCTCAAATGACAAGCAGCAATGGGAATAAGTGGAAGGAGTCACAAGGAAAATCTAAGTCTATGTCTCTGAATGGTGTTTCTTCTAAGCTTACCCTGCCCGACAGAGTCTACTGAAATGCCCTATGCTATCTCTAGTAAGGGACTCGAAAGATTAAAGATGCCCTGGAAAAACCGATTGGCGTAAGCCCTTGCAGTGACCCTATTGGTTCAGTTAATAGGATATGTCTCGGCAATACCTTTTTGCGACATCATTAACATCTAACCTATCGTTTATACACAACTCCTTTTAGTCGAATGAAATCATATCCTTATCTCTAAGGTGGATTAGGCCTAGTTACTATCTAGAACCCCTTGTTTGTGTAGTTCCTCCCTAGCTTCTCTCAAAGACTAAAGATATTTTGCCAAGGCATTCTCTCGAACCCTAAGCACCCTTCTAAGGAAATGCTACTCTCGTAGCTCCTATAACCTTAAAGCATTAAGTCTCACAAAACAAAATAGAATAAAGCATAAAACATCAACCATTCATTAATATAAAAACTTAAACATCCAAGTGAACTCCCACCAAATAAGATTAGTTCATGGTGGGGTTCGAAATCAACAAGCACAAAGCAAGATTCATTCATTCCTTACAACCCAACAATAAAATATAAAAGCAAAGGACTAAGGGGAGGAGAGAAAGCCTTCGACGTGCACTGCCCAATGCTTCCCTCGGCCACCAAGATCTGCTCCTAGCGAACTGGCTCCTCTCGGATGCTCAGAACGCCACTCCCTTCAGCTTGTCAAGGAGAAATGCCACGACAAGTGGGATTGACGGAGAAAGATGAGACATTCTCTCTCTAACTTTTTAAGCTCAAAACAGTGGGGGACTAAAGTCCTCTTCATTGTGGCTTCCTCCTCTATTTATAGGGGAAAATTAACCCTAAGACTTGGTGTTAACCATCCTAGGAAACCCTAAAACCATGGTTGATTTACTAGAGAGTCGGGCAAAGCATAACAGTGATCCAGCCTGGGTTGCTGGCTGAGACCCGGCATAATCCCGTTGCAGGCGCCCAAGGACAGATAAAATCTGCAAGGTTAGACGCCGTCATCAACAGGACCGGCGGTTGCAGCGCCGATCCCTCCAGGCGTATTTTCGAGGTGGATTTCTCGGGCAGAGGGCACGGAGAGTTGGGGATAGCTGGCTAGAAAATATCTTTTTTCACCTTTTGTGTTCTCGAAATGCCAGTTGAACTTGGTATTTTCATTTAGCTCAGCAATCTCCTTATGCCACGGTATTTTCTTTCCTCTTTTCCTTGCTTTCAGCTTTCAATACCTGCACATCATCAGACAAGTACATTTCCCATAAAGCAGCACCGCTTGTAAAAATAAAATGCCATGGCAAATCGGAATCCACCACATGCAACTAAATGCTTCTAAATGCATCTATATGGTTCTAAATGAGCCTTTAGACATTCAATAACTTAAGTAAAAAGGTACAAAAATGTGACATTTTACGAAGTTATCAATCTCCATCAAAGACAAAGCCGTCCTCCTCACCATCTTCATCGTCCATATGGCCCATCAACCACTCGTTGCTTTCACGTATTTCCTTCAAAAGAATAGGATATGGTGTCCTTTCTTTGATATCTTCGTCGCAAAGCACGATTTGAACTTTCTTTTGTTTGTATATTTACTTTTTATCATTTTAATTTATTTTATTTTTCATTAATATTATTATTATTATTTATCTTTTTTTTTATTTTTGTAAACACTTAATTTTCGTCTGAAACTTAATTTTTTCCTGAAACTGATTTTTTTTATATTATTATTAGTATTAATATAATCTATTATCACTACTTATTAGTTGTCGGCCCTATTTTTTATTTGGTACAAAGGACAAAACGACTACATTTTGTTTATCATCTTAGAAATTCAATCTCATGGGTATCAGTTTGCAGCAACACCTGAAGTTCATTTGGTGGTTCCTCAAACCAGTGCGTCCCTTCAATTCTCTTAAAAGGTTAGCCATTCAATCAGTACCTCCGCAAAGCCCAATCTGAAATGGGTCATTGTACGTGAATCGCTAAAAGCGTCGCCTCTCGCCGCCTCCGACGACTAAATCGTCGCCTCATGTACTCGTCGTCGCCTTAGTGGTCGAAAGCTTTCTTCTAAATGTCTCGCCTCGCCTAGCGCCTCAGGCGCACTTTTTAAAACACATATCATTGTTTTCCACTTTGAAGATGGAAAAGATTGATGATCGACATTTCTGCACAAATAAGAATGTCATTTGCATAAAAAGAATGCGTTGAATTAAATAGATATATTTAATTGAATTCATTTTTTCGCATAAATACATTTCTCGTAAGTCTTTAATAAAAAGAAGATTTGTGATAACATGATATCGAAAACAAAGAGATATTTCAAAACCTTAGGTTTTGAAGAAATCATATTCAGAATGACGATATTTCAAAGACAAAATAGCTCAATCTACAGAATAATCATGGTATTGAAGGAAGAAAATGATATTTTTTTTTCAAAAAACGAATGTCTCTACTTAATTCTTGTTTCGCATCAATAAGCAAAGAGGGGAAGTTGTAATCACTCATTTTATCCGAGTGGTGACATGTTATTTTGCATATGATATATAATTTTAATACTTCATAGGCTTTAGTATTTAATTTTTATATATAGTATAAAGTTTTAAATACATAATATTAGTACATTGGTATATATTAGTTCCATATTGATTTTCATATTTGTATGGTGTTATTTAATGTTAGTATGTGTTTTCATGTTAGTATTATAATATACATATTATATGGTTTCATATTTTCATGAGCCCATATTTTAAACATTAGTCCATTTTGTAAAAAATTTCAAGTCCATTTGTAATTTTTTTATGCTCATATTTTAGCCCAAGTACATATTTATAAAAAAAATTGCATAGGGAAAGGAGAAAATTTTTGTTTGAATTTTAAAGGGAGGCAAAGGTAATTAATGTGATCCTACTTTTAAGGTGTAATTAGTGGATGGCAACTCATTCATCCATGTGCATAAGATTAAATTAATGTGAGTCTTATGGAGCTTAGATCTAAAGGTCTTAGATTGTGTTACCTCATCCATTCATGTGAAGAAAACCAACTCAAGCCTTTGACTAAAAATTTGATCCAATGACTTTGGAGCATGCTATGTCATCGATCCATTTAACACAAATGCATCATATTCGTTAGATTAAGATGAGATCTAACGGCCGAGGATCATCCCATCAAAGGTGATCGTTGGTCTCCCCTCGCCAGCGCATCACCGACGCGCGTGGAACACGCTCTAGTCCGATCTTTTTCTCTGGTCGTCGCTCGACCGATTGCCTTTTCATCATCGTTTTTCCTCCACTAGCCAGTTGTGATTTTGGTTATGTAAAGTAATGAAAAAATAGAAAAAAAAATTTGTTAGCAAAGAAACTGTTTTTACAACGGATTAATAAGTGAAAATCAACAAATCCGAGCCTAAATCCTTAGTATAAGAAGAGGTCATCATTAAACAAAAAATCACCAATCATGAACACGAAAATTAGAAGCATTAAGTAAAGAAAATCAGGCAAAATCGGAGAAGAAGAGACTCTTTTACCTTCATTGTCATCCACCACCATTTGCCAACGTTGTTCGGAGAGCTTTTTAGAAGGTGAGCTTTTCCCTTTGATTTTTTTGTTTTATTTCGGATCAAATAGAGGGGTTGGCCTAGAAAGTGAAAGCTGACGGTGGCGGAATCCACGGTGGCTGGTGTAAAATGTGGTTCTGTAAGTGGCCAGCGGTGGTCGGAAAAGTTTGTTGGTGAAGGTGATGGTGGCTTTTGAGTTCGGGTAACCTAGGTGGGTGAAGCTTGGGTTTGGTTATCTTGAGCCAAGGATTTTATATTAAGGTTGAAGAACACGTCAGGGTTTGGGGTGTGTTATTGGGGCTTTGGATAAAAATTTAAAGAAAGTTTCATTTTGGTTGTTTGATCCAAAATAATGGGTTTTGAAGTATATCTTTGGAACAAGAGTGCTTTTTTTTGGGGGGGAAAATATGAGTTTGATTTCTGAAAACATAAAATTTTGGTTTTTTTTTTTTTTTTTTTTGGGTCAAAATGGACTTTTGAAATGGATATGGGATGAGTTTTTGATTAATTTAAAGAGAAATGAGGGTCGGATGGTTAGAGAGAAAATAGGAGAATTTTTTTGGACAAAAAATGAGCATGTCTTAAAATTTGGGCTTTTATATTTGATTGGATTTTCTGGGAAATTAATTCATAAATACCCCTATAATTAGCGTTTTTACTTTGGTCTCTGACTTTTAATTTCTTTTATTTTATTCACGCGTTTGTCATAACCGAATTTCGGCTAGGAAGACCAATACGATGTTTTTGGAAAATATAAGGTTTTATGAAAAGATGGGAGTTGTAACCAATCATTTTTTAAGGTGAGATTAAAAAATATAAAAATGTAATTTTAATAAAACATTTTATTTTACTAAAAAAATATCAAGTTTTGGTCTACGAAAATAGAAATAAGGTTCTGCAGTCAGTTACACGTGGAGAATGATTAACACCCCACAACGCTCAAAATTGGTACCTAATTGATTACTCTATATTTTAAAATTAAAAATCTCGAGTTCAAAATTTTATTTTATTTAAAATTCACTATATATGCATATTTTAAAAATGATGTCATTTACCAAGACTAATAACGACAACTCCCAAGCAAAAACGGGAGCTTCATTATCGGCCACAATAAATAAACATTGCCTTCATAATTTAGAAATCATGAGGTGGGGTTTTGAAAAGGATGTTGATTTACTTCGAGAATCCATAGTGGTCATCCTCTTGCAAAAGCGGGAGATACACTACTAACCCCTTAATAAATGAATATTGCCTTAATAATATTTTTTAAAACAAAATGCAATCAAACAATTAGTTAGTGAACCTAATAATACTAAATGAATTAATTAAAGCTTCTCTCTAGCTTAAAGTGCCAAATTATAAAATTTAAAGAACCTAAGGATAAAACCTAAAAATGTGTCCTCTAATATTAATCTAAGTCATCATCTTTTAGTAAATTATTGAGTCGAATAGTCAAAATGGAACTTCGGGCAAAAGTTAGGACCAAATCAAAAATTCTCCTAAAATAAAGGACTATTTGTGAAATTAAATATAAAATGGAGGCTCTAAATATTAACCTATTCAAATTTAATCAATTATGCAATTTGAATGATTAAAGTGGAACCTCGAGCAAAAGCGAAAATCAAATTAAGAATTCACCTAAATTTAAGGACTAAATTTAAAAAAGGCCTAAAGTGAAGGCTCTAATATTAATCCTAATTCATTTTAATCAATTATTTGATTCAAATAATTACAGTAAAACCTTGAGCAAAAGCAAGGACCAAATTAAGAATTCACCTAAATTTAAGGACTAAGTTTGGAAAAAGGCCTAAAGTGAAGGCTCTAATATTAATCCTAATTAATTTTAATCAATTATTTGATTCGAATAATTAAAGTGGAAACTTGAGCAAAAGTGAAAACCAAATTAAGAATTTACCTAAATTTAAGGACTAAGTTTGAGAAAAAGGCCTAAAGTGAAGGATCGAATATTAATCCTAATTAATTTTAATCAATTATTCAATTTGAATCTAAATTAAAAGCTCTAGAGACTAAATCGAAGGGAATCTAAATTTAAAGAGTAATTAAGGATATGGTAACCTAAACTAGGACCAAAATGTTAAAAGTCTAAATCTAAGGACTTAATCTAAAGACCTAAATAAACTATCAAGGACTAAATTAAACTAAATTAAAAAAGACAATTAATAAACACAAAATGACTAAATTAAAATAATTATAAAATACATAGTCAAAATTAATAAGAAAAACTAGTGACTAAGTTAAAATAAAAACATAATATAAAGACCAAACAACAAGGAAATAAAGTTGGAAATTAAAGGATTAAAATGCACATATTGCTAATTTAAAGGAAAAATAAAATAACCAAATTTAAATGACAAAAATTTAAATAACAAAAAATAAATCAATCGAATAAAATATACGAGTTAGGGGTTAATATTTTGAAATATTACCCGGACCATAAATAACACAAAACATACCCCAATGCAGGTCATCGTGAGGTCGTAGAATGATTTGAATATATTTTATAAGTTAGATGTTAGAAGTTAGAAAATTAACAGGTTAGCGATTAAAATTAAAATTTTACCCGGACCATGAATAACGCGAATCATACCCTAGAGCGGGTCATAACGAGGTTATATTAGCGTTTAATATCCATATTTTAATATTAGGAACCAACATATAATAAAATAAAAAAATAAAAGTAAAATCAGAACTAATCAGTGACTAAAATGTATAAACTGCAATTATCAAATACCAATCTCAATTAAATAAGGAAACATGACCCAAACAGTGGCTAAAATGAAGTAATATAAAGACCAGTGGCTAATTTCAGAGAAATAACATAGCATAATAGTGATTAAATTGAAGCAAAGTAAAAGTAGAGTGTAAAAAATCAGAGAAAATAGCAAAACAATGCACCTGGTGACTAAAATGCAAGAAGACAGCTAAGTTATAGGGACCTATATGGTGATTTATCCCAAAACCAAGGTTATAAGTTCATATTTTTCCATATTTGGCTAAAAACAACCCTAGCCACAAAACACTCATTCCCTTTATTTTTTTCCACTTAATGCTCTCCCTTTTTCCTCTCAAAAACTCGGATGTGGGCTTCAAAAACCCCTACGTCGGCCACCATATTTCGGTGGCCACTCACTCCAACAACCGTGTTGAATCGACCCCAAATCAAAGCTAAACAAAAACCCAAATCCCCTCATATCATCTATCTCACCAAGAGCCCTAACCTCTCAAAAAAAGCTCCGAAAATTGGTCACTTTCACCCCTCAACCTCTACCGGTGGTTGGACTCTAAACCTTAAATCAAAATAACCACAAAAGCTCCCTAAATAAAACCTAAAGCCCTAATTTGGGGTTAAAATCCTTAAGTCCATATCCCAGCTTCTCCCGATGCTACAGTTCTTGACTCACCGGCGACATATACTCCGACGAGGAGGCTAAACGACCAAGGTAAAAGAAAAACCCATGCATGCAAGGCTTTTTTGCTCGAGAAAAAAATGAGGTAAAAATACCTCCATATTGCTTCTGATATTTTAGGGAGTTCAAAATATGCCAACCCCTTTACAGCAAAAGTTGGTGTTTTTATAACCCTTTATATGTGTAGACACTACTTTTCGCCCAGCAACCTCTCGTCGGAGATCACAGCACCAACATCACCAAGTCAACAAAAAAGATTCGGTGCCCACCATTACCAGCCTGTTGCCACCATCGCCCTTTCCAGCTGCTCCTGCAAAAGAATAGAAACATCATTACACACACAACAAATGGTATTTTTATATATAAAAAAATCAATGTAAAATGGCTATAAAAAGCCGAATGAAAATGTAATTATCAAATACCAATCATAACCCGGTTCCTCTTGATTTTTCAGTGGGAATTCTCATCGATAAAATTTTTTCCAGCACTAGAAATTTACGAGCAAAGAGGTATTTTTTTCTTATTCGGTTTATCAGTTCAACTATTAGAATGCAATTCTAGGGTAGAGTCTAGTTTCTAATTAGTTTTGGTGTTATGTAAATTCGGTGATATCTAAAAATATATATATATTTTTTAAGATAGGAGATTTTCGTATCTAAATCTAAAATCGAAAGCAAAAATTCCAAGGTATTCTAGTAGGTTTTACGCTTTGTTTATTTGCTAACGTTTTAGAATATAGCTAAAAGACGATCTAAATTATAATTTCGTTCGTGGCTTTCATACAAATCTTACGATTGCTTAAAAAAATAAATAGATAGGGGTTCGAAACTCACCTTGTTGCCAGTAGGTTCACCGGAGAGAATGTAGAGTAGTAGATCGATTTTGGGGTTAAGGGATCACCGTCTATGGTGGTGCATCTTTGGCTTGGCTCTCGCACAAGGGTAGAGAGGTCATCGGTTGGGTTGTTGAGGTGCTGACCAAGGTGTTACCATGCCTTACAGTCTCTGTCGGAATAGAGTGGCTACCCATGTAGGGTGGCCGAGGCGACAGAGCTTAGTTCGTTGGTGAGCTAGCTGTCGTGATGGGTGTTGTGCGGTTAGTGAGCGAAAGATAGAAGAAAAAAGGCTAGGGATGCAACAAAATTCAAACAGAATTAATTTGGGGGAGGGGAAGATATTCATATTTTGATTTTGGGCAAATCACACTAAGGTCCCTATACCTTTAGTGTGTATTTGCAATTAGGTCATTAAATTTTGGGTTTATTACACGTAATTCCTCTAGCTTTATGAATCCAGTTGTATTTTGGTTATTAATTCAGGGGGAACTTGTAGTATGGATCCTTGCCCTTAGCAGATATAACGTTTGGAGCTTTTGTTCGTTGGTAAATTTCTCTTAGGTCCTTGAAATTTGGCCATGTTTTACGTTTAGATCATCAGATTCCCCTTTTGTTGTTTATTTCGATTTAGTCCACATATTATGTTTTATTTTATTTTCTGGTCATTTTTATTCTTTATGGTATTTTATTTATGACACCATGTTTACATTTATTTTAATTTAGACCCTCTAGCATCAGTTATTTTATCATTTGATTCTGATTTATTTATTTATTTTAGTTTAGTCACTATTAGTTTTTGATGTAGCCACTGCTATTTTAATTTTTGCATTTGATCCTTGTTTTATTTTTGTTTCCAATGTTAGTTTCATTTTTTAACTTTATTTATGATCTTTTTTAGGATAATTCTAATTGATGAAAAGATAAATAATTACGATTGAATTTTTAATTTTAATTTTAATTTTCGCAATTAAGACAACCGATAAATTAAATGGTACCGAAAGGGCAGTTTAAGGGTGCTAATCATTCCTTAACTGTAACCGACTCCCGAGCTCGACATATTTTTGGTAAAACGCAGATCAGGTAAGATGGTATCCGATCAACCTAAATATTTTTTAAATGATTGGTGGCGACTCCAACACATTTCATTCAAGTCGAAGCCAAATTTTGGGCCCACCCGAAAGACGGCCGCGACACTTTGGCGACTCCGCTGGGGACTTGTAAGTGAGTCAGGCTAAGGTAATTTCCAGTTTTCTTTTTAACGAAAAGGGTAAGTTTAAATTTTAAGGTAACATTTCGATCCTTATTGCTTACTTTTGATTATATTTTCGAGTAAATAGTTGTACTGACCGTTTTTCAGTGATTTCATCCTTTAAAGATTTTTCATCCAAGGCTCTAAACCGGAGCTCTAAACCCATTTTTTAGTGGGGGGTGAAAGCGATGCTCTCGTGAGAATTTATTCTCCGTATGGGCCTAGCAAGTAACCTTCGGGATTCTTATACCTTATGCTTTCGTGTGAGTTTATTCTCCGTATGGGCATAAGGGAATGTTTCCTCTCAAGTTTAACTTAGTCCACACAAGCTTCTAATGGGCTTAGGATTAAGGGTCTGGCAAGCCCAAGGGGGAACCAACAAGGAGAACTCGGATACCTTCTTTAGAACCTAAACTGGGAGACTACAGGAAATTAGAGCCCACCCCAAAACCTCATTTCAAACCCTAGGCTATTTTGAGATTATTTCTTTCTTTATTTTATGTTCAAAGCATGTGAACTAGAAATTTGTGTGGTTATGACTTGATCAAAATCAGCATGTGGGATAGAGATCATGTCTGAGTAGGAATAATAAGCATGTGGAGTAGATATCATGTGGGGTAGGACTTTTTATTTTCATGATTGTTTTGATTATTATCTTTACCTCACTAACTCTTTTCATTTTTGTTCTCTTTCATTTTATTTTCATCATTTGCATCATTCAAAAGGGGTGTTGATCCACTAAAATATTGTTAAACCTAAATAATTTGCATTAATGGACAAAGGGGTTGTAATACAAGAGGTGAAAAAACACAAAGGTCCGGCTATGGTCAGGGAGACAATCTGCAAGACAATTAAACCAAGAAGACGTGGTACTTGCAATCGAAGAATATGCCACTCTACTGCATTATAAAGGATTCAGATCAAAAGTCGACCTTTTGAGTTAGTAAAATTTGCAGGGGCAAGACAAAAAAAGGCTACTGACTTGGAGAGTCATTTCAAAGATAACAAGAGTAGGATAGCAAAACGACAACTTAAACTGGAGGCCATTGTTGACGAATTCAAGAAACAAGCAGATAAACTTCGATGGAGGGCTTAAATGGTGTCTCCGTCAGAGAACAGGTTCAGTAAAAGATTAAAGCTAGAGATGCAGTCATTTGATACTTCTAGGAACAAGTATAAAAAGCAGCTCAACACTTGCATGGTTCAACCAGAGAAGCTAGAGCGGTTTGACAGGGTATCCAACCAATGACAGACAAAGGTAGAGGACTAGTCAACCTGTTAGAAGTCGTTCGGGGTCTAGAGGATTTATTCAGAATATACCTTTGATATTTTTGTCTCTTAAAAGATAAAACATTTTTCCCCAATAAGGGTTATTTATAATAACATACATGTTTTCGGATCAATACCTTGAACATTTCATGCATTTTTGTATTTTTGCATCTACATTTCATTTTTAAGCATTTTCATAAATATGAAATTTCCTCATGCAGGATTCGATGTAGTGTTCATAATCATGTGACACCACATGGAAGCAAGATTTGAACAATTAAATAAAAATTGAAATCAGTACGGTGGAAGTTTGTTCAGCATGTTGTAGGATTGAGCCTTCTAGGATGATCTAAGAGAAGAGTTCCCATTCCTTGAGATTTATGATGTTGAAGTTGTGTGCAATTACCGCATATGAAGCTCTAGATATTCCTCTAAGAACTGTAAGACACTGAAGAGCAAGATCCAAAACCTGATGGATTCAGGGGTATGAACAATCGAGGAAGGAGGCATTGCATCTACCATTTGAATTAAGAGCATTGTCTTGTTTGAACACGTTTTTGATCTTTCATGTTCGCTTAATTTAAAAAACGATTGAATTTATGCTACCTTCTAAGGTTGAATAATTGAGCAAATTTTAATCTTTAGTTCTTCGAATATTAAATGAGTTAAAGATTCTTTTAATTCTTCTAGAATTATAGATTTTTGACATATGACAAGATTAAACCTTTCTTATCATATCTAAAACAAAAAAAAATCCCTCGATTCTTTACCCAGAATAATTCATGAAGATACAAAGAGTCATACTCATACCTTTGAGTTAATAAAGCCACACCATCATCTTTTTAGATGTAAAACCAACATTTTTTCCAAGAAAACCTAAGGCATTGAGTTGTTCATTTGAGCATTCTTCTAAGACACAACTTGGGGCATCTCGCATGAAGCCTAAACATTGAGACATGTTGGGAACAAGAAGAAAAAAGAAGAATTTATTCGAAATAATTCTATCATGCATTAATTACAATGTTTTCATTGAATAAAATTAATCCTGAAAATTTATCCCCCTGACAATACCTCTTCTGTGAGGACTTTTGTGTATGAGATGATGAACGGTTTGTTTCATTTATCCATATATGTATATATATATATATATATATCCCTTGTTGTCCCCTATTGAGCCTATAGTATTTTTCTTTTTATTCAACCCTAACCAAGGATCACCCTCTACACTGAGGGGTAAGGTGGACGAAATTTGCTCACATGAGTGAAGACATCAATCCAATGAGATACCAAAAGGTAAACCAAATGCCAAGTGCGAAGATCCAATCAGAACAAAAGAAAAAAGAAGGAAAAAAGAGAAAAACAAAGGAAAAAGTGAAGTAAAAAGAAGACAAGACACATTTGCAAAGATTCTCTCGATTCAAATGACGCGTCGAGATTCAAAGTATGAAATCGATCAAACACAATCATTCCAGAATCACTTCACTCGAAAATCATGGAGCATCTAGAGAAAATCAAGAGGAACCAATACGAGCAAATTCAAATTGATCAAGACAGGATTGAAGACATCAGAATAAATTGATCCTTGGTTCAATACCCTAAAACACTTGTTTGGGCTTATTTATCATTTTCTTTCATAACCATGAACCATGGCCTATATTACATGCCTTAAAAGTCCCTTCTAATCATACATGGATTTCTAAACAGAAGAGAATATCATCAGATTTCATCCTGCCCGTCAGGATTAATCTTTCTTTGCAAAAATGTTTTTCTAAAATCTTTAATGCATGATAGAGAAAAATAATAAATGGGGGGTTCAAGACGTAAATTCTGAATGACGTCTTGAAACCAAAAGAGGATTAGAGTTAAAAACCTAAAAAGGCGGCTCGAATATAAAAATTGTGCAGCTGAGGCGATAACACAAATTCCTTGATAAGGCATCACACAATCTGAGTGTGACCACGAAAGCTAGAAGTCAGAGAACACTTCCAGTAGAGGAGCATACAAGCTACTCAATCAAACCATTGAGCATCAAATCAACAAAAAGGCCAAACCTTTGACTTAACACAATAACCTAAGACTTTTTTATCCTTTCCTTAATCATTTCCCAAAGATAGCTTTGATCTTGACACTTGTCAAATAACTATAATTTATTGAAGGATTAACAATTTAATTAATTCTTTGATATGCAACGAACTCTAGTTTTATGATTCGACTCAATTATGAAATCGAGAAAGGGGCAATATTTTCAAAACTTTTGATTAAACATTTTTCGAAACTCTTTTAATTGATATTTTCAGAACTTTGAAAATAAAAGAGAAAGAAAAACATTTTTCAAACAAGACAATCTCTCTAGAGTGGATCTTGGTAATGAAATGTGGCTCTCAGACACGAATCTCATACTTAGAATCAATCCTGAAGCAAGAAATGAGGAACAATGGGGGCATCCTTGAAGATTCAACATTGGGGTATTTTTGGAGATTTAACATCAAATATTGGGGCATATTCAGGGATTCAACATCCTGATGCGAATTATCAGATCTTCTAAAGGTCTTTTTTCTACATGCAGGAACAAACACACAAAGAATGAGGCCCCATCTAAGAGATAAAATAGAACTAATTCATGTTGCATGCATCTTAGACATACTTAAGAGCATCACATTCATCTTTTTTTGCGTGCATAATTTTTTGCAGCTTTTAGGTCAAGTTTCAACTTCAAGAAGAAAGATACTCGATTTAAAAAGTACCTTCAAAAATTGATGGTGGAAGCTCAACTTCACAGCGAAGAGAGTCTGCCAACAAACAACTTTCCAGTTTCATTCAGAGTCAATTTCAACTTCACATCGAAGGGTATTAGACTCAAAGCGACACAATTTACTCGAGATTGGATTTCAACTTCACAACGAAGGATATCCAACTCAAAGCCAATTTTGTGAAATTGGATTTCAACTTCACGACGAAGGATATCCAACTCAAAACCAATTTGGTGAAACAACCCTTGGATTTCAACTTCACAACGAAGGATATCCAATTCAAGGCTCAACTTTACAATGAAGGAGCCATCTATGATTTCAACTTCACGACGAAGGATATCGTGCCCACCAGCAACATTCATCTTTATATTAGATTTCAACTTCACGACAAAAGATATCCAATTCGAGGCTCAACTTCACGACGAAGGGGTCATCCACGATTTCAACTTCACGACAAAGGATATTGTGCCCACAACCAACTTACTCAAGATTGGATTTTAACTTCATGACGAAGGATATCCAATTCAAGGCTCAACTTCATGACAAAGGGGTCATCCATGATTTCAACTTCACGACGAAGGATATCGTGCCCACAAGCATCAATTCAACCCTTGGATTTCAACTTCACAACAAAGGATATCAACTCAAAGACAATTTGGTGAAACTTACTCAATATTGGATTTCAACTTCACGATGAAGGATATCCAGTTCAAAACCAATTTGGTAAAACAGTTCATGGATTTCAACTTCACAACGAAGGATATCCAACTCAAAGCTCAACTTCACGAAGAATGAGCCATCCACGATTTCATCTTCACGACGAATGATATCGTGTTCAACATATCGACTTGATTTCACAGTAAATGATTCATCTACAACAACAGGGGTTTATTCCCCAGCCAAGTACAACATAACTCAAGGCGAGAAGGGTTATTTATCAACAAAGACCTTCGAGTTCGATTACGCTCAGCTCAAAGGCACATCATTTGCATCATAGCTCAAGGTAAGAAGTGCTCTCTGCCACCAAAGACCTTCGAGTTCGATTACACTCAGCTCAAAGGCACATCATTTACAACATAACTCATGGCTAGAAGGGTTATATATCAACAAAGACCTTCAAGTTTGATTACACTCAGCTCGAAGGCACATCATTTACAGCATAGCTCAAGGTAAGAAGATATATCTGCCAACAAAAGACCTTCGAGTTCAATTACACTCAGCTCAAAGGAGCATCATTTGCAACATAGCTCAAGGCAAGAAGGGCTATCTGCCAACAAAAGACCTTCGAGTTTGATTACACTCAGCTCAAAGGCGCATCATTTGTAACATAGCTCAAGGTAAGAAGAGTTATCTGCCAACAAAAGACCTTCGAGTTCGATTACACTCAGCTCAAAGGTGCATCATTTGTAACATAGCTCAAGGAAAGAATGGTTATTTGCCAATTAAAGACCTTTGAGTTCGATTACATTAAGCTCTGAGGCGTATCCAATTTACAACATAACTCAAGGCGAGAAGGGTTATTTGTCAATAAATACCTTCGAGTTCGATTACATTCAACTCATATGCAAATCAAATTTACAGCATAGCTCAAGTTGAGATTTTCAAGTCGAGAAAAAGACATGGGTTAGCCGTGACTTAGTGACAAGAAACCATTTTCCGATAGCATAACTTAAGTCGAGAAAAACTATTTGTCAACGAAGATTTCTGAGTTCAATTCAGATCCAAGGTCTTTAAACCAAGAAGAAGACCGAAGTTAACTACAATTTGGCAACGAGAAGTAGCATCCTGATTCAAATCCCGAACTATGACTTCAATTCCATATTATTTCAAGATGGACTCGACTTCACAACGGATGAACCATCCTCAACTCAATTCGACAGAGAGTTATTGAAACATCAGAGTCAATTTTTAACTCCACCGAATGAAAAGTGTATATTTTAATCTTTGCCTTATCCCCGTTATACGACTATGGGTAAACAGGGGCAGTTGTAGACACTACTTTTCGCCCAACAACCTCTCCCCGGAGATCACGGCACCAACATCACCAAGTCAACAAAAAAGAATCGATGCCACCATTACCAGCCTGTCTGCCACCACCGCCCTTGCCAGCTGCTCCTGCAAAAGAACATAAACTTCATCATACACACAACAAGTGGTATTTTTATATATGTAAAAATAAATGTAAAATGGCTATAAAAAGTCAAATGCAAATGTAAGAAAGGACCCCCGGTTCCTCTCAATTTTTCAGTGGGAATTTTCAGCAATAAAAGTTTTTCCAGCACTAGAAATTTACGAGCAAGAGGTATTTATTCTGTTTGGTTTATCAGTTGAACTATTAGAATGCAATTCTAGGGTAGGGTCTAGTTTCTAATTAGTTTTGGTGTTATGTAAATTCGGTGATATCTAAAAAATATATAAAATAAGATAGGAGACTTTTGTATCTATATCTAAAATCGAAAGCAAAAATTCCAAGGTATTCTAGTAGGTTTTACTCTTTGTTTATTTGCTAACGTTTTAGAATATAGCTAAAAGATGATCTAAATTATAATTTTGTTCGTGGCTTTCATACAAATCTTACGATTTCTTAAAAAAATAAATAGATAGGGGTTCAAAACTCACATTGCTGCCAGTAGGTTCACCGGAGAGAAGGTAGAGTAGTAGATCGATTTGGGGGTTAAAAGACCACCGTCTATGGTGGTCTATCTTCGTCTTGGCTCTCGCACAAGGGTAGAGAGGATGTCGGTTAGGTTATTGAGGTGCTGACCATGGTGTTCCCATGCCTTAGAGTCCCTGTTGGAATAGAGTGGCCACCTATGTAGGGTGGCCGAGGCGACATAGCTTGGTTCGTTGGTACGCTAGCTGCCGTGATGGGTGTTGTGCGGTTAGTGAGTGAAAAGAGAGAAGAAAAAAGGCTAGAGATGCAACGAAATTCAAGCAGAATGAATTTGGGGTAGGGGAAGATATTCATATTTTGATTTTGGGCAAATCACACTAAGGTCCGTATACCTTTAGTGTGTATTTGCAGTAGGTCATTAAATATTGGGTTTATTACGCGTAAGTCCTCTAGCTTTATGAATCCAGTTGTATTTTGGTTATTAATTCGGGGGAAATTGTAGTATGGATCCTTACCCTTAGCAGATATAACGTTTGGAGCTTTTGTTCGTTGGTAAATTTCTCTTGGGTCCTTGAAATCTGGCCATGTTTTACGTTAGATAACTAGATTCCCCTTTTGTTGTTTATTTCGATTTAGTCCACATATTATGTTTTGATTTATTTTCTGGTCATTTTTATTCTTTATGGTATTTTATTTATGACACCCTATTTACATTTATTTTAATTTAGACCCTTTAGCATCAGTTATTTTATCATTTGATTCTGATTTTTTTTAGTCACTATTAATTTTTGATGTAGTTAGTTCTATTTTAATTTTTGCATTTGATCCTTGTTTTATTTTTGTTTCCAATGTTTGTTTCATTTTTTTAACTTTATTTATGATCTTTTTTAGGATAATTCTAATTGATCAAAAGATAAATAATTAAGATTGAATTTTTAATTTTTATGTAAATTTTAATTTTCGCAATTATGACAACCAATAAATTAAATGGTGCCAAAAGGGCAGTTCAAGGGTGATAATCTTTCCTTGACTGTAACCGACTCTCGAGCCCGATATATTTTTGGTAAGTTGTAGATCAGGTAAGATGGTATCCGATCAACAAAAATATTTTTTAAATGATCGGTGGTGACTCCAACATATTTTATTCAAGTCGAAGCCAAATTCTGGGCCCACCCGAATGACGATCGCGACAACATGGCTGCTTTTTTAAAAAAAGAAAAAAATTACTTCTTTCTGATGTATTTCTCATTCTTTTGTCTTGCATGTTGATGTGGATTATGATTTGGTGTTATTTTAAGCCTTGGAGTTCTTTGTGGCATGCTGGTATATCGAGGAGGGGACCACTTAGTGTTCATGGCTCGTTATCTTGCAAATGACATGTTGTTGGGGCTATTAATGGCCAACGAGGCCGCGACGTGGCCTACTGATGCTACATTTGGGTTGTATGCGTGGAGTAGGGGACCACCTTGGTGTGTCAACAGCTGCAAGCAACAGTTAGAATTTGAGGAGGCATGGCTGGTGACAGGATTGCTAGGGAAACCAAAGGGTTTCTCACAAGTGTTGATATGCTTCAAGCTTTGGTTTTATATGGGTTAATTTGGTTTGTAATAAAAATTAAAATAAATAAGTATATAGTTTTGGCTTTATTTGGGAATGGTAATTTGAAATAATAGTAATATTAATAATAAATAAGAGTAATAATAATAATAAAATAACACTAATAAATAATAAATAATAATTATAATAATAATAAAATAATAAAAATGATAATAATAGTAATAATAATAATAGGATAATAATAAATAATTATAATAATAGCAATAATGTAATAATAAAATGATAATAATAATAATAATAATATGATAAAAGTAATAAAATAATATTGGTAATGGTAAAAAAATGGTGATTACAGTTGTCCCTCTTTGCTTATTATTGTGGAACAGGGATGGAGCAAAGATTTAAAGAACTTTTTTTTGGCTTGAACTGTTTAGACTCTTAAGCTATAAGTTTTTTTCATTGTCAACGATCGCTTCGGACGACTTCTTCTCATTATGAACCCTTCAATTGGAAATGTCGATCCACCTACTTTTGTGATGAATTTGAGCAAAAGGTTGAAGAAGTTCTTTTCATTATGAACTTATTCTCCCTCTTTGGACGAGTTCTTCTCGTTATGAACCCTTCTATTGAAATGACGATCCACCTCTTTTTACGATGGATTGAGCAAGAGGTCGAACTAGTTCTTCTAATTATGAACTTCTTCTTGTTCGGACGAGTTCTTCTCATTATGAACCCTTCTATTGGAAATGACGATCCACCTTCTTCTATGATGGATTGAGAAAAAGGTCGAACAAGTTCTTCTCATTATGAACTTCTTCTCCCTTTCGAACGAGTTCTTCTCATTATGAACCCTTCTATTGGAATTGACAATCATCCTCCTTCTACGATGGATTAAATCTATAAAAAGAATTATCATATGTCAATAACAATTATATCTGAAGTACCTAAAGGTATTAATCCAAAGCTTCTCGAATCTTTGTTGAGATCCTCTTCTTTCAAAAATAAAGATGTGGATTAATTTGGCTGAAATCTTCTTTTTCAACATGAAAATGGATTGTAATCTTTGGTGACTTGTTGACATCCTGCTAAGAATTCAAAATTGGAAAAATGAATGTGTATGCTCTTATTTTTGTAAATGCCTAAATATGGATGCATGATGTCGCTTTAATATTGTGAGCTCCTTTGTTCTTGTAAACCATTGTTTCATTCTCTTTGCTGAATCTTTATCTTTGTTGGGCTTTTATTTTTTCTCTTCGCTTGGATTTAACTCGTTTTTTGCATTTCCTCCAGGTTCACACCTCACAGGCTCTTTACTGGATTTCTTTTCTCAAAGAACCTTTTTTCAAGTTTTCCTTGCTGGGGATTTCTTTTTATTTTTGACAACTTTACTTGCCCTAGATGACCACATCGTGGAAAAGCATGCGTTTGTAAGTTGAGCTGACATCATTTCACTACCTTTTTTCATATTTTGGGTTATAGACATCTTTGTTTGGTACGTTTTGTCATACACTTTTCAATAATGATCACAATTATTGACACTATAACTTACTTTGAGCTCCCTGCACTTAAAAGGGTTAGCTTAAAGCAATACCAACAAATCTTTTGTTTATCTTGAAGCTATGTTAATCCACTTATAAGATGTTTATAAAAAGAATGAAATTGAAGCTTGAAATGATGAACTTAGAATTTATTGATAAAGATATGAAAATTTTTACAAAGTCACGACAATCATAGGAATGAGAAAAATCTAGAAATAAGAGTTAGATGCCCCAACAATCACTAGCATGAGTATTCCTAAACCAATCAGCTTGATACAATCTAGAACACTGGGGTGAGCTTCTGTTTGGAAGATCTCAAACGTTGCCAAAATGCTTGCATATGTGAAGTTTCTCTCAAATACCAAGCTCTTGAGATTGTTTAATTGTATATGTCAAATATCAAAATGCATTTGAGCCGCCCTTTCAGGTTTTCAACTTAAGCCCTTTCTTTGGTTTCAAGACGATCCTTGTGGATTTTCATCTTGAAACCTTATTTCAATTTTCTTTTTTTCTTTCTTTTTGTTTTCTTTTTTTCTTTTCTTGTTTATATTATATTTGTCTTCATTTAAGCGTAGTATTTCTTGACAAAGTTAGTTTACTGAATTTCTCAACTCTTCTCCATACCTTTCCCAATTAGGCATCCATTTTCCACAAAAATCATTATGTATAGGCAAGATATTTTTAAGCACTAAACTCTATCGGATGAACTTTCTTGTCATGAGCTCCATCATCCGCTTCTGATACATCTATCCATGGTAAATAGCTTTCAATATCTTTTATTTGATAAGGTTCAACTGGTTAAATCGATCTTGAACCCACTCAGCCTCATCTAATTTTACATCATTCAAGATTTGAAGAGATGGGATCTCAACTTCAATAGGTAAAATTGCTTCCATCCCATAGACCAAAGAGAAATGTGTTGCCCTAGTAGATGTTCGTACTGTAGTTCGATATGAATACAAAGCAAAGGGTAATTTCTCATGCCAATCCATGTAAGTTTCAGTGCTCTTTGTGTGATCCTATTAATGTTTTTATTTGTTGTTTTGACTTTTATCATTGGGTGATAGGTCACTGAGTTAGCTTGTTTTATCTTGAATTGTGCACAAAGTTTAGTCACCATTTTGTTGTTCAAGTTTCTAGCATTATCTGAGATGATCCTTTCTGGAAATCCTTATCGATAAATTATCTCTCTTTTTATTAACATACAAACTATAGACCTTGTGATGTTGGAATAGGAAATAACTTCCACCCACTTGGTAAAATAATCAATTGCCACTAGGATGAAACAATGCTCATTTGATGCTTTTGGTGTGATTGCCCCAATGGCCTCTATTCCCCACATCGAAAATGCCAAGGTACAATCATCACATGTAAAGGATATGGAGGTACATGAGTCTTGTCTGCATATATTTGGCATTTATGACGTCTCTTCGCATAATCAATACAATTTGTATGCATAGTAGCCCACTATTACCCATATCTCATGATCTTCCTGAACATATAGAGACAATTTGCATGTTTTCCATGTATTCCACTATGCACCTCTTTGACGATACTTGTCACTTCTCTAGTATTCACACATATCAACAACATTTGATCACTGCCCTTTCTATACAAAGTCTCTCGATCGAGAATGTATCCGACAACCATTCTTCTTAGTGTTCTTTTATTGATCTCGGATGCATATTGGGGATAAGTTTGATACTTGATATATTGCAAGATATTATAATATAATGGATTGCCATATGTCTCTTCTTCTATGATATAGCAATGTGTGGGGATTTCATATATTTGTATTATGATTGGCATCATATCAGCTTTCTTATTTGTTTTAAACATTGGCACTAATATGGCCAAAGTATCTTCCATTTGATTGTCTTCTCGAGGTAGATAAGTAAACGTGACCCATTTGAATTTTTTACCAGTTCAGGGATTAAATTTCGGTATTCCAAAAGTTTTGGATCCTTTGTCTTCCACTCTCCTCATAGTTGATACATCACTAACGAGGAATCTCCATGCATCTTTAGCATTTAACTTTTGTCTCCATGGTTACTCTCAATCCCATGACACAAGCTTCATATTTTGTCATATTATTGGTGCAAAATAACTCCAATCTACTTGTAAAAGGATAGTAGATGCTTTATCGAGAAATTAGCAATGCCCCAATTCCTCATCCTAAAGTATTAGACGCCCCATCAAAATAAAGCTTCCAGGATTCATCATCTGACTCAATTTATTCTTCAGTGGAGATGCATAACAAATCCTCATCTAGAAAATTAAAACTCAGGGACCGATAATCATCTGATGCACAACTGGCCAGAAAATCTACAGTGGCACTTCCTTTTATTGCTTTCTGGCTCACATATATGATGTCAAACTCAGATAACAATACCTGCCATTGAGCCAATCTTCCTGTAAAAGCTGGTGAGTCCATCAAGAGCTTTAAGGGATCAAGTTTGGATATCAACCAAGTGGTATGGTATAACATGTTCTGAGCCTTCGAGTAGCCCACAGCAAAGCACAACATAAATTTTGGATTGGTAGGTATCAGAGTTTGTTGTCAGTAAACTTCTTACTTAGATAATAAATGACTCTTTCCTTCCTTCCAGACTTTTCATGTTGTGGCATCACATACCCCATTGAATTTTCAAACACTATCAGATAGAGAATTAACGATCTTTCGGGAATTGGTGCTACTAAAATAAGACATTGGACAAATATTTCTTAATAATCTCCAAAGTTTCTTGACACTCACCATTCTAGGCTTCAGGATTATTTTTTCGAGTAACTTGAACACTAGATCACATTTATCAGTTAATTGGGAAATAAACCGAGATATATAATTTAGTCTCCCAAAAAAAACCTCGAACTTATTTTTTGGGTACAAGATGGTGGATGGTTTTGAATTGCTTTTACTTTGTCAGTATCAATCTTGATTCCTCTTTGACTAACTACAATCCCAAGAGCTTTCTTGATGTTACCCCAAAGGTGCAATTGGCGAGGTTAAACTTTAGTTGATAGTTCCTCAAATATTGGAAAGATTTCTTAAGTTTTGAATGTGATCCTCTTCAGTTCAGGATTTCGAAATCATGTAATCCACGTAAACTTCAATTTCTTTATGCATTATGTCGTTGAATAGAGTCACCGTTGTTCTCTAATATATTGTCCCTTTATTTTTCAATTCAAACGACATTACTTTGTAGCATAAAGTGTCTCACATGGTTACAAATGTGTTTTCTTCATGTCTTCAGGGTCTATTTTTATTTGATTATTCCCTGAGAAGCCATCCATGAAAGAAAACCATGCATGCCACACATTGTTATCCACTAATGTGTCTATATGAGGTAGTGGAAAATTATCTTTTGGGCCAGCTCTGTTGAGATCTCTGTAATCTATGTACATTCAAACTTTCCTATCCTCTTTGATTTTTAACAGCATCTCTGGCCTCATTCGTCTAAGCTTTTGCTGAACAGGTTTACATTCGAGCCTAATCGGATGCTTGTGCACCAATATATATGTACTCAACCCAGGCATATCTTGGTAAGACCAGGCAAAGATGTCTTTGAACTCTTGGAATAACTCTATCAGTTCTTTCTTATCTGGACTGACAAGGTAGTGCTAATCTTTACCTCTCTTATTTGTTCATCAGTTCTCATATTTACAATCTCAATCTCAATCTCTTCCTTGTGAGGTAATATTTTTTATCTTCTTTTTCCACCAACCTTAATAGTTCGATAGGAACATCACATTCTACCTCATCCTCATACTCATTGACTTCTTCCAGACATATGGTCTACTTAAAATTTATCTCATGATTAGTTTGAGGAACAATCATGATATTAACATTGTGAGACCTGTAAAGGAAATTTAAATCTAACATTATTTCGGGTAGACAATAAATTTATGAAATGAATATAAATAATAAAAAATAATGAATGTGAAAAATGTGAAAAAAATGTGAAGAATGATTGCCATTTGATAATCGGAAGAAAACATATTTTATTAGAAATTAAATAAACTTAACATAGTTTCCCCTAAAAAATTCTTTATTACTCTCGAGCAAAATCATAAGGGTTGATTCTGAGTATTACTCTAAGTTAATCCTAAAAACTATAGGGAGATCCTCTGTAATCCAATTATTAAGTGTTTTCCCAGGGAGACAATGGCAAATTCCAGCCAAATATTTTCCCGCCCTGTGGTCATCCGTGATCATATTGATGAGCAATCCTTTCATAGCTTCATCAAACATGCCCTGATCTTTCACCAACTCTCCTCCTTGAATGGCATTGACCAATTGTTGTTCTACATAAACTATTCCTCTAGATTTAAAGGTATGCTTCAGACGAGGAAAAGACATATGTTCCTATTGGATTTCCTCTCATCTTAGTCTTGCTCTTCTACCTTCACTTTTCTTTTTCAATTTTTTGCTTCTCTATTAAAATTTGGGCTTAAATCCAAGCCCAAAATGGTCTCTTTTCATCTGACTGCTATGGGACGTATATTTCCCTGTAGACGCTTGCTAAGGCCATTTTCTGTTTTGGCTCATATGCCCAAAGTCTATTGTACAATCATCTTAGTGCAATAAGATAACCTAAGGCGAGGTATTTTGTTTCCTTCAGTGATGAAGGTTGCATTGATGAATTCCAAGGCTCGAAAACAACACTCAAGAGCATCCTCATTTGTCCTAATGTAAGGAGTCGCTTGTTACGAAAATGATGATTTCTTCCTCAACTCCCAAACAGATCAATTGACCATCGATGACAAACTTTAGTTTTTGACGTAATGAAGAATGAACAACTCCTATGGAATGGATCCATAGTCTTCCTAGTAGACAATTATATGTAGGGTGAATATCACCACAAATTCAATTTCGTAAACAAGTGGTCCTATCAACATTAGAACCTCCATTCTGCCTATTACATCTTTTTGAGTTCCATCAAGTGCCCTTATAACATTATGATAATCCTTCATGTGTGAATTATCTATGGGAACTCTCTGAAGGGCTACCAATGGCATCACATTGAGGGCAGATCCATTATTAATTAGGACCCTTGGTAAGACATGGCCATGCAATGTGTGGTGACATTTAAAGCTTTCACATATCCAATTCTACCTTCGGGGATCTCGTCATCAGTGAAAGTGATGTAGTTGTCTGCAGCTATGTGCTCCATGATTATATCAAGTTTGTTCACCGAGATATCTTCAGGGACAAATCTTTGATTAAGCACCTTAAGCAAGACATTTCGATGTACTTCAGATTTCACCAATAAATCCAGTATTAAAATATTTACTTGTTGCTTATGTAACTGCTTAACAACACTATATTTACTATGCTTCAAGATCCTATGGAACTCTAGTGCTTGAGCCTCAGTTACCGACTTATTAATTAGTAGTGGAGGTTCATCATTGAATATCTTCGGCACCACTGCCGCCCTTGCATTTCCCTTCATCTTATCTTCTCATTTTAATATTTCGAGAGAGTAGTATCTCCCACTTCTTGTGAAGTGACCTACTTCACTTACTATCTCACTATTTGGTCCCTTCTTCTTTTACTTCAATTTTCTCTTTTGGCTCTACTCTTTCAATTGACCCTGATCAATTTGGAATTAATACATTAACAAATATTTCCAAGGGGCACTTTGAGTATCCTTGAACGGAAATGGTGAGCGGGCGGTTATCACAACATTCAGTGTTACTGCCACATGGTTCTCTGCTTGTTGCCTTACAGTGATGATTACAAGTTTGTTTGCTCCATATATGGGTTTGGAGCTCTCAGATGTACATACATCAACGTCATTCCTTCTTTCATTTTTTTTGTCAAAGAACTCAATTTATTTGTTGTGCATCGTGGTCTGGACTAATTCTTTCAATTCATGACAAAACTAAAACTCATGGCCAACATCTTGATGATATTCACAATAGACTCGACTATTGCTATGCTTTTCTTTTGAATCAAGGTTGATGAGACCAACTTCAGATAATTTTTTGAACACCCAACTAAGGGGATACTTCACTTCGGCAACATCCATCTTAACTTTCTTACCCTTGTCCTCATGAATTGCATTCACTCTCTTTCCTCCATGGTTTGGCAATGGATGAGTTACGGGTCCTGGTGAATTGATCTCCAAGTTTACAATATTGATGAGATTTTGCACCACCTTTTTGGAAGCCAAACAATTTTCGATGGAATGTCCAGCAATACTGACATGGTAATCACAGCGTGCATTGACATCATACCAATGAGGATAAAGGGGTTGTATAGGGGTCAAATGATAAGGTTGGGCCATGTTTTCTTTTAATAGTGATGCATAAATCTTAGAGTATGGGCTCGGTAAAGGAGTGAAGGACATCTTCTCGATTTTGCTCCTCGATCCTCTGTTCTTATTGTTGTTTGCATCAGTTCTTTATACTCTTGGTTGGGTGATTGTAACACTTTCAAGAGTAGTTTTTTGTAGGTGTTCATGTTGTTCACCTCATTTTCTTTCTTTTTATATACAAGTTTTTTCAATTTGGATCCATCGCCTCCCTCAATTCTACCACTTTTAATGGCATTTTCAATTAGCTCACCTGAAATGACAAGATCTGTGAAGTTCTTGGTAGCGTTCCCAAGTAAATTAATATGTTTATGAATATGATGGTTCTTCTTTCTCTAGCAGTGGGGGTTGCACCTGGGCAACCATGTCTCGCAACCTTTGTGCATATTGATGAAAAGTCTCATTGTATTTCTTCTTCATATTCTGAAGAGTACATCTTTCACGAACCAAGTTTGTAACATGTTAGTACTCTTTCAGGAAAGCTTTTGCAAGATCTCTCCAAGACTTAATGTGAGACCTTATTAGTTGATTATACCACTTGGTGGTCAACCCAGACAAATTATCCTGAAAGTAGTGGATTAACAGCTTCTCATTGTCAACGTGACCTGACATCCTTTGACATAACATGGTTATTTGGGATGAGGGACAAGTGGTCCCATCATATTTAGACTGACTTCACTCTCTCCTACAGATTCTTTAGTTGTTGAGAGAATTCATCATTGGATTTTTCTCTTTTAAGATATTTCATTTAGATCAGAGATCTCATTATCAGCCTGAAAATCTCTCAGATTCACCCCAGATGTGGCAAGGTAATTAATATGGAATGAGTTACTAACCAAATGATGAGCTGGGTTCTCTGTAGAAAAGAAGGTTTGAGCTTGAGGTTCCTAATTCACATGAGTGTGTACTAGAACGTGGATTGGTGTGAAACCCGAAGTATACGTGGGCTCCTCAGCGTAACTTTTACTAGCAGTCACATGTTTCATGAAGATTTCCTCCATTTTTTCTAGTAAATCGAGCTGGGAAATAGTCATACTGCTCTCCATTTTAGCTAATTTGCTTCTCATTTTGTCATGCATCTCTTTTTTCTTCTTATCAAGACGAGCTATTTTGTCCTCCACTTCCTTAGTCATTTTCCTAGCGTCGTACGAGTTTGGAGTATTCTTGCTACTAGTAGGGGCCAGTGTCACTACGATTGAAAATCTTACTTTATTATTTAGTGTTTCATTAAATGAATGGATGTTTTATGTGATTTTAAAGAAAATAAAAGCAATACATATATAATTCAAAATGCATGTATACAAAAGGCATTGATCCCAAAATAACTACTTCATAAAACAATTCTTGAAGAACACATAACGTCTTAATACATTGAGAAAGTAAGAATCAAATATTACAAATAAAATCTAGCCCTATCTCCTAATTCTTTAATTCCCATAAGTAATTGAATGACATGTTATTCTTTCTCAGACTCTGGCACTACAAAAATCCTTAGAGCTTCGGCTTCTTGTCCAATAGCGTAGACTTGTCGAGCAACCTGGCGAGCTCTTGCTATTGCCCTTTCCATTGATTCTTTTTTAGCTCGGATTATTTTCCAGCATGATGAAGTATGTCCCTTTCTTCCCTATCATTCAAAGGCGTATTCTCTTCAAGGTAGTGAACTCGCTTATTATATCTTTGAAACTGCTCTCTAACTCAGTAATCCTGAGTTTCAAAGCTTCAATCTATTTTGAGCCATTGTTCTAGCTGACGAATAGATTAACTCAACCCCTTCTACTTCGGCTACTCTCTTTCTCAGGGCTTCGTTCTCCTCTCGAAGACTTAAACCATTCTCATTATACTGTCCTCAGAAAGCCTCTTCTAAATGAACTACTTGTGCCTTGAGCTCTTCTACTTGTGTTTTCCTTTAACTCAACTCATGTCTAGCTCCATCACATTGCTCAGTCAGCTCTTTGATTTGGGTGTTAGCTCACTTTTTGTCTTTTTCGCTCCTCTTGTCATGTCTTTCAGCTCTATATAGTTTGATTTTCAAGTCTCTAGCTGTGTGGTGCAAATTTTGAGTTTCAAGTTCTTATGTAACTCTCGGTAATCCTTGTCGAAAGCCTCAAAAATTTCTTGGACTTTTTTAGTTTTTCTTCATTAATTTTTTTACAACTCCCTCTCATTTTTCCACCTCGAGTTACATCATGAATCTTTCATCATCAAACTTCCTCCGATCATTCCCCCACTCGGTACTTATTTCACTCAACTCTTCCTTAAGCAACTCAGCTTTAGTTGGAACCTTCCTTAACCGCTCAGTCATAGTTGAATGGCTCTCCTGTCTAGGTTCTAAGATGTTGTCATTTACTCGGTTGTTTCTCCAGTAATCATACTCGGGTGTGAATGAAGGTGTAATCATCTTAAAATCCATATGAGGTGGAGTTTTCCATGAAACAAATATCTTGGAAATTTGATCTCGATAATTGGGTGTAGAGAAAGTAAATTCAGAAGTGTTTAAGCCATGAGTGGTTGGGATGAACTATCGAGTACTGAACTACCTTAACACCAACAGAGAGGCATACCCAATTCCATCCCAAAGTCTATGTAGCATGACAAAGTTATAATCACCACAATATATATTACATATTTTTTTTGGAAGCGAATATACCCTTTAGACGACTTCAGCATCAGATAAATTCCTCAAAGCCTCGATCCAGTATTTCTTCCTATAGTGCTCAGAAAATTCATAATGCTTAATAAAATCTTTTATAGGAGAATAGTTTGACAAGAAGCTTCATGCACATTCTTTCTTAACTACCTAAGAGTGGCTTCACCACCAGATTATAAGCAATGACACACATCCCAAGAACAAACCCTTATCATATCATCTACACTCATTTAGGGATTGAAATATTTATGCCAAAATAGGTAGAATAGGGTTGAGCCTCTTTTCCAAGACTTTAAACATGTCTACTACATCTATATCAATGTGACCAAGAACTTTGGGGAAGATGGCCAACCCATAAACTGCTAGAGCAAACATATCTCTTTTTCCCTTTGATGGTGGTTTCTTATGGATTACATTCTTCAAAATCATCCAAGAAATGCCCTCACTTTGAGTGTGCTCAACTACCCACTCTTTAGTCTTCTCTGTGAGCATCATAACTTTCATCACAAAACCTTTAAGCCTAACTTCCTTGACATATACCTTGCACTTCTCAAGGTTAGGTATATTCAATAGAGAAATATAGTATTCAGTTGTTGAAGGCATGTCTACTTTGCCAAAAGTGAAACAATGGTAAACAACATTCCAATGCTCCACAATGGCTCGAATGATTGTGGTATCAACTGGAACTTTTAGCAGTTCAATTATATCCCTATGGCTAACTGAAACAACTTCTTCTCGCTCTCATCCCATTATTCATAGATTTGTAATAACTCTGGCCAATTTTTTGTCTGACGCTTAATGAAATTTTCTCAGAGATGATGGATTCTTCACCAGCAATTAGACTATCTCCACACTGAAGTTGTTTCCATTTGAACCACGGGAGAATCTCTGAAACTCTATCAAATCCATTTGAAGCCATTATCGTTTTAAGAACCTTCTAATGTAATCAGCTAATTTGGGGACCAATGTCTTCTACTGTCATGTGATATTTATGCAAAGAAAATAAAAAAACATGCAAAACAAGAAACAAAACAAAGAAAATAAGTTAGTAAAGTTAAAATAACAATTAAAGGAATATATTAAATAAATAAAATTCAATTAGTAATGAACACTCAACACAGTGAATAAAACACACAAGAAGGTTTAAAAGCCTAACCACATGCATTCTAATTCCCTTACGGTATCGACATGGCTCTATAGGGGTGGGCCTACTAAGTTCTCTGCATGAAGTTCTAAAAGAGGTTCCCAAACTTTCCTTACAACATGCTAAAGTAAGTAAGACTTCGATCTCAACCCATTACAGACTTTTCAGCTCGGATTCAGTCTAGGGATCACGTCACAAGATGAATATCAAGGAAAACAATATCATGACAGACATAAATAATGCTTTCCAAAGGTACTCTGCCAAGCCTGCACAAGGAAAAACAATATTCCTTGGCGGTGTAGTGTTTCCCACTACTTAGACAAAATGGAGAAAGCTCGGGTATAGAGCTTTGATATGCAATAGTTATATATATATTCAAACAAGTGAAATCATTAACAAAGAGAAACATTTTTCGGTTTTCTAAAAACATAGTAAATCATGAATTAAATAAACTTGAAATTTCAAATTTTCAAAATATAAGGTAATCAATTTAAGGCTCGACTCTTTCTTGTTTAAAAAAACAAATGATCCCCAATGGGGTCACTATTGTAACCAATTTTCAGTTGGGAAGACCAATACGATGTTTTTGGAAAATATAAGGTTTTTATGAAAAGATGGGAATCACCACCAATCATTTTTTAAGGTGAGATTGGAACACCTAAAAAAGGTAATTTTAATTAAACATTTTATTTTACTAAAAAATACCAAGTTTTGGTATGCAAAAACATTAATTAGGTTCGGAAGTCAGTTACGCGTGTGGAAGGATTAACACCTCCATAAAGCCCAAAATTGATACCTAGTCGATTACCCTATATTTTAAAATTAGAAATCTTGAGTTCAAAATTTTTATTTAACTTAAAATTCACTATGTATGCATATTTTAAAAAGCATGTCAATTTACCAAGACTAATAACAACAACTCCCAAGCAAAAGCGGAAGCTTCGTTATCAGCCACATTAAATAAACATTGTAATACCCCAAATTTTAGTTAGTGACCAAAATGTAACTTTTGAAAGTTTGATGGTCAAAGTATTAAACTTGGAAGAAATTTTAGGAAATTAAGTGGTAAAGTTCTTGAAAAGAATTTTATTTCATAAATAGATAGTTTACTCTTGAGAGCGGGGTTTTATGGAATTATATTTGGAATTTGGTAAAGAAAAATTAGAAATGGTTAAAACCGGTAAGGAATCGGTAATTTCAGATTGAATTGGAATTTTACAAAAATTTGAAGGATGTTATAAAATGATTGGAAATATTATTTTAATATTTTGGATCAAAGAAATTTGGTCTGAAAATATGGAATTTTTCATATTTAATTGAAACAGTGGAATTTGGTGACTAAAATGCAAGTTTTGAAATTTCATGGGAAAAATTCGGAAATTTAAAGTCAAAATATTTCATCTTTGACTTTGAATTATGATAAGGGTGAGTTGTCATGGTTTTATGGTAAATAAGAAGATTCATTAAGGGTAAATTGGTCTTATCCCAATTAAGTGAATATTATATTCATTTAAGTGGATTATAATGTAAAATATTATGATATGCACCCAAACATATCATTTCAATTGTTCATCTTTTTCTCCCAAAATCAGCCGTGGGTTTCTCCAAAGGTAAGAGAAAATTCCAACTCCATTTTCAAGCAATTTGATTCAATATTTTGTGTAAGTTGTAAATAGAAAATGGTTGTATGAGAAAAACTCTATCTTTTGGTACCAATATGGCATGGTAATCTTGTTGGTGTTCAAAGATCCTAAATTTAAGGGTTTGTGTTCATAAAAAGGGATCATGAAATTGATGATGGATTTTGATGTTTGTGAGGTAGTAGATTCATATTCAAGCATGTGTGATGATTAGAACATGTTTGATCTTTTGAGAATTTGTTCTATGAGTTTTGATCATGGATTTGTTTGAGTGAGAAAAATTATGGAAAAATTATATATGAGTTGGAAATGATGAAGGAAGTATTATACAAGCCTTAGGAAAATTGGGGATCATTTTGTAAGTTTTGAAAAGTTGGAGATTAATTCATAAATTCTAGAAAAATTGAGGGATTGTTGTGTAAGTGTTATATAATTGATGTGCTATACTGGAATTTTTGGTATTAAAGATTTAGGTGATAAAATGGTGAAGGACCATTTTGAGTAAATTGGAAAAGTTGGTTCCAATAATAAAAAGAATTAATAATGTTAAAGTATATGGTGGTGAATAGTTTGAAGCATGATTATGGAATATATTTTGGTTATATATTTATGTTAGTACAATACTAACATATATAAGTATAAATCTATATTTTGTACAGATTGTGATTTACTCGGTGTTCAAAACGATTCGAGTATAAAAGAAAAGGGTTATTGTGGACAATAGTGAGGCTTATTTTGGAAAATTATAAAGTGTCAAGGTGAGTGCAACACATGCATGAAATTATACGGATGTATTATACATCATCAGGAAGACTTGCGATAAGTCGACCTTGTTTTATCAGCATGATATTATATCATATTTTTATAAATTGATATGACATTGATATGTAGTATGAAATTGTAATGCTTTGATTTTTGAAAATGTGATATTTTACCATGAATGTTATTTCGGGCATGAACTGCCCAATGTTAAATTATAATAATATACTTTGCCATGAATGGATTGAATAAAGTAGACTATATGCCCGAATAAGTCATTGAGGGACAGGGTATAGTTGGCATGTCATAGAGTATAGCAGCTGGAGGTTTATATTAGCACTATAGTGTGTAAGGACACTAAGTGCAGGTTTATGTCCGGATTAGCACTATAGCGTAAGCTTGTGTAGGTGGTGGGCACCACCTTATGTGTATTGTCTGGATTAGCACTATGGCGTAAGCTTAGTGCAAGTTTAGCACTACGGTGCATGTATTTTACTCGTATACCCAGGGTCCTCAGGGTTGTATATTGGGCTATTGTCTATGGTTTTATACATTATTGGTTAATAAATGGTAAGCATGAAATTAAGCTTACGAGCTTAAGAAATTAATGGCAAGTATATTGGTAAGGAATTTTATATTCAGTTATATTATTTTTGATCATGGTAAAATATTGGATATGTTGATAATATGATTGTAAGGTATTTGGTTTTTATAATAAAATTATGCATTAATTGTATTGCACTGTAAAATGTTTTAATTGCCTCACTAAGTATATACTTAGCGTGTGATGATTTTCACGTGTAGGTAAAAAGCTCGTAGAAGAATAGAGAGTTCAAGACAACATCAAGCATCAAGAAGTATATTTCTTTATCAGTAAGACATCCTAAAATGTAATGTAGATTTAATTAGTGGCATGTAATTATTATGTTTTATTTGCTTTGCTGAACAAAATTGGAAACAAGAAAATGGAATTTTATGAACTTATATGTATTTTCGCAGTTACTTACTGTTTATTGCTACAGTAACCGTGTTTTGGCAAATTTCCAGATTACAAAAGGGGAACCGATTCCCCTGCTACAGGGAATCGATTCCCCCACTATTCATTGTAACTGTTCATGGGCACTATTCACTATTCATATAAAATAAATCTTTTGAATTAAATTGGTTACAACGAAACATGATTTATATGACATGGTATTTTTATAATATTATTTACTATTTTAAGAAAATAAATTTTAAATAGCTTTTGAATTTTGAAATGTTTTTTTAATACGGATGACATCTATAATCTGTATAGGTATAATTATACGGGTTATGGGTGTTACATTTATTGGCATCTGAACTACAGGTTTAGCCGATTCTAGGACTAAACCGAGGTTGTTTTTTAGTTAAAAAATTTGTACATGCCACTAGGATGTCAAAAGTACTGATAGTAGTATATATATATTGTGATGATGCTTTTTAGGAGTAAAGTTACTCATTACTAATGGACGATGATTTTGACTGTGTTCAGATGTCAGATCATCAAGAATCGAGTAGGGCAGGTGAGCATGTTACTCCTGTTCAGAGTGGGAGTAACGAGGTGAATCAGAATCCACCCAATGCTCAGCCAAATGTAGAACCGTCTAATCTGAATCAACAGGATATGCTTGTTCAGGATCGGGGATTGTTCCTACAAGCTCTAGACACCATTATTAACTGTCGAACCCCAGTGTCAGTTCTGAAAGAACTAAGGAAGATGAGAGCACCTGAATTTTGAGGTGATTCAGATGCTAATCCGATGGCTGCTGACTTCTAGTTGAATGATGTTAAGAATATGCTCAACAGGATTCCTTGTGGTGATCAAGGAAAGTTGGATGGGGTTGTGTTTCTACTGATGGAACAAGCCAATGTGTGGTGGAATACAGTCGTTGCACGAGTTCCCACTAAGCAGATTACTTGGGAATTATTTCTGAATGAATTCAAGAAAAAGTATATTGGGGACGTGTTTGTCAATGAGATGATGCAACAGTTCCTAAATTTAAAGCAATCTGGCAAAACAGTTTATGAGTACGAATGTGAATTTCACAAGCTGAGTCAATTTGCTTCGGAGCTTATTCCGACTGAGAAATCTAGAATTGATAGATTTGTTTCTGGATTGGATTCTCAGTATAAGAGAATTCTGGTTTCTCATCATTTCACTACTATTCAAGAAGCAGTAAACAAGGTTAAAGCTATAGAAAAAGTTAACCTTGAAGATATAGAGGCAAAGAAGGCTTAGACTAACAAAAGGTTTGGAAGCTCATACTCTGTATCTGCACCCTTTTCCAAACGCAACAAGGGCCAGCAACAGAAAAATTATGCTTCCTCAGTATCCACATGAAAAAAAAAGATTTTCTGGAGGAAAGTTCAAGCAGACTCAGGCAACTTCAATGGGTACTCAAGGCTCGGGATTCTGTCCTATTACTGAATGTAAGATTTGTGGGAGAAAACATTCGGGTCAATGTTGGTTTGATGAAGGGAAATGCTTCCATTGTGGTAAAGCTGGGAATTTTAAGAGGAACTGCCCAGAACTTCATCTAGATCAGACAGTATCGGGACCACAGAAGGGTAGAGGTGGCAAATTGGGTAAACCTGGTACATTTGAGACTGCATCTAATCATGAAGGCAGAACTACTGCAAGAGTTTATCACATCAAGACTGATGATGACAGAGATGCTCCTGAGATTGTAGCAGGTACCTTTTATCTCTTTGATGAACCTATTTTTGTATTGATTGATCCCGGTTCTACATATTCGTATATAAGTACAAAACTGGTAAGAGATAGGGGAATCTTTTTAGAACCTATTTCTAGGGATATTGTGGCAATCAATCCATTGGGCCATAGTGCGAAAATCTGTCGGATTAGTAATAAATGTCCGATAAAGATACAAGGAGTGGAATTTCTTGCAAACCTGTTAGAATTGCCTTTTGAGGAATTCGGGATAATCTTAGGCATGGATTGGCTATCTTCCTACTATGGTTGGGTAGATTGTCATTTGAAGAGATTGTTTTTAAAGGATACAACGGGTTCAGAGGTAATATTTGTTGGAGAAAGGTTAAATCCCTTATCCAATGTGATTTCAACTTTTACTGCTAAGAAATTATTGTCTCGGGGATGTCAGGCAATTTTAGCAAATGTGTTGGATACCAGAACTGCAGAAGTTAAGTTGGAAAGTATTCCAACTGTACGAGAATATCCAGTGGTGTTTCCGGACGAGCTACCTGGATTACCTCCAGATAGAGAGGTGGAGTTTGGGATTGATGTATTCCCAGGTACATCAACTATTTCGATGACTCCTTATCGAATGGCCCCAACAGAGTTAAGAGAATTAAAGGCCCAATTGCAAGAGCTACTGGATCGAGGATTTATAAGACCAAGTATTTCACCTTGGGGTGCACCGGTGTTGTTTGTGAAAAAGAAAGATGGATCAATGCGTTTATGCATAGATTATCGACAGTTAAACAAAGTGACGATAAAGAACAAGTATCCTCTTCCGAGGATTGATGATTTGTTTGATCAACTTAAGGGAGCATCTATTTTCTCTAAGATTGATCTTCGATCGGGATATCATCAGTTAAATATTAAATAGGAAGATGTTCTAAAGACAGCTTTCAGAACACGGTATGGACACTACGAGTTCGTAATAATGCCGTTTGGGTTGACAAATGCTCCAGCAACATTCATGGATTTTATGAATCGAGTATTTCAACCTTATTTAGATCAATTTATGGTGGTCTTTATTGATGATATTCTGGTATACTCAAAGACAAAGATGGAACATGATGTTCATCTTCGTACTGTGCTCGAAATACTTAAGGATAAGAAGTTATATGCCAAGTTGTCGAAGTGTGAGTTTTGGCTATCAGAAGTTGCTTTTCTTGGTCATGTTGTCTCGGAAAAAGGCATAAGAGTTGATCCTAAGAAAGTTCAAGTAATATTGGAGTGGAAACCTCCAAAGAATGTTACCGAGGTCCGAAGTTTTTTGGGACTTGCTGGTTATTATCGAAGGTTTGTGAAAAACTTTTCAGTGATTTCTTCTCCTTTGACCAAGCTCTTGAGAAAGGATGTTTCATTTGTTTGGATTGAGAAATGTCAAGAGAATTTTGAAGCTCTAAAGAAGATTTTAACAGAAGCACCCATGTTGGTACAACCGGAATCAGGTAAAGAGTATGTGGTGTATAGTGATGCATCTCATAACGGTTTCAGTTGTGTACTTATGCAAGATGGTAAGGTGGTAGCCTATGCTTCTCGACAATTAAAGACGCACGAGAGGAATTATCCTACTCATGATCTTGAGTTAGCAACGGTAGTTTTTGCTCTAAAGATTTGGCGTCATTATTTGTATGGTGAGAGATGCCACATCTACACGGATCATAAGAGCTTGAAATATCTATTTACTCAAAAAGAGCTCAATTTGAGACAGAGAAGATGAATAGAATTTTTAAAGGATTATGATTTGATCATTGATTATCATCCAGGCAAAGCAAATGTTATAGCAGATGCACTTAGTCGGAAAACTTTTGCAGCTTTGCGAGCGATGAATGTACGATTATTATTGAAAGAAAATGGCGCATTATTGGTTGAATTAAAAATAAAGTCGATGCTTTTAGATCGGATAATAGTGCTACAAAGGAAAGATGACAGATGTTTGGAAAAGAATTCACTAGTGGAAAAAGGTGAGACTAAAGACTTTGAAGTCAAGTCAGATGGAGGTCTGTATTATCGAGGAAGAATCTATATTCCAAATGATGATGAGTTAATGAAAGATATTCTTTCTGAGGCACATTATAGTCCACTAACTATGCATCCAGGTGGGAGCAAAATGTATCAGGATGTAAAGAGTCGATTTTGGTGGCCGGGTATGAAAAGAGCCATTTCTGAATTTGTTGCGACATGTCTGACGTGTCAGCGAGTGAAAGCTGAACATCAGGTGCCTTCAGGATTGTTACAACCAATTTCTATTCCAGAATGGAAGTGGGAGAGAGTTACTATGGATTTTGTTACAGGGCTACCATTGACATCAAATAAGAAGGATTTCATTTGGGTGATAGTTGACCGGTTAACTAAATCGGCACATTTTATTCCGGTGCGAATGGATTATGCCTTGGATAAATATGCAGAGTTGTATATCAAGGAAATTGTTCGGCTATATGGAGTGCCAGTATCAATCATATCTGACAGAGATCCAAGGTTTACTTCTAGATTTTGGAATTCTTTGCATAAAGCTTTGGGTACTCGATTGAATTTTAGTACGACATTTCATCCACAGATGATGGTCAGTCTGAGCGAACTATCCAGATTTTGGAGGATATCTTAAGGGTATGTGTGATTGAGTTTGAAGTATCTTGGGAAAAGTATTTGCCTCTAGCAGAATTTGCTTACAATAACAGCTATCAATCGAGCATTAAGATGGCTCCTTACGAAGCTTTATACGGAAGAAAGTGTCGGACACCATTAAATTGGTTTGAGTTGAAAGATCAAAATCTTGTTGGTCCTGATTTATTGAAGGAGGTTGAAGATAAAGTGAGAATAATCCAAGATAATCTCAAGATTGCAGCTGATCGTCAGAAGTCTTATGCAGATTTGAAGCGAAAAGAGATTGAATTCCATGAAGGCGATAAAGTTTTTCTTAAGGTATCACCTTGGAAAAAGATATTTCGATTTGGGAGCAAAGGAAAATTAAGTCCAAGATTCATTGGACCTTATGAAATATTAAAGAGAGTTGGACCCGTGGCGTATCAGTTAGCACTACCTCCAGAATTGGATAAGGTTCATAATGTGTTTCATGTATCGATGCTTAGGAAGTATCGATCAGATCCTTCTCATTTCATTGCACCAGAGAAAATTGAAATCCGACCAGATTTGACTTATGAAGAAGAACCAGTTCGGATCTTAGCTCGAGAAATCAAAGAATTGTGTAGCAAGACAATTCCTCTTGTTAAAGTACTTTGGCGAAATCATAAAGTCGAGGAAGCTACGTGGGAAAGAGAGGAGGACATAAGGAAGCAATATCCTCATATGTTTTCATCATAAACGTATAAAAAAATTCGAGGATGAATTTTATTTAAGGAGAGGAGAATTGTAATACCCCAAATTTTGGTTAGTGACCAAAATGTAACTTTTGAAAGTTTGATGGTCAAAGTATTAAACTTGGAAGAAATTTTAGGAAATTAAGTGGTAAAGTTCTTGAAAAGAATTTTATTTCATAAATAGATAGTTTACTCTTGAGAGTGGGGTTTTATGGAATTATATTTGGAATTTGGTAAAGAAAAATTAGAAATGGTTAAAACCGATAAGGAATCGGTAATTTCAGATTGAATTGGAATTTTACAAAAATTTGAAGGATGTTATAAAATGGTTGGAAATATTATTTTAATATTTTGGATCAAAGAAATTTGGTCTAAAAATATGGAATTTTTCAGATTTAATTGAAACAGTGGAATTTGGTGATTAAAATGCAAGTTTTGAAATTTCATGGGAAAAATTCAGAAATTTAAAGTCAAAATATTTCATCTTTGACTTTGAATTATGATAAGGATGAGTTGTCATGGTTTTATGGTAAATAAGAAGATTTATTAAGGGTAAATTGGTCTTATCCCAATTAAGTGAATATTATATTCATTTAAGTGGATTATAATGTAAAATATTATGATATGCACCCAACATATCATTTCAATTATTCATCTTCTTCTCCCAAAATCAGCCGTGGGTTTCTTCAAAGGTAAGAGAAAATTCCAACTCCATTTTCAAGCAATTTGATTCAATATTTTGTGTAAGTTGTAAATAGAAAATGGTTGTATGAGAAAAACTCTATCTTTTGGTACCAATATGGCATGGTAATCTTGTTGGTGTTCAAAGATCCTAAATTTAAGGGTTTGTGTTCATAAAAAGGGATCATGAAATTGATGATGGATTTTGATGTTTGTGAGGTAGTAGATTCATATTCAAGCATGTGTGATGATTAGAACATGTTTGATCTTTTGAGAATTTGTTCTATGAGTTTTGATCATGGATTTGTTTGAGTGAGAAAAATTATGGAAAAATTATATATGAGTTGGAAATGATGAAGGAAGTATTATACAAGCCTTAGGAAAATTGGGGATCATTTTGTAAGTTTTGAAAAGTTGGAGATCAATTCGTAAATTCCAGAAAAATTGAGGGATTGTTGTGTAAGTGTTATATAATTGATGTGCTATACTGAAATTTTTGGTATTAAAGATTTAGGTGATAAAATGGTGAATGACCATTTTGAGTAAATTGGAAAAGTTGGTTCCAATACTAAAAAGAATTAATAATGTTAAAGTATATGGTGGTGAATAGTTTGAAGCATGATTATGGAATATATTTTGGTTATATATTTATGTTAGTACAATACTAACATATATAAGTATAAATCTATATTTTGTACAGATTGTGATTTACTCGGTGTTCAAAACGATTCGAGTATAAAAGAAAAGGGTTATTGTGGACAATATTGAGGCTTATTTTGGAAAATTATAAAGTGTCAAGGTGAGTGCAACACATGCATGAAATTATACGGATGTATTATACATCATCAGGAAGACTTGCGATAAGTCGACCTTGTTTTATCAGCATGATATTATATCATATTTTTATAAATTGATATGACATTGATATGTCATAATATGAAATTGTAATGCTTTGATTTTTGAAAATGTGATATTTTACCATGAATGTTATTTCGGGTATGAACTGCCTAATGTTAAATTATAATAATATACTTTGCCATGGATGGATTGAAAAAAGTAGACTATATGCCCGAATAAGTCATTGAGGGACAGGGTATAGTTGGCATGCCATAGAGTATAGCAGTTGCAGGTTTATATTAGCACTATAGTGTGAAAGGACACTAAGTGCAGGTTTATGTCCGGATTAGCACTATAGCGTAAGCTTAGTGTAGGTGGTGGGCACGACCTTATGTGTATTGTCCAGATTAGCACTATGGCGTAAGCTTAGTGCAGGTTTAGCACTACGGTGCATGTATTTTACTCGTATACCCAGGGTCCTCAGGGTTGTATATTGGGCTATTGTCTATGGTTTTATACATTATTGGTTAATAAATGGTAAGCATGAAATTAAGCTTACGAGCTTAAGAAATTAATGGCAAGTATATTGGTAAGGAATTTTATATTCAGTTATATTATTTTTGATCATGGTAAAATATTGGATATGTTGATAATATGATTGTAAGGTATTTGGTTTTTATAATAAAATTATGCATGAATTGTATTGCACTGTAAAATGTTTTAATTGCCTCACTAAGTATATACTTAGCGTGTGATGATTTTCACGCGTAGGTAAAAAGCTCGTAGAAGAATAGAGAGTTCAAGACAGTAACCGCGTTTTGGCAAATTTCCAGATTACAAAAGGGGAACCGATTCCCCTGCTACAGGGAATCGATTCCCCCACTATTCACTATAACTGTTCACGGGCACTATTCACTATTCATATAAAATAAATCTTTTGAATTAAATTGGTTACAACGAAACATGATTTATATGACATGGAATTTTTATAATATTATTTACTATTTTAAGAAAATAAATTTTAAATAGCTTTTGAATTTTGAAATGTTTTTTTAATACGGATGACATCTATAATCTGTATAGGTATAATTATACGGGTTATGGGTGTTACAAACATTACCTTAATAATTTATATATCATGAGGTGGGGTTTTGAAAAGGATGTTGATTTACTTTGAGAATCCATAACGGTCACCCCCAGGTAAAAGTAAACTACTAACCCCCAAATAAATGAACATTGTCTTATTATTATTATTTTAAAACAAAATACAATTAAACAATTAGTTATTGAACCTAATCATACTAAATGAATTAATTAAAGCTTCTCTCTAGCTTAAAGTGTCAAATTATGAAATTTAAAGAACCTAAGGGATTAAACCTAAAAAACTAGGCTCTAATATTAATCCAAGTCATCTTTTAATAAATTATTGAGTCGAATAGTCAAAATGGAACCTCAAGCAAAAGCGAGGACCAAATCAAAAATTCTCCTAAAATAAAAGGCTATTTGTGAAATTAAATCTAAATTGGAGGCTCTAAATATTAACTTATTTAATTTTAATCAATTATTTAATTCGAATGATTAAAGTGAAACCTCGAGCAAAAGCGAGGATCAAATTAATAATTCACCAAAATTTAAGGACTAAATTTGAAAAAAGGCCTAAAGTGAAGGCTCTATTATTAATCCTAATTAATTTTAATTAATTATTTGATTCGAATAATTAAAGTGGAACCTCGAGCAAAAGTGAGGACCAAATTAAGAATTCAGCCAAATTTAAGGATTACATTTGAAAAAAAGGCCTAAAGTGAAGGCTCTAATATTAATCCTAATTAATTTTAATAAATTATGTAATTCGAATCTAAATTAAAAGCTCTAGAGAATAAATCGAAGGGAATCTAAATTTAAAGAGGAATTAAGGATATGGTAACCTAAACTAGGATCAAAATGTTAAAAGTGTAAATCTAAGGACTTAATCTAAAGACATAAATAGACTATCAAGGACTAAATTAAATTATATTTAAAAAGGCAATTTAAATAAATTAAAGGCAATTAATAAGCAAAAAATGACTAAATTAAAAATATTTATAAAATACATAGTAAAAATTAATAAGCAAAACCAGTGACTAAATTAAAATAAAAACAGAATATAAAGTCCAAACAACAAAGAATTAAAGTAGGAAATTAAAACTAAAATAAAAATATTGATAATTTAAAGGCTAAAATTAAAATAACCAAATTTAAATGACAAAAATTTAAATAATGAAAAATAAATCAATCGAATAAAATATAAAGGGTTAATATTTTAAAATGTTACTCGGACCATAAATAACTCGACTCATACCCCAGGGCGGGTCATCGTGAGGTCATAGAATGATTAAAATGTATTTTATAAGTTAGATGTTAGAAGTTAAAAATTAGTGAGTTAGTGATTAAAATTAAAATTTTACCCAGACCATGAATAACGTGAATATACCCCAAGATGAGTCATGGTGAGGTTGTTTTAGCGTTTAATATTCGTATTTTAATATTAAGGACCAGAACGTAATAAAATAAAAAATAGAATCCAAATTGGAATTAATCAATGAATAAAATGCATAAATTACAATTATCAAATCCCAATATAATCAAATAAGGAAACATGACCCAAACAGTGGCTAAAATGAAGTAATCTAAAGATCAGTGGCTAATTTCAAAGAAATAACATATCAAAATAGTGATTAAATTGAAGCAAAGTAAAAGAAGAGTATCAAAATCAGAGAAAATAGCAAAACAAAGAACCTGGTGACTAAAATGCTACAACATGGCTAAGTTATGGGGACCTATATGGTGAGTTAGCCCAAAACCAAGGTTATAAATTCATTTTTTTGCCACATTTGGCTAAAACAACCCTAGCCACCAAAACACTCCTCCCTTTTACCTTTTTTTTCTCTCAATGCTCTCCCTCTTCCCTCTCAAAAGCTCGGTCGTGAGCTTCACAAACCCCTACGCTGGCCACCGTATTTTGGTGGTCACTCACTCTGACGAGCGCTGCTGAACCAGCTGAACCGACCCCGAATCAAAGCCAAACAGAAACCTAAACTCCCTTCTATCATTAATCTCGACCGAGAGCCCTAACCTCTCAAAAAGAGCTCTAGGATTCGGCCACTTTCTCCCCCGACCACCACCACCGGTGGTTGGGCTCTAAACCCTAAACTAAAATAACCCAAAATCTCCCTGAACAAAACCTAAAACCCTGATTTGGGGTTAAAATCCTTAAGACAAAGAGCCCAGCCCCTCCAGACGCTACAATCCTCGACTCACCGACGACATAGACTCTGACGAGGAGGCTAAACGACCAAGGTAAAAGACTTGACCTTTCCTCACTCTTTTCTTCTGCTATTTCGAAAAGAAAACCCCATGCATGCAAGGCTTTTTTGTTTGGAGAAAAAAAAGAAATGAGGTAAAAATACCTCTATATTGCTTCTGAGATTTTGGGGAGCTCAAAAAAATGCCAACCCCTTTACAGTGAAAGTTGGGGTTTTTATAACCCTTTACATGGCTGGTTTTGAAAAAAAGAAAGGGAAAAAAAGAACAAAATTACATCTTGTTCATGTATTTTTCCTTTTTTTTTTGTCTTGCGTTTTGATGTGGATCATGATCTAGTGTTATTTTGAGCCTTGGAGTGCTTTATGGCGTACTGGTGTGGCGAGGAGGGGACCACTCAGTGCTTGTGGCTCGTTGTTGTGCAAAGGACGTGCTGCTGGGGCCACTGGTGACCAACAAGGCCACGACGTGCGCTGCTGATGCTGCATTTGGCTGCATGCGTGGAGCAGGGGACACCTTGGTATGTCAACAGCTGCAAGCAGCAGTTGGAATTTCAGGAGGCACGGCTGGCGTCGGGATGGCTAGGGAAACCCTAGGGTTTCTCACAAGTGCTGATATGTTTCGGGCTTTGGTTTTGTATGGGTTAATTTGGTTTGTAATAAAAATTAAAATAAATAAGTATATAGTTTGGGTTTTATTTGTAAATGGTAATTTGAAATAATAGTAATATTAATAATAAATAAGAGTAGTAATAATAATAATAAAATAGTAACAAAATGATGATAATAATAATAATAATAATAATAATAATACTAGGATAATAATAAATAATTATAATAATAACATTAATGTAGTAATAAAATGATAATAATAATAGTAGTAATAATAATGAAAAAGATAATAATAACAATAATAGAATAAAAGTAATAAAATAATAATGGTAATGGTAAAAAATGGTGATTACAGCGTTAATTGTAAATACTTCCATGAATTTTGAATTGAATGCAATTTAGTTCTGAATTTCATTTTAATTGATTCTATTATTCTGCTATATGTGCTTTATTGTTAAATGTAAATGTTAGTTTTAAAATTTTCTAATTTAGTCATGTGTTTAATTATAGATTAACGCCTCTAGATTTTTAAATTTGTTAATTTAGTCATTAAAATCAAACCTTAGATTATTAATTTGTACTTTAGATTTTAATTTCTTTAGTTTTAGTCACTAATTATTAATTATATCCTTACTTATGTTATTTAATTAGAAATAAATTAGGTTTAGAAATATCCTTTTAAGTTTAGTTTCTTTAATAATACGATTATTAGAAACTAATAATTAAATTCATAATTAGATTAATATAGAATGTTCATTTATTTTTTTTATTGAAAAGGATAGCCTTAAGGTAACTAGACATTCATTTTTCAATATTTTTAAATGAATAAGCATTCTACCAGTGGTCGCCAAAAATTAAAATAGGTTCACATTAATTAAAAATAAAGGGTAAAGGTTTGTTCCTATGTTTAAATTGATAAGAATAAGATGTTTAATTAACGTCAAAGGTCTGACCTTGGTTTTTTTAAATCAAGAAATATCCTTGTTCTTTTTAATAATAAATTGACTAACTAGTTAACCCTTAGTTTATTTAGGGTTCAATAATTGTTTAATTTTCTAAACTTTTAGGGAATGACAACATTTTATTGTTTTGATTAAAAAATAAGAAATAATTGTCTTAATGAAAATTAAGAGATTAGTTTCTTCTTTAATTGGAAATTGGAAAATACTGTGTGTCTCTCCTAAAATTTCTTTAACTTGGTTACGATATTTCATTTAGGGAGTAAAAAGGATCATTAGTTAAATAAAAATTTTAATTTTTAGATTTTTCAGTATAATGACATTCGTAATTGAAAGTACCAATTTTAGGTGTTGTGGGGGTACTAATTCTTCCTTAAGTGTAATCGACTCCTGAACCCAGAATCTTTATAATCACAGACCAAATTATGTCTTTCTAAGTTTTATTCTTAAAAATGCTTATTATGGGTTTTCGACCTACTTGATCTCAAAGGTCGATGGCGACTCCGAACATTTCCAAATCCTTTTAGTCAATTCCAATTTCCTTAATTTTCGAATTCAAAATCACATCCATATACATCGAAAAAATTATCATGACACTAATATTTTACCATACTACAACAGGTCCAAAAAGATTATCGTGAAAGTAATGAATCAACAAATTATCATCATTTAAATATCCATCCAACTTGCAGCAAAACATTGTTAGATGAATCCGATAACAACTGATACTATCATATTTCTCAGGTACCGCAAAATCATGTGGGATGACCAAGTCATGGACTAAAACAAGCTCTCTCGCTTCTAGTTTTTGTGGGAAGCATCAACACTTTTCATAGCTCCAACCATTTATTCTAACAATTTAAATTTATCTTATAATTGCTCAAGATTAATGAGGTTCTTCCCCATATTCAAGTGGGATGCCTCGGGGTAGGTTTTCAATCTTGATGTGTCGGTCTTATAACACTAATATCCCTCAACATACACTTTATCTCTATCTGTATCCTTTGTAGTCAACTCTTGGGGTCATTTGATTCAATACATCTTGCTGGGAATTCAATACTTGATTTCTCATGTCTTGATGTAGTATGATTAAATGATCTCGAAATTGATCTTGTAGTTTTTATTGAGACTGTCTTATTGCTTCCAACCTTTTATCCATAATGATGATGGACTGAGATGTGTTTCAATGATCTTGGGATTACTATCATATAACCCTCAACAAATTATTTACACATTTTTATAATTAATTCATGTAAAATGCTCAAACAAATAGATGCAATGCAATTGCATGTATGAAAGAAATGTGTCATTCCTAAGTGACAATCTTAAAACAACTTTCATTGAACACAAAGGTTTCAGTACATCAAATGATTAAACTTTACATACAAGGAATAGCTTTAACTCCTAGCATCTATGTCTCTTTCAAAAGCCAAGTTAAGTTTCAATCATAATCTAGTGTTGAATCATCATTCTACTTCAATTCTCTTACAATGCTAGCTAGCTCGACCAATTTGTGAGCCAGATCGCTTCCTTGAGTAATAACATCATTCATGATACTATCCTTTTTCCTCCATCTTCAGTTATAAGGCACATACACAATTGTTCATTTTTTCTTGTGAAAAAGTCATTGTGGTCATAAATTTCTCACATAAAATCTCTATAGTCACCTACAAGCTTTTTCAATGTCTTATTCTTGATTCTACTAGTTTCTAATTCAGCATCATTCTCACGCTTGTGCTTTTGATATGATTTTATACAATGGTTATGGATATACTCAACATCTCATTTTTTTTCTTGACATATTTCCAAATCGTTCATGGTTGCATTGCATTGAATTTTTTCAATGCATAGATCACGAGAGAACTTCTTAGCCCAATTTTCATGCACCTTACAATTCTTTCTCCATTTTTCAACTTCCTTCTTCAATCCAGTGACTCCTTTTGCCCACTTTTCTAGATAGTCACCTAAAACTACATTTTTAAATGCTTGAGTGATCATTCAAAACCATCATGCATGGCTTTCATCTCTCTATTCGTATTATCTTTTTCGTTCTTCAACTGAAACACTTGGGCTTTGTACTTCAACAACCAATTTTCCTCTTGGATGCCCCTACTGCTTATTTTATCCTTGAAGACACTTGGCTCCATCTTAATTGGACAATTAGTTACAAAACTAGGTTGACCTTCTATTTTGAACTCCAATACTCTATGCTCCAAAAGATGTTGGACTCAGTGCCTAAAGGTGATGCATTTGTTGATAGAATGTCCTTGAGCCTCAGCATGATATTCACAATGAAAATTGATGTCGTAATAATTTGGATACATAGGTTTACAAGGTTTAACATAATGTGGGGTAATTTCTCGTGCCTCTAATAGCTTATCATATAATTCTCCATATAATATAGGAATGAGATCAAAACGAGGACCACTACCTCTTGAGTTTTCACCATCATATAAAGGTGACTCCGTGGAGTGAAGACAAGCTTTTAAAATCGGCTTTTACCATTGAACTACCACAATAGGTTTTTTGTTATCCTTCTTTATTTTCACACACTCAGGTACTTAACGATTGTTGGGATCTTGGGGAATGTAGGTTTACCTTGTTTGAAACTCAACAACCCTGCCTGGAAGAGATATCTGACTTTATTTTTCAAAGAACCATAATTATATATAGTGTGGCTTGAGCTTCCTATGTGATAACTACATGTGGTATTAATATTGTAGCCTTTAGGGTATAGGGACTTTTTTGGCTTGGACTGAACTAGAGTCAAAAGGTTCTCCACCAGTATTGGGAGTAAATTCTTGTATGCTAACGTAACTTGATCATATGGCTTCTTTTAATATTTCTTTTCTTGAACTTCTATAGTTGTCACAATTTCCCTAGTATCTTTGGATAGTTTGTTAATGTGAATGGTGATTGTGTGTGATTCCCCAAGTTTGCTAGAATCACCTTGTTGTAAAGTAAACCCTTGAGTATTTGACATCAAGAGATACTTTCATTGGGTTCTTCTTCTATCTGTGTGGAAGATCATTTTCCTTTAGCCAAAGTGGTTATCTTATGCATAATCTTTGACATTTTCTCTCTCATGTCTTGTACTCAATTTTGCTCTTTGTTGGTGTTAGCACATTTTGATATATCAAACATGCAATCTTTTGATGAATTACTTCTCATTCTTCTTAGAGCTTCTTCAGGGTGCCACCTCTTAGTTGTGTTATAGTATACTTGATTGTGAAACCCCTTGTCCATCATGAAAACCTTCTCAATTGATGACCACTCATAAACCAACAACTTTTTTTTATGTCATGATCACGTGATGCAAGCAAGCTAATGACATTCGCAGTCTCATTAGTCTCGTCTTTGAGTGCATGAAACATATCAGTTAGATGCTCATTACTTTTTAAATTCCACAAGCTTTTACTTGTTGTGTGCTACATATTGCCAATTATTGAAATAGGAGAAGTAATATTTGGAATCTTATCTTCATGAGAATAAATTTTTACCTATTAACTCTTCTAGAGATGGTGTCATGATGTGGACCATATTGTTGAGAGCTTACAACCATGACATTGATCAAGTCATTTTCTTGGGTAGGAGTCTTATTCACTATTTCTCATCCAGATGTAACATTCATCATATTTTTTCATAGGTAGCAAATCTTCATAAAAATATTGGATGAGAAATTGATCGAATACCCCATGTTGTGGACTTTTTGTACAAAGTTGGTTGAATCTTTCCAAATGAGCATGAATCGTCTCAGTGTATCTTTATCGAACCCCACAAATCTCTCTTCTAATGTTGACAGCTCTTGAAGTGGGAAAATATTCTTAAGGAATAGTCTTTCTATGTCCGTCCAAATGTTTATGGTCCAAATGGTATATAGTACAACCAACCCTTTGATGATCAACCAGAGAGGATGGGAAGGCACTTAACTTGACTTGATCTATGGTGTCATTTCAAGGTTTTATGCTCGAATACACCACATAAAATTCCTTCAATTGTTTGTCTGGATTTATATTTTTATGGTCTTGGAAAGTTGGAAGAAGATGAATTAGATTGAACTTTAGTTTGAAAGGCACCTCAGGATCTTGGTAATTGATTCATAACAACTGTGGGGTGATCTCAGGATAAACTAGTTGGCATAGGGTTTATTCAGTAACGATTTGTATTAAGTCCTCTTTGGATGGTTACTCGGCTTTTAGTGTTAAGCTTTCTTCCTTAGTCAAATATTGCTTTCATTCTTCTTCCTTCTTTTCTCAATCGATGTGTAGTTCTCTTAATTTTGAGATAGAATCCAAGTTTCCATGCACAAGAGAACGAAGCATAAAAAGTAACAAATAAAATTTTGTTCAACCTACTTGAAACCACTCCCCAGTTACAATACCATTTTTTTTATGCGATTATCGAAACCTTAAAATAAAACCTCCTCAAAATAACTTGTATTAGTGGTAAGCAGAGTCAAATCCACAAAATAGTGACGAGAGATTAATTTTATTATTAAACAAAAAGTAAAATTGGGGGAGTTTGTATTTATATAGGATTGAAGAAGCAAAAAAATCAATTAAAAGTGAAAAGAGTTTGATATGTAGATGGAATCTAGTCAAGGTAGATCTTGGTGTATTAATTTAAGACTTATATCATTGATCTTCATAAAATATAATATGCATTAATCTCAAATACCTTGGTTATAGGTTACTAGAGAAGCACATGTATAATCCAATCTCTCTTAATTAATTGACAGACACCAAGTAAAGTATAAATGATTACTTCCCTTATTATCAAAATTAAAACTCTTAGAAAAAAGTACATAAGAATTAAAACCCATCAAATAGCTTTACCGAATTAAGAGACCCAATGCACATAAACTATCAAAGCACTAATTCATTAACATATCAAGAATATGAATTCATACCTTCAATCATTTTATAGACTACATACAATTTGTATCAAGAATTTCTTGATTGGTTGTTGCATATAAAGATGAATAAACCGAAGAAAAACATACACAACTTATAAATTGATATATACATGTTGAGTAAACCTGGTAGATATAAAAATACTTGAAATAAATGAAGAAGATGATGAACAAGAGATTTCACTAAGAACTTGTATTAATAACCTTTAATCAAACCCTAACTAGAAATAAGAGTTTAACAACTCATGAAGAGGGATAGGCAACAATGGTGTAATCGCCGGTAAGGAAAGAAGAATGGGAAAACTTTTGTTGTCTCTCTTTCCCTCATGATTCTATTTAGGGTTGAAGTCATCTACATCAATAGGGAGAATTAGTTACATTAAAATACAACTCAAATTATGATCGTAATCTAAATATAAGAAAAAAAATATAAGCGCAACTTGAGTAGAATTCTTCTTCAATTAATTTATGTTGAGGCGTGGGCACGCTTTGTTTGCTTAGTGCTTCTACATTGTGCAATAAAATTTCCCAAAGTTTTCAAATCCAACAAAAACTCTAGTTTTATGTATGAATTGTCTTTTAGCCGTCTAAACGCCTATAAAATCAAATACTTGCCAAAAAATGAATAGAAGATAGACCATAATGCTAAAACATAGGAATTTATATATGAAAATCATGAAAATATTCAACTTATCGTGTGTCAAGCCCAAATGAAACTCAAGAATGCAATTAAGACCATCAAGTCATCTACAAAACTTTCAGGCATGATGTTAATACCTTCGGGTCATTTGTAAGACCTTTGTTATGATATTAAGTAATTCGAACATGATATTTAAAAGATAAAAAAGTTTAAATAAATGATGTGTAAAAAATATATTACATAAACATGATATTTAAGTATTATTTACCTTAATTATTATCATTAGTATTACCACTAACATATGTTCTGGTGTTTGTTTCAAATGTTTTTTTATATGCATCAATATAAAAAAGGTTTTTTTTCAGTAATATGACCTGACTCGGGTGGAAAATACATATTAGATTTATGAGTATTCAATCGTATCTAATCTAAAATAAACAAGTACAATTCTATCTTTTACCAAAATTTTCAAGGTTAAATTATTTTTCAAAAAATAAAATGAAACGTGACAAGCGTCATAATTCTCAAATAAATAAACCTAATTCTCAAATAAATAAATAAAATAAAATTGAAATAGAATAGTATATAGAAATAGGATCGATCCACATGGACTAAGGAATTTCCAATTAAATATGACTTGATCTCTAACCAGAAAATCTCTAAAATAAAATAAAAAAGGGGTTTACCGAATTTAATTGAATAAACTAAAATTAAATAAAAATAAAAAAATAATTGAAAGAGATAATGACAGAGATAGCCTCTAGCTTCACTTTGACTCGACTCATCTCTATCCTTGCAATAGATTTTACTTCGAAATCCTACTGGCTACAGTCTACGAGGCCCAACCCTTGTAACTTACTTTTCTTTCGTGTGAATTAATCCCCATAATCAATTTGTCAAAATTAATCCATGTTTGGATTTAACTTTGACTATCGATGTTAACGTCAATATCTTCTTTAATGATGGAAAAACAAGTCCCCGAATTATGCATCTCAATGAGAATCAGATCCGATCTTGATTTCCCTTAGCGGACCACTGCTAAGTTTGTTCTTAAGGATTTGAATTTGCTAAAAGCTGACTATCCTCCCCAACGGTAATTCAAAACAAACGACGACTTTTTTATTTAAAAGTAAAGAATAATTTAAAAGTTAAGTCGATTACCTAACCTTGTTTGCCGAAAATCAAGAAAGAACTTTGACAATGTGAATGGCGTTTTCAATTCTCACGAAACGGATTAAATCGTCGCTCAGCTATCAGCTAAAAGAGGTTTAGCAAAGCAAGGACTGGATCATGCTTAGCTTTGTGAAAAGAAAATAATGAAAGAAAAGTATAACTTCAATAAATAGCCAAGGAAATATAAATTCCAATCTGAGCTCAAAGGTTGAACCTAAAGGGTATTTATAACCCAAAAGTTCTAAATGAATAAAATGACTAAATCCTAATCAAACTAAAAATACTACCAAGAGTTCTAATAAGATAACTAATTCATAAATAAAATAATAATAAAATAATCAAACTAAAAATCATAAATAAAAAGGTTTATCACAAAAGATAAAAATAAATATTTAAGTCTTGTACTTCGGGTTGAATTCTGCTTCGTCTTATGGATAACCTTATGCTAGGTAAATTCCAATTAAATATTCAAGATACGGACTAGACCATTGAAATTTGTTACTTTTTGGGCTAATTAATCCAATAAAGCTCATGTTTAAAAAAACTCAAAATAAAGATAAATCAGTAATATCCAATCGAAAAATAAGGAGTAAATAACAATAAATATATGCAATATAAAACACTCATCAAATTCCCTCTCACTTATTCAATGCTTGTCCTCAAACATTCTTCAATCTCTATTTCCATCACTTACCAAAGATTCACTCAAAGTTTTGTCAAATCTCAAGTTCAAGCATGGGTTGAAAAGTTAGACAAGATAATCAAATAAAAGTGACAAGCTAATCCAATGAACAACAATTAACCAAATGAACAAAGTTTAGATATGTATAGCTCTTACTATTTGCTTGTGAGATGAAATCGAACCAAGTTTAGTTTTCTCATGAGAAGCGATTGGCGGAGTGTGAGTTTTATTTGCCTCCCCTTTTGTATCACTCACTCTTTTTTTGTAATCAAGCGTTTATTTCCTCTCCTCTTTTCATTTTTTAAACTCCTCCCCTTTTTATGTGCTTCTCTCTCTCTCTCTATATATATATATATATATATATATATATATATATATATATATATAAACCATGTAGTCTCAACTCATCACCAAACCTTTAAACTGGAAACGAGATGACAACCCAAGCACCTCTTCCTAGTTCTCTAATATGCTCACATTCAAACGATTTACCACTCACAATCGTCTAAACAAAGTTATACACCTTTATATAACATTAATCACTAGTGAAGTAAGCACAAGCTCATATTGAAGCAATACTAACAATTATACCACAAGGTTAAAGGCTTTCATCAAATCATCTTATTGACTCAAATCAATTATTCATGCATAACAAGATCAACTCAAGCTTGTAATCTAGTGATTATGACAAAACTAGCAAGTCAACCAAAGCAAGCAACAATCATAAGTATCAAAATTCCCCATTAAACCAAAATGAACAAGTAACGTGAAATTCTCACTCTACCCCCACTTAAAGCGTATTGTCCCAATACTAAATAAATAAAGCACAAAGAGAAAGAAAGTAGAATACTCCTCATGTCTAATGTGACGAGACACGAATAAACTTAATAGTCATATCTCTGAGCTTGATCAAAATATCTGATGTACCTAAAAATACAAAGAAAAATAAATAGATAACTAGAAAAAAATAGTAAAATAAATAAATTTAACGAAAAATAATAAAATAGGTTTCCTCCCATTAGAGCGCTTTTGTTTAACGTCGTTAGCTCAACGACTTGGTTTAGACTACAGGTTCTTCGAGAGCTACTTTGTCCACGCTATTGTCCAACTGAGAACTTCTTTAAGAGAAATTATATGATCATAGAATTGTTTTCATTTTATCCTTGTAGATTCTGACATTCTCATTAGCTTTTCTTCAGATCTTTTTCAGCTTCGAAATCTTTTCCAAAATAATGGCTGGTAGTACACCGTCTTTACCAATAAATGATTCCTTCAAACATTCTGACAATGGTTTTAACTCTATTTTTGGTGGCTGCAAAATGAAAACTAAAAATTTAGTTTTTGAAGGAGTTAAGCACAAATTAGATTGAATAGAAAAAATATTTTCCAGCTCCATGATTTCTTTTTTTAATTCTCTAGTTCCTTGCACGAATCATCGGAAAAATTAGTTTCAACAAAATATCCACCATAGTTTCAATAACATCAACAAAATTAATGCTTGCAAGATTATCGGGATGTTTCATCGCTTTGTAAACATCGAAATTAAAAACCTCACCATCAAATTTCATAGTAATAATCCCACTCTTAACGTCAATTTTGGTGTGTGGTGCTTAGGAATGGGCGGCCAAGAAGGATTTCAAAGGAAGTTTTGGTACAGCCATTTTCCATGTCGATGACATAGAAATCCACTAAAAAATTAATTCATTTACCTTAACCAGAACGTTCTCAAAGAGGCCTTCAGGATAAATGACGGATCGATCAGCGAGCTGAATCGTTACTCTAGTTTCCTTCAAAGGCTCAGGAGAAAGAGAGTTACAAACAGAAAGTGGCATAACAATTATGGAGGCACCTAAATCACACATAACTCGTTTAATTCCTACCTTATCGATTTTTCTAAGAATAGCAAACATACTTTGGTCTTTTAATATCAGTGGAAATCTATGTTGAAAAATAGCTAAAACATTCTCTCCCAAATTTATATTTTCATGGCTGATAAGTCTTCTATTCATAATGCAAAGATCTTTCAATAATTGAGCGTACCTCGACATCTTTCAGATTACATCAAGAAGCGGTATATTAATCTCTATCTTTCAAAAAATATCAAGAATCTTCTTCTCCTTGGCTTGCTTATATCGTTTAACCAATCTTGATGGAAAGGGAGGTGGCGTCGCATAGGGAGAAATATTGGGAGAGAGTTGTAATTTACCTTGTTTTTTCCTATGGGATTTTACGTTAACTCCTTCTTCCTCCTAGGGTTTTGATTCTTCTTCTTTCTTCTGGGATTTTGCGATAAAATTTTGTTTTTCTTGGTAACTTGCAACATCATCTTTAGGGGTTGGTGAGATAATAGTGCCACTCTGAAGGGTGATAGAACTAACGTTCTTGTGGGTTAGCCTTGGTTTAAGATGGTAGACTTCCCTGCGATTTCATTCGTCTGAGACAGTAAGGTCATTTTCTTATCTAAATCTTATATATGAGCTTCGATTTGGTTTTGAAACTTCTCTTGAGAAAGTGCCAACTGCTCGATGATGGATTCCAGTGAAGATTTCAGTGGTTGGTACGACTATTGTGAAGGTGGCCTCAGTTGATATGGCTGATTTGGTTTAGGATTTTGTGCATAGATAAAGTTCGGATGATCCTTTCACCCCGAAACATAGTATTTATGTGAGGATTGTAAGGTCTTTGGGGAGGTCTTGGAAAATTGTCAACTACATTTACTTGTCTGGTAGTGTCTTCTTGTAACATCGGACAACAATCCATGGGATGGTCCAACCTTGTGCATATTCTGCAAAGTTTAGTGGTACGTGTTTTACTTGCAACAAGAGATTCAACAATATCAGTAAATTATCGATTTTATTTTCTAATGAAATTGTACTTATCTCGTGAACCCATCGGGTAGGTTCACTAGAAGAGCCAAATTGTTGATAGTTAGCGGCCATGGTAGAAATTATATTTATGGCCGCATGCAGAGTCATATTCACAAGTCCTCCTCAACTAGTTGTGTCAATCATCTTCATCTCCAAAGGAAGTAGTCCTTCGTAGAAATATTGGAGAAGAGTTTTTTTTCGGTTAACCCGTGATGTGGACAACTAGCACAGAGTTTCTTGAATCGTTCTCAATAGTCTATAACAACTCTCCATCCTTTTTTCGGATTCCTAAGATGCTTAACCTTAATTCACTCACCTTTTTCGCAGGGAAAACCTGTCAAGAAAAAGATGAGTCATGTTTGCCCAGGTATTAACAGAATTAGGCAGTAAATAGAATAGTCATTACTTAGCCAAATCGGCTAAAGTGAAAGGAAAGATGCGAAGTTTAATTTGATCCTCGGATACTCCCTGTAACACCCCAACCCGAATCCGACCTGGATCCGAGTCTGAGGTGTCACATTGACTTTTTAAAACATTTACTTATATAAAATAGTGAGTAATTTAAAATTTTTTATAACATATAACTTATTCAAAATGTTTACAGAACTATTCAGAGCTTATACAATTCAAATCTTTTAAATACATGCCAACTAGACTTTTATACCATAAAATACATTTAAATCATCTATTTTCTGATCAGAAACTTTGTAAGGAAAAATGCTGACCTGACTTACACCTCAATAATCCATAAGCTTGTAAGAACTTGCGTGTGAAACACTCACACGCTAAGTCTATGACTTAGTGAGGCTAATAAATATATAATGTAAACTTTAACTTGTAATCATGCAGGAACAACAATTATTATCATATCATACACATCATATCAAATCATCTCACTCATATGCTTTTCATATAACAATTACATACATATCATCATTTATGTTTTTATCTTGCTCCTATACTATTATACTTCATATCTCTTATTTCTTATTCATATGATCTCTTGCATTCATATTCTATAACTTATAACAAATTCTTATATCATCATATATAAGTCATTTATACTCACTCACATAAACATCAACATATATTCATGTAACAGATACAATAACCCATATCACACATATATCATATCATGCAATTCATATACATATATCACATACATTGATTTCACAATTATCTCTTTATTAGCCCATGTACACATGTGAGAACTGTAGATATGTGAGTCTATTGAGGTTGTGCACTATACTGTCAACACAACTCGTATAATTCCCACTAGGGGCGCGTAGAATTTGTTCCGAAGGACCACGTAAATGTCCTAAAGGACTATATATAACACATATATCCTGAAGGACCACTATGTCCCGAAGGACCGCGTAGACCCTCGACTCTTGGCATACCAACTATACCTCTAGCTCTCCTAACACTTACATGGGCATTCTCTTTTATATCTTTTCACATAGTCATATCTCATATGCTCATAGCTTTTATCATATCATTTCTCATATTCATATAATATTATGATTCACTTTCAAGTATCACATATACACATTCATATCACATGTTCTTATAAACTCATAACTTCTTTCACATGTACCTGTAATCAGGTAGCTTCTTTTCACGTAGTTCATGTCACTTTTCATATCATTCATTTATCACATACATAATCTCTATCATATATACATTTATGCACTTATCTCATAGTTATGTATCATATTACATAATTTAACTTATATCATATTATCATGTGTGCATATATCATGGACAATTAACATGTATCATATAAATATTTATTCACTCATATCATTAACATATGTAACAATCAATAACACACACATAACATGTCAAACATATGCTCATATTAATGAATTCATGCATTCTACTATAGGAAATAGATTTGTCACAAGTCCTATTTCCATTAATACATAATACACTATCTAATGTGCACTCACCTTGGCCTCACTACGTTCCAATACACTTTATGATTTTCCTCTCTTTCAATTGAATCTTAACTTTCCAATCGACCCGGACTTGTTCATGCTCGATATCTATATAATCATACATTGATACATATCAGTATCCAATTTATATACACTAATCTATCATTTCTTAGACCAAAAGAAATCTGTATTTCAATTTCCCCTTGAAGTGCATCGATGCATTCTTTAACATGTGCATCGATGCACATTGAATGTGCATCGATACACCTTGCCCAGAATTTGCATTTTAAGCTCGAAAATCCATTTAATTCAACTCAAATGCTTCATATTTCATCCCCTTTCATATTTCTAACTTACATATACATATTTGCACTCATTTCTACTCAATAATCACTTATTTAACCTCCATATCCTATTCTCCTTAAGAAATTCAAGAATCATACCCAAATTTTAACATGTTACAAATCCAATTCTAACACTTCAAACATGTTAATTAGATTGATGACAAGTCAAATTTACTCTAAAATCTCATTAAAGAACCCTCTTTCAAGATTTCACTTATTCCTCTCTTTTCTATAATTCCCTCTATTCTCTTCATCTTATTGTTTCAAGATAATTTAAGCTTTTCTTATGATTAATTATCACCTAATAATCAAAACTCAGCCTTAAATTTCAGCTAATAATCAACAACAAGAAATCTTACATTTGCTTGAGCTCTCACGTGGAGGAGGAAGAAGAAGGGAGAAGAGTTTTCCAGATAACTCTCCCCACAAGCTTATCTTTTAATAAAGAGATAAGATAATTATCTTTAGATAACAAATACCATTTTTCCCTTAATCTCATTTAATAATTACTAATAACTTTCAAGAAATATCTCCACATAAATCATTAAACTATTTAATTTTTCTACTTTTATCCTCAAATTCTAAAATTTTACAATTTAGTCACTAACCCGGTATTGAGGACGTTACACTCCCTGTGGTTTCATACTAGATTAAAACCATTTGAAATTCAATAAGATGCTTCTGCAGATTTTCACTATGTAATCCATGGAAAGTAGGTAAAAGATGGATTAAGCCAGTTTTGAGCTCAAATAGTATTTTTCCATTTGGGAAGGTGACGCATAGTGGTTGTTGTTCGGTAGGTGCTACGGCTAATTCACGGATAGTTGGATCAGCCATAAGAATTGGTTTATTATCGTCGAACTCGGAGTGTGCTTCGGAGGTCACGTCGGTGTTGAATGTTGCGTCAGGTATGGGTTCTTGTTGTCTTCGAATTCTCTTCTCCCGACGTGTTTATGCGTTAAGTCTTTAGGTGTATTCTTCGATCTCAGGTTCAAATTCAACTAGTTCACTCGAATTCTTCTTGATCATAAATAAATAAAAAATTAATAATTTTGCCGAAGTTTCCAGTAACTGTGCCAACTTGACAAGCGTCGTAATTTTCAAATAAAAAAATCTAATTCCCAATTAAATAAATAAAATAAAATTGAAATAGAATGGTATAGTATAGAGAAATAGGGTTGATCCACAAGGACTAAAGAATTTCAATTAAATCTGACTTGATCTCTAACCAGAAAAACTACAAAATAAAATTAAAAAAGAGGTTAATTGAATTTAATTGAATAAACTAAAATTAAATAAAAATAACAAAGCAATAAAAATAAATAATTGAAAGATATGATAGGAGATAGTCTTTAGCTTCGCTTTGACTCGACTCATCTAGATCCTTGAAATAGATTTTACTTCGAAATCTTGCCGGTTACAATCTAAAAGGCTCAACCCTTGTTACTTACTTTTCTCTCGTGTGAATTAATCCCCAGAATCAATGCTTGAAAATTAATCCTTGTTTGGATTTGAATTCGACTATCGTTGTTAACGCCAATATCTTCTTTAATGTTGGAAAAGTCCGTGCTTGGATTATGCGTCTCAATGAGAATCAAACCTGATCTTGATTTCCTTTAGCGGACCACCGCTAAGTTTGTTCTTAGGGATTTGAATTTGATACAAGCTAACTCTCCTCCCCAACAGTAATTCAAAACAATCTTCCAAACCAACGTCGACTTTTTGAATTGAAAGTGAAAAGAATTTAAAAGTTAAGTCGATTACCTAACCTTGTTTGCCAAAAATCAAGAAAGCACTTTGAAGATGTGAAGTACGTTTTCAATTCTCACGAAATGGATTGAGTCGTCACTCAACTATCGGCTAAAAGAGGTTTACCTAAGCATGGACTGGATCATGCTTAACGTTATGAAAAGAAAATAATAAAAAAATATAACTTCAATAAATAGCCAAGGAAATATAAATTCCAATATGAGTTCAAAGGTTGAACCTAAGGGGTATTTATAACCTAAAAGTTCTAAGTAAATAAAATGACTAATTCCTAATCAAACTAAAAATCCTACCAAGAGTTCTAAAAAAATAACTAATTCCTAAATAAAATAATAATAAAATAATCAAACTGAAAATCATAAATAAAAAGGTTTATAACAAAAGATAAAAACAAATATTTAAATCTTGTACTTCTGGTTGAATTCTGCTTCATCTTATGGATAACATTATGTCATGTAAATTCCAATTAAATATTCAGTATGCTGAGTAGACTAAATCTGCTACTTTTTGGACTAATTAATCCAATAAAATTTTTGTCTAAAAAACTCAAAATAAAGATAAATCAATAATATCCAATCGAAAAATAAAAGTAAATAACAATAAATATATACAATATAAAACGTCTCGAATAATTGTGCACAAACATGTTAATAGTTTGGCAGTGCGGATCCCTGCCCGTTCTATTGCGAAACTTACTCCAACGGTATAGTATCATCATTTAACCGCTCAAACATTATAGATACATCAAAGGCCATCTGCAATCATTTTAAGGCAACTTCGAATATACTGCAATTTTTTAATATGTTCGTGTTAACTCTTACATTTTTTAGTTTATCTTTTATTTAGTTACAATACAAATCGAAGAGAGGAATTTCACTAACAACATTTGAATTATGATCTATGGGATGCCATCAAAGTATCTTCATTCCTGTCCTCTTATCCTGTTGGTGTGTTTATCCTTTTTACACCAATGCTTCGGTTTCTTTCGTTCTTACCATATCTTTATGCTCATTAAAACTAGGGTAAAGTACACAAATGGTCCCTCGACTATAGAGTGATGCTTTGTTAAGTCCCTCGACTATTAAAAGTTAAAAAATGGTCCTTCAACTATAGGGTATTGCTTTGTTAAGTTCTCCGATTATTAAAAGTTACAAAATGGTCACCCGATTATTTAGTATATTTAAACTCGTCTTTTACCGTTAAAAAATTGACAGCAGTCTGAACTGGATGTTAACGTGATGATTGAGAGATATAATAAAATTTGATCCCAAAATATAAAAAAAAAATATCATATCTCAATCAACATGTTAACATTCAACTTAGACTGTTGTCAAATTTTTAATGAAAAATGATGAGTTTGGAAAATACTAAATAGTTGGGTGATTATTTTATAAGTTTTAATAGTCGAGTGACTCAACAAAGCAACAACCAATAGGTGAAGGATCATTTTATAACTTTTAATAGTTGAGGGACACAACAAAGATCATCCTATAGCCGAGGGACTATTTGTGTACTTTACCCTTGACACTAAAACAAAGAAACATGACTTAGGAGCTCAGACCCTTTGAAGAGCCTCCATGGTTCCTTCAGGTTTCTCCTCATCTGGTACAATTTTATCTTTCATTTCACTTTTCTTAGACTTGTCATCATTGGTTACAAAATCAGCTAACTTGGCTAGTTCTTCCACAGAACCAACAAGGGCTTCAGTCCGCACCGCAATTTCGATTAGTACAGAAGCCAAAGTCACCACTGGTATGATTTCCATGAAAGGGACTGAACCAATTGCCTTCAAGAATGGTGTCTCATGTTCTTTGTTTTCCACGGTTGTCGACGGATCCAGCAAATGAGAAAGCGATTTTAAGTCATTCTGGAGTTCTTCCACCGCTCTGTTCATTTCTCCGATACACGTATGTACGGTGGGTGACTTCATTTTCTTCACACTTTGGGCTAACTCTCTTATGGCACTTGATGAGCTAGAGCTCACTTTCAAGCAGCTAGTGCTGAGATGTTTCTTTATGGATTCAGCAGCCTGTTTATAGTATAAAACAAGTGATGCAGCCAGGATTAGTACTCTATTATGCCATAAGGGAATAAATAATCAGATCAAACAATTTGAACTTGGTTGACCTTATTTTCTTTGTTGATGCAACTGTTGAGAGCCTCTATACAATAAGCACAGCTGCGCATCGATGCCCCAATTTTCAGGTACTGTTTCCATGGGTGCCGGAAGTTGAACCGTCCATGGGAAGGCTCCCACCTAGCAAAATTTGCCTATAGGAAACGATGCCAATTTACAAATCAGATCAATGATTATAAGAGGTGAATAAAGAGATGGAGCAAAGCTTACCATAGAATCTTCTGATGCCTTGGAGCTTAGCACGCACTTGTAACCTTGCAATCTTTTATCATCTTCTCCATTGATGTATGTAAAATAATGTGTTACACAACCTGAAACCGTGGTGAGAAGAAAGGTCTTAGCATGACTTGGAGGATCAAACTACGAGTACTATGGATTAGAGAGATAGAGAAAGAAGAACGTACTGTTGAGGGAATCGGCGAGTTTGTCCATGTTACGAACAGTCAATCCATGGAGCTCCTGGCCGCACCAAATGGGACAGACAAGAATAATCACAAGAATGCATAAGGAAGTTCCAATGAAAATGGTGGATATTCTTTGATGCGCAAAGTCAAATAACTTATCCACTCTATAGCCTGATACGACAACGAAGCTGAAGGTGAGGATGAAGACCATGGCACCATAATCAAAGAGGGACTTTACTGATGGAATGAATCTGGAGAAGGTTGCCATTGAAGCTGAAAAAATAATTGAAGATAGTAACACCAAGGTTTAGCACTAAATAAACACAAAGAAAGCAACTATATATGCTGATCACTAAATGTACATACCTAATAGGAAAACCGATGCTCCTACAACATAGGGCTCGAATCTGTCCCCGGATCGACTGGCAATCCAATGTACCCCTAAGGCAAGAAACCCAGCAACAAAAGTTGCAAATATTCTATTCAAACATTTGTATAAAGTGGCGCCTGTGATGAAGAAAAGTCGAGTTGTTCAGTTTAGAAAGCCTCAAGAGTAGTAGTTTTTAAAGAACTTGGAAATAAGTACTTACCGACGTTTGGTTCGAATACAAGTACGACTGTCATAAGAGCCCACATAGCATTGCCCCCGACGCCATCATACAAAGGCCTCATAAAGTAGAACAGTGATACCAGTGTGAGTGCCAGTCCTACCTTAAAGCAATGAATCACTTTTCTAGGATCATTAGCCCCAATTTCCCATGCTTTCTTAAGAAACATCCACACTTTCAAACCCAAACATGAAAATAAGTCTTTTGTTTTTACCCACACCTTTCTCGCAAGCCCTGTATCCGTAACCGGAACCTCAGATGAACCATCAGCCACTCTTATCCTCCATTCAACTCCTTCAAATGCATCCTTCTCAGGTGCCATGCTTTTTTACTCGCAATAAATTTCGAAACGAGACAAGTTGAGAATGATTATTGATAATGTTGACAGTAGGAAGGAAAGACTGTAAGGCATTCAAAGGTGAGGCTGAGGCATTGCTTATCACAATTAGTATGACTGTTGGATAATATATAAAGGGAGACATATTGAACCCGGAATTGCTGATGTTTACAAGAAAGTGGAATTTTAAACAAATTCCAATTGCATGGGGGATTCAAGGGGCAATTTCTTACCTTTTTTTTAGGTATTAAGGCCGTGATGTGGACACAAGTGTGTGTAGTGTGGGAAAAAGGTAACCTCCCTCTTACAGTTTTTAACTATGTTCCAATCATACATATATTTTAGGGTAAAGTACACAAATAGTCCCTCGACTATAGGGTGATGCTTTGTTAAGTCCCTCGACTATTAAAAGATATAAAGTGGTCCTTCGACTATAGGATGTTGTTTTATTGAGTCCCCGACCATTAAAAGTTACAAAATAGTCACCTGACTATTTATTATGTTCCAAACTCGTCCTTTTCTGTTAAAAAATTAACAATAGTCTGAGTTTGATGTTAACCTATTGATTGAGATATGATAGTTTTTTTAGATTATGAAATCATATTTTTATTATATTTTGATCATCATGTTTACATCTAGCTCAAATTATTGTCAATTCCATAACGAAAAAGGATGAGTTTGGAACAGACTAAATAGTCGGGTAATCATTTTGTAACTTTTAATTGTAGGAGGGCTGAACAAAGCAACATCCTATAGTCGAAGGACCATTTTGTAACTTTTAATAGTCGAGTGACTCAACAAAACATCACCCTATAGCCGAGGGACCATTTGTATACTTTACCCTATATTTTATACCATTGAGTTTTCCTTTCTATTTTAAATGATTTAATAACCACAAATGCAATCGTCACCAAGCAACATTCACGCGGAAAAATATCAATGAAGCATATCTCTAGGAGGTGGAACAACCTCAATAGATTTACTTGGTTTAAATATGAATTAAGAATTTGCAGCAGTCTGAAGGTTAACTATCAAGGTGGAATCTTCCATTTTGCTTATAGTGCAAACTCTGCAATGATTTTAGCACTTTTGGAGATCTCAATCTATATGAACAAAACAAATCTTTTGATGACTTAAAACAAAATTTATCTAAGGATGCTGTTGAAATAATTTGACCTGAATTGAAAAGCTAAAATGTCAGCCCACCAAGATTAGGTCATAAAGAAAATACTACAATTTTGGCTGATTCTGTAACAGTTCTTTTGAGTGGATCTCTGAATGGATTCCTCTCTAATATGTACCTTCCAGATAAGAAAATTAGGAAACAGCACCAAATTTTAGTTAAAGCATTTCAATATCTCTGAATGGATTCAATTTTCTTACACATTATCTAATGTGTCATCCCCTAGGCAAAGTAGGTATTGACAAAGACCAGAAAGATTCCCATTTTCAAATAGGGTAAATTAAAATTTTGGTAATTGAACTTTACTCTCTCTCTTATTTCACTCTCTGTACTTTAAATCTTTTCAATTTTCTCACTGAACTTAATATATTGGGTTTTATTGGCCAGTCATCCGTTTTCTCACTAATGACGTTATAAATAGACTGTTATATGACGCAAAACAACGTCGTTTTGGTGAAACTTGTATTTTTTTTAAAAACAGATTCGTTTTAACGTCGTTGACTATTTAATGGCGGAGTGACAAAAAAAACTCAATGTATTAAGTTCATTGAGAAAATTGAAAATTTTTAAAGTTCAATGAGAAAAATAGGATAGAGAGTAAAGTACATTGATGAAATTTGTAATTTACCCTTTCAAATAAGTGGTATTGTGGGATGTTAAACACATTGGCTTGTGCTAATTTCACTTGAATGGAGAGAGCACTTATCTCCTGATGTTGGAACCTTCCAGCAGCAGCTGGCATTGATTTGAAAGGTTAATCCAGCTATCAGAATTTACATTATATTCAACAAAGGTCTACTTTTTTGGTAGTTGAACTAACTTTATAGTTTTCGAAAAAGCTAGTGTTTTAAGCATTTGACATGACAGAAGAAGAAAGCGAACCCAAATTTGCTTTAACAGTTTTTGTTTTGGAATTGGGTAATGGGTGGACATAAAAGAGGAAGACTTTCTTGGTGTTGCTTCGTTGAATGGTTTTGGTATTGTATTTTTGTAGTTATGGAGACAATTGTTGAGGTATGTTGTTTGTATTGTCCTGGTTGTATGTACTCTTTTTTCCATTTAGAATTATGAAAGTTTTTAATAAAGCATACGTCGGATAAGACTTGTTCGATTATTCTAATGAAATCATCTCGTCGAGAAAAAAAAAAACTCAAATTTGCTTTTCAAGAATATGTAAGTGCAACCATGGTTTCCCTTTGTCTTCTTTCATCAAGCAAAGAAGTTTTCAAATGCTTTGCTTCCATTAGTTCCAGTATAAACATGTTAATCGGAAGGTAAATTTCAAGTGATTTTTTTATACTTGAGTGGTGAAACATTTTGAAAGACAAAGCAAGCTAATTATATTGATTGTTATGCTAACCAAACAACGAGTCCAAGAAAAAAAATAATTGCAGGTTGCCAACAAATGCGTCATCTGCTTTGGATTATAAATCAAAGTATAGTAGGAGGGGTGTGAAAATCGTTTTTAGGTGGTTCAAAAATAGTTGTAAAGGATATATGTGTTTTGAAAATGGGAGTCGTTATCGATCATTTTGGGATAGGGATGACCGAATACCTTCAAAATAGGTATGCATTTTAAACCAAATAAAATAAGGTTCGATAGTCGGTTACATGTGACGAAGGTTAGAGCACCACACAACACCCTGAAAATTGATACCTTTAGAAAATACATGATGTTAAATTTTTGAACAATTATAAATACGAATTTAGCCTAATTTTAATCTCATATATAAATATAAATTTTAAGGGTAAACTGCTAGAATGATCACTTACATTTTATATTTATACCCCGTCCCTTTTTTTTTTTTTGAATATGCTTCTCATTCAACTGGAAAATTGATAAGCCTCAATATAAAGGTAAAAACTGAAATTAAAAAAATTAAGGCCTAAATTTTAAAGTTAAAATGCAAGATTGAAAAAATTAAGAGCCTCAATTATAAAATGAAATGTGGGATTACAAAAATTAAGAATCTCAATTATAAAGGTAGAAAAATAAATTGAAAAAAATTTAAAAAAACTCGATTGTAAAGATAAAAGGTGTGATTGAAAAATTAGAGACCCTGAATAATCGCTCAAGGTGCTCCCTTGTTAGCTGGCTTTGAAAGTATATAAGAAGGGTTAAGGAAAATTAAAACTAATTGAAGAGGCCAAAACACGCCACTAATATAATATATTGAAATACACCACTAACTAAATTGTCATTATTAAGTAAACAATTAAATATTCAAGGACCACTCCATGATTAATCCACTAATTTTGTAGGATAAAATTTTTAAATGGTCACTAAATTATGTTAAAATAATCTTTTTAGATATTAAACTTTCAAAAGTTATATGATATATTAAACTTTAATTTTTTATAAAATAGATACGTCAATTTTAACTGTCATTAAAGGGGTTAAGTGACATATTAAATTAATAAAATAATCTCATTTACCCCTAAATTTTAAATAAAGTTTCATTTTTGGGATGAGTCTAGAGCGCACATCGCACATCGAAACACACCACAATGTGACACACCGATGCAAACCACTAATTAAATTGTACTTATTAATTAAATATGAAAAATATAATGACCTATCCACAATTAATCTTTTATTATTATTTAATTTAATTTTTATAGGAATATAATTAAATAATATTTTTATTAAAAATTATAATTATTTTAGAAATTTTTATTTATTTAAGATTATAACACTTATTTAAATTTACAAAATCATCCGGACAGCAACGGCACCAAAAAATTGCATTCTTCACCATACACGGAATGTAATAAAAATTCTATCAACGATAATTACATAAAATCAACCAAATTCTCCCAAGAGAAAACACATCTCCCAAACAAGTTGAGATTCTGTTTAAGCCAGCTCGAGTGCTTCTTCAAGTCTTCTCTTTATCTGATATTTTACCATTCTGTCTTTGTTTTAATGATAATGATGAGTTATTTTTAATGCGAACTTGCATTACTAGGATTCTTTCGTTTCTAACATTATTCTCTCTTTCTTTTTCATTTTTCAGTACTTTAATGATGTTTCTGCTGTTTTTCATCTCGCCTGCATGCGAGATGTTATGAACAAGTTTTGTGGTGATTCTAATAAAATTAATCCATTGGTAAGTTAGATACTTAGTTTTATGGGTCATATTGAACTAACTAAAGTCGCACTTTATTTTGAATTGTTGATTTTTTTAACTTGGAGAACAATTCTAATCATCGGTTTATTTTGAATTTTTTTATATTTGTTGGTTCTTGTAGATCTTGTTATTGATCACTTAGTTCAGATTGATGTAGCAAGGTTGGAAAATATTTGTGCAGACAAACATGAAACTTGAATTCCAAAGGAACTAAGAAACATTTGCTTCTCTCAAGTGGGGTTGTAGTGCATTTGATAACATGCTTGTTGTCCCTCCTAGGTCAAGTATAGTACATCAAGTGCAAAGCATTTTTAAAGCTACATTAAGAGATCATAATAAGTTTTTTATTGGCTGTAAATAAATAAATGCTACCATTCTTGCAAAAGATTTGTTGTTGTGTCAAGGAAGAGGGAAAGGAATTGCATACTGCTACTGCCAAGTTTTTTTTAGCATGGAAAGAGAATACATGAGTTTGCCAACATTTTTGTGCCCTCAAATAAGTTTCTGTTATCTTGGTTAACGGGTCAATTTAGAATATCTTGAAAGAGTTGCTTTCAACACAAATGGCGTGCTTTACCCTGATAACGTTGTTGGAACAGATTCTCATACAACTATGATTGATGGATTGGGTGTTGCTGGCTGGGGCGTTGGTGGTGGTATAGAAGCCGAAGCTGCAATACTTGGCCAGGTTAATTACATACTCCACTTATTAATAGGTTGCGAGTTAAGTCTTTTTCAAGTTTTATGTTTGGGTTGAGATAGGTTGGTTTGTAGACTCAGTATTGTATGTAAGGGTGTGCAAATCCGGGTACCGGAACATCCGGGTCGGTGTTTTCTCGGCTCGTGTCCCGATTCGGATGTTACGGGTATCCGGTTTTTTTATTTTTCATTTTCAAATTATTAATTTAAAAAACATATACACAAATTTAAATGTTCGAAACTTCGAATTACATACTCTAATATCCAAACATAAAATTTAAAAATTCGAAATACAAAATCTAATAATTCATAATATAAATAATTCACTATATTATATATATAAAATAAAATAAATAAAAACTAACTGGGTACTCGGGTAACCTAGTACCCGGAAAAACTAGATTTTGTGACCCGGACCCGACCCGAAAAAATGTCGGGCCGGGTACCCGACCCGGGAAAATAATTTTTTTTAAAAATTACCCGATTTTTTAGGTCCGGGTCGGATCAACCGAGTCGGGTAATTTTGCACACCCCTAATTGTAAGTAATTATCATTCGGAGAACTTTGAAACTGTTCTCCTACTTCTTTCATTGTTCTAACTTATCTAAGTGGGAAAATTTGTTTATTCTTGACGGTTGCGGTGCTCGAGTTTCCATTTTAATTATTCCAATCAATAATTTATTAAAAACCATTTAAATTAATATTAGAGTTTATATTTTTAGGTTTAATCTTTTAGGTTTTTTAATTTCATAATTTGACACTTTAAGTTATAGGAAACCTTAACTAATTCATTTAATATAATTAGGTTCCATAATTGATTGTTTGATTACATTTTGTTTTCAAAATAAGATAATGTTCATTTATTAGGGGGTTAGTAGTGTATCTCTCGTTTTTGTCCAGGGATAACCGCTATTGATTCCCAAAGTAAATCAACATCTTTTTCAAAACCCTAAATTGTGATTTCTAAATTTTTAAGGCAATTTTCATTTATTGTGATTGATAATGAAGTTTTCGCTTTTGCTTAGGGTGGTCGTTATTAGTCTTGGTAAATCAACATCCTTTTAAATTATACATACATGGTAATTTTTAAGTTAAATAAAATTCCAAACTCAAAATTTTCGATTTTAAAATATAGGGTAATTGATTAGGTACTAATTTTGGGCGTTGTGGGGTGTTAATCCTTCCTCATGTGTAACTGACTCTCAAACTCGATTTTTTATTTCGCAGACCAAAACTTGGTATTTTTAGTAAAATAACATGTTTTAACAAAATTACCCGACATTAGATATTCCAATCTAACCTTAAAATGATTAATGGTGAATCTCATCTATTCATAAAAAAACCATATTTTTATTTTTCAAAACGTTGGATCGGTCTTCCATCGAAAGTCGGTTGCGACACTTTGTTATTTGTTTTAATTTTTATTTAAATCTTTAATTTATGTTTTATTTTTTACTAAAGTTTTTGTTTATTTTCTGGTTTTTTTCTACTAAGACTACCATTTTTTATTTTATTCTACTTTAGTCTTTAACATCGTTATTTTATTTTCACGTTTAATTTTGATTTTTTTACTCAAGTCAATTCCCTAATTATTTTTATTTATGACTCGCAGGTTAAATTTATTTAATTTTTTATTTTAATTTTTTATTAGATACCTAATTTATATTTCATTTTAATCCTACCGTTTTCTTTTGTTTTATTATTTTCAGGTTTCTTCACGTTAAGACCCCATAGTTTTTTTTATTTTAATTTAATTCATTTCAATGCCTTTAATTAGTTTTTTTTCTTTTATTTCCATCACTTATTCCTTTTCAAAACTTTATTTTTAATTTGATTCTCCATATTATTTGCTTAATTGTAGTTACTTTGTCCCTTCTTAAATTTTTTTCAATCTCATTACTTAGCCTCGATTTACTTTAATTTGTTTTTTTTTCTCCCCATTTTTATTGGAATCTTTAATGCCGAGTTTGATTTCATCTAGTTAACGTTTTATTTACTGATTCTATCTTTAATATTTTTTTCTAGTGATCTATTATTTTAGCCTTGATATTTATTTATCTATTTTATTTATTTATTTATTTATTGTTTCTTATTAATAGTATGCTCTTTTTATCTTTTTCAGGATTTCTAGGCGAGTGAATTCCTTTTATCTATTTATTTTTATCACGATTTTTTTATTCATAATATTTCATATTTACTAAATATTTTTTATTTTTAGGTGTAAGCGGAATTTATTTTCAAAGGATCATAAATTAAATTAACCATTTAAATTTTTTTTACATTGTCAAGACAACAACGTAATTGATTATGTATCAAAAGGGTGTTGTGGGGTGCTATTCTTTTCCCACATATAATCGATTTCTGAATTTATTTCTATGGTAAGTAGATCAACTTTTGTTATTATAATTATATAAATTAATAAGTTTCTTTTGGTGATTCAGTCATACCTTAAAGAGATTGTTGGTGAAGACTCCTTTGAACCAATTAAACACACATTTGAAGCGGAAATTTAAAGGGGGTTCACCTTCTGATCTTAAAGATGTTTCAACAGCTTAGTAACTCCGCTGGAGACGTTAGAGAGTCAGGTCATTGTCGTTAGTTGTTTTCTTCTTAGAGGAAATTTATGATTTTGATTCAATTTGTTTTTATCCCTTTTAAAGTAAATTTCGCTTATATTTTCCTTTCGTAAATAGTTATATTGATGTGTAATTTCAATGGTTTTTAGATTTCCAGAAACAAGGAATACACTCATCACATTTCTTAAGCTCTATACTCAAGCTTTGTCCCTATTTAAGTGGGAGTGAAAGTGATACATTCGTGAGAATTTAATCTTTGTATAGGCATAAAGGAATGCATCCTCTCAAGTTTAACTTGGTCCATATGCACCTATGATGGGTGAGGATCGAGGGTTTGGTAAATCCGAAGGGGCACAAACAAGAAAAGCTTGGGTACCTTTTTAGAACCAAATCGTGTTAAAGTGAAATTAGAGCCACCCCAAAGCCATGTTCAAACCTTAATATGCTCGAATTCTCTTACCTTACCTTTTTATTTATTTCTCAAAGCATGCAAACTACAAATGTATGCGGTTATGATTTATTAATCTGCTAGAAAGTATGTGGGATAGAAATAATGTTCGGGTAGGTATAAAAGCAAGAGGGGTAGATATCATGTGGGGTTGGAATTGTTGTAATTTTATTTTTATTTTTTTTACTTATTTTACTAACTTTTTTTTTTGTGTTGTTTCTTTGTTTTTGTTTTCAATCATTTGCATCATATATCATAGAGGTGTTGATCCACCAGGTGGTTGTCAAATTGTAACAACTTTCATCAATATATAAAGGGTTTATAATGTAAGAAATTAAGAATGTAGAGGCATGTCAATGGTTAGAAAAAACTTCAAAAGAGAAAGAAGATAACTTACGAGATATTTACGTGTCAGAACTAGCCAACTATCCTTCAATTAGTCTCAAGAAAAATGATATCCAAGAGCTGCAAAGCATATATGACAGTTGAAAATATAAATGAAGCAGAAGTTCTATAAACGGTATGGAGACATCGTCTGCTTACTCTTTGTCAAAATAGACGATGCCTTACTCCAAATTGTGGTTCAGTTTTGGGGCCCAAATTAAAATTGCTTCACCTTTAGTAAAAATGATATGGTTCCCATGATAAAGGAGTACACAACTATGTTGCACTGGGAGGATATTAAAATAGAACATTTCTTTTACAAATCAACCAAGAGTCAACCCTTAAGGGGGTGTTTGGTTCAAGGATTGTGAAATTCTCATGGGAATCCCACATTCCCATGTTTGGTTGGCCGAGAATCTCATTCTCGGTAATATTTTATTATCAATAGTAGATTTTTTGGGGTATATTATTGGGAATGTCATTACCTCCCTTCCCTTAGGTATTGTAACATTACCGATATTTTGGACTAAAATGCCCTTAAATTTTTATTTTTTTTCAAAAATATCCTTCCGTCATTGAATATAAAAATTCTACGAAGGTTAAATTACAAATTTATCCTTAAATTATTTTAGATTTACAAAAAAAAGTCTATAATTAAAATTTTATATGAAGTTCAGGGGTTAAAAATTTTTTACCCTTTCATTAAATCTTTTTTATATTTTTAATTTTGTAAAAAAATTATATAAATATTATGAATTTAATTTTTTAAAGAAAATATATAAATATTTTACAATTTGTAATATTATACAAATATATAATAAGGAAAATTTGGTCAAATATACATTCCAATAATCTTTTATTCCTTTAACCAAACACGGTAATCTTACATTCCTGCTAAACCAACCAAACACAAAATACAACATTTCCAGTAATCCTATTCCCTGGTAATCTTTTATTCTCACTGATAATCTTACATTCCGTGAACCAAACGCACCCTAAGAAGTAGGTTTCCAAAGTTCACAAGAATAAATGAAAAATGAATAACTAAGTGAGTCAAACAAAAATGTGACTGGGTTAGAGAAGTCTCTCCAAAGGCACGAGAAACAAGAAAATAGTGAAAAGAAAGCCTTGAAGAAGCACATAACTGAGTGAATGAGTACAAGAAAAATATAAATTAGCTTCAAATAGTCCCTCATAATGGAGCACCACAGTGGCATTTTCGTTGGAAAACAACTCAATGTAGAGTTAAATTAAGAGATGTAGTTATTTAAAAGTTCCTAAAGGAAGTCCGCAAGATGGTCTGTCACCTATATGATCTAACACAAAAAGCCAGAGCTGTGTGCCAGAGTATTCAACCAGTTCCTGAGTAAGCAAGGAGAATTATCAACCTATTAGAGACGATCAAGAGTTCACAGAACCTAGCCAAAATTTATCTCTAAAATGCAATGTTGCATACATTTTAGGCATGAATATAAGTAGGACATTCATGAAATGCATGATAACAATATAAATGAACATTTACTGGTCTTTCAAGAAAAATTGAAGATCGGTGATAGTGAAGCTTCAAGAAAAAAGTAACTAATTCAAAACCTTCAAGAGAAAGAAGTTCAAAAGACACTAGATTCAAGGCGAATTTGATATGTATTGAATCTAAGATGAACTTCTACAAGAAAATTTGATTTTCAAAGATTTCCTAAGTATCAAACCCTTTGGGTTTAATGTTTTAAATACATGAATCCACAAACAAGTTTGATTTTCATATATGATCTTCCTAAAGACCAGTAGAGATTATGTAACCCCTCAGACCGATACAGATGACCCAATCCAATCTGAGGTGTCACATTAGGGTAACCGAAGGGACTAACTCTGAAAATCTAAGGAAATTTAAAATTTTCTTACACCATTTAAACCATGGAACAATTTATAATTACAAATAAAATTTCAAAAATCATTCATACGTTAAAAATAGAATATAATATCCAATATTAAAACAAGTTAATACTCTAATATAAAATTAAATGTGACATACATGCCCCCTACTTACATATGCACCGTACGCCGCAAGCAACGCTGAAGGAACTCTAATAACTGATATCACTATCAACACATGGTCATTTTCTTTAACCTGAAATGGTAAGTAAAAGAGTGAGCTTTGGGAAGTTCAACAATACATAACTACCAAATGAATGCTGTTGAAACATTTTAATATTTCGATATAACAAATTAAGTTAAATGGATTTTAAGATTTTCCAAATGATTTTCTAAGTATATTCGATATAACTATTCGAATAATCAAAACATTACTCCAAATATTTCAAAAATCATTTTTGATCCTTACTTAAGTGTAAAATTAAGTTTTAATCATAAAACAATTTCAAAATAATTTTACAAAGTATTTCGAACCAATTCAAAGCCAAAAATTCCAGATTGCTCAGAGGGAACCGATTCCCCCCATAGGAGGAACCGATTCCCCCCTGAATGGTTTGGCTCCGAAATTTCCAGAATGCTCGGAGGGAACCGATTCCCCCCAAGGGGGTACCGATTCCCCCCTGTTCAACGGTCGAAATATTTTAATTTTACACTTAGGGAACCGATTCCCTATGAGAGGGAACCGATTCCCCCCACTCTCCAAGCTGTTTTATTAAATGTTTTCACACTAAAACGGCTATAATATCTTCTCTAATTATCCCCAACGTTCAGAAGTGATCCAAGGTGTATTTAAGCAAGCTTAGAAGCCATTGATCAAAAACAAGAAGCATCAAGCAACTAGAATCAAGAGAGAATCAAAGAGAAAGCGTCAAACCTCAAGTTTGAGCATTTCAAGCCTATTTTCATTCAATATTCTTTTTGCTTTCAAGAACACTTTCTGTGCTCAATTGTATTCATCTTTGAGTGTTCTTTTCTTTGTTCTAGAATTGTGCAAACATCTTACCTTGTGAGGTTTTCTTGTAAGTTTGCAAATTTGTAATCTTCTCTTTGAGAAAAGAATGTTCTCAAGAGTTGGGGTATACTCTTGAGGGAATTGTAAGGTTATCTCTTTGGCCTCAAAAGAAAGAACAAATTAGTAAATTTGTTGGAAAATCCTTAGTGTGGATAGCTAAGGTAGTGGACGTAGACTTTGTTTGAGAAAGTCGAACCACTATATAAATCACTGTGCAAATACTTTCAATTCTCTGCAAAAGCTTCCACAAAATTTTTATTGCCAATTCACCCCCCCTCTTGGCCAATTTCGTCATTCGATTAACTCAACAATTGGCATCAGAGCCTAACTCATTTGAAGGTTTTATCGCCTCTTGAGTCGATTCGGGAAGAGTTATATCGATTATTAAAGTCATCAATGGCCTCCGCTTCAAACTTCGACTCCGGTCTCGATTCGATGCCCGTCAACAAGCCTCATTTCTTCAATGGAGCTAACTACGCCTATTGGAAGAATAGAATGATGTACTTCATTCAAGCAAGTGACATGGGAGCATGGAATGCCGTAGAAGAAGGATACATTAAGCCTATCACTCATCCAAGGTTGTGGAGTGAAGGAGATACAAAAATGTTCCAGCTCAACTCCAAAGCCATCCATATTATCTTTTGTGCTCTTGGACCAGATGAATACGAAAAGAGTTTCATCGTGTACAACCACCAAAGAAATATGGGACAAGCTTCAAGTCACACATGAAGGTACCGATGAGGTAAAGAAATCAAAAATTAGTATTCTAACGCATAGCTATGAAAATTTCAGGATGAAACCAAATGAAGACATCAAAGCTATGACGGATAGATTTTCAACGATTGTCAATGGTCTCAAATCATATGGAGAGATCATCTCAAATGAAAAGCTTGTGAGGAAGTTAGTCTACTCCCTCCCAAAATCATGGCAATCAAAGAAGACGGCAATCATCGAGTCTAAGGACCTATCGTCCTTAACTCTTGAAGAACTTATCGGTTCACTCCTCACTCATGAGATGATGCTTGAAGATGAGGTGGATCTTGATAAAATTGAAGAGACACCAAAGGAGAAGGAGAAGAAGAAAAACATTGGAGTTACTCTCAAATCCACAAAAGATGAGAGTGATTCTAATGATGATGATGATGACGAGGAAATGGCATTGTTTGCCAAACGGTTCAGAAAAATGATGAGACCTTACCAAGGAAGAAAATTCAAACGAAACGAAGGCCTCAAAAATGAACCAAAAGAGAAGGACCCAATCATTTGCTATGAATGCAAAAAGCCGGGGCATGTCAAATATGATTGCCAACAATTGAAGAAAAATGGTCAATCAAAGAATAAGCACAAGGCTCATGTGGCTACATGGAGCGATGAAGAAGGTTCCGATGAAGAGGAACAAGAAGTAGCAAACTTGTGCTTGATGGCATTCGGGGAAAAGGTAACCTCTAACTCATCCGATTTTGATGATTTATCTTATGATGAGTTATTTGAGGAGTACAATGGGTTGGCTTCGGATTATGAGAAATTGTTTTTAAAATATAAAAATGATGTTTTAAAATTGAAAAATGAAAACAAACTCATATCCAAAACCAACAACGATCTTGAAAGTAAAATCAAAAATTTGCAAATCAAACTAGAAGAGTTTGAAAAGAAAAATTTAGATTTGTAAAATTTACTTTCAAAGATCAATGATGATCATCAAAAGAAAATTGATGATCTTAAAACTTCTTTTGATAAAGTTGGAACAAAACATTTTGAAAAAGGTGAAAATTCAAAATCCAACTTTGTTAGAAAAAGTTTTAGAAACTACAATCATAGAGGTCCCCAAAGAACCTATAATGGAAAAATCATTAGAAGTGTGTGGGTTCCTAAAGAACTCATTACTACTAAAGATAAAAATATCCTACACAAATGGATACCTAAAGGGACTAGAATTTTGGAAACTAATGAATATGGACCCAAAAGAATTTGGGTACCAAAAATCAAAAATTAATCTATGTTTGTAGGGAAAGGAGCATTGCTACAAGGCACGGGAAACAAATTCAAACTCATGGTACCTTGATAGTGGATGCTCAAGACATATGACCGGAGACAAAAGCCGGTTCATTGAGCTTAACGCCAAAAATGGAGGAGAAGTGACTTTTGGAGACAATTCAAAAGGTCACATTGAAGGTATTGGTACAATAGGTAATACCTCTTCCATACAAATTAAGAATGTTTTATATGTGAATGGATTAAAGCATAATCTATTGAGTATTAGTCAATTATGCGATAAAGGATTCAATGTCTTATTTGAAATTAATGGTTGTAAAGTCATTGACATTGCATCTAATCGGATTATGCTTGTTGGTCATAGAATAGGAAACATTTACATGGTGCATTTAGATTCTATTGATATGACTAATTTATGCCTAGTTGCTAAGGATGAGCATGATAGTTGGTTATGGCATAGGAGACTAGGTCATGCTAGTATGAGTGTTTTGCAACGGCTAATTCAAGGTGATTTAGTTCGAGGGTTGCCTAAGCTTAAATTTGATAATGATAAAATCTATGATGCTTGTGCTAAAGGAAAACAAAAACGAGTTTCTTTTAAATCTATTAATGATGTATCAACTAGTAGAGTATTACAATTGATCCATTTAGATCTTTTTGGGCCAACTAGAACTACTAGCTTGGGAGGAAAACAATATGCATTTGTCTTGGTAGATGACTATTCTAGATACACTTGGGTTCTATTCTTAAGTACTAAAGATGAAGCATTAGAAAATTTCATCACATTTTCAAAAATAATCCAAAATGAAAAAGGATACTCTATCACTAGTGTTAGAAGTGATCATGGAACTGAATTTGAAAATCTTGGATTTATTGAGTTTTGTAATTCTAATGGTATTAGCCACAATTTTTCAGCACCTAGAACCCCTCAACAAAATGGAGTTGTTGAAAGGAAAAATCGAACTTTAGAAGAAATGGCTAGAACCATGCTTTGTGAAAATAATTTGCCAAAATATTTTTGGGCGGAAGCCACAAATACCGCTTGTTATGTTGTAAATCGAGTAATGATTAGGCCAATTTTAAAGAAAACTCCATATGAAATTCTCAAAAATAAAAAGCCTAACATTAGCTATTTTCATCCTTTTGGATGTAAATGTTTTGTTTTAAACAACGGTAAAGAAAATCTTGGTAAATTTGATGCTAAAAGTGATGAAGGAATTTTTCTGGGTTATTCCTTAAATTCTAAAGCTTATCGTGTATTTAATAAAAGAACTTTAGTTGTAGAAGAGTCTATACATGTTGTTTTCGATGATAATCCCCTTCCGAGGAAGGATTCTTCTGTTAATGATGATGTAGGTATTGTACAAGCAAATGACGTTAGACATGACGTGGAGAATCATCATCAAAGGAAGAAACAAAAGATGAGGAAACTCATGATCCCCTCGAGAATCCAACCATTGAAGAAAGGGAAGTATCTTTTCCAAGAGAGTACAACTATGTCAAGGATGGTGAAATTATAGGTGATCCATCAAAAGGGGTAACTACTCGATCTTCTCTTAGAAATATCTGTAATTATGTTGCATTTATTTCATGCATAGAGCCTAAGAACATCAAAGAAGCATTAAAAGATGAACATTGGATTATGGCTATGCAAGAAGAATTAAATCAATTTGAGAGAAGTAAAGTATGGACATTAGTTGAAAGGCCTAGTAATAAATCTACTGTAGGTACTAGATGGGTTTTTAGAAATAAACTTGATGAAAGTGGTAATATAGTGAGGAACAAGGCTAGACTTGTTGCTCAAGGCTATACTCAAGAAGAAGGCATAGACTATGATGAAACATACGCTCCCGTAGCTAGGATGGAAGCAATTAGAATGTTATTAGCATTTGCATGTTTCAATGAATTTAAATTATATCAAATGGATGTTAAAAGTGCATTTTTAAATGGTTTTATAAAAGAAGAAGTGTACGTGGAACAACCTCCAGGTTTTGAAGATTCAAATTTTCCGGATCATGTTTTAAAATTGACAAAAGCTCTTTATGGTTTAAAACAAGCTCCTAGAGCTTGGTATGAAAGATTGTCAAATTTTTTAATTGAAAAAGGTTTTTTAAAAGGAAAGGTTGACACTACATTGTTTTTAAAGAGAAAAGGTAAAGATTTATTAGTAGTTCAAATTTATGTTGATGATATAATATTTGGTTCTACTAATGATGTTCTTTGTCAAGAATTTTCTAAGCTAATGCAAAGTGAGTTTGAGATGAGCATGATGGGGGAGCTCTCATTTTTCTTGGGACTCCAAATCAAGCAAAGAAAAGATGGCATCTTCATTAATCAAGCTAAGTACGTCAAAGATATGCTCAAGAAGTTTGGACTGGAAAATGGGAAACCTCATAACACTCCAATGAGCTCTTCAACAAAGCTTGACTTAGATGAAGGAGGTAAATGTGTAGATGTTAAATTATATAGGTCAATGATTGGCTCTTTGCTTTATCTAACTGCAAGTAGACCGGACATTATGTTTAGTGTTTGCTTATGTGCTAGATTTCAATCATGTCCTAAGGAATCACATTTACTAGCTGTTAAGAGAATCTTTAGATACCTTAAGGACACTCCTAGTTTAGGACTTTGGTATCCTAGAGACTCTAGCTTTAGCTTGCATGCTTTTTCTGATGCGGATTATGGAGGATGCAAATTAGATAGGAAAAGCACCTCCGGTACTTGCCAATTCCTTGGAAATATGCTGATTTCTTGGTTTTCAAAGAAACAAAATTGTGTTGCATTATCTACCACTGAAGCCGAATACATTTCAGCTGGTAGTTGCTGTGCACAAGTTTTATGGATGAAACAACAACTTTTTGATTATGGAATTGAAGTAGGTACCATTCCTATCAAGTGTGACAATACTAGTGCTATTTGTCTCACTAAAAATCCTATCCAACACTCTAGAACTAAGCACATTGAAATAAGACATCACTTCATTAGAGACCATGTCACTAAGGAAGATGTAGTTCTAGAATTTGTTGATACTTTGCACCAATTAGCGGATATCTTTACAAAACCCTTAGACAAGAAAAGATTTTGGACACTTAGGAGAGAATTAGGTTTGACCAACCTATCTTCACTTAGTGTTTAAAATAATTTTAGCACTTTTAATAAATCTTGAAAAATGCTTATAATAATAATTTTTGATTGCATTCTTGCTATTAGTTAGGGGGAGTTTGTGATTCTTAATGAAAATTAATTTTATGTTCAAAAATCAATTAAAGATTAATTTAATTATTTGAACATAATTAATGTTTGATATATGAGTTGCCAATACCACTAGAAAAGATTAATTTAGCATTTTGTGCTTAAAAAATCGGATTTTAGCATTTTGGTGCAGAGGGAATCGATCTCCCCTTTGAAGGGGAACCGATTCCCCCCACAGGGGAATCGATACCCCCCTGGGGTTCTGCTAAAATCGGGCAGAACAACCCCAAACTCTCAAAAACCCTCTTCCTCTCTCTTCGCCGTTTCTCCCCTCTAAATCTCTCAAATCTCCATTTTTGCCTCAAATCAACAATATTAATCGGAATTTGCTTCATAAATCATCTTCTAAACCTGTTGGAATCATTAAAATCGTGCAAACAACATCTAAATCCCCTCAATCTTCATCTTTCAAGGTAAATTTTTCTAAACTCTTTATTTCATTATTTTTGAACATAGGATTAGTTTCAATTAGTTCTAGGTTGAAATAGTGATCGGGCATTGATTATTTAGTGATTAGAAACTAGATGTTACAACTAATTTCATCAAAAACACAAGAATTTTTCATTTTTTTAAAATTTTCGAAATAATAAAAAAAATTGTTATTTTTCAAATTATTGTGTTTTGATTAAATTATGTTGTTGTTATGAAAAACTATACATATATTGTTTCTCAAAACCATATTTTTCAAAAGTTTTTCAAAAACTTTGCCCATTAGGATTGATTCAGAGAATCTTGAAATATTGAGGACTCATTTGAGTTTTGGGATTAATTGAATTGCATACACTTGTTTTAAAATTGCAGGTTATTATATCTATTCCGATTTCCTTCACCATGTCAAATCCTAAACGTCCTAGGTCTTCATCTAGTCGTTCTAGTCGTCAACCAAATCCACCTCCAAATCCTCATTCTATTCCAATTTCTAATCCCAATCCCACTGATCCTAACTTGACTATCCAAAATTCGTGTTTCAATCATCCTGGGTCTAGAAATCACCGATATTGGTATTATCAATATTTCGATTCTTACAAAATCCGGGAAGAACGTATTCCTTCTCGTCAAGCTATGTTAGCTATCGATTTTAAATATCTTCCCATTTTACAAGAATGGAAATTTGATAAACTATTTGATCTTGAACCCATCGTTTACCATCAACTTGTTCGTATATTCTACTCTAATGCCGTATGTGTTAAAAACCAAGCTGAAACCGAAACCATAGGAATTCGTTCCTACCTCCTAGGACAATTCTTATATATTAACCCGGCATATATAGCCAATACATTTGGATTAGATAATGATGGTATCTCGAATGAAAAACAAATTTTAGGTTCTCGTTATAAAAGAAGAGATAGTGCGAGTGTCTTAGACCTACATGAGCGTTTTCTTCATCTAATGATTTCTTGGTGGTTTCGACCATCCGGAGGTCGTTATTCTACTCTTAGAGCTTTGGATCTTTGGTGGTTACATTGTTTCGAAAACCGTATTAAAATTAACCTACCTCAGATTATTTTTGCTGAAATTGTTGAAACCGTAAATCTTGTTCCTAACAAGAAACACTGTTCATCTCTAGTTTACGGTTGCTTTTTGAGTAATCTGTTTTCCAAAGCTGGGCTTAGAGTCGGTCTAGATGCCGTTTTTCCTCTTAAGAAACAAATAAATCTTCTTTCCTTAACGAGAGCGGGATGGGTAAAGGACAAAGAAACCGGTGAATGGGTTCGTTCTTCTACTCCGGGAGCTAGTTCTTCACAAGCTCCACCCGAGGCTGACGAAGATCCCGAGTTTGAACAATTAATGAGGGATATTGATGAAGCTGAAGAAGAACCTGAACAACCCGAAGAGCAGCCCGAGGAGCAAGCACAACAAACGCATCAAATGCCTCCATATTTTCAATCCTTTATGGAGACATTCGATTTCCGATACGCTACCATGGACTCGCGCTTTTCCTCTATAGAGTCTCATTTATCCACAATGGGAGCTCAACAATTAGAGATTCTTCGGGAGATGCGTGCAAACAATGAATCAACCAACGCTCGTATCAATGAACTAACACACGAGATGGCCGCTATGCGAGCCCGTTTTCCTCCTACCGATCTGGATGCTTAATTTTATATTTAGCTTTAAAACTTTGAACAAAATGAATATTGTTTCAACATTTTGAATTGTTTGATTTTGTGGATTGTTGGATTTTGGATTTATGAATGGTGTGAACTTATATGTTTGGTGTTTTATTCATTTTTGCATCATTTACATTATCATTAGTAATATGACCAATTTTGCCATATCACATTATTTATGAATATTGATTTATGAAACTAATGGCTAACCTCTCTTTTGATTGTGATCTTAGCAGCTTAAGCTTATAATTAATAAATCAATTGGCTAAATGATTTTCAAAACCTTGTTTTACAATGTCTTTTTGATTTAACAAAAAGGGGGAGAAGAATAAGTGTTAAATGTTTTACATGATAAATTGAAGAAGTGTTAAAGTAAGGGGGAGTAATTTCAAAACTTGATTTCAAAAATCTTAAAATTACTAAAATGTTTTGTTATATCAAAAAGGGGGAGATTGTTGAAACATTTTAATATTTCGATATAACAAATTAAGTTAAATGGATTTTAAGATTTTCCAAATGATTTTCTAAGTATATTCGATATAACTATTCGAATAATCAAAACATTACTCCAAATATTTCAAAAATCATTTTTGATCCTTACTTAAGTGTAAAATTAAGTTTTAATCATAAAACAATTTCAAAATAATTTTACAAAGTATTTCGAACCAATTCAAAGCCAAAAATTCCAGATTGCTCAGAGGGAACCGATTCCCCCCCATAGGAGGAACCGATTCCCCCTGAATGGTTTGGCTCCGAAATTTCCAGAATGCTCGGAGGGAACCGATTCCCCCCAAGGGGGTACCGATTCCCCCCTGTTCAACGGTCGAAATATTTGAATTTTACACTTAGGGAACCGATTCCCTATGAGAGGGAACCGATTCCCCCCACTCTCTAAGTTGTTTTATTAAATGTTTTCACACTAAAACGGCTATAATATCTTCTCTAATTATCCCCAACGTTCAGAAGTGATCCAAGGTGTATTTAAGCAAGCTTAGAAGCCATTGATCAAAAACAAGAAACATCAAGCAACTAGAATCAAGAGAGAATCAAAGAGAAAGCATCAAACCTCAAGTTTGAGCATTTCAAGCCTATTTTCATTCAATATTCTTTTTGCTTTCAAGAACACTTTCTGTGCTCAATTGTATTCATCTTTGAGTGTTCTTTTCTTTGTTCTAGAATTGTGCAAACATCTTACCTTGTGAGGTTTTCTTGTAAGTTTGCAAATTTGTAATCTTCTCTTTGAGAAAAGAGTGTTCTCAAGAGTTGGGGTATACTCTTGAGGGAATTGTAAGGTTATCTCTTTGGCCTCAAAAGAAAGAACAAATTAGTAAATTTGTTGGAAAATCCTTAGTGTGGATAGCTAAGGTAGTGGACGTAGACTTTGTTTGAGAAAGTCGAACCACTGTAAATCACTGTGCAAATACTTTCAATTCTCTGCAAAAGCTTCCACAAAATTTTTATTGCCAATTCACCCCCCTCTTGGCCAATTTCGTCATTCGATTAACTCAACAAATGCAATATGTCATTAGATATATGGTAAAGCATAAATCTTCTTTGTGATACAAGCATCATCAGGTTCTAGCGGTGAGTTTAGATTCATTAATTAGTTTTTCAGGTAATAGTCGGAGACTTACAGTTCAAAGGAAACGTTCATAGAGACATATTCAAGAGATTGAGTTGATAAGTCTAGTGCGTTCTAATAAAACCAGAGAAAAGTGTACAGATCTTTCAAAAACAGTAGTAGTTTAAAAATAAATTTTAAAACCACAGTTATACCCTCCAACCTAACACCAATATGTTGTTTGCCAGAACTGCATCCATAAGGACTTACCCTATACCCGTTTGGGTATAGGAGCCAACCTAAGAGAGTATCTTGGGGCCTGAGAGCCTACCCAATAGAGTTTTCTTAGGGCCTCAAAATCTACCCAAGGGTCGCCTTAGGTCCATAAGGAATTACCAGCTTGATCAAAGATGAACCTCCACACTTCAGAATCCTACCCAAAAAGCATCCTAATAAAACTATTGATGTATTAAACAGTAAATTCCATGATCCATAAATTAGGCATAATTTTATTTTCCAGTGAAACCAGGTAACTAAAGAGCATATATCAAGAAAACATAGTTCATAAACAGTAAATCAATAAATCAGTAAATCATAATATCAAACAGTTAAAATATTCGTAAACCAACCAGATAACAAATTCACATTTCAGAACAAATAAAACAATCATATAGCACATAGGGAACACACTAAAGGATCCAATTATTTACCGGAAGTACTTGGTATTTATCAGGTAAGGAATCACGAAACTTCTGCAAACAAATTGAATATCAGAAATGAGATCCCTATTAAAAAGGTTTGATAGTAAAGAAATTAATCAATTATTCAGAAAGTGATACACACTATAAGAAAATATACCTTTAATGACACACGAACGATGACACACTCTAATTTATGACTTTCAAAACATGTGTGTCATAAAAATGTCATGTTTTTAAAATCTGAATGATTTATGACTTACAATAACGTGTGTCATATTTAATAGTCATAATTCAAAAAATTTAAAAAACACGGAGTACACTTTTAATTGTGTATCATCTGTAAAAGTCGTCTTTTAATTCCCCCAATTTTTTCATCCTTTCCCGCTTCTTCCCCTCGATAATCAGTTCACTCTGGTCCACAACTCCCGTAGAAGATCGCTTGCACATCTACTCTCCTTCTCCAACCATCGCTACCACCACCGATTCCACCGTCTTTTCCGAGCCAACTCCTCAGCCTTCAGCTCCAGTGCCTCCTCCTCTCGATTCTCTTTGATTAGGTGATTCTCTTCTTCTTTTACTTCATTCTTTTTGTTTCTAATTTTCATTCTTTTCAGTTGTCTAAGAAGGTAATAAATATGTGGGAATTACGGAGGTTCACGTCGCAAGGGATTCCTGATGGTGCAAGGATTAGATCTACTATGTGGAAGGTGGTTTTTTCCCTTTCCCTTTATATTGTTTGCTTGCTGAGAATTTGAAAAATGTGGAAATTCCTAAGAAAATGTGATTATTTTTTTATTAATACTGAAGACCGTATTGTTTGGTTATTATGGTAGTTATTATTGGGGTATTTACCACCTGAACGTGGGCAGTGGTCGTCAGAATTAGCTAAGAAAAGGTCTCAGTATAGGTATTTTAAGGAAGAGCTCTTAATGAATCCTGTAAGTCATTTTCTTTACCTTTTTCTTGATAAAATAGTGTATATGACTCAGTACGCAACTATGACATTCATTCTGTGGATGTGCTAGTTACGAGTAAGTATGATACGATTAGTTGCTTTGATTAATTCTAATGTAGACTTCGCATGAGTTTATTTATTTTTCGGCATTATTGTCCTGAAAAGTAGTGTTATCTTTTGTGGTTGTCGTCTTTCACTTCTTTTTGTTCTTGTAAGAGATTTAGGGTTTCTAAATATTTTTGTGGCTAGTTAGTCAGAAATCACAAGGAGGTTGGAGAAGTCTGTGGATTGTGACAATGATGAATCAAACTCTGAGTGCAAGGGTTTGCTTTCAAGATCACATATAACATTGTAAGAAACTTGGTTAATCTTGTATGAATTGATTAAGCTTTAAAACATGAGCTAGCCTAGTAGTCTTCATGTTAGCTATTCCTGAAGCATTTTGCACTACATGCATCCTTGGATAATATTATGCCTTGCAGTATCTATCTTTAATTTACCAATAATAATTTCAATCGTATTGAATCTTTCTATAATTTCTTAGAGATCATGGTTTAGTATTTATTATATTGATGTTGTTTGGCAATATAGTAGCAAAGACTGTAGCATCTAAGCTTCCTATTGATGCAAGCCTTAACCTAATTTAATGGAGGGGGAAATTACACAGTCCATATAATTCAGCCAAGTCGGTTTCCATCAATGCTTAGTTGAGCATACGTGGAGTCTTAGTTCAAAACACTAGAATATATGTGACAGCAATGCAAGGGAATTATGATTTTCAAATTTTAATAGAATATATGAATGAGTGCTTATGAATATCAAACCTTTATTCTTTATTTTTTATTTTAGGGACGGGGTTATTTGTAGGAGTCAAAAATCATAGAACAGATTAACCGAGATGTGATGTGCACTCATCCAGACATGCACTTTTTCTCTGGGGACTCGCAGCTTGCAAAATCAAATCAGGTAACCATCTTCTTCTTTTCTTTTATTATTTCATGTGAATTTAGTGTTTCATCCGTTTGGACTTAAGTTTATATATGGATTGACCAGACTTACATGCATATTGCTTGGTCAGGATGCAATGAGAAACATATTAATCGTATTTGCCAAGTTAAATACGGGCATAAGATATGTTCAAGGAATGAATGAAATCTAGGCACCTCTATTTATGTATTCAAGAATGACCCTGATGTGGAAATGGCGGTAAGATCTCATTATTGTCCCCACCCAGTTCTTTTTTATTAAATCTCTAACATGCGATTATTTTGATTTTTATGTATTGAATATGAAAGGAGGTTTCCATGATTTTCTTGTTTCTGTTTTCAACTCCATTGCATCAAATCCATCCCTTTTCTTACCCCAAGATACCCAAAAAGTTTAAACAAAAATAGTAACTTTCAAATAGATTACAACTTTTGAAAAACAGTACGGTAATGTTCATTTATCATTATTGTTATCAACTTGGTGGACATATATATATATCATATGCACCAAATATGGAGTTTCTATGCCAACATATAGCAATAGACCAATTACAATTTCAGTAAGAATAACATAGATTATAGTTTCTTTGTTATCATGATTTATGATCAAAGTATTGGTTATCTTCTTCAACATTTTCCATATTTTAAGTTTTGCAGGATGCTGCGAAGCCGGCACATTCTTTTGTTTTGTTGAGTTATTGAGTAGATTCCGTGATCATTTCTGCCAGTAACTTGACAACAGTAATGTGGGAATTCGTTCCACAATTTCTAGGTTGTCACAGCTTCCGAAGGAACATGATGAAGAGCTTTGGCGTCATCTAGAGATCACAACTAAAGTAAGATATCGTTGCAAAATTTAAACATCTTTTATATCTTGACTTATGCTTGCCTCTTACCTGCAAAATTTTGAACACTTTCACATTTGTCGTTTTCTTCAGCTTGTCAAGGTAATTAGTTGGGCTTGAATGCTAATTGTTGTGTTTAAATATCACATAGGTCAACCCCCAATTTTACGCATTCAGGTGGATTACTTTGCTCTTGACACAAGAATTCAACTTTGTGGACATTCTCTACATATGGGACACGCTTTTTAGTGACCCTGAAGGACCTCTGGTATGATTGCAATTTTTATCTCACTCAATTCTCTAGAACTTTGCTCTAAGATTAGGGGAGGAGATTAGGGATGAAAACAGCATGGACCGGGTCAGATTTTAACCAACCCATCACTTAACAACCCCAAAATTTTAATCCAACCCATATATGGCCAAAATTTTAATCCATTGACTTCTGCAACAGACATATATGAATGAGTTTTCTAGTGCATTAGTTTAGTAACGTACAGTATGGTCATAGTCCAAACTAATTATAGTACCAAACCAAATATCTACTTGTGCCTTCAGATGCTCTGGAGTTTTTTGGCCGCCAGTTGTGCACATGCCTATGCATAGATATGTTTTAATGGATTTACTTTAACAAGACCTAAAACTTTTCATTCCAAAAGTTCAAATTTCAAAGTTTGGGACCATGTCTGAAATGAATGTTTTCCTATGGCGTAACAGCTAGTGTTCGGTTCACTAATTCCGTTTCTGATCAGGTTTTGGATCGTGGGGAGAAGATTGAACTTCTAGTGGACAAAACAGAAAACTTGCAATTCCAGGTTGGTGTTATCTTCTCTTTTGTGGTTTATTTTAGGGTCTGGGTAAGCATCATAATATATATATATGGTTTTGTAATAATATCGCAAGCTGATAGCTTCCAGAGGCAAGAGCGGCAACTGCGACGAAGGATGTGGCTGCAGAATCTGCAAATGAAACTGATGGTAGGAAGAGCTGTAGTTGTGTTCATTTTGTGGCTTTTTGCGTGTGGGGTTTCAAATGTTGACTTTGATCATCCAAAGTTAAGAACCATTATAATATTTTTGATAAGTTAAAGGGAATATATTGTATGCAAATGGATTGCTCATATATAATATGATATATATATTTAGTATTATGAGACATTAAATGTGATTTAGATTGATTATTTTTCAATCTACAATATATATATATATAATTTATGAAATACAGTCACGACACAAGAATGTGTGTCATCTTTTTTAATATGATGTGTGCTTCAATGACACGTAATGAGCGTCATACATGTGTGTCATCTTCATTTATGACGGGGGCTTCAATGATGCGCAATGAGCGTCATAAATACGCGTCATAAATTCGCGTCATAGATTATGACACACAATTGCGCGTCATCAAAAATTCATGTCGGTGGCTTCAACAACAGGCATTTGTGTGTCATCTGCACCCATAGATGACGCGCAATGCGCGTCATTAAAGGGGTTTTTCTAGTAGTGACATCAGGGTCATATAATATTTGTATATATCATAAGGGTATTCAGGAACTATTACGGCAGAGTTATTTAAGATTCAAATATTCTTGGGACAACACCATCAATCAGACTCACAAGGGCATTTTAGTCATTTCATTCTTGTAAAAATTTGTTAATTCAATTTAATAAGGGTAAACAATGATTTACAATATTTCAGACTTCAAGCATCTTATCAAGCTTCCACGTCCAAACAAGCTGAACAGATCTCACAATGCGATAATTACCAAGTATACAGGTAGAGAAACTTCACGAATATTCATTTCTTAATACTGATTTCATCATAACTAATTACTTCCAGAATCATCATCGAACATATCTGGGTAATACTACATATCCTTTAAGAACAATACTTATTTATGTTTATCTGTATTTTCATGATTTATCACAGGCGTTCACTAATTCTAAGCCATGAGTGTATTTAGGTTATTTTGGTACTCAAGGTTAATTTAGTCATTTCGGAGCTCAACGACATTTCTGTTATTTTAAAGCTAGGGGTATATGGTCATTTGGGATTAAGGGGTATTTTCATCATTTCATTCAATTCATTCTTTCTATTTAGTTCGAACTAGTCATTTATTTCAGTCATTTCGAACAATTTTGACAATAGGGTTACTTTCGGTAAATTAGTCTTTAGGTGTCAGAAATCAAGAATTCTAGGTCTAGTGCCTTCTCAGAGGTTAGGAACGATTATCAGGAATTTTTCAAACAAATCATTAATTTAACAGGTGAATCAAAATTGTTATCGGATCGAAAACAAAATTCTCAGTTCAATCCTACTATCAAGGTCAATTCATATGTTTTTTACATCTCAATGGTTTTTTCGTAATTTCATAACCAAGTAATGTCGACATTAAAAACTTTTAATGAGAATAATCATAATTTAAGAATTTCGAGCTTGATTTACTTTACCAATTAATCACTTAGCTTGAAGTTATTTCTTATTGGTCTTCTAGTTTTAATATACGAGTCATCCAATTCTCAAACAGTTTATCAACCTTTTCTGCATTCAACACAAGTTTAACAGTAATCAACAATAATAATAAGACTAATCAAATCCATGGATTAACCAATTACCATCGTGAACCATAAACCATGCAAAAGGTAATAAAATATTAACTCTATTTTCGAGCTACATCGGTCGATCATTTAAAATCCATTCAATCACTCTCGAATTTGAATTTAAAATTCCAAAATATCTCATATACATAAAAAAATAAATTACATTAGAAACGAAACTTAATCATAAAAATCGGATGGAATCGGAAGGTAAAATGCTGAAAAACTATTTACCGGGTTCAAATTTGATAAAACGAACCTCAAAAGCATACTCAAAACATTATTACCCGGTCAACGGCCGATTAACGGTCAACGCCTGGTCAAACGGCCAGTGGCCGATCAAACAGATCGATGGCTCAGTCGGCTCAGCTCAGCAGCTCTGTCGGTTTGGTTCATGGCTTGGCTCAAACTGGTTTAGGCAGACTGGTTCAGATTAGTTTCCAAAAGCTCCAGACGGAAAAAAACCCCACGCGCAGAGGATGACGCGTGTGGCAGAGACGATGGTTGGAAAACGACCAAAATTTCCAGATCGATAGATCGTTGGCCTGAAATTCTTGTGCAAGCCTTGTTTCATGGAAAACAGCGGTGGAGAAGCTATTTTACAAACGGTCGAAACTTCCTTTGTCTCAATTTCCCTCACAATGACGACGAAGGTACCCACATCGACTAACTCAAAATGGTGAGAGGAATCTGATGATACTGGCAATGTATTTCACCGATGTTCGATCGTCGATGAAATAGTGAAAACCCGTGGAGAACCCATTTCATTTCTGTCAATATTTGAGGTGTTATTTACGATGAACGATGGTGTCTCTCGGTGGGAGGATGACTGGGCTTTGATCGTGGGATGGCAATGAGCACGGTGTTAGTGGAGGTGACGATCATCGCTGATCGAACGATCGTTGATCAGTGGTGGAATACGACCAGAATTAATAAATTTTTGTGATTTGGTTTGAAACATGGGAAGCTGAAATTGGGTGTTGGATCTGATCCAACTATAATTTAAAATTTAAGTTTTAAAATATAAAACTTAATAATACCTTGGCTTAAACGATACGGGCATTGGTGGTCATACTTCTTGTTCACGGTTTCAATCCCTTATAACTTCAATTTTTATTATTTTATTATTTTTCCCTTAACTGACAAGTTGGATAAATTTGGGGCTGGGCCCTAGACTGATTTGAAGTTTACAAAACAACCCCAAATGTCCCAAATTTGGTAATCTAGTCCCTAATTTTCTTTTAATTAACTTTTAAATTTTTCACACTTCTCAATTTAATCCTTTGATTAAATTTGGGGTGTTACAAAATATCCCTTTTTCCATATTTGATCTTCCTGAAGAGCAGTGACGTAAATCAACTCCGACTCAATATTCTCTAAAGAAAATTGATGTAAATCAATTTTCCCATATCTAATTTTCCTAAAGAATGGTGTAGCAAATTCATTTTTCCATATTCAATCTTCCTATAGAGTAGTTAAGCGAATTAACCATGATTGAAATTCCCCTAAAGAGCAGTGGAGCGAATTAAAATATTCAAATATGATATTCCTAAAGAGTAGTGAAGTAGATCTTTTTCCTTGATTTGATATTCATAAAGAGAAGAAAAGCAAGTCAACCCCAATTCAATCATCTCTAAAGAGTAGTGAAGTGAATCAAAATTTCTAGATCTAATTTTCCTAAAAAGCATTGAATCATATCATTTTTCCAGATTTTATGTTCTTGAAGAACGAAGCAAGTCAACCCCGATTCAATCTTCTCTGAAGAGTAGTGAATTGAATTAAAATTTCCAGATTTAACCATTATGAAGAGTAGTGAAGCAAATCAAATTCAACCTACCTAAAGTTGTAGTGGAGCAGATTATCTTTTTGAGTTCAATCGAAACCCAAAACCATTCTAATCGAATAAAATTGGCTATCTTTTGATCTTTGCTCTATTTATGTTACATATCAATGAGCAAGAGGGACAATTGTAATACTCAAATTTGTCCGGGCCACATTCAAAGCTCAAATAAATAAAAATAAAACAAAATGTCCAAATTATTAAAAATGGAACAAAATTACAAGAACCATTAAAAATCAACCAATTTCAGTCCAAAATACAAATAGACCCAAATATTTTACCTTAAGCCCAATTACACTAAAAAACATTAGCTGACCCAATACACAAAACGGCCCAAGTCTTTTAGTAAAACGAAAAACCCTAATAATGGTATTATATGTCATCGCCAGAAGATCTGAACCGTTGGATCTATTTTGATCCAACGGTCAAAATCCAACGATCAAAAGCAATGCCTAGTGTAATCTCGTTTTGGGTTTCAACCATCGGTTTTCAATGGTTGTTGGATCGAGACCTTGATCCAATGGTCCAGATGCCAAGAAGGAGCATATTCATTGCGTGCACACGACGCTTGGGTCATCTACTGCCTGACGCGCACATGAATTGGTCGCCACACCTTCACAAAGAAACTGACATTTGCCACTTCAGTGTACCCGAGTACGAACGCTAATGTGTGTCTCTTCCAAGACCCCCTCTGCCACGACAATAGTTGAGAATGAAGGGCCTCCCCGCCCAAAAATGTCAAAAGCCATTGGGTAAGAGATTTGAGTCCTTGGATGATGCAATGCGGATAGATTAACGGCGAAAGGAGCCACCTTTCCTCTTCTCACGCATGCAGAAGAAAAATGAATGATTAATAAAGGTTCCTTTTTTTTTTGAGAAGGCCAATATATATATGAACGGAAAATTAAAAGAGGGAGGCCTTTTACAACAAAAGAAAAAAAAAACCAGAGAAAAAAAGATATCGATAAAAGAAAAACTCACCTTCCCATTGGGAACCGTCTTCATTTCTTCACCGCAGTTGAACGAGCCCTTCAAATATTTCAAAGGTAATTAGGCTTGGACTCTTGGGGCTTCGAGTGGTTCATTTTTGGCGGGTCTAAAGTGGCTTATTTTAAGGTTTTGGAGAAGGAGAAAGAGCTAGTTAGTTGGCTAGGTTCGAGAAAGGGAATTTGGGCCAAGTTTACCTGTCACCTACGTTGGTTTACGGCTACCATTGTGGCAGTTTTTTCGTCTTCTCTCTAAAGGGGAGGAGACTTCTTTCTTTGGTTTAGGGGAGAGTCGCATTGGGAGAAAGCTAAAATGGGATTAGGTTTAGCTTAAACCTAAATCAGGTTTTAAAAGGGGCTATCAAAGCACCGCCGTTTTGTGAGTTGGATAGGTTTAAGTCTGTGGGATTAGCTTTGGGTTATTTGTGTAGGGATACACCCATTTTTGAGGTAATGCAATTTAGTCCCCATTTAGGGGCTTTTTGATTTTTGATTTCGTCTTTTTATTTTACCCGTGCTATATTTTAGTCACTGTTGCTTGTTTGTTTGCATTTCATGCTTCTTACATTTTGAGGTCTTATTTTGAGAAGTTATGTTTTATTCTAACATGTACTTTGACATGTCAAGTATGTATGTTCACATTAACACCCATATTATTTATCATTTGGCATGCATTATTATATTACTTTATGTTATTTTTTTTATACGTGTACATGTTTAATCTTCCATTGTGTACCATATTATGTTAAACTTGTATACATATATATTGCGTCTTGCACCTTATATGTATTATATTTCATTCTTATAGGAACCTTATGTATTTATAATTCACATATATTATTTTTCATATTAAATTTCAATCTCCAAATATATGTATATACGTTATTTGAATTTTTTTTAGGGCATATTGTTTTGTGAGGGAAACCCATGGAAAGACCTCATAACTACAATGGAGTGCATTCTCAAGGGTTGTTCGCAAAATCACGTTTTTATTTGATTTTTTTAAGAGAGTTTAATATATTATTATCTTATTATTAATATTAAATAAAAATCAAGAAATTCTTTTTTGTGTGGAGAATCTATGAAAAAGACTTTTTACTACAAGGGAAGCACATATTAGAGGATTTTTCATACAAAAAGGTACCCTTTTTATTCTAATGTTTTTTTTTAAAAGAAACATGAATATAATAGTATATTATTTTTAATATCAAATAAAAATCAAGGCAATGGTCATTTGTGTGAGGAATTCATGAAAAAGTCTCTCAACTATTATGGAAAGCGCACTTCTAAAGATTGTTCGTACAAAAAAATAGCATTTTTATTTTAATTTTTATAGAAATTTTAAGATATTATTATCTTATTTTTTAATATTAATTAAAAATCAAGACAATGCATTTTTGTGTGAGAAATCCATGAAAAAGTCTCCCGATTATAAAAGAAGCGTGTTTCTGAGGATTGTTCATATAAAATGTACCATTTTTATTCGAATGTTTTTTAAAGAAATATTAATATTATATTATATTATTTTTAATATCAAATAAAAATAAAGGTAATGGTTTTTTGTGTGATGAATCCATGAAAAAATCTTCCAACAACAAGGGAAGTGTACTTTTGAGGATTGTTCGTACAAAAAGACTAATATTTATAAATATTATCAAATGCATCCATATTTCCTAATTGTTGCATCCATCACATTTGTCACTTATCACCATGTTTTGTTATTAATAAATATTAAGGCAATGTTGTTTAATTTTAAAGAATTAACGAGGTAGCATCCTAATTAAGGGGGATGGTGATCCTCATTATTATTTTAAATTAAAAGAACATCCTTTTCAAATAAATTCGAGTGAATCAAGACATTTTCTAAGTCAAAGCCTCTTTTTAATAAATTTCACTCAATTTAAATAAATTTGAACATATAAAAGGATCATAATTTTTTATATATATATATATAGTTGAGTTTGCAATTTTCATATTTAGAAGACGTATAATTGTTTAGATACCAATTTTGGGCGTTGTGGGGGTACTCATCCTTTCACGCATAATCTACTCCCAAACATTTTTCAAAATGAATTTCTAATGAAACATAGACTATTTATATCTTTTAAAAGGATTTTTTCCCAAATTTCTTTAAGAAGACATTTTTTAGGTGTTCGACCTATCTAACCTAAAGGTCGATGGAGAACCAAACCAAATTGTTTTTTTTTTCAAATCCAAACTTCACTCCGTCAAATGCTTTAAATTTTAAGTAAAAAGTTCTCCCGCCCATCGCAAGTATAAGGAACGTTCTAACAACTGCATTTGATCCCTAAAAAGATGGACAATCTGAGAGAATTTATAGATCTTAGAAGACATGTTTCATGCTTGTGTGATAGATTTTGAGAGATCATGAGAAAAATACTCGTCATTAGCTGAGTTCACGTACAACAATAGCTACCAATCAAGTATCAAGATGGCCTCATATGATGTTTTTATATGGTAGCAGGTGTCAAATGTAACACCTCTAACCCGTACCTGCCCTGAATACGAGTCTGAGATGTCACATTAACTTGTCAAATCCTTGATTCTTAAAAATAGGTAAAATTTAAACTTTTATTTGTATTTAAAATGGCAAAACCCTTAAATTAAATTAAATAATAAAAACTCACATTCTCATTTAAATAAAAACTTAATAATTTACATAAATACAAAAAAGTATAAGTTTACAAAATATATCTGAGCATTACAATTTAAAAACTTGTAGTACATGCCAACAGTTTACAAAAATAACAAGAAACCTACATTTTAAATTGTTCTGATCTGATCTTTGCGGGAGTATGATGTCATTGTCTAGCTTCAACCTTTTGTTTTCTTCAAACCTACATGTGAAACAATCACACGCTAAGTCATTGACTTAGTGAGGCAAGTACGAGTCAAATAAAACTTTGTAAACTAAATTTTTGTTCATTTCATAGAAACATTTCATAAGGGATTCAAATTGCTTTTCATAACAAGAATGTATACTTTTATACATAGCTAGATTTATATAACTTTGTTTTCGAATACCCAATGTATTCTACTGAGAACTCTAGGTATTTAAGTACATTGAGGTTGTGTACTAATGCTGTCACCACAACTCACATAATTTGCACTGAAGTGCCACATATTTGTCCCGAAAGACCACATAGTTTTGTCCTGAATGACCACATAGGATTGTCCAGAAGGACCATATAGGTTTGTCCCGAAAGGCCATATAGGTTTGTCCCGAAGGACCACATAGAACCCTCGACACTTGGCATGCCAACTATACCTCTAATTCTCATACATATACCTTGGGCTTTTTAACCACATAATTATTTATCATATCATTTTCAGAGTGTACCTTATTCACATATGCACTTTCACATCGAGCATTTTCGTATAAGCATATTCACATATCACATTTTCATAATCATGTACATATAAGCATCAAAACATAGCTTAAGGAATATAACTTGAATAAAACATTGTAAAAATATAACATAAAAGAAATTGAAAGGCTTTCGATCGAAAACTCTGAGGATGGCTTATCGCAAGCCGCACTCAAATATAATATAAAACAAATGAGTTGCAGTCACCTTTGCCTCATATAAGTTCTAGCCAAAATCTTTATCACTCTTGATCGATAATCTATAACGTCGAGTCGTTCAGAATTTTTCTTCATTCAGTGTCTACAAAATAATACAATCTAAATGAATATCAAAGTTCAAATTGCTTATAACCAATCATTAATAACTTAAGCTGAAAGAAACACCTAATTCTTCATTTCAAGTGCACTAGTATTGGTACTCCTCCTAGAGCACTGATACTTCCCTTCTATGGTATCGATATCCACTTCGGTACTGATACCATTTTGGCATTCTAGAATTTCATACTTGATAATTGTATTGATACCTTACTCTTGGTATCGATACCCCCATTTTAGTATCGATACCTTCTTCAATCATTATCGATATTGATCCTCAAATTCAATAGTTTTACCTTGAAGTATCGGTATTGTTCTTCCAGTACTGATACCCTTACCTAGAAATTACCATTTCATTTCGAGAATTAACCAAAACTTACCCAAATCTCCTACTTTTATCTCCTTTCATGCCTTTAAACTCAACTTCACTTATCAAAACCAACTTATCTTAATTTAATATTCTTAAATATCCAAAATTTCACTAGAACACTTGAATCTAAAAATTATACCATATTTTCAAACATGTTCTTAATCATTTCTAATCATTCTAACTCCTTAATTAGACATTTGACAAGTCAAATTTATCAATAGAAATCCAAAAACTAAACCATATCAACAATTCCCTTAAAACCCATTATATATATTCATCATTATTTCACTCATCTTTTAGTTTTACTCCACCTAAAGCTTCCCTTAAGCTTATATATCACCCAAAGAACAATAACCAACTTAAAAATTCAAGGAACAAACAACTTGAAATCAACTCACCTTTGAAATGGAGCTCACGGGAAGAGAAAGAAGAAGAGAAAATGACCCAAGTTCCAGACTTTTCCTTCTTCCCCTGATATCTTACTCCACGTGTTTATATCTCTAAAAAAGGGGAATATAAATTAATTTCCTTTAAAAAAGACCTTAATGCCCCTCCAACATCTCATCTTTGTTAATAAGCCCTAATCAAAATTTCTAAAATTAGTCATTGAAATTTTAATTTATTCAACTTAAACCATTAAATTTTAATTTCTTACATTTTGGTCACTGACCCGATGTTTGGGGTGTTACAAATCTCCGCCTCATGAAAATTCATCCTTGAATTTTCATTGCAAAAAAAGGTGGGGTATTTTCGCCTCATATCTTCTTCACGTTCCCAAGTAGCCTCTTCTACTTTATGGTTTCTCCAGAGAACTTTAACTAACAGAATCGTCTTGTTCCTTAACTGCTTGATTTTATACGCTAAAATTTGTACTGTTTTTTTCTCGTAGGTCAAATCAGATTGAACTTCTATTTCATCCGGTGTGATGATGTGCGCAGGGTCTGATCAATATCTCTAAACCATAGACATATGAAAGAAATTGTGGATCTTTTCCGTCTCTGGTGGCAATGTTAACTGGTATGCCACTGGTCCAACTCTTTTCAAGATTTCATAGGGTCCAATGAACCTAGGACTGAGCTTTCCTTTATGCCCAAAATGAAGTACTTTCTTCTAAGGTGATACTTTAAGAAAAACTTTGTCGCCTACTTGAAATTAAATTTCCTTTCTATTCAAATCCGCATGACTTTTTTCTGTCTGATGCTACTTTAAGATTCTGCTGGGTCACCTGAACTTTTTCTTCCACTTCTCTAATCAAATCAGGACCATGCACATCCCTATCCTTTAATCCATACCAATTAAGTGGCGTTCGACATTTCCTTCCATAGAATGCTTCAATGGTTCCATTTTAAAGCTCGATTGGTAACTATTATTATATGCAAATTCCGCAAGTGGCAAATATTTTTCCTACGATCCATGAAAATCAATTACGCATGCTCTCAACATATCTTCCAGAACCTAAATCGCCCACTCTGATTAGCCATCGATTTGAGGATAAAAAGTAGTGCTAAAATTTAATCGAGTACCCATAGCCCCGTGTAACGACTTCTTGGATCTCTATCAGAAACTATTGAAACTTGTACTCCATGTAGTTGGACTATCTCCTTGAGGTATAATTTAGCATACTTCTCCATTGAATAATCTGTTCGTACAGGAATGAAATGCGTAGTCTTTGTGAGACGATCCACAATTACCCAAATTGAGTCCTTTTTGTTTGGTGACATTGGCAATCCTGTTACGAAATCCATCGTAACTCTTTCCCATTTCCATTTAGGAATAGAGATTGGTTGCAATAATCCGAAGTTACTTGATGTTCAACTTTCACTTGTTGACAAATCAGACATTTTGCAACAAACATGATATTTCTCTTTTCATGTCTAGCCACCAGAAACACCCTCTTAAATCTTGATACATCTTGTTCCCTCCTGGATGCATGGTCAGAGGACTACAATGAGCTTCTAACAGTATTTCCTTCTTTAACTCTTCATCATTCGGAATACAAACTTTAGATCTATAATATAAACATCCATCCGACTTTACTTTAAAGTCCTTAATTTCACTTTTATCCGCTTGTTCAATCTTTGCCAAAACCTTATCATCTTTCTTTTGAAATTCCCTAATTCAATCCAAGAGTTAAGATTTTAACTTCAACACATATACTAAAGCATCATTTTCCTTCAATACGAGTCGGGCATCTAACACACGTAAAGTTGTAAAAGTCATTCGGCTAAGAGAATCTTGTTAAGTTAATCGATCGATGGAATAGGCCAAGAGGGGGGTGAATTGGCAATTAAAATTTTGGTGGAAGCTTTTGCAGAAAATTGAAAAGATTTGCACATCGATTTAGAGTGGTTCATCTTTCTCAACCAAAGTCTATGTCCACTACCTTAGCTATCCACACTAAGGATTTTCCAACAAATTCACTAATTTGTTATTTCTTTTGAGGCCAAAGAGATAACCTTACAACTCCCTCAAGAATATACCCCAATTCTTGAGAACACTCTTTCTCAAAGAGAATATTACAAATTTACAAACTTACAAGGAAATCCTCACAAGGTAGATTGTTTGAACAATTCTAGAACAAGATAAGAACACTCAAAGATAATTACAATTGAGCAAAAATTGTGTTCTTGAAAGCAAAATGAATATTGAAAGGAAATTTGGCTTGAATTGCACAAACTTGATGTTTGATGGTTTCTCTCTTGTTTCAAAATGATTTCTTCTTGATGTTGATCAATGGCTTCTAGACTTGTTTAAATACTCCTTCAAATGATTCTGAACGTTGGGGATGGTTAGTGGAGTCAATAGAGTCGTTTAAGTGTGAAAACAATTAATTAAAGTAGTTGGGAGCGTCAGTGCATAGATGCATACCCATGGTGCATCGGTGCATCAATGTAAAATTCAAATATTATGACTGTTGGACCCTTAGTTCATCGGTGCACTAAGAGTGCATCGATGCATAAAATGCATTCGATGTTTCAAAATAGCCAGAGTGCATCGATGCATCAAATGCTCTGACTGCATCGATGCATGGTATGTGCATCGATGCATAAAATGCATTCGATGTTCAATTTAATCCATGGTGCATCGATGCATGGATTGGTACATCAGTACATCACTTTGAAAAATTGATTTTAGGCTTGATTTTGGTTCAAAATACTTTTGTGAAAATTGTTTCAAAAATAGTTTAAGTATAAAACACAATTTTACACATTTAGTAAGGTTTAAAATTGATCTTGAAAGACTTGGAGTAATAATTTGATATTCGTTTAATTAAATCGAATATTCTTAGAAAATCATTAAACTCTTAAAATTCATTTAAACTTAATTTGTTATATCGAAACATCAAAATGTTTTCAACAATCTCTCCCTTTTTGATATAACAAAACATTTGTGTTATTTTAAGATTTTCTAAAATTTGAAATCAATTTTGAAAAATTACTCCCCCTTACTATAACACTTCTCCCCTTTAACATTTTTACACTTCTCCCCCTTTTTGTTAAATCAAAAAGACTTTAAAACGTTTTTAAACAAGGTTTTGAAAAACATAGCCAATTGATTATAAGTAAATATAGCTTAAGCTGCTAATATGACAATCAAAAGAGAGGTTATCCATTAGTTCCATAATCAATATTCATAATCAAATGTGAAATGGCATAATTGGTCATATATGTCTAATGATGCAAAAATAAAATTAATAAACATTAAGCTCATAATGAAAATACAAACCAAACCAAATATATATATTAAGTTCAAAATCCAATCATCCAAACCATAAAAAATTCAAACATTTAACAATCCAAAACAAACAATCCAGAAACATAAAAAACAATCCAAGTTTGAAAAATTAAGAAAGCATGGAGAAAAGGTCTAATCCATCGGAGGATCAGGAGGAGGAGGATAATGAGCTCGAACATCAAGAGTGAGCGTGTCCATACGTTCACACATCTCCCACTGAAACTAAGTAACTGAGACTCCATGGAGGTAAACCTCAGATCAAACGACTCCAAGAAAGATCGAAAATATGTTGGCATTTGATCTTCTTGTCGTGCTGGTTCCGGTGCAAGATCATTGTCTGGTACGTGATCATCGATATCTTGCATAAGCTGTTGAAGCTCGGGATCATCATCAGCAGTCGGTGCCGGAGGAGGTGGAGGAGCACGAGAAGAGCTAGGAGCAGCTCATGAAGAACTAGCTCCCGAAGTTTGCTTACCGGGTCGAAATACCCAAAGACCGGTTTCTTCGTCTTGTTTCCAATTCGCTTTCTTCAAGGAAGTAAGATTGTTTTGATTTTGGAGTGGGATAGGATTGTCGAGAGAGACGTTTAGACCGCGTTTGATAAAGAGATTACTCAGAAGACATCCATAAATCAATGTTTCAACATGTTTTGAAGGAACAATGTTTATGATATCCACTAGTTGACTAAAAATAATATGGGGCAGATTTATTTTGATCTTATTTTTAATACAGTGCATCCACCATAATTCTCTAGCACGAAGAGTGGAGTACCTACCTCCGGATGGTCTAAACCACCAAGAGATCAACAAATGAAGAAAACGATCGTGATGAGATCGTAGAGTACTAACACTAGAGTTTAGAACATAGGGATATTCCACATTTTCATTCTCATTATATATCCCATCATCATCTAACCCAAAATGGAAAGCTATAGTCTCTGGGTCAATATTAATATATTGGCTTAAAAGATAGGATCTAATGGCTATAGTCCCACATTGAGTTTCGTTTTGAATACACACCGCATTGGAGTAGAAGATGTAGACTAATTGTTGGTAGACGATAGGTTTGAGATGAAACAATTTATCAAACTTCCAAGTTTTAAGAATCAGAAGGTATTCAAAGTCCATATCTATCATGGCTTGAAGAAAAGGAATACGCTCTTCACGGATTTTATAAGATTAGAAAGAATTTCTGTACCTAGAGAACAATTCGTCTCTACGACACTCAAGCATGTTAAAACAAGATCCTAATAGGATATTTGGTGGAGGAGGAACGAGATTTAGAGGTTGGGATGAACGACTCGACGAAGTCCTAGGGCGTTTGGGATTGGACATGGTTAACGAATCGGAATTAAGAATGAAACCTGCAATTTGAAACATATGTATGCACAAAAATCAATCCCAAAACTCAATTGAGTCCTCAATAATTCAAGGTTCTCTAAACCGAATCCTAATGGGCAAAATTTTGAAAACTATTTGAAAATAATTTTCGTAAAATCATAATATGTATAGTTTTCATGAAAACAACATAATTAAATCAAAAACATCAAATTTAAAATTTAAATTCAGATTTTCGATTTTTTTTATTTCAAAAATTCAAAAATTCTTTGAAAATTTGTGTGTTTTTGATGAAATCTAGTTTCTAATCATCAAACAATCAATGCTCGATAAAATGTTCATCCTAGAACTAATTAAAACTAGTCCTAAGATCAAAAATCAATAAAATAGAGGTTTTTGAAATATTACCTTGAAAATTTCGGATTTGATGAGAATGAGATGTTATTTTGCCCGATTTGATGATAAGAGCAGGATTAGGAGTTAAAAAGCTCGAAGATTCCGATCAAAAACCAAGAATTTGGAACAATTTTGAGAGTAGAGAGGGAAAGGAGGCGTACGGTTGAAGAGTATAGTTTTTAGGGTTTGAAACAAATGAGAAAATAAGCCTTATAAACCCTAAAACCCGACTGATGCATCGATGCATGGCCTTGTGTATCGATGCACATTCAAGGCGAGCATCGGTGCACCTTCATGGTGTATCGATGCACATTCAAGGATGCATCGATGCACTGTTAGGTGTATCGATGCATGAAGCACAAAAATGTCAAAAATCCGTTTTAAACACTCAAAATGCTAAATTAATTGGCTCTAGTGATATTGGCAACTCATATATTGAAAATTAATCATGTTCAATTAATCAAATTAATCCTTTAAACTACATTTGAACATAAAATTAATTTTCATCAAAGAACATAAACTCCCCTTAACTAATAGCAAAGAATGCAATCAAAAATTATTATTATAAGCATTTTTTCTTAAAAGTGCTAAAAATATTTTAAACACTAAGTGAAGATAGGTCAGTTAAACCTAATTCTCTCCTAAGTCTCCAAAATCTTTCTTTGTCTAAAGGTTTTGTAAAGATATCCGCTAATTGGTGCAAAGTATCAACAAATTCTAGAACTATATCTTCTTTAGCGACATGGTCTCTAATGAAGTGATGTTTAATTTCAATATGCTTAGTTCTAGAGTGTTGGATGGGATTTTTAGTGAGACAAATAGAACTAGTATTGTCACACTTGATAGGAATGGTACCTACTTCAATTCCATAGTCAAAAAGTTATTGTTTCATCCATAAAACTTGTGCACAACAACTACCAGCTGAAATGTATTCCGCTTCAGTGGTAGATAATTCTACACAATTTTGTTTCTTTGAAAACCAAGAAATTAGCATATTTCCAAGGAATTGGCAAGTACCGGAGGAGCTTTTCCTATCTAATTTGTATCCTCCATAATCCGCATCAGAGAAGGCATTTAGGCTAAAGCTAGAGTCTCTAGGATACCAAAGTCCTAAACTAGGAGTGTCCTTAAGGTATCTAAAGATTCTCTTAACAGCTAGTAAATGTGATTCCTTAGGGCATGATTGAAATCTAGGACATAAGCAAACACTAAACATAATGTCCGGTCTACTTGTAGTTAGATAAAGCAAAGAACCAATCATTGACCTATATAATTTAACATCCACACATTTACCTCCTTTATCTATATCAAGCTTTGTCGATGAGCTCATTGGAGTGTTATGTGGTTTCTCATTTTTCAGTCCAAACTTCTTGAGCATATCTTTGACGTACTTAGCTTGATTGATGAAGATGCCATCTTTTCTTTGCTTGATTTGGAGTCCCAAGAAAAATGAGAGCTCCCCCATCATGCTCATCTCGAATTCACTTTGCATTAGCTTAGAAAATTCTTGGCAAAAAAATATCATTAGTAGAACCAAATATTATATCATCAACATAAATTTGAACTACTAATAAATCTTTACCTTTATGTTTTAAAAATAATGTAGTGTCAACCTTCCCTTTTGAAAAACCTTTTTCAATTAAAAAGTTTGACAATCTTTCATACCAAGCTCTAGGAGCTTGTTTTAAACCATAAAGTGTTTTTGTCAATTTAAGAACATGATTTGGAAATTTTAAATCTTCAAAATCAGGAGGTTGTTCCACATACACTTATTCCTTTATAAAACCATTTAAAAATACACTTTTAACATCCATTTGATATAATTTAAATTCATGAAAACATGCAAATGCTAATAACATTCTAATTGCTTCCATCGTAGCTACAGGAGCGTATGTTTCATCATAGTCTATGCCTTCTTCTTGAATATAGCCTTGAGCAACAAGTATAGCCTTGTTTCTCACTATATTACCACTCTCATCAAGTTTATTCCTAAATACTCATCTAGTACCTACAGTAGATTTATTACTAGACCTTTCAACTAATGTCCATACTTTACTTCTCTCAAATTGATTTAACTCTTCTTGTGTAGCCATAATCCAATGTTCATCTTTTAATGCTTCTTTAATATTCTTAGGCTCTATGCATGAGATAAATGCAACATAATTACAAATATTTCTAAGAGAAGATCGAGTTATTACCCCTTTGGATGGATCACCTATAATCTCACCATCCTTGACATAGTTGTATTCTCTTGGGTAAGATACTTCCCTTTCTTCAATGGTTGGATTCTCGAGAGGATCTTGAGTTTCCTCATCTTTCGTTTCTTCCTTTGATGATGGTTCTCCAACGTCATGTTCAACATCATTTATATTTATAATACCTACATCATCATTCAAACAAGAATCATTCATCGGAAGGGGATTATCATCGAAAACATGTATAGACTCTTCTACAACTAAAGTTCTTTTATTAAATACTCGATAAGCTTTAGAATTTAAGGAATAACCCAGAAAAATTCCTTCATCACTTTTAGCATCAAATTTGCCAAGATTGTCTTTACCGTTGTTTAAAACAAAACATTTACATCAAAAAAGATGAAAATAGTTAATGTTAGACTTTTTATTTTTGAAAATTTCATATGGATTTTTCTTTAAGATTGGCCTAATCATTACTCGATTTACAACATAAAAAGCGGTATTTGTGGCTTCCGCCCAAAAATATTTTGGCAAATTGTTTTCACAAAGCATGGTTCTAGCCATTTCTTCTCAAGTTCGATTTTTCCTCTCAATAACTCCATTTTGTTGAGGGGTTCTAGGTGCTGAAAAATTATGGCTAATACCATTAGAATTACAAAAATCAGTAAATCCAAGATTTTCAAATTCAGTTCCATGATCACTCCTAACACTAGTTATAGAGTAACCTTTTTCGTTTTGGATTACTTTTGAAAACGTGATGAATTTTTCTAATGCTTCATCTTTAGTACTTAAGAATAGAACCCAAGTATATCTAGAATAGTCATCTACCAAGACAAATGCATATTGTTTTCCACCCAAGCTAGTAGTCCTATTTGGCCCAAAAAGATCTCTATGGATCAATTGCAATGCTCTACTAGTTGATACATCATTAATTGATTTAAAAGAAATTCTCTTTTGTTTTCCTTTAGCACAAGTATCACAGATTTTATCATTATCAAATTTTTTAAGCTTAGGCAACCCTCGAACTAAATTTCCTTGAATTAACCGTTGCAAAACACTCATACTAGCATGTCCTAGTCTCCTATGCCATAACCAACTATCATGCTCATCCTTAGCAACTAGGCATAAATTAGTCATATCAATAGAGTCTAAATGCACCATGTATATGTTTCCTATTCTATGACCAACAAGCATAATCCGATTAGATGCAATGTCAATAACTTTACAACTATTAGTTTCAAATATGACATTGAATCCTTTATCACATAATTGACTAATACTTAAGAGATTATGCTTTAATCCATTCACATATAAAACATTTTTAATTTGTATGGAAGAGGTATTACCTATGGTACATATACCTTTGATGTGACCTTTTGAATTATCACCAAAAATCACATCTCCTCTATTTTTGGCGTTAAGCTCTATGAACCGGTTTTTGTCTCCGGTCATGTGTCTTGAGCATCCACTATCAAGGTATCATGAGTTTGAATTTGTTTCCCGTGCCTTGTAGCAATGCTCCTTTTCCTACAAACATAGATTAATTTCTAATTTTTGGTACCCAAATTCTTTTGGGTCCATATTCATTAGTTTCCAAAATCCTAGTCCCCTTAGGTATCCATTTGTGTAGGATATCCTTATCTTTAGTATTAACGAGTCCTTTAGGAACCCATATACTTCTAACAATTTTTTCATTAGAGGTTCTTCGGGGACCTCTATGATTGTAGTTTTTAAAACTTTTTCTAACAAAGTTAGATTTTGAATTTTCTCTATTTTCAAAACGTTTTGTTCCAACTTTATCAAAAAAAGCTTTAAGATCATCAATTTTCTTTTGATGATCATCATTGACCTTTGAAAGTAAATTTTGCAAATCTAAATTTTTCTTTTCAAACTCTTCTAGTTTGATTTGCAAATCACTAATTTTACTTTCAAAATCATTGTTGGTTTTGGATATGAGCTTATTTTCATTTTTCAATTTTGAAACATCATTTTTGTATTTTAAAAATAATTTCTCATAATCCGAAGCCAACCCATTATATTCCTCTAATAACCCATCATAAGATAAATCATCTAATTCAAATGAGTTAGAGGTTACCTTAGAATCTTCCATGAATGCCATTAAGTACAAGTTTGCTACTTCTTGTTCCTCTTCATCGGAACCTTCTTCATCTCTCCATGTAGCCACATGAGCCTTGTGCTTATTCTTTGATTGACCATTTCTCTTCAATTGTGGGCAATCATATTTGACATGCCCCGGCTTTTTGCATTCATAGAAAATGATAACGTCCTTCTCTTTTGGTTCATTTTTTAGGCCTTCATTTCATTTGAATTTTCTTCCTCGGTAAGGTCTCATCATTTTTATGAACCGTTTGGCAAACAATGCCATTTCCTCGTCATTGTCATCTTCATCTGAATCACTCTCATCTTTTGTGGATTTAAGAGCAACTCCAATGTTTTTCTTCTTCTCCTTCTCCTTTGATGTCTCATCAATCTTATCGAGGTCCACCTCATCTTCAAGCATCATTTCATAAGTGAGGAGGGAACCAATTAGCTCTTTAAGAGTTAAGGACTTTAGGTTCTTAGCCTCGATGATTGTCGTCTTCTTGGATTGCCACGATTTTGGAAGTGAGTAAACTAACTTCCTCACAAGCTTTTCATTTGGAATAATCTCTACATATGATTTAAGACCATTGACAATCATAGAGAATCTATCTGTCATAGCTTTGATATCTTCATTTGGTTTCATCCTGAAATTTTCATAGCTATGTGTTAGAAGACTAATTTTAGATTCTTTTACCTCGTCGGTGCCTTAATGAGTGACTTGTAGTTTATCCCATATTTCTTTGGCGGTTGTACAAGATGAAACTCTTCCATATTCATCTGGTCCAAGAGCACAAAATATGATATGGATGGCTTTGGAGTTGAGCTGGAACATTCTTGTCTCTCATTCACTCCACAATCTTGGATGAGTGAGAGGTTGATATATCTGTCTTCTACAACATTTCATGCTCCTATGTCACTTTCTTAAATGAAATACATCATCCTATTCTACCAATAGGTATAGTTAGCACCATGGAAGAAAGGAGGCTTGTTGACGGGCATCGAATCGAGACCGAAGTAGACATTTGAAGTGGAAGCCATTGATGACATGATAATCGATGTAACTCTTCTCGAATCGACTCAAGAGGCGATTAAACCTTCAAATGAGTGAGGCTCTGATACCAATTATTAAGTTAATCGGTCGATGGAATAGGCCAAGAGGGGGTGAATTGGCAATTAAAATTTTGGTGGAAGCTTTTTGCACAAAATTGAAAAGATTTGCATATCGATTTAGAGTGGTTCGACTTTCTCAACCAAAGTCTACATCCACTACCTTAGCTATCCACACTAAGGATTTTCCAACAAATTCACTAATTTGTTCTTTCTTTTGAGGCCAAAGAGATAACCTTACAACTCCCTCAAGAATATACCCAATTCTTGAGAACACTCTTTCTCAAAGAGAAGATTACAAATTTACAAACTTACAAGGAAATCCTCACAAGGTAGATTGTTTGCACAATTCTAGAACAAGATAAGCACACTCAAAGATAATTACAATTGAGCACAAATTATGTTCTTGAAATGAAATTTGGCTTGAATTGCACAAACTTGATGTTTGATGCTTTCTCTCTTGTTTTAAAATGATTTCTTCTTGATTGATGTTGATCAATGGCTTCTAGACTTGTTTAAATACTCCTTCAAATGATTCTGAATGTTAGGGATGGTTAGTGGAGTCAATAAAGCCGTTTAAGTGTGAAAATAATTAATTAAAGCAGTTGGGAGCGTCAGTGCATCTGTGCATCAGTGTAAAATTCAAATATTTTGACCGTTGGACCCTTAGTGCATCGATGCACTAAGAGTGCATCGATGCATACAATGCATTCAATGTTTCAAAATAGCCATCGATGCATGGTTTGTGCATCGATGCATCAAATGCTCTGAGTGCATCGATGCGTGGTATGTGCATCGATGCATAAAATGCATTCGATGTTCAATTTAATCCATGGTGCATCGATGCATGGATTGGTGCATCGGTGCATCACTTTGAAAAATTGATTTTAGGCTTGATTTTGGTTCAAAATACTTTTGTGAAAATTGTTTCAAAAATAGTTTAAGTATAAAACACAATTTTACACATTTAGTAAGGCTTAAAATTGATCTTGAAAGACTTGGAGTAATAATTTGATATTCGTTTAATTAAATCGAATATTCTTAGAAAATCATTAAAATATTAAAATTTATTTAAACTTAATTTGTTATATCGAAACATTAAAATGTTTTCAACAAATCCGCTACCACGTTAGCTTTCCCGAGATAATAATCTATTATCACGTCGTAGTCTTTAAGTAGCTCGATCCACATTCTTTGTCTTAGGTTAAGCTTTTTTTGAGTTAGAAGATACTTCAAAGTTTTATGGTCTTAGTAGATGTAGCAACGCTCGCCATATAAGTAGTGTAGCCATATCTTTAGTGCAAAAACTACAACTGCTAACTCAAGATCATGTGTCGGATAGTTCTTCTCATGGGGTTTAAGTTGTCTCGAAGTATAGGCGACTACTTTTCCATCTTGCATTAATACACATCCCAGGCCATTATGGGGAGCATCGCTAAAAATCGTAAAATCCTTGTTCGATTCTGGTTGCATTAACACTGGAGCCTCCGTCAAAATTTTCTTTCATGATTCAAAACTCTTTTTACAATCAGGGTCCAAGCAAAAGACACATTTTTTCTTAACAACTTGGTTAAAGGAAAAGATATAATTGAAAAGTTCTTAACAAACCTTCGATAATAACCGACAATACCTAGGAAACTCCGAACTTCTGACAAATTCTTCAGAATTTCCCAATCTAAAACAGGTTTTACCTTATTAGGATCCACCCAAATTTCCTCTGCAGAAACCACATGTCCGAGAAACATTATTTTTTATCACCAAAACTCACATTTAGACAGTTTAGCATAAAGCCTCTTATCTCGTAGTTTTTGAAAAATCACCCGCAGATGAGCGTCGTGCTCCTCATTTGTCTTTGAATACACCAATATATCATCAATAATGAAAACTACAAACTGATCAAAGTAGGGTTGAAACATTCTATTCATGAGGTCCATAAACGCAACATGTGCATTAGTTAACCCAAACGGCATAACCATAAATTCATAATGACTATACCACATCCTAAAAACTATCTTTGCAATGTCTTTCTCTTGCATCTTCAACTGATGATAACTAGAACGCAAATCAATCTTGGAAAACACCGAAGGTCCTTTTAGCTGATCAAACAAATCGTTGATTCTTGGGAGAGGATACTTATTCTTTATGGTTACCTTATTGAGTTGTCGATAATCAATACAGAGACGCATAGACCCATATTTCTTCTTTACAAATAGAACTTGTGCACCCCAAGATGAAACCCTGGGTCTAATGAATCCTTCATCTAAAAGTTATTGCAATTGAGTTTTTAGCTCACTCAGTTCTTTCGGGGCCATTCATTAAGGGCCAACGAAATTGGTGTTGATCCTGAAAAAAGCACAATTTGAAACTGTCTCCCTAATAGGAGGTAATCCTGGTAATTCCTCAAGAAATACTTCTGGAAACTCTCAGACAATTAGAATGTCTTCCAATCTTCTTCTCTTAGCTTGAGTATCAATCACATTAGCTATGAAAACTTGACATCCTTGCATCATTAACTTCTTAGCTGACATTATCGATATCACATTAACTAAGGGGTAGAGTCTCCCATTAACCACATTAACTTCTGATCCATCGGAACTTCTCAAAAAAACTTGTTTTAATCGACAATCCACATTAGCATGATAATGATACAACCAATCCATTCCTAAGATAACATTAAACTCATCAAAGGGTAATTCCATTAGATTAGCAGAGAATTCAATTCCTTGAATCCTTATAGGACACCCTCGATAAATTTGTTTCACCTGAGCACTATGCCCTAATGGGTTAGTCACAATCACCTCACTACTAATATGTTCTTACTGAATTCTTAAGTCTTTCACCAATTTCTTACTAACATAAGAGTAATTTGATCCCGGATCAATCAAGACTAAAACAGGTTTACCAGCTAATTGAAAAGTACCTGCAACAATTTTAGGATCATCATAATCTTCACTGGTCTTAAGATTATACACTCGAGCAGTGGAGCGCACTTCAGGTTGAACGGTCGACTTGGACTAATTTATTCCTCGACCTCATCCTCTACCTCTCAGAGGTGAAACAGTGGATCTTTCTGTTTGGGCAGGCTCTCTGAACATCATTGGACAGTCCTAAATAAAATGCCCTGCCTCTCCACACTTAAAACAAGCTCCTGAGACTCTTTGACATACACCACTATGATGTTCTCCATAATGTTGACATTGATTTGACATTTCCACTCATGATTCCACTGATTGTGTTTGTCTGGCTCTTCTAGGATTGAATACTCTACCTGAGGATGCAGCTGACTTTGATCTAGTTTGAGGTCAAAAACTTGAACCTCGACTTTTCTTTGATTATGATGCACTTGACGAGGCACCAACTCTCTTATTCCATTGAGTCTTTTGCTCCTCGAATCATTCATTTTGAGCTCACTCCAGGGCTTTGGCTTGGTTCACTATCTCTTGGAATGAAGAGAGATTTAGTACTAATAGCAACTCTTTCAATCGAGGGCGTAAACCCTCCACAAACCAATCACATGAGTCTTTTTCAGTAGGGACCAACTCTACTGCAAATCTGCTCAACTTGTTGAACTCACACTTGTACTCATACACAGTGTGATTCCCTTGCTTTAAACTCATAAATCTTTCTTCATCTAACAAATAAACTAATCTCCAATGTACTTCTTCTTAAACTCTTCCAAAAAGAATGATCATGTCACCTGGTCCCTTGTAGCTCGCATCGTCACATTCGTCTACCATATTCTTTCTTATCCTCGTAGTAGTGAAACTACCTCATCTAACTGCTACATTTCAGGACAATGGAGACTCTCTAGCATAATCTTAATCTCATTAAGCCACAAATCAGCCGCAACGGGACCTTTCTCAGTTTCTCCTTTAAATTTGGGTGCTCACATACTTCTAAACTCCTTAGCCACATTCATCTTAGGAGCTGAGGCAACAGAAGATCGGAAACGCATCAGAATCATGTCCAACGTCTGAAAAAAGGTCTCTTGATCTTGTACAGGCACTCTCTGAGGTGCATGTTCCCCACCTTGCCTACTTGGGGCAGGTGAATTACTGCTACCTTCATTCATATCTCCTACTTCACTTTGGGAGCCCTCAAAGTCCGACATCTAATAAGATCAAATCATTATTTTATTAGTAAGGACAACAAACTAATTATCTTATCAGATCAGAGAGACTAAACGCTTAGTTGGCATGTACACTTTTTAAAATAAAAAACGACTTCATTTCGAACCTAAAATCAATTAAATCATAACTCTAATACCATTAACTATAACACCCCTAATCTATACCCACCCCGAATACGAGTCTGAGATGTCACATTAACTTGTCAAATCCTTGATTCTTAAAATTAGGTAAAATTTAAACTTTTATTTGTATTTAAAATGGTGGAACCCTTGAGTTATAGTAAATAATAAAAACTCACATTCTCATTTAAATAAAAACTTAATAATTTACATAAATACAAAAAAAGTATAAGTTTACAAAATAGATCAAAAAACATTATAATTTTAAAACTTGTAGTACATGCCAACAGTTTACAAAATAACAAGAAACCCACATTTTAAATTGTTCTGATATGTTCTTTGCGGGAGTATGATGTCCTTGTCTAGCTTCAACCTTATGTTTTCTTCAAACCTACGTGTGAAACAATCACACGCTAAGTCGTTGACTTAGTGAGGCAAGTAGAGTCAAATAAAACTTTGTAAACTAAATTTTTGTTCATTTCATAGAAACATTTCATAAGGGATTCAAATTGCTTTCCATAACAAGAATGTATACTTTTATACATTGTTCGATTTATATAACTTTGTTTTCGAATGCCCAATGTATATTACTGAGAACTCTATGTATCTGAGAACATGTTGTGCACTAATGTTATCACCACAACTCACATAATTTGCACCGAAGGGCCACATATTTATCCTGAAAAACCACATAGTTTTGTCCCGAATAACCACATAGGATTATCCCGAAGGACCACATAGAACCCTCGACTCTTGGCATGCCAACTATACCTCTAATTCTCATACATATACCTTGGGCTTTTTAACCACATAATTATTTATCATATCATTATTCAGAGTGTACCTTACTCACATATGCACTTTCACATCTAGCATTTTCGTATAAGCATATTCACATATCACATTTTCATAATCATGTTCATATAAGCATTAAAACATAGCTTAAGGAATATAACTTGAATAAAATATTGTAAAAACATAACATAAAAGGAATTGAAAGGTTTTCGATCAAAAACTATGAATTTAGCTTATCACAAGCTGCTCTCGAATCTAATATAAAACAAATGAGTTGCAGTCACCTTTGCCTCACATAAGTTCTAGCCAAATTCCTTATCACTCTTGATTGATAATCTATAACGTCAAGTCGTTCAGAATTTGTCTTCGTTCAATGTCTACACAATAATACAATCTAAATGAATATCGAAGTTCATATTGCTTATAACCAATCATTAATAACTTAAGCTGAAAGAAACACTTAATTCATCATTTCAAGCACACTAGTATCGGTACTCCTCCTACAGTACCGATACTCCCCTTTTATTATATAGATACCCACTTTGGCACCGATACCATTTTGGCATTTTGAAATTTCATACTTGATAATGGTATCAATACCCCCATTTCATTTGGTATCGATACCCCCATTTCAGTATCGATATCTTCTTCAATCAGTATCGATATTGATCCTCAAATTCAACTAGTTTTAACTTGAAGTATCGGTACTATTCTTCCAACACCGATACACTTACCCAAAAATTACCGTTTCATTTCAAAAATTAACCAAAACTTACCCAAATCTCTTACTTTTATCTGCTTTCATGCCTTTAAACTCAACTTCACTTATCAAAACCAACTTATCTTAATTTAATACTCCTAAATATCCAAAATCTCACTATAACACTTGAATCTAAAAATCATATCATATTTTCAAACATGTTCTTAATCATTTCCAATCCTTCTAACTCCTTAATTAGACCCTTGACAAGTCAAATTTATCAATAGAAATCCAAACACTAAACCATATCAATAATTCCCTTAAACCCCATTATACATATTCATCATTATTTCACTCATCTTTTAGTTTTATTCCACCTAAAGCTTCCCTTAAGCTTATATATCACCCAAAGAACAAGAACCAACTTAAAAATTCAAAGAAAAACAACTTGAAATCAACTCACCTTTGAAATGGAGCTCACGGAAAGTGAAAGAAGAAGAGAAAATGACCCAAGTTCCAGACTTTTTCTTTTTCCCTTGATATCTTACTCCACGTGTTTATATCTCTAAAAAAGGGGAATATAATTTTTTCCTTCAAAAAAGACCTTAATGCCCCTCCACCATATTATCTTTGATAACAAGTCCTAATCAAAATTTCTAAAATTAGTCCTTGAAATTTTTGATTTGTTTAACTGAAACCATTAAATTTTAATTTCTTATATTTTGATCATTGACCCGATGTTTGGGGTGTTACATCAAACTCCACTAAATTGGTTTGAACTCTATGCTCTCCAAGTGATTGACCTCGATTTGATTAAAAATGGCAAGGAAAAAGTAAAGATTACACAACATAATCTCAAGATGGCTTCTGAAAGGCCGAAATCCTACTATGATCTTAAAAGGAAGGATATTAGGTATGAGGTAGGTGAGAAAATGTTTTTCAAAGACTCACCATAGAAGAATGTGCTTTTTGGGAGAAACGGGAAACTTAGCCCCCGATTTATTGGCCCTTATGAGGTTCTGAAATTTTTTAGCCATGTGGCATATCAATTGGCTTTGCCTCCATATTTGGATAAGATTCATAATGTTTTTCAGGTATCTATGCTCAGAATATATAGATCAGATCATTCGCATGTGATAACTCTAGAAGTTATTAAAATTCAACTGGATCTGACTTATGATGAAAAACCAATTAGAATTCTTGAGTATGGGATCAAAGAGTTACGAAATAAGATAATTATGTTAGTGAAAGTCTTTTGGAGAAATCACAAAGTGGAAGAAGCGACATAGGAAGCCGGAGAGTCTATGCATCTTCAACATCCTCAATCGTTTGAATCATGTAAGAAATTTAAGGACGAATATTTTTAAAGGGGTAGAGTTGTAACACCCCAAGATTTCATTGAGGACTAAATTGGTAAATAAAATAATTTTGAGGACTAGTTAGATAATTTATATGTGTTGTGGGATTAAATTTGGATTATGGGATGAAGAATTAATTCTTAGAATTTAGTTTATGGAATACAAGGGAGAATTAGATTTTTTTAATAAACAATTGACCCAAATATTTTTGGAAGCTAGAACAAGCAATTAATTGTGGCCATTGGATATAAGTGGGGGTTCCAACTTCATTTTGGGCCCTTGGATATATGGATAATAAGAGAATTAAACTAAATAGAAAATCGACATTATATGAGAGTTATTAAAAGAGGAAAATGATGAAAAATGTGTTCATCTTCTTCCCCCAACAAGTTATAACCGGTGGTGAGAGAAAGAAAGGTAACCCTCTCCCTTTATCTTCATTTTTCTCATATTTGAGTGGGATTTAGAGTTACCTTTTGAAATGCAAAGTTGTTATTCAAAATCTCTTTAAGATAAGTACCATGTTGGAGGGTTTTAACTAGTGAGGGAAAAACCTAAAAAAATCTTATAGAATTCTAGAGAAAGTTTGAGGTTTAGAGTAAAAGCATTAAATAAAGTAGCATTAAATAAAGTTGATACTAGTTGGGAAATCCACTCTCATATATTTAGTTCACATTCAATGTCAATATTGTGTATATATATGTGTTAATATATACTTTTATGATATATTGTGCATTGTGTATGTGTGATGGGTTTCATAGCTCCAAGAGAAGAAACGAAAGTTGGAACCTCTAGAGGAAAGAAGCAAGTTGGGAATTAAAACCATATCTAGACTTATTTTGGGTACTTTGGTAAGCAATTTAAAGGTGAGTGAATTAATTATTTTGGTGTATGAATTGAGCAATTGGAGGGCTTGTGTTGAGCCTACCATATATGTGAAATTTTCATGGTGACAAGGTATGAAAACTCATGTCTTGTGTGTTATGAATGAACCCTTGTGTAAATTGTGATAAGCATCTGAAGCCTCGAGTTCATGATCATAAAAGTATTATATTGTCATTTTTATGGACTAATATAATGTTATTTGATATAAATTGCTTAAGAAAACTTATTAAGAGCATTAGGGTATAGTTGACATGCCATAGAGCCGAAAATTGTATTGTGGTGCAATCGTATACATTATGGCACCTCGGTGCATTGTATAGCACTTCGGTGCATCATGGTACTTTAGTGCATTATGGACATTCGATCCATTTTTTACTCTTGTATCCTTTTTAGCTTTATTGTGTTGTGTTACTTCAAACATTATATTGTGGATAAACCTAATTTTGAAGATTAATCATGCTATTGCAAGCTAATGATAATAATGAATGATTATGCAACCTTGGCATGAGTTCTAACATATCTATGAAGTGATTATCATATTTGCTTTATGTTCTTAAATGTCTTATTTATTTCCTCACTAAGTGAAACTTAGCGTGTGTATGTTTCTTCACATATAGGTATTTCGGGGGGGGACCGTTATTAGAATGAGATGTTGCATCACCGTTCAAGGGCCATTGTAAGCTATTCACAGTTAACATCCTCTTTGTGTATTATGAGTATATTAGTGGCACATATACGAGTGATAGAATAGATACTTAGTATAACCAGTAAATGATGGATTTGTATGGTCCCTAAGAGCCTTTATTTTGATGATTCATTAATTAGGTAGAATTCTTATAGACATTCTTAGTTTACCTCATGGGTGACAAAAGCCTTAGCTTAAAGCACCCATTGGTAACCTATGTACAATGCTATTCATTTCACTTATTTGTCTCAAATCATATTTTTGACATAATTTGTTGAATGTAGCCACATCCAAGGGCTCATTTCACTCAATGCTCATGGTGATACGATTTGCATGTTATATCTCCTAGTGTCCATAAAATGGTAAAGAGATTTATAAGGGTTGAAAAGTGTTTGATTTTGTTTTAAAAAAGTCTTTAAATGTTTTCAATAGATTATGAATTTTTATGGGGTCATATAGGTGGAGTTTAGGGGTTATGTAGTGCATGATGGGGTGTTTTTTAATGTCCAAATTCATATTTTGATGTTTCTTAGTGATTATGGGAAAAAATAGGGGTTACTTAGGACTTAAAATTACATTTATCATGAAATAGATCAGAGGTTTCGAAACCCCCAAGTAGTTGTTTCAAAACCATTTCGACATAATGCTTAAATTTCCAGTGGTTTCAGAACCCCATCCAATGGATTCAAAACACTATTAAAATTAATATTTATGCATAACTTTTGCATACAATATCAGAATCAGTCGCCATTTTTTAAATTCTTATTTCTGAAAAATTTTGTTTATAAAAAAATATTTACGAAAAAAAAAATATTTACGTAATAAAGATAATTTTTAAATGATCCTCATAACTTTTAGGTTTATAATATAGTCACTAAAGTTCATAAATTATCATTTAACCATCTTCAAATCTGATCAATTTGATTCTTTCGAGGTAGTTTCAAAATGGTTTTAGAAACTTAAATGGTGTGATAAATTTCTTGTTCATGAAATGATGAACAAAAAATTATTTTAAACTATATATATTGCCTCCATGTAATCTCTTACTTGGTTAAATATCTCAACTAGGTAAGGGGTGTTACAATATGTCCTCAATTTTGCTTTTGCAGTGTCTAATAACGTAGCCGAGTATGAAGCACTGATAGAAGGATTAAAACTAGCTTTAAATCTGGGCATCAAGAATCTATATATATATATTTACAGACTCACAACTGGTAGAAAGACAACTCACAGGAGAATATGAAGTCCACGAGGAGATCTTAAATAAATACCATCATTTGGTGACAGGACTATTAGCCAAATTCAATGAATATGCAATAAAGTAGATCCCCATAGGGAATAACACTAGAGTGGATGCTTTGGCAAGATTGGTGACAGCTTTGGAGGTCTAGAAAAGAGGAATTTTTTTAGTGGAGCACAGAGATTTCTCAACATATATGCCGACAACACAGATTAGCAAACTAGAGGTTGGGATACATAGAGGACCCCTATAAAGTACATAAAAGAGGGAAGCCTACCAGAGCACAAAAACTAGCCAATCAGATTACGCAGAAAGGCAACAAGATACACAGTGATAGATGGCATCTTATATGAGAAGGGGTTCACTCAACCATTGCTAAGGTGCTTGGGTCCGCAAGAGGCCAAGTATGTATTGAAATAAATACATGAGGGGATATGCGGACATCACCCAGGTTCGTAAATGTTGGCATAAAGGGTTACCGGGCAAGGGTTTTGTTGGCTGAAAATACAAAGGGATACGAGAGAAATGGTTTTAAATTGCATATCATGCCAGGAATTCACATCGGTTCAAAGACGACTCGTAAATTTCATCACAAGCCCATGGCCACTCGTAATCTAGGGAATGGATATACAAGGACTATTTCCACTCACTGTAGGGCAGAAAAAGTTTCTGGTTGTCACTATTAATTATTTCACAAAGTGGATTGAAGTAGAGCCGCTAGAGACAATAAAGGGAAAATAAATTGAAAATTCTGTATGGAAATCTATTGTATGTAGATATGAAATCCCTAACATTCTAATAATAGAAAATGGTACATAGTTTCAGAAGAAATTCAAAGAATTTTGTGACAATCTTTCGATCACCTTAGTTCAAAGCTCAGTAAAAACACTGGAAACAAGTGGACAAGCAGAAGATGCAAACAGAAAGATTTTGTAAGGGTTAAAAAAAAGTATGTGGGTGAATGAGCTCCCAGGCATACTATGGGTTGTATGTACAACTTCGTATTCAGACACAAGCGAAACATCCTTCAATTTGGCTTATGGAACTGAAGATGTTATTCCAGTAGAAATTAGCATGCCAACTTACAGGACTACTCATTATAATTATCAGAATAATGTAACATGCCTAAGGTTAAATCTGGATATGCTAAAGGAAGTTAGAAATAAAGCCGAGATAAAATCTGAGGCGAGGAATCAAAAAAATTTCAGATACTATAATACACGAGTGCGAAGCAAGCAATTTCACGTGAGTGACTTAGCCCTAAAAACATAGAGGCTAGCAAACCACTAACAGATAGAGGAAAGATGGCTACGAAATGGGAAGACTCTTACAAGGTACATCGAGTTTTGAGTGGAGGTATATACAAACTAGAGGAAATGAATGACAAAGAGATCCCTCGCACCTGTAATGTGAGACATTTAAATAAATTTTGTGTAATATTCAACCCATGTAGCAACTCCCAAACTATTAAAGTTTATCAAATTGCCACAAGTACTTCCTAGTGAGTACAAATTTATTAGTCAAATCTACCATATATTTTTTGTAACATTTCTAAGGTCTTTTATTTGATAATCGAATTGCTAGTCAAGTTTTTGTCTAGTAAGTGCAGCGAATCTAAAAAAGATAAAATATCAAAAGACATTGCCATTTCCAGGTAAATGCACTCAAAGACATTGTCATGTAAGTGTTCGCCACTTCCAAGTAAGTGTACTTGACCATGTTCGCTTAACGACACACCACACAAAGTGCGCTCGAAGATATTTTCGGGTAAGCATTCACCACTTCCAAGTAAGTCTGCTTAACCACATCTGGTTAACGACATGCCACTTCCAAGTATATGTTCTCACAAATACATCGCCACTTCCAAGCAAGTGTGTCGACAAAGATACTATCACTTCCAAGTAATTGTGCATACAAAGATACTGCCACCTCCAAGTAAGTGTGCCTACAAGGATATTGCGACTTCCAAGTAAGTGTGCCTACAAAGATACTACCACTTCGAAGTAAGTGTTCCCACAAAGACATCGCCACTTCCAAGTAAGTGTGCCTAGAAAGACATCGCCACTTCCAAGAAAGTGTGCTCAAACATCGCAACTTCCAAGTGTGCCTACAAAGATACTGCCACTTCCAAGTAAGTGTGCCCACAAAGACATCGACACTAAGTATGTGTGCCTACAAAGACATCGCCACTTCCAAGTAATTGTGCCTAGAAAGACATTGCCACTTGCAAGAAAGTGTGCTCAAACATTGCAACTTCAAAGTAAGTGTGCCTACAAAGATACTGCCACTTCCAAGTATCTCTGCCCATAAAGACATCATCACTTCAGTGTGCCTACAAAGACATCGCCACTTCCGAGTAAGTGTGTCTACAAAGACATCTCCACTCCAAGTAAGTGTGCTCAAGACATCGTCACTTCCAAGTAAGTGTGCTCAAGACATCATCACTTCCAAGTAAGTGTGGCAAAAAAAATTTGCCACTTCCAAGTAAGTGTGCCCACAAAGACATCGCCATGTCCAAGTAAGTTTGCTCAAGACATCGCCACTTCCAAGTAAGTGTGCCTACAAAGATACTGCCACTTCCAAGTAAGTATGCCTGCAAAGATACAACCACTTCAAACAAAGTGTGCCCACAAAGACATTACCACTTCCAAGTAAGTATGCCTACAAAGGCATCACCACTTTCAAGTAAGTGTGCCTACAAAGACATCACCACTTCGAAGTAAGTGTGCCAACAAAGAGAATCTCCATTTCCAAGTAAGTGTATCCACAAAGACATCGCCAATTCCAAGTAAGTGTGCCCACAAAGACATAGTCACTTGCAAGCAAATATGCTCAAGATCATCGTCACTTCAAAGTAAGTGTGTTCCAAATCATTACAAACTATAATTAGTTGTTTTTATGATTAACCAAGTTTCCAAAACCATGCCATTATATTTAGTTATCCATCTTAACAATGTGTAAAAATAAATTGTTTGGGTACTCAAAGTTTTCACAAAAAATGCTTTGGCTTCAAATAGAAATAGATAAAAAGGAAAAGGTACAAAATATAAAAATAAAATTAGCCTCAACTGCTAGTAATTTCATCTTCTCCCATCGCATCACCATCTTTGCCTTCAATAGATTCTATTATAGACAGTGGTGTAAAGGGTTCACCAACATGTATGACCATGATAGAATTCTTCTCAGAAACAAAGTTGGTCCAAGATGCTCCCTAGGATTCCTTATATTGAAATCCACACGAGAAACATCTAGTGAACCATGAGCCACATAGAAGGCAAGTATCGCCATAACATGAGCTTCCTTTAGAGCTTCATCTAGACATGTGTAGACTATTTCTGCATTTTCAATAGAAACTCGACTAACTTCTCTATCCATCTCTCTCGCATACATAGATTTCAGCTACTTTAAGGACATGCGTAGAATACTTGCTCACAAGTTCCTCTTAGCAAACTTCATCAGCCTTCCTCTCCCTTCAAGTTTCATTTTCTTCTCTTCAAGTTTCTCCACTTGGTTTTGCACCCTCAAATTTTCAGCATCACACTCTTTGAGCTTTCTAATCAAGTATAACTCCCTTGCATGAGTCTGTTCCATCACCGAGTGTTCCCTCTCATGTTGCTCTTCAAGAATTTTCACGTGCTTTATCAAATTATGTTATGCAAGGCACATCTATAAGGGCAGTGATAGGTGATTTATTAAGTTATTATTTTATCTTTAATTTGTTATTTGATTATTAGTTTATATTGTTGATTTGGTCGTTTTAATTCATTTTTTGTGTAGTATTTAAGATTCTGGGCATGACGCGTTTGACGTGGCATCCAGTCAGCAGCTTTCAGAAGGTCCAGTCAGCAGTCCTAGAAAGACAAACGATTCAGCCGCATTTTTGAAATTCGAATTAGGAATTCTCTCTTGGTTTTAGGATTTAATTTGAATATTTTCCAAGAATTATCTTTTATCATTTCTAGGGTTTTAGAAAGCTATAAATACCTGTTGAAAACATTTTGATATTTCGATATAACAAATTAAGATAAATGAATTTTAAGATTTTCCAAAAAGATTTTCTAAGTATATTCGATATAATTATTCGAATATCAAAATATTACTCCAAATCTTTCAAAAGTCATTTTTAATCCTTACTCAAGTATAAAATTAAGTTTTAATCTTAAAATTATTTCAAAATAATTTTACAAAGTATTTCGAACCGTTTCAAAGCCAAAAATTTCAGAATGTCCAGAGGGAACCGATTCCCCCCCAAGGGGGTACCGATTCCCCCCTGAATGGTTTGGCTCCGAGAATTCCAGTATGCTCGGAGGGAACCGATTCCCCCTACTGTTCAACGGTCAAAATATTTGAATTTTACACTTAGGGAACCGATTTCCCATGAGGGGTACCGATTCCCCCCACGCTTCAAGCTATTTTATTAAATGATTTCACACTTAAACAACTCTATTATCTCCACTAATCATCCCCAACGTTCAGAAGTGATTCAAGATGTATTTAAACAAGTTCTGAAGCCTTTGATCAACAAGAAATTATAGAGAAATAAAAGAGAAAGCATCAAACACCAAGTTTGTGCATATCAAGCCAATTTTCCTTTCAATATTCATTTTGCTTTCAAGAACACCATTTGTGCTCATTTGTAATTATTTTTTAGTGTTATTTTCTTGTTCTAGAATTGTGCAAACAATCTACCTTGTGAGGATTTACTTGTAAGTTTGTAAATTTGTAATCTTCTCTTTGGGAAATAGTGTTCTCAAGAATTGGGATATATTCTTGAGGGTGTTGTAAGGTTATCTCTTTGGCCTCAAAAGAAAGAACAAATTAGTGAATTTGTTGGAAAATCCTTAGTGTGGATAGCTAAGGTAGTGGACGTAGACTTTGATTGAGAAAATCGAACCACTCTAAATCGCTGTGCAATTACTTTCAATTTTCTGCAAAAGCTTACACCAAAATTTTAATTGCCAATTCACCCCCTCTTGGCCAATTCCGTCAATCGATTACCTCAACAATTGACATCAGAGCTTGACTCATTTGAAGGTTTAACCACCTCTTGAGTAGATCCGGGAAGAGTTAAATCGATAAAGATGGCGTCCACTTCCGGTTCATTCTCCATGGAAGAAATCAGACCAAATGACGTGCCTCCACACTTCAATGGAATAAATTATCGTCGTTGGAAGAAGCTTATGATGATATTTATCCAAACATTTGATATGGAATCTTAGATAATGATCGAGAAAGGATATTCTTCTCTTACAAAGAAGGCAAAGAAGTGGAGTGATCAAGAATGGAAGAAAGCTCAACAAAACACAAAGGCTATGCACATGTTGTGTTGTGCAATTGATCATAATGTATATAAAGGAGTTTCTTCTTGTTCAAATGCCAAGGAGATGTGGGATAAGCTTGAGGAGATCTATAGATACAAGGAAGAAGAAGAACCAATAAAGATGATGTCTTTATTAGCTCTCACAGAGCCAAAGGTATCTTCTAACTCAAATAGATTAAATTCAAAATCTTTTAATGAGTTACAAGATACTTATGATGAATTATTTTCGGAGTTTGAGACCATGAACTCCAAATATAAAAATCTGATTTCTAAATTTATTGCTAAAAATGATCTTCTTTTGAAAGCTAAAACAGACTTAGAAAATCAAAATGAAATGTTGAGAAAGGAGTTAGAGCTTTCAAAAATAAAATCTGAAAACTTTGAAAAAGAAATTTTCAAATTAAACAAACTTTTTCTAGAAACGAAAATGGATTTTGAAAATCAAAATGAAATCTTGAAGAAGGATTTAGAGTTTTCAAAAATGAAATTTGAAAATATTGAAAATGAAAATTTCAATTTGAAAGTTAAGCTTGAATGCATAACAAAAGAAAAATATATCATTTTAAATAATTCATCTAGTTCAATAATGACAATATGCTCACATTGTCATTATCATAGTCATAAGGAACATACTTGTCCTTTAAAGAAAGGAAAACGATTTAAAATTAGACAAGTATGGGTTCCAAAAGAAACAAGAGGTATTGAAACTAATGTTCAAGGATCCAAAGTAATTTGGATACCAAAATCTACTTAAATATCTCTTGTAGGTGTGTAGGAGCAATGGTGATGAAGATGATGATATTCAAGATGCTCTAGCCACACATGAAAAATGAATAGGTAACCTCTAAACTTAATGTTTTTATTTTATTTGGTTGCTTATTTAGTTTATGCATGCATGAGGTTTTAAATGTTGAATAATTCTAAATGATAATGTTTTTATCGCATTTATGTTGAAAAATATTGTATGATGAACATAGTAATTTTTAGTAATGTTTTATAAACTCTAGTTCATCATATTAAATTGTTTGGTCAAAATTGGTTTTTAAAATGTAATTGAAATCTTTTTAACAATTGATATCGATTTTTCAAGAACTTTGGTTTTACAAAATTTTGACCTTAAATTTTTCTTAATGTTTATGCATAGATTTTTTTTAAATATTATAAAGTTTTAATGCATAACATTTTCAAAAACTTTATGCATGTGCTTTTAATCTTGATAATCAACATTGCATAATGTTTTGTATGTGAATGGATTAAAAGCATAACCCGATTAGATAAATTTGACAAAAGATACAATGTCTTATTTTTAAATTAAGTGTTTGTAAAATTGATTGATATTGCATTTATTTTGATTATGATTGTTGGTCATAGAATAGGAAACATTTACATGGTGCATTTAGACTCTATAGATATGACTGATTTATGCCTAGTTGCTAAGGATGAGCATGATAGTTGGTTATGGCATAGGAGACTAGGTCATGCTAGTATGAGTGTTTTGCAACAGTTAATTCAAGGAGATTTGGTTCGAGGACTGCCTAAACTAAAATTTGATAATGATAAAATCTGTGATACTTGTGTTAAAGGAAAACAAAAGCGAGTTTCTTTTAAATCCATTAATGATGTATCAACTAGTAGAGTATTATAATTGATCTATATAGATCTTTTTGGGCCAACTAGGACTACTAGCTTAGGTGGAAAACAATATGCATTTGTCTTGGTAGATGACTATTCTAGATATATTTGGGTTCTATTCTTAAGTACTAAAGATGAAACATTAGAAAAATTCATCACGTTTTCAAAAGTAATCCAAAACGAAAAAGGTTACTCTATAACTAGTGTGAGGAGTGATCATGAAATTGAGTTTGAAAATCTTGGATTTACTGAGTTTTGTAATTCTAATGGTATTAGTCATAAATTTTCAGCACCTAGAACCCCTCAACAAAATGGAGTTATTGAGAGGAAAAACCGAACTTTAGAAGAAATGGCTAGTACCATGCTTTGTGAAAATAATTTGCCAAATATTTTTGGGCGAAAGCCACAAATACCGCTTGTTATGTTGTAAATCGAGTAATGATTAGGCCAATTTTAAAGAAAACTCCATATGAAATTTTCAAAAATAAAAAGCCTAACATTAGCTATTTTCATCATTTGGATGTAAATATTTTGTTTTAAACAACGGTAAAGAAAACCTTGGCAAATTTGATGCTAAAAGTGATGAAGGAATTTTTCTGAGTTATTCCTTAAATTCTAAAGCTTATCGAGTATTTAATAAAAAACTTGATTGTAGAAGAGTCTATACATATTTTCGATGATAATCTCCTTCCGAGGAAGGATTCTTGTTTGAATGATGATGTAGGTATTATAAATACAAATGACGTTAGACATGACGTTGGAGAATCATCATCAAAGGAAGAAACAAAAGATGAGGAAACTCATGATCCTCTTGAGAATCCAACCATTGAAGAAAGGAAAGTATCTTATCCAAGAGAGTACAACTATGTTAAGGATTGTGAGATTATAGGTGATCCATCCAAAGGGGTAACAACTCGATCTTCTCTTAGAAATATTTGTTATTATATTGCATTTATTTCATGCATAGAGCCTAAGAATATTAATGAAGCATTAAATGATGAACATTAGATTATGGCTATGCAAGAAGAGTTAAATCAATTTGAGAGAAATAAAGTATGGACATTAGTTGAAAGGTCTAGTAATAAATCTATTGTAGGTACTAGATGGGTATTTAGGAATAAGCTTGATGAGAGTGGTAATATAGTGAGAAACAGGGCTAGACTTGTTGCTCAAGGGTATACTCAAGAAGATGACATAGACTATGATGAAACATACGCTCCCATAACTAGGATGGAAGCAATTAGAATGTTATTAGCATTTGCATGTTTTCATGAATTTAAATTATATCAAATGAATGTTAAAATTGCATTTTTAAATAGTTTTATAAAAGAAGAAGTGTATGTGAAACAACCTCTAGGTTTTGAAGATTCAAAATTTCCGGATCATGTTCTTAAATTTAAAAAAGCACTTTATGGTTTAAAACAAGCTCCTAGAGCTTGGTATGAAAGATTATCAAACTTTTTAATTGAAAAAGGTTTTTCAAAAGGAAAGGTTGACACTGAATTGTTTTTAAAGCATAAAGATAAAGATTTATTAGTAGTTCAAATTTATGTTGATGATATAATATTTGGTTCTACGAATGATGTTCTTTGCCAAGAATTTTCTAAGCTAATGCAAAGCGAATTCGAAATGAGCATGATAGGGGAACTCTTATTTTTCTTGGGACTCCAAATCAAGCAAAGAAAGATGGCATCTTCATCAATCAAGCTAAGTACGTCAAAGATATGCTCAAAAAGTTTGAACTGAAAAATGAGAAACCTCATGACACTCCAATGAGCTCTTCTACAAAGCTTGACTTGGATAAAGGAGGTAAATGTGGGGGATGTTAAATTATATAGGTCAATGATTGGTTCTTTGCTCTATCTAACTGCAAGTAGACCAGACATTATGTTTAGTGTTTGCTTATGTGCTAGATTTCAATATTATCTTAAGGAATCATATTTACTAGCTGTTAAGAGAATCTTTAGATACCTTAAGGAAACTCTTAGTTTAGGACTTTGGTATCCTAGAGACTAGCTTTAGCTTGCATGCCTTTTCTGATGCGGATTATGGAGGATGCAAATTAGATAGGAAAAGCACCTCTAGTACTTGCCAATTCTTTGGAAATATGCTGATTTCTTGGTTTTCAAAGAAAAAAAATTATGTTGCATTATCTACCACTGAAGCCGAATACATTTCAGCTGGTAGTTGTTGTGCACAAGTTTTATGGATGAAACAATGACTTTTTGACTATGGAATTGAAGTAGGTATCGTTTATATCAAGTGTGACAATATTAGTGCTATTTGTCTCACTAAAAATCCCATCCAACACTCTAGAACTAAGCACATTGAAATAAGACATCACTTCATTAGAGACCATGTCGCTAAGGAAGATGTAGTTCCAGAATTTGTTGATACTTTGCATCTATTAGCAGATATCTTTACAAAACCTTTAGACAATGAACGTTTTTGGACACTTAGGAGAGAACTCTGTTTAACTGATCTATCTTCACTAAGTGTTTAAAATAATTTTAGCACTTTTAAGAATAAATAAAAAATGCGTATAATAGTATTTTTGATTGCATTCTTTGCTATTAGTTAGGGGGAGTTTATGATTCTTTGTGAAAAATTGATTTTATGTTCAAATAAATTTTAATGATAAATTTGATTGTTTGAACATAGTTAATTTTCGAAATATGAGTTGCCAATACCACTAGGATTAATTATTTTAACACTATTGGATGTTTAAAATACAGATTTTTAAAATATTTGACAGAGGGAATCGATACCCCCATAAGGGAACCGATTCCCCCTTTGAATGGGAACTGATTCCCCCTGTAGGCGATTGATACCCCCATGGGGTTCTGGTTTTAACACGAGCAGAACCTAATATTTTCTCAAACCCTCTCTTCTTTCTTAAACATCGTTCATCCTCTATTTCTCTCTAAATCTCCATTTTTGCCAAAATCATCAAATACAAGTCGGAATTAGATCTTTCTTCAACTTCTAATCCTTGTAAACAACATCACATTATCATAAAATCCAAATTTTCAAGGTAATATTTCAAAATCCTCTATTTCATTGATTTTTGAACTTAGGACTAGTTTTGATTAGTTCTAAGATGAACATTACATCGGGCATTGGTTATATGACGATTTTACAACAAATTTCGTCAAAAACACTCAATTTTTCAAAATTATCTTTTAATTTAAAAAAAATCAAGAATTATTGTTTTAATTGATGTTTTTGATTCAATTATGTTGTTTTCATAAAAATTATACGTATTATGATTTTCAAACATTATTTTCCAAATAGTTTTTCAAAACATTGCCCTTTAGAATTTGGTTTAGAGAAACTTGAAATATTGAGGACTTATTTGAGTTTTGGGTTTGATTATATTGCATACATGTGTTTAAATTTGCAGGTTACATATTCTATTCCGATTCTTAAATCATGTCAAATCCTAAACGACTTAGGACATTGTCTAGTCACTCAAGTCAAAATCGACCTCTTATTCCTCCACTAAATCCAAATAACCCAAATATGACCATTATGAACTCTTGTTTCAACGTACCTGGTTGTGGACAAGATCTATACCATATGTACCATACTTATTTTGAGTCATACAAAATCTGAGAAGAGCGTATCCCTTCGATCCAAGCTATAGAAGATATAGACTTCCGATATCTTCCTACTCTTAAATCCTAGAAGTTTGATAAACTCTTTAAACTCAAACCTTTGGTTTATCATCAATTAGTCCGTATTTTTCTATTCCAATGTGGTATGTGTCCAAAACGAGCGCCGATCTGAAACTATAAGAATTTGATCATATCTTTTAAGACAATTCATTTTTATTGACTCCGGCATAATCGCTACCTATTTTAGACTAGATAACTCAAGTTTAATGAAAAAGAGACTGTAGATTCACCCTATAAATCTAAGGATAATGAGAGTACCCTAAGAACTCATCGTGATAGATTCCTTCATTATTTGATCTCTTGGTGGTTTAGACCATCCGGAGGTAGGTACTCCTCCCTTAGGAACATAGATATATGGTGGTATATTGTATCCAACATAAAAAGAAGATTAATCTGCCACAAATCATCTTTAGTGAGTTTCCATAAACAATGTTCCTTCCACGAATATAGAAACATTGGTTTATGGTTATTTCCTTAGTAATTTGTTTATCAAACTCGGTCTTAGGGTCAATGGGTTTATCGTCCCGAAATCGGAACTTACATGCTTATATATTTGGTTTGATTTTCACTTTCATTTTGAGCTTAATGTTTATTTTTGCATCATTTACATATTAGTTGCATTATGACCAATTGTTTGCCATTTCACATTGTTTATGAATATTGAATTATGGAACTAATGGCTAATCTTTCTCTTGATTATGATCTTAGCAGCTTACGCTATATTTAGTTATCAATTGGCTAATTATTTTTCAAAAACTTGTTTAAAATATTTTAAAGGTCTTTTTGATTTAACAAAAAGGGGGAGAAATATTAAAGTGTTTTTAAAGGGGAGAAATGTTAGAGTAAGGGGGAGTAATTTCAAAACTTGATTTCAAAATTTTAAAATTACTAAAATGTTTTGTTATATCAAAAAGGAGAGATTGTTGAAAACATTTTGATATTTCGATATAACAAATTAAGATAGATGAATTTTAAGATTTTCCAAAAAGATTTTCTAAGTATATTCGATATAATTATTCGAATATCAAAATATTACTCCAAATCTTTCAAAAGACATTTTTAATTTTTACTCAAGTGTAAAATTAAGTTTTAATCTTAAAATTATTTCAAAATAATTTTACAAAGTATTTCGAACCGTTTCAAAGCCAAAAATTCCAAAATGTCCAGAGGGAACCTATTCCCCCCTGAATGGTTTGGCTCCGAGAATTCCAGTATGCTCGGAGGGAACCGATTCCCCCCAAGGGTATCGATTCCCCCTACTGTTCAATGGTCGAATTATTTGAATTTTACACTTAGGGAACCGATTCCCCATGAGGGGTACCGATTCCCCCTACGCTCCAAGCTGTTTTATTAAATGATTTCACACTTAAACGACTCTATTATCTCCACTAATCATCTTCAACATTCAGAAAGTGATTCAAGGTGTATTTAAACAAGTTCTGAAGCCTTTGATCAAAAGAAATTATAGAGAAACAAGAGAGAAAACATCAAACACCAAGTTTGTGCATATCAAGCCAATTTTCCTTTCAATATTCATTTTGCTTTCAAGAACACCATTTGTGCTCATTTGTAATTATTTTTTAGTGTTCTTTTCTTGTTCTAGAATTGTGCAAACAATCTACCTTGTGAGGATTTTCTTATAAGTTTGTAAATTTGTAATATTCTCTTTGGGAAAGAGTGTTCTCAAGAATTGGGGTATATTCTTGAGGGTGTTGTAAGGTTATCTCTTTGGCCTCAAAAGAAAGAATAAATTAGTGAATTTATTGGAAAATCATTAGTGTGGATAGCTAAGGTAGTAGACGTAGACTTTGATAGAGAAAGTCGAACCACTCTAAATCGTTGTGCAATTACTTTCAATTTTCTGCAAAAGCTTCCACCAAATTTTTAATTGCCAATTCACCCCTCTCTTGGCCAATTTCGTCAATCGATTTTTTTAAGTGTGATATTCAGGTCGGGTTGAGTTCGGGTTTAGGGTGAAAAATACCCGACCAGAAAATATATATAATTTTACGTTATATATTTAGGAATAATTACAATAATATATCTCTCTCTATATATATATTTTTCAATTAAGTCACTATTTTTATTGAATTTTATATTTTTTTATTTCAGGTCGATCGAATTTCTAATTCATTTATTTGTGTCGGGTGAAACTTTATTTTAGTCGGGTCGAGTCGATTTTTTCTAAGTGTGATATTCGGGTCGGGTTGGATTCGAGTTTAGGGTGAAAAATATCCAATCTCACATGACCCAAAAAATATATAATTTTACGTTATATATTTAGGAATAATTACAATAATATATATATATATATATATTACCAATTAAGTCACTGTTTTTAATGAATAATTTTTTTTATTATTTCGGGTCGAGTCGGGTCGGGTGAAACTTTATTTTGGTCCGATTGTGTCTCGGATGGAGGTTCCTTTGTTCTCAAGTCGGGTGGACCAAAAATCCGACCCAACTTGACCCATGAGCATCCTTAATTGGGATGATTTTAACTTATGATGTTTATTAGCATAATTTTTATAATTTATTGAAATTAATAATCAATTAATAAAATTAATTTTTTAAAAATTTATTATAACATATTACTATATGTAATTTATAAAACAAATTAAAATTAAACAAAAAAATAAAAAGGATAATCTTGTTATTTTACATTATTGAAATTAAATTAATCTAACATGTCTGCGAATTAAACAGAATATGAAATTGGATTCTAATTCATGATAGATTACAATTTATTCACAGATTCTAATTTATTCACATATTTTAATTCTCTCAGAAATATTTCAACGAACCAAACACAACCTTAAGATAAGCTTGAAAATATATTCATAATTACCTTTGTTCTTTGCTTTGTGTTTTATAGAGTTTTTCTTTCTTTCTCTTCTTTCCAAATTTTATTTTCTTTAAAATGCTAAGTATTATTTTTATCATACTTAGTTGATTTTCCAATAAACTAAAAACTGAAGCGATGATTAAATTTTGATTGTAAGAATTGAAAAGCACCTAATATATTTGAGTTATATTCACAATTTTCTAGAAATTAGAATTGGCAATCGACATTTCCTTTAAAAATCAAAACGTTTTCATTTCAAAAAGTCGACGTTAGTTTAGATGTTGTTTTGGTTTAAAGTTACGAGGAAAAATAGGCTGATAGCAAGTCTGACTTCTTGTGAACACATTTAGTCGCGATCCGCTAAAGAAAATGAAGATTGAACTCGATTCTCATTGAGACAACATAGTCCGAGTCAAATTTTTTCAAATCTTAAAATTGAGTTGGTGATGATGACAATAATTGTAGTTAATCCACATAAGGATTGAAATTCAAATATTGCTTTTGGATTGTCGGTTTACTAAAGAAAAAAACAAGTTACAAGGGTTGAGACTATTTTATTTTCTTTAATTTCCTTTAGACTAAATTCTTAATTTATTTTCAAATTCTATAAAAAAATTCCCATTTTTACTACTAATTTTTGTCTACACCAAAATCAAAAGCCTTCGATATCAGTAACACCAAAATCCTTATAGATCGACAATTCTTCTCTATATTATCATTTTATTTCTTTTATTTGAGATTAAAGATTATTACCTGTAAAACGATATTTGTCAGGCAGCGAAGACAGATTATCAGCATTCAACATCTCAGACATTCTTTTTGAAGTAGACTCTGGGTGAAGCTGGCTGCTCGCACCTTCGTGGGCTCTCCGGGGATAAAATCAGAAAGAGGCCTCAATGATGATTCACTGATCTGTAAAGAAAAATGAGAAAAAGATGAGACGACAGTTGGCGTGGGAGGAATAGATGTAGCAGCAAAAATAGGCACATTTACGGATACATGCACAATAGTTGTGTGTACAACAGTGGAATCTACGAGAAAGACACCGGAGGCTGCATACAAGAATATGTCAGTTGGCAAGAAACAAAAATAAAGCAGAACGAAATAGTCCCGAAACAAATTAAACGACTTACCCAAAGGAACAAAAGAGAGAGGATGAGGGCTGGTAGACGACATGATCGCAAAACATAAGGACGCAAGTGGGGAAAGAAGCAGTCTTTTTAGTATAAACCTTCGGCCTTTTCCCAACATTTTGTCATGGTCAGGAATATGATGCAGTGTTAAAGAAGATCTCTTCACCCTATCAGACGTGACTCTTCTAGCCACCTCCTCTGTATTAAAAATGTGGGAACCTGACCTTTAACTAGAACTAACAATTGAGGCAGGAACGAAGGTCTTCGCAGTAGTTGAAGAAGTAATGACATAAATATTAGCAGAAGGAGCTTTTCTAGTGGTAATCAGGTTTCAAATCACAATTTGAAAACGGTGTAGCAATAGCGTTCAATAATACCCGTGACGGTCATAATGATGGTAAACTCGAAATGAAATAAAGACAAAGTTAGTCACCACCATTGATAAAAGAACTATGTCACAATCAATAGCGAATGAACCAATACAAGAAGACCCTGTCGTTAGAAATTTTGATACACGAATTAAGCAACTAAATTATACAAAGAAAAAAGAATGCAAACAAATCAGTAAAGTGAAATATATATGTATATACCTTCAAAAGCGCCTCGTGAAGCGAAGGTAGGGTCGCTCAAATCTTTTTTTTTTTACGCTAAAGATTCGCAGAGCTATCACCGTCTGATAAAGAAGAGGATAGGGAGGTATGGGCCGACCTACTACTTCCACCAACTTCTTTTATTCGCCTTGGAGGCACGTCCTCGGGCCTATACCCCCATTTACGGGCAGGACAGAGACTGTAACTGGGAAAGTAAGTCTGCAATTTCCTCTATCCTTGTACAATTCGCCCAGTTGGAGTCAGATGGTCATCATTATAACACCTTGCCTCCACGTTGCTCAGAACGTCGTCAGAACCCCCTCCAGAGCAGTATTATATTCAATCTCATCCTATCCGTCAGGACTTTTTTCCATCAAACAATAGCACCACACGTTTTGCATAATGCACACTTCCTCGAAGCGCGAAGGAGGGCACATTTGAAGCCTTTCAATTTGCCTCATTTCATGGCGATATGACTAAATTTACATCATTTAACCGAAATTCTCTCCTTTTAATACTATATGATCAATATTTTTCGAAATAACATTCTTTTGGTTGAGGTGACACAAAAACGAATGTGTTTTACTTGAGTTTTAGTTTACTGGGATGTTACGAATGTAAGGCGCATCCCGGAGACGCGTTTTATCTGAATTTTGTTAAATCGGATGTCACGCTGATATTCTTTTTAATAAAGATTTAATTTTAATTGTTATTATAAATTAGTAATATATTATGTAAAGTGTTTCGGTTATAATTTAAGAATTATCGAATGTATTTTTTAAATGTGTGTTAAAGGTGGAGTTAATTTAGGTTAAAGCTGTAATATCCCAAAATCATGGTTAGTGACTAAAATGAAATTTTTGAAAATTTTAAGTATGATTTCAAAAGATTGTAAAGTGCATGGACTTATTTGTAAATATTTTTTAGGGATTGTTGGTAATTATTAAATGAAGTAAAGGGTAAAATGGTTATTTGACAAAGAATATTTTTATTTTCCCTTATAAGTTAAGGAAAACACGTGGGAAGAGGGAAAATGGAGTTCTAGAATTCTCTTCATCTTTCTTCTTTCTCTCTATCGTGAACCAAGGTTGCAAAGGTAAGTCATCTTGTTAGTTAATTTCTTGTTGAATTCAAGGTTGATTTATGATCATTAGATGATAATTAAACCTAAATCATCTTAAAAGCAAAGGATGGTGAAGTTACGAGAGATAAAAGATTAAGAGTTTTCAAATGAAATATTGGAATAAAGTTCATTACTGAAATTGGAAGATAAATTTGATTGGTCATCAACTTAATTAAGAAACTTGAAGTGATAGAGTTGAATTTAGAATATATTGAAAATTTGGTATGATTCTTAGCTTTAAGAATTTGGATGAGATATGGGAGATAATAAGGTATTGGAATGATAAAAGTTAGTTAAAATGGTTGTAGTTGAGTTTAGTGGTATAAAAGGAGTTTTATATGAGGAAATTTAATGAAATCGTCATATAAAAAAGAGAGATAAAAATAAGTGACAAATAATTGATTTCGTTGTGCTAAAACTATTTTTTGTGACAATAATAAAATGTCACTTTTAGTATCTTATAAAATATGACAAATTAAATTGTCACGAATAAAACTTATTAGTGACAAATGTGCAACGCCGCTAATTCAAATTGAATCGTTATTATAATAAATTGTCACTAATACATGTTTTTCATTGGAGACAATTTTACAATGTCATTATTTTATCTAAATGTCATTAAAAGGTTTCCCACCAAAATATTTGGTGGGAAGATTTTGGAGCCAAACATATAGTGACAAAAATCAATGACAATTTTTAAAATTGTCATAAAAGATATATCATTAATCAATAAATATGACGAAAATAAAAAAAATGTCACATTATAGTATGTTTGGTGACAATATACGTAATGTCATATAGCAATTTTGTCATAAATTGATAAATTTGTTGTAGTGAATGTTCAAGTGGAGAAAAAGAGGCTTCAAAGACCACAAATGGGGAATGGTCGAAAGGAGGTAAGCCAAGGAGAGACAAGATAATTGTGGAACCACCAATGGGCAAGGTGGGAAAAGAGTGAAGGACTTTGGGTAAGAAGTGTCAACACAAAAGGAAGTAACAGACTTCAAGAAAGAAGGTTCGAGGCAACAAAGGAGCATCGAACTTCAAAAAGAAAGGGTTGATGCATGGGGTGTCAGACTTCATGGAGAAAGAAGAGCTGACACATTTTAGAGTAAATGCAATAGAAAGGGAGGTACATTTCAAACATAATTCTAATGGTTCAAACCTTGATTTTCGATCATTGATGAATATAGGTTGGGAGAGACCTAACCATCATTTTGGAGAGGCTTAACCATCATAGAAAGGGTCGATGTTCATATAGATATGAGATCTTATGAAGAGAAGTCTTTATCTTTACATTATTAATCAAAGAAGAGGAAGGAAAAGCCCATGGTGGCACTGCATATGACCAAGTTGAGAGCTTGAGGTTGTTAACGAGACTGGTATAAGGAAAAAAAACTGTTTAACAAAGAGATTGTTTTGTATTTAAACAATAATGAGCCGATAAAAAGAGAAAAATTCCTACAAAGGGGCTTCACTAAAGACCCTATCAATGTCGTGGAAACAAGTTTTTAATTAAGCTTAAAAATAATGAGATTTGTAGCAACAAGAACCTCTTTGCTTGGACCGCTAGGGATAAAGGATGAAGACAATATGAGATTATCTTGGGAAGAAATTCTCTTTCAAGATAAAACATATCATGTGAGTAAATATTCATCAGCCTGAACCAATAAAGACCCGAAGTAACTTCTAATGGAGCAAATGAGAAAAATGATAGAAGAGGTATCAAACCATGCACTCGACTGTCGAGAAAACCCTTATTTTTTTAGGTTCAAAGAAAAGAGAATGAATAAGAAGACATGAGGGCATGATTACACATGAGATGATAAGAAAACACAAGACAATTTATTGCACTAATATTGGGGCAGGTTCTAAAAGAAGACGATCAACAGAGAAAGATCGAGGTCTCTTTTTTTGGAGATGAAAGAAGATTGACTAACAGTTGAACATACATTCATATATCATTTGTATAAAGCATCCATCATTACATTAATACCAGCAAGAAAAGCTTAGTTTCCTCTATCTCGAGGGCATCCTCAAACTCTCTTTTGAGAAGCCATTTCCCTAGTCTTCTAAGACCGTTTTTCGTGGAAACCAATCTAGCCTTCTTTAAGACTATTTCCCTATAAACCAACCTAGGCTTCTTTAAGACTGTTTCCCCTAAAAACACAACTCAAATTATTCCCTAAGACTGTTTCCCTAGAAACCAATCTAATCTTCCTTAAAATTATTTCCCTATAAACCAACCTAGTATTCCTTAAGATTGTTTACCTATAAACCAATCTAGTCTTTCTTAATATTTTTCCCTATAAACCAACCTAGTCTTCCTTAATATTGTTTCCCTATAAACCAATCTAGTATTCTTTAAGATTGTTTCCCTATAAACTCAAATTAGTCTTCCTTAAGAATGTTTCCCTATAAACCTCGAGTTACTCTTTCTTAAAATTGTTTCCCTAGAAACCAACCCAGTCTTCCTTAAGATCGTTTACCTAGAACCTCAACTTGTCTGTCATAAAATCGTTTCCCAAGAATCTAACCTAATTTCCTTAAGATTGTTTCCCTAGGAACCTCAACCTAGTCTCCTTAAGATTAATTGCTCTAGAAACCAGTTTCTTCTTTTATGATAGTTTCCTTATAAGTCATAGATGTGTCTTTCTTAAATACCATTTTTTCACTCTCTTAGTGGCATTTTTAGAGCATTTCCTTTCCTAAGGGAAGTTTTAATAGTATTATATTTTCTTAAAAGACCTTTTTCTCCTCCCTCGGGGACTCCCCCTAAGAGATAAATGAAAAACATTCACATTCATATAAACATCCTTAAATTCATAAAATAGGGGTTGTCATCGTATAATTGTTTAATTTGATTGAATCATATCATTGAAACAGAAAAAATCCAAAGATTTTAGAGCCTCGTTCATGGAGGATATTCAAGATTTAGAAGGCGAACCCTCTGCCATAGAGGAAGTCGAACAAAAAACTCAAAAGCCTTAGTTATGGAGGACATTCAAGATTTAGTAGGTGAACCCTCAGCCATGGAGGAAGCCAAATTTAGAGCCTCGTTTATAGAGGATACCCTGTTAGTAGGAAAACCCTCAATCATGGAGGAAGCCAAATACAAAACTCAGAGCCTCACTCATGGAGGATACCCCGTAAGTAGGCAAACTCTCAACCATATAGGAAACTAAACAAAAAATTTGGAGCCTCAATCATGGAGGGCATCAAGATTAAACAAACAAACCCCCAATCATGGAAGGAGCAAAATTCAAGAAGGATTTAGAGCCTTAATCATGGATGACACCCAAATCAAATTTGGACATTTAGATTAGATGTTGGATGAAAGCTTGTGTCCTTTTCATCTTTGCCTTATTCCCATTACACGATAATGGACAAAGAGGGGTAGCTGTATACACTTGTTTTCATATGGGTTTTATTATTATTGTTATATTATAAATATATACTGAGATATAGATATTAAAATAAAAATAAATACAAATAAAAATTTTATTAATGCTTTATTTTACAACCCATGTATTACAAATCAGTAGCCCAAAAGAAAAAAGAAATCAATTAAGATTCATTACAGAAGCCCAGAAGCAAGAAGCTCATGCGTGTGATCAATCAGCAACTAAGGTTTATCATCTTATATCCCCAGCCACCGCACGTGACAACCATTAGATCTACCTAGATCTCACAGTCCAAATCAGGGGATATTGGGGTTTCATCCTTAACCTTTTTTCAACTACAACAACACTAGTTCCCAATTGTTGGATCGAATCTAATCTAACAGCCTCAAATGCTCTCAAAGAAGAGTGATTATTGACCTTCTCCGCACGTATGGTGCATGCACCAATCATTTGACTCCTCACATGTTGATCTTGTCAAGGACACTGTTGATGTCAATAATGTAACCCGAATTAGAAAAAAGAGGCAAAAATCAGTAATAATTATTGAACAAACCCAAATCCACATGCAAAAAGAGTCTTACCCAGCTGTCACCATCACGCAAACGGTCGACTGACATGACTTTCTCCACTGACAACACACAAAAGAACCTTATAATCTGTAAAAAATTGAAGTAATAGAGTATTTTTTTTGGGACACAAAAATCATAGAGAAATAAGAGAAAAACGAAGAAAAAAGTGGGAAGGAATTAAATGCCAAAAAATGAGAGGGGAGGGCTTTGTTACATCTTCTTAAGCTTTATACACTATTTATTTAAAGAAATCAAAGAGAAATTGAAAATGTAATTTTATTTCGAATCCAACTCTAGATCTACTCTGTTGTGAGCATTTTTGTATGTGTGGTTTTGATTTTCGAAAAGAGTGTGAAAAGAGAAAAAAAAATGTTGAAAACCCTTTGTTTCCATCATCGACGAGCGGTGGTTGATGCTGACCCACGAAAACTGACATGGTGGAGGGGTCGTCGATTTCTAAATTCATGAAAAACAGTATGAACCCAAGATGAGTTTGATTCAATTTTTTCTTGTGGTATAAAATGAAATGGTGCTATAAAAAGTTGGTCTTTATATTTGGGTCCATACCAGCCGATTCAACCCAATCCATAGCCTCTGACCCGCACGATTTCAAACGTAAAAGGGGTTATTCAAGTGCTTGGTCTTCTAAACTTTTGTGGGGCTTCAATTTGGTTATTATTCGTTTTCATGATTTTTTGCATTTGAGCGTTGAAGTTTTCCCATGTTCATTTCAATCCCCTTTTCATCTTTGCTATTTTTTTTTGCTTTGTGTTTATGGCCTATAGTTTTGCATACTTTCCATTTTAGTACCCCAATCAAGTTTTTTTTTTTGAAAAGGTACCTCTTTAAAAACCTCTTCTAATCCTATAAGGGGGAAAATTATCAAAAAAGAATTATATTTAGGAGGCAAAATATTGTTTGACACATCAAAAACAATTATCTCGGGACAAATTGAGTCAAAGAACCATATTGTTATCTAATATATCTCGAGCCGCCAACAAATGGAAACCAATAGTCGAATATATCACCATCCATGTGTTGCATTTTGTTAATCGCCATCGTAGTCCGATTCAAAGAGAACATGCTACCAACGATTTTCACAGGCAAACGTAATACCAGCTTGCAACGCATGTATCTTCGCTAATCCTGCTTCTGCACAACTCACAGAAGACATAGCTATAACACCAACAGCAGACAGACGCGTATGAAGATCAAATGCACCATCCATATTCACCTTGATTACACTATGATCAGGTCACATGTGATCTGAATATAGGGCAAGGACCGAATAGTAAGAGAAGGATCAGGCCTAACCCTCTCATTCATAATGACCCGAGCTTGCACGAACTCTTGATAAAGAAGCCGAGCATTAACCACTAAAACCCATGGAGGTTGATAATGATTCTAATGCACCATGAAACTACGGCCATTCCAAAAATTCCAGAGAAGCACCAGAAAATCTGCAAACCTTTCATGACCAAGTGAAACTAGCACTGATTCAAGCCAAGATAATGAGGATAAAGTAGAGTTAAAGATGTACGTACCAAAGAAACTAGCTAAGACAGAAACCTCTTGAGCATGCGGGCAAACCCTTAGAGCGTGGCCAACAGTTTCCTCTTTAAGATGGTACATCTAGCACATCATCGTCAATACTCGCATCTCACAAAAGGTATCCCACAGGGAGACCTCCATGTGTCATTCGCCATAAAAACACCCTAACTTTAAGGAGAATTTGTAGCTTCGCGAACAACTTCCAAACCCTAGAAACTGACTCTGAGGAGTGAGTAGGTGGTTGCAACCACCAATACCCCACTCGAACAGAGTATTGGCAATAATTGTTACCTCATATCAAGTTATCTTCAGGACAAGTTGTGATGCTTGTAGAAAGAATTGTATCAATGTTAGTGGTAGTAAATACATAACGTACCTTATCCTAGTTCCAATCTGGTTGATCTACCTGCATGAAATCCTTACTGTATAGACTTTGCATGGAGGGGTTAGAATAGTTACCTATTAAAGAAACAAGTGAGGACCCTCCCATTTGTCCCAAACTAAATCCAGCTTACTCCTCATTCCAATACGCTAGTAAAAGGCATCAGAACGAGCTTGAAGAGCCTTATGGATTCCTTTCCAAGAATAGAAACTCTTATTACCAATAGAGGAATTAAGTAAATCACTAGACCGAAAGTACTTCGCCTTGAGCACTCGAGATAGCAGACAATTAGGATTCTAAATGAGTCTCCAGACTTGTTTGCCCAGTAACGCCATATTGAACGAGTGAAGATCTCTCAAACTTAGACCCCATCGACATTTAGGCTTACAAATAGTCGACCATGCCACCAAAGGCCATCCTCGTTCTGAAATCTTGTCGGTCCACCAATAACTGCTCATGACTGCAGTCATCTCATTAAGTAATTGTTCAGGTCGCAGATAACATGGCATAGCATATTGAGGGAGAGCTTGAGCTATCGATTTAAGGAAGACTTCTCTCCCACTACCGGAAACAAGTTATTTGGTCGACCAATATTTAAGTTTTATTTTTACCAATATGCAAAGGTAGACCAAGATAATGTCCCAGTAAGTCCAAAACTTGAATCTCAAAGATACATGGCATGCGTTGTCGATGGGAAGCAATAGTGTTAGGACTAAAGTAAAGCAAATATTTGTCTAGGTTAACTCGTTGACCATAAGAATGAGCATAAACATTCAATATCTATTTGATGTGAGTAGCCTCATCCACAGAGATTTTGAAGAACACCAAAGTGTCATCAACAAACAGTAAATGAAAATAATTGGCTTGATTGTATTTTATATCTCCATGAAGTTGTGACTTATGGAACAAGGCGAATAATGCCTGAGTAACACAAAGAAAAAAGAAGGGTGACAGGGGTCACCCTGACGTAGCCCTCGACTAGGAGCAAATTTTATAAAGAGAGATCCATTTACTCTTGTTGTGAAGGTAATCGAGGTAACATGTAACCCCTTTACTCGACCTAAAAGAATTGGGTCGGATCCAAGGAGTCCTTAATGTAGAATGACCCTCAAGAAAACCATCTTCACATCAAATACTCAAATCTGATATTTTAATTAAAGAAATCAATCGACAGTTCGAAAACATAATAAATATCCAAAATAAAATACATTTAAATATAAGTAAAAAATATTCAAAATATGCATGTAAAATCCCCAAAATTTAAAGGTAGTGTCCAAGGTTCTTAATTACATAATCAATATTTCTGAAAATCCCTAAAGAAATAATACGAATATAAATAATCAATAATAATAAATCCAAATAAAAATTTCATACTATGAATAATAAAAGGGTTCTGAGATGTGATGAAATTTCTCCAAGCACCAGTCACCTAAACTGAGAATCTGAAAGAGAAACTAGAAGGGTATAAGCTATTAAGCTTAGTATGTCTCTAAATTGCATCAGTCACAAATAATACATCACAAATCAACATACAATCTGATTCAACAAGATCGTCACAGTCCGATTAAATATGCAATGAATGTGCACCCAAACTGTAGACACCCATTTTCTTAAAAGATAGAACTAGCAAGAGTTCATCTCATAAGAGGACTCTTTCACCTCCATATCTTTTAAAGCAACAACCACACCAACAAACGTGCAACAACCGAGCAATGAGTCTAGTTGCATTAGGATTCTGTTGTTAATAGGATTATAAAAATAGTTAGTTTTTTTCACTATAAATACATGTAATCCTCCCCATTTGTAAGACACGATTTACATACAAGATACAGAGGAAAGCACGAAAAAATACAAAGGCAAAGCTATTGTAAACGATTTGAAAAGGAAATAAAAGGTAGCATCTTTTTTTACATTGATTCGTTCATTTCTCACATGTGCATGTTATTTTTCTTGAGATTTGGTTTGAATAACCCAAAGCGTAGGTTGCGCCGATGACCAAAAAGGGGTGGGGTTTCGAAGTTTCGAACCTAGATATACTCCCGAGGCATGTTTATTTTTTTAAAGTATTTAATATTCCCCCTAAGTCAATCTTAATCTTTAATTTACCTTGAAATTTACCTTTTAATTTTACTTTTATATTAATTTCGTCCCCTATATATATATTTTTAATTATATTTATTTATTTATTTACTATATTCCTCTTTTTTTTATTTATATTATATTTTTTTATTATATATATCTTATATTTATATATATATATATATATATATATATATATATATATATATATATATATATATGTATAGATGTATTAATTTTTCTCCATTTACCATGTATATATTTTTTCTTAATATTATAATTTATACGTTTTTTATATATATTTTCTTAATATTCTATTTTTGTTTTTATTTATTTATATATATTATATTTTTACTTTATTTTATTTTTTCTATTATTTTTTTTCTTAATATCATGTATATCTTTATTTTTTATTTGTTTTACTTAGTATTATATATTTATTATTTTTACTTGTTTTAGTAAATACTACTTTATATGTACACATTATTTTTATTTCCTTTTAATATCTTTTACCTTTTTTTATTTTTTTACTCCATTATTTTTTTCCCTTTATCCGTGTCTTTGTTTTTTAACATTTTATTCATTTTGTTTATTTTTATTATTTTTTATTATTTTTTACGTTTTTTGTTATTTTCTATTTTTTCTTGTTTTATTTATTATTCTCACGTTTGCACACTTGCTATCCTAATTCGATTTTATACTCCGCTACGAGTCAAACGTTTTTATCTTTTAAGGGTATTCAAAATCAATCAATTGTAAGTAATTTGAATCGAGTATGTTAAATTTTAATTTAAATTTCAAATTTTCGTAACTAAGACAACCGAACCGAAAGGGCGGTTCAAGGGTGCTAATCCTTCCTTGACCGTAACCGACTCCTGAACCCGACACATTTCTGGTAAAAACGCAGATCAAGTAAGATGGTGTTTGACCCACCTAAATTCGTTTTAAAATGGTCGGTGGTGACTCCAATCCACATTTTTTAAGTCGAAGCCCAATTTTGGGGCCCAACCGAAAGACGGTTACGACAGCTTGGTGACTCCGCCGGGGACAGGTAAGTGAGTCAGGCCGAAATTAATTATCGGTTGTCTTTTTTTAGCGAAAATTACAAGTTTAAATTTTAATTTATTTATTCGATTCCAATTATTTATCTTTGATTATTTTTTTCAAGTAAATAGTTGTACTGACGTTTTTTTCAATGATTTCAGATTTTTGAAAAAGTTTCCATCTCTAGCTCTATACCCGAGCTTCGAACCCTTTTAAGTGGGGGTGAAATCGACGCCTTCGTATGAATTTATTCACCGTGCGAGCCTAGCAAGTAGCCTTCGGGATTCATATACCTTATGTCTTCGTGTGAATTTATTCACCGTGCGGGCATAAGGGAATGGTTCCTCTCGAGTTTAACTTAGTCCACATAAGCTTGTAATGGGCTTAGGACTAAGGGTCTGGTAAGCCCAAGGGGGCACCGGCAAGAAGAACTCGGGTCCCATTTTTTAGAACCTAAACCGGGAGGCTATGGAGAATTAGAACCCACCCTAAAACCTCATTCCAAACCCTAGGTTGCTTTGTTTCATGCTTTACTTTCTGTTCAAAGCATGCGAACTAGACAAATATGCGGTTAGGATTTGTGTGGAATTAGCATGCGAGATAGAGATCATGTCCGGGTAGGAATTAAAGCATGTGGGGTAGATATCATGTGGGGTAGGATTTTTCGATTTACCTCACTAACTCTATTTTACTTTTGTTTTCATCATTTGCATTATTTAAAAGAGGTGTTGATCCACAAAAAAACGTGTTTGTTAAAACATGAATGATCTGCATTAATGGAAAAAAGGGTTGTAATACAAGAGATGAAAAATGCAGGGGTTCAACTATGGTCAGAAAAGACTCAGAAAGAAAATGAGGATAATCTAGAAGACAACTATGTGTCACATTCGATCAAGAAGACATGGTGCCCACAATCAAATAGATCAAAAGTAAACTTTTCAAAAATGGGTTTACAAAGGTAGCAGGGGCAAGATGAGAAAAAGGTTACTGACCTCGAGAATCCCTTCAAAGACAACAAGAACAAGATGACAAAACGATAGCTGAATTGGAAGCCATTGTCGATAAATTCAATGAACTTCAGATAATCCCTTTGATGGAGGATTTCAATGATGTTTCCGTTATAGAACAGGTTCAGCAAAGGATGAAAGTCAGAGATGCAGTCATTCGATACTTCTGGGAGCAAGTACAAAAAACAGCTCGTCACTTACACGATTTAGCCAGAGAAGCCGGAGCGATTCGGCAGGGTATTCGACCTGTGACAGACGAAGGTAGAAGACTAGTTAATTTGTTTTAGGGTTGAGAGGATTTAGTATGGATGTACATTTAAATATGTTTATTATCTCTTAAAAGATAAAACACTTTTGTCCCAATAAAGATTATTTATAATAACAAACATGTTTTTGGATTAATGCCTCGAACATTTCATGCATTTTGCATCTACATTTCATTTTTTTATGCATTTTCATAAACATGAAATTTCTTCATAGAGAATTCGATGAAGTGGTTTTAACCACATGACACCACATGGAAGCAAGATTGTAACATCAAAAGAAAAAAACTGAAGTCATAACGAATGAGCCCGATCAGCTGGTTGTACGACTAAGCCTGCCAGGATGATATGAGAAAAGAGTCCACATATCCTAAGGGCTACGATGTTAAAGCTGTTTGCAGTTGCCACATAAAATGTTCCATACATTCCTCTGAGAACTATAAGGCACTGAAGCGCGAGATCCAAAACCTGATGGATTCAGGGGCATGGATAGCCGAAGAAGGGGACATTGCATATATCATTTGCACTTAGAGGATTGTTTTGTTTGAACACATCTTTGATCTTTCATGTTTGCTTAATCTTTTAAACGATTGAATTTATGCTACTTTCTAAGGTGGAGCAATTGAAAAAATTTCAATATTTAGTTCTTGGAATATTAAATGAATTAAGGATTCTTTTAATTCTTCAAGAATTATAGATTTTTGACATATGGCAAGATTAGACCTTTCTTATCCTGTCTCAAACCCCAAAATAAAATACCTTCATTCTTTACCCAAAATAACTCATGGCCATTACCAAAAAGACCATATTTTGACATTACCTCCCTTTGAAACTTTTGAACATTGCCTTTATCTTTTGATACACCCATACCTCTCTTTGAGTTAAATAAAGTCACATCATTGTCTTTTTAGACTCAAAATTGACATTTTTATGCCATTAAAACCCAAGGTATTGAGTTGTTCATTTGAACATGAGCCTTCTTCTAAGACACAACTTGGGGCATCTTGCAGAAAGAATGAACATTGAGACATGTTAGGGGCAAGAAGCAGAAAGAAGAATTTACTCGGAATAATTCTACCATGCATTAATTGCACTGTTTTCATATGAATAAAAATAATCCTGAAAAATCTATCCCCCTGGGGATACCTTTTCTGTGAGGACTTCTATGTATGAAATGATGAACGCTTTCTTTCTTCATCCCTTCACAACAGGAGAAAATATATATCCCTTGTGTCCCCTTTTGAGCCTATAGTATTTTTTTCTTCTGATTCAACCCTAACCAAGGATCACCCTCCACACTGGGGGGTAAGGTGGAGAAAATCTGCTCGCATGAGTGAAGACATTGATTTAGATGAGATACCGAAAGGTGAACCAAATGCCAAGTGCGAAGATTCAATCAGAACAAAAAGAGAAAAAAAAAAGAAAAAAAACAAAGAGAAAATAAAAAGAGAAAAAAACAAAAGAAAATTGAAAAAAAAAGAAGACAAGATGCATGTGCAAAGATTCTCTTAATTCAAACGACGCATCGAGATTCAAACTATGAGATTGATCAAGCACAATCATTTCCGAATCACTGAATCACTTCACTCGAAGATCATAGAGCATCAAATGAGATTGATCGAGCACAATCATTTCTGAATCACTGAATCACTTCACTCGAAGATCATAGAGCATCAAGAGAGAGACACATGCGTGCATATTCAAATTGAGCAAGATATGATTGAAGACATCAGAATGAATTGATCCTTGGTTCAATCACCCTTAAACATTTGTTTGGGCCTTTTATCCATTTCTTTCATAACCATGAACCATGGCCTACGTTACGTGCCTTAAAAGTCCCTTCTAGTCATACATGGATTTCTGAACAGAAGAGACTATCTTCAGATTTCATCCCGCCTATCAGGATTAATCTTTATTTGCAGAAAATAGTATAATTAATGCATGATAGAGAAAAATAACAAAGGAGGGTTCAAGACGTAAATTCTGAATGACGTCTTGAAACCAAAGGAGGATTCGAGTTGAAAACCTGAAAAGGCAGCTCAAATACAAAAATTGGGCAGCTGAGGCGATCGCACAAATTCCTTGATAAGGCATCGCACAATCCGAGCTTGACCATGAAAGTTGGGAATCGGAGAACACTTCCAATAAGAGGAGCATGCAAGATACACCATCAAACCTTTGAGCATCAAATAAACAAAAATGCCAAACCTTTGACCAAACACAATAACCTGAGACATTTTTATCCTTTCCTTACTTAACCATTTCCCAAAAATAGATTTGATATTGGCACGTGTCAAACAACTATAATTTATTGAAGGATTAACAATGTAATTAATTCCAAAAATCAGGAACAATGAGGGCATCTTTGAAGATTCAACATCAAATGTTGGGGCATTTTTTAGATTTAAAATCAAATGTTGGGGCATTTTTTGAGATTCAACATCGAATATTGGGGCATCTTTGGGAATTAAACATCCTGATGCAAATTATCAAACCTTTTGAAGGCATTTCCTCCATATGCAAGAACAAGTACACAAAGCACGAGACTCTATCCAGGGGATAAAATAGAACTAATTCATGTTACATGCATCTTAGACATACTTAAGAGCATCGCATTTGTCATTTTTTGTATACATAAGTTTTTTCAGCTTTTAGAGTCAAGTTTCAACTTCAAGATGAAGGATGCTCGATTCAAAAGCACATGGTGGTTGCTTTACCTCACAACGAAGGGGCGACTGTCTGACAACAAAACAACTTTCCGGTTTCAGTCAGAGTCAATTTCAACTTCACGGCGAAGGATATTGAACTCAAAGCGACACAATTCGCTCGAGAGTAGATTTCAACTTCACGACGAACGATATCTAGCTCAAAGCCAAACTTAACAATAAAGGGGTCATCCACGGTTTTGACTTCACGGCGAAGGGAATCGTGTCCACCCGCAACGTACAATACTTGGATTTCAAATTCACAACGAAGGATATCCAAGTCAAGGCTCAACTTCACGACGAAAGGGCCGCTTGCGATTTCAACTCCACGACGGAGGATATCGTACCACTCGAGACAACACAAGTTTAACTCCATAACGAAGGGGCTGGTTGTCAACAAACAATTTCCCAGTTCCAGAGCCAATTTTAACTTCACGGCGGAGGATATTGGACTCTAAACAATACAACTTACTTGGATTTCAACTTCACGACGAAGGATATCCAATTCCAAGGCTCAACTTCACAACGAAGGGGTCATCCACGGTTTCAACTTCCCGACGAAGGGAATCGTGCTCACCATTGTCTCTCTTGAGACAGTTTCCAAGTTTCCTTGAAACAAATTATTTGAATATGTTTTATTTGAAACAAATTTCATCTCCCTTGAGACAGTTTCTTTTGGAACTAAGTTTTGTCTCTCTTGAGACAGTTTCTCTTGAAACAAATTTCGTCTCTCTTGAGACAGTTTCCCTTGAAACAAAATCTTTGAATTTATTTCCCCTAAATCAATTTTTGTCTCCCTTGAGAAGTTTCTCTTGAAACACAAAATCTTCAAATTTATTTCCCTTAAAACAAAATTTTGTTTCCCTTGAGACAATTTTCATGAAACAACAGATATCTTTGAGATCGTTTCCCTTGAAACGAATTCTATCTCATTCGAGACAACTTCTCTTGAAGCATCATATGAATCGTTACACTCAACTCAGACACATACTTGAGATGGTCGAGAAGCATTTCTCAAATCAAAAATAGAATGTGCATATCAGATTTGAACATTTGAAGAATTCAAGATCAGGGATCAGAACTTAAAGATTCAAGAATCAAGATTCCAGACAGGCAACCGGAGATCGAGATTTCTCTCCAGAGCCCCAAGATAACATATGTTGCATATGCATTTTAGGCACACCTAAGAGCATTGCATCCATAGCATCACATATATGCATAACTTTTTCAGGTTTTAGCTAGAGTCAATTTTAACTTCGCGGCGAAGGATATTGAACTCAAAGCAACACAATTTGCTCGAGAGTAGATTTCAACTTCATGACGGAGGATATCTAACTCGAAGCCAAACTTCACAATAAAGGGGTCAAAACAACACAAGCTCAAATTCATAATGAAGGGGCGACTGATTGTCAACAAACAACTTTTCAGTTTCATTCAGAGTCAATTCCAACTTCATTGAACTCAAGACAACACAAGCTAAACTTCACAGCGAAGGGGCGGCTGGCTGTCAACAAACAATTTCCCAGTTCCAGAGCCAATTTCAACTTCACGACAGAGAATATTAGACTCGGAACAATACTACCCACTTGGATTTCAACTTCACGATGAAGGATATCCAATTACCAGGTTCAACTTCACGACGAATGGGTCACCCGCGGTTTCAACTTCACGACGAAGGGGAATCTGTACACAACCAACATCCATCTCTAGATTGGATTTCAACTTCACGATGAAGGATATCCAACTCAAAGAAGGGTTATCTGTCAACAAAGACCTTCGAGTTCGACTACACTCAGCTCAAAGACACATAATTTGTAGCATAACTCAAGGCAAGAAGGGTTATCTATCATCAAAGACCTTCGAGTTCGATTACATTCAACTCAGAGGTAAATCAAATTTACAGCATAGCTCAAGGAAAGAAGGGCTATCTGTCAACGAAAATTGTCGAGTTCGATTCCATTCAGCTTGATGACACCTCAATCACACTATTATCCGGCTACAATCGAGGTTTTCAAGCCGAGAATAAGATATGGGTTAGCCGTGCCTTAGTAGCAAGAAGCATTTTTTTCGTCAGCATAGCTTAAGTCGAGAAAAGCTATCTGTTAACGAAGACTTTTCGAGTTCAGTTTCATTCAGCTCGAGGGCATATCAACCACATTGTGGAGTCAAGATATTACATTCCAGTCGAATTCTTAGCCAAGGTCTTTAAACCGAGAAGAAGACCAAAGTGGACTACAACGTGAAGCCACATTCTGATTCAAATCATTTCAAGATGGACTCGACTTCGCGACGGAGGAGCCATCCGCAACTCAATTCGACAGGGAGTTAATCTTCAACTCCACTAAATGAAAATTTGTGTCTTTTTATCTTTGTCCTATTTTTCGTTCCACGAAAAAGGACAAAGAGGGGCAGCTGTAGACACCCATTTTCTTAAAAGATAGAACTAGCAAGAGTTCATCTCCAAGAGGACTTTTCCACCTCCATATCTTTTAAAGCAACAACCACACCAACAAACGTGCAACAACCGAGCAAGGAGTCTAGTTGCATTAGGATTCTATTGTTAATAGGATTCTAAAAATAGTTAGTGTTTTTTCACTATAAATATATGTAATCCTCCCCATTTGTAAGACACGATTTACATACAAGATATAGGGGAAAGCACGAAAAAATACAAAGGCAAAGCTATTGTAAATGATTCGAAAAGAAAATAAAAGGTAGCATATTTTTTTACATTGATTTGTTCATTTCTCGCATGTGCATGTTATTTTTCTTGAGATTTGGTTTGAATAACCCAAAGCGTGGGTTGCGCCGATGACCAAAAAGGGGTGGGTTTTCAAAGTTTCGAATCTAGATCTACTCCCGAGGCATGTTCATTTTTTAAAGTATTTAATATTCCCCCTAAGTCAATCTTAATCTTTAATTTACCTTGAAATTTACCTTTTAATTTTACTTTTATATTAATTTCGTCCCCTATATATATATTTTAATTATATTTTTTTATTTACTATATTCCTCTTTTTTATTTATTTATATTATATTAATTTTATTATATATATCTTATATCATTATATATATATATGTATAGATGTATTAATTTTTCTCCATTTACTATGTATATATTTTTTCTTAATATTATATTTTATACGTTTTTATATATATTTTCTTAATATTTTATATATATATATATATATATTATATTTTTACTTTATTTATTTTTTCTTTTATTTTTTTTCTTAATATCATGTATATCTTTATTTTTTATTTGTTTTACTTAGTATTATATATTTATTATTTTTACTTGTTTTTGTAAATACTACTTTATATGTACACATTATTTTTATTCCTTTTTAATTTCATTTACCTTTTTTTTTTAATTTTTTTACTCCATTAATTTTTCCCTTTATTTGTGTCTTTGTTTTTTAACATTTTATTCATTTTGTTTATTTTTATTAGTTTTTTTTTATTTTTTGCGTGTTTTGTTATTTTTCATTTTTTCTTGTTTTATTTATTATTCCCACGTTTGCACACTTGCTATCCTAATTCGATTTTATACTCCGCTACGAGTCAAACGTTTTTATCTTTTAAGGGTATTCAAATCAATTGTAAGTAATTTGAATCGAGTCTGTTAAATTTTAATTTAAATTTTGAATTTTCGCAACTAATACAACCGGTAAATTAATTGGTACCGAAATGGCGGTTCAAGGGTGCTAATCCTTCTTTGACCGTAACCGATTCCCGAACCCGACACATTTCTGGTAAAAACGCAGATCAGGTAAGATGGTGTCCGACCCACCTAAATTCGTTTTAAAATGGTCGGTGGCGACTCCAATCCATTTTTTCAAGTCGAAGCCCAATTTCGGAGCCAACCGAAAGACGGTTACGACACAAACACCTTACACCTTCCGAAGAGTATGTTCCTCATAACCACTCTAACCGCTAATGCCATCATAGTGGGGTCTACCCCAAAGGTAGAGGCCACTGAATCCGAATTCAAATACACAACATCGGGTGAAAAACACTTAATTTCCCTATCAATCCAATCCCAATATGACATGGCATTATGAAATATATATATATATATACATAGATTCCAATCCGATCTGAATGTAAAAATACTTACATAATATACTACTGCATAGTATATAATCTGAGTGCAACATATCATCATATTAAATATTTTCGAATGTAACATATCAATATAATCAAGTATTTTCGAATGCGACATATCAATATAATCAAGTATTTTTGAATGCACATTATATTTTCTGAAAGCAGCATATCAACATTATCACATGGCATTTTCCGAATGGCATTAAACCCAACCAATGTCACAAATCAATATCTCATATCAACAACCAGCTAATCACAAATTTATATTTAGCACAGGTCAGAGATACAACTTGACAAAAGCTAACGATGATAATGACGTTTTCTACGATAAACTCAGGGATCAACCCGAATCAGTGCCTACGAATTTATTTAATATTTAATAACCAATTTAATATTCTAAAGTAACTAACAAAACAAACAAATTAAAAATAACAACTAACACTCACAATCAACTCGAGTATCATGAGTCGGTTCTACATAGCAGGTAACTGCGGAGGAGGAGGTAACTCAGCTTCCAATTCGATTTCTCCTGCAAAAATCACGGTATTCGATTTTAAGTCACCACATCCAAATTTTCAACTTAAGAATAATTTATCGACGATAATGAAATAATCTTTCAGTTCGAATCAAAATTGGTAGCATATTTTGGTTCGAATATAGGGGCTACCAGAACAGAAAAATGACATTTCCAACAATGAAAACACACTGGCAGTAGCCCCTAAGGACGATGATTGTGAGCCAAAGCTCTTGGTTTCGCACTCTAAAACATCCCCCAATGACAACGAAAATAAGGGTCAGCGTGGGGGCCTTTAAGGAATAAGACTAATGACTTTACCCTTTACAACGAATAATAATGAATATGGATGAGTGGGCAGCGGCGGGGTTGAAAGAAAGGAAGAAAGAAAGAAAGAAAGGAGGAAGGAAGGTGGGGGCGCTACTCGTGAAAAAGAAAAAGGGATAGATTTTGTGATATAAAAGAAAAAGGGTAAATCATGCATTTGGTCCCTAAATTTTTCCAGAATTTAAAAAATTAGCCCCAAACTATCAAATCTTGCAATTTAATCACCAAAATTAAATTAGAGATTTAGAGAAAAATTCCCAAATTCTAGGGGTTTTCATTGGGGAAAATTGGGGTGTTACAATTCTCCCCCCAAAGAAAATCTCGACACCAAAATTTACCTGGAGGATAAAGATACGGATACTAATCCTTCATGACGTCCTCGGTCTCCCACGTGAACTCATCATAAACTCGGTTACGCTACAAAACCTTGACCATACATTCTTCATCCGAAGAAATTTCTCATCTTTCTCGAGAATTTTAATTAGTTCCTCTTCAAACCTCAATTCAAAACTCTACTTCATCCATATTCATTACATGAGACAAGTCAGCTCTGTAACGTCTCAGCACAGAAACATGAAACACGTCATGAATTTGAGCAAGCTCAGGTGGGAAATCAAGTTGATAAGCAACTAGTCCAACGCGACGAATGATCTGATAAGGATCAATAAAACGTGGCTTAGCTTGTCATTCTGATCGAAACAAAGTTTCTTCCTCCATAAAGATACTTTCAGAAGACTTCATCAGCCACTGCATGTTAGAGTATGACCAAAGACCAAACATACGATGATTGTAATAATACATTTGTTTACTGATTTTATTGAATGAAGGCATTGCCACTATTATTTTCATTTATATGTCTGTGTTTAAAATAAACTGAAATATAATAAAGCCCATATAATAACATTATTATTGTTAAAAGATCCATAGTCAAGTATTATTATGGGCATGGACAATAATAATACGCTTAAGACTAACATGTTATTGATTGATGACAACGAGTTGTCATTGACATAGAGATGTCAGAATTGATACATGATTATATTGTTAGAGAAAAATGTATTTGATTGACCCACCATGAGTATATATATTGGATTATTATGTAACAGTCATAACATTGCTCATGTTGATGACTATATGTATGATCCTCAGACTTGAGATCAATGTTATCCCAACATATATTGTTGTATGTTTTGATACAGTTAAACATGCTCCGTAACTGGTTGCACTATAAAGACTGTTAATGAATATATCTCGATATATGTAGTGGGTGCGTAAGATTAAGATATGATTTGTCCGTTCTACATAATAGGAAATATATCAGAGGCCACTTGATTGAGTGAGACTAGAAATGCATGGCCATACTCGAATAAGTTGATATGAGATATCACAAATTATTCATTAATTATAGTCTACTATAGATATCAAGAAACAATAGATGGCTATACAAGTGTGACTATTCCAAGAGTTGTGTCTATTCTAGATATAAAGGACAAAAGGATGTAATACATAAAAGAGGTAATCACGAAGATGATATGTCGAATCATAATTTCTTGTAACTTAGGTGACAATGATATATTGCTAGATGATACTCATTGTATGTAATATTAGAATTGTTCTAATAATTACTACTAACGTTACAAAAACCTACAGAGTCACACCATAGGATTGAAATGAGCAAAGATGTACAATTTTTTGTATGTTACTAAAATATGTTTAGAGTTAATATATGTATATTTGATATACGTATGATTTTAATTATCCCGAATATAATAAGTAAACATTAAAAGAATGTAATTTTGATTACAACTCTTTTAATCGATATTTAATTTGAAATAATTAAATAAGAGTTTAAATAAACATTAAAGATTATAATTCAGATTATAAGTCTTTAATGGATATTTAATTTGAACTAATTAAATAAGATTTTTTATTAATTCGAAATAACTTAAAATCCCAAAGAGGTTAGGGTAACTGATATATTTAAAGTAAGGTAAAGTCTAGCAGCAACTTTTTCTTCAGCCACTTTTTCTTCAGCCGTTTTTCTCAAAACTATTTTTGGGAAAAGAAAATTTTGCTCTCAATCAGGTGAACTAAGTAGAGGCTGAGACGTGCTTTTGTGGAGGGCTTACGATTCAAAACGTTCGTGATCACTATTAGTTGATGTTGCCTTTGCTGTTTTTTCAAGGAACCCATTATAAGTATTCGCATCATTTCCTCCCGATTTCAGTTTTTTCATACTTGGATCGCTGGTGAGACCGTCAAGTTTTGTTTTCGCTACGCCAATGGTCCTAACAGTGGTATCAGAGCCACTTGTATGATCCGAATTCGGGTTAAATTCTTGATTGATATGATATGTATGAGATGCATATTCTAGGTTTATCGTTTTTGGTGAATATGTATGATATTATTGTTCGATTTGATAATCGCAATGATTAATATGTTAATTTGTTAATATGTTTTGTACAATTTATGTGTTGTTGCTGGATTTTACGAAATCTATATGTCAATTGTTTACATGATGATTCGTGGGAGTGTGATAGCATATTTCGTTTAGCAGTGAAATAATGGTTATTCCGATGCAGAAAACCTTCGGGATTGAAAATCCCAAAAACACGATTATGTTGATAAGTGTTATCAAATCATGAGGTTTTTCTATAGAAATGGAAGTACTATTTTTTTTTAAAAAAAATCCCACCAGTCATATCGCGACGGCGCAACAATGTGTATATATTGTAGTATAAATTGTAGGCCCATATTAATATTTTTTAACAAAGGTGCAACAACGTGTATATATATGATATGTTTGTTTTGCACGGTGTTTGACATGCATAGTTATAGCCCTTGTTCAATTTACAATGGTTGAATTTGAAATACAGCCTGCGAGTCGTGGCTTTCTATATCTCAATTGTATTTCTCTTCTCATCTTACTCCCTCGTATGTAAAATGAGTTTCTTTTAAAATTGTAATCCTATGAAGATTCACAAGGAGAATAAGAACGGATTGAACTAAAGACGAGAAGATACCTAGAGAATAGTCTTGGGTTTAGGGTTTTTAGTTCTCCCATTAGATTGGGATGAGCCATCTTAGTTATTATTTTTAGGCTATAACCATTGCATCTTATTTATTGTTTATATATGTTATGTGGGTGATGCAACAAATACTAAAATAAGAATGAATATTGATGAGATCATATGGACCTAATATTAAAACGAATAATGATGAGATATTTATGCAAATCCCTCTTTATAATCTAAGTTAACTTAACCGTCCAATGTTTACCCTTGTTAAGGCTTCGATCAATATTGTGTGGCCTTTGCCAAAACATTGGCACATAAATATATCTTCGTTAATCGCAAAAAATAAGCAAGTGATATTCACCAGTTGAGATATTGGTAATAACTTAGCTAGGTTATTCTAATAGGATTAGAAACCTAGAGGTTAAGTATTTGGATGAGTCATGAGATGATTTGAACAAGTGTTGTTCATCAAAAGGATGAGTTACATGAGATGTAACTAGTAAAATGTTACTTACCTAAATAATCACTATCCTAAAAGAAAAGCCAAAGCTGATTTAGGAAATTGATGTATTATGGATCCTCACCCACTAGAAAAAATTTCGTTGATTTTTTTTGAAATTAAAATAGATAATTTTAATTTTGAATAAAATAGTGGGAGTAATTTGTAAATAAAGACCTATTTATAAAATTTTAATTTAGTAAATTTACTTACTTTAATATTTCTGTTGTTTTAGATTTAATGGCAAACAACACTTTATCAATGCGATCACTCCTTGAGAAAGAGAAACTTAATGGCATAAATTTCCTTGACTAGTTTCGTAATTTGAGAATTGTTCTCAAACAAGAAAGGAAGGAATATGTCATTGAAGAACCTATTTCTGATGAACCGACAGCTAATGCTTCAAGAGCTGACAAAGACAAATTCAAAAAACATATGGATGATATGTTAGACGTTGGATATCTAATGCTTGCCACCATGGCTCCTGAGCTTTAGAAGCAACAAGAGGACATGGTTGCATATGAGATGATTCAAAACCTTAAATAAATATATGAAGGGCAAGCACGTCAAGAGAGATATAAGACCTCTAAAGCTCTATTTCAATGTAAAATAGTATAGGGATCTCCTATAGGAGCTCATGTCATCAAGATGATGGGCTACATCCAAACGTTGGAAAAGTTGTTATTTCCTTTCAAAGATGAATTGGCTACCGATGTAATCTTGCAATCATTCCAGATAGCTTTAGCCAATTTGTCCTTAATTTCAACATGAATGAAATTAACAAGACTCTGCCAAAGTTACTTGACATATTACAAACTGCTGAAAGTAACATGAAAAAGGTTAGACCTAATCCCATTCTGATGGTCCACAAGGAAAAATGAAAGGGAAAAAAAAGGTATCGACAAAGTCTAAGGGTAATGGTAAGGCCAAACCGAAAGGAAAAAAATGCATTGAAACCCAAAGAGGGAGTTAGCAAGGAAGGAAAATGTTTCCATTGCGATAAGATTGGACACTGGAAGAGAAACTGCCCTGTTTACCTTGAAGAGGTCAAGAAAGCAAAAGCAAACGGAAAGTTTGTTTAAGGTATTTATGTTATTGATGTTAATTTGTCAACATCTACTTCTTGGGTATTAGATACCAGTTGTGGTTTTCATATTTGTACTTCTGTACAGGGACTGCAAATGAGAATGAATCTGGCTAAAGGAGAAGTAGACCTACGAGAGGGAAATGGAGCAAGAGTTGATGCATTAACTATAGGGACATATGTTTTATATTTCCTTGGAGGACTTGATTTAAATTTAGACGATTGTTATTTTGTGTCTAGTTTAACTATGAACATAATTTCTATTTCTTGTTTGGGCAAGATTGGTTATGATATTATTATTAAGAATAAATGTTGTTCCTTTTATCTAGATAATTTTTTATGGTTTGGCACAATTGGTTAATGGTTTCTATATTTTGGATCAAGAAAAAACCATTTATAACATAAATACTAAAAGATCAAAAACAAATGACTCGAATCAAACTTATCTTTAGCATTGTCGTTTAGGCCATATAAGTGAGAAACGCATATCAAAACTCCATAAAGATGGATTCTTAGATTCATTTGTTTTCAAACAATATGATGTATGTGAATCTTGCATGTTGGGAAAAATGACTAAAACTCCTTTTAATAGTAAATGTGAGCGAGCAAGTGATTTATTGGGGTTAATATATAGTGATGTATGTGAACCGATGAATACACAAGCCAGAGGTGGATTCCATTACTTCATTACTTTCACTGATGACTTCAGTCGGTATGGGTATATTTATCTTATGCGCCATAAATCGAAAGCCCTTGAAAAGTTTAAGGAATTTAAAAATGAATTACAGAATCAACTAGGTAAGAGTATTAAGGCACTTCGATCAGATCGAGGTGGAGAATATTTAAGCATAGAGTTTGATGAACTCCTGAAAGAATGTGGGATTGTTTCACAACTTACGCCACCTGGTACACCACAATGAAATGAAGTTTTTGAGAGAAGGAAAAACATTTTTAGATATGGTTTGATCGATGATGAGTCATAGTGATCTTTCGATATCTTTTTGGGGACATGCACTTGAAACAACCGATTTCACACTAAAACATGTTCCATCTAAATCGGTTCAAAAGACACCATACGAAATATGAACTAGGAAACGTCCTAGTATGTCTTTTATGAAAATTTAGGGTTGTGAATCTTATATAAAACATCAAATGTCTATAAAGCTCGAACCTAAATCTCATAAGTGAATATTTATTGGATATCCTAAAGAAACTAAGGGATATTATTTCTTCAACCCTAACGAGAATAAAGTGTTTGTTTCTCGAAAAAGAGTTTTTCTTGGAAGAGAAATTCTCTCAAAGAAAGGGAATGGTAGAAATATTGAACATGGAGAAGTTCAAGAACAACAGATCAATGAACCTGAAGTTGAACATGTTTCACAAGTTGTTGAGGAACATTCAACAGATTTAGAAACACAACCAAGTATTGAGATGTTCTTCTTATTACCACATATAGAGATTTGGATTTGATTTCACAAGAGAATGTCATGCACCTGGGAGATTTGGATTTCTCATTGCCACATATAGAGATGTTCTTCTTATAGATCAAGATGAGCATATAACTTATCAAGAGGCAGTGTCTAGACCAGACTATGAGAAATGGCTTGAATCCATAAGATTTGAGATGGATTCCATGTCAGCAAACCAAGTATGGACTTTGGTTAAACCACATGAAGAGGTAAAACCTATAGAGTGTAAATGGGTTTCAAGAAGAAAACGACATGGATGGTAATGTACAAATATACAAGGGGTGATTAGTCGCTAAAGGTTTTCGACAAGTTCATGGTGTAGACTATGACAAAATATTTTCCCCTGTAGCTATGTTTAAGTCCATCCGGATCTTGCTCGCAATAACTACATTCCATGATTATGAAATCTGGAAAATTGATGTCAAAATCGTTTTCCTTAATGGAAAACTTGAAGAGTGTGTGTATATGACACAACCAGAAGGTTTTATTGCTCCAGGAAATACTAGAATGGTTTGTAAGCTATAGAGGTCTATTTATGGACTAAAGCAAGCTTCTTGAAGCAAGAATATTCATTTCAATGATACAATCAAAGAATTTGGTTTTATCAGAAATGAAGATGAGCCTTGTGTTTTAAGAAGGCTAGTGGGAGCATTGTTTCTTTCCTAATCTTGTATGTAGATGACATAGTCATCATAGGAAATGATATATATACTTTACAGTCTATTAAGACTTGGTTAGGTAATTGTTTTTCTATGAAAGATTTGGGTGACGCAATATATATCTTAGGAGTTAAGATCTATAATGATAGATCAAGACGACTTCTAGGTCTGAGTCAAAGTACATATATATACAAAGTGTTGAAAAGGTTCAGTATTGAAGAATCCAAGAAAGGATTTTTGCCTGTGAGATATGGTATTTCTCTTTCGAAGGAAATGCGTCCTTCAACTCCACAAGAAAGAGAACGGCTGAATAAGATTTTATATGCTTAAACTATTGGTTCTATCATGTAAGCCATGATATGTACTCGACTAGATGTATCGTATGCTTTAAGCATGACGAGTCGATATCAAGCAAACCCTGGTGAAAATCACTGGGTTGTGTTAAAAATATCCTTAAGTACTTAAGAAGAACTAAGGATAAATTTCTTGTTTATAGAGGGGAGGAAGAGCTTAGTGTAAAAGGTTATACTGATGCCAGCTTCCAAACTGACAAGAGTGACTCACGATCGTAATCAGGTTTTGTGTTTTGTCTTAATGGAGGTGGCGTGAGCTGGAAAAGTTTGAAGCAAGACACAATAGCTTATTCTACAACAGAGGTTGAATACATTGCAGCCAGTGAAGCAGCAAAAGAGGTTGCTTGGATCAAGAAGTTTATATCTGAACTAGGGGTTGTTCTCAGTATATCAGATGTTGTAGAACTCCATTGTGACAACAATAGAGCCATTGCACAAGCAAAGGAACCCAAATCTCATCAATGATCCAAACATATTCTTAGGCACTTTCATCTCATTCAAGAGATCATAGATTGAGGAGATGTGAAAATATGTAGAGAACACATGGATGACAACATTGTTGATCCCTTGATGAAGCCTCTTACACAACAGAGGCATGATCGTCACACTAAGTCACTCGGTATTAGATATGTGAGTGATTGGTCATAGTGCTAGTGGGAAATTGTTAGAGTATGCCCAAAGACCAATCATACAATGATTGTAATAATACATTTGTTTACCGATTTTATTGAATGAATGCATTGCCACTATTATTTTCAGTTATATGTTTGTGTTTAAAATAAATTGAAATATAATAAAGTTCATATAGTAACATTATTATTATTAAAAGATCCATAGTCAAGTATTATTACGGGCATGGACAATAATAATACGCTTAAGACTAACATGTTATTGATTGATGACAACGAGTTGTCATTGAAATAGAGATGTCAGAATTGATACATGATTATATTGTTGGAGAACAATGTATTGGATTGACACACCATGGGCATATGTCTTGGATTATTATGTAACGGTCATAACATTGCTCATGGTGATGACTATATATATGATCCTTAGACTTGAGATCAATGTTATTCCAACATATATTGTTGTATGTTTTGATACAGTTAAACATGCTCTGTAACTAGTCGCACTATAAAGACTGTTATTGAATATATCTTGATATATGTTGTGGGTGCGTATGATTAAGATATGATTTGTCTTTCCTACATAATAGGAAATATATCACAGACCACTTGATTGAGTGAGACTAGAAATGCATGGTCATGCTTGAATAAGTTGATATGAGATATCACAAATTATTCGTTAATTATAGTCCTCTATATATCAAGAAACAATAGATGGGCTATACAAGTGTGACTATTCCAAGACTTGTGCATATTCTAGATATAAAGGACAAAAGGAAGTAATACATAAAAGTGTTAATCACGAAGATGATATGTAGAATAATAATTTATTGTAACTTAGGTGACAATGATATATTGCTAGATGTCACTCATTGTATGTAATATTAGAATTGTTCAAATAATTACTACTAACGTTAGAAGAACCTACAAGGTCACACCCTAGGATTAAAATGAGCAAAGATTTACAATTTTTTGTATGTTACTAAAATATGTCTGGAGTTAATACATGAATATTTGATATACATATGATTTTAATTATCATGAATATAATAAGTAAATATAAAAATAATGTAATTTTGATTATAACTCTTTTAATCGATATTTAATTCGAAATAATTAAATAAGAGTTTAAATAAACGTTAAAGATTATAATTCAGATTATAAGTCTTTAATGGATATTTAATTTGAATTAATTAAATAAGATTTTTATTAATTTGAAATAACTTAAAATCCCAAAGAGGTTAGGGTAACTGAGTGAGGTAAGGTCTAGCAGCCACTTCTTCTTCAGTCATTTTTCTCAAAATTGTTTTTGGGATTTTCTTGCTCTCAATCGAGTGAAGTAAGTAGAGGTCGAGACGTGTTTTCGTGGAGGCTTACGATTCGAACCGTTCGTGATCACCACTAGTTGATGCCGCCTTTGTTGTTTTTCAAGAAACCTATTGTAAGTATTTGCATCCTTTCCTTCCGATTTCGGTTTTTCCATACTTGGATCGCTGGTGAGATCATCGAGTTTTGTTTTCGCTGCGCCATGGGGTACGTCGACGGTCCCAACACTGCAAACTCAACATCCCAACGTTTTATATCAGCATAGGACTTTTGTCTATCAAAAGCAACCTTAAGTGCTCAACCTCTAAAACCAAATTTGGACCCAGTAATCTATGATCAACAAGTTCAATCCAACCAATCAGAATTTGACACTTACACCAATACTTACTCGGAGATTCTTATACATTTTGACCCCACCAGGATGCATAGCATACAGATTATCGTGAGCCTGCCGAAGAATAACCTGCTTCAAGCGAGAATTCCTCTGAATGCATTATTGACCTCAGAAACATAAAACATCATCACGACCAATTGAAAAGTCATGAGATGTACTCTCTTAACTTCTCTAGACCGGTGCATCAAAAATGGATCATTACGTTGCTCAGCTCAGATCTCAGAAACAATAATAGGAACTACATGTAACTTCACCAAAAGATTATCATCTTAATACAAACTCGTCCGAGTAAATAAACCTCTCAAATCCGAAATAACATTACTACTTAGGGCGTAAACAACAACATTAGCCTTACATGGGTGATACTCGATTTCACAGTCATAATCTTTAAGTAATTTCAACCAACGACATTGTCTCAAGTTAAGCTCTTTCTGAATGAAGTTATTTCAAGCTCTTATGGTCCGTGAAATGTGACATTTTTTCACCATAAAGATAATGACGTTAGATTTTAAGAGCAAAAACCACAACTACCAACTCGAGGTTGTGAGTAAGATAGTTAGTCTTTAACTACCAAGAAGCATAGGACACTAATTTTTCATCCTGCATGAGTACACATCCCAATCCAGTATGAGACGCATCACTGTACACTAAATAAGCCTTACCGGGCTCAGGCTGTATCCAAATCGGTGCTTCAGTCAATACGATTTTAATTTTCTCAAAGTTAGACTATTGGGCCTCAATCCAAACAAAAGGATCATTATTCCGAAGAAGCTTCGTTAAAGAAGCATCAATGAGAGAGAAACCTTCAACAAACCTCCGATAATACCCCATTAAACCCAAGAAAATTTGAACCTCTGATATATTCTTTGGTTATTTCTAACCCACAATAGCCTCAATCTTTTTAGGATCAACCTAAATACCCTGTGCAGAGACTATATGGCTAAAAAACATAACCTCTGAAAGCCAGAACTCGCACTTGATAAATTTTGCATATAATTGGTTTTCTCTTAGAGTTTGCAAGACAACACTCAGAAGTTCCACATGCTCAGTTTCAGACTTAGAATAAACCAGAATATCTTCGATGAAGATAAGAATAAACTGATCTAGATAGGGTTGGAATACTCTATTCATCATGTCCATGAATGCGGTGGGAGAATTAGTCAATCTGAAAGTCGTCACAAGAAATTCGTAATGTTTGTATTGTGTCTAGAAAGTTGTCTTAAACACATTAGAATCCTTAACATTGAGCTGGTAGTAACCAGATCTCAAGTCTATCTTAGAGAATACTAAGGCTCCAAAGAATTGATCAAAAAGATCATCAATGCGAGGTAGCAGATATTTATTCTTCATTGTAAGCTTATTCAGCTTCCGGTAATCAATACACAGCCGAAGTGTCTCATATTTCTTTTTGAAAAACAGAACAGGTGCTCCCCAAGGTGAGACACTAGGTCGGATAAAACCTCGATCCAATAATTCTTGTAATTAAATCTTCAATTCTTTGAGCTCCTTAGGTGTCATTAAATAAGGAACCATAGACACCAAAGTTTTGCCTGGGTATACCTCGATGTCGAATTCAATCTTTTTTTGCTTAGGTGGTACATCAAGCAACTCTTGTGGAAAAACATCAGAAAATTCCTTTACAACTCTGATCTTTCTATCCCTTCATCAGACTGCCTCGGATCTAGAATGTAAGCAAGGTAAGCAACATACCCCTTCTTGACCATCTTCTCAGCCTTAAGAGCTAACATAATATTAGATAGAAAACCACGACGTTCTCCAATAAGGACAACATCACGACTATTGAAAGTTTTCAAAGTAGCCCTCTTCATTTCACAATCTAGATTAGCTCGGTGGGTGAATAATCAATCCATTCCAAGTATAAGATCAAATTTTCGAAAAGGTAACTTCATTAGATTAGCTAGAAATATTTCACCGTGAAGCTCTAGGGGACAATTTTTGTAAATTTTGTTAACCTCCACAGGATCCCCCATAGGAGTACGAATTGAGACCGCAGTCTCAATATTTTCAACAGGAATTTCAAGTCCCCCAGCTACCACACTCGTCGCATAAGAGTGGGTAGAACCATTATCAAGCAGTATAAAATATGAAATAGAATTATTAGAAAAAGTACCCGCAATAACATCTGGCTCGTCACGATCTTCGTGCCTCCGAGTAACATAAAGCAATCCAGGTTGTTTCACTACAAATCTTTTCGAACCTCTACTCTGAGTTGGTCGACCTCTACTAGCAGAACCAGAACCAGTCGATCTACCATGATCCTTATCTTGATTCGGTGCGTGAACTAAAGCTTAAAACTGAGTAGGAACATAAAAACTAGTAGGTGGAAAAAGACATTGTTTGAAACAATACTTCAAAGACCCACGATGAAAATATCATCCAATCTTCCTCTAACACTCTCTGAAATTCCATTTTCTTACAATAAGAGCACAAAAGTTCCTTATAAGTACCAGTTGAATTATCGGCACTAACAGTCGGAGCAACACATTTCATTGTTATTGACCTAGAATAACTATGTGAATCTAAATCATCTCTTAACCTTTTACCAAACTGGTTCACCAACCCGACCTGAGTAGGTGATCCTGGTTGCCTCTGAGCTCTATTAGAATTCTGAGTTTTAGGTCCTGGCGACAACAACTCAATCCTCTAGGCAGTCCTAGCTCAAGTAGTTAACCGACTGAACAATGTATCATGGTGTAAAGCAACACCTTCCTGAATAGAGGGTCGAAGACCTTTCAGAAACCAATCACACTTATCTTTCTCATTTATAACCAACCTAAGAGCATATTTAATCAGCCTAAAAAACTCGATCTCATAGTCATTCACTACCATATTGTTTTGCTTCAGATTTAGGAAATCATCTCGACACTTTGCTAGATATTCTTCCCCCACATAATGATCATGAAATTCCTGATAACAGTACTCCCATGTAACCTGCCCAGCCGGAGTAGTGTCCTCCTCAGCTTCCCACCAATTCTAAGATTCATCGCCTAACAACGATACAACTGCTCTCAACTTACATTCGATGGGGTAATACATCTCTACAAACAGTCGTTAAAGTTTCTTCAACCAGTACTCGGCATCGACAGGGTCAGATCCAGTCTTACCCACAAACATAATCATCCCAGAAACTCAGTCGAGATAGGTCTCCTAACACCCTCAGCCTGCTGCAGATAACAAAATTACTCCCGATTCACAGCAACATTATTGGCTTCAACTGAATCATTATCCTTGGATTCCTGTGAACCATCACCCTGAGCCTGGTGCACATATGGATTTTTACCCCCAGCTTATTGAACCCCAATCTCATTTTTAGGTTGTTCAACTCTTTCAGTCTCACTAACCTCTTTTAATTTTGGGTCTAACCCGTTAAGGGTAGAAGCTCAATCACAATCGGTGCGATATAAGCTTGGCCTTGACCGACCACTAAACGAGAACTCCTACGAGGTATCATTAGATACTATCTACAAAAAGCAAAGTCTAATATTAGAATCGGTTTGTAACACCCATCTCCCGTATACTTTTCCATACACGAGATATAGATGTCACATCACCTTTAAAACAATTTTTTCCTTTTACCATAAAATTTTGTTTCGAAACTTAAACTAAAACATTTTAGTATCATCATAAAATAGTTCAACCAAGTTTCTTTTATACACTCATCGAAATTATTCTTAGTAGGTCCAGCCTACCTATCCTTCCGTATATTCTTCCAAATTATTATTTATCTGCCCTGTGTACGTTAAATGAGAAAGTAATGCACATGTATTGCACCAAAATGTCAATTAGTCCTTTATCTTTTATAATTATAATGAGTGGCACCTTATACACCATTAATATATCGTTATGCATTTTCATTTGTGGCATCATTTCATGCCAATTATGCACTGTTATATATATATATATATATATATATATATATATTCATTTATGGCATTCTTCCATAGTAATTATGTGTGGTTATACAATTCCATTTATGGCCTCTTTTCATATCAATTATCACAAGTAAGCAATTAATCCTTCATCCAACTTGCATTATTGGCATCTTTCTTCCAAATAAACCGTTAGAAATTTAGTCTTTTACCCAAATGTATTTAACCTTTCATCTAACTGGCATGATTGAAACCTTTCTACCAAAGGCAGAGTTAGGCTTTCAGTCTTTTACTCAAAGGTATTTAACCTTTCATCTAACTGTCATGATTGACACATTTCTATCAAATACACAATTATGTCATTAATCTTTTATTTTAGAACATATCATACTCTAATAATTATTCATACTTCAAATCTGATCGAATCTCTATTTTCCCTAATGTAAGAACATGCGATGCATCTGATCATTAATTAATAAGCAACGACACATGAAAAACATTATAGGTCTTGTCCATTTCGGGAGGCAAAGCTAACGGATAAAATCTCATAAGATTAAATAAATTCTCGGACTCAGCCCAAACCATAATTTTTCCTTCCTATGCGGTATTTTCAGAAAAACTTTTATTACCTTTTTGCTATTTACTCTATTTTCTCTTTAGATCAGCATAATACTTTTGTTAATCGGAAGTTATCTTAAATTTATCTTGGTTGACTTTCATTTTGTAATCTATTTCTTTCATTAATTCAGGGCCAACTAAATTTAGATCTTTTAACTTAAACCAATTTAATGGTGTTCAACTTTTTTTGCCATATAAAACTTCGTATACAAACATCTTGTTGTTCGATTAATAACTGTTATTTTAAGCAATTCTTCTAAAAGCAACTATTTTTCCCATGATCCCTTGGAATCGATTATATATGCCCTCCATATACCTTCTAATATCGGAATAGTTTGACATCCAAGTTCTTCTCTCGAAGAGTCTTATTTAACTACCAAAGTTGATGCATAACATCATAGGTTTATCTTTCTTTTCGCTAATAACACAAATACTTCCCAAGATAAAATACTCGGGCCGATAAAATTTTGATCAATCAACTCTTATAATTGAGCCCCTAATTCTCTTGGCTAACTGAAGTAATTTGATACTAAATCAGAGAAACATGTTCAATTCCTTAATAATCATCAACTTTGAATTCCACTTCTCGATCTGGAGGTAACCCCATGAATTTATGTGAAAAGACATCTATAAATTCCCAATTTTATGAAATTATCAGACAATTCTACTTTAATTAATTGAGTATCTATTACATTAGCTAGAAAAGTTATATATATATTTCTGACATCATTTTCTTCACAATCATTATCGATATCACATTGAGCGATGATTTTACTTTCTCACCAAAACTATAATATCCATACCTTATGCATCTTTCTGAATTAATCGTCTTTAGAGACAAACAACCTATACTCATTATGATTTTAACTCATCAAATGATAATTCTATCAGGTTCACCAGGAACATAGCCCCTGGAATCTTTATCAAATGTTTACTACATGTTCCGCTAACACTTGCACTATGACCCACTAGGGTTTACCGTTATCGTCTCATTCGAGATTTAATTGAATAGAATACTTTTACTTTTATTTTTTATTTTTTAAAATTCATTTCCTTCTTAAGGAAATCTGTGTAACTTTTCTGGATCCCTTTAAAATATTCTCGTGCTGTTGAAACATTTTCTATCTCAACTATGAAAGTTTAATTATCCACATCATTTAATAGGAAGACTTGACAACTTTGTAGCAATAACTTCATATCAGTTAATGCTCAAAACACTAGTAACCAAGTTTTACTTTTTTCCTATCATTACGAACTTGACACTTTTCCAAGTTCTCGAGAATTAATCTCGCTTTGTAAATAATAATTCATTGAAGTATAAAATGGGTAGAAAATACATTTTCACAAATTACCTTCTAAAAGTAACTCTATTAGGTCTATAAAACTTAACATTTATTTTTAAACAAACTCATAATAAGTTGATCCACTAATAACTCATATTTTTATAAACTTTTAGTAGTCAATATATTACTGCTTACTCATTTCCTCTTACTAAATTTAACAATACTTTGAATAATTTAATGTTTCACTTAAGTATTTCTCAATTATTTATGCTTACCTGGAGAAATCTCGGAATAATCACTAGATTCAGAAATCTCCTCTGATCCTCATCCGATTTAACTTCTGTTGTAAACCGTTCAAAATTTTTAATAGATTCCTCAAATGAAGAAACATCGTTAAACGCTGGGGCATTCCTTCCACATAATGGAGGAAAATCCCTAGTAACTTCTACCCTTCTACATCATGATATTGACATTATGTCGGATTCTCTTGGGTCGATTGTGATCTCGACCTTCTTTTCAATATCATATACTTTCTTACCTTTGTCCATAGTTTCTGACATCTATTAGGACATACATAAGAATAACACTCAAGTTAATAAAGAGTGACATCAATCATACTCTAATTGACACCATATCAGTAACTTTAACAATATTAATGGCATGTTATCCTTTTTCTCAATTCAATTAAACCCGATTTTGGTCGAGAATCGACTAAACCTATAGCTCTGATACCAATAAATATAACACTCGTCTCCTGTATACTTTTTCGTACACGAGATATAGATGTCACATCACCTTTAAAACAGTTGTTCCTTTTAAAACTCATAAAATGTTGTTTCAAAATTTAAACTAAAATATTTTAGTACCATCATAAAACAGTTGTTGAAATATACTACCAAAATTTTCACTTTACATACTTTCCATAGCATTTTTCTTAGTTTTGATTACATGCCAACAATGTTCAAAATAAAAATGATTGTCCTACAGTTACTGATGAGAGTCAACCTTAGATTTATGATAGTTGCCACTGCGCCCCGTATCCAACTAGTCTTTGCTTTTACCTATACGTGAAATCAACACACGTTAAGTATTTACTTAGTGAGGCATAATATTATAAAGAAACAGAAATTTATATATATATGTATCTCATGGATATTAAATGACAAATTAAATCGCCTATTCTATAAGGATCAAATAAATCCTTCTTAGTTCAACCAAGTTTCTTTTATACACTCATCGAATTTATTCTTAGTAGGTCCAGCCTACCTATCCTTCCGTATATTCTTCTCAATTATTCTTTAATTTCCCTATGTATGTTAAATGAAAAAGTAATGCACATGTATTGCACCAAAATGTCAATTAGTCCTTTATCTTTTATAATTATCATGAGTGGCACCTTATACACCATTAATATATAGTTATGCATTTTCATTTGTGGCATCCTTTCATGCCAATTATGCATTATTATATATATATATATATATATATATATATATATATATATATATATATATTCATTTATGGCATTCTTCCATACCAATTATGTGTGGTAATACAATTCCATTTATGGCCTCTTTTCATATCAATTAGCATGAGTAAGAAATTAATCATTCATCCAACTTTCATTATTGGCATCTTTCTGCCAAATACATCGTTGGACATTTAGTCTTTTACCCAAATGTATTTAACCTTTCATTTAATTGGCATGATTGACACCTTTCTGCCAAAATCACAATTAGGCTTTTAATCTTTTACTCAAAGGTATTTAACCTTTCATCTAACTGGCACGATTGACACCTTCCTGTCAAATACACAGTTAGGTCATTAATCTTTTATATTATAACAAATCATACTCTAATAATTATTCATATAATCAATTAACTATTTAATTTCATTATAAATTCTATAGTTTACACCTGTAGTGCCAAAACAATCATTCCCCAAACATTACTATAATTTACATGGGTTGCATACCCACAACCAATACATAAATTCATAAACGTATTATGAATTTCTTAGTTTTGTACACATATTGCCCATAAGGAATTTCATAAACTTATTATGAATTTCTTAGTTTTTTAACTAATCTGTATCATCCATAAGAATTAGATAAGTCCCTATTATTGAAATCAAACTTCTTTCATACTATTATCATAAACATCCTTAGTATGTCCAACATATCTTTCTTTCTTATACATTTTTCTTTAGTAATTATTCGTTAATTTCATTTATGTCATCCTTTCATGCCTTAATGTATCCTTTCATGCATTTCATTTATGGCATCCTTTCATGCATTTCATTTATAGCATTCTTTCATTCCTTAATGCATCCTTTCATACATTTCATTTATGGCATTCTTTCATGCCTTAATGTATCCTTTCATGCATTTCATTTATGGCATCCTTTCATGCCTTAATGCATCCTTTCATGCATTTCATTTATGGTATCCTTTTATGCATTTCATTTATGGAATCCTTTCATGCCTTAATGCATCCTTTCATGCATTTCATTTATGGATTCATTTTAGAGTAATTCATACTAAAAAACTCATTAATAATATCCTTTCCATACATATAATGATAACATATTAAATATTATAAAACATACATTATCTTAAAACGTTCTAATTTGAATAATGGCGAATCTTATTCATCTCAAATAATTACAATAAATGTACTCACCTGGCTTGCCTCGTGATTATATCAAAAACACAGATCTGATTACTCAACTATTTCGCTTTTGCCTTTCATTTTATTTGACTCGGGAGTTTGATTTTGATCTTCTCAAGCATCCATTAAAGAAACATACAATATCAAATGTTAGTATATTTCCTAACATTTATACTTTAATAATATTCACAAGTATTATTATTTATATTTCTATAACAATTTCAACATATCTTATAGTTCCAAGCTCAATAGTATCGATACCCCTACCATTGTATCGATACTTTTATACTATAGTACCGGTATCTTTCTCTCAGTATCGATACTACTACAATATGGTACCGATACTCTCTTTCAGTATCGATACCATTTTGACATTTGGTTATTCATGGTATCGATACTTTCCTTTATAGTATCGATACTCCATCAGTATCAATATCACTTGCATCTGTACTGATAATGTTCATCACATTTCTACCCATTTAAGCCTATAGTATCAATACAATTCTATCAGTACTGATACCCTTACCTAGATTTTCCTTTTTCATCCCAATTTTTACCCAATTTTGGTCAAATTTCCTTAGGTTTACACCCAACAATAGTATTAAACTCTTCTTTACTTATCCTTACTAACTTTCCTTCATTTAGCTTCTTAAAACATCTAAAATCTCCCAAGAACATTTCAATCTAAGAATCACATCACTTTTTCTAACATGTTTTTACTCATATCTAAAACTTCTAATCTCTTATTTACTTTTTTGACAAAATAAACATCATTAAAAACTCATATTCCATCATATCCTACATAAACCCATTTTCTCTAATCTCTAATAAATCATATCCTTCCTTAAGCTTACATATCACTTAAAGTTGTAATAACAAACCATAATCGAAAGAAAAAACTAATTAAATGATATTTACCTTTTGCTATGGAGAAGAGTACCACCCACGGAAAGAAGAAGAAGAGTAATTAACTTCCCTTTCCTCTTTTCCCATATTAAATCCCTAATAAGAATATGTATTTTAAATTCATTTTATTCCAAATGACCAAAATGCACTTTTAATCATCCATTCTTACAATTTAGTCTAAACCACTATTCTAAATCATTTCTCAACTTTTATCATTTAATCAAATAAATCCTCATATTTTAAATCTTTTCAATAAAGTCACTGACATGATATTTGGGGTATTACACGGTACTTGGAGTTTTTTAAATTAAAATATATATTTGTCTTTTAAATAAAATAAGAACACAAAAAGAATAATTGTATCCTGAAAATTCCCATTTTAACCCAAAAATATTTATATGCATGTAAAAATTATTTTTAATTAAAAATCTTGTGATTAAGCTACACAGTCCGAGGGTTGAATCGGATTCTGATACCACTAAATGTAACCTCCTTTACCCGACCTAAACGAATTGGGTCGGATCCAATGAGTTCATAATGTAGATTGACCCTCAAGAAAATTATCTTTGAAACAAATACTTAAATTTGATATTTTAATTAAAGAAATCAATCGACTGTTCCAAAACATAATAAATATCCAAAATAAAATTCCTTTAAATATAAGTAATAAATATTCAAAACATGCATGTAAAAATCCCAAAATTTAAAAGTAGTGTCCAAGGTTCTTAATTACATAATCAATATTTCCGAAAAAACCCCCAAAGCAATAATACGAATATAAATAATCAATAATAATAAATTCGAATAAAAATTCCATACTATGAATAATAAAGGGGTTCTGAGATGCAATGAAATTTCTGTAAGTACCAGTCACCTAAACCAAGAATCTAAAAGAGAAACTAGAATAGGTGTAAGCTTTTAAACCTAGTATGTCTCTAAAGTGCATCAGTCACAAATAATACATAACAAATCAACATACAATCTGATTCAACAAGTTATTAACAGTTCGATTAAACATGCAATGAATGTGCGCTCAAACACCTTGCACCTTCCAAAGAGTAGATTCCCATAACCACTCTAACTGCTAATGTCATCAGAAGTGGGGTCCACCACAAAGACAGAGGTCACTGAATCTAAAGTGAAATTCACACTGTCCGGTGGAAAAATATTGAACTTCCCTTATCAATCCAAACCCAGTATGACATTGCATTATGATATATATACACACACACAAAGATTCCAATCCGATCCGAATGTAAAAAATACTTACATAATTTTTGAATGCATAGCATATAATCCGAGTGCAACATATCATCATATTAAATATTTCTGAATGTAACATATCAATATAATCAAGTATTTCTGAATGCGACATAACAATATAATCAAGTGTTTTCGAATGCATATACGAAAATAACATATCAACATTATCACATGACATTTTCCGAATGGCATTAAATTCAACTAATGTCACAAAACAAATAATTTCACAAATCAATATCCCATATCAACAAAAGCTAATCAAAAATTTATTTTTAACATACGGCAGAGACATACCTTGACGAAAGTTAACGACGATAATGACGCTTTTCAGGGTCAACTCGAACAGTAGATCGACCTGAATTAGTGCCTACGAATTTATTTAATAACGAATTTAATATTCTAGAATAACTAACAAAACTAATGAATTAAAAATAATAACTAACACTCACGATCAACTCGAGTATTACGAGTCAGATCTAAATTAGCGGGTAACTGCGGGGGAGGCAGTAACTCGGCTTCCAATTTGACTTCTGCAAAAATCACGATATTCGATTGTAAGTCACCAAATCCAAATTTTCAGCTTAAGAATAATTTATCGATGATAACGAAATAATCTTTCAGTTCGAATAAAAAATTGACAGCATATTTTGGTTCGAATATAGGGATTGCCAGCACAGAAAATGACATTGCCGGAGACGAAAACACACTGGCAACAACCCCTAAGGCTGGTGACCACTCGGCCAACATTGTCGTGACCTTAAACGGCCAGCAACGAAGGAGAAAGCAAACTGCAGAGGCTCCAACGACTAACCAGAGCCGACCAACTGCGAACCAAGTTGGCTAAACCTTACCTCGACGAAAACCCGAGCCCACGGTAGCCTTAATCGGCCGAAAAAACACCCCAACGACGGTGATTGTGAGCCAAAGCTCTTGGTTTCGCACTCCAAAACAGCCCCCAACGACAATGAAAACAAGGGTCACAGCGTGGGGGCCTTTAGTGAAGAAGACCGACGATCTTACCCTTTACCACGAATGGTGACGGAGATGGGATGAGTGGACAGCGACGGGTTGAAAGAAAGAAAACATGAGGGTGGGGGGGATTCTCGTGAAAGAGAGAAAGGGATAAGTTTAGTGATATAAAATAAAAAGGGTAAACCATGCATTTGCTCACTGAATTTTCTATAATTTACACAATTTGCCCCAAACCCCTTAAATCTTGCAATTTAGTTACCAAAATTAAATTAGGGATTTAGAGAAAATTTCCCAAATTCTAGGGTTTTTAATTGGGGGAAAATTAGGGTGTTACATAACACAACTCATCAACAAATCCACAAACTCGACATTAAAACCCAGCTTCAGCATAATATCTCTAAGGAAACTCCATTCAACAATGTCATAGACCTTCTCAATATCCAATTTAAGGGTTGCACCTTTGTTTATTGAATTCTTCAAGAAATTCATGAAGTGGAGTAACTCGTGGGCAACAAGGATATTGTCTGAGATTTGTCTTCCTTGAATAAACGTGGTCTGGTTATCACTAATACATGAATTCACGAAAAGTTTTAGCCTATTAATCAAAACCTTTGAAACCACCTTATAAACCACGTTACATAAACTGATGGGATGAATCTACTTCATATATTGTGGTTCCTCCACCTTAGGAATCAAAACAGGAACTGTCTTGTTAACCAAGGACATATTCATTTCACCACGAAGTGGCTGAAGGCAGCAACTTATAATGTCGTCCCTAACAAGGCTCTAATGTTGTCTATAAAAACTAGCTGGGAGACCATTAATACTAGGTGTCACGCCCCCAGAACTTCGACGCCTCACATCGTCGGAATATCAGAGTCAAGGTCTGACGGGTTGTGCGGCCTTAGACGCTTTAGACGCTCCTCGGTCTTATCGGCGACTAAGTAAGCCTTACCCAAGCTAAGTGAGTGTGCAAACTCACAAAGGTTGGAACCAAGCCCTCAAGGCTTTGGATTGCGGAAGCTTTAGAATGCCGACAAGGTCAGACTATCGTGTGGAAGTGCTAACACGAAGGTGGCTACTCCTGGCCACCGAGATAGGCAACAAGAACAAAGAAACTAAAGAACTCAGAAAGAATAGAGAAAATGCCTCAGAGCTTTATTACTCTCTCACAAAGAGAAGAATGGAATTGGGTGATTACAAATGAGGAGGAGAGCTCTCTATTTATAGTTGAGCTCCCTCTCAATCAATGGCCTAGATCATTTTACATCAACGGCTAAGATTTGCCCAATTAATGACAAATCCCCTAAATCAAGGAATTACAACCAAATCCTTCCTAATTACATCCATTAGTAGGATTCTTTCCTTGGATAGGTGTTCACACTGGATATGGTAAGATTTTCCCACAATATCTTCCTGATTTTGTTACCTCTTGCCATATTTACCGAGCTTCTGTGATCATCTTCAGATATGATGCCACTTTCCTTTTCTGCACGGCCAATGTGAACGGGCTCTATAGCATTCTCCAAGCGATGGGCCAAGTCTGGTGGCTTTGGCAAGCCCGATAACTATCTTGAGATTCCCTTTCGGACTCTTGCACCAATGTCTTAGCAAGCCCGATCCTCTGTCTTGAACCTCTCTATCGGACACTTGCACCAGTGTCTCGGACCCAAGTTCCTAGCCCGTGACACTCTCCCCCACTGAACTTAGCGACGCCCTCGTCGCTGTACTCAACGATCCTGGGCAACACCACTTTGGATACTTTTCCTTGCCTTGGCTTGTTGCGGTCCTCCCATACGAACTGCTTGCCTTGGCTTCTGCCGCATGTAACTTCATGATCTCGCGCCATACTTCACATCAATCTTGGTTGCTTTTCGATGCCTCCACTTGCTCACGTCCCCTCATAAGGACTCAACCTTTCATAATGGCTGTGCTCGCTTCGGCTCTTGCCGCCAAGTGATGAAACGGGCTAAGACGCCCACAAGTGCATCTCTTCCGTAGGAACTCTTTCCTACAAGTCTTGATTTGCCTCAACTTGGACCTCCTTGTCCCTTGCGGTAAAGTCTTGGATCCCATCCAAACTTTTTTTTTCATCCGCGTTAAGAGTTAGGTCTTGCCCGACCTACACTCACTTAAAGTTGCAAATCAAGCTCACAAGAACACAAGAATAGTGTTGAGATGTACCTTCCCCTCTGATTTAGTTGGCATTTGCTCAAATTTTTGCGTCAGCCCTTCTTGCTCAATGAAGTCTGACACTCCCCGCATTGAACCCTTGTCATTGGAGTTCTTTGCGCCATCCTGCATCGGCACTTTCTCGCGGCAAAGTCTGATACCCCTCCTTGCTTCATCCCTTCTAACACGAAGGTTGGAGCTCGCTTCCCACCTTTGAAATGGGTGGTGTCTCCATGGTTGCCTTGTCCTTCAATGTCTTGGCCCCTTTGACTCTTGTCTATGAGTCTTTGAAGGATTGTTCATCTCTTGAACATCATCGGCAAGCCCTTGCTTCGACTCCTTGGACATGGACAACTCGGTCTGCCCTTGGACTCTACTTGCTTTGGCAGAAATGAACCGTATTGAGCCAATCCTCAGTGCCCCTTCGATCCTTGGTGTGTCCTCTTCTCCGGACAACTCGATCCTGGGCTCATCCATCACCTTGGATGACTCGGCTCCCCTCGGGTAATCTCGCAATACTGTTGGCACCTCAAGTTTGCGCCCCCCTCGTTTGCTCGGCTCTTACCCTCGGCTTAGCATCTTCGGCACTTGAACTTGTGCCAAGACTGCACACATCATCACCAGATCCACCGTCTGGTTCATCATTGAGTGGACTTTCCCTACCACTCGAGGAACAACATTCCTCATCCTTCGACTTGCCTTCATTGCGGGATCGCTTGCCGCTACCTTCAGCTCTCGGCTTTGGTTTGGAAGTCTTGTTGTTCTTGACTCCAAACTCTTTGATGGACTCCGCGGTTGTCAAGGCTTCAGATAGCTCCTTGACTTCCCTTTGCTCCAACGCCCTCTTTGCCCACGGCTTCAATCCGAACATGAAGGTTAAGAATCCCTCTTCTTCAGTCAAACTTGGGACTTTGAGCATGAGTCTTCTGAATCGGCTCACATACTCCTTGAGTGTCCCTTTATGCCTAAGGCGCCTCAGCTTGGACCACGCCTCCATCCTGGCATATTGTGAGCGAACCTGCTCACTTTGAACCCTCGGCTTGACGGCTTTATTTCTTGCTATCGTACCGGGTCTTTCCTTGTGCTCGACTGCTTTGACACCCGCAGTCTCGTCACGTCTCGATCCTGGCTTGACTACTTGAGAACTTGTAGTCGCACCATGCTTGCCCCTTGATTAGGCTACTTTGGAACATGTAGCCTCGTCAAGTCTTGCCCCTGACTTGATTGCTTGATCATTCGCAATCGCATCTGGCTTCCTTCTCGGCTTGACCGCCTCATCTTCGACAGCCTTGCCTCGTTTTGATCCTTGCTTGGCCGCATTGATCCCATCAATCGGACCAAGTCTTTCCCTTGACTTGGCAGCTTGAACTCTTCTGCCTCCGCCAATGCTTGCTACTCCTCCTTCTCCCATCCTCTCCATGATGGTTGTAAGGTGACGCTTCTCGGGACATCCTCTAATCAAGTGAGGACCATCACAGAAGTAGCACTTTAACTTCTCCTTGCTCGCCTTCTTCTTTTCCCCAGACTTGGCCTTGCCATTCTTTCCCGATGGCTTTCCTTGGCCGCGAACAGTCGTTGGCTCAACTTGGCCACTCGAAGAGCTTTCTATACCATCTCCCCGCTGCACCATTTCCGGTCTCCCCCATTTTCCACTATTCCTGGACATGGGCCTGGACGACACATTGCTACTTGGCTTGACATCAGCAAGCTCGGTTAGCGTTCCGGCTACAGCTATGGCTCCCGAAAGTCTCTGGGCATCACCTTGCTCTTCCCTGAGCATCGCCCCTGTCTAAGTCCTTCCAAGAAGGTCTTGAGCGCACCCCATTCACTCATTGCTCCCTTGCATATGAGTAGCTCCCTCTTGAGCTCATCCACCTCGCTTCTCAAAGCCGCTACCTCGGCTTCTTGGGCATTTCTCCCTCGAACCATCTCCAACTCGCCAAGAACTCGTTGCGTCTCGACCTTGAATCTGCCCTCCATGGACTCTAATCGATCAAGGCGGGATTCCACAACACCTTGGGTCTGCTTGGCCTCATCTTCGACTTGTTCAAGTCTCCCGACCCTTTGTTCCCACGCAGTTGAGATATGCTCTAGATTAATGAACTTCTCGGTATGGTCAGCAATAACTTCCATCCAATAAGCCCACTTCTCGTTCATCGTTAGCTCCTCGTCTGGTTCCTCGTGAAGACATTCCCCGTCATCATGAGAGAATCTTTCGTCTCGCTCGGACATGCCTTCGGTGTCACCCTTGAGCCTCTCTACCTCGAGAACCGGCTCCCCTTGGTGTGCTATTGTTGCCTCGAGCATTCTTTGCGAACTCGTCATGGCATCCTCATGCTTGGACACCGATGATGCTCTTGAGCCCCTCGGACTCTCATCTTGTTTCCCACCATGGCATTCCTTGCCTTTGCGTGCGGAAACTCCTCTTTTCTTGTGCCCCATTCAATTATCAAAGTAAATTGATTGAAAGTAAGTAAAATAAACTTACCCGGTTTCACACCTTCCACCAAACTTGGTCGAAACGATCGTTATTTGCCCACAACAACTCGCTCTGATACCACTTGTCACGCCCCCAGAACTTCGACTCCTCACACCGTCGGAATATCAGAGTCAAGGTCTGACGGGTTGTGCGGCCTTAGACGCTTTAGACGCTCCTCGGTCTTATCGGCGACTAAGTAAGCCTTACCCAAGCTAAGTGAGTGTGCAAACTCACAAAGGTTGGAACCAAGCCCTCAAGGCTTCGGATTGCGGAAGCTTTAGAATGCCGACAAGGTCGGACTATCGTGTGGAAGTGCTAACACGAAGGTGGCTACTCCTGGCCACTGAGATAGGCAACAAGAACAAAGAAACTAAAGAACTCAGAAAGAATAGAGCAAATGCCTCAGAGCTTTATTACTCTCTCACAAAGAGAAGAATGGAATTGGGTGATTACAAATGAGGAGGAGAGCTCTCTATTTATAGTTGAGCTCCCTCTCAATCAATGGCCTAGATCATTTTACATCAACGGCTAAGATTTGCCCAATTAATGACAAATCCCCTAAATCAAGGAATTACAACCAAATCCTTCCTAATTACATCCATTAATAGGATTCTTTCCTTGGATAGGTGTTCACACTGGATATGGTAAGATTTTCCCACAATATCTTCCTGATTTTGTTGCCTCTTGCCATATTTACCGAGCTTCTGTGATCATCTTCAGATATGATGCCACTTTCCTTTTCTGCACGGCCAATGTGAACGGGCTCTATAGCATTCTCCAAGCGATGGGCCAAGTCTGGTGGCTTTGGCAAGCCCGATAACTATCTTGAGATTCCCTTTCAGACTCTTGCACCAATGTCTTAGCAAGCCCGATCCTCTGTCTTGAACCTCTCTATCGGACACTTGCACCAGTGTCTCGGACCCAAGTTCCTAGCCCGTGACATAGGCGTCTTCTTAGGATTTATATCATTAAAGGCAACAACCACCTCCACCGATGTAAACAGTTTACACTCATTTCTTGGGATATAACCTTGTCGATAGCTCCAAGGATACGAGCATTAGGGGTAGGGTTTGAGGATGCAAACAGTTCCTCAAATTATTCCACCACTATTTCTTTAAGATCAGCTCATTTTTCAGCCTATGCACCAGCTTTGCTAAACTGACCCTTATTCTGTTCTTTTTCCTTCTCTAACTGGAATAAGCATAAAAAAAAACAGTATTTCGATCACCAAATGCCAACCAGTTTACCCTTGAGCGTTGAGCCCAATACGGCTCTTCTTTGTCAAGCAAACTTTGAAGCTCCCGCTTGGAGTCGATGAAAGAAGTCATGACTATCTCAGTCATATGCTTAGCCAAACTATCATTAACCTTCTTCCTAAGATCAGAAATGTGAGCCTTTGTACTCGATACTCGATCAGCTTGCCAATCCTGTAGGGTAGAACCCACAGCCGCGATCTTGTCCAGCACTATGCTATTGCAATATAACCATGCAGTCTTCACATGCGAGACACATTCTTTCTCTTTGGACCAGCATTCAACAAATTTGAAATAATCCCCTCTAGAGCATTCGAACATTTTTTGATGATCCCAAATCGTCTCCATGAGAAGATAATAGTGCTCTAAAGCATTAGCGTATTCCGAGCTGACTTGAAATTACAAATGATCGAGCAACCATTCTTTTGATGCAACAAAACGATCCAAACTTGCAACTATAGAAGATTTATCATGACTCCCATAGAACCATGTAAACCAACCCTTAGAAGGACGACAATCGGTAAGGCCATTAGGATCTAGTACATTCCTAAAATCTTCCATATGCACTCTAGGTTTATGCCAACCCCCACACTTCTTAGAATCAATCAAAACATCATTAAAATCCCCTATTACTACGTACATCATCACTTTTACTTTGCTTTAACGTAATTCCATTTAAAAACATAATAAAAAAGGAACGAGATGCATTAAAACGCATACGAGAATGACTGCGATACTTCCAGCATAACAGTTTCATGGCGTCCGGTGAGGCTGTCCGGCAGCCTCTGCTGATATCTTATTCAATTTTCCAGCTGTCCCGACCCCACTGTCTGAAGTAGAAGACAACATGGAATGCTTCTAGGTAATTGGATTTGTGACTATATATTTCCCCTTGCAAAATCCGTTTAGACGCCTTGATCACCGGTCCATCCTTACGACCAGCAGTACCTTTTGATCCATTATTCTTAGGAGCAGACCCAACACAGTTCTCATTAGGGTTCAAAGAAGCAGACTGATCACCCTTCGTAAGAGGGCTAATATCAATGCATTCTCCGTCTATTCAACATCAGCATGCTCCTTAGGAACCTCATTCGTATGACTGCTAGCATCCGTAGACTACTCATTTTCTGCAGACAATTCCTTAGAATCCAACCATTCGACTCCCCTAGAGGATCCGACGCATCATCGACAGTCAAAAAGCTAGTCGAGGTTGCGTTTTCGGTTATTTCGAATTTACCGTGATTGCGGCTGTCGTGGGCGCTATGGCGGGCGTCGCGGATGACGGCGAAACCGCTATATCGCGGCCGAAATCGCGGTCGCGGACCGTTTTTTAAAACTCTGGTCATCCTACTATATATTCGATTGACCGATGAGGCCTAGATTTGTCCCTCGACTGATAAGTAGCAACCTTCAACCAGTCACCAGAGGGTAACCTGGATGTCATCGCATCCACCTCCACAGTATCCATGGTGCTATGACCTTTAAATACCGCACTTGTAGCAGAAATTGGGCAATCGGGACAAACACGTGGCTTGCCACCTTTTCCAGAATCGAGTAGGACACATCCCGGCAGCGGTTTGGTTATGTCAACCTCAACACAAACCTTTAGGAATTTCCTAAGGTTACCGCCCACCAACCTCATATCAACGGTAATCATGCTTCCTATACAGTATACATCCACCCGATGCCATTCCCATCGCCTTGGTTATCGACCCCAATGGAAGATTATAGATACGTACCCAAACCGGCATAATATCAAAGGTGAAGATACTAATTTTTTTTATCCATTTGTTTTCAATATTATTATTAATATATTATTATAATTTTATTTATTATTATATATTATTATTACAAACAATATTGCAGGCCCAATAGACTGGCCCAAACTTAACAAAAACCCTAAAACCCATTTAGGGTTTGATCTCAGCTTCAGCCGCTGCTCATCTCTCAGCCGTTGGATCAGATCTTGATCCAACGGTCCAAGAACCTCCAGATGCAAACCCTAGGGTTATGATACCCTAGGGACCACGCGGCCGCCGTTCGTCAACCTCTGCTACCACACTGCCACGACGCCAACCGAAGGATCCAGAAGGCCTAGCCATAGCCGCACACGTCGCCTTTAACGGTGAATCACCACTGGAAGTTCGGTGACTCACCAAGCTTCAATCTTTTACCCAGTCCGAAGAAGATACCGGCGAGGCTTATAAAGGCCGGTCACCTGCAAACAAGAAGAGGACAGAGGGCAAGAACAGAGAGCAAAAAAAAATGAGAAAAGGAAAAACAGAGACTAACTCACAACAATCAACAATCAACCTAGAAGAGAGAAAGAAGAGTTTACCTTACCGGAGAACCCCAAACGGCACCTGAGAACTTGAAATACCGAAGGTATTTTCCTTAGATCTAGGAAAATCCATAACTTTTTAGGATAAAAGAAGGGTGAATCGGGTTTAGGGTACTCGGATTTAGAGTTTGGGAAATTTTGGTATTCTCCGGCCACCAGTGACGGTGGCCGGCGGTGAGGTTGGCGGCGGTGCAAAGCTGCCGGCCGATTACCGGCTTCCCTCCGATGAGGGAAGCTAGAGAGAACCAGAGAGGCGAGAGAGAGTTATAAAACTCTCTTTGTTAAGAGAGAAGAGAAGAAATGATGATGCTAGCCCTTCGGGCCAGCCGCTTGGGAAATATATACCCCTTCCCAAACGGTGTCGTTTCGGGTAGGGGTATATGTAATTTACATACGTGGTTAAATCCCGTCCGTAGTCCCTCAGATTTGTAATTTTCTAATTTAGTCACTAAATCAATTTATGATCCTTTTAATCTGGTTTTATAATTTTAATTTTATTTATTTTAGTCCTTTGCATAATAATAGATATTTTAAGTAAATAACCAATTTAGTCCTCGTAACTTTATTAATTAATATTTTAAACCCTGAATAACATGTTTTAATTTCTTTTAATTTGACATTCGAATTTAATATAATTTTAATCTAGTCACTAAATTAATCAAAGGTAGAATAACATAGTTAGCCACTGAATTTTTAAATAATTATGATTTATGTATTTAATTCTATTAAGTTATAATTTAGTCACTATTTTCAATTTTTATAAACTTTATTTATTTTAAATATATAGTTTTAATTTTGTTCATTGTTTAGTTATATGTTAATTTTATATATTTACTTTTAATTATTATTATTATTATTATTATTTTTTAGTTATATATATATATATATATATATATATTTATATAATAAATAATATTTAATTTATTTATTAAAATCTTATTTAATTACTTTTAACTTATTTTAATCATGTTTTAATATTTATTTATTTTTCAATATTAAGAAAGGACAGTCTTAAAATAACTGGATGTCCATTTTCTAATATTTTTAAATAAATAAATATCCTATTTATAAATTATATAAATTATTTATTTTTAATATCAAAGAAAAGAGTTGTCTTAAGGCACCTAGAAGTCATTTTCTGATATTTCTAAATAAATAAATATTTTATTTATAAATATATATAAATTAATATATATTTTTCATAATTATAATTTTAAAATAATAGGATTATAAATTAAATATATTTTGAATTTTTAATTTCTAATAATAGAGACAATTTATAATTAAAAAGTACCAATTTTGGGCGTTGTAGGGGTGCTAATCCTTCCCTAAACGTAACCAACCACGAATCCCTTTTTATTATTAAAAAGAATGAATTTTTGGTTAAAACGCAGATCAATTTATCTTTTAATCGATGTTTTCTTAAAAACTCTTTTAAAAGATGATTTTTAGGTATTCGACCTACCTGACCCAAAAGGCCGATGGCGACTCCCAAAATATTTTTTTAAAAAATCAAAATCATTAATTTATTCACATCACTTTTCCCGCCAAGTAAAAATTCGTGCCCAGACGAAAACCGGTTACGACGCTTGGCGACTCCACTGGGAACAGTCAGGCTTTTAAAAATCAATTATAAATTGTCTCTATTAATTATAAATTAAAAATTCATATATTTAATTTATAATTCTTTCTTTTCAAATTTTTTATATACTTATTATTTTTATAGTATTTATATTAATATTTCATTTTACTTGCAAGTATTTTATTTCATTATTTATTTTTCTGTCAGAGGTTTGAACATTTCTTCTCACACACAACACTTGCATTGCATAACATAAAGCTCTATAATTGAGTTTGTTCCTTTTAAGTGGGAGTGAAAGCGACGTCTTCGTGAGAATTTATTCTCCGTGTCAGACCTAGCAAGTAACTTTCGGGGTTCATATGCTCTATGTCTTCGTGAGAATTTATTCTTTGTGTCGGGTGTAGAGAAGTGTATCCCCTCGAATTGAACTCAATCCACTTTAGTCTGTGATGGATTAGGATTGAGGGTTAACAGCCCAAGGGGGCACTAACAAGGACAATTCGGGTACCTTTATTCTTAAATTTGAAACCCTGCATATAATAAACCCTAGAAAGTCTTCCAATCTGAAGCCATGCCGAAATTTTGTCCAAAATAGGTGTACACACAGGAGAAATGAATTCTAACTTTTCTTTTAATTTATTTATTTTCTTACTGAATAAATTGCATGTGAATTTAAATTATTTAAAGTATGAAGAAAGCATATTTAAATAGAAATATTTAGGTAGACATTATTATCAAATTATTTTTCCTTTATTATGTAAACTAATTCATTTCTTTTTTTGTGTTCTTTATTTCTTTTGTTTGCATAGCATCATACAGGATAAAAGGCATTGATCCTCGTGTTAATTGTCTCATTGGAAAACCTTCATCCATGGATAAAAAGTGTTCAAATCAAATAGTTCTAAACTAAAAAGTAAGACAGTGGGCCGAGGACTTACAAAGACAAGGAGGAGACAGTCTACAGGATGACTTTGTATCTGACTTAGCCAGTTATGCTCCAGTTTCGCTAAAAAAAATGATATGCAAGATTTGCGAGGCATTTGGGAGAGTTGGGACTCAAACAAAAAGTTGCAGTTTTATCAGACTTACGGAGACATCCCATATTTGCTCTATGTCGAAGTTGATGATGACTTACTTCGAGCCCTAATTCAATTCTGGAATCCAGGGTACAATTGCTTCACTCTCAATAAGGAGGACTTGGTTCCTACTATTGAAGAGTACACAACTTTGCTACATATAGAAGGGGCTTTGGAGAATCGAATTTATTCAAGGTCAATTAAAACTCAACCTTTTCGAGTTAAATTAGCAAAGATTGCCGGAGTACGAGAGGAATGGGTGGTATCCCGTACAAAACAAAAGGGCGAAAGCGAAGGCATTGCTTGGACCAACATTAAAGAACTTATTCAGAGTCATCCAGACACTAAAGTATGATTCGATCTCTTTGCTCTGGGTATGTATGGTATGGTCATCTTTCTAAAAGTATTGGGATATATTGAAGCTGCAGTAGTAGATTTGTTTGAGCAGCTACCAAAAAAGATTAATCCTGCATCTGCAATTCTAGCAGAGACTTTTAGATCATTAAACGCTTGTAGAAAGCTAGGAGGTGGACTATTCTCAGGGTGTACCCAATTGTTATATGTCTGGATCCGTAGCCATTTCTGGAGGACAGAAAAGGTTTCATACCGGCGCTTAAATACGGACTACTCACCATTAAAAGAATTTCTGTAGCAAGAATGGCCGAAAGAAATTACGAAAGATATGTGGATTAATGCCTTTCGAAATCTGCAAAGCGATGACATTGTTTGGCGAGCCCCGTGGCAAATCCAAAGGGAATTCTTTTACAAATGTGGTGATTACTTGTGGGGAGGAATTAGATATGCACACTTCTGGTCATAAGACAGTATGAAGGTCGTCAATTTGTACCTGTCACTGCTGGATTACATTCGTCTGAGTTCGCATTCCACAGCAAAAATTATAAAAGAAATATCATGGAGGCCTTTACAGCTTGGAAAACAACTTTTTGTATCCGAGCTAAAGCAACAAAAGAAATGCTAACTCCTGATTATGAGGAATGGAGATTTGTTAGGAAAAATGAAAATATCCCTCTACCAGACCAAAATGAGGATATCTCTATGGAAGATCGCATTAAGGTGGTTCCATCAGAGATTGAAATCCTGAGAGCTGAGTTTGAAGCAGAAAAAGAAGATTGGTCAAGAGAATTAGAGCAAATGAGACGAGATAAAGCTATGTTGGGTGTTGACATTGACTTTCATTCATCACAATGTGCAATGTTGAGAGAAAACAAAGCAAAAATTGATGGCGAATTCAGAACATTAAAGAAAAATTACCAGGAGTTATATAAATCCCGGAAAACATCAGGACCGAGCCAATCAACAGTACAGATAACCAGAGAATTGAACATCGAGAAAAGTCGAGTTGAAGATCTAAAAGGAAAGAATAGTCGTCTATTCAAAATCCTTGAGAAAGAAAATCAGAAAATGGAAGATTTTGAGGTTGACAGAAGAGAGCGAATTATAAAACATAAAGCTGAACACCGCGAGTTCATGAATAAAATGCAAAGAGAAAGGGATCGAGCAAAGATTTAGAAGAGATGAAGAATGACATCCTTGATAAATTTGAAAGTGAGAAAAATATCATGTTCAAGGGATTTGAATCTGAAATAAACCATCTGATTGCCGAACTTGAAGTCAGGGGCCAAAGGATTGAAGAGTTCAATGTTGAAAAAGAAAAATGGGAGCTGGAAAGAAAGAATTTCAACACCAAACTTGAGGTAGAGCAAGAAGTGGCTAGCAATTGGATGCAAAGATATAGAAACAAGAATGTTCAAATCCATAAGCTTAATCAAAGGACACAAGAAGCACGAACAAAACTTGAAGAAGATCTGGATCAGTCTAGAAAAAAAAACTCAGAGTTTAATGCTTACATTTTGCAACATGAGGAGTCATTATTTCAAGAAAAGGTTCGTCTAAGACCTAGTGATCTTAAAGAAAGTGATGAGGAAAGTGCTTCACTGCGAAGACGCATTAGAGATCTTGAAAAAACTCTACACAATTGTTAAGTCAGAATCACTGAGTTAGAGCAAACTCTCGCAGGAACTAATGAACAATGGCAAAAATCAACTAATTTCTATGTAGAAAGAAGTGAAGAAAGAAGTAATATGGTATTCGAGGCCATGGTACAAATGAGAGAAGTTGCTAGATATGTTGGGGAACTAGCTGTTGAAGCAAAAATAATTGAGCATCACGTTGATCCAGTTTCTAAGTTCGGAAAGAAGGTGTCATGGCTAATGAAAGAAATTATAGAGCTTAATAGGAAAACTACGCCTTATCTGTAGTTATAAACTATTATAAAGAAACTTTTGTATGCCAATGAAAGTTGTTCTATGACAGTTAACTTTTTGGGATCAATACCTTTTGCATACATGCATTTTGCATACATTCATTGCATTATTTTCTTTATGTATAATTTTTATTATTAAGATAACATTCATTAATTAAAATTTGAAAAAATAATATCAAAAGAATTTTCAATCGCAGTTATTCTGGCCAAAAGAGAAATACAACATCACTACGGTACTAGACAAGCTACTAAGAAAATTATGGAGGATAAAATACAACGTATTGAGGAACAGCAGCATAATAAAGAACAAGCAGAGATGAGAATGAAGCTAGAGAAAATTGAAGCCAGTATTGCAAACTCACAAGACAGCATGATGCAGAAAATAGAAGACATGTTTAAAAAGCAGGCTATCATTGGAAAGATGCATGAAAATACTGTATCTTTCGACCACGAACCTATGTATCCTCTAGGTTTCCCACCAGAACCAATTTATCACTCTGGTAATACACCTATACAAATCAATGCCCGCACATCAGCATTTCAAGAAGCCAAACCACATGAAAATCGACAAGTGGATCCTGCATCTTCAAGCAAAAATCCACTTATATCAGATGTGAAAATAGGGGATTTTAATGCTGAGCATCTAATCCCAGATTTGAATAAGCTGAATGAGAAAGAAAAAGTAAATGAAGAATTGACCAGACAGATCAGAAGCTTAGAAGAACGAATGAAATCAGTGGAAATAACTGAATCATTCTATGGGTTTGACGCTAGTGAGTTGAGTTTGGTTCCAGACCTAATCCTCCCCATCAAGTTCAAAGTTCCTGAATTTGATAGATATAACGGTACCACATGCCCTTCATCCCACATTACTATGTTTTGTAGCAGAATGGCAGGATATGTGAAAGACGAGAAATTGTTAATTCACTGCTTTCAAGATAGTTTGACATGACCAACCTTAAAATGGTATACTCAATTGACCAAAGCCAACATTAGATCCTGGAAAGATCTGGCTAAGGCATTCCTAGAGCAGTACCGCCACATAACAGACATGGTCCCTGATAGATGGACTCTCCAAAATTTAGAGAAAAAGAATAACAAAACATTCAGACAATATGCTCAGAGATGGCGTGACACAGCAGCCCAAGTTCAACCACCTCTATCAGAAAAAGAGGCCACAGTAATGTTTGTCCATACATTAAAAGCTCCTTATTTAAGTCATCTAATGGGGAATACAACCAGAAATTTTACAGATTTGGTCATTTCTGGAGAACTCATTGAAAATGTCTTGAAAAGTGGAAAAATTGAATCAAATGAGGGGTCTAGTTCCAAAAGACCTATGTACCGAAAAAAAAAGAATGAAGTCAACAATACAAACTCTTACAACAAGGATTCATCGAAAAGTGTTATAATAACCCAGCCAAGGGTTAAGAAAGAAGAAACAAACACTAATCGAGTAGAGTCCAGATGATCTCGAAAGGAAAATGAAAGGTTGTCTTTTACACCTTTACCAGTACCCTGTGTTGAGATCTATGATTCGCTGTTAAAAGCAGATGTCATACGGCCCTATCCTTTGATTCCCATGCAACCACCATTCCCTCCATGGTATGATGTAAAGGCACACTATGTTTACCATGAAGGAATTACGGGTCATTCTATTGAAAACTGTTTGGCATTCAAAAGGGTGGTTCAAAATTTGATCAACACTAGAAAGTTGGAATTCAATTCACCATCTACATTAAATCATCCGCTGCCAAATCATGGAGATAAAAACGTGAATGCAATTCAGGAAGAGAACAGAAAGAAAGCAAAAACTGACGTTTCTAAAATTAAATCTCCTTTTGTTTGGATATTTCAACAACTCTCCTTATCCGGTATAATTCCACAAGAATTCAGGCCAAAGCATAATGAAGGGAAGAATTATTGTGAATATCATCAAGAGAAGGGGCATGAAATTCAATTATGTCCTGAATTTAGGGATTTGGTGTAAAAATTGATGAATAACAGAGAGATAGAATTCTTTGAAGAAGAACCAGGGAAAAGAGAAGATGATGTTTGCTCATCAGAAGATTCTAAACCTAATCAGAGAACAAGTGATCCCGTGATTATTAATGTGAAATCATCTACAGTGATTCATGTACCAACAAAGCCGAAAGTAGTTATCACAACTCCTTTACCATTTCCATACAAGGATACCCGCAGGGTACCTTGGGATTATACTACCAATGTTTCAATGGTAGGAGGATCTGTCTCTCTGGAAAAAAACAGAAGAGAAAATATAGAGTCTGGATTCGACGTCTGAAGCAGTGAGTGAAGTCGGATTCTTTACAAGAAGTGGGACATGTTACTCTCCCGAAACATCCAATGCATCAGAACAAGTGAAAGCAAAAGGAAAAGCCATGGTAATACCCCAAAAGGTATTTGATGATGAATCCCCTCCAGCATTCAATGAGCCTGTAACAGGAAAACAAGCGCAAGAATTTTTGAAATTCCTGAAACATAGTGAATATAGTGTGGTTGAACAACTACATAAACAACAAGCGCGAATTTCTATTCTTGATCTATTGATGAATTCAGAAGCACACAGAAATGCTTTGATGAGAATGCTTAATCAAACCTTTATCCCTGAAGATAGATCCCTCAATAAACTTGACAGAATTGTGGGACATATAGCCACTGACAATTACATAACGTTCACGGATGATGAAATACCTGAAGGCGGAATGGGGTCAGTAAAAGCTTTGAATATTACCACACATTGTCATGGTCATGTTTTGCCAGGAGTATTGATTGACAATGGATCCGCTCTTAACTTGATGCCTCTAGTCACACTTCAAAGAATGCCTGTGGATAAATCACACATGAAAAGTTATCAGAATGTAGTGCGAGCTTTTGATGGCACTCAAAAAGAGGTGCTTGGGAAAATGGAAATACCGTTGTTAATCGGACCAGTCGTGTACAATATTGACTTTGTGGTGATGGACATCCACCCTACATATAATTGTTTATTAGGGAGGCCATGGATTCATTCTGTAGGAGCTGTTCCTTCTTCATTACATCAGAAATTGAAATTCGTTGTTGATGGACAACTAATATGCGTAGGAGCTGAAGAAGAAATCATTGCGTCTATAACAAGTGATGTTCCGTATATTGAAACCAATGATGATGCTCTCGAATGCTCTTTCCGAGCCTTGAATTTGTCAATGCAACTTTTATTGCAGAGGGAAGCAAAATTCCATATCCTAGATTGTCTGATTGCACCAAGATGATTGTACGACAGACTTTAGGCATCGACGCTAAAACTGGGAAAGGTTTAGGAAAGAATCTTCAAGGGAGTTCAGTTCCTGTAAGTATGAAGATGAAGAAAGATCGTTTTGGGCTTGGATTTAAGCCCAATTTTCAGCAAAAGAACAAAGAGATGAAAAGAAGATGTGAAGATAGAAAGACAAGGTTGAAAGGAGAAGAAATCCTTTGGGAATACATGTTTTTCCCACAGTTGAAGACCACATTCAGATCAGGGGGAACAATTAATGTAGAACAACAGCTTGTTGAGGCCTTTAAAGAAGAAAAGTTGACGAAAGATCAAAGCATAGTTGAAGAAGCTATGAAAGGATTATTTATCAACATGATCATGAATGACAACAAGACTGGCAAATACTTGGCTAGGATTCGCCCTTGTTTTCCTGGAGAAACACTCAACAATTGGACCACTGAAGACCTTCCTGTAGTTTTTAATATTAACACAGAGTAATATTCAGAACTAATCTTTATGTTTAGCCCAAGAGTATGAAAACTTTTTGTTATCTTGTAAAGGAAATTATGTTAAGTTCACCTAATATTAAATATAATAAATTTTCTTTAAAATTTTCAAATGACAATCATTCTTTACATTTTTTACCTTTTTACATTCATTTATTTCATAAATTTACTATATTCTTTCAGAAATATGTCCGAATTAAATTTGCAGGTGTCACAATGTTAATAGCATGTTTACTCCTAAATTTAATCGAGAGATAAATTTAGAGCAGCCCATATGTCTGGAGGAAATCAATGAGTGGGAGGATGAACTGGAATGTGATGTTCCTATTGAATTATTAAGACTGGTAGAAAAAGAAGATAAACAAATTTTACCTCACAAAGAAGAGATTGAGACTGTAAATCTGGGAACAGATGAAGAAATGAAGGAGGTAAAAATTGGTACTACTCTGACAATCCAGATAAAACAAGAATTGATAAATCTCCTTCAAGAGTTCAAAGATATCTTCGCCTGGTCTTATCAAGATATGCCTGGTTTGAGTACAGATATAGTGATGCACAAACTTCCAATCAATCCAGAATATAAACCGGTCCAACAAAAGCTCAGGCGAATGAGGCCAGAAATGTTGTTGTAGATCAAAGAGGAAGTGATGAAGCAGATTAATGCAGGTTTCCTACAGGCAGCCAAATACCCAGAATGGGTAGCCAACATTGTTCCAGTACCAAAGAAAAATGGGAAAGTTCGAATGTGTGTGGATTACAGAGATCTCAACAAAGCTAGTCCGAAAGATAGCTTTCCATTACCCCACTTAGACACCTTGGTGGACAATACTGCAGGACATGCATGGTTTTCATTCATTGATGGCTTTTCAGGATATAATCAGATAAAAATGAATCCTGAAGACATGGTAAAAACAACATTTGTAACCATGTGGGGCACATTCTGCTATAAAGTAATGCCATTTGGATTGAAAAATGCAGGGGTAACGTATCAAAGAGCCATGGTAACTTTGTTTCATGACATGATGCACAAAGAGATTGAAGTATATGTAGATGACATGATTGCCAAATCTCGAACTAAAGAAGAACATATTCAAAATTTGAGAAAGCTTTTCCAGAGATTGAGGAAGTATCAATTAAAGCTCAACCCCGCTAAATGCACTTTTAGGGTAACTTTCGGAAAGCTTTTGGGATTTGTGGTCAGCAAAAAAGGAATCGAGATTGATCCAGATAAAGTAAAAGCAATTCAAGATCTTCCACCACCCAATACAAAAAAAGAAGTTCGAGGCTTTTTGGGAAGATTAAATTATATATCTCAGTTCATTTCTCAATTAACTGACAAATGTGATCCAGTGTTCAAATTACTTCGAAAGAACAATCCTGAAGTCTGGAATGATGAATGTCAAGAAACTTTGGATATTATTAAGAAATATTTATCCAATTCCCCCATTTTAGTATCACCAATGCCTGATAGACCGTTAATTCTCTACTTGACAGTCTTTGAAAATTCGATGGGATGTGTACTGGGACAGCATGATGAATCTGGAAGAAAAGAAAAAGCCATTTATTATCTGAGCAAGAAATTTACTGATTGTGAAATTCGATATCCACCAATACAAAAATTATGTTGTGCCTTGGTATGGGCTACTCGAAGACTCAGACAATACATGTTATATCATACTACTTGGTTGATATCCAAACTTGATCCTTTGAAATTCTTAAAGGAATCACCAGCTTTGACAGGCAGAATGGCTAGATGGCAGATGTTATTATCCGAGTTTGATATTGTATATGTCAACCAAAAAGCGATAAAAGGAAGTGTCATAGCTGATTTTCTGGCCAGTCGTGTATCAGATGATTATCAGCCTTTGAGTTTTAGTTTTCCATATGAAGATTTGTTATGCATATCCATGAATGAAGAATTCATAACAAATGATGAATCTTGGAAGCTTTACTTTGATGGAGCATCCAACGCCTTGGGACGAGGAATCGGGGCAGTGTTAATTTCTCCAGAAAATATTTATTATCCCTTTACAAGTAGACTGGAGTTCTTTTGCACAATAACATGGCGGAATATGAAGCTTGTGTCATGGGATTGAAAGCAGTCATAGAAAGAAAAATTAAATGTCTCAAGATATATGGAGATTCATCGTTAGTGGTGTATCAATTACGAGGTGAATGGGAAACAAAAGATCCCAAATTGTTGGAATACCAAATTTTACCCTCGAATTAGTGAAAGAATTTGAGAGAGTCACCTTCAATTATCTCCCTCGAGAAGAAAATCAAATGGCAGATGCTTTGGCTACATTAGCTGCTATGTTTCAGGCAACTAAGAAAGTTGATATGATGCCAATCAAAATGCAAGTATATGAAATTCCTGCACATTGTTAGAGTGTGGAAGAAGAGATAGATGGTAAACCATGGTATTATGATATCCTGCAATATATCAAAAATCAAAGTTATCCACAAAATCCATCTGAAATTGATAAAAGAACCTTGAGAAGAATGGCTGCTGGATATTTTCTTGATGGCGAGACTATGTATAGAAGAAGCAATGATCAAATGCTATTGAGATGTTTAAATACCAGCGAAGCCAGAAGCATCATTAAGGAAGTACACAGTGGAATATGTGGAACATATGCAAATGGTCTTTCCATGGCTAGAAAAATAATGAGATATGGATATTATTGGGCTACCATGCACACAGATTGCATTGATTATGCAAGGAAATGCCATAAATGCCAGATATATGTAGATAAGATTCACTTACCCCCATCTCCTTTACATGTAATGACAGCACCCTGGCCATTTTCTATGTGGGGAATAGACGTCATTGGGGCAATCACACCAAAAGCATCGAATGGACATTGTTTCATCCTTGTGGCAATTGATTATTTTACCAAGTGGGTTGAAGCTACTTCATATGCCAATATTAAGAGGTCCACAGTCTGCAAATTCATAAAGAAAGAAATAATTTGCCGGTATGGCCTACCAGAAAGGATCATTACAGATAATGCTCTGAACCTGAACAACAAGATGATGACCGAACTTTGTGCACAGTTTAAGATCAAACATCAAACTCAGTGGAATATCGTCCAAAGATGAATGGGGCAGTTGAAGCAGCAAATAAGAACATCAAGAGAATCATTACAAAGACCACTGAAACTTACAAAGATTGGCACGAGAAGTTACATTTTGCTTTATATGCATACCGAACTACTGTTCGAACATCTACTGGGGCAACGCCTTTTTCTTTAGTCTATGGGATGGAAGCAGTCTTACCAATTGAAGTTGAGATTCCATCGCTTCGAATTTTGAGAGAAACAAAATTGGATGAATCTGAATGGATCCAAGCTAGATTTGATCAATTGAACCTTATTGAGGAGAAAAGATTGAAAGCTATTTGCCATGGACAGATGCATCAGAAATGGATGATGAAGTCTCATGACAAGAAAGTACATCCAAGAGAATTCCAAGAGAGTGATCTAGTACTAAAAAAGATCTTGCCTATACATAAAGATTTCCGTGGGAAATGGATGCCTAATTGGGAAGGGCCATACATTGTAAAAAATGCCTTTTCCGAAGGAGCGTTGATCTTGGCAGAAATGGATGGAAAAATTCTGAGAAACCCAATAAACTCAGATTCTGTCAAGAAATATTACGCTTGAAGAAAAAATGAAAAAGAAAAAAAGAAAAAAAAGAGAGAAAGAAAAAAGAGGGGGTCAAGATGAAAACCCGCAAAGGGCATCTTGTAACCAAAGGAAGGATTTGAGTTGAAAACCTGAAAGGACGGCTCAAATGCATGTTGATATTAGGCATCTGGCAATTGAACCCTCTTAAGATTTTGATAGTTTGGGAGGAACTTCACATCAAGCATTCTGACAACGTTTGAGATCTTGCATACAAAAGCTTACATTAGTACTCTAAATTATGTCAATTTGATTAATTTATAAATACTTATGCTAATAATTTGTTGAGTCATTTGAATTTTTATCATTCCTATGCTTGCCATAACTTTGAATATAATTCTATCTATTTATTAATAAATTCTAAGTTTATTTTCTCTAAATTCAATTTATTTGAAATTCAATTTATTTTCGAAAATTCAACTTATTCTTTTATTTTGTAAATGGATTAACATAATTTTGAAATAAGTTAAAGATTTCTGAATATCACTTTATGTTAATACTTTTAAAGGCATGGAATACAAAGTAAGTCTTATCAACGTTTGCAATCATTGTTAAAAAGAAAACAAACTATTACCATCATAGAGTTATTTGGAAGCGGAACAAGAAGAAATCTGTTCTCAATTGGCAGATTATGAATATAGCCCCTTTTCAGTGTAGCAGCATGAAAATGCTTCGAATCTACAAATTCTGGCTCTACATCGAATAAGTACTGTGATATTCCAGTCCAAACATTAACTGGAGCAAGTGCCACGTTATCATGGTAGAAATAAGGAGGCCCAATAGCATCTTCTGGAAGTGTTCTTTGAGTTATCTGATCTGGTTTGGTATGAACCCCAAAACCAATCATTAGATTTGAAAGATGAATTTGCTCATAGTAGAAATAAGGAGACCCAATAGCATCTTTGGAAGTGTTCTTTGAGTTATCTGATCTGGTTCGGTAGGAACCCCAGAACCAATCATTAGAATTGAAAGATGAACTGCATGATCGTCTTCATTAAGAAGCTTCTTTTCAAGCTTCCTCTGCTTCTTCTTTTCTAAGAAAATCATAGCCCAAGTTTCGCCTTTTCTTGTAATTGGGATCATTGTATAATGACTTCCTATCTTTTACCGGAAGAAGTGTGTCAGCAGCCTTAGCCATTTGATCAGCACATATAAAATCTGTCAACTCTGCAATTGATGAATTAGGATTATATCTCTATGACTATTGAAGACATAGTATTTGAGTATCCCATTTTCGTCAAGTATAACAGTTTACTATCCTCATCAGAATCAGAATTCAGGATTTTCTCGGTATCAAAAGAACTATCAATATCTATGAAATCATCTTGAAAGATCACTTCATAATCAGATAAGTAGTTATCAGAATCAACATGTTGCATGAGTGCGAGCTTTTCAAGAGCCTATACTATTGAGTTTATTCTCAAGTGGTTTTGTGACATCATGCAAAAATTCAGGCATATCTACATCTACACTCTTCAAAGATGATAGATTCTCCATTCGAAGAGGAAAGATTTATTGAATTTCTACACAACTGAAGAAATACTAAGTTCACCAATTTGAAATCAAATAAAAATGAACTTAATATTCATGCATCATATTTAGGCATTTGCAAAAATAAGTGCATTTCCATTCATTTTATCCATGTTAAATGTTGACAGGAATTTCAAAGATTTTAACAAAGATTCAAATCCATCACTTGATGGATCAGCTTTTCCAGAGAAAGTTCATAATGAGAAGAACTCATCTAAAGAAGGAAGAAGAAGTTCATAATGAGAAGAACTTGTTCAACTTTTTGCTTGAATTCATCAGCATTTCCAGGTCGAGTTCATAATGAGAAGAACTCATCTGAAGAAGGAAGAAGAAGTTCATAATGAGAATAACTTGTTCAACCTTTTGCTCGAATTCATCATTCGATGGAAAGAAGGTTCATAATGAGAAGAACTTATCTGAAGAGGAAGAAGAATTTCATAATGAGAAGAGCTTGTTCAACCTTTTGCTTGACTCTATCACATAAGAAGATAGATCAGCATTAACATTTCCAGTTAGAGTTCATAATGAGAAGAACTCATCTGAAGAAGGAAGAAGAAATTCATAATGAGAAGAATTTGGTCAAACCTTTTGTTTGAATTCATCATTCGATGGATCAACTTTTCCAGAGAAGTTCATAATGAGAAGAACTTATCTGAAGAGGAAGAAGAAGTTCATAATGTGAAGAGCTTGTTCAACCTTTTGCATAAGGAGATAGACTAGCATCAACATTTTCAGAAGTGCTCATAATAGAAGAACTCATCTGAAGAATAAGGAGCAGAACTTATTCAACCTTTACATGATTATATCACAGAAGGAGATAAATTGTCATCCCCAGTGGAAAAGTTCATAATAAGAAGAACTAATCCCAAAGAAGAATTTGTTCAATATTTCCATCATAATCAAGTGAAGTCAAATGGATAAAAAAATTATTATCTTTTCGCCTTTGCCCTATTCTTGTTAACACAAGAATGAGCAAAGAGGGGCAGCTGAAGATACTAATTTTTTTTTACCCATTTGTTTTTAATATTATTATTAATATATTATTATAATTTTATTTATTATTATATATTATTATTACAAACAATATTGCAGGCCCAACAGACTGGCCTAAACCTAACAAAAACCCTAAAACCCATTTAGGGTTTGATCTCAGCTTCAGCCGCCGCTCATCTCTCAGCCGTTGGATTAGATCTTGATCCAACGGTCCAAGGACCTCCAGATGCAAACCCTAGGGTTATGATACCCTAGGGACCACGTGGTCGTCGTTCGTCAACCTCTACTACCACGCTGCCACGACGCCAACTGAAGGATCCAGAAGGCCTAGCCATAGCCGCACACGTCGCCTTCAACGGTGAGTCACCACTGGAAGTTCAGTGACTCACCAAGCTTCAATCTTTTACCAGTCCGAAGAAGATATCGGCGAGGCTTATAAAGGCCGGTCACCTGCAAATAAGAGGAGGACAGAGGGCAAGAACAGAGAGCAAAAAACAAAAATAGAGAAAAGGAAAAACAGAGACCAACTCACAACAATCAACAATCAACCTAAAAGAGAGAAGGAAGAGTTTACCTTACCGAAAAACCCCAAACGGCGCCTGAGAACCAAAAATACTGAAGGTATTTTCCTTAGATCTAGGAAAATCCATAACTTTTTAGGATAAAAGAAGGGTGAAATCGGGTTTAGGGTACTCGGATTTAGAGTTTGGGAAATTTTGGTATTCTCCGGCCACCAGTGACGGTGACCGGCGGTGAGGTTGGTGGCGGTGCAAATCTCGTCCGCAGTCCCTCAAATTTGTAATTTTCTAATTTAGTCACTAAATCAATTTATGATCCTTTTAATCTGGTTTTATAATTTTAATTTTATTTATTTTAGTCCTTTGCATAATAATAGATATTTTAAGTAAATAACCAATTTAGTCCTCGTAACTTTATTCATTAATATTTTAAACCCTGAATAACATGTTTTAATTTCTTTTAATTTGACATTAGAATTTAATATAATTTTAATCTAGTCACTAAATTAATAAAAGGTAGAATAACATATTTAGCCACTGAATTTTTAAATAATTATGATTTATGCATTTAATTCTATTAAGTTATAATTTAGTCACTATTTTCAATTTTTATAAACTTTATTTATTTTAAATATATAGTTTTAATTTTGTTCATTCTTTAGTTATATGTTAATTTTATATATTTACTTTTAATTATTATTACTATTATTATTATTATTTAGTTATAAATATATATATTTATATAATAAATAATATTTATTTTATTTATTAAAATCTTATTTAATTACTTTTAACTTATTTTAATCATGTTTTAATATTTATTTATTTTTCAATATTAAGAAAGGGCAGTCTTAAAATAATTGGATGTTCATTTTCTGATATTTTTAAATAAATAAATATCCTATTTATAAATTATATAAATTATTTATTTTTTAATATCAAAGAAAAGAGCTGTCTTAAGGCACCTAGAAGTCCTTTTCTGATATTTCTAAATAAATAAATATTTTATTTATAAATATATAAATTATATATTTTTCATAATTATAATTTTAAAATAATAGGATTATAAATTAAATATATTTTGAATTTTTAATTTCTAATAATAGAGACAATTTATAATTAAAAAGTACCAATTTTGGGCGTTGTAGGGGTGCTAATCCTTCCCAAAACGTAACCGACCACGAATCCCTTTTTATTATTAAAAAAATGAATTCTTGGTTAAAACGCAGATCAATTTATCTTTTAATCGATGTTTTCTTAAAAACTCTTTTAAAAGATGATTTTTAGGTATTCAACCTACCTGACCCAAAAGGCCGATGGCGACTCCCAAAATATTTTTAAAAAAAATCAAAATCATTAATTTATTCACGTCACTTTTCCCGCCAAGTAAAATTTCGTGCCCGGATGAAAACCGATTACGACAAAAAGGAATACTCATCAAGTCCCTTGTTAGCATCATAAGGCAACAACGAGAATAAGTTGTCCTCAAAATTCCATGGACTTCGCTTAACTATGACCTCTAATGCCTCCGCAGAACTAACTCTTACCTTGAAACAACGTTCACGGAGTTCTGCTTTGTCATCTACATTTTTGGGACCCCAAATGGCATGAAAGACCCGACTTAGTGCACACCCATCCATAGGACGTTGTGAGAGCATCTTTCCAATCAAGTAGTAACCCACATCAACCTCATCCTCCACGTGATCGATGCCCTGCGTTACAATCTCTCCCGCTTCCAAGGCAGTAAAAAACAATTCTTCCATTTGTTGGAGAATGCAATCGGCCGTGCTTAAGTCAATAGAGAAGGCAGCAGTAAAGGCGAAAGAGAATATGTGAAAGGGAACTCGCAATCTGATCGTATTTAAAGTAACAGTGAACCCAACAGTTGCAGGAGAATAGTAGAGGCGTGTTCCGAAACTCAAGCCTTGGATATAGTTTAAACCAGTTCTGGATAGCACAAACGTATTTAAATTCATAATCTTAATCGAATTAAAACACGGAGATAGCCTTTGAAAAGTATGCCAGATTTCTCGTAGGGCCCCACACATGATAATAGATAGCAAACCGAGGGAGCACGTTGGCGATAAGGAAGCAAACATTGCATTTTAGAAGCGGAAGTCAAACAAGCCCCTAGCCTAATCAAATTAAGTGCTCTTGGTTGTGGACATGATAACATACCATGTCTGCATGGTTTTCCAGAACGAGATTTGATATAGCGAAGCAATTTAATGATATGTTGCACTGCAATATAGTAGGTCAAAACGATTCCCATGCTGCCCATCACGCATTTAGAAAACCTTGGACGTGAGAGCATGCAGAGTCTGCATGGATTTCTAAACCGGTGTTTCCTACGTCTTTTAGTATTACAACTACATTGCGTTTTAATATAGTGGTGCAAGCAGTACCTCATAATAGATAGAGTGTTATCATTTGAACATACACGTGAGTACATGCAAAACCTGCTGGACTGCTGAACACAGTAATATATATCTCGGTTGTAATTAATGAAACAGTTCGTGGCATAAGATCTGAACACATCGTTCGTCCATCTATGCACTACATACCGAATTGGCCAGGATACGTGAAATCATGCACCATATGCATGGCTTCAAGACAAAAAAAAAACAGTCGTAAACACCATACCAACCCTTGAAAATGGAGACAAACAACCTCATGCATATAGAAATTAGTAAAACATGAATGTTCAACCTAATAATTAACTGCACCAAATGCCCATAGTAAGAACTTAACCAAAAATGTAGTCCTCGCAAACCACTAATCCATGTCAGCTCAATCAAAAGTGTCGTAAATAATACCATTTGTTTAGAAACGTTAGTACTCAAGAAATATTTGAGTTTGCCCCAACCGAGAATCATGTCCCAATAGGGATCTAACTGACTTCCAATCATCCCGGGACTGCTAAGTCCTGTGCCAAGACGCAATGAACAGCACATGCGCTGTCGCAGAGATTCCGCCCACCTCTGTCGTTGGAAAGCAAACTCACGCATAAACTTGGTAAGAGAACACCGCCGTTCACTATATCCCTCATACCAAAAAGTCCTGCCAAATACATCGTCCTTCAAGAGTAGAAACCTGCATAGCCACTTACCAGTTACCACTCCAGAGAACACAGAATGGAGTGGTCGCAATAGAGACTGAATATTAATCCTAAGCATTGTATAAAATAGCGGTTGCGGCATCTATCGCGGTTGCGGCGTCACGGTTGCGGATGCCACAGACGTACGTAACGTGTTGCGGCTGTCGCGAGCGTGATTTCTTCCTCAAAAATCACAATACTTCTAAAATACTTTATAGTGTTGTGCTAATATTATGTCGCGATGAACTTCAAAATCGTTACGATGCGGCCGCAATTTAATACCATGATCCTAAGACGATGACTAACATGAAACGCATATAGCACGAACTCAGTATTCCTTTGCAGACTCCAAAACACCCTACCGATGGGATCAAATATATATATAGGTAAAGAAATATGAATCTCTAAAACAGGTTTCGAAGTAAAGACCCTTACAGATACGATCAGAGCATAACAATGAAGAGAGGGCAAAGTAAACATATGCAAGAACACTAAAACCAAGACCCAAGAATCTTGAAAAAGACAAGCCCTAAAATAATGGCTGATCATCTGAGCCTTTTCTACGCTAGGACACCCATTTATTCCAAAACAAACAATAATGAAGATATTCCATATAAACCCTAGTGCAGATCAGATCATTCCATGGTAACTATCTAAAAAAACCATTATAATAAAAAACTAACTGGAAATAGCCTCCAAACACAGGGAAGACATTCGTACGCCTGCCAAGGAACTGTATCAGAACCACGATCCACCAGTATACGCTAAGGACTTAGTTTGCACTCCAATGCATATCCAAAGAGACTGGACACGGCTATCGGGGGAGAAGAAGAGTTTCCATACCAGTTATCGCAACCAAAGAATATAATCTAATACCATGACCTGTAAACAGGAATAAAAAAAAGTACCAACTGTCGTGCATCGGATCACCATATAGATGGTGTCGATGACCAAAGAAACTCTCAACCTCGCCGGCGGCTCAACGAAGGAGTTCCAAACTGGCGCACATAAACCTAACCATCATGAAACACTCTCATCGAAGTAGAAGCCATACCACCATGGAGAGACTGGAGAACATGTGAAGATACTTAAACCAAACATGGCAAACGAATAAACTGGAGACCTGTAAAACTCAAAAACAAAACAAACAACAAAAATAGGTAAAAGCCACAAACAGTAACCAAAGTCTTGCATCAAAACGCCATTGAGACGGCGATGATGGCCAAAGAAATCCTTCTCCCTAACGTTGACGCAGTGGGCGGCGCAGGGAGATGGTCCCAAAGAAGTCGAGAGGGAGAATTTCAGTCTCCATTCCCCAATCAAGTTTATTTTTAGGAATTAGGATTTGTTTTCTATATTTTTTAAATCATGATCATTCTTTCTCTATATATTTATAATTATTTAATATAATTTTATTTAGTGTATATTTATTGATTATTAAAGATTTTTCTTTCTATAGTTATACATATATTTAGTTTATTATAATAGATATAGTATTAAATGTATTAATTACTGGTATATAAATGTATGTATATTTTATAATTTTATGTTTTTTTAGTATATATATATATATATATGGGATAGAAATTATTAATTTTATTAAAAATATGAAATATCTTAAATTATAATAAATTGACAATCATAATCGTAATTTAAGCATAATTAGGGCAATTTCCTATAATTATTGAAACAAAACTAGCAACTTAAGATCACATAAGGACCATACAAGTAAAGATTAAAATCGAAGCAAGATGAACAAAGATAAATACAAACAAATCTGATTGCATCAGCACATGAACCACAAAAGCGGATCAAGCAATTGAAAGATCACCGACAAACCACAAATCAGATTTAAGCGACGTAAAAAGCTGTCCACGAACACATAATGGATATTCAAATCCAATCCAAGGGTCCAAAGTAGAGAAGATCAACAATATAACAGATAAACACCATCTTGATCAGTCGTGGCGATGTCAAATCGACTCTTAGAAAAATATAAGTGAAAACAACAACCAAACAACCGAAAAACATGTCGAAAGACAGAAGAAAATGTGTCATAAAGACAGATGAAAATATGTCATACATGTAGACTTATTGAAAATAAAAAAGAAAAAAGAAAATAAAAATGTAATATAAGAAAAATAAAAGGACAATAAAAAATAATGATGATCGTTAACCAACATTAAAATTAGTGTGGTCGCCAATAAATAAAAAGAAAAGAAAAAGAGATTGAACGGTTTACCGATGAGAGAAAACTAGGATAAAAAACTAACTTTTAGTTGTAGATCATTTTCTATATGGTATATATAAAAGTTTGTATTAAATAAGATATTAATGATCTTACTTTATATGTTATGTTTTATACATATAAATTATGTGTGTTAAATGTTTTATACGTATATAAATGTATTATTTTATAAATAAATCATATATTTTATATTTTATCATTTTTAGTATTTATATATATTAGTTGCCATACTATTATTACTGGCATTATTGTGTTTTAAAATCACTTACATTTTCATAGGAATTAGGAATAATTTCAGATGAATTTTTCTTGTCTTAGATGTTTGGACAAATTAAATTTTCTCAATCTTATTGTCGCAACCGTCTTTCGGGTGGGTTTAAAATTGGGCTTCGACTTAAATAAAACACGTTAGAGCCGCCACTGATCATTTAAAAACAATATTTAGGTTGATCAGACACCATCTTACCTGATCTGTGTTTTACCATAAATATGTCGGATTCGGGAGTTGGTTACAGTCAAGGAAGGATTAACTCCCCTTGAACTGCCCTTTCGGTACCATTTTAATTTGTCGATTGTCTTAATTGCGAAAATTAAAATTCAAATCGAAATTTAAAAATTCGATTCGAATTGCTTACTTTTGATTGATTAAAATTGTCCTACAAATTAAATTAATGTTAAATAATAGAATAAAATAAAATGAAATGGAAAAAATAAAAAATAAAAATATTAAATAAAAAATATTGAAGAGATTAATGATCAAATTGAAGTTAAAGTTGCAAGGAGAAAAATAAAAGTTAGGGTACCAATTTAAAGTAAACAAAGAAATAATAAAGCGGATTAAATTGAAGTAAAAATGAAATTAATGAACCAAATTGAAAACAGTGACCAGAATGATTTACATATCAAAGTAGCAGGGACGACAGAAAGGATTTAAAAATCCTTTAATTATACAATGGTCCCCGGTATATAAATACCAAAAAAATCCACTTCTTTATCATTTGTGCCACTTTCACCCAAACCTTCCTTACCGAAGTCCTCTCAAGCCTCTCTCTTTCCCTAAACTCTCCCAACAACTGGCCATTTTCTCCGATGGAACCCCACCGCCTTGTTGCAGTCCAAAAATCACTCTGGCCACCACCCACAGTGGCCTGGTGGCCGGAGACATATTGTAACACCCCCAACCCGTATCCGACCCGGATACGAGTCCGAAGTGTCACATTGACTTTTCAAACATTTATTCGTATAAAATATTGAGTAATTTAAAAACTTTGATAACATTTAACTTATTCAAAACGTTTACAAAATATATCAGAGTTCATACAATTTATATCTTTAGACTACATGCCAACTACACTCTATAAACAGTACATATATTTTCTGATCTGCCATTTGGTAAGGAGAACTGACCTGTCTTGCTCCACATTACTCTTTACTCTTCTCGAAACCTACGTGTGAAACAATCACACGCTAAGTCGAAGACTTAGTGAGGCATAAAGAAAACACATCATATCACAAATCATATACATTGTTCTCATATCACCAATATCCATATCTGTAAGCATATTACTTTAACATTCATGAATTTGTATTAATGAGTTTATTGGCCCATGATATCATATTGAGAACCTAAGGTATCTGAGTATTGTGAGGTTGTGCACTGTGCTGTCACCACAGCTCGTATAAATCCCACTGAGTGGCATATGAAATTTGTCCCGAAGGACCTGTGAATATGTCCCGAAGGACCTATGAGTTGTCCCGAAGGACCTATGAAACCCTCGACTCTTGGCATGCCAACTATACCTATAGTTCTCATATCGTATACTATGGGCATCATTCTTATAATTCATATATTCCTGTGCTCATGTCACTTATCATATCACATATACATTTGAATTTATTCACATATATCATTTATCAAATCATATGAGCATATATACCTTATGCATGTATCATAATAATTATCATGTATGCATGTTCATATAAGCTCATAGCTTCTGTACATATGTTTGTAATCATGTAACATATATCACAAAGTGCACATAATCGCACATATCATATCATATAGCTTAGATCATTTCTCAGATATTCATATAAACATACATATCATAGCTTGTTCACATATGATCATATATGCTTCATATAACACATAGAACACTTTCTCATAGCTTATATAAATATTCAGAGTTCTTTCATATTACCTGATGACATATATCATATAGATATATAATAACGGATATCATATTATCTACCTTATGCTCTATTTCTTTGTATTCCCATAGATTATAAATTATGTTGTATTTCTAAACATATATCATTTAATAATATTTTTTTAGGTAATAATTTAATCTATTTACTTAATTCAATTTCATAATTTCATTATAATCTTTTCATATTTCTCCATAGATATTTAGCATATAACTTATCTTGCATATTCGTATCGTCCCTTTATATTCAAGATTCCTAATTGATATACTATTCCCATTTCATTCTATAATTCAATCTTATTTAGTTCCCTTAACTCTTTTTAAATCAAAAAAACTCTATTATACTAATTCCCATAATGGATCATACCACTATTTAATTGTCCAACTCATGTTTACCTAGTTCATATCACTTCTCATGAACTCACTCTCATCATCTTTTCTTATTCTTACATATTTTATCTCATAACCATGTATTCACATAGCCTTATATTTCATTATCATAGTACTTATATTTGTTCTCCTATGACTCTTTATAAACATCTATTTTCATTTCCCTACATCTCTTGACTTATCTTCTATATTCATATAATTTCATAACTTATTTTATATTATCTCATTAACACTTAACCGTATTTTTACATAAACCACATAGCACATGCAAAACAAAACTTATCAATTCATATAATCCAACATACATACACTTCATATCGTTAACATACTTATAATCAAGGCTTAATGAGCTATTACTATAGGAATAGACTTATCACAAGTCCAATTTCCATATAATCTTATACGATAAGATGCACTCACCTGGGCCTCGTTGTTTGAATCAATCCTAATCCTTAATTTGTTCCGGAACAAGCTTTCATTCTATATCTACATAATAATAGATTAATACTTATCAGTATACTGATTGATATATTCGAAACTATCACTCCTTAGTCTCAAAGAAAAGCCAATTTCATCTTTTAATGAAGGTATGCATCGATGCACTACACCATGCATCGATGCATAAATCCTATTCGATGTTTGTATTTAATGGGGATACATCGATGCACTCCTTATGCATCGATGCATAAATCCTATTCGATGTTTTCTATTTAAAATTCATGTATCGATGCACTGTATGTGCATCGATGCACCCTAAACTATTTCTGGTATTTATCATCGATGCATCGGTGCACAATGAATGTGCATCGATGCACATTGCCCAGAACTGACATTTTAGCACGTAAATCATCAACTCTTCCCTTAATTCTTCTATTTTAAGCCCCTCTTATGACATTAAACTTAACTACTATAACTTGAACCAACTTATATCCATGTAAATCATCTTTAACCTCAAAATCCTATCTTCCTTATGAGATTTAAGAATCATACCAAATTTTCTATATGATCTACATACAATTCTATCACTCCAAATCTCTTAATTTAACCATTGACAAGTCAAATTTAACTTCCAATCTAAGAAATGAACTTTATTCCAAGATTTCATTTGTAAACTCTAAATCTTTAATCTCTCCTAACTCCACCATCCTTTGCTTTTAAGATGATTTAAGCTTTCTTAAGCTTAGTTATCATCTAATAATTAAAACCCAACCTTAAAATCAACAATTCAATTATAAACAAAGAAACTTACCTTTGGCTCTTGTCTTCCACGTGAAGAAGAAGAAGAAGAAAGGAGAAGAGAACTCTGGAGAATTCTCTCCCTTTCCACGTGCCTTTATCCTACCAATCCCATTTTTTTATTCATTTCTTGGTCAATTGACCCTTTTGCCCTTTATTTTCTTTACTAATTACTAAATAACATTCATCATATATATCCAATAATCATTGAACTATTTCATTCTTATACTTTAGTCACCAAATTCTGAAACTTTACAATTTGGTCACTAACCCGGTATTGCGGATGTTACAAATCTCCCCTCCTTTTAAGAAAAATCGTCCTCGAATTTTCACTGGACATTTTGATAGAACATATCTTCTAAGGTTCTCATGTTGCTTCATTTAATTAATCTTTCTTGTCATCATCAGAAACTTACTTTTCAATCCTTTAGCTTTTCAATTACCTTTTTCCTTTATATATATATATATATATTCATATCAGGTCACTTATCATTTAAACAACAACCAGTAACTTTAATCCATTTATGTCTTCTCTCTCCTTCCTTTATGCATTTTTCCTTTAACCTTTCTAAAATTCCATATAATGTCACTCATCACGTTGACAGTACATCCATCTCATCACTCTATATCATAAATCCATCTATTTCTTCATAACTCTTTAATTACCTTATAACCATACCAAACTTGTATTTCGTCATCATTTGACCAAAACACAACTTTAAATCTTCTTCAATGTGATTAAACATATACTTTAAGGAGTCAAACAATATTTTCACATCACCTTGCCACTTGTCTTATTTCTATATCAAAATTGTCCTCTGTATTTCCATATTTATCGTATATGATCCTTTAAATCAATCCCTTTCATTTCTTTATTCCTTATTCCTTATACATAAATCATATATTTCCTTTCATATTCACATACTCTTGTCTTATCACTTATACTCATCTTTATGTACCAATCTTCATTGCATCCTCATTACTCTAATAACCCATTTCTTATACATAACTTCATTCTTTATCATTTCTTATACTTGTATTTTTCTTCCTGAAGGTTCCATGCAAATACTTATCTCAGTTTCTACATCATAGCTATCTGCTCAGAATATACAACTATATTCAAATTCACATCATAATCAATTAATTCCAATTTATTTTTCCTCCAATCTTATAACTCTAGCACCTTTACTCTGACAGCTAGATAATAACTTTCGTTCAATCTAGGGCACAAGCCCTATTATACCAATCCTATACATCCTTTCCAATCTAAATTATCTCAACATTCGCTTACTCAACTTATCAATTTCACATCAATTCTCATACATCCTGAAATTTCTTTTGCTCAAACTCAACATTCTGAATTCCTGTGTCCTATAATCTGATCATCGATATACACATTCTCAAACTCTTCTTATCCATCCTCAGCTTTACTTAAATATACAAATTCTTACTTCCTTTTCCTTTACTATACCACATTATTATGATCCAAATATGCAACTATATCCAGATCCATTGCAGATCTGGTTATCATATCCTGACAATATCTTATAATCTTATAATTCCAATACATTTTTATCACATACTCTAGTTAGCCAATGCTAACTCTTTCCATCTTAATTGCAAACCCTTATCATAAATATACTCTTGTTTATGCGCAATACTATCACTTCGTTTCAAACTCATAAGCTCTGACTTTATACATCTTATACACTTGTCACTGATGCACTTATCCTTGAGTTCTTCTATACGTACTCATCACGTCATTAGATCTTTTTAACATTCTTATGGTGACACCTGTTCACCATATTCTATCTTATCCACATAATAACAAAACTACTCTATATCGTTTTTCCGATTCCAAACGATGAAAACTTTCTATCATTATTCAGATATGATTTCAGCTTTCTGAAATCAACTTTTGATCTTACTAGGCATTTCCTGAGATGTCCGCTCTTCCTCCTACCTGGCCAGGGCAGGTGAATAGCTATCACAATCAGGAATATCACCTTTCACTTACTTCAAAATTATCACGATCGGATTTCTACTGTATTAAACTATTCTTATTCTATTAGCAAGACAACATACTCCTTACACAATCAGATCATAAATTTTTCAATCTAGGTTGGCATGTACACCTTTTATGACACTTTGGACTTCAGTTTATGCCAAGAATCGGCTAAACCTTAGCTCTGATACCATTAAATGTAACACCCCCAACCCGTATCCGACCCGGATACGAGTCCGAAGTGTCACATTGACTTTTCAAACATTTATTCGTATAAAATAGTGAGTAATTTAAAAACTTTGATAACATTTAACTTATTCAAAACGTTTACAAAATATATAAGAGTTCATACAATTTATATCTTTAGACTACATGCCAACTACACTCTATAAACAGTACATATATTTTCTGATCTGACATTTGGTAAGGAGAACTGACCTGTCTTGCTCCACATTACTCTTTACTCTTCTCGAAACCTACGTGTGAAACAATCACACGCTAAGTCGAAGACTTAGTGAGGCATAAAGAAAACACATCATATCACAAATCATATACATTGTTCTCATATCACCAATATCCATATTTGTAAGCATATTACTTTAACATTCATGAATTTGTATTAATGAGTTTATTGACCCATGATATCATATTGAGAACCTAAGGTATCTGAGTATTGTGAGGTTGTGCACTATGCTGTCACCACAGCTCGTATAAATCCCACTGAGTGGCATATGAAATTTGTCCCGAAGGACCTGTGAATATGTCCCGAAGGACCTATGAGTTGTCCCGAAGGACCTATGAAACCCTCGACTCTTGGCATGCCAACTATACCTATAGTTCTCATATCGTATACTATGGGCATCATTCTTATATTTCATATATTCCTGTGCTCATGTCACTTATCATATCACATATACATTTGAATTTATTCACATATATCATTTATCAAATCATATGAGCATATTTTCCTTATGCATGTATCATAATAATTATCATGTATGCATGTTCATATAAGCTCATAGCTTCTGTACATATGTTTGTAATCATGTAACATATATCACAAAGTGCACATAATCGCACATATCATATCATATAGCTTAGATCATTTCTCAGATATTCATATAAACATACATATCATAGCTTGTTCACATATGATCATATATGCTTCATATAACACATAGAACACTTTCTCATAGCTTATATAAATATTCAGAGTTCTTTCATATTACCTGATGACATATATCATATAGATATATAATAACGGATATCATATTATCTACCTTATGCTCTATTTCTTTGTATTCCCATAGATTATAAATTATGTTGTATTTCTAAACATATATCATTTAATAATATTTTTTTAGGTAATAATTTAATCTATTTACTTAATTCAATTTCATAATTTCATTATAATCTTTTCATATTTCTCCATAGATATTTAGCATATAACTTATCTTGCATATTCGTATATCATCCCTTTATATTCAAGATTCCTAATTGATATACTATTCCCATTTCATTCTATAATTCAATCTTATTTAGTTCCCTTAACTCTTTTTAAATCAAAAAAACTCTATTATACTAATTCCCATAATGGATCATACCACTATTTAATTGTCCAACTCATGTTTACCTAGTTCATATCACTTCTCATGAACTCACTCTCATCATCTTTTCTTATTCTTACATATTTTATCTCATAACCATGTATTCACATAGCCTTATATTTCATTATCATAGTACTTATATTTGTTCTCCTATGACTCTTTATAAACATCTATTTTCATTTCCCTACATCTCTTGACTTATCTTCTATATTCATATAATTTCATAACTTATTTTATATTATCTCATTAACACTTAACCGTATTTTTACATAAACCACATAGCACATGCAAAACAAAACTTATCAATTCATATAATCCAACATACATACACTTCATATCGTTAACATACTTATAATCAAGGCTTAATGAGCTATTACTATAGGAATAGACTTATCACAAGTCCAATTTCCATATAATCTTATACGATAAGATGCACTCACCTGGGCCTCGTTGTTTGAATCAATCCTAATCCTTAATTTGTTCCGGAACAAGCTTTCATTCTATATCTACATAATAATAGATTAATACTTATCAGTATACTGATTGATATATTCGAAACTATCACTCCTTAGTCTCAAAGAAAAGCCAATTTCATCTTTTAATGAAGGTATGCATCGATGCACTACACCATGCATCGATGCATAAATCCTATTCGATGTTTGTATTTAATGGGGATGCATCGATGCACTCCTTATGCATCGATGCATAAATCCTATTCGATTTTTTCTATTTAAAATTCATGCATCGATGCACTGCATGTGCATCGATGCACCCTAAACAATTTTTGGTATTTATCATCGATGCATCGGTGCACAATGAATGTGCATCGATGCACATTGCCCAGAACTGACATTTTAGCACGTAAATCATCAACTCTTCCCTTAATTCTTCTATTTTAAGCCCCTCTTATGACATTAAACTTAACTACTATAACTTGAACCAACTTATATCCATGTAAATCATCTTTAACCTCAAAATCCTATCTTCCTTATGAGATTCAAGAATCATACCAAATTTTCTATATGATCTACATACAATTCTATCACTCCAAATCTCTTAATTTAACCATTGACAAGTCAAATTTAACTTCCAATCTAAGAAATGAACTTTATTCCAAGATTTCATTTGTAAACTCTAAATCTTTAATCTCTCCTAACTCCACCATCCTTTGCTTTTAAGATGATATAAGCTTTCCTTAAGCTTAGTTATCATCTAATAATTAAAACCCAACCTTAAAATCAACAATTCAATTATAAACAAAGAAACTTACCTTTGGCTCTTGTCTTCCACGTGAAGAAGAAGAAGAAGAAAGGAGAAGAGAACTCTGGAGAATTCTCTCCCTTTCCACGTGCCTTTATCCTACCAATCCCATTTTTTTATTCATTTCTTGGTCAATTGACCCTTTTGCCCTTTATTTCCTTTACTAATTACTAAATAACATTCATCATATATATCTAATAATCATTGAACTATTTCATTCTTATACTTTAGTCACCAAATTCTGAAACTTTACAATTTGGTCACTAACCCGGTATTACGGATGTTACACATATAAACTACCCCCTTCTAAAGCCTTTTTCCTCTGATCCCGAATCTAGCCACTAAACAGCATAATAATTTATAGATCGGAGTAGATCTAGCCTAAAAGCTACGGGCTTTTACCTTTTTTGGCGAAAATCCTCTCGTTTTTCGGTGACCTTTCCTCTTCCGACGCTCGTCGAAGATTACTTCAACACTATTTTTGTTTTTTATTTGACTTTGCTATGCTTTCTATTCGTATTTTTTGTTGTTGTTTTTGGGGGTGCTCTTCGATTTGTTTTTCTGTGTGGTTTCTTGTTGTTTATATTTTTTTTCTCCGATGATGCTTGGCTGCCTCTTGTGTTCGTTTGACAGATTTGGTGGGGTATTTATACCCCACCACTGGTGGTTTGTTTCTGCCCTCAACGGGTTATTCCCGTTATTTTCAAGTCGTTCGGTCATTTGTGCCTTGACCAAAAACCTAGGGATGGTGCAGTCCTGGGTTCTTCGACCGGACCTCTCGGCAGATATCTGTTGTGGCCTTGTTGATTTCTACGCTCTGCGCGTGGCTTCCATGAACCCCTCAATCTGGACACTTGATTTGCCCCCAATCTAATTGTTGAGATATGTGTGGCGCGCCTGGTTAATGTGTGGAAACCCTAATAAGCTTGTGGACTGGGTCAGGCCTGCATGCTCAAATGGGCTCACTTGCTGCCTTGGACTTGGATCTGAACTTGAAATGAACATGGATGAAGAAAACAAAATAAAAAGGGAATAATAATAAATAAATAAATAATAAATAAATAAATAAATAAATAAAATATATAACTATATAATATAATATATTACGCTTCTAAAACATTTTTAAAGAAATAACATTTTCAAAAACGATTTCCAAACTATATATTATATATTTTCAAAAATGTTTTCAAAACTATATATTATAAATATTTTCAAAATTCGTTTTCAAAACTATTGTAGACACATCATTTCGTCCTGACTGATGTGACATTATTTATCTTACACATTTATATATCTATATATATTATATTAATTATATATATTTATTATTTATTTTATTTGGTTACAGGTTGCAGGCCTGAAGCCCAGTTACAAATAATCCAGTTACAGCAGTGGCCCAAGGAGTAACCCGAACCAATTTCCAACCCGAACTAGCCCAAGCTTCCACCAAGTTGGGTAGGGTTTTAAAACCCTAAATCCCACTTTACTCCCGCTACTTCTCACCCATCTTCTCAGAGCCGCAAGGTCCTCGCCCCTATTTTTTGTGATATGATGTTAGAGGACTCACCAACAAACAAGGGAACGAGTATTTTAGTTTGAGTCAAACTCTAAAAATCGAGACTTTAAAAATAGCGAATGTCAAGGCTATAAAATAATGTAACATCACACATATGTAAGACACAAATATTACGCAAAAATCACACGAAAAAATACAAAGGAAAAGCTAGGATTGTAAGCTTTCGAAGGCAAGATTGAAATAAAAAGGTATTAATTTTACCTTTGTTCGGTTGATTCGCTTGCATGCTCCTCTTTCTCCGTTTTTGATTTTTAAAATAAAAAAACCCGCCGATGATTGGGGGAGGGCAACCGAGAGCATCAATCTCAGATCTAGCCTTCCCTAAGGCTCATTTAAAAAAATGTTTTGATTTTCAAAACAAGGAAGAAATGAGCTTTCGAATGGTATATTTTTTCCCTTGGTCCCCGCCGATGAACGGTGGCCGGTGCCGATCTACGACGACCGACGAGGCGGTGATCGGTCAGTTTCTAGGTTCAGGCGGTGGTGTTCTTCATTTGATGAAGAACACCAAGAACAGGGTAGAGGTTTTAAAGGTTTTGTTTTGGTTCGTTTTGGGCCAAGGGAAAAATGAAAACATGTTTGTGTTTATTGACTTCTATAGCAACCCGCCACCCGACCCGTGACCCGATCTGTGACTCGATCCGAACCCTTTGGATCCGCTTGTTTTCAAATTAGGAAAATTCCATTTTTGGTTGTTTTGGTTTTAAAAAGGCTTATTTCGACCCTAAAATTTAAATTTTACCCCGATTTCTTTTTAATTGTGTCCCCAATTTTGATTTTTATTTCAAATTAGCCCTTTTATTATTATTATACATATAGTTTTTTATGTTTTTATTTTTATTATTTTTATTATTTTTTACTATTTTTTATTTTTGGTTTTATTATTATTATTATTTATTTATTTTATTATGTTTTTCCTAATGTTTTGTTTATAAATATAAATATATATTACTTTATTTTATTATTATTATTTTTTGTTTTTACCTAATATTTTATATGTATATATTTTATTTTTTATTATTGTTTTTTACTTATTTTATTAAATATTATATTTTATATATGTATATATATTTTACCTAACATTTGATATGATTATCTCTTAGCCCCCCTTTTTCTTCCTGTCATCTCTTTTCCTAACCAAACTTTTTCCTTTTTTTCGGTGAAGTGATAGTAGTAGGTTAGGTGTGTTTCTTTCTTTTTTTTTATTATTTTTTCTCTCCTATTTATTATTATTATTTTATTTTTTTACTTAATAGTTAGATATATTTTATTTTATTTTATTATTATTATTTATTGTTTTTTCTTTTTTTATTTATCTTATTTTATTTACTTTTTTCTATCTTTACTTTATTTTTTTATTTTCTTTAATTTATTTGTTTTTTATTTTATTTATTTTCATTACCTTTTTTCTAACTAACACATTTTTTTGACTTCTAAGGGTACATTTTTAAATCTATCAAAGGTAAGTAATTTGGATCAATTTTTACCTTTTTAATTTAACTTTTAATTTTCTTAATTAAGACAACTGGAAATAAATTAGTACGGAAAGGGCAATTCAAGGGTGCTAATCCTCTTTTGATTGTAACTGACTCCCGAATCCAACACATCTTTGGTAAGACGCAGATCAGGTAAGATGGTGTCTGATCAACCTAAATTTTGTTTTTAAAATGATTGGTGGCGACTCAAATCATTTCATTCAAGTCGAAGCCCAATTTCGGGCCCACCCAAAAGACGGTTCCGACATCTTGTCGACTCCGCTGGGGACAGGTAAGTGAGTCAGGCTAAAGGTTAATTTCCATTTGTCTTTTTAATGAAAAGGGTAAGTTTAAATTTTAAGGTAACTTTTCAATCCTTATTACTTACTTTTGATTATATTTTCAAATAAATAGTTGTACTGACAATTTCTTTCAATGGTTTCAGTTTATCAAACTCTTTTTCCACCTAAGGCTCTATACCCGAGCTTCAAACCCATTTTTAAGTGGGGCGAAAGCGACGCATTCGTGAGAATTTATTCTCCGCATAGGCCTAGCAAGTAACCTTCGGGATTCATATATCTTATGTCTTTGTGTGAATTTATTCACCGTGCGGGCATAAGGGAATGTATCCTCTATAGTTTAACTTAGTTCACATAAGCTTGTAATGGGCTTAGGATTAAGGGTCTGGAAAGCCCAAGGGGGCACCAACAAGGAGAATTCAGGTACCCTCTTTAGAACCAAAACCGGGAGACTACAGGGAATTAGAGCCTACCTTAAAACCTCATTTCAAACCCTAAGCTTCTTTGAGATTATTTCCTGCCTTATTTTCTGTTCAAAGCATGTGAACTAGAAAAATATGCTATTAGGACTTGTTCAAAATTAACTTGCGGGATAGAGATCATGTCCGGGAAGGAATAATAAGCATGTGAGGTAGATATATCATATGGGGTAGGACTTTTTAATTATTGTTTTGATTATTATCCTTACCTCACTAACTCTTTTCATTTTTGTTCTCTTTCATTTTATTTTCGTCATTTGCACCATTCAAAAGAGGTGTTGATCCACCAAAAATGTGTTCATTAAACGTAAATAATTTGCATTAATGGACAAAGAGGTTATAATACAAAAGGAGAAAAACGCAGAGATCCGGCTATGGTCAGGGAGATAATCTGCAAGACAATTCAACCAAGAAGACATGGTACCCGCTATCGAAGAATATGCCACTCTGTTGCATTATAAACAATTCAGAACAGACCGAAATTTACACTGAGAGTCCTTTCAAAGATAACAAGCAAATGAACTTCAGATAATTCCTATCGATGGAGGACTCCAATAGTGTTTCCGTTGGAAAACATGTTCAATAAAGGATGAAAGTCAGAGATGCAACCATTTGATTCTTTTGGGAACAAGTACACAAAGCAGCTCGTCGCTTGCACGGTTTAGCCAGAGAAGCCGGAGCGGTTCGACAGGGTATTCAATTAGTGACAAACGAAGGCAGAAGATGAGCTAACCTTTTAAAAGTTGTTCGGGGTCTAGAAGAATATACCTTTAAAATGTTTTTGTCTCTTAAGAAATAACACTTTTGTCCCCAATAAGGATTATTTATAATAACAGACACATTTTTTGGATCAATGCCTCGAGCATTTCATGCATCATGCATTCTTGCATATTTCGCATTATTTTTTTTATTTTGTTTCGTCATTACATTCATATTAACTAACAAGCGATGTCTCATAAAAAAGGAACACACTGAGCTCATTCAAAGTAAAGGTAATTAAAAGAGAAGCTTTGAAAGCAAATTGACGTTACTTGAAGCGTATCTGTAGAAAGATCCAAAACGATGAATGAGATACTAGCGCGTGTTAGCATGATGGAGAAAATTCAAGAGAAACTCATAAAAACTCAATAGGAGATGATCGATAAAGCAAGAAGATTTCAGGATGAATCAAAATAAAAAATGACCAAGTTAATAGACATGGTAAATGTTGTGATCCGTGGAGAGAAGCCACTAGTGGATCCCATTTTGGATGGAACTATGAATGCTAGTGCTAAAACTGAAAGGACAGTGGCAAGAGAACCTGTTAAGGAGCCATATATTTCATGTTAGCTCTAAAAATCTAATATGGTTGTAGAAGGTTCCACTGGGCCAACAATGAAGGAAGATCTAATGAGGGATAAATTTTCCCTTGTGAGAGATAAGCTTCACTCAAAGAAGAGGGTTATAGAAGAGGACAAATATTGACCAAGAAAGCTAAGAATGATCAACCTTTCATGATTAGAGGTTCTAACCCTTTACAATCATAAAGTCAGGACACTCAAGTTCTATCTATAAAGTCATTGCCAAGTAGTCTCTCATCATGGGGACTAGATGAAAAGAAAAAAAATAAAGTGCAGGGCTTTCAGTTCCCTCCATTCTGGTTTTCACTTGAAAAACTAATTCAAAAATACTCACAGTCAGATTGGTTACACCAGGATATATTCAGCCACAGTGGCCCCTGAATGAGAAGTGGACCTATAAAGAGATTCTTTGGATAAACCAGGATGGAACCCCAGTTTGTTCAGTGGTGCAAGGTAGAATAGAAAGGGATGAAGGTCCAAAACTCAGAAGTCGTCGATTCAACAGAGAATGCCTGTGAAGAACATAAGAGGCAAAAGGATGAAAAAGGAAATTTAAGCAGAATGGCCTCCATAAATGTAATCCGAGACTGGCCAGTGGGTTTGAGAATAGATGGGGCAGATGTAGCCAAGAAGACACCTCAAACTACTTCAACAGAGGATTCCAGCGAAAAACATAAGGCGCAAGAGGATCGGAAAGGAAATCCAAGTAAAAGGGCTTCTATGAATGTAGTCCGAGACGGGCATGTGGGTTTAAGAATCAGTGGGACAGACGTAGCTTTGAAGACACCTCAAACACCTATATCAGATTTCCTGAAGGCAAGAGGGGTTCTGGGTAGCTTAGAAGGCCTGACGAATATTACACCAATCACAGCTGCAATATGCGTTCGAGATCCAACCAAAACTATCACCACCGAGGAAAATCGTTTTGAATCTAAATTTGGGCCCAATTTCCACCCTAGAAAGGAAAAACTGATAAATCACAAGGAAGTAGGATCTTCCCAAGAAGCTGCTCGAAAGGAAGCAGAAATTTATGCATCTGAGGGTACATCAAAAGAAGCCCCGACAAGTGAAACGATTGAGAAATGGGGAGCCATTGTAGATGAATGCCCTAATCCAACTAATGGGGAATCCTAATAAGACCCTATTCCATTTTACGGCATCCTGTTTGAATTTTTTTAACATTCACATATTTCTTTTGTTACTTGTTTTTGAACTTTCTTATATTTCTTTTTTATAAGGATATTTAAATGAATTTATGTTGAGCATCAAATCAAATTTACAACTTGAAATTCTTTGAATATAAACTGAGTTAGGAAACTTTGTAAATGATCGGAGTTATAGATCTTTGAAAAAGTGGCATGATCAAACAATGACCCTTGGTTTTACCCCCAAAGACACACCCGAACACCATATCCTTCTCTTGCAAGGATTGATACAGCCTTCTCCTTTCATAAGGGAATGAACTAGAGGCTTGGTATTAGGTATGCATAGGAGCAGACAACATGGGGCATCTATTGTATGACATTACTATACTTTTATTGAGGATGTTCAATGATGATGATGATCTTTGCAGATGGAATAGTCGAGTAGGTGAATCTATTTTAAGTCAGTTGCTTGAAAATTGAACTCTAAGGATGAAATTTCTTGACTTTCAAAAACACCTAGACTATAACAGGTTCTTCTTGACAAACTTAAGAAATTGGATCCGTATACCCATATTATAATATTATATATATACAATAAAGCTTGAACTGTCTCTCTAGAGCAATTGGTTAAACGCCCCGACTTTATGGATAAGATTCAACTAGCCTAATAAAGGCGATTATAATATACAATAAAGCTTGAGTTGTCCCTCTAGAGCAATTGGTTAAACGCTCCGGTTTTATGGATAATATTCAGCTAGCCTGATAAAGGTGATTATAATATCTATACAATGATATCGAGTTGTCCCTCTAGAGAAATTTGTTAAACGCCCGGGCTTTATGGATCCAGCTAGCCAGATAATGACAAATAAAATAAGGAGTTTCAGTAAAGATGGACTAAGGGAGTTAAGGAACACCTGTTATAGTCAACTACACACGAGCATTCAGGAATTTCATTTTTAGACCGATATTTATGCACCGTCTTTGTTAGAGGAACCTATAAAGCTTGAACAAATGGAAGATTTTAGAGAACTGAAATAGAAGGTCTAGTAATTAATTATGCTAGTTGCGTCATTTTGTCTGCATCCGATTAAAATACCAAGCCGAGAAGGAGGAGCATGTTGCGATGCTAAAAAAGAAATGACATTTTGGTGGCCAAAACCTTAGAAAATAGGAAGCCAAACTAAAATCAACTCATCAATTTAGATATTTGTCAAAGAACTATAACTCTGAAAGCATTAAAGAGCTATTGATTTCTTTGATATTCTTTGAACTTATGTTTATGATTTGATTCTATTGCGAGCCTGAATTAAGGGGCAATGTTTTACAGAATTCTTCTATTTTCATATCTTTTTTCCCTCCCAAAATAAGTGAAAGGAAAAAAACATTTTCAAACTGGGCAGTCTCAAATGTGAAAAGTCCTAAAAGCTGTTGAGGCTCATTTTGCCTCTATTGAAGAAAGAATAAACAATGTTAAATTTTGAGCATTTCACATTCTTGAAAGCAATCAGTCCGAGTGATCATATAGAACTTGTAACACTCCATTGTGACATTGTTAGCAACCCGAGAAGAAAATGGGTCATGATCGATTCCAATGAACAGATAGGAAGACAAAGAACAAGGCTCCATCTAGGAGATAAAACAAAACTAATTCATGTTGTATGCATCTTAAACATACTTAAAAGCATCACATTTATCATTTTTTAGCATACATAATTTCTTGCAGCTTTTAGAGTCAAGTTTCAACTTCAAGATGAAAGATACTCGATTCAAAAGCACATTCAGAAATTGATGGTGGTTGCTTAACTCAACAACGAGGAGCTACGCCTCAACCAATTTGACCAATTGAAAGATCAACAGATTTTAGAATCAATTTTAGACGGGTTCGAGAGCCAATCCAGAAAGAATCCAGTTCAGCTTAACTCAACGACGAGTGGCTAGTCTCCAGTTAACATTTTCAAGCCAGATTTCAAATCCACGACGGAGGATATCCAGCTGACAGCATTTATCACTAGGCTTTCCCATGAAGGGGAGTCATCTAAAGATTTACGATCAGCTTGGCCTGCAAAGGGGGGCATCCTTTATTTAGAGGAAATTTATAGTACATCTTAAGTCGAGAAAAGCTGTCTGTCAACAAATAACTTTCCAGTTTCATTAGGAGCCAATTTCAACTTCACAGCGAAGGATATTAGACTCAAAACAACGCAACTTGCACAAGATTGGATTTTAACTTCACAACGAAGGATATCCAACTCAAATCCAATTTGACGAAATTTACTCAAAGCAAATTTGGTGAAATTTACACAAGGTTGGATTTCAACTTCACAACGAAGGATATCCAACTCAAAGCCAATTTGGTGAAACAACACTTGGATTTCAACTTCACAACGAAGGATATCCAATTCAAAGCTCAACTTCAATACCAAGGATCCATCCACGATTTCAACTTCACGACGAAGGATATCATGCCCAACGGATCGACTTGATTTCACAGTAAATGAGTCATCTGCAACAACAGGGGTTTATTCCCCAGCCAAGTACAACATAACTCAAAGGGGAGAAGAGTTATATGTCAACCAAGACCTTAGAGTTCGATTACATTCAGCTCAAAGTCACATCAAATTTATAGCATAACTCAAGGCGATAATGGTTATCTGTTAACAAAAACCTTCGAGTTCGATTACATTCAGGTCAAAGGCACATCAAATTTAAAGCATAACTCAAGGTGAGAAGGGTTATCTGTCAACAAAGACCTTCGAGTTCGATTACATTAAGCTCAAAGGCATATCAAACTTACAGCATAACTCAAGGCCAGAAGGGTTATCTGTCAGTAAACACATTCGAGTCTGATTATATTCAGCTCAAAGGCACATCAAATTTACAGCACAGCTCAAGATGAGAAGGGCTATCTGTCAACAAACTATAGACTTTGATTCCATTCAGCTCGATGACACATCAACCACGTGGTAGCATCGAGAAACTGCTTTCTGGTTGAAGTCAAGGTCTTCAAGTCAAGAAGAAGATATGGGGCAATCTCTTAGCTCAGTACAACATAACTCAAGGCGAGAAGGGTTATCTGTCAATGAAAACTTTTGAGTTTGACTCCATTTAGCTCGATGACGTATCAACTACTTTCTGGTCAAATTCTCACACCAAGGTCTTTAAGTCAAGAAGAAGACCAAGGTCAAGATTGGAAACAATAAGCCACTTTTCGATTTTTCCTACGATTTCAACTTCACAACGAAGGATATCATACCCTAAAGATTGACCCAACTTCGCGACGAAGGAGTCATCTATAACCCAACAACCCTGAAGTCTTCAAGTCAAGTTTTAGCTTTACGATGAAGTATCTTGGGCTAGAAGGCAATCCAAGAGCTACTTGTCAAAGCTTTGAGTTCGATTTTAACTTCGCAACGAAGGATATCGTGCTCAGAATTTTCTAGTTTCGACTCAACCTCATGACGAGGAGTCATTTCGTGATTCAATCCGAATTGACAAACTAGTCTTAATATCGAATTTCAACTCTACGACAAAGGACATTCGATGTGGATGAAATTTGTCTTTTTATCTTTTCTCTATTTTCGTTACACTATAATGAGCAAAGAGGGGCAGTTGTAGACACATCATTTCGTCCTGAGTGATGTGACATTATTTATCTTACACATTTATAATATATATATTATATTAATTATATATATATTATTATTTATTTTATTTGGTTACAGGTTGCAGGACCGAAGCCCAGTTACAAAGAAACCAGTTACAGTAGTGGCCCAAGCAGTAAACCGAACGGGCCCAAGCTTCCACCAAGTCGAGTAGGGTTTCAGAACCCTAAATCCCACTTTACTCCCACCACTTCTCACCCATCTTCTCAGCACCGCAAGGTTCTCGCCCCTATTTTTTCGATGACGTAATGTTAGAGGACTCACCAACAAGCAAGGGAACGAGTATTTTAGTTTGAGCCAAACTCTAAAAATCAGGACTCTAAAAATAGCCAATGTCAAGGCTATAAAATAATGTAACATCACACATATGTAAGACACAAATATTACGCAAAAATCACACACAAAAATATAAAGGAAAAGCTAGGATTGTAAGCTTTTGAAGACAAGATTGAAATAAAAAAGGTATATTTTTACCTTTGTTTGGTTGATTCGCTTGTATGCTCCTCTTTCTCCATTTTTGATTTTTAAAATAGAAAACCCGCCGATGATTGGGGGAGGGCAACCGAGAGCTTCAAGCTCAGATCTAGCCCTCCCCGATGCTCGTTTTAAAAAAGGTTGTGGTTTTCGAAACAATGAAGAAATGAGCTTTTGAATGGTATAATTTTCCCTTGGCCACCGCCGATGAACGGCGGCCGGCGCTGATCTACGGTGACCGACAAGGCGGTGGTCAGTCGATTTCTGGGATCACGCGATGGTGTTCTGAAAACATGTTTGTGTTTATTGACTTATATAGCAACCCACCATCCGACCCGTGACCTGATCCAAACCCTTTGGATCCGTGTGTTTTCAAATTATGGGAAAATTCCATTTTTGGTCATTTCGGTTTTAAAAATGCTTATTTCGACCCTAAAATTTATATTTTACCCCGATTTCTTTTTAATTGTGTCCCAATTTTGATTTTTATTTAAAATTAGCCATTTTATTATTATTATACATATATTTTTTATGTTTTTATATTTATTATTTATTATTATTTATTATTTTTTGTTTTATTATTATTATTGTTTATTTTATTTTTTATTATGTTTTTCCTAATGTTTTGTTTATACGTTTATATATATATATATATTTATTTATTGTTTTTTTGTTTTTACCTAATATTTTATATGCATATATTTTATTATTTTTATTATTGTTTTTTTACTTATTTTATTAAATATTATATTTTATATATGTGTATATATATATTACCTAACATTTGATATGATTATCTCCTATCCCCTTTTTCTTCATGTCATCTCTCTCTCTTACTAAAGTTTTTCCTTTTTTTCGGTGAGGTGATGGTAGTAGGTTAAGTGTGTTTCTTTCTTTTTTTTATTATTTTTTTCTCTCCTATTTATTATTATTTTCTTTTTTTGTACCTAATAGTTATATATATAACTATATTTTTATTTTTTATTTTTTTTCTTCTTTTTATTTCTTTTATTTTATTTATCTTATTTTATTTATTTTATTTACTTTTTTCTATTTTTACTTTATTTTTCTCTTTTTTATTTTCTTTATCTCATTTTCTTTAATTCATTTGTTTTTTTTTTTATTTTCTTTATTTTCATTACATTTTTTTATCTAACACATTTTTTTGACTTCTAAGAGTACATTTTTTAATCTATCAAAAGTAAGTAATTTGGATCAATTTTTACCTTTTTAATTTAACTTTCAATTTTCTTAATTAAGACAACTGGAAATAAATTAGTACCGAAAGGGTAATTCAACGGTACTAATCCTTCCTTGATTGTAACCGACTCCCGAATCCAACACATATTTTGTAAGACGCAGATTAGGTAAGATGGTGTCCGATCAACCCAAATCTTATTTTTAAAATGATCGGTGGCGACTCAAATTATTTCATTCAAGTCGAAGTCAATTCCGGCCCCACTCGAAAGACGGTTCCGACAACTATATAATATATATATATATTCAAAAATGTTTTCAAAACTATAAAATATATTTTTCAAAAATTGTTTTCAAAACTATATAATACATTTTTCAAAAATTGTTTTCAAAACTATATATATATTTTCAAAAATCAATTTTTAATATATATATATATATATATATTATATGTTTTCAAAAAGCATTTTCTAAAAACTATATATTATATTTTTTTAAAAAATATTTTCAAAAGTTATACTATATTAATATATATACTAAATAAATCTCGAACGAAAATGGATGTCTACACTTATTTTCATCACATAAAGTATCAATAGTTATTTTCTATTATAAAAAAATTAAATATTTTTTAGAAAAAAATCAGTTTGTTCTAGATGTTAGGCAAGCTAAAATATTTCGAATTTTTCTTCTTGTAAACGTTGGGCAACTGGATTTTTCTCAAAAATATTTAATTTTTTTAGAATAGAAAATAACTGCTTATATTTTATGTGACGAAAAATAAGATTGAGAGAGTTCAATTTGTCCAAACATCTAAGATAAGAAGAATTCATCTGAAATTATTCGTAATTCCTATAAAAATGTAAGTGATTTTAAAACACAATAATGAAAATAATAATATTATGGCAACTCTTATATATAAATACTAAAAAATGATAAAATATATTCTATTATCAACGGTTAATTTATATTAATTTCATATTTAGATCATAAAGGTACCACACATGTTTTAACGTTTATTGTATTGTTTTAAAACTAGGTATTATCTTGACTTAAGTGAACCTTCAGTATTCTTCTAGACGTTGGAGGTTTTCGAGGTTATTTAATGAAAGATTTAATCTTTAATTTTTTAAAAAAGTTATTTATTATAATCATGAACTCTTTGGACTTTGAGAAATATTTCTAAATTTTCTTAAATGTTAAAGAATCTGTGAGTATTTTTAAGAGTAGTAGATTTTTATTTTTTAGTGTAATTCATAAAAATCGAGGTGTTTTCTTGAATGAGGCAAGGTTCTCGATATTCTCCTAAACGTTGGAGAATGTTCGAAATTACTCATGAAATACTACATTTTCGAAAATTTAATATAGATTAATATGTGAATTTTTAGAATATTCATGTTTAATTCTCCTAGTCGTTAGAGAATTCGAGATAATCCTTGAAAATTTAAAAATTTTGTATCAATATAAAAAAATACATTAATTACATTCATAGTTGAAACAAAAATATTTGTGATCAAGTGTCATTTTTATGGGCTTTGTCTTTCTTACACGTAATCGTGTCCTTAAACTCAATTTTGACTTTCGTAGACTCAAACTTTTCGGTGACCCAATCACAACTAAATTGATTGGTGGCTACTCTCATCACATTTTTACATAATGTAACTAATTTTTCGTTTCATTCAGGTAAAAAATGGTGCTAACATAGTTCATGTATCAACCATGTTTTTAACTTATAACACAAACCGAGCGAACTTAGTGGTTAATGGACTTGTTATTATCCCTTAAAGTATTGGGTTTGAGCGCCGCAAATGTTAGTGGTATGATAGTTCATTGTTAAATGATTGAGAGTATTTGAACATATTTTTTTTTGCATTTACCCAAATTTATAAATAAAAAAAAGTATATATTTTTTTTGAAAATTTATATTTTTCTCAAAAATTTTAAATAAGAAATTTTATAGTTTTTGGAATATATAATATGTTTAACATTTTTAAAAGTATTTTAAAAAATGTAGATAATTTTGTATTTTTAAAATTTATATATTTTTAGTTTAGAAATATTTTTAATATTTTTAAGTTTTTAATATATATTTAGCATAAAAATATTACTTGATATATTTTTTTATTGATCGTGTTTTGTTAAAAAAACTTTCAATGAGTCCAAAGGCAAAACCTCTAACAGAGGTTAAGACAATAAAATATTAAGATACAAATAGTCCACTTTAAGGATAAAATATGCATAAAACTAAAATAAATTATTTATGTTTAGTTATGACTTTATTCATCTTATTATATGGAATTTTATAATTTAATTTATCTATATTGATTTGAAACAAATTCATCTTCTACTCTTATATTGTTATTGGTATATTAAAATTCAGAACATTTAGGACGCTTGCTTTATTTTTGGGGTAAGCTACATATTTGGTTAAATTTAAGTGTCATTAATTTTTTTTTAATAATTATAGTGTTTGGTTGTACTACTTTTGAAAAGTATCATTGAAAAATATTTTTTTGACAATAATAAATGATCATTTTGAACATGGTATTATAAGTTAAAAAATATACATTTGAATGATATTTATGTTTTTAATGTTAAGATATATAAAACTAAAATATTTTTTTACATTGTTAGTAATTATTTTTAGGGTAAACTACATAAATGGTCACCAAACTTTTAGGACATTTGCATTTTGATCACCCAATTTTAAAACTTGAAAGACAATCGTCGAATTTTTAGTTCGTTTTCAGTAAGGTCTCTGATGTTACCTCTCGTTAGTTTTATTTGACATGGCACGTTACTGTTATTTTTTAGCTTAATAAAAATTAAAAACAAATCTCAAACGACCGCCGTATAAAATTTGGGAGAAGTTAAAAGAGTTTAAAACTCTTTCACTTACCAAAATTTAAATCAAATGACTCACAAACATAAGCAAACATTGAAAGATGCACAATAGCAAATTGATAATTCATGTTCATATTCATAATTTTAGTTGATCTGACATACACTTTAGTTTACATTATGAACCTCAAATTCTAAATTCATATTCGAATTTCAGCTTACCAAAATGAACTTGAAGCAACAAATATAACCAAAAAAATCCCTAAATCCTAAATTATCCTTTTTTTTAACCTAATATAACTAGGTAAAACAAAATCTCCAAACAAACCACCCAAATCGCTCGTCCAAACCTTCTTCCCCTCTCCATGACTCTCATCTTCCTTAGCAAACCAACAATAACAATACGTGAATGTGGATTCAATGGGGGATCATACCAAATAAAAAATTACAATTTCTTCTAAATACACGCCCATGGTTAATGAACCCAAAGAACCTCATTCCAACATTATTATTCATTCAAACTGTACGTAAGGTTGCTGATATTCCATAATTTACAGTTGGTGTTTCCATTTCTAGCTTCGATTTTTGATCAAACAAAGAGAATAAGAGAAAGGGAAATTTGATTTTTAGGGGTTTTAGTCAATTTTGGGTGAGGAATTTTTTTATTAAGCTGAAAGTTAAAAGGATTATTTTATTAAGCTAAAAAATAATAGTAACATGTCACATTAGATAAAACTAACGGGAGGTAAAGTCAGAGATCTTATTGAAAACGGACTAAAAGTTTGGTATTGTATTGCAAGTTTTAAAATTTGGATGACTAAAATGTAAGCACCCTAAAAGTTCAGTGACCATTTATATAGTTTACCCTTATTCTTATTACAATGGTAATGTGTATTTTTCTATTATTTTTAGTCATACAATTAACATGTTGTATAAATTCAATTAATTATTCAAACAATGATACATTTACATATTAACATGATATTTAAGATTTGTATTTGATAAATCTAAGGTGAATATAAGGTATTATATGTTCAAAGACTTTCAACCAATTAACAATAAACATTTATACCCCTATCGATGCTCAAACTCGAAACCTCCGAGGAGAATTATATAACAACTAATGAAATTATAATTAATAACATTATTAAATTAGAGCAACAAATTAAAAAGTAAATTGAAAACAAAAAACTAAATCTACAATTTCAGTATAGTAGATGACCTAAAATTGGCAAAATTAGGAAAATATTATAGTGAGATAAAAAAATAGGAAAACATGAATGGTGAGAAATTATTTAGGAATCCATAACATTTACTAATAGATTAACAAATTCCAAAAAACAAAATATATTTTTTTATAAAATCTCATCATATGTGTATGACGAATTTAAACATATAAAATTCATCATATTTACATAACAAATTTTCAATTTACTGTAATAAATATTATAGATTCTTAAATAATATGTCCATATATTCTAAAATAATTTTAGTACGAGGATTATTATATCAAATTTACCCCTAAAATCATAATGATTTATTTTATATTATAAAAATTATTCAAAGAAATATGATTTTTCAAATCGTGGCGAACCAAATAATATTAACCGCTCTGTCAAGCGGAAAACCGATTAGAAGTTCCATAAAGGAATCCAACCAACAGGAGACATAGCATTAATAAGAGAAAAGAAACCATCAAAGCAAAACCCAACGGACAAACCAAAGCAATTAACTTACAAAATCAAAGAGCTAAAGCAGAAACAAATAAACAAACTACCTATCAAACTTTACGAATTCGGATCTTCTTCTTGTTCCATTTTACGCCATTTCCAACAATTATTTTTGCATTTAACATCTTTTTACTTAATCTATTCTTTTGTTTCCTTCTGTAAGAACTTCTCGGAAAAGGGTGTTCTTGAGCTTTGAATATCTTTGGAATTCTGGGTTTTGACTAATTTTTCATGATTCCTCAGGTGAGTAAATCTTCTTCTTTTTCTGGGTTTATTTTTATTTTGTTTTATGAATTTTTTTATCCTTTAGAAGCCCCATTGTTTTGGGTGTTAGTGAATTTCCTGTGAATATCTGCCCTTCTATGTTTCCTATTGAACTTTTTTTGGAGTTTTGATGTTTTTAGTTGTTTTTTCTTGAAATCATAAAAAGGGAAAATATGAAAAGATAAATAAATTATAGATTGACGGCAGGAAAACTTAGTAGTGGCATAATGTTTCAGGGTTACATGGATTGAGTGTAAAAAAGGGGAAATCATGGGAAGTTATCTGGAAGAAGAAGATCAATTCTTTGATATCAGGGAAGAGATTTCTTCTGCATCTGAGAAATGTGGTTCTAGTCCTGATATAGGTTTAGTTGATGATTTTGTAGATACTTTTGATCAGTACAAGTTCTGGTCTATGTTCCCAGAAAGCATTGATAAGCGTCGGCATAACTTCGGAAAATGGATGAGTCTAAGTTTCAATGGAAATTCGAATACAGGAGAGAATCACGACGGTTCCAGCAGGGCTGAACTTGAATTGGGAATTTCTAGAATCTCTGAAGATAGCGGGGCTGTGTTGAGGACTTCAGGCCTTGAAGAGGGGGTTTCATCCAACAAACCATCTTTTTTGTTCAATGATGCCCAAGAACCTGCTGAAAATTGTTCGAAAGATGACCATTTAGCACATCCGGCCAAGAATTTGGATGGTCTAATAGAATTGACAATGGCTGAACAAAGTCAGAATGGAATTATCAGTCGCTCACAGAGTACAGATTATAGTGATTCTGTTAGTTCTGAATTGTATGACCGAACTACTATGCCGTCTCCGTCGGTTGATCCGCACTTGGATGGGGAGGCCGAGGGAAGGCCTTTGATAGATATGAAAAGGATAGTGAAAAAGAGTTGGCTAAGGAAATTAGGTGCCATGATTGTTCCATCAAAGCCCGGAAATCATGAATGGGCATATGAGGAAAAGATGAAAGGAGTAAGACCTCATCCAAGTAACAAGCATTCCAAGGAGTTGTCTTCCCTTTACTGTGGGCAAGAATTTGTAGCACATGAAGGGTCCATCTTGACTATGAAGTTCAGTTTGGATGGGGAATTTCTAGCAACTGCAGGTGAAGATTGTATTGTGCGTGTATGGAAAATTGTCGAGGATGACAGTTTAGACAAATTCGACATCCAAGATCTTGATCCTTCATGTCTTTACTACAGAATGAATCATCTCTCCCAGCTGATTCCTCTCAATGTGGATAAAGAACGTATAGATAAAATTACGAGGTTAAGGAGATCATCTGACTCAACTTGCGTAATTTTCCCACCCAAAGTCTTCCGAGTTTTGGAGAAGCCTGTGCATGAATTTCAGGGGCACAGTGCTGAAATTTTGGCTCTTTCATGGTCTAATAATGGGGTAAAATTCCTGGATTTCATCTTACTTGTTAGATTGTTACTTTATTTCTGCAAGTATTTGAATTACTTTTGATCTCTATTTACGAAAAAAGATATAATATGTCCTTTCTTGTAGCTTTTACTGTCGTCCTCTGTTGACAAGACTGTTCGTCTATGGCAAGTGGGATGTGATAGTTGCTTAAGGGTTTTTTATCATAACAATTATGGTAGGCCTTAATTCTGATCCAAGCTATGCAAATATAAGTAGTTGATTTCATGTTGTGTTTTGTTAGCTAATTTATCGTCTTTCTAGTTGCGTGATGTTAATATGCATATGACTGTAGTGACTTCTGTTGCCTTCAACCCTGTGGATGATAATTATTTCATCAGTGGTTCAATTGATGGCAAAGTTCGCTTTTGGGAAGTGCTTCGCTGTCGAGTCATTGATTATACTGATGTAAGTGATATAGTCACAGCTGTGTGTTATCGACCTGATGGAAAGGTTTGTCAAATCTTTTTGGTTTTAACTTGTTGGAAAATTTGGGTTCTCGCCTTATATCCAATATATTTTAAAAAATCTCCTGTAGGGAGGAATTGTTGGCTCAATGACCGGCAACTGCCGCTTCTATAATATAATAGGTATGTTAAGTTCTGCTGTATATGAATGGGTTGGATATTCTGTTTAGCAAGGAACATACGTATTACTTATACGGTTTGTTTAATGTTTGTATAGGTACTCGACTTCAACTTGATGAACCGATATATTTACAAGGCAAAAAGAAGTTACCCGGAAAGAGGGTAACTGGCTTCGAGGTTGTTAAATTTATTCTTTACGTTTCTTCTTTACTACATTTTTTCATCCCAGGTGAAGGCTTACAGATTTCTGTTTCGCTTTGTAGTTCTCTCCTACTGATCCAAACAAAGTGTTGATTACATCAGCTGATTCACTTGTCCGTGTCTTGTCCGGAAGAGATGTTGTATGCAAAGTTAAGGGTGAGTATTTCACACATTTGTTCACGATTCCATCCTGATGATGATCTTGATAGTATTTCTGCATTTTCGTAATTTTAGCTTCTTTTCATATTTCAGCGTCGGGCTTTCGAGTTGCAATGAGTCAGATATCGGCAACATTTAGCCAAGATGGTAAACAGATCATTTCAGCTAGCGAGGATTCTAATATCTACATTTGGAATTATGCAAATCAAGAGAAGAGTTGCTCCAAGGCGAAAAGCATTTCGTCTTGCGAGAGTTTCTTGTCGCACAATGCATCGGTTGCCATACCTTGGCGTGGAATCAAAACCATTCCTGCAATGTTTACATCCCTAGAACTCGGTGGGGATGGGGGGAGAAACAGAAGTTCCAAGGTGGAGCGGGAACAAACAATGCCTCATTCTTCACCGGATTGTTTCTCTTTGCCGCGTGTTTTGTTGGACTCTTTAACGAAGGGGTCTCCAACATGGCCTGAAGAGACACTCCCCAATGCAAGTGCGGGCACGGTTGCATCTGATGTGTGCAGGTTCGAGTTGAAGGTATTGAAGAGTGCCTATCAAAGCATGTTGAGTTCCCACAAGTGGGGTCTTGTTATTGTTACTGCAGGCTGGGATGGACGCATTCGAACTTACCTCAATTATGGTTTACCTATTCGATTATAAAAGGCTATTTGTTCCTTACTTGCTACAGTTTAGTAGGTTCATGTGGTCCTCCCAGCATGTGGGATGGACCATCTTAGATTTGGAAGGGTAGTGTATAATCTTCTTAACCTCTCTTCATGTGGTAATCCCAGCATGTAGGATTGGTCCCATCTTAGATTTGGAAGTGTACATTATAATCTTAACCTATCCTGTCAGGTCCCAACAATTGGCTGGCCTTTAATATTGTTATATCATACCATTTACTGATTCTTTGATTTGTATATGTTATTGTTTTGACTTAACTATAGTTTTTAAATATAGTTTTTTTTCTAGTTAATTGTCTAAATTATTTTCCGATCAATTCAGGTGTCTGATTGTCACCACATTTAAATTTCATTGTTAAATGACATGTGTCACCTTTATAAAAAAATTAAATTTTATTTAAATTTAAAAATTTAAAATTATAATTTCTTTAGAGTTAATTGCAATATACATTCCCATCTTATTCTAAATTGGTCCTTAAACTTTTGAATATTTAAATTTCATCCCTAAATTATGACTCCTATTCTAAATCGGTCCCCAAACTTTTTGACATTCCAAATTCACCCTCAAACTATGAACCTTATTCTAAATTAGTCCCCAAACTTTTGTACATTCCAATAATATCCTCCTGTATCATTCAAAACATCAAAGTTGAAATTAAAATATTTAAAAGTTTAGGTGTCAATATAAAATGAGAGTTACTGAAATGAGGATTATAGTTTAGAGACATATGGTACAGTTAACTCATTTTCAAGGAAAAAACCCAAATTGTATGAAACTATATAAAAAATATTTTAAAACCCTAATTTCAATCCCTTGCCACTGTCGACATTCACCGTCATCAATCAGTCGAACACCCAATGACATGTGATCACCTTAATTTCAAAACTCCTTAATTTTGCAACTGGTCAAACACCCAACGGCCGTGTAAATGCAAGATTTCGCAGTCATCAATTTTCACGACTATTGTCAATATTTGCTACAATTAAAGGCTGGTTGTTTGAACAGTCATACGTCATTAGAATTTTAGTTAGTTAACGCATCGGTAACGACCAACGGTGAAAATGAGTTGAAATTATTCGTGCAGAATGATTTGAAATTATGGTTTGAAAGATTTAGGTTTTTTTGGCATAATGCAACAAAATGACCCTAACGTTTGATAGCAGTGTCAAATTTACCTGTATTGTTTATTTGGAATATTTGGGTACCGAACGTTTATTTCTGGGTCAAAAATAACCAACGCTGAATGGAAACCGTCAGTCAACTGACAGTCAACGCCGGATGCTGAAGTAACGCGCACGCGTGGAGGAGCAAGGTGACATGGACGTCCATGCCATCCAGATCGCTGACGTGGCACTTCCATATCATTTTTTAAAATTATTATTTATATTTTTTATATTAAAAATTGGAACCAATCAGAGTGATTGGTGCAAAGTTAAAATTGTGAAATACAATAACAGAGATTCAAACTTGGGTCTCTCGGTGTATTGCTTCGCGTTTTGCCACCAGGCTAGGCTATTTGCTCGAGTAAATTATGAAACAAATGGTATTTAACATGCACACAATCGTCCGAATTTCATTTAACAAAAACAAAACACGTGTTTCTATTCATAAGCCAATTTTTTCCTCAACTCTTTTACCCCGATTTTTTCCTCAGCCTTACTCTCCTTTTTACCCCGATTATTCCCTAAATTTTAGGGTTTATATCCCTAATTTAGGGTTTCTCCTTTGATTCTATCTCCATCAAAAGCACACGAAGCATTTCATCTCGAATCGATCACGTGGTTGAGAGGTAGGGACGGTGAGTATTTTTTTTTTTAAAACTACTTGATTATTTTATTTTATTGAAATGGGTTTGTGGGTTTTTTTTCGAATTCCTTGTTAGATGTATGGGTTTAGGGTTTAAATCCTACAACTTTATTCGATTGTTTGTGTTGTAATATATTTTGAATTGGGTTTAGGGTTTGATTTTTCTATTAGGGTTTGCATTTTAGAAACAAATTTTCGAAGGTGAGTTTATTTTGTTGAACGGAATAATGCACTATTTCGTTATTTTGGAATGGGTTTTTAAAATAGTTTTCTATAATCTTTGGGGTTGATTTTCGAATGAGTTTTGAATAGGTTACATATTTTTTAATGGCTTGTTCATAACCTTTGAACATTATTGTATATCTTAGTTCGAGTTGAATTCATTTGGGATAGGGTACTAGGAGTATTTTTTTTTGTTTTTATTTGGGTTTCTAGTTAGAAATAGTGTTGACATTTTCTGTTTGAAACTTATATTTGGATTTATAAAGGATAAGAAACTCTCTAATGGATAGGTTTGATTCTCGAAGCATCTTTAGTTGTTCTCGACGAGATTTTGTGTACGATGGAGAACCGAAAAAAATGTTTTTGCAATAAATTAGCTCCTAAAGAAACTTCATGGAGTGATTTAAACCCTGAAAGAAGGTAATATGGTTGCTTAAATTTTCCAGTAAGAAAATTTGATACTTTATTATGTTAGTTGGCTTCAATAACAAATGTGTATATTAATTGAAAATGAAAATTTATTTATTTCTCTTATTGCATCATGGTTGTAGGTATTTTGAATGGTATGATGGTAGTATGCCTGAAAGAGCAAATCAATTACTACGACAATTACGTGACAATGAACGAAATTTAGCAAATGAAAATAAAAGACTTAGAAGACAGATTAGAAGTTGTGGAGGTACTTTAACTGGTGACATGAACAGTATGCCATTGGAAGAGAATGAAAGTGTCCAAAGTGAAGTGAAAGAGAATGAATGTATGCAAAGTGAAGTCAATGCCAATGAATTAAAATGAAAAATTAAGTGCATGAAAGGAAAAGCTAAAGCATTAAAGAAAGAAAAAGAATTTTACAAGACACTTTTCATTTGCTCTATGTTGTGTGTCATATGTATCTTTGTGATAGTAGTACTTATAATAACACTTTAGTGTTTGCTAAAGAATTAATAGGTTCAACTGTGTTTATGTGTGTAAGTCAAACAAAATGTTTAACAATATTTGTCATATCCAAAATGTGAAGTGTTGACGATTATGTCAAATATTAAATGCAATTCACATAAACATTAAAACACATAACATTAACTGCAATCCACATAAATAATGAATGTTAAATACAATTTGTTTTATAAATTACTCAAGCAAATAGCCTAGCTTGGTGGCAAAATGTGAAGCAATGCACCCGAGAGACCTAGGTTTGAATCCTCCTTCTTGAATTTCACAAAACAATTTTTTTAAATGAAATTCGGACAAAAGAAAAATGTTAAATACCATTTGTTCTTACATTTCACAATTTTAACTTTGCACCAATAAGAGAGTGACACGTGTCACTCTCTGATTGGTTCAAATTTTTAATATAAAAATATAAATCATAATTTTAAAAAATGATGTGGAAGTGCCACGTCAGCGATCTGGATGACATGGACGTCCACGTCACTTTGCTCTTCCACGCGTGCGCGCTACGTCAGTATCCATTGTTGACCGTCAGTTGACTGACGGTTTCCATCCAGCGTGAATTATTTTTGACCTAAAAATAAACGTTCGGTACCCAATTATTCCAAAAAAAAAAACTATATGGGTAAACTTGATACTACTGTCAAATGTTAGGGTCATTTTGTTGCATTATACATTTTTTATAATTTTAGAAAAATGAGTTTTTTTAAATAATGATTTAAGTGTTTTTCTTTTATAATCTTTTTAAAATTTTATAAAGACGAAATGTTTCATTTAATGATAAAATTTAACAACTGTGAAGAACCTAAAAGTCTAAAATAGTTTAGACATCTAAATAAGCAAAAGAGTATAATTTAGTCGCTTATTTTTCTATTAAGCCTGTAGCTCTTTTTGCAACAACTTCATAACCAATTTCACTACTAGATATACCAACATCAGTTATAGAACTAAATAAATTTCATGAAACATGCATGGAATATTACTCTGCCTATACCAAATCATCCTCATAATTTAATTTTCCAGTTGAGCTCGTATTAGTATCAATGTCTATCACAAATGTTTGGAAGCCAAAAAGAATTGCAGTTCTATTATGTAGTTATGAAACCATAAACCTTATTCGTTTCGCCCGAAACACGGGTTTTAAGTAGGTCAGTTGCAGTCGATGGATTTGTTTTCAGGCCATCCGAACTCCTCCAAGAATGCCAATACAACTCCATTTGACCAACCAAAACCAGTCTGTGGTATGTATTCGCCGCCACCACCATAATCGCCACATATTTCCACATTATATTTCTCGTGCATCGCTCCCGTCTTCTTGTACGCAACGTAGTTGGTTCTCATCCACCTCTCAGCAATGTCTTCGGCTACTCTTCTTGCGTTTGTTGATGCAGATCTTGACAGACCTTCAACTATCATATGCTGAAGGGGTGCCCAACCATTTGGGAAGTCCCTGTTGCCATTTTATTTCTCAATAAACGGTAATACGTAGGGGTGTTCCCTAAATAACATATACTAAATATTTTATATTTTTGGTTAATTCAGTTAATTCGGTTAAAACAGAAGTTTAAACACTCTTAGGGTGCGTTTGGTTCACGGAATGTAAGATTATCAGTGAGAATAAAAGATTACCAGGGAATAGGATTACTGGGAATGTTGTATTTTGTGTTTGGTTGGTTTAGCAGGAATGTAAGATTACTGTGTTTGGTTAAAAAAATAAAAGATTATTAGAATGCATATTTGACCAAATTGTCCTTATTATATATATTTTTTTTAACAAGTTGAAAAATATTTATATATTTTCTTTAAAAAATTTAAATTCATAAAATTTATATATTTTTTTTACAAAATTGAAACTATAAAAATGTTTAATGAAAGGGTAAAATTTTATTTTAACCCCCGAACTTCATATAAATTTTAAATTATAGACTTTTTTTTGTAAATCTAAAATAGTTTAAGGATAAATTTGTTATTTAACCTTCGTAGAATTTTTATTATTCAATGACAGAATACATATATTTTTGAAAAAAAAATTAAGGGCATTTTAGTCTAAAACTTCGGTAATCTAACAATACCTAAAAAAAATGGAGGTAATGACATTCCTGGTAATATACCCAAAAAATCCACTATTGGTAATGTAAGATTACCGGGAATGACATTCCCGACCAACCAAATGGGGGAATGTGGATTCCATTCCCATGGGAATCACACATTCCCCCAACTAAACACACCTTTAAGGCTAAGTAATATATAATAATATATATACCATATTAAAAATTTACGGTTATTTCAATTAACCGACCTTTTTTTATTTGAATTAACTGATAACTGAAGTTTAAAAAAATTCATTAACCATTAATCGACCGAATCTAAAATTAACTAACCGATTTACTAAAAAACTTCAGTTCGATCGATAAAATCGATTTTAACCAAAGTTTGAACACCCTAGTAATATGTTTAAATTAACTTTTACTTTTATAATGTTATCCTAATGAAAAGACAATGAAAAGATTTAGGGTAAGGTACATAAATGATGCTCCAACTATAGGATATTATTTTATTAAGTCTCGACTATTAAAAGTTATGAAATGATTTCCAACTATAAGATATTGTTTTCTTGAGTCCCTCGACTATTAAAAGTTATAAACTGGTCACCCGAGATTCGACTATTCATTATGTTTCGAACTCGTTATTTTTCGTCAAAAAAATAACAATCATCTGAGCTGGACGTTAACCTGCTGACCGAGATATGATAGTCATTTGAGATTATGAAATCAACTTTTATCATTTCTCGATCAGCAGGTTAACATTCAACTCATACTGCCATCAATTTGTTAATGAAAAAGGACTAATTCGAAACATAATAAATAGTCAGATGACCATTTTGTAATTTTTAATAGTCAAAATTCAACAAAATAATATCCTATAGTCGGGAACCATTTGTGTACTTTATCCAAAGATTTACTAACCATTGTTGTCCTGAATTTGTTAAAGAGGTTGCAATTCCAGCAGCACAAAGCAGGCCTGAAGTTTGAAGACTTTTTGTAACCTTTTCCACCAAATGAATATCTTCACATCAAATGCATCAAAAGATTATTTTTTAAGCTTTATTCCATTTCAAGTTTCAACTTGTAAAGCAAATAGAAGAAGTCCTTGAATTCAAAAGTTGCAAACCTGAGTTGAACACATCAATCCACAAGGGAACAAAGTTGGAAGCAAACACCTTCTGGTTTTGGTTCTCAGCTTTCCATGTCTGAGGTTCCTGTTGGATCATCAAAATCACTGAACTTTTAAATTTAATGTATTTTATTAACTGTTTTGTTACATGATATTAGGGGTGTTCAAAAAAATCCATAACCGTTAATCGTAATCATTAATTGGAATAACCGTTACATTTAACAGGTTAATTAACTGATCCGTTAATGCTAAACTGTATCGATTAACCGAATCGTTAAAAATGATGGTTAATGATTAAGGTTTCGGGAGCGGTTAACTGTTTTTTAACGGTTTGGTTACGGTTAGAAAAATCTTATAACCGTTATAACGGTTAACAGACTGTTTAAGCTAAACAGTATGGTTAATCGTACATGAACAACACTACATGATATGGCACTTGGGGACAACCTCACTGTCAGCACCATTGTCGAGCCAATAATCCAGCCATTGTCCCATGTGTTCATTCCAAAAAATAGAGCTGAATGCCTTTTGTCTTTTCTGTGAAGCTCTTAGGAAATCCTCAGACACAGTATTCTCCCCAATAGTTTTTGCCAAGAAGGAAATGTCAAGTTCCATCTATATCAAGAAATGAATATTATTTGTCAGTGAAACCCATGGGAGAACCAATCTCAACATTTCATAAGTTTAAGTATTAACATACTCTTAGTATGAATATATTTAAATCAACAGGCACGATTGTTGTTGTTGCCAAAGTTGTAATATCTGAAGAATTCCTGCAACATTAGAATTAACTACGAGATTTCATTCACGTCTTATCAGAAAAAAAATCAGTAGGATGGTTCTTTAGTTAACCAATAGCATCCTCTACCCTTATAATGTTAGTACCTCATCCATCTTGTGCTGAAATCCCATCCAGATTCAGCAGTTGAGGCCAGCTCACGGTAAAATTGCTGTTTCTCTGAAACATTCATGAACCTGGAAGCAAGTTCTTCATCCTGGTTGATAAAACAAGCAAGTCAAAACAGAAAAAAAGAAATGAAAGGGCAGAACATTATCAAGATAAGCAATTTGGAGGGAAGAACACACTATCGTCGATGATTCAGGCCTTGGCTTGTTCCACATTGCGTAATACCGATTTAAAGAGTGATCACTCTGCTCAGCATCACAGATAATCAATTCATGGATATCTATATAGAATCACATAATGTTAGGAGGATGTTTAAAAACATAAACATTGAAGAAATTGCTCAACCAAGTATTTACACAGTTTTACCTGAGTTCCAAAACTGATACTCTATAATCAACGGCGGGAGAGATTTCCTAATAAATTCGACATCACCGGTTCGATTGTATATCTCATAAACCATTGCACTGAGGAGGGGAGGCTGGCTACAACAAGTAGCTTGAAGCTTTTAGACAGAAATTAGCACAAAAGTAATTTTCAATGTTTTGATCTAATCTATGAAATGAACAGAAAATTGGAGAGTTAAAAGAAAACCCAAATTTTCATTTGTTGATACAGATACAACGTTTTTGAAACAAAGGTAAGAAAACAACTGAACAGCATTATTACCTTCGGTTGGTATAATAGGCTCTTGCACCATTGAGAACATGACCATATGTGTCTAGCAAGAAGATAAGATTAGTCACTATTGCTTTTGCAGTCTCGTACATTTTACTTGCCAGCAGGCCTCTGCGCAACCGTAATAACATCAATTCCCATTACGATTTAAACCAATATATATTGATTGCGACGACTGTTCAATCTCAATTACCGATCTGAGTCATATCCCTTGATCCTTTATGATCTTAAAAGATAAACATTATGATGAAGGTGGAAGATGAAAGAAATAAAGAACTAACCTGATAACCCAATAAGAATCCCAGTAATAAATCTCTCTAAACCGAGAACCAGGAATCATTACGGGCTTTGATAAAGGAAGCAGAGTATGCAAATCAGGGTGATCATGAACCGAGCTCGAAACTTTCCTACTTAAGTTATTCCACAAAGCATGGATCTCCAATGCCCAACCTCTCACTTCTGGATTCTCCACCTTGGACAAAAAGTCATGAGGCTCTGGTACAAAATCCACTGGCTCAGAATAGACAAGGTCATCCCCTGCACCATTAAAGTACTTTCCAATAAACCTTTCCAAATTCTCAACTGGAACTGACCCATTTGCCATCCTGGGAAGTTTATCAAATGTATCCCGAGTGATGGAAAGATTAGACTTTAAAGATAAGTCCACGTAGTCTTTGGGATCAAAATTTGGCTTCCCATAAGTTTGCAAAGCAGTTTCTTGGACACGTTCGAGGAAACTAACTAATGGTGTTGCGGGAATCACGGGACCCGAATAAGCTGAATGTGAGTGAGTAGCGGCCATCGGAGGCAGCGGCTGTGAAAGAAAGAGTACATAAAAGAGAAAAAGGAACTGCTTTTCACGGCCGGCTTGGTAATAAAGCGAGGCCATGATGGCGGAAAGCGAAGGAGATTGAACGAGACATGGATTAACGAGTGTTGAATTAGAAGGATTTGAAAACCTAGGAAAAGGACGGCCTTTTTCAGTGTTTTCTGATTGCAAAATAATGGGAATGGGGATATTTGGTTGGATTGACGTTAAGGACGATGAGGACAGGCGTAGGCTAGAAAGGCATACATTGGATTTGTAAAGAGTTTTAAAGTTGACTACAACTATTTTAGCCAAGTGGATGAATGTAAATTATTTGTTAATAAAATAATAGTATGAGTCTTAATCTTTGAAAATATCTGGACATGGCGTATTTATTATTATTATTATTATTATTATTATTATTATTATTATTATTATTATTATTATTATTATTATTATTATTATTATATGCATAGACGCATAAAATTAAAACTTAAAGGCCAAAAGGATGGATGTTATTAACTTGCACCGAATCTTCGATAGAAAGGAATATATTGACATGCCCTGCGTAGAAAAAATAATAATGGGGAGGCTAATTTGACGTTGGGAATGCCATGTACAGATGCTGAAGCTTGAAGGGGCTAGTGGGGGCATCCCCTCAAAATAATTTTTATATATTATTAAATTTGTCCCCGTCAAAAAGATGTGTATAATAAATTAGTATTATATTTAATTGCCTAAAAGAATGTGTATATTACTTTGGAATTTAGAAACCACTTAAATATTATTTATTTAAAAGAGCTCACATTTACTTATTTATTTTATTATTTTACTTATAAATGAATGGAAATATATTCTTCTTTGTCATTTTTATTTCAAGATACAAAAAGTTCTTTGTGCTTTTTCTTGATTGATTGTTCATATTCTTTGAGTTGTCTATCTTTTATGAGTTGAAGACTTTAATCAAGTTAAGTATTTCATTTAAGTTGAAGATAAGTTTTTTCTTTGTTGGAGTATTCTTCGACTAAGGATGTTGCATATCGTTTGCCATGTTATCTTTTTATCATGAAATCTAGTAGGCAATCTATTTGGGATGTATTCATTGTTAGAGAGTTTAAAAGTTAGGAAAAAGTAAATCCCGAAAAGAATTGTTCTTTTCTCAATCACATTGGAGATGATCATTGTTCACCTCATAATAATGTTGTAAGATCTTGTGTGGATTTGATGAAGCAATCTGGACCTATTGACAAAGTAATACATCGAGAAAATTCATAACAAACTTTAAATAACAGGCTACGAGTTACGACTTCGATAGATGCTATTAGATGATTTCCATTTTAAGCTTGTTCTGTTAGTGATCATGATGAGACACTTGATTCAATAAATCGTGGAAATTTTATTGAGTTGATTGAGCTTTTGGCGTCCTATAACGATGATGTTAAGAAAGTTGTGTTGGAAAATGCCCCTAAGTATGCTAAGTATGTTTCTCTGATATGATCTCGATTTTGTGTTCCGAGTCATATATGAGTGTGCTCAATCGTGATTCTAGTAAGAACTTCGTAGTAGTTTGGTTGAAGACTGAAAATGCACAAACAACGTTACAAGAAGGGAAATATGTATGCATAAATATGTATGCATAAATATGTATGCATAAATATGTATATGAAATTAATGGAAATGATAGAATAAAGTATAAGAAAATTGTAAATGAAAGAAGTGTGGTGGTGATAATGGTTGAATGGATGTAATGAAAATGGTGAAAGATGTTTGTGGTTCACGTAGAGAATGATAGTAATTCAAAGGATGGATTTTGACCCTCTAACTATATGTGAGTTAGGAACCAACAATTTAATAAGGTGGAAAGGTAAAAGTGGTAGGGTATGGAACGTGACCCACTAGCTATATATGAGCTAGGAATCAACACTATAACAAAAGGGAATGGATGAAGACTAAGAGACTATCTTAAAGCCGATAAATTTCTACAAGAGAACAAGAATGAAAACAACCTCTTAAAGATGTTTTATATATTCAAATGTGTGTTTACAATGAACATAAAGATGCCTATTTATAGTAGAACTAGGTAGCATATAAAAAAGGTTACAAAAGAAAGATGAATGCTCATCTTAATGAACTGGAATACACTTGAATGCTTTGTCCTTTCTTCTCATCTTCAAAGCTGAATATTCTAGATTATTTTGTGGATGAATCTAGACAATTTGAGGTTTTAGCCTTATTTTTTTTCCAAATTAAGAAGGACTCTTGAGCTGCCTTGTATTTCTTTCATATGAAGAGAAAGGGGGAATGAATGTGGACAAGGATAAATGTGGACATCCTACATGTCCAAATCAGCCTGTCTCTTCAAATTCCTTGCTGATTTTATCACTTAATTTAGTGATTAAATGAAATAAAATCAGCCTTCATTGTTTGTTCCCTTGTAGAATATGACTAGCCTTCAAAAGATGATAAAGCCTTGAATGCAAAGTTTGAATGTTAGTTATTGCATGTTCCCTTTCTTGAACGTGAATGACCTTTAATGGGTAATAGCATCAACCTTGAATGCCTTGAATTGGTGAATTAAGATGACCATAAATTGTTTGTCTCTTGGTAGAAGATGAAAGGACTCTTCCTTGGCTCAAACTCATCCAAATTATCCCTGTCTTCAATAAATCGATCATATCTTAAGCTCCCGATATCGGATTGAGATGATTCAAAAGGCGTTGGAAAGATAAGAGATAGAGGAATAATTCCCAATTGATTTATGGAACCAAAAATGTCTGTCTCGCATCCAAATTGGAAGACACTCTGACTGATATTCTTGCATATGATGAAACCATTCGACTTCTCTCATGCACCTAAACGCAAAGGTGAACTTTATTCAATCTTTAATTGAAAACATACATGAAGCAATTAGGAGTTAGTTTAATAAATGAACTAGTTTAATTAATGAACTAACTTTATTCAATGAACTTGTAATCTTGAATGAATTAGTTTGATGAATTGATGAATGAACTAGTTTAATCAATGAACTACTTAGTTAAATGAAGTGCATAGCTAAATGAACTACATGTTTAAATGCAATGAATGCTTTAATGAACAAAATACTTATTAAAAGAAATGAATGTTATGCAAATTTTTAAATTCTCATGCAAATTCATGCACAAGAAAAGTAAAGTATTTCTCCCTTATTATTTCTCCTTCCTCACGTCCCAAGCTTGATGTAAACACACTTTCCATGGATTCTTGGAACTCTTTATAACAAAGGAACTCGTAAACAAGTAAAAAGAAGATGAAGTAAGGTAGAACTCCCTTAGAGTTAGCCTTAATGATCTTCCATGGTGTGATCAAACAATGGAGAAAATTGATGCTTATCAGGATCACATAATCTCCGCCCTATTTAAAGCACTTTATCCCCAAATCGACACCTATATCATAAGGAGACAAGTCAGCAATATTGAAGGTTGAACTGACATTAAACTCACCTAAAAGATCTAATTGATAGGCGTTATCATTGATTTTCATGACTATTTGGAATGGTCCATCTCCCTGAGGCATTAATTTAGACTTTCGTTGAGCCAAAAACCTTTCTTTCTTCATGTGTAACGACACCCAATCTCCTGGCTCAAAAGTAATTCGTTTACGACCCTTATTTTCTTGCTGCTCGTATTGTGTAGTTTGCTTTTCAATGTTCTCCCTCACTTGTTGATGAAGCTTCTTAACAAACTGAGCTTTGTTAAGTCCATATTTATTCACAATTTGGTCAGCGGGTAATGGTAACAAGTCTATCAGTGTTAATGGATTAAACCCATACACCACATCAAAAGAAGTGTGCCCTGTAGTAGTATGGATTGAATGGTTGTATGCAAACTCCAAATGTGGTAAACTCTCCTACCATGTTATCAAATTCTTTCGAATGATGGATTGAAGTAACATGGAAAGTACTCGGTTCACCACTTCAGTTTGGCCATCAATTTGAGGGTGGCAAGTGGTGGAGAATAGTAATTTAGTACAATCTTACTCCATAGGGCTCTACAAAAGTGGCTTAAGAACTTCACATCCCAATCAGACACAAAATTTCTGGGTATACCTTGTAGCGTTAAAATTTCCTTGAAAAACAAAGTAGCAATATGTGAGGCATCATTAGTTTTGTTACAAGGAATGAAATGAGCCATTTTGGAAAATCTATCATCAACTACAAAGATGGAGTCTTTGTTGTTCTTTGTGCGTGGAAGCCCTAGCACAAAGTCCGTTGAATTAAAAATACTGGATTTCTATGCATATCATTTTTATCCCTTGAATTGAAAGAAATTAGAATTCGCAATTCTCGCATGTGGTAAGGGGATAAAATATTTTCAGGAATAAACAAATCATAATGATTTTTGTCTTTATTTTCAGTCATTTTTTGATGTCTTGCAATAGATTCATCAAAATTCTTTTTAATGAATATAGTTTTTTTTTCTTGGTATCTTTGATTAATTTGGTGTTTATCTTTATGAACCAACGAAATACTTATAAATTGATATAGAATAAATTGACCATCATTTTTTTACCAACAGACGAACTGGCTCGATAATAAATATTTATTTTTTTCAGTAATTTTTTAAGAGTTAAATTCTTTTAAATCCGCTTATCCATCCATGGTGCTTCCAGTATGGGCAGTGGTGTGTAAAGTCCACGTTACATGACTTTAGATTTGGCCTTCCTGCAAGTAATGCAATGCTCAGATAACCTTTCCACATCTCGTTTCATTTTGGGCCAATATAGGTGTTCTTGAAGTATAGCCAAAATATTTGCTATCCTAAAATGTCCAATTAATCCTCCTCCATGGGCTTCCTTAGTGAGCAATTCTCGCATGGAACCTTGAGGGACGCATAGTCTCCCTTCCTTGAATAGGAAACCATCATGCTTAAAGTATTTATCAATCTCCCCTTTCTCACAAGCTTTGTAAATTTCTCCAAAATCAGATTCAGAAACATATAAGTCTTTAATAAAAATAAAACCCAACAACTTAGATTCCAAAGAGTTTAAAAGGACATACCTTCGTGACAATGCATCAACAACTATATTCTCCTTACCTTTCTTGTACTTGATAACATATGTAAAGGTTTCAAGAAACTCTACCCATTTGGCATGCCTTTAGTCGAGTTTATGCTGCACCAAATATGTTTCAACACCTCATGATCGGTGTGAATGATGAGCTCCTTAGGCCAAAGGTAGTGTTTCCATTACCCTCACAAGAGCATACATCTCCTTATCGTAGGTAGGAGCGTACCTCCACTTAATTTCTCACTAAAATAGGGTATAGGACATTCACCGTGAGATAAAACTGCTCCAATTCCTACACCTGATGCATCACATTCAATTTCAAAAGTTAAATTAAAATCAGGTAGAGCAAGTAAAGGGGCATAAATTAAACAATCTTTATTGCTGTTAAAGGACTTCTCTTGATCTTTCCCCCAAAAGAATTTAGAATTATTCTTAATAAAGCTTGTTAGTGGGATTATTATAGTGTGTAAGTTGGGGACGAATCTCCGATAGAAACTTGCAAGTCCTTGGAAGTTCCTAACTTGAGAAATGCTTGCTGGCCATGGCCACTCTTCAATGGCTTTAACCTTCTCTTTGTCAACCTCCAAGCCTTTAAAACTCACAACGAAACCTAGGAAAACAAACATGTTAGTACGAAACGTACATTTTTTTAAATTAACAAATAGTTTTTCCTTCCTCAAAACAAGTAAAACCGACCTCAAATGTTGAACATGTTTTTCCATGATTTTACTATAGATTAGAATGTCATCAAAGTAAACCACACAAAACTTACCCAAAAATGTCCTAAGAACATGATTTATTAACCTCATAAATGTACTTGGTGTATTAGTTAAGCCAAAAGGCATAACCAATCACTCATAAAGGCCTTGCTTCATTTTGAATGCCGTTTTCCACTCATCACCTTCCTGCATTTGTATTTGGTTATAACCCTCTTAAGATCAATATTGGAAAAGAGGTTAGAACCGCTAAGCTCATCTAACATGTCATCTAAGCGAGGAATATGGTGACAATACTTTACCGTAATTTTGTTTACTACTCAAAATCCACACACATGCGCCAAGTTCCATCATTCTTTGGCATAAGTAGAACCGACACGTCATATGGACTAAGGCTTTCCCTCATGTGGCCTTTTTCCATCAACTCAGATACTTGCCTTTGTAATTCCTTAGTTTCTTCGAGGTTTCTTCGGTAAGCTGGTCGGTTTGGAATGATAGCTCCAGGAACAAAGTCTATTTGATGTTCTATGCCACGAATAGGTGGAAGCCTACTTAGTATTTCTTATGGAAATAGGTCGTCAAACTTTTGCAATAAAGACATAACAAAGTAGGTAAATTTTGATCAAGGTAGTTAGTTTTCAAAAAAATTTCCTTGTACATGAGCACAAGTGCTTTCTTTACCGTCATTAAACACTTTTTCAACTCTCTCTCTTTAGAAAGAATGATGATTTTCCTTCCCTTATTTTGATCACACTCCTTTTCTTTTACCTCAATTTTGGTCTCTCCCTCTTTGGCTCTTTCAAATTTTCCTCTCAATTGAATTTGGTCTTCATGTATTGACATTGGTGAAAGTGGAGCTAAAGTGATCTTTCTTGCCCCATTGGTGAATGTATTCCGGTTGGTATCATGGATCACTCGCATATCAAATTGCCAAGGCCTTCCAAGTAGTAAATGGCTTGCGTGCATTGTAAAGACATCGCATAACACCTCGTCTTTGTACTTCCCAATGGAGAAAGCAATTCAAACTTGCTTGGTCACCTTGAGTCTCCTTCATCGTTGAGCCATTATAGTTTATAAGGTTTTGGATGCTTTGTTGTTACCAATCCAAGTGTATCTACCATTAAGGTACTAGCAACATTAGTGAAACTAACTCCATCAATAATAACAAAGCATAAATTTCCTCCAACATGGCAGTGAGTATGGAAGATATTTTCATGTTGTTCATCTCCTCTATTGGATTACACGTTTAGGCTCCGTTTGACAACAAGAACCTCTCCTTCCACGACATGCTCTAATTCATCTCCATAAATGGTAGCATCTTCATTATCATCCTCTTCTTGTTCCAATTCAACTTCTCCATCATCTCAAAGAAGCATGGTTTTGTGATTTTAACATTGGCTTGCAATGTGTCCATGCCTCAAACACTTAAAACATTGTATGTCATGGGAATGATTTAGAGTGGCAGTAGTCTTACCCTTGTTGGTTTTGGCAATGGGCTTACTTCCTTTGGGTGGTCCTCTTTATTAAATGGATGGTAATAGAGGAGTCTTCTTGTATCAAATTTACCCCATTTTGATGTTGCACTCCCATAAGATCGTGTGGCACCCTTCCTTTTGAGTTGCTTTTCCACGTTCATGGTTATATGCACCATGTGTTCCATCTCCACATAATGTTGCAACTCGACCATTTTCGTAATGTCTGAATTAAGTCCCGCTAGGAATATTACCATTGTGGCTTCTCGATCCTCATCAATGTTGGCTCGAATCATGGCCACGGATAATCTTAACACTTCAGTTACCTTGTGAAAGGTTTTGAAGACGGTTGAATAACTCTTGATGGTAGTGGGTTAGAATGAATCACCTTCGTATCACTGCTTTCATTTCATCCCATTTAGTGATAGGATGTTTTCCATTGCGTATCCTACTTGATGTCAATTGATCCCACCATATTATTGCATAATCCATAAACTCAAGGGCATCGAGTTTTAAATTCTTTAGATCGGAATAATCATGGAACCTGAAGATGTGCTTTACCTCCTTTTCCTATACTAGGTAAGCCTAATAATCTGTCTTGCGTTGGAATGGTGGAATGGAAATCTTGATATTAATAAGATTATCATCCATTAATGGACGAAACCTTTAGGGCCTTACACCTCGATTTCCCATTCATTGTTGTGATGCACAATCTTTTTCTGGTTTTTCCACTTCTTTATTTCCTCCTTGATTGACATCTTCTTGGTCTCAGGATCCTTGAGTACTTTCCTCTTCAATGTGATTCATACGTTCATTGAGGGGTTCCAACTCTTCCCTCAAAATCCTGGTGAATTCACGTACCATGGCTTGCTTTTGTAGGTTTGGTTCAACGTTACCTGTAACTTGAGAATTGTCTCCATAATAATGAGACATAATTAGTAATAAAAAAATAACCTCACAAATAAAAGGAAAAACCTCACCAAACACTCCAAGAAAAGTCACTCCCAATCGTGTTTCACTTGGGATGGCTTTTTTCCCTTGATGATCTTTTTTGCCTTTTACGACTTATGCTTTAAATTCAAGTCCTTTTGGGAACTTCCTCAAGGCTTACAAGTGTCTAGTGGACTTTGGTTGAAACAATTATGGCTTGGTATCAAGGATAGTGAAAAGAAATTGGCTACAAGGAAAAGAGATGGTAAGTAAAGGTAACAAAATTGAATAATGAAATATAAAGATGAAGCAAATATTATTTAGGTTTTCATTAAAGATGAAAAGAATTACTCCCTTCCTCTTTAAACTTTTTCTCTTTTTTAATTTTTTTTGACTTTTTTACTAACACGGGAGAGAGAAAATGATACACTTACTGAATTGACTCATTTTGATGCCAAATGATATGATATCGATTATGTGTTTCGTGTCATATATGAGTGTGCACGGTCATGATTCTAGTAAGAACTTCACAGTACTTTGATTGAAGACTGAAAATACGCAAACAATGTTACAAGAAGGAAAATATGTATATATAAATATGTATATGAAATTAATGGAAATGATAGAATGAAGTTGAAGTGGATTGTAAATGAAAGAAGTGTCGTGGTGATAATGGTTGAATGGATGTAACAAAAATGGTGACGGATATTGTGGTTGGCGTGGAGAATGATAGTAATTCAGAGGATGTATTGTGACACTCTAACTATATATGAATTAGGAATCAACAATATAATAATGTGGAAAGGTAGAAGTGGTAGGTTATAGAACGCGACCTACTAGCTATATATGAGCTAGGAACCAACACTATAACAAAAGGGAATAGATGAAGACTACAAGACTATCTTAAAGCCAATAAAGTTCTAAAAGAGACCAAGAATGAAAGCAACCTCTCAAAGATGTTTTATATCTGCCTATTTATAGTAGAACTAGGTAGCATATAAAAAAGTTACGAAAGAAAGATGAATGCTCATCTTAATGTACTTGAATACACTTAAATGCTTTGTCCTTTCTTCTCATCTTCAAAGATGAATATTCTAGATTATTTTGTGGATGAATCTAGACAATTTGAGGTTTAATTTAGCCTTATTTTTGTCCAAATTAAGGACTCTTGGGCTGCCTTGTATTGCTTTCATATGAAGAGAAACGGGGGAATGAATGTAGACAAGGATGAATGTGGACATCCTACATGTCCAAATCAGCTTGTCTCTTCAAATTCCTTGCTGATTTTATCACTTAATTTAGTGATAAATGAAATAAAATCAGCCTTCATTGTTTTTTCCCTTGTAGAGTATGACCAGCCTTCAAAAGATGATAAAGGCCTTGAATGCAAAGTTTGAATGTTGGTTATTGCATTTTCCCTTTCTTGAACGTGAATGACCTTCAATGGGTGATAACATCAACCTTGAATGCCTTGAATTGGTGAATTAAGATGACCATAAATTGCTTGTCTCTTGGTAGAAGATGAAAGGACTCTTCCTTGGCTCAAACTCATCCAAATTATCCTTTTATAAAATTCCCGTAATGAAAATTTCAGCATGCACTATCTTCAATAAATCGATCATATCTTAAGCTCTCGATATCGGATTGAGGTGATTCAAAAGGCGTTAGAAAGATAAGAGATATAGGAATAATTCCCAATTGATTTATGGAACCAAAAATGTCTGTATCGGATCCAGAATTGGAAGACACTCTGACTGATTTTCTTGCATATGATGAAACCATTCAACTTCTCTCATGCACCTAAACGCAAAGGTGAACTTTATTCAATCTTTAATTGAAAACATACATGAAGTAATTAGGAGTTAGTTTAATAAATGAACTAGTTTAATTAATGAACTAACTTTATTCAATGAGCTTGTAATCTTGAATGAATTAGTTTGATGAATGAACTAGTTTAATCAATGAACTACTTAAGTGCATAGTTAAATGAACTACATGTTTAAATGCAATGAATGCTTTAATGAACAACATACTTATTAAAAGAAATGAATGTTATGCAAATTTTTAAATTCTCATGCAAATTCATGCACAAGCAAAGTAAGTATTTCTCCCTTATTATTTCTCGTTCCTCACGTCCCAAGCTTGATGTAAACATACTTTCCATGGCTTCTTGGAACTCTTTATCACAAAGGAACTTGTAAACAAGTAAAAAGAAGATGAAGTAAGGTAGAAATCCTTTAGAGTTAGCCTTAATGATCTTCCATGGTGTGATCAAACAGTGGAGAAAATGGATGCTTATCAGGATCACATCATCTCCTCCCTCTTTAAAGCGATTTGTCCCCAAATCGACACCTATATCATAAGGAGACAAGTCAACAACATTAAAGGTTGAACTGGCATTAAACTCACTTGAAAGATCTAATTGATAGGCATTGTCATTGATTTTCTTGACTATTTGGAATGGTCCATCTCCCTGAGGCATTAATTTGGACTTTCGTTGAGCCAAAAACATTTCTTTCTTCATGTGCAATGAAACCCAATCTCCTGGCTCAAAAGTAATTCTTTTACGACCCTTATTTTCTAACTACTCATATTGTGTATTTCGCTTTTCAATGTTCTCCCTCACTTGTTGATGAAGCTTCTTAACAAACTGAGCTTTGTTAAGTCCTTATTTATTCACAATTTGGTCAGCGGGTAATGGTAACAAGTCTATCAGTGTTAATGGATTGAACCCATACACCACATCGAAAGGCGTGTGCCCTGTAGTAGTATGGATTGAATGGTTGTATGCAAACTCCACATGTGTTAAACTCTCCTCCCATGTTCTCAAATTCTTCTAAATGATGGATCGAAGTAACATGGAAAGTACTCGGTTCACCACTTCAGTTTGGCCATCCATTTGAGGGTGGCAAGTGGTGGAGAATAGTAATTTAGTACAATCTTACTCCATAGGGCTCTACAAAAGTGGCTTAAGAACTTTACATCCGATCAGACACAGAAGTTCTGGGTACACCATGTAGCCTTAAAATTTCCTTGGAAAACAAAGTAGCAATATGTGAGGCATCATTAGTTTTGTTACAAGAAATGAAATGAGTCATTTTGGAAAATCTATCAACAACTACAAAGATGGAGTCTTTGTTGTTCTTTGTGCGTGGAAGCCCTAGCACAAAGTCCATTGAATTAAAAATACTGGATTTCTATGCATAGCATTTTTATCCCTTGAATTGAAAGAAATTAGAATTCGTAATTCTCGCTTGTGGTAAGGGGATAAAATATTTTCAGGAATAAACAAATCATAATGATTTTTGTCTTTATTTTCAGTCATTTTTTGATGTCTTGCAATAGATTCATAAAAATTCTTTTTAATGATTATAGTTTTTTTTCTTGGTATCTTTGATTAATTTGGTGTTTATCTTTATGAACCAACGAAATACTTATAGTTTGATATAGAATAAATTGGCCATCATTTTTTATCGACAGATGAACTGGCTCGATAATAAATATTCCTTTTTTCAGTAATTTTCTAAGAGTTAAATTCTTGTGAATCCGCTTATCCATCCATGGTGCTTCCAATATGGGCAATGGTGTGTAAAGTCCATATGACATGACTTTAGATTTGGCCTTCCTGCAAGTAATGCAATGCTCAGATAACCTTTCCACATCACGTTTCATTTTAGGCCAATATAGGTGTTCTTGAAGTATAGCCAAAGTATTTGCTATCCTAAAATGTCCCATTAATCCTCCTCCATGGGCTTCCTTAGTGAGAAATTCTCGTATGGAACCTTGAGGGATGTATAGTCTCCATTCCTTGAATAGGAAACCATCATGCTTAAAGTATTTATCAATCGCCCCTTTCTCACAAGCTTTGTAAATTTCTCCAAAATCAGATTTAGAAACATATAAGTCTTTAATAAAAATAAAACCCAACAACTTAGATTCCAAAGAGTTTAAAAGGACATACATTTGTGACAATGCATGAAATAATTAAGAGTTAGTTTAATAAATGAACTATTTTGATAATGAACTAGTTTAATTAATGAACTAACTTTATTCAATGAACTTGTAATATTGAGTGAACTAGTTTGATGAATGAAATAGTTTAATCAATGAGTTACTTAGTTAAATGAAATGCATGGCTAAATGAACTACATGTTTAAATTAAATGAATTCTTTAATGAACAACACACTTATTAAAAGAAATGAATGTTATGCTAACTTTTAAATTCTAATGCAAATTCAAGCACATGCAAAGTAAAGTATTCCTCCTTTATTATTCCTCCTTCCTCACGTCCCAAGGTTGATGTAAACATACTTTCCATGGCTTCTTGGAACTCCTTATCACAAAGGAACTCATAAATAAGTAAAAAAGAAGATGAAGTAAGGTATAACTCCCTTAGAGTTAGCCTTAATGATCTTCCATGGTGTGATCAAACAATGGAGAAAATGGATGCTGACCAGGATCACATCATTCTCTTTTAATTCAAAAGGGGATCCTATATGTTATTGAACAAAGTTCAAAACAAGATTCGTGAAGATATTGGATATTCAAAATTTTGCATCATTGTGAAGCTCATGATGAATCCAAAAAAGATCAAATGTCTCTTGTTTTGAGATTTGTTGATAAAGATGGCCATATTAGAGAGCATTTTTTTATCTTTCACATGTTAAAGATACATCTGCATTAACTCTTAAAAATGGAATATGTGTTATTACGTCATGTTCTTGATGTTAAAGATATTTATGGTCAAGGTTACGATGGAGCTAGTAATATTCATGGGGAGTGGAAAGGATTGCAAGCATTATTCCTTTATGATTGTTCTTCTGCTTATTATGTGCATTATTTTTGTCATCGACTACAATTGGCTCTTATTGATACAGCTCGAGAGGTACATTATGTTCACAATTTTTTTTAATAATTTGAGTTTCATTATCAATTTTGTTGATGCATCATGCAAATGTCATGAAGAGCTACAATTGTAGATATATTAACTACAAATGATTTTCAAACTAAAAAAAGTGTTAATCAAATTGACACTTTAAAGAGAGATGGAGATACTCGTTGGGGCTCACATTTTCATTCTATATGTAGTCTTATAACAATGTTTGATGCAACTTGTTTGGTGCCTGAAAATATTAAAATTGAAGGTTCCACTTATTCTCAACGAGAGGATGCCACTAGTGCATCCAAAATGATTCAATCATTTGAATTCATTTTCATTTTGCATTTGATAAAAGAGATCATGAGCATTAATGATTTATTTTGTCAAGCTTTGTAGCAAAAGTCTCAGGATATTGTAAATGTTATGCATTTAGTTTCAAGTACCAAGATATTGATTCAATATTTGAGAGAAGACGGTTAGAAAAGTTTGTTGAAACATGTAGTATTATTTTTTAAAAAGAACAATTTGAATGATCCTGATTTAAATGCACGATATTTTGAAGGTAGGCACCGACAACACCAACAAAATCAAGTAACAGTGGAACACCATTATCATTTTAACATATTCAATGAAGTGATTGATTTTCAATCGAAAGAATTGAATATAATGTTTAACATAGAGGTAATGGATCTTTTGAAACTTACATCTTCTTTGGATTCAAATGAAGATAAAAAATCTTTTAATATCATTGATATTTGCATACTTACTAAAAAATATTATCCTTTTGATTTCATTGAGCAAGAGAAATTGAATTTGTAATTATAGTTGAATCATTCTTAGTGCGATATGCTTCTTGATATGAAATTACAAAATTTATAATGTTTGCCTCAATTGTGTGTTGTTGTGACGAAAAAAAGGAAAATCAAAAGTATTATATCTTCTTGATAGATTGATCAAACTTGTTTTAACTCTTTCAGTGTTTATAGCAACTAGTGAGTGATCATTTTCATCTAGGAATATAACACCATAAACCCCAGGTTAGGAGTTTCGGGCTAACCCAAGTGGGTCTTGGATAAACCCATTAGCTTGTAGGAAGCCTTGGTCCAAGTTTGAGTGGGTTTCAGCTTGGTTTCGGCCCAATTTGAGGTACAATGGTTTTTAGGATCAAATTTAGGGGATCGAGGGTGTAATTTACCTCTTTTTATTTTGAAATGCTGGGAATGATCTCAAGCCTGGAACCCATATTTTTCCTTATAATTCTTTATCTTTTACGTCCATCCATCTTCTTCTTCTTTATATTCAAGTTGAAGGATAAAAAGGTGTTAACTGGCAGCATTGCAGTCTTAGTCCATAATTCTTAAGGTAAGGGTTGTAATATCCATATTATAAGCTTTCTTTCAAGCCCTGAATCATAATTTTTAGCTATAGTGACCAAAAATAGGTTTTAGTGGGAGTTTAGGAACCCTTAGTGAACCAGCTTGCTTTGTGTGTATTTAAGCCTTAGGAAGTGTTCTTAATCATTTTCTAAGCATCCAAACAAGTTATTAACTCAAGTAATTGATTCTTGTTAAGTGAGAGAAATTGGCGAAAGCTCTAAGAGTAGAGGCAAAGAGAAATTGGTCTTTTGTTGAGTTGAGGACATTTCTAGCAACTTAGTAGTTATGGTAACAAATTTATAACTCAACTATGGCACTTTTAGATCACTAGATGTGTTAGTTGGCTTTCATGAGTTCATAAAGCATGTAAGAGCATTCATCGTGATATCAGGTACACTTATGGTTTTTCCATTAAGTTACCACATTGATAGATTCGAGTTCCACCCACTCATACATCTGTTACAACCTAGTCATAGAGAGAAACATCCTAATTGAGGACTTAGACATAGGAGTTTGAGTGTCTAGCCTTTTAGGTTTAAAAAATATGGTGGACAAGGTCCATATGTGATGCTCAATAGAGATTTAGGGTCAGATATTCTTAATTGATGTAATGGAGTTACCTTTCTACGAATTTGATATGGTTTTGGGTATAGATTGGTTATCCGAGCACGATGCTAGCTTGAAGTACAATGCCCGATGGCTCAATCTTAGGACGATTTATGGTACCAAGTTAGTGATGACTAGTGAGAAATAGTGGTGTTTGAGGATTGTGTTAGCTGTGAAGGCTCAGAGGTTGATCAACCAGGGTTGTGAGGCCTTCTTGGCTCACATGTTCGACACTAGAATTTTAGTTCCAAAACTTGAGGATATTCACATAGTTTGAGATTTTATAGATGTGTTCCTTAAGGAGTTGCCAAGACTACCACCAGATTGAGAATTAGAGTTCGACATTGAGGTATTACTGAGTTTCGCTCTGGTGTCCATTACTCCTTATCACATGGCACCGACAGAGCTAAAGAAATTAAAACTATAAAATCCAAGGTTTGTTAGAGAGAGGATTCATCCAAACAAGTATATCTCTGTGGGGAGAGCCAATGCTCTTCATGAAGAAGAAGAATATGTCGATGAGGTTGTGCATTGACTACCGTCAACTAAACAAGTTAACTATCATGAATCATTCTTCTTCCCTTAGGATCAATGATCTCTTCGACCAGCTTAGGGATCATTATGTTTTCCAAGATCAACTTGAGGTTAGGGTACTGTCAGTTGAAAGTTAAGGACGCCGATGTAGAGAAGATGACCTTTAGAACAAGGTATAATCACTATGAATTTTTGGTAATGCTGTTTGGACTCACCAACGTCCCAACGACATTCATGGACCTAATGAACATGTCTTCCACCCATTTTTAGATCAGCTTATGGTGGTCTTCATAGATGACATCTTCGTGTACTCTCGATCAAAAGATGAGCATGACTAGCATCTCCACATTGTTCTGTAAATGCTTCAGGAGCATCAGTTTTATGCCAAGTTTGGGAAGTGTGAGTTTTGGTTGTCAGAGGTACCATTTTTTGATAACGTCGTAGCAACAGACGATATACAAGTTAACCCTTAGAAGATTCAAGTGTTAGTTTAGTGGGAGCCACATAAGAATAGTTCATAGGTGTACTGTTTCTTAGGTCTAGCCTGGTACTATCGTAGGTTCGTTCAGGGCTTCTCGATGGTAGCTACCCCATTAACCAAATTTCTTCATAAAGGAGTTCCTTTCACGTGGGATGAGAAATGATAGAAAAGCATCAAGCAGTTAAAGATCATCTTGACTCATGTCCCCATGTTAACTCAACCGGAGTCAGGCAAAGACTTCACAATTTTTTGTGATGCTTCGTTGAACGACTTGGGATGCATCTTGATGCAGGAAGGAAATGTAGTAGCTTACACGTGGGATACATCTGTTTGGTGAGAAGTGTTATATTTTCATCGATCACAAGATCCTTAAGTAGCTACTCACCCAGAAAGAGTTAAACTTGAGATAACGTAGGTGGGTCGAGGTTCTTAAAGACTATAACTGTGTGATAAACTATCACCTAAGGAAAGTAAGTGTAGTGGCAGACTCTTTAAGTGGAAAGTCAATAACAGATTTGCAAGCCTTATTAGCACATTTGAGTTTATCTTATGGTGGTGGGTTGTTAGCAAAGTTACGAGTGAAACCAAAATTAGTGAGCAAGGTGAAAAGGGTACGTAGTCCTAACGATCGTTTAAGGGCTCAGGTGGAACAAGTTCACCAAGGGTCATTTGTGTGTACCTGCAGAAGAATTATTGCGTAGTAAGATTCTTCATGAAGCACATTACAATCCACTCTCAATTCACCGAAGTCATAATAAGATATACCATGAGCTCCAACAGTTGTATTGGTGGCCGGACATGAAATGTGAAGTATCTAAGTTCGTCCTTAGGTGCTTCATGTGTCAACAGGTTAAGGTGGAACATTAGGTTCCTTCAGGATTGCTTCAATACATTTAGATTACTTAGTGGAAATGGGATAGGGTAACCATGTAGTTTGTTATCGGGTTACCAATGACTAGACAGAGACACAACTGAGTTTGGGTCAAAGTAGATCATTTAACCAAGTCAACTCATTTTCTCCCACGGATGGACTATACCTTAGAGTGGTTAATTTAGATTTACATCTGTGAGATAGTGAGGTTCCATAGGGTACCCCTTGGATCATATCTGATGGAGATTCACGTTTTATTTCTTGGTTTTGGAAATCCCTCCATGAATCTCTAGGCACCAAACTACACTTTAGCACCGCTTTCTATCCATAGATAGATAGCTAGTCAGATCCTTTCATTCAAATCTTAGAGGACATGCTTAGGTGCAACATTATATACCTCGAGGGTAGTTGCGAGGACCATTTGATCTTAGTTGAGTTCACTTACAATAACAATTATCAGTCGAGCATTCAGATGGCTCCGTACGAAGCCTTGTATAAACACAAATGTAGGAAACCACTTTGTTGGTTAGAACTTAGTGAAGGAAAGATTGTGGGACAATGCTTGATTAAAGAAACTGAAAGGAAGGTTTGATTAATTTAGGGTCACTTGAAAGAAGTATATGATAGACAAAGATCATATCCAAATTTAAAGATCAAAGATATAGAGTTTACAGTGGGGGACAAGATGTTCCTCAGGGTGTCCCCTTGAAAGAAATTTCTTAATTTTGGGTGCAAGGAAAAGTTGACCCCGCATTTCATAAAACCTTAACAGGTACTTAAGAGGATTAGACCAATATCTTACCGATTAGCCTTACGGCCAGAGTTGGAGCATATCCATGATTAGGAGGCACCGTTCCAATCCTTCCTACGTCATACCTTTAGAATAGGTTGAGGTAAGCCAAGATATGACCTATGAAGAAGAATCGATCAAGATCTTGGTGAGGGACGTAAATGATCTAAGGAAGAAAAAAACCTCTTTAGTAAATGTGTTGTGCAGGAACCATGGCATCGAGGAGGTAACTTGGGAAACCGATGAGGATATGCAACTTTAGTATCCACACATCTATCCATGTAAATTTTGAGGATGAAACTTCTATTTAAGAGGGAAGATTTGTAATGCCCCAAATCCTAGGTTAGGAGTTTCAGTCTAACCCGAGTGGGTCTTGGATAAACCCATTAGTTTGTAGGAAGCCTTAGTCCAAGTTTTAGTACCATTGGGCTTGGTTTGGGCCCAATTTGAGGTAAAAAGGGTATTTTTATTTTGGGATAAAAGTTAGAGGGATCGAGGAGTAATTTACCCATTTTTTTATTTTGAAAGGATAAATCCCATTAATTGGAAATGATCTTATGCCTAAACCCCCTTTTTTCCTTATCCTTTTTTGTCTTCTACCTACCATCATCTTCTACTTTCTTATCTTTAAGTTGACAAAAAGGTGTTAACTTGGTGGCATTGCGATCTTAAACTGAAATTCTTAATGTAAGGGTTGTAATCTCCACATTATAAGCTTTCTTTCAAGCCCTCAATCAAAAGTTTTGGCTATAGTGACCATAGATGGGTTTTTGTAGGGTTTAGAACCCTTAGGGAACGAGCACATTTTTTGTTTGGATTTAAGCCTTAGGAAGTGTTCTTAATCCTTTTATAAGATTCTAAACAAGTTAGTAACTTTTGTCATTTATTCTTGTTAAGTGGGAGAAGTTGGTGAAAGTTGCAAGTGTAGAGGCAAAGAGAAATTAGTTCTTGGTTGAGTTGAGGAAATTTCCAATAGCTTAGGAGTTAAGGTAATAGATTTCTAACTCAACTATACCACTTGTAGATCACTAGATGTGTTGGTTGGCTTGCATGAGTTCATGGAGCATGGAAATATTCATGGCAGATTTCCGTTTATGATGTTATTCAACATGAGAATTGGCTTATAATGACCATTCTTATCAGACATAAGACTTAATTAATGTTTGGGAACTTTGGAGGGACCTTTGAGAGGAATGAGGTGACATTTTTGTGCCCAAATAGGGTATTTCTGGGTTTACGTATCAATACCGTTAGAATATTACTGATAATGTTCTTCTGATAGCCTAAAATAAATATGATTTTTATTGGGAGTACCGATACATGTTCATCAAGTATCGATATTGTTTGCCCAGTATCAATACTCGAGGGTAAGGTATTGGTATTATATTCCAGAATGCAGATTTGGTATCGGTGCCTATGGTGTATCGATACCATACAAAGCTAGGGTATCAATATTGATTTATCTTCCCAAACATCAAATAAAATTCTGGTATCGATACCCTGGGGAGGTATCGATACCCTAGTAGAAGAGTATCATACTCAAAGTAGAGGTATCGATACTATAAGTTTATCCCAGATTCCATAATAAAAATTTGATATTTGTACCAAGGGTGTGTACGATACTCCAGTGTTAGTATCGATACTAACACGAAAAGTATCGGTACCTTCATGCAGTTTGGGCAAAAAGCCTAACTTTGGAAAAATATTCGAGTAAGGGTTGAAAACCACAAGAACTCCCCAAATAAAACTACAAGAGAGAACAATAAATGAGAACAATAAATGAGTACAATAACAATTTAAGAATCTACAAATTGGCTGACATAAAACTAGCCTTCATGTGACATTGGGGAAATAACCAGGACACCTGAGTTACATTAGTTGTATGACGATCATCTTATTGTTAGAGTATTTGTATACATCTCAGCTAGTTCCAAGGCACTTCAATTGTTAGTTTCTCTAAGTACTCTGAGGAGTAAGCTAGTTGGGTGTACATTTCTGATGCAGTTCCAGATCTCATCCCAAATATCCAAGGGAATTACAGGTAGACTAGAGGGGTGTGTGTCCCGAGATGCAGAACCCTTCGACCACACCATGATACCTACTTCAACTCTCTGTGTTTATGACTTTATATGCTTATGTCTCTGCTTGCTAGCATACCCATGTAGTGAATGCACGTAGTATAATACAATTATTAGTGTGACACTGAACTTGTGAGCTGAGCATCAAAATTTGTTTCCTTGTATAGGTTCTTAGGAGATATCTCGAGGAGCTTATCGTCGGTTCGTGATTTCTATATTTACCTTGGCACCAAAGTACGTCTTGAGTCATTATTAGAGGACATATACTATTTATAAACCTTCGTGTATTTAGATGTAACTTTATTTTATGTCAAAATACTATAATGTTATTTTGGGATTTATTTTGGGAGCTCTCCATTGTAAACTTAAAATATTTATGTTTTACTTGTGATTTAGTGGATGGTTTTCTGTTATTATTGTTTTCATGTTTTTAAGAAAGAAAATTTGGGTTAGCCACTTATGTTGTCCCGTGTGATATCCTAATTGGTCGTCCTTCGGGTTCGTATCAGATTATGGTGTTACAACGAAGATCATCAAAATAAGATTATGAAATAAGATGAAAGATGATTTTTTTGCAGTTAACTTGGTTATTAATAACGAAAGAGAGATTACTGAGACTTTTACTTCAGATTCAATTCTTGAGGATTTTGTTTATTTAAAATAACGTTGTTCACAATTCTAGATAACATTATTATTGATGTAGTTTTTTTGTTTTTTATTTTTATCAGAACAGGTGAATTTTAAGGATTTTTAAGTTTTTCTTTTATTAGTATGATATTTTGATTAATACGTACAAGTTCTTTTTTAAATGTCCCCAACAAATAATTTCAAGTTTCACCATGGCCGTGTAGCATCCACGAATGAATCGAAGGGTGGGTATGGGTAGGCGCCTCCTTGAAAATATAAAATTCAAAAAGTTCACCCCATAACATAAAATCTTACGTCTGCCTTTAGTAGCATCAATAATTATATAAGTATTTATTATTGATGTGATATTATTTTATTTTAAGTATTTGTTAATAAATAATTAAGAAATTTAAAAATAAAAGAGTAGAAAAATAATCAACCATAATATGATTTTTTTCTATGAGAGAATACTTATACCGCACTCACCTGTTTACTAAAATATCATCTATTAAAAATCAATATATATTTTACCACTCATTTACCATTATTTTTTGGATTAGTATCTTTTTCAACCACAAATACATAAGGCGCTCCTAATAGCATCATGATAAGAGGTTTTCAAAACCTCGAATCTCTACGACCATACAAAACAAAATCCTTACCTTCTAAAGAAATGTTCGGAACCCTTGAAGAGGAATTCAAAATAGAAAACAGAATGAAAGATAACCCTATGAAGAAGAGCTCAAGTTAACCTTTGTTAAATAACTCCAATCTATAAATAGGATGAGGACCTTTCGAAAATACACACGAGTTAACCTTCAAAGAAGAACTCAAAATATAAATAAAGAAATATAATAGGTCTGTTACACTCTGAAAAGTATCCGAGACCTTCTTATATGTAACCAAATTAGAATATAGAAATTAGGATATGGACTTTACCCTCCGAAAAGGAACCAGAGTTAACCTCTGAAGAGGTGATACATGCATGATAATGCCCAAAATTCTCCATAAGTTGATTATTCCATGGATGTTTTTCATTACTGTTTCTAAGGGAGTTCTTCCTTACCCTATCTTATATTATATCATTTATACATTATATTCTATCATAAGCATGCATTCACATGTTAGTTATCATATTATTATTTGCATTCTATGCTTAGTTGATCATGTTTTTCATATCATTAAAAATATATGCTATGATTACATATTATTTCTTAGGATATTATTATTACATGTTTCCATTTATCATTTATTATGAATACCGTGTTATATGATATTTATACATACAAAATATCCATATCTTTATGATTGATACACAATGTTATGTTAAGTATGTTAGAATAGTCTTGCATTCATTTAAGCATGATTAATTACATTCATGAAATGGAAGCATGCTTAATTATTCATTTGTTAGCTCATGTGCATTAATTTTATCTCCTAGGTCTTATACATTAGCTTACATATGTTATATCATTATGTACTTAGCTCATGACATGCATTCAAAACTCATTCACTCAAACACCTCATATCTACATGCATTTTATCTTAAATGAGCTCACACATTGCTTATTTTATTTGTTTGTTGATTTCTATAGGTGAAACACAAAGCAAGGCATAATATGGTAGCTTGGTTAGCTAAAAAAATAAGCATAGCAGCTCACACTAGCTCATGAACGTTATGGCAGCTCATTTCATCACTTACGGAGCTTAAACTTAGCAAGAGGAGCTAGCATGTAGCTAAACTTAGCTGGAGGAGAAATTTGGACCAACTTGCTAAAAAGTGGACTAAAGGTAGCTAGAAGTAGCTGGGAGAGTAGTTGAGGAGCTAAGAAGCTCAAAGCTTACTAGCTTGAGTTCATCAATCTATAGCTCACCTAGTTAGCTACCAAGACACTCACCTAGCTTACCTTAAAGCTAGTTCATCTCTAGACTACCCATGGACTTCAAGACATCATCCTATGGTTATAAACTCACCAAAGCATTGCAAGAAGACCCATGTGCATTCAAGTCGGCTGCCATGTGCATCATTCAAGCATGTATACTCCATGTGATATCAAATAGATGCCAAAACACCAAGGGACGCTTCCTATTCGGCCAAAGACTTATTCCTCTTCATTTTTGGCGCCAAGTAACTTCCAAATGCATGTAAAACATCCTTAGGGCCGAACCATCACCTTACCATTCGGCCAAGAGCATGTATCTTCATTAAAGTCTTGTTTTTTCATTAAAAATCATGTATTTTCAAAGGGATTTCAACCTTAGCCGAACCATCATGTATCTATTAGGCCTAAACCCTTTGAAAACTATAAATAGACTAGTTCTATTCATTTGTAAACACACCTTTCTTATAATTTAAAGTGAGATTATTCTCTTTTCTTAAGTCCTTGTGACTTTTAGCGACTTATCAAGTAATTTAATTACTTGTGGCGTCAATCTCTCTTCCTTGATACTTGTGGTTCCTTTCTCCCTATAGATAGTGGGTCCAAGTCCTTGTTACCACCCCTTAGAAAGGTTTGTAAGGCTGGGTCTTTGCTCATTGTAGCACTGGTTCTTCCTTGGTCATTCTAAGATACTATCCTCACCAACCATTCTTTGTTTCATGACCCATACCATAGCCAGATCAACATACTTCCGCTACTATTTTCCATAACATAAATAACCCTCCCTTTTACCTTTATATATTCCACCAAACCATCTATTTGAGCCATTCACATATGCATGTTGTTTTGCTTCCTTCCTAGATCCACAATCAATTAAAAGGTAGGAATACCTTACATCAAGCGGTATTCAGAGCTTTGGTAGAAGAAGCATCGTGCAACAACAACAAAATACAAAAAGAAGTACAAGTGAAGTGCAAACAAAGAAATAAAAAATCAGCAAAGAAATTTCAAGCACTCAAAAGAAGAAAAAAAAAGAAGAAAAAGAAAAGAAAAGAAAGAAATGTTGGAAGCACACAACAACAAGTGTCATCACCAAGCCATTCAAGTAAGCCTTTAAAATTGATTGTGGTGATAGAAAGGTTGTAAAGTGACTTTGTGTAAGTAACCCCTTTATTCTATTCTTTCTTATTTCTAAGCCACCATTTTCATTATATTTTCCTTTCCATCCCTACTAACCATTTGCAGCTGACGCACAACAAGTAAACTTTACTTTGTATAGTTTTGAGTAAAGTTACATAGAACTGGAGAAAAATAGATTGAAAGGAAAAAGGCTTGAGCGTGGGAGACTATAAGAGGACTAGTAAAAGCCTTGAAGTCCTAGAGTGCAAAAATGAGCAAATTGAGTGACATTCAAGTTTCCTTGGAGTGAACTCGTGAGGCTTTGTGAGAGCATTATTTGGTAAGATCCTATACACATTTCCTTTTCTTATTTTTCTAACATGTCTATTCCATCCAACATCTTTGTAGTTAAAAGGACATTGAACATTAAAAGTCAAGAAGATGAACAAAGTGAGAATATCTTCCATACAAAATGTCATGTGGGAGATAAAGTTTGTGTAGTGATTATTGATGGAGGAAGTTGTACAAATGTAGGAAGCACTCACATGGTGGAAACGTTGGGCCTAAAGACTTCCAAGCATCCTCATCCTTACAAAATTCAGTGGCTCAATGATGTGGGGGAAGCCAAGGTAACCAAACAAGTTATTTTTTCTTTCTCAATTGGAAGATACAAGGATAAAGTTCTTTGTGATGTGGTACCCATGAGTGCAAGCCGCATTATATTAGGACAACCTTGGCAATTTAACAAGAAGGCTACTCATGATGGATTTTACAATGAGTATTCCTTTCAACATCAAGGAAGGAAAATAATATTGGCCCCAATGCTTCCAAGTTAAGTCTATGAATGTCAAGTGACCCTTAAGTCAAGCATAGAAGAATAGGAGAAAATGAAGGCCATAAAAAGAAGCTTTGAAGAAGAACGTTTTGAGGAGACAATAATTATTGGAAATGAATCTGTTGGAGTTGAAAAGGATGTTTTGCAAGTAGTGGAGCAAATTGGAAGTGGAAAATTTGAAAAGGATGAGTGTAGAGAAGAAAAGCAGAGTGAAGGACAAATTTTACCTAACAAATCTTCTTGTACTATTTCTTTTCCTTGCAGGATATTCAAAGAGACATCTTTTCAAGCTGGAGATTCAAGAAACATGTCTTTTGAAGAACCAATACGTGTGACCTTTGGTAATCCACAAGACATGACCTTTGACGTTCCAACAGTTATGCCACTTGAAGTTAAAAAAGATGTGTCACTTGAAGTGCCTCGAGTTGTGATCATTGAGGCTACAAGTACAATACAACTATTTAAGAGTATTTAGCAACCAATGGAGTTTTCCATCTTCAAGCAACCAACGCCCATTAAACATCTACCCTAGTTTGCTATTTCCATTCATCTTGTTTATTCATTTTCTAATTTTGGTTTATTTTGCAGCGAAAGGATTCATATATATGGAGTTATTTTCACTTGTGTTGAACAATTCAAAAAGATGAATGAGCATTATCCACTAACTCAAAAGCCATCATTTGGAAAGGTACAAAGTTTAAATGAGTAATCCAAAAGACAAGTCCTATTCTAAAAGGATATCACGTTTCCAAAGAGGGATCGCAATGGACTTGTTCCTTTTCAATCAAATGTGTTATTTCAAGCAGAAAGGTAAGATTAATCACCCACAAAGGAGATGATTCCATTGAAGAGCTAGAGATTCATCAAAGGACACATGATGATTCAAAGGCTATCACCAAGGGTGATAAATTTCCAAACATACATGATGATTCAAAAGGAAACAATAAAGGTTTTCAAGAGACATGTGCTTATGCAAAGGGAGAAGTTGAACAAATCGAGTTGAACGTTCTACATGGAGTAGATTCATTTATTCCTCCACAAAACAAGTATGCACATGTTAGTTATCATATTATTATTTCCATTCTATGCTTAGTTGATCATGTTTTTCATATCATTCAAATATATGCTATGATTACATATCATTTCTTAGGATATTATTATTACATGTTTCCATTTAACATTTATTATGAATACCATGTTATATGATATTCATACATACAAAATATCCATATCTTTATGATTGATACACAATGTTATGTTAAGTAAGTTAGAATAGTCTTGCATTCATTTAAGCATGATTAATTACATTCATGAAATGGCAGCATGCTTAATTATTCATTTGTTAGCTAATATGCATTCATTTTATCTCCTAGGTCTTATACATTAGCTTACATATGTTATATCATTATGTACTTAGCTCATGACATGCATTTATAGCTCATATCACTCAAACACCTCACGAAAACATGCATTTTACCATAAATGAGCACACACATTGCTTATTTTATTTGTTTGTTGATTCCTATAGGTGAAACACAAAGCAAGGCATATTATAGTAGCTTGGTTAGCTAAAAGGACAAGCATAATAGCTCACACTAGCTCATGAACGTTATGGCAACTCATTTCATCACTTAAGGAGCTTCAACTTACCTAGAGGAACTAGCATATAGCTGAACTTAGCTAGAGGAGAGATTTGGACCAACTTGCTAAAAAGTGGACTTAAGGTAGCTGGAAGTAGCTGGGAGAGTAACTGAGGAGCTAAGAAGACCAAAGCTAACTAGCTTGAGTTCATCAAGCTATAACTCACCTAGTTAGCTACCAAGACACTCACCCAGCTTACCTTGAAGCTCGTTCATCTCTAGGCTGCCCATGGACTTCAAGACATCATCCTATGGATGCAATCTCACCAAAGCATTGCAATAAGACCCTTGTTAATTAAAGTAGGCTACCATGTGCATCATTCAAGAATGTGCACTCCATGTGACATCAAATAGATGCCAAAACACCAAGGGATGCTTCCTATTCAGCCAAAGACTTATTCCTCTTCATTTTTGGCGCAAAGTAACTTCCAAATGCATGAAAAACATCCTTAGGGCCAAACCAACACCTTACCATTCGGCCAAGAGCATGTATCTTCATTAAAGTCTTGTTTTTTCATTAAAAATAATGTATTTTGAGAGGGATTTCAACCTTAGCTGAACCATCATGTATCTATTCAGCCTAAACCCTATGAAAACTATAAATAGGCTAGTCTTATTCATTTGAAAATGCACATTTCTTATCATTTAAAGTGGGATTATTCTCTTTTCTTAAGTCTTTGTGACTTTTATCGACTTATCAAGTAATTTAATTACTTGTGGCATCAACCTCTCTTCCTTGATACTTGTGGTTCTTATCTCCCTATAGATAGTGTGTTCAAGTCCTTGTTACCACCCTTAGAATGATTTATAGGGCTGGGTCTTTTCTCATTGTAGCACTGGTTCTTCCTTGGTCATTCTAAGATACTATCCTCACCAACCGTCGTTTGTTTCATCACCCATACCATAGCAAGATCAACATACTTCCGCTACCATTTTCCATAACATAAATAGCCCTCCCTTCACATGTACCACGAAACCATCTATTTGAGCCATTCAATTATGCAGGTTGTTTTTCTTCTTTCCTAGATCCATAATCAATTAAAAGGTATAAGTACCTTACATCATTTATACATAAATCTAGTATGATACATGCATGATCATGCCCAAAATTCTCCATAAGTTGATTATTCCATGGACGTTTTTTCATTACTATTTCTAAGGGATTTCTTCCTTAACCTATCTTATATTATATCATTTATACATTATATTCTATCATAAGCATGCATTCACATGTTAGTTATCATATTATTATTTCCATTCTATGCTTAGTTGATCATGTTTTTCATATCATTCAAATATATGCTATGATTACATATCATTTCTTAGGATATTATTATTACATGTTTCCATTTATCATTTATTTTGAATACTGTGTTATATGATATTCATACATAAAAAAATATCCATATCTTTATGATTGATACAAATGTTATGTTAAGTATGTTAGAATAGTCTTGTATTCATTTAAGCATGATTAATTACATTCATGAAATGGCAGCATGCTTAATTATTCATTTGTTAGCTAATGTGCATTCATTTTATCTCCTAGGTCTTATACATTAGCTTACATATGTTATACCATTATGTACTTAGCTCATGACATGCATTTATAGCTCATATCACTCAAACACCTCACGACAACATGCATTTTACCATAAATGAGCACACACATTGCTTATTTTATTTGTTTGTTGATTCCTATAGGTGAAACACAAAGCAAGGAATATTATAGTAGCTTGGTTAGCTAAAAGGACAAGCATAGCAACTCACACTAGCTCATGAACGTTGTGGCAGCTCATTTCATCACTTAAGGAGCTTCAACTTAGCTAGATTAACTAGCATGTAGCTGAACTTAACTAGAGGAGAGATTTGGACCAACTTGCTAAAAAGTGGACTTAAGGTAGCTGGAAGTAGCTGGGAGAGTAACTGAGGAGCTAAGAAGACCAAAGCTAACTAGCTTGAGTTCATCAAGCTATAACTTAACTAGTTAGCTACCAAGACACTCACCCAGCTTACCTTGAAGCTAGTTCATCTCTAGGCTGCCCATGGACTTCAAGACATCATCCTATGGTTGCAATCTCACCAAAGCATTGCAAGAAGACCCTTGTGCATTAAAGTAGGCTACCATGTGCATCATTCAAGCATGTGCACTCCATGTGACATCAAATAGATGCCAAAACTCCAAGGGATGCTTCCTATTAGGCAAAGACTTATTCTTCTTCATTTTTGGCGCAAAGTAACTTCCAAATGCATGCAAAACATCCTTAGGGTCGAACCAACACCTTACCATTCGACCAAGAGCATGTATCTTCATTAAAGTCTTGTTTTTTCATTAAAAATAATGTATTTTGAGAGGGATTTCAACCTTAGCCGAACCATCATGTATCTATTCAGTCTAAACCCTATGAAAACTATAAATAGGATAGTCTTATTCATTTGAAAACACACATTTCTTATCATTTAAAGTGGGATTATTCTCTTTTCTTAAGTCTTTGTGACTTTTATCGACTTATCAAGTAATTTAATTACTTGTGGCATCAACCCCTCTTCCTTGATACTTGTGGTTCTTATCTCCCTATAGATAGTGGGTTCAAGTCCTTGTTACCACCCTTAGAATGATTTATAAGGCTGGGTCTTTTCTCATTGTAGCACTGGTTCTTCCTTGGTCATTCTAAGATACTATCCTCACCAACCGTCGTTTGTTTCATCACCCATACCATAGCAAGATCAACATACTTCCGCTACCATTTTCCATAACATAAATAGCCCTCCATTTCACCTTTACATGTACCACGAAACCATCTATTTGAGCCATTCAATTATTCAGGTTGTTTTGCTTCCTTCCTAGATCCATAATCAAGTAAAAGGTAGAAGTACCTTACATCATTTATACATAAATCTAGTATGATACATGCATGATCATGCCCAAAATTCTCCATAAGTTGATTATTCCATGGATGTTTTTTCATTACTATTTCTAAGGGAGTTCTTCCTTAACCTATCTTATATTATATCATTTATACATTATATTCTATCATAAGCATGCATTCACATGTTAGTTATCATATTATTATTTCTATTCTATGCTTAGTTGATCATGTTTTTCATATCATTCAAATATATGCTATGATTACATATAATTTCTTAGGACATTATTATTACATGTTTCCATTTATCATTTATTTTGAATACTGTGTTATATGATATTCATACATACAAAATATCCATATCTTTATGATTGATACACAATGTTATGTTAAGTATGTTAGAATAGTATTGTATTCATTTAAGCATGATTAATTACATTCATGAAATGGCAGCATGCTTAATTATTCATTTGTTAGCTAATGTGCATTCATTTTATTGCCTAGGTCTTATACATGCTAGCCACATTCTACTTGGGAGGCCATGGCAATATAACAAATGGGTTATTCATGATTGTTATCACAACCAATATTCATTTAAGCATGAAGGACGAAAGGTAATTTTGGTGCCTTTGACACCTAAAAAAGTTCAACAAGATTAATTGAATATGCGAAAAAGTGTCCAAGGCTGGCGAAAAGACAAACTACCAACGAAAAATGAAGATGGCGAAGCATGAAACCAAACTTCTTCATGAAAAAACATGATGACTCATTACTGAAAAATAGAGGGACTCCTACGAATAATGGTGATGGTTGGATTCAAAGTCACAACTCTTCACCAAGAGTTTTGATTCATATCTTCAATAGGTAAGTGCCCCTTCGTTTGCAACCTCATATCTCTTCAGTATTCAAGGCAAACCAAATGAAAGGTCACTTCCAAAAGGGATATCCTTAGAAGAAGATCATTCCCAAAAGGTACATGTTGGTTATTTATATTCCAAAGAAAGGCCTAAAAAGAGATCTTGTGAAAAGGTACCTATTGGAAGAACACATTCGTTCACAAGATATTATCTTTTATCAAAGGAACGTAAAGTTATGCAAGGATAGAATGCTAAACACGCCAAAGGTTTCAATTCGAGGATAAATCACCCTAAAGAAGAGGGATGATGCAAGAACATTTTCACATGCAAAGGGAGTATTCTTGAACATTTCTATATTATACTTACTTTATATTAGCTTGATCATATATGCTATAATAATACATATCATGTTAAGGTTACTAGTTATGTAGCTAAAGGATAACTTAGCATGTACACATCTTTATAATTGATTCAGAATGTTATTTAAGTATGTTAAACATGTTAGAATAGTCTTGCATTCATATTAAGCATGATTCATTACATTTATGAAATGACAACATGTTTAATCATTCATTTGTTAGCTCATGTACATTCATTTTAGCTCTTCGACCATATACATTAGCTTATATATATTATATTATGATATACTTAGCTCATGTCATGCATTCATAGCTCACAATATCATAATCATGTACGACAGCAAGGTAATTAGACCATACAAGCTCAATGCCTTTGAATTACCTTATTCTCTTTGCACATGTAGGTACATTAGAGCATGACACACATTGGGACAACTTGGTGGAGTATTTGTAAGCCATATGCATCTCACAATCAGCTCACAAACAACATGGTATCTCGTAGAACACAATGGAAAGCTCAACTCAGTTGGAGGAGCTCAAGGCTAGCTAATCTCAGCTAGTTAGACTATTTGAAGATAAGTTGCTAAAAGTGACATTAATTGTAGCTGAACGTAGTTGAACGTGTTGCTAAGAAGCTTGGGAGATCATAGATAAGGAGATCATTCCCCACTCACCTTTGCATTGCTAGCTAGCTAAGCACATGCAAGCTTGAAGGCAGCTCAACTCACGCCCAAGGCTACTTCCCATGCTTGGTCTTCATCCTATGCATAAGGTTGCACCACAAGCATCCTAGAGAGCCATGTGCACTCCTTGTGACCATCCAGACAATGTGCTATGCGTGTGACTCCATTTAGGCGCCAAGATGAATGGCCATATACCCATTCGGCCAAGCATCATTTCTCTACCAAATTGGCACCAACTTGAAGGGATTCAAACACTATTCGGCCAAAGATTAAGACTTCGCATGCCAACCGAACCAACACCTATATTTTTCATGTTATTTATTAATTAATTATGTCATTATAGAAGGACAAAAGGGCTGACCGAACCACTATGTACCCATTTGGCCAAGTCCCTTTAGAAACTATAAATAGGCTAGTCCTATTTCATTTGTAGAAACCTTTCATTTAATATAAGTGAGATTATTCTATTTTCTTAAGTGATATAGGCTAATCTACACACTTTGGTGGAAGAGAATAGATAGCCTTATCGTGTCCCGATCTAGGATTGACAAGTACTGATGTCCTTGAATTATAAGTTTGGGCTGCAATAAAGATAAGAAAGAAATACAATTAATATTGGAATAATAAGATAAATGATGAAATGAAATAATAGGGATAGAGATGACTACAAAATGGATGGTCTTGATGGTGTTGATGATGAAATTGAGAAGGTGGTGTTGTCGTATCTCAAGCATGCCAAAGAGGAAAAATTATAGGAAGCACAATCCCGATCTTCATAAACTTACTTGAGGGGTGGTAGAAGTGTCTTCAACCCACTAGATATCAATCTAGGAATTTAAGAATCAAAATGGAAGAAATGATGCCACAAGTATATGAATTATACTTGCTTAATCGATAAAGTTCACAAAGAAATTTGAAGATAAATTAACTCACAAGAGTATGTTTTATATATGAGATGAGATAAGTACAAATGAAGGCAAGCCTCTTTATTTATAGGGAATGAGAGGGCTTAGCCAAATGGTTACATATGGATTCGGCTAGGTACATGTCTCTATGGAAATACATGATGATTCAAGATGAATGGATAAATCCCTTGGCTTTGCGATGGTTCGACTAAGGATGGAAAGTCATCTCCCATGGCCGAATGTGCATGTTGGTTCATATTGGCGCCCATTTTCTCTCATTGGCTGAATGATGATGTGCCTCCTCATGTTTGGTGCCAAATGTTCTCATGTACAAGGCATGTGTTATGGTCGAATAGGTATGGAGCTCGATCTCATGTCCCTTGATGATTTAGGCCTCTAATGGTTGTGTTTTCTTCACCTACGTGCTCATAAATGAAAGGGCATATTCATGGGTAGCATCATTCATGAAAGGTCATAATATTTGGAAAGGTAACCTTTCATGTTTGAGCTAGTTTGGAGGTGAATGAGCTGAAGGTGAACTGGCCATAGGTGACTTGTAGCATAGTGAACGTTATGGCAGCTCCTTGTGAAAAGGTACCTCTTGAGGTGGAAACTATTCGTGAAAAGGTACGCTTTCACAAATTTTGACTTCAGGCATATTTGAAGTGTCTTAAGTGGTGATGATGATGGTGCAGATCCCCAGCTGAAATGAGGTCATCTTGTAGCTCAAACGTTCAGCTCAATCCAACTATGAGCTCACGGGCCTCCGGACAACTTTTCACCAATGGTTCCTTATGCTCTCCTAAACATCCCTATGTGAGTTTCCTTGCTATTACATGCTCCATTTAGCTCCAATGTAGCTCCCAAGTGTTGGCCGAATATGCCTACATACATATCATAAGAAAATAAGTTAAGTATATGAACTTATATAATGTGTATAAGATAAGAATGTGAACTATAGTATATAATAATAACTTATATCTCATTTATTAATGAATTATAGATATAATATATATATATATATATATATATATATATATATATATATGAAAATAACTATATTATAATATATGAAATAAGCATCTTTATGTATAAATTTAGAAGTTTCTTCCCTTGAAAGGTTGGAATAGCCATTGTAAACATGATGCTAAATTGGTTTACATCGTCCTCCCATTCTTTTAATCGATTTGTCCTCAAATCGAAAAGTCTTTTTTTCCTAGGGTCTTTCCATTCAATAAGTAGCTTTATGAAAAGGTTCATACCCTTCGAAAGAATGCTTTGGAAGTTCTTGATCTGAAAAAAAAGAAAACTTTCATAAGAAAAATGATATCAAAGATAATCAAATTTAAGAAATACTTCCTGTTAAATGTATGTTCAAAGTTCATGTCTATTGAAGACATTTTGCTTTGAGCGTTTGTGCCCTTTTGCATTCCAAAAATCATATCCCTTTGTTCTTCAATAGATGTAGGCATAGATTCATGAAAGGTCATGACTCTTGGAATGGTGATGTCCTTATAGTCTTTATAAGTCACGTCCCTTGGATGAAGAATCTCCTCCCTTTGCTTGTCATTATTCACACATCTTGGCCCTTGAAAGGTCACGTCCTTTAGTTCCCCAAATTGATGAATTATGTCGCTTGGATCATCCTGTAAGTCAAAGGAAATTTCTGCATTATAAAGGTTAGAAAAAACGTCATCAATCTTGCGTCTTGACAGTAAACATTTATGTAACAAGAACTTGTTTTGGTACTAGTTTCCTCCTTGCTTGGCTTCGATTTTCCTTTCCTCATGGCCTCAACACTTTGTTTCATCTTGATTTGATCAATTTGGACTTGTTTAGGCGTCAAAGGTGTGAGAATAATCTTCTTCCCTCAATGGTTGAACGAATATTGATTGGTAAAACAATCATGGACGGTCTTCTATCATATTGCCATGGTCTTCCAAGGAGTAAATGGCTAGCATGCATAGGAATAACATCGCACATAACCTCGTCCTTGTACTTCCCAATTGAAAAAGGAAACATCACCTATTTGTTGACATTAAGTTCTCCTCTTTCATTGAGCCATTATAATTTGTAGGGATTTGGATGCTTCAATGTTTTCAATCCCAATTTCTGCACCATGATGGTACTTTCCACATTGGTATAACTTCCACCGTCTATGATCATGAAACACTCATTTTCATTTACATGGCATCGAGTATGAAAGATGTTTTCACATTGTGCATTGTCTTCTACCACTTGAGCACTTAGACTTCTTTTAACCACGAGGGCTTCGCCTTCCACGGGAGCACCAATTTTTGCTTCTTCCTCGAATTCGGTTGGTGCTGCTTCGTCCTCTTCATGGTCAGACTTAATGTCACCATTTCCAAGTAGTAACATGGTGTTTTGGTTAGGATATTGGGTAGAAACATGATCTCTCCCAAGACATTTAAAGTACCGAATGTCTCTGGATCGCTCAAGGGTCTCTTTTCCTAGACTATCCTTGTTGAGTTGGGGAGCACTTGATGATTCGACCTTTTCCTTGGTAGGAGTAGGAGTAGACTTCTTCAAATTGTTAGGACTCAATCTTGAAGGTGTAGGCATGGTAGTACGAGATATAGATCTTCTCCGTAATTACCTCTCTATTTTCATAGCCATTTGCACCATTTCATCAATCTCTATGTAATGATACAACTTCAATGTGTTGGTAATTTTGTGATTGAGTCTGGAAAGAAATCTAGCCATGATTGTTTCACGATCCTCCTCAATATTGACTTGGATCATTGCCACTTCTATCTCCTTATAGTAATCCTCCACACTTCGTTGGCCTTGTTTAAGGTTATGCAATTTCTGAAGCATGTCCCGGTGATAATGAGTTGGAATGAAACGTTTACGCATGATACCTTTCATTTCAAGCCATGTTGAGATTGATCTTTTTCCATTCCTTCTCCGGGTAATAGTAAGTTGATCCCACCATATCAAAGCATAATCGACAAACTCCATGGCTACCAATCCTACTTTCTTGAGTTCGGAATAATTATGGCAACTAAAACATATTCCATCTTGCTTTCCCATTCGAGATAGGCTTCATGATCAGCTTTCCCTTGGAATTGAGGAATTTTGATTTTGATGTTGCTCATATTATCATCAACATTGGCACGCCTAGGTCATTGTATCAATGCTGGTTCTTCTTAATCATATTGGTATATGACATCATTTTCTGGAAGAGGTTGTTGTCTCTGAGGAGTATCATTGTTCCAAGCGTGGAGTTGATATTGTCTTTGGTCAATTTTTTCATGGAGAGCATCAAATTTTGTTCAAATTATTCTCATCATTTCTCCAATCAATGCTTGCATTTGCAAGTTTGGTTGACCTGCATTTCCTTTAGGACTTTGAGACATGGTTAGTAAATAAAAAAAAGTAAACCTTACCAGCACACTCACAAAGCCTCTTAAGTTCACTCCAAAGAAATGATAAGATCACTCCACACAACACTTGTGTTTACTCTCAGGAATATAATTTTGGCTTTTAACAATTCCCCTTCTGATCTCACTCTCTCAATTTGCCTTTTTCCACTCAATTTCTCTTGCTAAGTTCTTTGAAGAACTTACTCAAGATTAGAACAAGTTAATTCTTTCCTTGTGTGCATCGGCTGCAAATAGGTTAGGGTAGAAAGGAATAGAAGAAATGAAAAGGTAGAAGAAAGGATTTAAAGGTATTTAAAAGAAGGAAATGGTTGAAGACAAGGAAAATTAAAGGATGAAAAAAAAGTAATAGGTGACTTACAATTCAAGAAACAACACTTACTGCAACCTTTCTCAAGAAACAATAAGGCTATCTTCTCTTAGTGTAGATATGCCTCTTTGATGTACTTGCAATGGTAAAGCACTTTCCTTAGCTTTGCTTTCTTTTTGAATTTCTTCTTTTTCTTCTTTTTCTTTTTCTTCTTTTTGTCTTTTATTTCTTTTTTGTACTCCAATTTTGATGTAGGAGGTTTTTTCTTTTGCTTTGTACACCAATGACACTTTTGTTATCAATCCAACTATGCTCTGATTACCGCTTGATGTAGGTTGATCTACGCGCTTTGGTGGAAAAGAATAGATAGCCTTATTGTGTCCCGATCTAGGATTGAAAAGTACTAATGTCCTTGAATTATAAGCTTGGGCTGCAATAAAGATAAGAAAGAAATACGATTAATATTGGAATAATAAGATAAATGATGAAATAAAGAATAAGGATAGAGATGACTACGAAATTGATGGTCTTGATGGATGAAGTTGATGGTGTTGATAATGAAATGGAGATGGTGGTGTTGTTATATCTCAAGCATGAGTGTTGTTACATCTCAAGCACGCCAAAGAGGAAACAATGCTAGGAAGCACAATCTCAATCTTCACAAACTTGCTTGAGGGGTTGTACAAGTGTCTTCAACCCACAAGATATCAATCTTTGAATTTAAGAATCAAAATAGAAGGAATAATGCCATAAGTATATGAATTATACTTGCTTAATCGATAAAGTTCACAAAGAACTTTGAAGAGAAATTAACTCACAAGAGTATGTTTTATATATGAGATGAGAAAAGTACAAATGAAGGCAAGACTCTCTATTTATAGGGAATGAGAGGGCTTGGCCGAATGGTTATATATGGATTCTGCTAGGTACATGTCTCTATGGAAATACATGATGATTCAAGATGAAAGGAAAAATCCCTTGGCTTGGTGATGGTTCGGCTAACCCTTCATAAAGGGACTTAATGTTTCGGCTAAGGATGGGAAGTCATCTCCCATGGCCGAATGTGTATGCTGGTTCATATTGGAGCCCATTTTCTCTCCTTGGTCAAATGGTAATGTACCTTCTCATGTTTGGTGCCAAATGTTCTCATGTGCAAGGCATGTGTTGTGGTCGAATAGGTATGGAGCTCTATCTCATGTCCCTTGATGATTTAGGCCTCCAATGGTTGTGTTCTCTTCACTTACGTGCTCATAAATGAAAGGGCATCTTAATGGGCAGCATCATTCATGAAAGGTCACAATGTGTGGAAAGGTAAACTTTCATGTTTGAGTTAGTTTGGAGGTGAATGAGCTGGAGGTGAGCTGGCCATAGGTGACTTGTAGCATAGTGAACGTCATGGCAGCTCCTTGTGAAAAGGTACCTCTTGAGGTGGCAATTATTCACGAAAAGGTACGATTTCACAAATTTTGACTTAGTACATATTTGAAGTGTCCTAAGTGGTGATGATGTTGGTGCAGCTCCCCAACTAAAATGAGGTCATCTTGTAGCTCAATCCAGCTATGAGCTCACAAGCCTCCGGATAACTTTTCTCCAATGGTTCCTTATTCTCTCCTAAACTTCCATATGTGAGTTTCCTTGATGTTACATGCTCCATTTAGCTCTAATGTAGCTCCCAAGTGTTAGCCGAATATGCCTATATACATATCATAAGAAAATAAGTTAAGTATATGAACTTATATAATGTGTATAAGATAAGAATGTGAACTATAGTATATAATAATAACTTATATCTCATATATTAATGAATAAGTTATTATCATAATAACTATATAATATATATATATATATATATATATATATATATATATATATATATATATATATATATATATAAAATAACTATGTTATAACATATGAAATAAACATCTTTATGTATAAAGTTAGAAAGTTTCTTCCCTTGAAAGATTGGAATAGCCATTGTAAACATGATGCTGAATTGGTTCACACCATTAAGTCCTTGTGACTTTTATCGACTTATCACGTAATTTAATTACTTTGGCGTCAACCCTTTTTGTCATTGATACTTATGGTTCATATCTCTCTTTAGATAGTGGGCCCAAGTCCTTTGTTACCACCCCTTAGAAAAGATTTGTAAGGCTGGGTCTTTTCTCTTTATAGCATTAGTTCTTCCTTGGTCATTTCTAAGATACTATCCTCACAAATCTTCCATTGTTTCATCACCCATACCATAGCCATAAAAACATACTTCTGTTACCATTTCTCATATCATAAATAACCTACCATTTCACCTTTACATCTACCACCAAACCATCTATTTAAGCTATTGACTTATGCAGGTTGTTTTGCTTCCTTCCTAGATCCACAATCAATTAAAAGGTAGGAGAACCTGACATCAAGTGGTATCGAGCTAAGGTGGAAGCAAGCAAGTTGTGAAGTGTTGATTCAATGAAACAAGCAAAACCAAAAGGAAGAAGAAGTTCTATTCAAAAACTATTGAAGAAACTTACAAGAAGAAAGCAAAATGAAAGACAAAATCAAAGCAAGAAAAGTAAAGTTAAAAGAAAAGGTTGTTTCATACATCAACAAGTGCCAACAAGCCTAAAGCTGTTTTCAACACTTTGATTGTGGCTAGGGAAGGTTGTTAGTGTCTTGTAGTAAGAACCCCTTTTCTTCTATCAATTTCTTTCCCTTCTTCTTAAGACAACCTTTTACCATCTATTTGTTCTTTTTTTTACCTAACATCATTTTATAGCAAACACCTAAGCACTTCATTTGAAGGTCTTGAGTTAGTTCTTTTAGAAATTAACAAGAGAGAAACGAATGGAAAAAAGGCATAAAGAGTGTGCGAGATCAGAAGGGGAATTACAAAAGCCAAAAACATATTCCCGAGTGAAACACGAGTGCTTGAGTGAAGTGATATCACAATTTTTTTTAGTGACCCTGAGGTTTTGTTGTGTGAAATTTGGTAAGGTCCTATTTTTCACATTTCAAATCTTTTTCACTAACCCCAAGAAATAGAGAACATTCAGCAAAAAGAGAATGCATTTCATACTCATTGCCATGTAAATTGTAAAGTATGTCTTGTAGCAATTGATAGTGGAAGTTGTGCAAACCTTGCCAGCACATATATGGGAGAAAAGATGAGGCTTACAATGATCAAACAATCCAGCCCATATAAATTGCAATGGTTAAACGACAAAGAAGAGTTAAAGGTATCTAAACAAGTACTTATACCATTCTCAATCGGAAGATACAAAGATGAAGTATTATGTGATGTTGTTTCCATGAATTCAAACCATCTTCTTTTCGGTCGACCTTGGCAGTTTGATAAACGAGCAACACATAATTGCTTCAAAATCACTTCTCATTCATCCATAATTAAAAGAAGATCATCTTAGTGCCAATATTGCCAAATCAAGTGCATGAAGACTAAACTCAATTGAAGAAAAACATTGAAGAACATCGTGAGAAAACCAAGACATTTGGAGTTGAAAATGAGAGTGTGATTTTACGTGAGATGGCCATTGGAGTAATCAAAAATGAGAATAAGAGCATTGAGAGTGAAGATGAGTGTGTTGTAATACATGAGAGTGAGATTGAAGAGAGAATTCGAAACAAACATGAGCATGACAGGAAAGAATGTGATGAGAAGAAATTTTTATTTTCTACTATCAATCTTTTCTTCATGTTCTTTCATTTGATTTGCAGGTTATTTCAAAGGCCATATCATTGCAAATTGGTGAATCACATTTACCCATTGAAGTTTCGAAGGTTGGAACATTTGGTATTCCAAAGCATGTGCTCTTTGACATTCGAAGTACATTAACTCCATATTCAATATCCAATGAACCTTATGAAAGGGAAGTTTCAACGAACCAAATTCCATTCATGAACCTTAATGAATCTTGTACGTTCATTCACATTGTTTATGATGTTTCATGTTCTAACTTATTTCTATTTTGCAGCACATTGAATCATTTACGTGGAAGTGTTCTTGCTTGTGATCATCAATTCAAGGAAAAGAAAAGAGCATAGAAGAGACAAGTTATTTATGAGTATTCATAATCATTAAGATGAATAATTCATTCATCTTTTGTGACTATTCATTTCTAGCCTATGAACACTATAAATAGACATCATCCTTTCATTGTAAATACAACTTTGATATATATAAAACCTCTTTGCGAGTGATTTATTTATAGTTCTCTTAGAAATTTATTGGCTTCAAGTTTATCTTGTGGCTATTCAATCCATTCCATGTTCTTATGACATTGGTTCATAGTTCTATATAGCTATAGGGTCTCGTTCCATCCCCTATCACTTCTATGCATTCCATCTTAATATATTATTGGTTTTACTTCTATATAACTAGTGGATCACAATCCATACTCTTTCATTTATACATTTCCCACACCAATAACACCCATTGCTCATTGCCTTCATCATATTTATTTTCCTTAAAACTACAACTTCCAAAACCATCCATACTTTATATTAATCATAAACCAACTAAACATCAATCCTTCAATACCATTTTTTGTTCCTATATTTCTTTATCAATTTTCATGTTATCCGTCTTAGGATTCAAAGCGTGTGATTCCAAATACTTACTAGAATCACAATTGGGTAAACATTACATATGATTCAGAATATAACAATAAATTGTTGCCTTATAACAGATCTGTTGAGTTAATCGATCGATGGAATTGACCAAGAGGGAGTGAATTGGCAATTAAAATTTTGGTGGAAGCTTTTGCAGAAAATTGAAAGTAATTGCACATTGATTTAGAGTGGTTCAACTTTCTCAACCAAAGTCTTCGTCCACTACCTTAGCTATCCACACTAAGGATTTTCCAACAAATTCACTAATTTGTTCTTTCTTTTGAGGCCAAAGAGATAACCTTACAACTCCCTCAAGAATATACCCCAATTCTTGAGAACACTTTTTCTCAAAGAGAAGATTACAAATTTGCAAACTTACAAGGAAATCCTCACAAGGTAGATTGTTTGCACAATTCTGGAACAAAGAAAGAACACTCAAGAATGAATACAATTGAGTACAAGAAGTATTCTTGAAAGAAAATGAATATTAAATGAAAAATAGGTTTGAAATACTCAAACAATGAGTTTGATGCTTTCTCTTTGATTCTCTCTTGATTCTTGTTGATTGTTGTTTTGTGTTCTTGATCAATGGATTCTAAGCTTGTTTAAATACTCCTTCATTTGATTCTGAATGTTGGGGATGATTAGTGGAGTTAATAGAGCCATTTAAGTGTGAAAACAATTAATAAAATCAGTTGGGAGAGTCAGTGCATTGATGCAAACACAAGGCGCATCGGTGCATCAAATGTAAAATTAAAATATTTTGACCATTGGACCCTTAGTGCATCGATGCACTAAGAGTGCATTGATGCATGAAGTGCATTCGATGTTTCAAAATAGCCTGAGTGCGTCGATGCATGTCTTGTGCATCGATGCATCAAATACATTCAATGTTTTCATAAAACCCTGAGTGCATCGATGAAAGGTATGTTCATCAATGCATAAAATGCATTCGATGTTCAATTTATTCATTGGTGCATCGATGCATGGATTGGTGCATCGGTGCATTCCTTCGAAAAATTGATTTTAGGATTGATTTTGGTTCAAAATACTTTATGAAAATTGTTTCAAAATAGTTTAAGTATAAAACACAATTTTACACTTTTAGTAAAGTTTGAAATTGATCTTGAAAGACTTGGAGTAATAATTTGATATTCGAGTAATTAAATGAATATACTCAGAAAATCATTTCTAAAATCTTAAAATTCATTTAACTTAATTTTTTATATCGAAACATCAAAATGTTTTCAACAATCTCCCCCTTTTTGATATAACAAAACATTTGCATAATTTTAAGATTTTCTTTGTAAATAAATTTTGAAATCAAGTTTGAAATTACTCCCCCTTACTTTAACACTTTCTCCCCCTTTTTGTTAAATCAAAAAGACTCGAAAACGATTTTAAACAAGGATTTGAAAAACTTAGCCAAAATGTTTTTAGAAACTGAAAGTTTAAGCTGCTAAGATCAAATATCAAGAGAAATGTTAGCCATAAGTTTTCATAAACAATATTCATAAACATGTAATGGATAATTGGTCATATATGTCTAATGATTCAAAAATAAGTATTAATAGCAAAAAGAAAATTCAAACCAAACATATATATATTAAGAATTAATATCTAACACAACCAAAATATAAATACAAAAATCCAACAATCAAAGTAAAACAATCCCAAAGTATTCAAAATGTTTTAACAAGAAAAGTTCTAAGTCGGTCCAAAACAAAAACAAATCAAGGTCTACTCGTCCATAGAAGGATCGAGAGGAGGAGTAAATCGTGCTTGTATCTCAAGAGAAAGAGCATCCGTACGTGCAAGCATTTGCCGTTGAAACTCCATTTGTTTAGCTTCCAAAGTGTCTAAGCGATGATTCACCGCTGTGTTGTTGGCAGTCAAATAGGATTCAATGGAAGCAAAGCGTAAATCAAATGTCTCCAAAAATGAACAAAATATAGAGGCGCTTGATCCTCTTATGGTGCCAGTGCATTGTCAGGATCGTTAATGTCTTGAAATAATCCTTGAAGCTCGGGATCATCATCTGCAGCCGGTGCCGGAGTAGGAGGAGCACGAGAAGAGCTAGAAGCAGGAAGTGCTCGTGAAGAACTTGCTCCCAGAGTTTCCTTATAAGGTCGATAGAGCCACAGACTAGTTTCCTCATCTTGTTTCCAATCAGTTTTCTTCATCGAGGTGAGATTAATTTGTTTTGGAGAGGAATTGGATTGTCTAGAGAGACGTTAAGACCGAGTTTGATAAAAAGGTTACTAAGAAGACATCCTTAAACTAATGTTTCGACATGTTTTGAAGGAATAATGTTTATGGTATTCACTAGCTCACTAAATATAATGCGTGGTAGATTTATTTTGTTCTTATTCTTGATACAGTTCATCCACCATAAATCTCTAATACGAAGAGTGGAGTACCTACCTCCGGATGGTCTAAACCACCAAGAGATCATCAAATAAAGAAGATGATCATGATGAGATCGTAGAGTACTAACACTAGCATTTGGAACATAGTGATATTCCATTGTTTCTTTCTCATTATATAAACCATCGTCATCTAGCCCAAAAGGTGAAGTTATCGTCTCGGAGTAAATATTAATATATTGTCCTAAAAGGTAGGACCTGATTGCTATAGTCCCACATTGAGTATGGTTTTGAATGCATATCGCATTAGAGTAGAAAATGCGGACTAACTGATGATAAACGATAGGTTTTAGGTGAAACAGTTTATTAAACTTCTATGTTTTTAGAATCGAAAGGTATTCGAAGTCAATATCAATCATGGTTTGAAAGAAGGAATATGTTGAAAACATTTTGATATTTCGATATAACAAATTAAGTTTAAATGAATTTTAAGATTTTACAAATGATTTTCTAAGTATATTCGATTCAAATTAATCGAATGACAAACTATTACTCCAAGTCTTTCAAAAACAATTTTAATCCTTACTAAATGTGTAAAATTGTGATTTGTACTTAAACTATTTTTGAATCAATTTTCACAAAGTATTTTGAACCAAAATCAAGCCTAAAATCAATTTTTCAGAGTGATGCACCGATGCACCAATCTATGCATCGATGCACACCATGCACCAATGCACTGGGGATTTTATAAGAACATCGAATGCATTTGATGCACCAGCCATGCATCGATGCACTCGGGCTATTTTAAAATATCGAATGCACTTGATGCATTGATGCACTCTTAGTGCACCGATGCACTAAGGTTCCAACGGTCAAAATATTTGAATTTTACACTGATACACCGATGCACCATGGGTATGCATCGATGCACTGACGCTCCCAATTGTATTAATTAATTATTTTCACACTTAAACGACTCTATTGACTCCTCTAATCATCCCCAACGTTTAGAAGTGATTCAGGGTGTATTTAAACAAGCTTAGGAGCCATTGATCAATAAGAATAAATATCAAGCAACTAGAATCAAGAGAGAATCAAAGAGAAAGCATCAAACCTCAAGTTTGAGCATTTCAAGCCTATTTTTCATTCAATATTCATTTTGCTTTCAAGAACACTTTTGTACTCAATTGTATTCATTCTTGAGTATTCTTTTCTTTATTCCAGAATTGTGCAAGTAATCTACCTTGTGAGGATTTCCTTGTAAGTTTGCAAATTTGTATTGTTCTCTTTGGGAGAGAGTTTTCTCAAGAATTTGGGGTATAATTCTTGAGGATTTGTAAGGTTACTCTTTGTCCTCAAAAGAAAGACAAATTAGTGAATTTGTGAAAATCTTTAGTGTGGATAGCTAAGGTAGTGGACGTAGACTTTGGTTGAGAAAGTCGAACCACTCTAAATCGTTGTGCAAATCTTTTCAATTTTCTGCAAAAGCTTTCACCGAAATTTTTATTGCCATTTCACCCCCTTTTGGCCGATTCCGTCGATCAATTAACTAAACAAATTGGTATCAGAGCCTAACTCATTTGAAGGTTTAATCGCCTCTTGAGTCGATTCGGGAAGAGTTATATCGATAATCAAAGTCATCAATGGCCTCCGCTTCAAATTTCGACTCTGGTCTCAATTCGATGCCCGTCAACAAGCCTCCTTTCTTCAATGGAGCTAATTATACCTATTGAAAGAATAGGATGATGTACTTCATTTAAGCAAGTGACATGGGAGAATGGAATGTCGTAGTAGAAGGATACATCAAGCCTCTCACTCATCCAAGATTGTGGAGTGAAGGAGAGACAAAAATATTCCAGCTCAAATCCAAAGCCATCCATATAATTTTTTGTGCTCTTGGACTAGATGAATACGGAAGAGTTTCATCATGTACAACCGCCAAAGAAATATGGGACAAACTTCAAGTCACTCATGAAGGTACCAATGAGGTAAAGAAATCTAAATTTAGTATTCTAACGCATAACTATGAAAATTTCAGGATGAAACCAAATGAAGATATCAAAGCTATGACAGATAGATTTTCAACGATTGTCAATGGTCTCAAATCATATGGAGAGATCATTTCAAATGAAAAGCTTGTGATGAAGTTAGTCTACTCCCTCCCAAAATCATGGCAATCAAAGAAGATGACAATCATTGAGTCTAAGGACCTAACGTCCTTAACTCTTAAAGAGCTAATCGGTTCACTCCTCACTCATGAAATGATGCTTGAAGATGAGGTGGACCTTGATAAAATTGAAGAGACACCAAAGGAGAAGGAGAAGGAGAAAAAGAAAAATATTGGAGTTGCTCTCAAATCCACAAAAGATGAGAGTGATTCGGATGAAGATGACAATGACGAGGAAATGGCATTGTTTGCCAAACGGTTCAGAAAAATGATGAGACCTTACCGAGGAAGAAAATTCAAACGAAATGAAGGCCTCAAAAATGAACCAAAATAGGAGGACCTGATCATTTGCTATGAATGCAAAAAGCCAGGGCATGTCAAATATGATTGCCCACAATTGAAGAGGAAGGGTCAATCAAAGAATAAGCACAAGGCTCATGTGGCTACATGGAGCGATGAAGAAAGTTTCGATGAAGAGGAACAAGAAGTAGCTAACTTGTGCTTGATGGCATTCGGGTAAGATTCTAAGGTAACCTCTAACTCATCCGAGTTTGATGATTTATCCTATGATGAGTTATTAGAGGAATATAATGGGTTGGCTTCAGATTATGAGAAATTGTTTTTAAAATATAAAAATGATGTTTCAAAATTGAAAATGAAAACAAAGTCATATCCAAAACCAACAACGATCTTGAAAGTAAAATAAAAGATTTGCAAATCAAACTAGAAGAGTTTGAAAAGAAAAATTTAGATTTGCAAAATTTACTTTCAAAGATCAATGATGATCATCAAAAGAAAATTGATGATCTTAAAACTTCTTTTGATAAAGTTGGAACAAAACATTTTGAAAAAGGTGAAAATTCAAAATCCAACTTTGTTAGAAAAAGTTTTAGAAACTACAATCATAGAGGTCCCCAAAGAACCTCTAATGGAAAAATCGTTAGAAGTATGTGGGTTCCTAAAGAACTCATTACTACTAAAGATAAATATATCCTACACAAATGGATACCTAAGGGGACTAGGATTTTTGAAAGTATTGAATATGGACCCAAAAGAATTTGGGTACCAAAAATCAAAAATTAATCTATGTTTGTAGGGAAAGGAGCATTGCTACAAGGCACGGGAAACAAATTCAAATTCATGGTACCTTGATAGTGGATGCTCAAGACACATGACCGGATACAAAAGCCGGTTCATTGAGCTTAACGCCAAAAATGGAGGAGAAGTGACTTTTGGAGATAATTCAAAAGGTCACATTGAAGGTATTGGTACAATAGGTAATACCTCTTCCATAAAAATTAAAAATGTTCTATATGTGAATGGATTAAAGCATAATCTACTGAGTATTAGTCAATTATGCGATAAAGGATTCAATGCCTTATTTGAAATTAATGGTTGTAAAGTCATTGACATTGCATCTAATCGGATTATGCTTGTTGGTCATAGAATATAAAACATATACACGGTGCATTTAGATTCTTTTGATATGACTAATTTATGCCTAGTTGCTAAGGATGAACATTATAGTTGGTTATGGCATAGGAGACTAGGACATGCTAGTATGAGTGTTTTGCAACGGCTAATTCAAGGTGATTTAGTTCGAGGGTTGCCTAAGCTTAAATTTGATAATGATAAAATCTGTGATGCTTGTGCTAAATGAAAACAAAAGCGAGTTTCTTTTAAATCCATTAATGATGTATCAACTAGTAGAGTTTTACAATTGATCCATTTAGATCTCTTTGGGTCAACTAGAACTACTAGCTTGGGTAGAAAACAATATGCATTTGTCTTGGTAGATGACTACTCTAGATATACTTGGGTTCTATTCTTAAGTACAAAAGATGAAGCATTAGAACATTTCATCACATTTTCAAAAACAATCCAAAACGAAAAAGGTTACTCTATCACTAGTGTTAGAAGTGATCATGGAACTGAATTTGAAAATCTTGGATTTATTGAGTTTTGTAATTCTAATGGTATTAGCTATAATTTTTCAGCACCTAGAACCCCTCAACAAAATAGAGTTGTTGAGAGGAAAATTCGAACTTTAGAAGAAATGGCTAGAACCATGCTTTGTGAAAATAATTTACCAAAATATTTTTAGGCGAAAGCCACAAATACCGCTTGTTATGTTGTAAATCGAGTAATGATTAGGCCAATTTTAAAGAAAACTCCATATGAAATTTTCAAAAGTAAAAAGCCAAACATTAGTTATTTTCATCCTTTTGGATGTAAATGTTTTATTTTAAACAACGGTAAAGAAAACCTTGGCAAATTTGATGCTAAAAGTGATGAAGGAATTTTTCTGGGTTATTCCTTAAATTCTAAAGCTTATTGTGTATTTAATAAAAGAACTTTAGTTGTAGAAGAGTCTATACATGTTGTTTTCGATGATAATCCCCTTCCGAGGAAGGATTCTTGTGTTAATGATGATGTAGGCATTGTACATACAAATGACGTTAGATATGACGGTGGAGAATCATCATCAAAGGAAGAAACAAAGGATGAGGAAACTCATGATCCCCTCGAGAATCCAACCATTGAAGAAAGGGAAGTATCTTATCCAAGAGAGTACAATTATGTCAAGGATGGTGAAATTATAGGTGATCCATCTAAAGGGGTAACTACTCGATCTTCTCTTAGAAATATTTGTAATTATGTTGCATTTATTTCATGCATAGATCCTAAGAACATCAAAGAAGCATTAAAAAATGAACATTGGATTATGGCTATGTAAGAAGAATTAAATCAATTTGAGAGAAGTAAAGTATGGACATTAGTTGAAAGGCCTAGTAATAAAACTACTGTAGGTACTAGATGGGTATTTAGAAATAAGCTTGATGAAAGTGGTAATATAGTGAGGAACAAGGCTAGACTTGTTGCTCAAGGCTATACTCAAGAAGAAGGCATAGACTATGATGAAACATATGCTCCCGTATCTAGGATGGAAGCAATTAGAATGTTACTAGCATTTTCATGTTTTCATGAATTTAAATTATATCAAATGGATGTTAAAAGTGCATTTTTAAATGGTTTTATAAAAGAATAAGTGTATGTGGAACAACCTCCAGGTTTTGAAGATTCAAATTTCCGGATCATGTTCTTAAATTGACAAAAGAACTTTATGGTTTAAAACAATCTCCAAGAGCTTGGTATGAAAGATTGTCAAATTTTTTAATTGAAAAAGGTTTTTCAAAAGGGAAGGTTGACACTACATTGTTTTTAAAGCATAAAGGTAAAGAATTATTAGTAGTTCAAATTTATGTTGATGATATAATATTTGGTTCTACTAATGATGTTCTTTGCCAAGAATTTTCCAAGCTAATGCAAAGTGAATTCGAAATGAGCATGATGGGGGAGCTCTCATTTTTCTTGGGACTCCAAATCAAGCAAAGAAAAGATGGCATCTTCATCAATCAAGCTAAATACGTCAAAGATATGCTCAAGAAGTTTGGACTGGAAAATGGCAAACCTTATGACACTCCAATGAGCTCTTCAACAAAGCTTGACTTAGATGAATGAGGTAAATGTGTAGATGTTAAATTATATAGGTCAATGATTGGATCTCTACTTTATCTAACTGCAAGTAGACCGGACATTATGTTTAGTGTTTGCTTATATGCTAGATTTCAATCATGCCCTAAGGAATCACATTTACTAGCTGTTAAGAGAATCTTTAGATACCTTAAAGACACTCCTAGTTTAGGACTTTGTTATCCTAGAGACTCTAGCTTTAGCTTGCATGCTTTTTCTGATCCGGATTATGGAGGATGCAAATTAGATAGGAAAAGCAGCTCCGGTACTTTCCAATTCCTTGGAAATATGCTGATTTCTTGGTTTTCAAAGAAACAAAATTGTGTTGCATTATCTACCACTGAAGCAGAATACATTTCAGTCGGTAGTTGTTGTGCACAAGTTTTTTGGATGAAACAATAACTTTTTGATTATGGAATTAAAGTAGGTACCATTCCTTTCAAGTGCGACAATACTAGTTCTATTTGTCTCACTAAAAATCCCATCCAATACTCTAGAACTAAGCACATTGAAATAAGATATCACTTCATTAGAGACCATGTCACTAAGGAAGATATAGTTCTAGAATTTATTGATACTTTGCACCAATTAGCTGATATCTTTACAAAACCTTTAGACAAAGAAAGATTTTGGACACTTAGGAGAGAATTAGGTTTAACTGACCTATCTTCACTTAGTGTTTAAAATGGTTTTTAGCACTTTTAAGAATAAATGAAAAATGCTTATAATGATAATTTTTGATTGCATTCTTTGCTATTAGTTAGGGGGAGTTTATGTTATTTGGTGAAATTAATTTTATGTTCAAATATTATTTAAGAGATTAACTTGATTGATTGAACATGGTTAATTTTCAATATATGAGTTGCCAAGACCACTAGAGCTAATTAATTTAGCATTTTGAGTCTTTAAAACAAATTTTTGAACATTTTTGTGCCTCATGCACTGATGTATTTAATGCATCGATGTATACCTTTGAATGTGCATCGATTCATCATGTTGATGTACCGATGCACGCTTTGAATGTGCATCGATGCACAGGGTCATGCATCGATGCATCCGTCGGTTTTGGGTTAAAATGTCTCATTTTCTTCATTTTCTCAAAACCTAAAAACCCCTATTCAAAGCCGTTCGTCTCTCTCTCTCTAAAATCTCCATTTTGCTCAAAATCAACGATTTTTCGTCGGAATCTTCAAGTTTTTCAACTCTCAAACCTGCTTCAATCATTAAATCGTGCAAAATAACTCCTCATCCTTTTCAATCCGAATTTTCAAGGTAATATTCCTTATTCCGTTTCCTTTAATCATGTCTAATCCCAAACGTCCTAGAACTTCGTCTAGTCGTTCTCGTTCAAACCAACCGCCAAATCCTGTTCCTCCACCACCTACTAGTCTATTAGGTTCTTGTTTTAACATGCCTGAGTGTCGTAGAGACGAACTATACTCTAGGTACATAAATTCTTTCTAAACTTATAGAATTCGTCAAGAACGTATTCCTTCGCTTCAAGCCATGGTTGACATTGACTTCGAATACCTTCCAATTCTTAAAACTTGGAAGTTTGATCAACTGTTTCAACTTAAACCCATAGTCTATCAACAATTGGTCCGCATTTTCTATTCCAATGCGTGTGTATTCAAAATGAAACCCAATGTGGAACTATAACCATTAGATCCTATCTCCTAGGCCAATATATTAATATTAACCCCGAGACTATAGCTTTCGTTTTGGGTTAGATGATAGTGGTGTTTATAATGAGAGTGAAAATGTGGAATATCCCTATGTTCCAAACTCAAGTGTTAGTACTCTATGATCTCATCACGATTGTTTTCTCCATTTGATGATCTCTTGGTGGTTTAGACCATCCGGAGGTAGGTACTCCACACTTCGTGCCAGGGATTTATGGTGGATGTATTGTATCAAAAATAAAATCAAAATAAATCTGTCCCACATTATTTTCAGTCAACTAGTGGACATCATAATTATTGTTCCTTTAAAACATGTTAAAACATTGATTTATGGTAGTCTTCTTAGTAACCTCTTTATCAAACTTAGTCTAGACGTCTCTCTCGACAATCCTATCCCACTCCAAAATCAAATAAATCTCACATCCTTGAAGAAAGCGGATTGGAAACAAGATGATGTAACCGGTCAATGGGTTTTTAGACCCGGCAAACTAACTCCGGGAGCTAGTTCCTCTCGAGCTGCTCCTAGCTCCTCTCGTGCTCCTCCTCCTCCTCCTTCGGCTCTGGCTGATGACGATGATCCTGAATTCCAACAGCTTATGCAAGACATAGATGATCACGTACCCGATGACGAGCCTGCACCGGAACCAGCTCCACAAGAGGATCAAATGCCCCCATATTTTCGATCGTTCTTGGAGACATTTGATTTACGATATACTTCCATTGAATCACACTTGACTGCTACTCATGAAGTAGTAAATCAACGTTTAGACACTTTGGAATCTCGACAGATGGAGTTTCAACGGGAGATGCTTGCACGCATGGATAATCTCTCGCTTAAGATGCAATCCCGTTTTCCTCCGCCTCCTCCCGATCCTTCTATGGATGAGTAGATCTTGTTTTAGGATCGTCTTGAACGTTTATTGTTAAACTTTGTTTACCTTGTTTGACTTTGTTTGGATATATGATTTGGTTGTTTTATGAATTTTACTTAATATATATTAGTTTGGTTTGAAATTTCTTTTTCAGCTTAATGGTTATTAATTTTTGCATCATCATAGTATCATTATGATCGATTATCCATTTATGATTATAAATATTGATTATAAAACTAATGGCTAATCTCTCTTTTGAATGTGATCTTAGCAACCTAATATAAATATAATATCAATTGGCTATGTTTTTCACTAACTTGTTTAAAACGTTTTGAAGCTTTTTGATTTAACAAAAAGGGGGAGAAATGTTAAGTGTTGAAATAAATGTTAAGTGTTGAAATGTTTTTTAAAAAGGGAAAAAGTATTTTAGTAAGGGGGAGTAATCTTTTAAAAATGATTTCAAATTTAGAAAATCTTAAAATAACACAATTGTTTTGTTATATCAAAAAGGGGGAGATTGTTGAAAACATTTGATATTTAGATATAACAAATTAAGTTTAAATGAATTTTAAGATTTTACAAATGATTTTCTAAGTATATTCGATTCAAATTAATCGAATGACAAACTATTACTCCAAGTCTTTCAAAAACAATTTTAATCCTTACTAAATGTGTAAAATTGTGATTTGTACTTAAACTATTTTTGAAACAATTTTCACAAAGTATTTTGAACCAAAATAAAGCCTAAAATCAATTTTTCAGAGTGATGCACCGATGCACCAATCCATGCATCGATGCACCATGAATTAAATTGAACATCGAATGCATTCCATGCATCGATGCACACCATGCACTGAGGATTTTATAAGAACAGCGAATGCATTTGATGCATCGATGCACCAGCCATGCATCGATGCACTTGGGCTATTTTAAAACATCGAATGCACTTGATGCATCGATGCACTCTTAGTGCACCGATGCACCATGGGTATGCATCGATGCAACGACGCTCTCAACTGTATTAATTAATTGTTTTCACACTTAAATGGCTCTATTGACTCCTCTAATCATTCCCAACATTCAGAAGTGATTCAAGGTGTATTTAAACAAGTTTAGAAGCCATTGATCAATAACAAGAAACATCAAGCAACTAGAATCAAGAGAGAATCAAAGAGAAAGCATCAAACCTCAAGTTTGAGCATTTCAAGCCTATTTTTCATTCAATATTCATTTTGCTTTCAAGAACACTTTTGTACTCAATTGTATTCATTCTTGAGTGTTCTTTTCTTTGTTCTAGAATTGTGCAAACAATATACCTTGTGAGGATTTCCTTGTAAGTTTGCAAATTTGTATTGTTCTTTTTGGGAGAGAGTTTTCTCAAGAATTTGGGGTATAATTCTTGAGGATTTGTAAGGTTACTCTTTGTCCCCAAAAGAAAGACAAATTAGTGAATTTGTGGAAAATCTTTAGTGTGGATAGCTAAGGTAGTGGACGTAGACTTTGGTTGACAAAGTCGAACCACTCTAAATCGCTGTGCAAATCTTTTCAATTTTCTGCAAAAGCTTCCACCGAAATTTTTATTGCCAATTCACCCCCATTTTGGCTGATTCCGTCGATCGATTAACTCAACAATTGGTATCAGAGCCTAACTCATTTGAAGGTTTAATCACCTCTTGAGTCGATTTGGGAAGAGTTATATTGATAATCAAAGTCATCAATGGCCTCCGCTTCAAATTTCGACTCTGGTCTCGATTCGATGCCCGTCAACAAGCCTCCTTTCTTCAATGGAGCTAATTATGCCTATTGGAAGAATAGGATGATGTACTTTATTCAAGCAAGTGACATGTGAGCATGGAATGTCGTAGTAGAAGGATACATCAAGCCTCTCACTCATCCAAGATTCTGGAGTGAAAGAGAGACAAAAATATTCCAGCTCAACTCCAAAGCCATCCATATCATTTTTTGAGCTCTTGGACCAGATAAATACGGAAGAGTTTCATCATGTACAACCGCCAAAGAAATATGGGACAAACTTCAAGTCACTAATGAAGGTACCGATGAGGTAAAGAAATCTAAAATTTGTATTCTAACGCATAGCTATGAAAATTTCAGGATGAAACCAAATGAAGATATCAAAGCTATGACGGATAGATTCTCAACGATTGTCAATGGTCTCAAATCATATGGAGAGATCATTTCAAATGAAAAGCTTGTGAGGAAGTTGGTCTATTCTCTCCCAAAATCGTGGCAATTAAAAAAGACGACAATCATCGAGTCTAAGGATCTAACATCCTTAACTCTTAAAGAGCTAATCGGTTCACTCCTCACTCATGAAATGATGCTTGAAGATGATGTGGACCTTGATAAGATTGAAGAGACACCAAAGGAGAAGGAGAAGAAGAAAAACATTGGAGTTGCTCTCAAATCCACAAAAAATGAGAGTGATTCGGATGAAGATGACGATGACGAGGAAATGGCATTGTTTGCCATCTTTTGTGAATTTGAGAGCAACTCCAATGTTTTGTGAATTTGAGAGCAACTCCAATGTTTTTCTTCTTCTCATTCTCCTTTGGTGTCTCGTCAATCTTATCGAGTTCCACCTCATCTTCAAGCATCATTTCATGAGTGAGGAGGGAACCGATTAGCTCTTCAAGAGTTAAGGATTTTAGGTTCTTAGCCTCGATGATTACTGTCTTCTTTGATTGCCACGATTTTGGAAGTGAGTAAACTAAATTCCTCACAAGCTTTTTCGTTTGAAATGATCTCTCCATATGATTTGAGACCATTGACAATCGTTGAAAATCTATCTGTCATAGCTTTGATGTCTTCATTTGGTTTCATCCTGAAATTTTCATAGCTATGTGTTAGAAGACTAATTTTAGATTTTTTACCTCGTCGATGCCTTCATGAGTGACTTGTAGTTTATCCCATATTTTTTTGGCGGTTGTACAAGATGAAACTCTTCCATATTCATCTGGTCCAAGAGCACAAAATATGATATGGATGGCTTTGGAGTTGAGCTGGAACATTCTCGTCTCCTTCATTCCACAATCTTGGATGAGTGAGAGGCTTGATATATCTGTATTCTACAACATTCCATGCTCTCATGTCACTTGCTTGAATGAAATACATGATCATATTCTTCCAATAAGCATAGTTAGCTCCATTGAAGAAAGTAGGCTTGTTTACAGGATTCGAATCGAGACTGTAGTCGAAGTTTGAAGTGGAGGCCATTGATGACTTGATTATCGATGTAAGTCTTCCCGAATCGACTCAAGAGGTGATTAAACCTTCGAAGTTTAAATGAATTTTAAGATTTTACAAATGATTTTCTAAGTATATTCGATTCAAATTAATCGAATGACAAACTATTACTCCAAGTCTTTCAAAAACAATTTTAATCCTTACTAAATGTGTAAAATTGTGATTTGTACTTAAACTATTTTTGAAACAATTTTCGGAAAGTAATTTGAACCAAAATCAAGCCTAAAATCAATTTTTTAGAGTGATGCACCGATGCACCAATCTATGCATCGATGCACCATGAATTAAATTGAACATCGAATGCATTCCATGCATCGATGCACACCATGCACCGATGCACTGAGGATTTTATAAGAACATCGAATGCATTTGATGCATCGATGCACCAGCCATGCATCGATGCACTCGGGCTATTTTAAAACATCGAATGCACTTGATGCATCGATGCACTCTTAGTGCACCGATGCACTAAGGTTCCAACGGTCAAAATATTTGAATTTTACACTGATGCACCGATGCACCATGGGTATGCATCGATGAACCGACGCTCCCAACTGTATTAATTAATTGTTTTCACACTTAAACGGCTCTATTGACTCCTCTAATCATCCCCAACATTCAAAAGTGATTCAAGGTGTATTTAAACAAGCTTAGAAGCCATTGATCAATAACAAGAAACATCAAGCAACTAGAATCGAGAGAGAATCAAAGGGAAAGCATCAAACCTCAAGTTTGAGCATTTCAAGCCTATTTTTCATTCAATATTCATTTTGCTTTCAAGAACACTTTTGTACTCAATTGTATTCATTCTTGAGTGTTCTTTTCTTTGTTCTAGAATTGTGCAAACAATCTACCTTGTGAGGATTTCCTTGTAAGTTTGCAAATTTGTATTGTTCTCTTTGGGAGAGAGTTTTCTAAAGAATTTGGGGTATAATTCTTGAGGATTTGTAAGGTTACTCTTTGTCCTCAAAAGAAAGACAAATTAGTGAATTTGTGGAAAATCTTTAGTGTGGATAGCTAAGGTAGTGGACGTAGACTTTGGTTGAGAAAGTCGAACCACTCTAAATCGCTGTGCAAATCTTTTCAATTTTCTGCAAAAGCTTCCACCGAAATTTTTATTGCCAATTACCCCCCTTTTGGCCGATTCCGTCGATCGATTAACTCAACAATTGGTATCAGAGCCTAACTCATTTGAAGGTTTAATCGCCTCTTGAGTCGATTCGGGAAGAGTTATATTGATAATCAAAGTCATCAATGGCCTCCGCTTTAAATTTTGACTCTGGTCTCGATTCGATGCCCGTCAACAAGCCTCCTTTCTTCAATGGAGCTAATTATGCCTATTGGAAGAATAGGATGATGTACTTCATTCAAGCAAGTGACATATGAGCATGGAATGCCGTAGTAGAAGGATACATCAAGCCTCTCACTCATCTAAGATTATGGAGTGAAGAGAGATAAAAATATTCCAGCTCAACTCCAAAGCCATCCATATCATTTTTTGTGCTCTTGGACCAGATAAATACGGAAGAGTTTCATCATGTACAACCGCCAAAGAAATATGGGACAAACTTCAAGTCACTCATGAAGGTACCGATGAGGTAAAGAAATCTAAAATTAGTATTCTAACGCATAGCTATGAAAATTTCAGGATGAAACCAAATGAAGATATCAAAGCTATGACGGATAGATTCTCAACGATTGTCAATGGTCTCAAATCATATGGAGAGATCATTTCAAATGAAAAGCTTGTGAGGAAGTTGGTCTACTCTCTCCCAAAATCGTGGCAATTAAAAAAGATGACAATCATCGAGTCTAAGGATCTAACATCCTTAACTCTTAAAGAGCTAATCGGTTCACTCCTCACTCATGAAATGATGCTTGAAGATGATGTGGACCTTGATAAGATTGAAGAGACACCAAAGGAGAAGGAGAAGAAGAAAAACATTGGAGTTGCTCTCAAATCCACAAAAAATGAGAGTGATTCGGATGAAGATGACGATGACGAGGAAATGGCATTGTTTGCCAAACGGTTCAGAAAAATGATGAGACCTTACCGAGGAAGAAAATTCAAACGAAATGAAGGCCTAAAAAATAAACCAAAAGAGAAGGACCCGATTATTTTCTATGAATGCAAAAAGCCGGGGCATGTCAAATATGATAGCCCACAATTGAAGAGAAAGGGTCAATCAAAGAATAAGCACAAGGCTCATGTGGCTACATGGAGCGATGAAGAAGGTTCCGATGAAGAGGAACAAGAAGTAGCAAACTTGAGCATATCTTTGACATACTTAGCTTGATAATAAAGATGTCATCTTTTCTTTGCTTGATTTGGAGTCCCAAGAAAAATGAGAGCTCCCCCATCATGCTCATCTCAAATTCACTTTGCATTAGCTTAGAAAATTCTTGGCAAAGAACATCATTAGTAGAACCAAATATTATATCATCAACATAAATTTTTACCTTTATGCTTTAAAAACAATGTAGTGTCAACCTTCCCTTTTGAAAAACCTTTTTCGATTAAATAGTTTGACAATCTTTCATACCAAGCTCTAGGAGCTTGTTTTAAACCATAAGTGCTTTTGTCAATTTAAGAACATGATCTGGAAATTTCGAATCTTTAAAACTAGGAGGTTGTTCCACATACACTTCTTCTTTTATAAAACCATTTAAAAATGCACTTTTAACATCCATTTGATATAATTTAAATTCATGAAAACATGCAAATGCTAATAACATTCTAATTGCTTCCATCCAAGCTACGGGAGCGTATGTTTCATCATAGTCTATGCATTCTTCTTGAGTATACTCTTGAGCAACAAGTCTAGCCTTGTTTCTCACTATATTACCACTTTCATCAAGCTTATTCCTAAATACCCATCTAGTACCTGCAGTAGATTTATTACTAGGCCTTTCAACTAATGTTCATATTTTACTTCTCTCAAATTGATTTAACTATTCTTGTATAGCCATAATCCAATGTTAATCTTTTAATTCTTCTTTGATGTTCTTAGGCTCTATGCATGAAATAAATGAACATAATTACAAATATTTCTAAGAGAAGATTGAGTTGTTACCACTTTGGATGGATCACCTATTATTTTACCATCCTTGACATAGTTGTATTCCCTTGGGTAAGAGACTTCCCTTTCTTCAATGGTTGGATTCTCGAGAGGATCTTGAGTTTCCTCATCTTTCGTTTCTTCCTTTGATGATGGTTCTCCAACGTCATGTCCAACGTCATGTATATTTATAAAGCCTACATCATCATTCACACAAGAATCCTTCCTGGGAAGGGGATTATCATCGAAAACAACATGTATAGACTCTTCTACAACTAAAGTTCTTATATTAAATACTCGATAAGCTTTAGAATTTAAGGAATAACCCAGAAAAATTCCTTCATCACTTTTAGCATCAAATTTGCCAAGATTGTCCTTACCGTTGTTTAAAATAAAGCATTTACATCCAAAAGGATGAAAATAGCTAACGTTAGGCTTTTTATTTTTGAAAATTTCATATAGAGTTTTCTTTAAAATTGACCTAATCATTACTCGATTTACAACATAACAAGCGGTATTTGTGGCTTTCGCCTAAAACTATTTTGGCAAATTATTTTCACAAAGCATGGTTCTAGCCATTTCTTCTAAAGTTCGATTTTTTCTCTCAACAACTCCATTTTGTTGAGGGGTTCTAGGTGCTGAAATTTTTGGCTAATACCATTAGAATTACAAAACTCAGTAAATCCAGGATTTTCAAATTCAGTGCCATGATCACTCCTAACACTAGTTATAGAGTAACATTTTTCGTTTTGGATTATTTTTGAAAATGTGATGAAATGTTCTAATGCTTTATCTTTAGTATTTAAAAATAGAACCCAAGTATATATAGAATAGTCATCTACCAAGACAAATGCATATTGTTTTCCACCCAAGCTAGTAGTTCTAGTTGGCCCAAAAAGATCTATATGGATCAATTGTAATACTCTACTAGTTGATACATCATTAATGGATTTAAAAGAAACTCGCTTTTGTTTTCCTTTAGCACAAGCATCATAGATTTTATCATTATCAAATTTTAGTTTAGGCAACCCTCTTACTAAATCTCCTTGAATTAGCCGTTGCAAAACACTCATACTAGCATGTCCTAGTCTCTATCTCATAACCAACTATCATGCTCATCCTTAGCAACTAGGCATAAATTAGTCATATCTATAGAATCTAAATGCACCATGTAAATGTTTCCTATTCTATGACAAACAATCATAATCCAATTAGATGCAATGTCAATAACTTTACAACCATTAGTTTCAAACATGACATTGATTCCGTCGATCGATTAACTCAACAATTGGTATCAGAGCCTAACTCATTTGAAGGTTTAATCACCTCTTGAGTCGATTTGGGAAGAGTTATATTGATAATCAAAGTCATCAATGGCCTCCGCTTCAAATTTCGACTCCGGTCTCGATTCGATGCCCGTCAACAAGCCTCCTTTCTTCAATGGAGCTAATTATGCCTATTGGAAGAATAGGATGATGTACTTCATTCAAGCAAGTGACATGGGAGCATGGAATGTCGTAGTAGAAGGATACATCAAGCCTCTCACTCATCCAAGATTGTGGAGTGAAGGAGAGACAAAAATCGATGTGCAAATCTTTTCAATTTTCTGCAAAAGCTTCCACCGAAATTTTTATTGCCAATTCACCCCCTTTTGCCCGATTCCGTCGATCGATTAACTCAACAATTGGTATCAGAGCCTAACTCATTTGAAGGTTTAATCGCCTCTTGAGTCGATTCAGGAAGAGTTATATCGATAATCAAAGTCATCAATGGCCTTCGCTTCAAATTTCGACTCTGGTCTCGATTCGATGACCGTCAACAAGCCGCCTTTCTTCAATGGAGCTAATTATGCCTATTGGAAGAATAGGATGATGTACTTCATTCAAGCAAGTGACATGGGAGCATGGAATGTCGTAGTAGAAGGATACATCAAGCCTCTCACTCATCCAAGATTGTGGAGTGAAGGAGAGACAAAAATATTCCAACTCAACTCCAAAGCCATCCATATCATTTTTTGTGCTCTTGGACCAGATGAATACGGAAGAGTTTCATCATGTACAACCGCCAAAGAAATATTGGATAAACTTCAAGTTACTCATGAAGGTACCGATGAGGTTAAGAAATCTAAAATTAGTATTCTAACGCATAGCTATGAAAATTTCAGGATGAAACCAAATGAAGATATCAAAGCTATGACGGATAGATTCTCAACGATTGTCAATGGTCTCAAATCATATGGAGATATCATTTCAAATGAAAAGCTTGTGAAGAAGTTAGTCTACTCCTCCCAAAATCGTGACAATCAAAGAAGACGACAATCATCGAGTCTAAGGATCTAACATCCTTAACTCTTGAAGAGCTAATCGGTTCACTCCTCACTCATGAAATGATGCTTGAAGATGATGTGGACCTTGATAAGATTAAAGAGACACCAAAGGAGAAGGAGAAGAAGAAAAACATTGGAGTTGCTCTCAAATCCACAAAAAATGAGAGTGATTCGGATGAAGATGACGATGACGAGGAAGTGGCATTGTTTGCCAAACGGTTCAGAAAAAAGATGAGACCTTACCGAGGAAAAAAATTCAAACGAAATGAAGGCCTCAAAAATGAACCAAAAGAGAAGGACCCGATCATTTTCTATGAATGAAAAAAGCCGGGGCATGTCAAATATGATTGCCCACAATTGAAGAGAAAGGGTCAATCAAAGAATAAGCACAAGGCTCATGTGGCTACATGGAGCGATGAAGAAGGTTCCGATGAAGAGGAACAAGAAGTAGCAAACTTGTTCTTAATGGCATTCGGGAAGATTCTAAGGTAACCTCTAACTCATCTGATTTTGATGAATTATCTCTTTGATTCTCTCTTGATTCTTGTTTCTTGTTCTTGATCAATGGCTTCTAAGCTTGTTTAAATACTCCTTCAATTGATTTTGAACGTTGGGGATGATTAGTGGAGTCAATAGAGCCGTTTAAGTGTGAAAACAATTAATAAAAGCAATTGGGAGCGTCAGTGCATCGATGCATACACAAGGCGCATCGGTGTATCAAGTGTAAAATTAAAATATTTTGACCATTGGAACCTTAGTGCATCGGTGCACTAAGAGTGCATCGATGCATGAAGTGCATTCGATGTTTCAAAATAGCCTGAGTGCATCGATGCATGTCTTGTGCATCGATGCATCAAATGCATTCGATGTTTTCATAAAACCCTGAGTGCATCGATGCATGGTATGTGCATCTATGCATAAAATGCATTCGATGTTCAATTTATTCATTGGTGCATCGATGCATGAATTGGTGCATCAGTGCATTCATTTGAAAAATTGATTTTAGGCTTGATTTTGGTTCAAAATACTTTGTGAAAATTGTTTCAAAAATAGTTCAAGTATAAAACACAATTTTACACTTTTAGTAAGGTTTGAAATTGATCATGAAAAAATTGGAGTAATAATTTGATATTCGAGTAATTAAATCGAATATACTCAGAAAATCATTTCTAAAATCTTAAAATTCATTTAACTTAATTTGTTATATCGAAATATCAGAATGTTTTCAACAAGATCATATATAATTCAACATTAATTGGGAATCAAATATGTTTATGCAATATATAATAGAAAAATAGAACATGATTACCGTCAGGACCATACAACAGAAAAGTGTAATTATGAACTTTCATGCACTCAAGTGGATCCAATAGCAAGTACATCAAATTGAACACACATTAAAAAGTAATCATATAATACATGTCAAGGAAACATCTATATCAACTAAGCCAAATGCTTTCCACGTTCGATAGTACTAGATCCTGTAGAGTGGAAACGTGTATCTCGAGTCAAACACACAGAGTCGAGTTAAGTCAAATAGAGATGGTTCGGATCTACTAAAAAGTGGTGCGGAGACACGTGATCACCTTCAGAATATAATATTAGAGAATTACTTAACCAAAAATGCAATATAAAACAATATAAAATGCAAAAATAGAGCTTCCATGTCAGAATTTGGCAAAATGAACTCAGGAAGTTGAAAACATAAAGGTAATGGTCAACAAAAAAAAGTTAAATCAACGATTAACGAAAAAGTCAATGATCAAATTCAATGGGTTAAAGTCAACATGTTGGGTTAACATTTGGTCTGGTTGGGGTTAATGGTTCAGGTCTTGTTCAGGTTAGATTAGTATAACTTCGTAAACCAGTTTAATCAACTCGTTGGAAACACTTCCACACATGCAACGACGATGCGTATGGCGTGAGACGTCGTCTAGTGACCAAAATTGCATCAAACATTCTAGTTTTATGATTTACGAGATGAGGAACCCCTTACCGTAGTTAATTCACGGCAATGGACAATAGAGAAATGGTTTCGACAAAACTCAAAAGTTCACTCCTTTCCCCAGCTAATGACAATGCAGATGAAGAAGGCGAGGACACTGAATGAACAAAAATAAAGAGTAGAACTAAATAACACCAACGATGATGATCATGGTGACTTAAACGTTAATGAATCGAGCAAAAACCAAATATATATGAATGAAGAAAATATAGTGTGGTTTGGGCAGCAAAAACAAAAATTGCTACCAATAAAGAAAACAAAAAACGGGTATTTGAATACCCTAGAGCTAGGGTTAATTATAGAACAATTCCTTACACTTTTAGGGAATTCGTAAAACAACATTAATATTTTTAAACGTTTAAAATTTAACCCTCATTTTGGGATGTAAATAGAACCTCCAACTAGTCTCATTCTCCTACTATATATGGACAATAGGGGAGTAAGCACTAGGAGGTTGTAGTTTTTCTCCTTTCCATTATTATAAAAAAATATGTAACTAATAGATTTAAATACAAATAAAGGGTAAAGTACAAAAATGGTCCCCCGACTATCTGGTGTTGCTTTGTTAAGTCCTTCGACTATTAAAAATTATAAAATGATCATTCAATTATACGTCGTTGCTTTTGTTGAGTCTCCCGACTATTAAAAGTTATAAAATGTTCACCTAACTATTCATATGTTCCAAAAATCATCTTTTTCCACTAAAAAAATTGGCGGTCATCTGAGCTAGACGTTAACTTGTTGATTGGGATGTGATAAAATTTGATCCTAAAATCGTTTGAACTATATTTTGTGGATCAACTATCCTTTTACATTATGTCATCGAGCTAGTCCTTGAAGCATTACGTCATTGAGCTAGTTCTTGAAGCATTATATCAATGATCAAGTGCTTAAAAACAACGATAGTGTCAATAAATATCATTAAAATATGATTTTATCACATTCCAGTCAGTAGATTAACGTCAAACTCATATGTTCATTATTTTTTAGTGAAAAATGACAAGATTTGAACACATAAATAGTTAAATGGTTATTTTGTAACTTTTAATGGTCCGAGGACTCAACAAAGCAATATCCTATAATCGGGAGATTCTTTGTGTACTTTACCCAATAATTTAAGACTTTATTAAGATTATTTGTTGAATAAATTTTATATTGTTTATATAAAATATTTTATTTCATTTACTATATGAATGTGATAAAACCTAGTTAAAATATTAAATAATAATATGTTACATAATACTTATTTTGTAAGGAAAAACCATAACAAGTTATTATTGTTAGCTTTCGAGGTTTTTGGGCCGGTCAAACGACTCACCAGTCGGCAGTCATTCTATTTTTAATAATTTAAAACTAGGAAAAGCGGACACGCCACCGTCTGTGAAAATGAACGGCCGTGATCTCCCCAACACAAATCTGATTTCATTGCCTCGACAATCTCGTTCCTCGAATACTTATTGGTCCACGTCAACAGAGATGACATATGCCCATATAAAAACCTCAAACCACGACTTCCTCACACATATTAAAAGAAGAGAGTGCCACTCGAAGAACACTCATCTCACTTTTAAACGTCACACCGATTCGTTTCTCAGAGGAAAGCTCGAGAACTTGACGGCGCAGTATGGCTGGCTCGTGGAGAGCAATCGGCTCTTTAGTGGTTCTAGCGATAGTCTTGACCGGTGAGTGATTTGCTGTTCCTGTGTTTGGCTAGATCTGTTTGATTTTGTTGTCTTTGAATCATTTTTTTTGGTTTTAGATAAAATGTAGTGGATCTAATTTTGTCTGGTGATTCTCCTTCCCGAGAATCGATGCATATTTTATATTTTGTTCAAATTTCATGACTCCTCGAGATGCATTAGATCGTTGAATGAGAATTTAAGAAGTTTCATATGGTTTCACTTCTCTCCATTTTTTCGAGAACTAGGGATCTCATTTCTGGATTTATAGAATAACGACTCTCTAATTACTTTAACAGACTAGGAATATGATCTACTTTATTTATATTTGAACTAAAAAAATGGAAAATGTTCTATTTCACTTTATTTTATTTCTTCATTTACGGTTTAATATTGTAATTTTGATTATTAGCATTATGCACGAAAATGTTGTAGAATTTCGTTACGATTATGATCTGTGGTACATGTGGCACTTTTATCAATTCTGATATTTATTGATTCAATGGATTATTCAGTTCTAATTCGTGGATCATCATTGTTATTGCCTCTACAAATGATCGTAAAATGTTAGTAGCGTGGCCTCTCTAATGGTTTTAAAATTTTGGAAACTCTGCGAACAGGATGCTTTTTGCAATCTCAATTGCCAAGGAGGAAGCCACTAAGTTGGGAACAGTCATCGGAATTGATCTTGGTACAACTTATTTTTGTGTTGGCGTATAGAAGAACGGTCATGTTGACGTTATAGCCAATGACCAAGGTAACCGTATCACACCATCTTGGGTGGCTTTCACTGACAGCGAGAGGCTCATTGGTGAGGCTGAGAAGAATCAGGCAGCTGTTAACGCTGAGCGAACTATCTTTGATGTCAAGAGACTTATTGGAAGAAAGTAATTGACATTCTTCTCATGTTTCTTCTTTCTGCATTTTGTGTTGATTGGAATACAATGCTTACCAGGGCATTTTTTTCTTTGCAGCTTTGAGGATAAGGAGGTCCAGAGGGACATGAAACTTGTTCCATACAAGATTGTGAACAAGGATGGCAAACCTTATATTCAAGTAAAGATTAAGGATGGAGATACCAAGGTCTTCAGTCCTGAGGAGATCAGTGCTATGGTTCTGACAAAGATGAAGGAAACAGCTGAAGCTTTCCTTGGAAAGAAAATCAAGGATGCAGTAGTTACTGTTCCCGGTGAGTGCATTACAAAAAGCAATGCTCTTCATTGGAAATAATTTTGTTTGCTTGATCCTTGACTATCCTTTTGTGCTCAAATTATCCTTATGTTTGGTTTGCAGCTTACTTCAACGATGCCCAGAGGCAGGCCACGAAGGATGCTGTCATTATTGCTGGCTTCAATGTGGCAAGAATTATCAATGAACCAACTGCAGATTGCCTATGGTTTGGACAAGAAGGGTGGTGAGAAAAACATTCTTGTATTTGACCTTGGTGGTGGGACATTTGATGTCAGTATCTTGACAATTGACAATGGTGTATTTGAGGTTCTTTCCACTAATGGATACACTCATTGGGAGGTAAGAATATTAATTGTTTGCTTTAAGGCTTTCAAAGTTTGTTTCAACTATGGATTTTTGCTTATTGTCATTTTTCTTGAAGGTGAGGATTTTGACCAGAGGACTATGGAATACTTTATTAAATTGATCAAGAAGAAGCATGGAAAGGATATCAGCAAGGACAACAGAGCACTTGGGAAGCTTAGGAGGGAAGCTGAGAGTGCCAAGAGAGCTCTCAACAGCCAGCACCAGGTCCGTGTGGAGATTGAATCACTCTTTGATGGTACTGATTTCTCCGAGCCACTAACCAGAGCTCGCTTCGAGGAGTTGAACAATGACCTGTTTCGGAAGACCATGGGACCAGTGAAGAAGGCTATGGAAGATGCCGGTTTGCAGAAGAACCAAATTGATGAGATAGTTCTTGTTGGTGGAAGCACTAGAATTCCAAAGGTTCAACAACTCCTTAAGGACTACTTTGATGGAAGGAACCCAACAAGGGTGTCAACCCTGATGAGGCTGTTGCTTATGGTGCTGCAGTACAAGGAGGCATTTTGAGTGGAGAGGGTGGTGATGAAACCAAAGGTACATATCATCTCTTGTAATTATAGGGGATGAAACTGTTGTATTGAATCAACTGTGTCTGATATTTGTGTTTATTGTTCTCTTCTAAACAGATATTCTCATAGTTATAAAAAGCGCGCCTGAGGCGCAAAAGCGCAAAGGCTCACTGAACGGGGCTTTTTCAACACTGAAGCGAGGCACGTAGCCTAGGCGCACCTAGGCGCAGCGAGGCGCAGACGTCTTCTCCGTTCTTGCTCATCTTCGCGAGAGCTCTGCTGGCGTCTTTTCCGGCGAAAATGGCGTATGCGCCGCCGGGACCATAGAAGGATTTGCCGGAGGTAACATCACAGATGAAGCCGTTGATTGCAACGTAGATGGGCTTAGATGGGTCGGAGCCGTTGAATTGGAGAAGCTCAAGGAGGTTGAGGCGGTGTGCAACCCGATCATCACGGCAGTATACCAAAGATCTGGTGGAGCACCGGGTGGTGGATCAACTGAAGAAGATGATTCTCATGATGAACTCTAAAAACTTATAATTAAATTTTGATTTCTGAAACTGAAGCAGCAAGTGTAAGAAGGATGAGAGCGTAGGTAGGTGAGATGAGGATACTGTAATTTGTCTGGTAGAAGTATTTCCCTTCGCGTCTATTTTTGGCTCAATGAATACATTTTAATGATTTTTTTCATTGCTTTGTATTTTGCACTGTTATGTCAACTACAACACTTTATTTTTAAAATTTTCCTGCATCTTAAAAGTTTTGAATCGAAATGCTTTCTTACTTTTAAGGCTTAATATAAAAATAAATGCTCAAGTTATATATTAAAAAATATTTTTTATAAAAGCAATTGTCTACATCATAGTGACTGTTAAAAACTATTAAGTAATATATGTCACTTTCTTATATTTTGAAGTGTCACATTAGGGTCACCGGAACTACCCACAATAAAAATCCATTTTTTTAATTCTTGTGAGAACATGTAAGATTATAAAACAATTTATAAATAAAATATAAGTTCAGAAAGCCATTCATTTATTACAAACAAAATTAAAATCATACAAGTTTCAGACTCGGTATAAAAATCAAATGTGACCTACATGCCCACTAATTACACTTGTACCGTACTCTACCAACACAACCAAAGGAATTCCCATTACAGAGGTTGATAACTGAATTGGATCAATTCTTTTAACCTGAAACGGCGAGTAAAAGAGTGAGCTTTGGGAAACTTAGTAATACATAACTACCAAATGATGTTGAAGGACATGCAAATAATAGGCAAACATAAAAAATTCCTTATAGATTCAGATGTCTACATGTTTTCAGGATAAGCTAAGGTTCCATTGATATTTCTTCGAGTAAAAAGACATGAAGATTTCAGTTAAGAGGAACATTCAAAGAACCAAGTTCATGAGATCGAAATAAGATGTCTATTGTGTTCTAACAAAACAAATATATATATATATATATATATATATATATATCCTTTAAAAAACATTAGTAGTTTAAACATATTTTAAAACCACAATAATACCCTCCAAGTGAACACCTTTATGCAGTTTCCCCAAAATTGCATTAATAAGGACTTACCCTAAGCACACAAAAAATGAGCTACCCTAAGGGAATACCTTGGGGCCTATGGGCCTACCCAAAGGTCTCCTTAGGTCCGTAAGGAATTACCAACTTGATCAGAGTTGAATTTCCATACTCCAGCCTACCCAGATAATGTCACAATAAAATAGTTAAGTACTAACCAGTAGATCCCATGATCCATAAACCATGAATGATTATATTTTCCAATGAAAACATGTAATCAGAGAACACATATCATGTAGCCATAGTTCATAAGTCATCAACCAGTAAATCAGTAAATCAATAAATCATAAATTTCGGTGAAACAAACTTCAAAACAGATAAAACAATAATGTAGCACATAGGGAACACACTAGAGGATCCAAATATTTTTCAGAGACACTTGGTAGTTATCAGGAATGGAAAACTCGAAACTTATATAATTTGACCGGATTCCAAGGATGAGGACCTATTAAAAAGGGCTCGACTATTAATGAATCTAATCAAACATTTAAAGTTGATACTTCAGGACCACTTTTATGATTCAGGTGCATCATGAAGGTGTTCAGGAATAATTCAATATTCAAATTTACAGAGAGTGATTCCATTATTCAGGCCAACAGGGGCATTTTAAACAATACAATTCAAGAATAATTCTTGCTAACTTTATTCAATAATGGTATGATGGTGATTTAACCTAGAAATTTAGGATTTATATTGAATTATCCGAATATCAAGTCATATTAGACCAGTCACATCCCAACCGTACGATGCTTACCAATAATTTAGACCGAAATTCATTCACGAATATTCTCTTCTTAATACTGACTGCACTAGCTTAACCAATTACATTAAAAATCATCATTAGTCTGTTATTAAGGAGATGAATAGGTATTTAAGTGATATTTAATAACTTCCCATATCGTAATAGTATTAGGGATGATTGACCTACTAGACCGTACTTTAAAATCCTAAGGGGCATTACAACATTTAAGGATTCATGGTATCTTGAGAAATTATCAAATTCACGAGGGTATTTAGATCATTCTAGGGCTCGGGGGCTACTTTAGGTTATTTCACACTTCAGGGGTATTTTGGCAATTTGGAAATTAGAGGTTATTTAGTTTTTTCGTAGCTTGAGGACATTCCAGTAATTCTGATTAATCCAAACATAGGTACCTTTTTTTATAATTAGGTCAGATATGTCCTTTCAGGGTTATTTTTCACTTTTAGGGGTAATCTAGGTCTTTTATAGTGCAAAGACATTTTTGTAATTTTACTCTATAGGGTTATTTTTTTCATTTTGGTCTTGAAAGAATACTTAATAATTTAACGATAATTTTTCCTATTCAAGATTTATATCAAATTAACAAGGTTCTGGGCCAAATAAGGTTGGACAAAGATCAACACCGCGGTACTCACTAATCATTCAGACTGATATCCTTCCAAATATTCACCTCCAATATTGATTACACTAGTTGCACTAGTCACCATTAGAATGAATCTTAAGGAGACGAACATGTATCCCAATGATATTATTTATTTTTTGTATTGCAATTGTATCTAGAGAGACCGACGAGCTTACGTTGTATTCTGAGACCTTTAAAGGCTATTTAATGTTTAGGTTTAAAGTGTTTTCAGGGTTTATCCAAAGTTATTCATATATTCAAAGTCATTGTCACTATCAGGGGTAAATCAGGTCATATTTGTATTAGAAGGGCATTTTTTGACATTTTATTAGTATTAATATAGGTTTAGAATAATTAATATTTATTCCAAGCCCAAATCATATTTATTTATGCATTAACCAATACCTAACTTAAACTATACAACATGCAATGAGTAGTAAAGTATTACCTCGATTTACGAGCCATATCGATCGACCATTTAAACTCTATTCGATCACTCTCAAACTTTAATTCTACGTCCCATAATGTCTCGGATACATAGCAAACAAATTTACGTCAGAAACTAAGCTTAATCGAAAAACCAATTTGAATTCGAAGATAAAACACTGAAACGGCTTACCGAGTGCGAATTTGGCAAAACAAACTTTAGAATCGGACTCAAAAACTTTGATAAACATAAAATATGACTTTTCAAAAAATTTAACTTTTTTAGTCAAAGTCAACAGTCAACGATCTGACCGATTAACGGTCAACAATCAAAACGATCAATGGTCAAACTGGTTCGGGTCGACCAGACCTGATTCAGACCGGATCAAGTCAGTTTGTTCCACTCGAACTGGTTCCAGAAGATTTCCTTGGCTGGGGAAAAGCCCTAAGCACACGTGGAGGCGCGTGGCAGCGGCGATGGGCTCGGGTGATCGACTGATTACTCCACGATCATCCAAACATCATTTGCAACACCAACAACAAAAAAATTAGCCAAAAACAACAACCAATAACCAAAACAAAACGTTTGACAACCTACCCTCGATGAGAACGTCGATGGTGGACGACGAACCCATTCGCGTTTTGGGCACACGATGATGAGGAATTCAATGGCAGCAGCAGTGAGGCAAAGTGGTCGTCAATTTGGCCTGAATCGAAGAAAAACCAATGATGGTCGATTGGTTTTTGCGACGAGACTTCATGATGAAATTAGTGACAAACGATGTCGTCCCACGAGAGAATGGTGATCTGGCTTTAGTCGTTGATCGATGGCGAGCACAATGATAGCGGTGATGGGCTGAACGGTGGAAGAATGGCGGTGATTCGACGAGGCTGGCGGGGAAAAAAATAGGGCTTGGGTTTTTCCAATTTGATGGATTTAGGGTGGTTAACTGGATTTTAACTAACCAGGAAAATTGGAAAAATTCAGGGCTAAGTCCCTGAACTTCCTACAGGTTTCAAAACCGAGCTGTAAACTTTTTTTAAAAAATTTACAATTTGGTCCTTAACTTTCTTTTAATTAAATTTTGGGATGTTACATGGGTGGCCATTTAATGATGGCGAAGGTGGACGGTGATGGCTGACGATGGTTGGTATGGAGTTAAAATGAGGGATTTTAGGATTTGAGGTTTATTTTATAATTTTAGAAAAAATTAGGGTTTTTTAAATTAATAATATTCTTAATATTTTTTTAGAAAATAAAAAACTTCAAAAAAATATGAGCAACACATGTCACTTATCGACCAAATTAAACGGTTGTTACAGTCCAGGCACCTAAAAGTGTAATGTTAGAAACGTTAGACACCTATTTTTAACAAAAAAATCTTTAGGCACTTAAAATTTACTTTGGTATAATGTTAGCATTTATTTTTACATTAATCCTTTATTTATTGAAATATACAAAATGTACATATTTGGTGAATACATTGAAATATAAAGGAGTATTGCCAAAATAATGACGAATTTTAATTACGATCCAACATGATTCTATAATTTAATAAATAAAAATTAATATGAAAGTTTTATGTAATGAATTATTATTTTATGGATTGGTGATAGGAAGAAATGTAATACCCCAAAATTTTAATTTAGGATTTTATTGAAAAGATTTAAAATGTGAGGATTTATTTGATTTAAATGGTAAAAGATGAGGAAATGATTTGGAATAATGTTTAGGCTAAATTGTGATAATAAATAAATCAAGAGAGCATTTTAGTCTTTTAAGAGGGAAATGAATTTAAAATTTATCCCTATAAGGGATTTAAAAAGGGAAAAAGAGAGAAAAGTAAACTATCTTCCTCTTTTCTCTTATCCCCCGTGGATTGGCTTTTCCCCATAGCAAAGGTGAGTTTTCAAATTATTAGTCGATTCTTTCTATTTTGGTTGGTTATTGAGACCTTAAGCATGATAGAAGCTTAATGAAGGTTTAAATAAGATTAAAACAATGAGATAAGGGAAATAAAAGAGAATTTAGAAAATAGGTTTTAAAACGATATGTTGAAATAGGAGGGTTTATGGATGGATATTGGTAAAATTGACTTTTCAATGAGGTAAAAGAAAGATTACAAGTCTAGAACGAGTTTAAAAACAAGTTAGAAATTTTGGTATGATTCTAAGAATCAAATGCATTTGAGAGATATTGGATATTATAAGTGTCTAAATGAAGGAAAGGAAGTAGGGTTAAGTAGAGAAGTGTTATATAGAATTGTTAAGGGAAAACGAAAAGGAAAATTGGCCAAAGTGGGTAAATTTCGAGTAGAAAATTTGAAAATAGGGGTAGGTGTATCGGTACTCTATGAATAAGTACCGATACCCTAGTAAGAAATTAGGCTAAATTATATCAGAGGTATCGATACCTATTCAACTAGTATCAGTACCCAAGCAATGGGGTATCGATACTTTGGTAAGGGTATCGATACCAGTAAATATCAATCTAATTTGGGTATCGGTACCTAGATGGGGTATCGGTACCATAGCATAGGGGTATCGATACCATGGTGAGGGTATCGATACCAGTCTATATCGAAGCTAATTTCGGTATCGATACATTAAGGGGATATTGATACCATAAGAAGGGGTATCAAGACCAGAGGGCCAAAAATGTTAAATTGTGGCTGATATTGTCGTAGAAAGGTTAATAATAAGTATTTGATTAATTTTTAAGTTATAATTGTTAGGAAATACACTAACAATTGATATTATGAAATGTATGTAATGAACGTGAGATAGATCCAAACCAAGGGTAAAGGCAAAATACCAGAGCAATCAGCCTTACGTTTTGGATACATAGCAAGGCGTGTCAGGTGAGTACATTTAAATATGTATGTATATGTTATGATAGACCTATTTGTATGACTTATTAATGTAAATTGGTGATTTCCAAAGGGCACTAAGTGTGCAAAATATAAGAAATCATAGTAAGTGTATGAATTTCAGGTAGGGCGTTTCGTACGCTAAAATGTTAAGAAATCATACTAAGTGTATGAATTTCAGATAGGGCATTTCGTACGCTAAAATATTAAGAAATCATACTAAGGGTATGAATTTCAGATAGGGCATTTTGTACGCTAAAATGTTAAGAAATCATACTAAGTGTATGAATTTCAGGTAGGGCGTTTCATACGCTAAAATGTCAAGAAATCATACTAAGTGTATAAATTTCAGATAGTGCGTTTCGTACGCTAAAATGTTAAGAAATCATACTAAGTGTATGAATTTCAGATAGGGCGTTTCGTATGCTAAAATGTTAAAAATCATACTAAGTGTATGAATTTTCAGATTGGGCACTTCGTGTGCTAACATAATAAGAAATTCATACTAAGTGTATGAATTTTTGTATTAGACATTTTAGGTGCTAAAGGACAAGAAATTCATACTATGTGTATGAGTTTCTGTATGGGAAACATAAGGGTATACACATAAGAACTACATAATAAGGAAATGGATCGTTATATTGGTAATGGGTATGCCAACCACATAGATTAAAGAAAGGGTTGAGGAATAACGATATAAGCACTACATGTTCATCTTAATAGATGAACAGAAATAAAAGTTGGTAAATTACCATGTGAGCACTAAGGGTGCGAATGTATAAGGTTTATAATAAATTAAAAGAGATTTAATTGATATTAAACATAAGTTTTAGAATATAAACTATTCCAAAATAAAAGATGTGTTGGCCTAGCTGTGCAATTGACAGAAAAGTGTCAATTATGACAGTTAGATGAACAATTAAGTACCGTTGAGTAAAAGAATAATGGTCTAGCTGTGCAATTGGCAGAAAGGTGTTAATTATTCCAGTTAGATAAAGGGTTAAACACTATTGAGTACGAGAATAAAGGAATTTTAATGTATTGTGATATGAGTGGGGCATAAGTAATATGAAGGGATTATATATATATATATATATATATACACACACACACACACACACATAATTGGTATGGAAGAATACCATAAATGAAATGTATAATAGTGTATAAAAACATGAAAGAATATCATAGTGGAAATGATATAATGGTGCTTTATAAGTATGATGGGATAGTATAAATGAAAATAAAGGTTTAGGACTAAAGAGGTAAATGGAGATGGAAAATATAGAGGAAGATAAGTATGCTAGGCATACTAAAATACTTAAGATAATTATGAATGGAATACATTTTAGAGGAGGAGGATCATAGAATCCTTAAGGAATATATGATTTAGTACAATTAAATAAAAAGAACATACTTATGTATACACAAATGTTATTTTATAATATTATGTCTCACTAAGTTAATACTTATGTTGTTGTTTCCACGTCTAGGTAAAAACATAGATAAATTGAGTAAGGAGTGCAGCAGTAGCAGTGGGTATCATTAGTTAAGGTTGACTCTCATCAGTAACGGTAGGACAATCTTATTCAATTTAAGAATTTAGTTGGCATGTAATTAAACTATGGTAAATATTTTGTAATGTAGTTAAGTGAAGATTTGAGTATGTTGCTCTTTCAAAAATATTCTATTTTATGGTTAATCAAATTGAAACAAAATTTTATGGGTTTTCAAATGACAATTTTTTTTATTAAAGTGATGTGACATCCATATCTCGTGTACGGAAGGGTATACATGAGATGGGTGTTAAATTTATTGGTATCAGAGCTATAGGTTTAGCCGATTCTTGGCCAAAACTGGGTTTAATTGAACTGAGAAAAATATTACATGCCACTAAGATTGTCAAACTTACTGATATGGTGTTAATTAGAGTGTGATACACGCCATTCCTTACTAACTTGAGTGTTATTTATATATATGTTCTAATATATGTCAGAAACAAAGGAAAAAAAGTAGATAATATTGAAAATATGGTCGAGATTAAAATCGACCCAAGAGAATCCGACATGACTTCAGTATCATGTTTTAGAAGGGTAAAAGTTGTTAGGGATTTTTCTCCTTTCTGTGGAAGGAATGCCCACGTTTAACGACGTTTTTGCAATTGAGAAATACTTAAGAAAAACATTAAAGTATTTAAAGTATGGTTAAATTGAGTAAGCAGAAATGAATAAGTGGTAAGTACATTCAACTCTAAAAGCTAATAGAAAGAGGAGTTGTTAGTGGATCAACTGATTATGAGTTGTCTACGAGTAAATTGGTTACTAGCGTAATTTTAGCATTAACTGCTATGAATTATTGCTACAAAGTTGTCAAGTTTTTTAAGTAAATGATGTGGATAATTAGATTTTCATAGTTGAAATAAAAGATGTTTCAACTATTCGAGAATATTTTAAAGGGATCTGGAAAAGATATACGGATTTTGTCAATAAGGAAATGAAAGTTTTTAAAGTAAAAGTATTATATTCAACTTAATCTCGTGAGAGATGATAACAGTAAACCCTAGTGGGTCATGGTGAAAAGATGAGTTGGAAAAATAGTAAATAATTGATAAAAATTCTAAGGGCTATGTTTCTGGTGAACCGATGAAATTATCATTTGATGAGTTAAAATCATATTCGAAATAAGTTGTTTGTTTTTAGAGAAGATTATTTCAGAAAGATGCAGAGATTATGGAAATTATAGTTTTTAGTGAGAAAGTAAAATCATCGCTCAAGGTGATATCAATAATGATGGTGAAGAAAATGATTTCAGAAAGATATATGTTTATATATAGCTTTTATGGTTAATGATATAGAAACTTAAATAATTAATGTAGAATTTTTTGATAATCTCACAAAAATTTAGGAATTTATAGATGTCTTTGTAAGTAAATTTATTGAGTTACCTCCATATTGAAATGTATAGTTCTAGGTTAATAGTTATTAAGGTATTGAACATGTTTATATGATTTAGTATTAAATGACTTAAGTGAGTTAAGAGAATTAGAGACTCAACTATAAGAGTTGATTTAGCAAAGTTTTATCAACTCGAGTATTTTATCTGGGGAGGTATATGTGTTATTAACGAAAAGAAAACTAAATCTATTTGGTTATACATAAATTTTGTCAATTAAATAAGACTTTTCGAGAGAAGAACTTGGTTGCCAAAATATTCAAATGTGAAATTCTAGTTAACAGAAATAACTTTTATTTCCCAAAGAATGATCCTGAAATTGGACTTATTCAGGGCTTGTTGGTTACTATCTAAAGTTAGTGAAGAACTTTTCAATGTTAGCTTTGCTGCTAACCAAGTTTTAAGGAAAGATATGTCTTTTGGGAGCATGAAAAGGGTCAAGAGAGTTTTGAAATACTAAAGAGGATTGTAACATGAATACCAACATTTATACAACTTGAGTTGGGTAAAGGTTATGTAGTTTTTACTAAGATATATCAACAGTTTAGAAAGTGTGCTTATGCACAAAGGTAAAGTTGTGACATATGCCACAATAAAGTTAAAGACTCACAATAGGAATTATCTACATATGATTTAGAGTCGGCCGTAGTCGAGTACTTTAAAAGATTTGGTGTCATTTCTTGTATTGTGAGCGATGTTATAGTGGTGCTAATTACAAAAGTCTTATGCTGATTTAAAGAGAAAAGTAGTTGAGTGGCAAGAAAGTGATAAAGTTTTCCTGAAAACATTGTTTTGAAATGAAATATTGTGGTTTGGACTTAGTTCAAGAATTAGTGAACCTTAATAGATTTTATCAGTTAGCTTTTGTCTCCTGAAATGGAAAAGACCTATAATGTTTTCATGTGTCATTGCTTATAAATGACCAATCGAATCCATTGCATTTTCTTACTTTGGAAAATGGGGATTCGATTAAAGTTGAATTATGGAAAAGAACCAATACAGATTTGGATTAGAGAAATTCAGGAAACGAGTAACAAAATAATTTTCTTTAGTTGAAGTACTGTGGTAAGAGCATAAATATTTAAAATGTGAGGATTTATTTGATTTAAATGGTAAAAGATGAGAAAATTATTTGGAATAGTGTTTAGGCTAATTTGTGACAATAGATAAATCAAGAGGGCATTTTGGTCTTTTAAGAGCGAAATGAATTTAAAATTTATCCCTATAATGGATTTAAAAAGGGGGAAAAGAGAGGAAAGTAAACTATCTTCCTCTTTTCTCTTCTCTCACGTGGAATGGGTTTTCCCCATAGTAATGATGAGTTTTCAAATTGTTAGTTGATTCTTTATATTTTGGTTGTTTATTGAAACCTTAAGCATGATAGAAGCTTAATGAAGGTTTAAATGGGATTAAAAAAATGAGATAAAGGAAATAAAAGAGAATTTAGAAAATGAGTTTTAAAATGATATGTAGAAATAAGAGGGTTTATGGATGGATATTGGTAACATTGACATGTCAATGAGGTAAATGAAAGATTAGAAGTTTAGAATGAGTTTAAAAAAAGTTAGATATTTTGGTATGATTCTAAGAATCAAATTCATTTGAGAGATATTGGATGTTTTAAGTGTCTAAATGAAAGAAATGAAGTAGGGTTAAGTAGAGAAGTGTTATATAGAATTGTTAAGGGAAAATGAAAACGAAAATTGGCCAAAGTGGGTAAATTTTGACTAGAAAACTGGAAAATAGGGGTAGGTGTATCAGTACCCTATGAATAAGTACCGATACCCTAGCAATAAATTAGGCTAAATTATATTAGAGATATCGATACCTATTCAACTAGTATCAGTACCCAAGAAATGGGGTATCGATACCATGGTAAGGGTATCGATACCAGTAAATATCAAATCTAATTTGGGTATCGGTACCTAGATGGGGTATTGGTATCATAGCATAGGGGTATCGATACCAGTCTATATCGAAGCTAATTTCGGTATCGATACATCAAGGGGATATCGATACCCTAATAGGGTAGTATCAATAACATAAGCAGGGGTATCGGTACCAGAGGGCCATAAATATTAAATTGGGGCTGATATTGTTGTAGAAAGGTTAATAATAAGTATTTTGATTAATGTTTAAGTTATAATTGTTAGGAAATATACTAAAAATTGATATTATGCATGTATGTAATGAATGTGGGATAGATCGAAACCAAGGGTAAAGGCAAAATACTGGAGCAATCAGCCTTACGTTTTGGATACATAGCAAGGCGAGCCAGGTGAGTACATTTAAATATGTACGTATATGTTATGATAGACCTATTTTTTTGACTTATTAATGTAAATTGGTGATTTCCAAAGGGCACTAAGTGTGCAAAATATAAGAAATCATAGTAAGTGTATGAATTTCAGATAGGGCGTTTCATACGCTAAAATGTTAAGAAATTATACTAAGTGTATGAATTTCATATAGGGCGTTTCATACGCTAAAATGTTAAGAAATCATACTAAGTGTATGAATTTCAGATAGGGCGTTTCATACGTTAAAATGTTAAGAAATCATACTAAGTGTATGGATTTCAGATAGGGCATTTCATACGCTAAAATGTTAAGAAATCATACTAAGTGTATGAATTTCAGATAGGGCGTTTCGTACGCTAAAATGTTAAGAAATTATACTAAGTGTATGAATTTCAGATAGGGCGTTTCGTACGCTAAAATGTTAAGAAATCATACTAAGTGTATGAATTTCGTATAGGGCGTTTCACACGCTAAAATGTTAAGAAATCATACTAAGTGTATGAATTTCAGATAGGGCATTTCGTACGTTAAAATGTTAAGAAATCACACTAAGTGTATCGATTTCAGATAGGGCGTTTCGTACGCTAAAATGATAAGAAATCATACTAAGTGTATGAATTTTAGATAGAGCGTTTCGTACGCTAAAATGTTAAGAAATTATACTAAGTGTATGTATTTCAGATAGGGCGTTTCGTACGCTAAAATGTTAAGAAATCATACTATGTGTATGAATTTCAGATAGGGCGTTTAGTACGCTAAAATGTTAAGAAATCATTCTAAGTGTATGAATTTTCAGATAGGGCACTTTGTGTGCTAACATGATAAGAAATTCATACTAAGTGTATGAATTTTTGTATTGGACATTTTGGGTGCTAAAGGACAAGAAATTCATACTATGTGTATGAGTTTCTATATTGGAAACAGAAGGGTATACACATAAGAACTACATAATAAGGAAATGGATCGTTATATTGGTAATGGGTATGCCAACCACATAGATTAAAGAAAGGGTTGAGGAATAACCATATAAGCACTACATGTGCATCTTAATAAATGAACAAAAATAAGAAGTTGGTAAATTACCATGTGAGCACTAAGGGTGAGAATGTATAAGGTTTATAATAAACTAAAGAGAGTTAATTGATAGTTAACATAAATATTAGAATAAAACTATTCCAAAATAAAAGATGTGTTGGCCTAGCTATGCAATTGACAGAAAATTTTCATTTATGTTAGTTAGATGAAGGGTTAAGTACCGTTGAGTAAAAGAATAATGGCTAACTGTGCAATTGGCAGAATGGTGTCAATTATGCCAGTTAAATAAAGGGCCATTTTTGACGCTGAATCGGATCACATCTTCCCCTCTTCTTTAAAGCGATTTGTCCTCAAATCGAAGGGTGGTTCCTTTTCAACGTTCCTCCATTCCATAGTTGTTGTTTCGTCAGAAATTGGGATTCCTTCTTTAGGCTCTTGAATGAGATATGCCCATGTAATTTTTCTTTGAATGTTTAGGTCCCTTGATATTCCAAAAGTGGTGTCTCTTAATGCTCCAATAGGCATGATCATGGAATCCTTATAAATCACGTCCATTGGTTCTTCTAAAGACACATCCTTTGAATGAAAAATGGTGTTCTTTTTCTGCTCAATGGACATATCTTTTGTATTCCCAATGGTCACTTCTCCTAAACATTCCTTTTGGCAAATGGTGTCTCTTGATACAACCTGCAAGTCAAAAAACAATCTACATTTTCAAAGTTAGAATAATCATCTTTAACCTTGCATTTTGTCAATAGGCATTCTCGAAACAAGCACTTTGAGGAATAAGCACTTGTTCTTGGATTAATTTCATCCATGGTTATTGCCTTTCCTTTCCTTATAGCCTCAACACTTAGCTTCATTTTGGCTTGATCATTCTAGACTTGTTTAGGCGTTAAAGGAGTAAGGATAATCTTCTTCCCTTTATGGCTGAACGAGTATTGATTGGTAAAACAATCATGAATAGTTCTTTTGTTGTATTGCCATGGCCTCCCAAGAAGTAGATGGCTAGCGTGCATAGGGACAACATCACACATAACCTCATCTTTGTATTTGCCAATAGAAAAAGGAATTATCACCTGTTTGCTAACGTTGAGTTCTCCTCTTTCATTGAGCCACTACAACTTATATGGATTCGTGTGCTTCATTGTTTTCAAACCAAGTTTTTCCACCATTATTGTACTGGCCACATTAGTACAACTTCCACCATCTATAATAACAAAGCATACCTTCTCATTCACATGGCATCGGGCATGGAATATGTTTTCTCGTTGTGCATTTTCTTCCGCAACTTGAAGATTCAAACTTCTTCTAATTACCAAAGCTTCTCCTTGTTCAACGGGATCTGCAAGAGTGATTTCTTCATTGACTTCAATAGGTGCCTCTTGTTCTTCCTCTGATTCAGATTCTATTTCGCCATTTCCAAGTAAAAGCAAGTGTTCCGGTTAGGGCATTGTGTAGATACGTGGCCCCTCCCAAGAAATTTAAAGCATCTAATGTCTCTTGAACGTTCAGTAGTTTGCTTTCCTCGGTTGAAGTCTTTGTTTGCTTGCTGATTCTTTGAAGATTCGACTTGTTCTTTGACAAGAGGAGGAGTTGGATTTTTGATGTTGTTTGGACTCCATTTGGATGATGTAGGTGCAATATTGCGAGTTGTGTGTCTCCTCTTTAGTTGCCTTTCAATTTTCATTGCTATTTGTACCATCTCATCCATTTCGATGTAATGATACAATTCCAAGGTATTGGCAATTTCGGGATTAAGTTCGACAAGGAATCTTGCCATAGTTGCTTCACGATCCTCCTCAATGTTGACTTGGATCATTGCCACTTCCATCTCTTTATAATAGTCCTCCACACTCCTATGGCCTTGTTTCAGATTCTGTAACTTTTGAAACAAGTCACGATGATAGTGAACAGGAATGAATCGTTTCCGCATAATACCTTTTATTTCAAGCCAAGTTGAGACCAGTCGTTCTCCATTCCTCCTTCGGTTCAAAGTAAGTTGATCCCACCATATTAAAGCATAGTATATGAACTCCATGGCTGCCAATCTCACTTTCTTCATTTCAGAATAGTTGTGGCAACTAAAAACACACATTCCACTTTGCTTTCCCATTCAAGATAAGCTTCAGGATCAGTTTTTCCTTGAAATTGAGGAATTTTGATCTTGATATTACTCAGATTATCATCAACAATGGCACGTCTAGGGACTTGGAATGCTACTTGTTCTCCCTCGTCAAAATTTTCTTGAACTTTTTCTTCTGGAGGGGGTGGTGGTTGTTGTCTTCTAGGAACTCTATTATTACGGCCTGGTGGTAGATCATGGCGTTGATCTATCTTTTCATGAAGAGCATGGAACACTTCACGAAACATTCTCATCATTTCGCCAATGAGTGTCTGTATTTGTAAGTTTGGTGTTCCTATATTTTCTCTGGGGCTTTGAGACATGGTTAGTGCAAATAAAATGAATTGAAAACCTTACCAGCACACTCACAAATCCTTACTTGATCACTCCAAGAAAATTCAGATTCCACTCCACACACTATCGTGTTTGCACTCGGGGATATGTTCCTTGGCTTTTTCTTGATCCCCCTTCTGATCTCACCCTCTCGTTTTCCTTTTACCGCTCAATTCTCTCTTGTGGGTCCTTTTTAAGAACTAACTCAAGATTAAGCAAGTTTCTTTAGTTTGTGCGTCGGTTTAGAATGGTTAGGAATAGAAAAATGGTTATGATAAGGGTAGTATAGAAAAAGGTTTAGAAAAAGATATGGTAATGAATTAAGAAAAGATGAAAGAATAAAGAAATGAAATGATAAAAAAATGAAGATAACTTACAACTCAAGTTGCAACACTTACTATCTTCCTTCACAAGAAACAACAAGGATACCACTGTCAAGTTTGTTGTTGGGGCAGATTGTAATATGCTTCTCTTTGAGTGTATTTACAACTTTCTTCACTTTTTTTTCTTTGCTTTTGATTTTCTTCTTTTCTTTCTTTTGCACTCCAATTTTGTTGTAGGAGTCTTTTCTTTTTCTTCTTTTTGTTGCTTTTGTTGCAGCACTTGATTGTCAATCCACCAAAGCTCTGATTACCGGTTGATGTAAGACTAACCAGGCTTCTTCAATAATAGAGAAGTTGGCAACCTTGTTATTCCCCGATCTAGGAGAGACACCAAATGCTACACGTTGAATTGGAAGTAATCTGCAAAAATTAAAGAAAGAAATGATTAAAATAGAATATGAAAGAAGAAAAGAAATGATAAGAAAATGAAATGGATAGAAATGTTATCAGAGATGGTTGTGGAAGTATGATAGAAGAATCCTTCAAGAATTGATGAATTCGGCCTCCAAATAATGTTGATATTGAAGGATAATTTAATGGTTAAAAGATGAAGATGGCAATGAAATGGTAATGGAATTGGCGTGAAGGTGGTGGACTATGGTGATGTTATAGGCATGAAAATGGTGATGGAAGATGGTGATGAACAGATAGTATCTTATAAAACTAAGAAGGAACCAATGCTATAAAGAAGCAAAGACCCGTTTCTTATAAGTCTTATAAGGGATGGTATTAAAGGACTTTGACCCACTAGTTATAGGAACTAGGAACCAGAAGTATCAATGTGAAGGAATGATGCCACAAGCTTTAGGAAGGCTTGCTTAATCGATATAGTTCTAAAAAGAACTTGAAGAGAGAATAATCACACAAAGGATTTTTAATTGATCAAAGGGTTCTTACAAATGAAATATCCAAGCCTATTTATAGGCTAGCATAGGTTTGGCCAAATAAATAGGTGTCTATTCGGCTAAATACATGACTATTAAATAGAAATACATGATGTTTTAATGAATGAAGATGTCCTTGGCCGAATGGTCTCCTTGCTCTTCATCTTGGCGCCAATTTTGAATCAAAAGGATGCTTAGGCCGAATAGAGAGAACCCTCTTCATTTTGGCGCCCATTTCATCCACACGCATGGCACATGTATGGGCTGGTCATGAGGCACTCACATGGGTGGCTTGGGGTCTTATGGTGTGTCTCCTACTTGGCGTGAAGTTGAGCAGCAACTTAGGTGTGACTTTGCATCCAACTTGCTTTTAGATGACATGATGTCAATGGGGCAGCAACTATTTATGAAAGGTCACATTTGTGGAAGGCAACCTTTCATCATTTGAGCTACTTCCAATGTGTTTGAGCTGAAGATGAGCTGGCCATAGATGCAATACATGACAATGAGTCTTAGGACAGCTCCTTGTGAAAGGGCACTTCTTGGATTGGCAACTCTTCGTGAAAAGGTACGAATTCACAAAATTCGACCTAGACCATATTTGTAGTGCTCTGTGTGGTGAAGATGATGGTGCAACTCTCCAGCTGAAAAGAAATCTCTAGATAGCTCAAAAGTCCAGCTCAAGTGAGCTATGAGCTCATAGGTCAGGTGACAACTTTTCATCATTTGTTCTCCATGATCTCTCAAATCATCTTATGGAAGTTTTCCTAGCTCATTGACTCCCATGCTAGCTTTAAATCAGCTCCCAACATGTGGCCGAACATGTACCTACAAAAGAAAGCTTTTATAAGCTAAGTAATATAAAATATAAATATATAAATATGTCGTTCATAATAATAACTTTATACATTCATAATATCATCATCATAACTATAAATATAATGTATGTAAGCTATTGTCATAACTATGGTATAAAGAAAGATTAAGTTGAAAAAAATCCCCCTTTGATTATTGTGAAAGGTTGGAGATGCAAGTCCATTTTTGATGCTGAATCGGATCACATCACAGTCACTGCAAAAGTTCCTCCAGAGCATATTACATGTGAATTCTTTTTGAAAGAATTCATAGAAAAATATATTAGGGACGTGTTCATTGGTGAAATAAGACAACAAATCCTGAACTTGAAGCAGTCTGGTATGCCAATCTATGAATATGAATATGAGGTCAATAGATTGAGCTGATTTACAGCAGAGTTCCTCCCAACCGAAAAATCTAGAGTTGTCAGGTTCATTGATGGGTTAAATGCTCAATATAAAAGGATATTGATTGCTCACAATTTTCTTCTTTTCTATAAGTAGCGAATCAAGCAAAGGCTATGGAAAAAATAGACCTTGAAGAGAAAAACAGAGAAAAATGATCATACCGGTAAAACGCGTAGAAGTTCTTTTGTTGCCCCATCATTCAAACGCAATAAAGGATTTCCACAAAAAATTGTGCAGTGTCAGTTTATTTAATTAAAAAGGGATCTTTTGTAGGAAAGTCAAAACAAGCTTAGACAACTACTGTAAGTACTCAAGGTTCAGGATTTCATGCTATTTTAGAATACAAACATTGTGGAAAGAAACAATCTAATTAGTTTGGTTCACTAAAGGGACATGCTACCATTGTGAAAAAACTAGTCATTTTAGAAAGAATTGTCCATAGATTCACCCACATCAGTCAGTAGCAGCACCTAAAAAAGATAGAGGTAACAAACGGACAAACAAGGAGCATCTGAGGTTGTCTCTAATCAGGAAGGCAATACTACTTCTTGAGTTTATAATATCAAAACTGCTAATGATAGAGATGATCCTGAGATTGTAGCATGTACGTTCAAACTCTTTGGTAATCCTATTTTTGCATTGATTGATCCAGACTCTATATATTCTTGTATTAGTTCTAAAGTAATACTCGAATGAAATATCCAGTAGAACTAATTTCAAGTGAGGTAGTTGCTATCAATCCAACAGGGCAAAGTTCCAAAGTAAATCGAATAAGCAGAAAGTGTCCTATAAAGATTCAAGAAGTAGATTTCCCAGCTGATCTTATAGAATTACCAATCCAAGAGTTTAAAATCATTCTAGGAATAGATTGGTTATCGACATATGATGCTAAGGTTAAATTTCAATTGAAAAAATTAATCTTAAAGGGACCATATAACACATAAATAATATTTGTAAGTGAAAGGTTGAATTATCTGAGCAATGTCATGTCAGCTGTAACTGCTAAAAAGTTATTAACACATAGGAGTGAAGCATATTTATCTCATTTTGTAAATACTAAGGAAACAAAGATAAATTTGGAGGATATACCAACAGTATGAGAATTTCTAGATGTTTTCCTAGATGAATTGTCAGGATTACATGTAGATCGAGAAGTGGAATTTGGTATTGATGTCTTTCTTGGAACAATACCAATATCAATGACACCTTATAGGATGCCTCATGTGAAACTTTGAGAGTTCAATGCTCAATTAAAAGAATTATTAGACTGAGGTTTTATATGACCTAGTATATCACCTTGGGGAGCTCTAGTCCTGTTTGTGAAAAACAAAAATAGGTCAATGAGATTATATGTGGATTACCGTCAACTTAATAAGTGACGGTGAAGAATAAATATCTTTTACCAAGAATTGATGATCTCTTTGATCAACTTAAAGGAGAATCGATATTTTCTAAAATTGATATTCGATCGAGGTATCATAAATTGAGGATCAAAGAAGAGGATATATCAAAGAAAACTTTTAGAAGTAGATACAGGTATTATGAGTTTGTAGTAATGCCATTTGGGCTCACGAATGCACCATCAACTTTTATCAATATAATGAATCAAATATTTCAACCATATTTAGATCAATTTGTGGTGATATTCATTGATGATATATTGGTTTATTCTAAAACCAAAGAGTATCATGATACACATCTTCAGATAATTCCTCATATCCTTTAAGAAAAGAAACTATATGCAAAGTTTTCAAAGTGTGAAATTTGGTTGCCTGAAGTAGCTTTCCTTGGACATATAGTTTTAGCTGAAGGAACTTGGGTTGATCCTAATAAGGGTTAAGAAATCATTGAATGGAAAACCTCAAAGAATATTTTTATGCTGAGAAGTTTCTTGGGATTAGTTGATTATTATCGATAGTTTATGAAATATTTTTCAATGATTGCCTCTCCAATTACTAAGCTATTGAGAAAGGATGTCCCATTGTTTGGATAGATAAATGTCAGGAAAGTTTTGAAAAACTAAAGAAGATATTAACAAAAGCTCCTGTTCTGGTACAACCAGAATCTGAAAAAGATTTTGTAATACATAGTGATGCATCCCATAATGGTTTGGGGTGTGTATTAATAAAAGGAATGAAGGTGGTAGCATATGCTTCTCCACACCTTAAAACGCATGAAAGAAATTATTCATACTTATGATTTAGAGTTGGCTACAATAATGTTTGCTTTAAAAATTTGGCATCACTACTTATATGGTGAAAAGTGTTACATTTACAAGAATCTCAAAAGTTTGAAATACTTGTTATCTCAAAGGGAGCTTAACTTGAGACAAAGAAGGTGGATAGAGCTAATAAAGGATTATGATGTAATCATCGATTATCATTCAGGAAAGGTTAATGTGGTAGCGACGCACACATCTAGAAAACATTCTCTACCTTGAGAGCATTAAATGCACAATTGAATTTGCAGGAAGATGGCGTATTAGTGGAAAAACTTCAAATTAAACCTACTTTAATAAGTCAAATTAAGGAGTTGCAAGCAAAAAATGAAAAATGCTTGGAAAAGTATAAGCAAATTGAAAATGGTGAATCTAAAGACTTTGAAATAAAGTGAGATGGATGCCTATATTATAAGGGACGTGCATATATTCCTAATGATGAGGAGCTAAAGAAGGAAATACTTTTCAAAGCACATTATAGTCGTTTGAATATGAACCAGAAAGATAACAAAATGTATTAAGATTTGAAAAGTCAATTTTGGTGGTTCGATATGAAACGAGGAGTTTGTTACTATATGTTTAAATTCTCACTAAGCAAAGGAAAAATATCAAGTACCATCAGGATTACTCCAACCAATTTCATTTCTACAATGGACGTGGGAAATTACTTTGATTTTGTAACAGTTTTACCATTAACACCAAGTAAAAATGATTCAATCTAGGTAATTGTGGATCAATTGAATAAATTGGCATATTCTGTACCAGTTCGAACTGACTACTCCTTGAACAAGTTAGCAAAGTTATATAGTAGGGAAATTATCAGATTACATGGTGTTCTTGTATCCATTATATATGATAGAGATCCAAGGTTCACTTCAAGGTTTGGAGTGCATTAGATGAAGCATTGGGAACTTGGTTACACTTCAATACTACTTTCCATCATCAAACAGATGAACAATAAGAAAAGACTATCCATATATTAGAAGATATGCACAAGGCTTGTATTATGGAATTAGTAGGCTCATGGGAAAAGTATTTTCCATTAGTTGAGTTCACCTATAACAAAAGTTACCAATTAAGTTTAAAGATGGAACTCCAAGAGGCATTATATGGAAGAAAATGAGTACACCATTAAACTTGTTCGAGCTAGAGGATCGAAAAATCATTGGATCAAATCTTGTTCAAGATGTAGAAGACAAGGTAAAGATAATTTAGGATAATGTCAAAGAAGCCTCTAACAAAAAAAGTCGTACTTAGATCTTAAAAGGAAAGTATTGAGTTAGAAGTTGGAGACAAAATATAAGGTTTCACTTTGGAAAAAGGTATTACATTTTGGACGAAAAGATAAACTTAATCCAAGATTCATTGGTTCTTATGAAATCTTAAAAAGAGTTGGTCGAGTGGCATATCAATTAGCATTGCCACCAGAAATGAGTAAAATTCATGATGTGTTTAATGTGTCAATACTTCAAAAACATCGATCAGATTCTTCGCATATCATTACATCAGAGGAAATTGAAATTCAAACAGACTTGACATACGAGGAAGAACCCGTAAAGATCTTAGCTCGAGGAGAAAATCAGTTAAGGAACAAAAAGATTCATCTTGTTAAAGTTTTATGGAAACCACAAAGTGGACAAGATACCTGGGAAACAGAGAAGGCAATGAAAGAGTAGTATCCACCTCTCTTTGAACCAAGTATGTATAAAATTCAAGGGAAAACTTTCTTGAGGGGGAAGAATTGTAATACCCCAAAAATTTGGTTAGTGATCTAAATGAATGAAATGAAAGTTTGGTGGCTAAAGTATAAACTTGGGAACATTTAGGAACTAAAATAGTAATTTTCAAAATATATAACTTTGTCCCATAAATGAATAGATACGTCCATAATGATGCTTTGGTTTCACTCGTATTATTGATCCAAAAATTGTGTTAAAAGATATAAAGTGTGAAAGTTCGAAAAAAATTGGATAATTGGATCGAAACAAAACATCAAGAAATTTTGCTAGATGATAAAGAAAGGGGAAAATGTATATTCCATGCTTTAAAATGATAAGATTTAATGTGGACTATTGGATTTAAGTTGATATCCATGTTAAATCTTAGGCATTGGATTAAAAAGGACAAGATTGTAATTTTGGAACTTTACAAGGGTAAAGTTGTAAGCTACTAACTTCATGGTTTAATTTAAGCCTTTAGATGAAGAAAATGACATGTGGCATGATTAGAAATATTGGATCACAAGGATAAAATAGTCATTTGTGTTAAAATAAAATTTAAATTTATTTTAAGTTATAAAAATCTAAAAAGGATTAAAATGAAAGAAAACAAAAATCTTGATTTTTCTTCATCTTTCTCCTTGTTGTCGTTACCAAGAAAACAATGGTAAGATTTGATTTTGATTTTCAAGCCTTTTTGGTTAGATTTAAAACTAAGATATGAAATACAATTTTATTCTCCATTGAATTCTCTTTCGTATGGTACCATTTGTTCATGTTATTCATGCTTATAACCCTAAATTTATGAAAAGGGTAGATAAAGGGGATTATAGAATTTGAGGTTTCAAGACTTGAAAATAAGGATATAGGTGTTGTGATGTTGATTCCATTCTTCAAGTGATGAAAAATCCATTAGTTTTCCTTTAGGGATCAATTCAGAAAAGATGAAAAGTTAAGGGATTGATGGTTTGAATTGATTTTTATGTTAGATATACAGAGAACATTATGTTGTATGCCTTAGAATGTTTATTCAAAGCTTGAATTTGATGAAGGTTAGGGTAGAAAATTATAATACATGTTTTTTTTATTAATATGGGGTAAGTACATGGTAATATATGTTCAAAGATAACTATCAACCTTTTGACATTGAAACGTTCGTACCCCTAGCATTGATGGTGCTCAAACGCAGGACCTCAAAGAATAATAACAATTCTTTTACCATCGATGTCACTAGGGTTCGTGCTTACAATACATGTTTAAATGTATTGGTTGGAACTTGAATCACCTTGGAAGGTGTTAGTTTATATTCAACCATACGAGTTTCTATAGAAAAAATTTATGGAAAAATTCAATTGACTTATTTATGATATTTTTTATATTTCAAGGATTAATTTGACGATTAAATAATTGTATTCATATTTGAAAAGTGAAATTTCTAAGATTAGTCCTTAATGAATAAAAGAGAAAATAAAGTCTTAAGGCGAAATTGTGGTTTTAAAGGTGAATTCAAGTAAGTTAAGGTGGAAATGAAGTGTATGAAACATCATAATTACAATGTTGCATTAGAATGAATAATCAATCAAAATTGGTATCAAACTAGCAACAAATGAAAGGAAAAGAATCGAGCTTAAAGCTTAACGAGGATTATATTTTGACTTATATAGAAAGTGTCAAAGTGAGTGCTATGCATACATAACATGGTACATGGATGTTTTATACATCATTAAGAGAAATTGAAATGAGTCTACCTTAATTATATTAACATGATATTTATGTCATTAATCATATATTTGAAATGTTCTAAAAGTTAATATAAAATGCATTTATCAATAGTTTATTTATGACATTATAAATTAATGTTATTTCATGTATGAACTGCCCAATGTTGAATTATGTTGATATATATTGCCTTGGATGAAATAAATTTAGACTATATGTTCAAGTATGTCATTGAGGGTCAATGATATAGTTGGTATGCCATATAGTCTAGCAACATACTGAATATTTGATTTATCACTATAGTGTATATAAATGACACTTAGTGCATGTGGTGGGCACGACCTTATGTGTATTACGATGGCACAACCTTATTAGCACTTTGGCGCATATTTGACTCATGTACCTAGGGTTCTCATAGGCTTATATTTGGGCTATGGTTTTGTTAAGTATAACTGATGTGTATAAGTGGTTAAGTCTGTTAGTTTGTTATGGTTTTTGTCGTGGTTGTTAGTAACAATTAGTTAGACTTGGCATGTGTGCTATATAATAATATGTATACAATAGGCAAATGTACATCAATAATATTCTTTATTTTTCATATATACTAGTTTCTCAACATGGTGTTTGTAGCCAAAAGTCCTCGTGGTTCTTTTTTCACTACAAGGTTCTTGGTCTGTTGATCATGGCTTATGATATGATCTCGATTATGAGTTTCAAATCATATATATGATTTCCCGATCGTGATTCTAGTAAGAAATTGAATTGCTTGCTTTGAACATAAGATGATGGAAGTTATAGTTTGGATGTAATGAAAGTATGGCGAAGGTATGGGTTGGTAATGGCGTTGAATATGAAAGATGGATTGAAAAGAAAATGGATTGTGACCCTCTAACTATATGGAGTTAGTAACCATCAATATAAATAGATGGAATAGAAGTGGAAGTAGATGGAACGTGACCCACTAGCTATAGATGAGCTAGGAACCAACACTATAACAAAAGGAAATGGATGAAGACAACAAGATTATCTTGAAGTCGATAAAGTTCTACAATAGAACAAGAATGAAAGCAACCTCTCAAATATGTTTTATGTATTCAAATGTGTGTCTACAAATGATCCCAAAGGTGCCTATTTATAGTGTTTCTAAGCAGCATATGAAAAGACTCAAAAGATGAAAACATTCTCATCAATTTAGCAATAAAATGCACTTGAATGCTTTGTCTTCTTATCTTCAAGGTTGGTTGAATATTCTAGATCATTTTGGGGATGAATATAGAAAATTTGAAGCTGAATTTGACCTTAAATTCGTCCAAGGGATGAAAGACTCTTGCTATTCCATGCTGAAAATTGTCCTAAGAAGTGAATTAAATCACCCTTCATTGCATGCTCCCTTGAAGAATATGAACAACCCTTGAACTTAGATGATAACAATCAGATTTGAATACCTTGAATGGGTTAATTAAGAGTCCTTAAATGTCTTGTCACTTGGCTGAAGTTTAAAAGACTCTCCCTTGGCTCCAACTCATCCAAATCATCCATGCATAAAATTTCATTAACAAAATTCCAGCCTGCACTGTCTTCAATAAATCGATCATATCTCAAGCTCCCGATATTGGATTAAGGTGATTAAAAAGGCGTTGGAAAGATAAAAGATGGAGGAATAATGTAAAATTGATTTCTAGAACCAAAAACATCTGTATCTCTTTCATAATTGGAAAACATTCTGACTGACATCTTTGTATATGATGAAACCATTCAACTTCTCTCATGCACCTAGACACAAAGGTGAACTTTATTAATTATTTAATTGAAAACATGCATGAAACAATTAAGAGTTTATTTAATAAATGAACTAGTTTGATGAATAAACTAGTTTAATTACTGAACTACTTCCCTAAATAAACTAGATGATTTAAATGCAACGCATGCTTGAATGAACAACACACTTATTAAATGCAATGAATGTTATGCAAATTTCAAAATTCTCATGCAAATTAATGCATAAGCAACGTAAAGTGTTCCTCCCTTATTATTCCTCCTTCATCAAGTTCCAAACTTGATGTAAACATACCCTCCATGGCTGCTTGAAACTTCTTAGCCCTTTCTCGTGTGATAGGGCCACTTGGGTACTTCTTAGGGTATTTGCTATTGGAGATCTTATTAGTACCTCCCTCTTTAAGGTGATTTCCCCCCCAAATCGTCACCTATATCATAAGGAGACAAGTCAACAACAATGAAGGTTGCACTGACATTAAACTCACATGGAAGATCTAATTGATAGGTGTTGCCATTGATCTTCTTGACTATTTGGAATGGTCCATATCCCCGAGGCATTAATTTGGACTTTCGTTGAGCCGGAAACCTTCTTTCCTCATGTACAGCCACACCCAATCCCCTGGCTCAAAAGTAATTCACTTACAACCCTTATTTGCTTGCTACTCATATTGCTTAGTTATCTTTTCAATGTTCTCCCTCACTTTTTGAGGAAGCTTCTTAACAAAATCAGCTTTGTTAAGTCCATCTTTATTCACAATTTGATCAGCGGGTAATGGTAACAAGTCTATCGGTGTTAACGGATTGAACCCATACACCACTTCGAAAGGCGTACGCCCCGTAGTAATATGGATTGAACGATTGTATGCAAACTCCACATGTGGTAAACTCTCCTCCCATGTTCTCAAATTCTTTTGAATGATGGATCGAAGTAACATGAAAAGTACTCGATTCACCATTTCAGTTTGACCATCCATTTGAGGGTGGCAAGTGGTGGAGAATAGCAGCTTAGTACCAATCTTACTCCATAGGGCTCTCCAAAAGTGGCTTATGAACTTCACATCCCGATCAAACACAATAGTTCTGGGTATACCTTGTAGCCTTAAAATTTCCCTAAAAAACATATTAGCAATATGTGATGCATTATTAGTTTTGTCACAGGGAATGAAATGAGCCATTTTAGAAAATCTATCAATAACTACAAAGATGGAGTCTTTGTTGTTCTTTGTGCGTGGAAGCCCTAGCACAAAATCCATTGAAATATCCATCTGTGGTGCTTCTGATATGGGTAGTGGTGTGTAAAGTCCATGTGGTATGACTTTATATTTGGCCTTCCTGCAAGTAATGCAACGCTCACATAACCTTTCCACATCTCGTTTCATTTTGGGCCAATATAGGTGTTCTTGAAGTATAGCCAAATTCTTTGCTATCCTAAAATGTCCTATTAATCCTCCTCCATGGGCTTCCTTAGTGAGCAATTCTCGCATCAAACCTTGAGGGATGCATAGTCTCCCTTCCTTGAATAGAAAACCATCATGCTTAAAGTATTTATCAATCGTCCCTTTCTCACAAGCTTTGTAAATTTCTCCAAAATCAAAGTCAGAAACATATAAGTCTTTAACAAAAGTAAAACCCAACAACTTAGATTCCAAAGTGTTTATAAGAACATACCTTCATGACAATGCATCGGCAACTATATTCTCCTTACCTTTCTTGTACTTGATAACATATGGAAAAGTTTCAAGAAACTCTACCCATTTGGCATGCCTTTTATTGAGTTTATGCTACCCCCGAATATGTTTCAACGCCTTATGATCAGTGTGAATGATGAACTCCTTAGGCCAAAGGTAGTGTTGCCATTCCCTCACAAGAGCATACATCTCTTTGTCGTAGGTATGATAGTTAAACATAGCTCCACTTAATTTCTCACTAAAATAGGTTATAGGGCATCCACCTTGAGACAAGACTACTCCAATTCCTACACCTGATGCATCACATTCAATTTCAATAGTTAAATTAAAATCAGGTTAGAGAAAGTAAAGGGGCATGAATTAAACAATCTTTAATGCTATTAAAGGACTTCTCTTGATCTTCCCCCAAAAGAATTTAGAATTCTTCTTAATAGCACTTGTTAGTGGGTGGCTATGGTGCTGAAGTTTGGGATGAATCTCCGATAAAAACTTGCAAGTCCATGGAAGCTCATAACTTGAGAAATGCTTACTGGTCGTGGCCACTCTTCAATGGCTTTAACCTTTTCTTTGTCAACCTCCAAACCTTCAAAACTCACAACAAAACCTAGGAAAACAACCCTGTCAGTACAAAACATACATTTTTATAAATTAGAATCCAATTTTTCCTTCCTCAAAACAAGTAAAACTGACCCTAAATATTGAACATATTATTCCATGGTTTTACTATATATTAGAATGTCATCAAAATAAACCACACAAAACTTACCCAAGAATGGCCTAACATGATTCATTCACCTTATAAATGTGCTTGGTGCATTAGTTAAGCCAAAAGGTATAACCAACCACTCACAAAGACCTTGCTTTATTTTGAATTTTGTTTTTCACTCATCGCCTTCCTACATTCGTATTTGGTAGTAACCACTCTTAAGATCAATCTTGGAAAAGAGGTTAGAACCGCTAAGCTCATCTAACATGTCATCTAAGCGAGGAATAGGGTGACGATACTTTATCATAATTTTGTTTACCGCTCGATAATCCACACACATATGCTAAGTTTCATCCTTCTTTGGTACAAGTAGAATCGACACGACATATGGGCTAAGGCTTTCCCTCGCGTAGCCTTTTTCTATCAACTCAGATACATACTTTTGCAATTTTTTAGTTTTTTTGGGGTTACTTCAGTAAGCTGGTCGGTTTGGAATGACGGCTCCAGGACTCCAGGAACAAAGTCTATTTGATGTTCTATGCCACGAATAGGTGGCAACCCACTTGGTATTTCTTCCAGAAATAGGTCATCAAACTCCTGTAATAAAGACATAAGAAAAGCAAGAAAATTTTGATCAAGGTAGTTAGTGTTCAAAAAAAATTCCTTATACATGAGCACAAGTGTTTCCTTTGCCATCAATAAACACTTTTTTAACTCTCTCTCTTTAGAAAGAATGATGATTTTCCTTCCCTCATTTTGATCACACTCTTTTGCTTTTACCTCTATTTTGGTATCTCTCTCTTTGGCTTTTTCAAATTTTCCTCTCAATTGAATTTGGTCTTCATGTATTTTCTTTCGTGAAAATGGAGATAAAATGATCTTCCTTGCCCCATGGGTGAATGTATACTGGTTGGTATAACCATCATGGATCACTCGCCTATCAAATTGCCCAGGCCTTCCAAGTAGTAAATGGCTTGCGTGGATTGGAACGGCATAACATAACACTTCTTCCTTGTACTTCCCGATGGAGAAAGTAATTCGAACTTGCTTGGTCACCTTGAGTTCTCCTCCATCGTTGAGCTATTACAGTTTATAAGGTTGTGGATGCTTTGTTGTTGCCATGCCAAGTGTATCTATCATTAAGGTACTAGCAACATTAGTGCAACTACCTCCATAAAAAATAACAAAGCATACCTTTCCTCCAACGCGACAGTGAGTATGGAAGATATTTTCACTTTGTTCATCTCCTCTATTGGATTGCACGTTTAGGCTCCTTTTGACAACAAGAACCTCTCCTTCCACGGCATGCTCTAATTCTTCCATATCAATGGTAATATCTTCATTCTCATCATCTTCTTGTTTCGATTCAACTTCTCCATCATCTCGAAGAAGCATGGTGTTACGATTTGGAGATTGGCTTGCAATGTGTCCATACCCCAAACACTTAAAATATTATATATCATGGGAACGATTTGGAGTGGCGGTAGTCTTATCGTTGCTGGTTTTGGTAATAGGCTTACTTCTTTTTGGTGGTCTTCCTCTTTCGTGAGATGCAATGAAGGAGTCTTCTTGTATGAACTTTGCCCCCATTTTAAAGTTGCACTCCCATAAGATCGTGTGACACCCTTCCTTTTGAGTTGCTTTTCCACCTTTATAGCCATATACACAATGTCTTCCATCTCCACATAACATTGCAACTCAATCACGTTCGCAATGTTCGGATTAAGTCCCACTAAGAATCTTGCCATTGTGGCTTCTCGATCCTCATCGATGTTGGCTCAAATCATGTCCACCTCCATCTCTTTTTGATAATCTTCAACACTTAGTTACCTTGTGAAAGGTTTTTAAGACTGTTGAATAACTCCTGATGGTAGTGGGTTGGAATGAATCGCCTTCACATTACTTCTATCATTTCATCCCATGTAGTGATAGGATGTTCTTCATTGCGTCTCCTACTTGATGTCAATTGATCCCACCATATTAATGCATAATCCATAAACTCAAGGGTAGCGAGTTTTACCTTCTTGAGTTTAGAATAATCATGGCACGCAAAGATGTGCTCTACATTCTTTTCTCATGCTAGGTAAGTATCGGGATCCGTCTTTCCTTGGAATGGTGGAATAGAAATCTTAATATTAATAAGATTATCATCCATTAATTGACGAAACCTTTGGGGCCTTATACCTCAATTTCCCATTCGTTGTTATGATGCACGATCTTCTTCTGGTCTTTCCACTTCTTCATTTCCTCCTTGATTGGTAGATTCTTGCTCTTGGAATCCTTGATTACGCTCCTCTTCAATACGATATATACATTCATTAAGAGGTTCCAACTTTTCCCTCAAAATCCTGGTCAATTCACGCATCATGGCTTGCATTTGAAGGTTTGGTTCAACGTTACCACTAACTTGAGAATTGTCTCCCGAATGATGAGGCATAATTAGTAATAAAAAATAACCTCACAAATAAAAGAAAAAAAACCTCGCTAAACACTCCAAGAAAAGTCACTCCCACTCATGTTTCACTCAGGATGACTTTTACCCTTGATGATCACTCTTTCCTTTTACCACTCGTGCTTTGATTTCAAGTCATTTTGGGAACTTCCTCAAGGTTCACAATGTCTATTGGACTTCGGCTAAAACAATTGTGGCTTGGTAGTAAGGATAGAGAAAAGAAATTGGCTACAAGGAATAGAAATGATAAGTAAAGGTAAAAAAATTGAATAATGGAATATAAAGATGAAGTAAATATTTTTTCTTTAAAGATGGAAAGAATTACTCCCTCCCTCTTTAAACTTTTTCTTTCTTTTGTTTTTTGTTTTTTTTTAATTTTTTATTTTTTACTAACCCGGGAGAAAGAAAATGATACGATATGCTTACTGAGTCAGCTAGCCCTGATACCAAATGATATTATATCGATTATGAGTTTCAAATCATATATAAGATTGCCCGATCATGATTCTAGTAAGAAATTGAATTGCTTGCTTTGAACGGAAGATGATGGAAGTTGTAGTTTGGATGTAATAAAAGTATGTCGAAGGTATGGGTTGGTAATGGTGTGGAATATAAAAGATGGATTGAAAATAAAATGGATGGAGTTAGGAACCAACAATATAAATAGATGGAATCGAAGTGGAAGTATATGGAACGTGACCCACTAGCTATAGATAAGCTAGGACCCAATGCTATAACAAAAAGAAATGGATGAAGACAACAAGACTATCTTGAAGCCGATAAAGTTCTACAAGAGAACAAGAATGAAAGAAACCTCTCAAAGATGTTTTATATCTTCAAATGTGTGTCTACAAATGATCCCAAAGGTGCCTATTTGTAGTGTTTCTAAGCAGAATACGAAAAGACTCAAAAGATGAAAACATTATCATCAATTTAGCAATAAAATGCACTTGAATGCTTTGTCTTCTTATATTCAAGGTTGGATGAATATTCTAGATCATTTTGGGGATTAATCTAGACAATTTGAAGCTGAATTTGACCTTAATTTCATCCAAAGGATGAAAGACTCTTGCTATTACATGCTGAAAATTGTCTTAACAAGTGAATTAAATCACCCTTCATTGCATGCTCCCTTGAAGAATATGAAGAGCCCTAGAACTTAGATGGTAATAATCAACTTTGAATGCCTTGAATGGGTAAATTAAGAGTCCTTCAATGGCTTGTCACTTGACTGAAGTTGAAAAGACTCTCAAACTCATCCAAATCACCCATGCATAAAATTCCCTTAACAAAATTCCAGCCTACACTGTCTTCAATAAATCGATCATATCTCAAGCTCTCGATATCGGATTAAGGTGATTCAAAAGGTGTTGTAAAGAAAAGAGATAGAGGAATAATTTCCAATTTATTTCTAGAACCAAACATATTTGTATCGCATCCAGAATTGGAATACATTCTGACTGATATCTTTGCATATGATGAAACCATTCAACTTCTCTCATGCACCTAGACACAAAGGTGAACTTTATTCAATATTTAATTGAAAACATGCATGAAACAATTAAGAATTAATTTAATAAATGAACTAGTTTGATGAATGAACTAGTTTAATTAATGAACTACTTTCCCTAAACAAACTAGATGATTTAAATACAATGCATGCATGAATGAACAACACACTTATTAAATGCAATGAATGTTATGCAAACTTCAAAATTCTCATGTAAATTCATGCATAAGCAATGTAAAGTGTTCCTCCCTTATTATTCCTCCTTCATCACGTCCCAAACTTGATGTAAACATACTCTCCATAGTTGTTTAAAACTCCTTAGCTCTTGCTCGTGCGATGGGGCCACTTGGGTACTTCTCTGGGTCTTTCTATTGGCGATCATATCAGCTTACTTGATGTGTTTGATGCTCCATCTCTTTCGAGCAGAGTCAAGATTTTACAAACAAGAAGATTAATGTTGTACTTGATAAGGTGAATTTTTTTCTCTGGAAACAGTAAGTGCTTCTCACAGTACGGAGTGAATGCCTTGAGCGGCTACTCACTGGTGCGATGAAGCCTCCACCTGAGTTTGTTGTTGCTGAAGATGGGACAATGGTTCCAAATGAATATTTTGTAGCTCATGGTAGTGCGTTGGCGTCGTGGTTGTTGTCAACTATCATCACACATTTACTTTCTCAATTTGTTGGAATGGAGACTGCGTCTGTAGTTTGGAATATTGTGCTATATATCTTTGCCACCAGATTGTCAACTACTGTTATAAATCTTCACTATAAACTATAGTCTCTCATGAAAGGTGATGATAGCATGTGCATGTATTTGTCTCGAGTTAAAGAAACATGTGATGCTTTGGCATCTTGTGGTAGTGTGGTCTCCACGGTTGGTCGTGTTGCAAGCATACTGAATGGATTGCCTTGGGAGTACCAAACTTTCATAGCAGTTATAACAACTAGTGGTGACACTATTTCTTTAGAAAATGTTTGTACAATTCTTATTGATGCTGGGAATCAGTTGGCTATGTTTGCGCTCAAGAAGACGTGGTACTGGCAACTGCTCATATTGCTTGTGGATCAGATATTACTAAGACTAGATCTAACTCTTAATCATATAATCATCGATCTCATTAGTCTTCATATTCTGGCGGAAGATCTGGTGGACGAGGTGCTCGTGCCGTGGACGACTACATATGTAGTGTAAACTGTGTGGGAAACCCAATCATCTTGTTGATAGGTGTTGGCATCACTTTGATGAGGATTTCCATATTATTTCTACTAATTTTGGTCACTGTCAGTATGTAGCAGATTCATCTAATGCTAATAATGTGTTTTGTGACAAGTCTATTTGTAAGTGTTACTCGAGTGGTTCTCAAAATCAGCTGGTCACAGAAAGTTCTTCTCAGGTTCATTCGTCCTCTGGTTTCACTCAAGATCAATGGGTGGTAGATTCTGGAGCCACTCATCATGTGACTTCTAATTCTGGTAATATCACTCATAGAGCAGAGCATGGTGGTCCAGGTATGCTTAATGTTGGTGATGGTGTTTCTCTACGTTTTGATATGATTGGTGATGCTACTTTAGTGACAGTGTCTAGGTCTTTGTTATTAAATGAGATGCTTCATATGCCTAGAATAACACATAATCTTTTCTCGATGTCCAAGTTTGCTAGGGATAATGGTGTATACTTTGAGTTTTATGATCAAGGGTGTTGTGTTTGTGATGTTGCTACAAATGAGGTTTTATTATGTGGTCGTATTAAAGGAGGCTTGTATGTCTTCTCAGGGGAATGTTTTATAGGTGTTTATGGTAATGCTTCATCTAATTCAGCTGTTGCAGTTGATGTATTTACTCTTTGGCATCGACGATTGGGTCATGCTACATATAATATTGTTGCTGATGTTTGTAAAATAATTGATGTAAAGATTTCCAAGGCTATGAATAAATGTGTGAAGCTTGTTGTGTTGGCAAGAGTCATTAGTTGCCCTTTTCTAATTCTTGTATTGTTTCTATTGCATCTTTTCAACTCGTGTTTACTAATATATGGGGACCATCTCATGTTGTTTATAATGGATATCGTTATTATTTGTCTTTTGTTGATGTATATTCTTGACACTCATGGGTGTATTTCTTGAAGGATATGTCACAAGTTGTGACTGTATTTAAATTGTTTCCATAAATGGTGCCGACTTAATTTGGTGTAGCCATCAAAGCTGTGCAGAGTGACTAGGGTGGTGAGTATCAAATTCTCTTGTCTATTTTAGCTAAGGATGGCATATCTCACTGGGTAGCTTGTCTGCATACATTTGAGCAAAATGGTGTGGTTGAAAGAAAGTAAAAATATATTATTGGCTTACTTTGGTACTCTTGGCTCAGACTGCAATGCCTTTGAGGTTTTGGTATTATGATGCTGTTACTGCTATCTACGTCATTAATTGCTTGCCAACAAATGTTTTGGATTGGGTATCTCCACTCGAGAAGTTGTGGGGGAAGAAACCTGAATATGAGTTCATGAGGGTCTTTGGGTGTAAATGCTTCCCACATTTGCGGGTTTTTCAAAGACACAAGCTGAAGTTTCAGTCTCAACCATGCACATTTTTAGGATATAGTCTGCAACATAAAGGTTATATGTGTTTAGCCGTTGATGGAAAAGTTTATATCTCTCAACATGTAATATTTTATGAGTCAATTTTTCCATTTGCAGGTGGTACAAATCCTCATACAAAATCTAGTGTTTTTGTTCCAAAATCAAGCTCTATTGGGATTGTTGTTGATGTTAGAAAGCTACATGCTACTAATAGTTATTTGAATGGTCTTGTTATGCATGTTGAGTCGGTTGATAATAATATGAGTGAGGGGTTGTCACGTGGAAATATGTCTGATGTAGCAGGGGTGAGCCCTCGAACTCGACTTTGGAGGCTTTTTCATAATACTATTGTTGATGATGGTGTTGCTATGGAGAATTATGATGTAGTGTTGTATACATTCGGTGGTGCAACTTCTCATGGACGAGTTGATGTGAAGTTTAGAATGAATCATCATCCTATGCTTACCAGAAGTAAGTGTAGTGTTTTCAAGCCTAAGGTGTATTATACTGCTTATGCTACTATGGAACCTATCAACGTGTAAGAAGCTTTTCAGTCGCCTCATTGGAAAAATACGATATATGTTGAACTTGAAACCTTGCAAAATAATTGTACGTGGTCTCTTGTACCTTTGCATGAAGGACGGTCAGTGGTAGGATGTAAGGGGTTGTTTAAATTAAAAAAGAATCCTGGTAGGTCTATCAGCTGATACAAGGCTCGCCTTGTAGATAAAGGATACTCACATGTTCCAGGTCATGACTTCAATGAGACATTTAGTCTTGTGGTTAAGTTAATTATGTTGAATGTGATTTTGGCTTAGCTATAATAAAGGGGCTGGCAGTTACGACAGATTGATGTAAATAATGCATTTTTATATGAAGATATGAGTGAAGATGTGTTCATACAGTAGCTGCCTAGGTTTGAACAAAGGGCTCCTGACGGTACGCAACTGGTGTGTAAACTTCAAAAAGCCTTGTATGGATTGAGATAGGCACCTCGGAGCTGGCATAACAAATTAAAATAATGCTTTCTTTGTATTGGTTTTAAGGAGTCCAAGGTAGATACTTCTTTGTTTGTTCGTTGTGTTAACAGGAGTAATGTGTATATGCTAGTTTATGTGGATGATATACTTATAACAGGTGAGTCAAATGTGCAGATTGAAGAGATTGTGAAGATGTTGGGTAATAAGTTTGCTTTAAATGATCTTGGAGAACTTAGTTTCTTCCTTGGTATCGAAGTTCACCGATGTGGTGAAACATTGGTTCTCAGTCAACGCAAGTTTGTCATGGAGTTGTTAATGAAGACCAAGATAAACAATGTTGGGCCTGCTTCCACACCCATGTTGGTAACGTCAAAGCTTACACAGGATGCTGGTGATCTACTTTCTTACGATTATGAATATCGCAGTATTGTAGGACCATTGCTTTATGTCTGTCATACTCGCCCAAATATTTCATTTAGTGTTAACAAGGTGGCACAATATATGCATGCACCTAGGCACGATCATTTTGTGGCAGTTAAATGCATTCTGCGATATTTTTTTGGTACACTTAATCATGGCTTGGTTATAGCCCCAGCTGTGGCAGGTTTGCATGTTGTGGCTTTTACTGATGCTAATCGGGGTGGGAATAAAGATGATCGAAAGTCTGTTTCAGGTAACTATGTTTTTGTTGGTGATAATTTGGTCATGTGGAGCTCTAAGAAGTAGAAGTCTGTTTCTGGATCTACCATAGAGGCTGAGTATAGGAGTGTTGTTGATGTTACTGCCTAGACAACATGGATAAGTGCTCTACTATCAAACATGGGGATTATGCAGTCCAAAACGCATGTAGTTTGGTGTGACAATAGCAGTGCAGTGGCTATAACTGTAAATCCAGTCTATCATGCTAAGACAAAGCATGTCGAGCTTGATATTCATTTTATTCGGGAAAAAGTTACAGCTCAGCAGGTATTGGTTAACTATGTTCTTGCCAGTCATCAAGTAGTAGATGAGTTGACCAAGTCCCTTTCCACATCACAGTTTGAGGTTTTTCGAGCAAAGATCTATATGCAGTCATTTCTCGGGGGAGAAGGCAAAAGTGGGGAGAATGCTAAGTATAGTTGATGTGTATAGGTGGTTATAGTTGGTTTTGAGTCTGTTAGTTTGTTATGGCTATTGTCGTGGTTGTTAGTAGCAGTTAGTTAGACTTGGCATGTGTGTTATATAATAATATATATAAAATAGGCAAATGTACAACAATAATATTCTCTATTTTTCATATATACTAGTTTCTCAATAGGTTTATTGGTTAATAAACGATAAACATGTGAATAATCTTAAGAGCTTTTGGAATAAATGTCAAGTATATTGGTAAGAAATTTTATATGTGGTTTATATCATGTTAATATATGATAACATAACTGAAATATAGGTAAGTGATCATAATGCATTGAGTATTGTTATTTATTTATATTTAAGTGTTTGTATTACATTGACTATTTCTATGATTGCTTCACTAAGTGTATACTTAGTGTGTTATGATTTTAATGAGTTGGTGAAAAGTACAAATTAGAGTAAAGAGTATTTGTCATTGTACCTATCGTGGAGTATATCTATAGTATTGGTGATGTCTTTCTAATATAATTTGATTTTATAGTTGGCATTTATATAAGTGTTAATAGTATTTTGGTATAAATTATGTTTAAAATAGAATTTTAATAGTTTATATGATGATAGTTTTAATGAATAATACATAGATTATGATAGTTTTAAAAATGGACTACATGTTAACAATCCGGTACAATTATAATTAAATGGGTATAAAGATGAATTTTAGTTTAAGCAGAATATAGGAAGTTTTATTTGTTATATGTTATAGTTATAAACTGCAAAGTTGTTGTCTGAAATCTAAATTAGTTTGATTGATTAAAGATTAGAAATTGATGTTATTTGATAAATCAATAAATGATTTAAATTTAATGTTATAAAATAAATTTGTGACATTCTGACTCGTATTTGAGAATGAATACGTGTAAAGGTGTTACATTCTTTCCCACAATCATCGTAGACATCATGCTCTTTAATTTAGAGATTTGCCCCTTTGACTCATCTTGTAACTTCTTCACTCGATCACTCATGTCCTACTGCGTTCTATCTAGATATTCTTAGAGTCTCTCGATTTTATTGATCCACATTAATATTTTATTCATGGCTCTCAATCTTTCTCTAAATATAATCAGAGAAATGTAAATGCTAGGAGTTATGAAATGCAACTTCTGATATTCATTTATGAGAAGTGTAAATGCAATTGTTGGTTTTATTCTTGTGATTTGTTTGTTGAGAACTTGCCTACATCAGGTAGCTAGAATATGCAATTGAGTTTATGAATGTTATCCTCATTGGAAATTGTTTTTGTGACTGTATTATTCTATTTTACTTGAGGACAAGTAAAAATTCAAGTGTGGAGGTGTGATAGCGAATAAAAAAGACATGTTTTACGCTATCTTAAGGAATGTTTTGTTCCCATTGAATGCATTTTCTATCGTATTTCATGTCGTTGCATTTCATTGCATTTGCATGTCATTGTCATTGCATTTGCATGTCATCATGTTACATAGTAAACTCATTGGATTCGTTGCACTTTAATGGTTTTTATTACCTATGTTGATGTCGCTGTAGAAGTTGTTTTAGTTTGCACCCAGGTTGTTGCTTCTTTGATTTTGCAGAATGCACCCATGATTGTTGCCGTAGTATAACTATGAAGAACTTCTGGAAGGATTCTTTAAATGTTGAGTTGGCGTAGATGATAACAACTCGTACGACCATTCATGCTGAAGGCGTAAGAAGGACACCTGGCTGAGTGTATGAAGTACAAAGAAGAAAAGATTTGGGACTATCTCATTCACACGATTTTACATATTCTTCTTCACTAAGCTTCTTCATGCCATGGCCATGGCAGCTTAGACATCCATGGGTGTTCGAAGGAAAACAGGAGCCCACCTGATCGCGAGAGCGACAAATCATTTGCACGCAAGCGAGGAACGCCATCGGTGGATAGTCAAATGTAGTTAGAGATAACTTCCCCATTACCCATTGATTATGTTCTTTTGATAAACGCTATTTGATTTTATTTGGGTTTATTTTGAGTATGAGTGTACCTCTATGAACTTGATGAATGTTTTGTTATAATATTAATTTCCTTATTTCAATCATTGGATTCAAATGCTTTAGAACGAGAGTGAATACTACAGTCACAGTCATCGAGAGATGATTTGGCAGTGACAGTTTGGATTGATGAAATCTTTTTGACGAGAGTCACATTAAATTTAATAAGTTAGTTTATACAGTGACATCGAGAAATGCATGTGTTTAGACTTGATGTTAAATGTTTAAATAACACCAATACTTTGAAAATTGTTCACATGCTTGCTTGGCTTGAAAGTGCCCAGAAAAATACCTAATTTCATCTTATATATTTTAATCTCTTTATTTTATGTTCAATACACCTACATTTCATCTCACAATCCTTTTATATTACAATTTATTGCGTAGACAATCTTAAGCACCCAACTATATTTCCTCGTGGGATCGATATTCGATAACCACTGGCTATCTACTATACTTGCATCGGCAGTGTATGCTTGCACGTTTAGGCAGTGAAATTTTTTTATTGACCAGTAATGATAAACTGAAATTGATTAATTAATTATTGGGGGCACTCTGCTGAAAGTAGTGAGATAATAATCTTTGAAGGCAAATCCAAAGTAGATACGGAGGTAAGTAAAAGCTTTTTGAAGTGAGTTTTATTCTAATTGTCAAATCTAATATTTTCTAACAACTATCCTCTACTTATGTTGATAGGGGTATTTCACTAAAGTAATAGGCCAAAGAGGTAATATGAGAGCCTAACTTTATAAATAAATAAGACTACATTTAGATCATGACACTAATAGGCCACTCGAAAATTATCAGGATAAAGGCATTGTGAATAAATGAACCTTCTAGTAAACGAGAAAAAGAAAAGAAAAAAGAGGGTAAAGCCAAGACCTTAAATATGAATTTCAGTTGAAGGTAGGCTAAAGGAGTTTAGAAAAGCATGTTATAGTCAACCGCACATGAGAACATGGAAATTTTTTCTTTAGTGTAATATTTCATGCACTGTTTATATTAAATGAATCTATGAAACTTAAAAAATGGAAGATTTCTGAGAATTTGAACAAAAATTCTCTCTAAGAAGTTTTGCAATTGAATTTACTAGTTACACCGTTTTATCTACATACTGTTTAAAGGCTAGGTCAAAGTAGTGGGGCGTCTCAAAATGTTCATAATGATTGAGAATTAATCCCAATGGTCATGAAACCAAGTTGAAGCCGACCCAAATTATACTTGTAACGTCCTGAATTAAGGGTTAGTGGAAATCAAGTTTATTTATTGAGTGATCGGGTGAAATTCCAAAATTTATGGAAAATAATAATTTTTCAAATAAATATGATATAAGTATTTTTGAAATATAATAATTGGTTTTGGAAATATTAAATATGATATGATGATAAATATTTTGGATTTTTAAAATAAAGATTAAATTGAATTTGAGAATTTAGTAAATAAATTGTAAAAGGATCAAAATTCAGTCTTCAAAAGAAATCTACCCAAGATAATTTTTCCCTCCAAAATTCCTTGTTTTTGTCGTAAACTTAATGCTGTATTTTCATTGATTTTTAATTTTCTTTTTATTTATCTTCGAAAAATTGCTTTATAGATTTTTAACTTTTGATCTTTTTACAATTTAGTCACTAAAATTCCAATTTTAACAAAATTTATTTGTCACTGAACAAAATCAATATAAAGCCTCTTTAAATAATATTTAATATTACAATTCATATTTTAATATTTTCAAAATATTTCTCATATTTAATTCCAAAAATACGATTTTATAAAAAATCATGGAAATTACCCGATTACTAACTCGAAACTACTGACCAAGATTTTCAGATGTTACATTAATAAATCAAATTTTACCATTTTTAACGAGTCAAAACATAAGGGATCAATATCTTTTCACAGGGTTCGAACCTTTGTATTCTAGTATAAAAAATGACAAAGGGGTCTATCCTTTTTGTCGATTGACCGATCCTTTGAGCTAAGGGATCAATCATTTTTCTTGAAAACCAAGAAAATGCATATGAACATACAAGAACATGCCTCCAATTAATCATGCAATCAGTCCTAAAGTCTATGAACATGCTTGGACATACTTTAACCACTTAGGACATGTCATAACACATATGTAGCATGCTTCATACAATTAACATATAATTCATGCATTAGGCATTCAAAGTCAAAATTTGCATAAAAGATAAGCTTTAACACAAGTCACCTAACCAATTTGTACATCATTAGTCATTTCAGGCATCTTAAAGGCCTAACATATTATGTTCACTTATTTTCAATTGTCTAAATGATCAAAACACTTAATTAAGGCACATAACAACATTTGGTCACTTAATTGATGCACATAACAACATTTGGTCACTTAAGGTATACTTGATCGAACAACATGTAAATGCTAAACTCAACAATCAATTATCTTTATTTAAATACAAATTTCAGGTTCAACATAGGTCACAAAGGTCACTTATGCATTTGAAAAAAAAGTTAAAAGTGCATATCAACATACATCCCAATTAAGGATCCCATGTCGCCTTAAAACAAAATCAAGGTTCAACATAACTTTACAAATGCTTCCTTGCTTTGATCACTACCAAGTGGCATGCCTCTCAAACTCCCAAATCAAGTAATGATCTGAAAAATGTTAAGTAACGAGTGTGAGCTATAAAGCTCAATTAGTTACTAAACACTCAAGAATATTACTTATACCACGACTAAAGGAAAGCATCCTATATGCCATGAAACCCAATGTGTTATTACCTCAATGTTCATTCATCAATATCATGCTTTCATACTCATGTAATGCACCTTCCATACATTAAAATCAAAATAAAACATGCTTGATTCATCAAAATCATGGATGCCAACAACACACACTCATGCACTATTACCTTTGCTTGCAAATGTCACATGCAACACATACAAGATTCCATTTTAGATCATCGGTACTTTGTTCAAAATGATACATACTCATTGATTAAACAAACTCCATACAACTCTATTTTATTGGAGACTCAATTAGGTCCCAAAATCATAATGTTGAGAGCAAAGCTCAATGTACCAACCTTACCATGTAAATCTTACCAGAATAAAACTCAATGCACTAACCATATCTTGCTATCATATACACTTATTAAAGCAAAGAGTACACTTTCCTATGTAAGCCTTTGACATACAAAGGTCCCACAAAAGGTCCCACAATGAATAAATTGTCAATTAATCCATGTTTATCAAGAGTAGACACACGCACGCACGCACGCACGCGCGCTTGCGCGCACGCGCACACGCACACGCACACGCGCACGCGCACGCACACGCGCACACACACACACACACATACACATATACATATACATATATATGTACATATACATATACATATACATATACATATACATATACATATACATATATATGTACATTTCAAATAATAATTTTGAAGTCGAATATGTTGGTTGCAATGGTCAACCTATTTTGGATAACAACGAATAAACTCACTCATCCATGGCCAGTGAAGAATGAACACTCTCATCTAATATCATACATATCTCATCATTTTTCCAAAGTAATTTTCCAAATCATTTATGCATCAAAGTAGCAACATCAATGCACTTGTCATATATGTCACGCTTTGCAGTGTTCACTTTCTTCCATGTTTCATATCTCATAATCAACATATCATTACAATGATCAAATACTTCCAATGCACCATAAATAATAATCAACATATCATAATACACATGCTTGCAATGATCACATACTTCCAATGCATCTCATCTCATTCCATAAGGTACATGCTTACATCAACATACATTATTCAACACATCATGAATTCACATCATCAGTTACCAACAACAAATATGCTTACTCTAGGGCCTTAGATTAAAATTTTCTCTTAACCAAACCATCTTTCAACATTGGATTTGTTTATCAAAGTGAATGGACATCCAATCACCTTAGCAATACCGACACATAATTCATCATAAAATTAATGCCAAAACGCTGCCAAACATTGATGCACCAATTGTCTCACCTCACTTATACACTAAGAACCTAAGAAAACATATTTGGGGATTAATATGGTAAACAAAACAAAGCAAAATTATTTTCTTTAAAAATAGTATCGAAACATTGAAAAAGACTGCAACACTTGTTGATTTCGCAAGTCGAACACCTAAACTCAACGAAACTCCCTTCCATTGATTCAAATTGATCAAATAAAATAAAAATAAAGATTTAGAACTCTCGTAAATGCCAATTATAGCAGAAACTAAATCAAATCCAAATTTTTGATAAATCATGAAAACCCAATTTATTTCACTGATAAAACTTAATTCGTCTTGTTTCCTTTTACAAATATGATATAATTCTATCAATAAACCCTTAAAAATGACTTAGATTCATAAAGAATCATTGAAAATTAAATCAAGAAATGCATCAATTAAGTACTCACAAAATCACCATTTTACCTTCGAAAAATCGTCATTAAAACATGTGATCTTTATGATCAATTACCTTTGGATTTTTTAATCATTAAACCATAAAAGAGAGCCAAGATAAGAAGATTTACCTTGCTGAAAATAAGAAGAAGCTTGGAATCAATAGTGAAGCTAGATGGATAATCCACCATGAAGGGGAGATGAAGCAAGGATGAAATCCAGAAGAAAATGAAATAAAAATTCAACTAAGAGGATAAGAGAATTGGGAGGAGAAAAATGAGAAAAGAATACAACTGTTTGGATGATTGAAATTAAAGATGAAAATTAGTTAAATTCAATTTTTTATTTTAGAAACTAAAAGGGACTAAAATGAATCAAAATCAAGGAAAGGATGAAGAGGTCAAATTTGAAGGAAGTTAAAATTGGAGGGAAAATATATTGGAAAAATTGATTTATAGATTTTAATATTTTTATCATTTTACAATTTGGTCATTAAAATTCATAATTTACAAAAATTGCAATTTAGTCACTCTAAAGTCCAATTAAACTTGTATAAAATCATAATTAATAATTAATAATCATATTTATTATTTACAAAATAATTAAAATATTAAATTTCAAAAATCTCAATTTTATCAAAATATACAAAAATTACTTGATTCCATTGACCCGGATTTTGGGACGTTATAGTTTCATTCTAAGCAAAGCGTCAATGAATCTTCAATTATGAAATTTGATATATCTTTATGTTATGCATTCGTAAGTGCATATGTGAATTGTTGCAATCGTGATGGTAAGACATTAAGCATGAACGAGCATGACTTGTGGTTCTGATTTTTGCACACTTTATGTTTGTCATGTATGCAAACTTGTATGGAATTTGTGTTATGATTATGTGAGGTAAAAATAGTGAGATATCATGGCATATTGGATGCTTTCTTTTCGCCTTAGTGTTGTAACTCTTATGTTAAATGTTGGTTACTCACTAAGATTTTATAAGCTCACCCTCGTTGTTAACACCTTTCAGATATTTAGGAGCTTACACGGAGTTTGAGAGGCTAGCATTCGGTAGTGATCATAACAAGAACGATTATGTAAGTGAATGTTGAATTTTTTTGAATTAAGGCAATGTCGAGACCTTAAATGTGTTATATTGCTTTATTTTGTAATTTGTTACTTTGCTAGTACATATGAAATTTAATGTGACTTGTTTTGATTGATGAATTTTGTTTTAAATCATAACTAAAGTTTAATGTCATGTTATGCAAGTTGTTCATAGTGTTCAAGTATGCAAATTTGGCCAAAATTTTGAATTATGCCTTAAGTAAGTGTAGTGATCACCTATACAAGTTCTAAAGTATGCTCGTAATATGTTAGAGTTATAGGAAACATGAAATGTCCCATAATGCACAAAGTGACTATGTAAGTTGTTTAAAGTTTACTCTTTATGCAATATTTGACTTTTGATTCCAAAAGTATATTGATTTGAGTAATTGATGTTATGAGACTTGTAACCTATGTGTTTTAACATGTTTAATATGTATCAAGTATGTTCATAGACCATAGGATTGATTGAAAGCTCAATTGCTAGCATGCTCATGCATTTTTCTGCATTTTCCAAAAAAGGATCAATCCCCCATAAGAAAGGATTGATCCCATCTAGCCAAAGGATGGATTCCTTCCTTAAAGGATCGATTCTCTATTGAAATTTAGCTACTAGAATGTAAAGAATTGATCCCCTGAGTTTTAATTGGTTGAAATATGGTAAAATTGCATTCATAAAAGACCTATAATCTTCTTGGACCCTAGTTTGGACACTAAACCTTGAAATGAGTTAAAATGGTGTAGAATATGATTTCTTAATTAAACATAGATTTTAAGTCAAATTTACATGAAACTTGTTTTTCACTCTTTAATAACACTAGTTACATAATAAAACTTTTAATTGTTTATTTTTAGATGAATTCCATATTTTAAAAAGTTTACGATGTAGTCCCTAAATGATTATTTGTGCAATTGCGTGTCCAATTGAATTCTAATTTCGCTAAAATTTGAAATATGACTAATTCATATATTGTGTGAAATGGGATGATAAATTATAGAAATTTATTTCAATTACTTGTCTATGATATGAATGACAAATTTGCCCTTGTATGTTTAATTTGATAATTTTATTAGTTTGAAAGCATGTTTAGATTGTAATTAATTATGTTGCTTGATATATTTTGATGCATGTATAAATTATGTTTTCTTGTTTACCTTCTTGCTTATCACTTATAATCCATGATTTTGAGTTAGTATGTGTTTTGAGTCATTTCAGAGTCTAATTGATGTAAGGCATGGATGTCCTTAATTACAGATCTAGTGATGGAGCAAGCACCTACAATAAGATAGGCTCTACAATAAGGTTTTGGTGGAAGATGAAAGGTGAAATAGGTGGGTTTTTTATGATGATAGAGTGGGTTGTGGAGTCTTTATAAACTTAAGTAAGTGATGGTAGGATAGGACTTGAACCCTCTAGTTATGAAAACTAGGAACTCAAAGTATCAAGGAAAGGAATGACGCCACAAACTTAGAAAAGTTTGCTTAATCGATAAAGTTCTTAAAGAAATTGCAAGAGAGAATTCTTACAAAGAGTTTTATATTAGTCAAAGGGTTGTTTACAAATGAAATGCAATATTCTATTTATATTTTTTTAAAGGGTTTAGGCCGAATAGACACATGATGGTTTGGCTAAGTTATAGAAACAATGGAAAAGGCTAGATAGTATATTAATCAATTAAGGAAGAAACTAGATGATAAGAGAGTCTAACACCAGTCCTTATACATTTATTAAGGGGTTGTAATAAAGGACTTGTCCCTTTGACTTTAAAGAGTCAAGAAACACAAGTATCAAGGTGGAAATGAAGGGGCGTCACAAGTACACAATGCACTTGGTAAGTCGATAAAGTTCAAAATAACTTAAGGAAATAAGATAACCTTACAAATGTATTGATTATGAAAAGGGAGATGGCTAACAGTGACCTAGACATTGGCTTTAAATACGAAATGAAAGGGAATGTTGAATAATAACATAATGTTTTGGCAAGGGTGCTTCCCATGAAGAATTATGATGCTTAAATAATTAATTAAGTCTTTTGAAAGTGAAAAGATATGGTGTTGGTACGACAAGCCTTCAATTGAATAAAAATCCCTCTATGGCCGAATAGATAGCATGGTTCGGCCTAGATGTAGTTTGAATGAATGGAAGGGAATGCTTAACCAAAAAGGCTTGTAACTCTTCATCCTTGGCGCCAAAGTGAGTGGTTGCAAGGCTTTGGCCGAATGGTGTTGAATTCTTTGGAGTTGGCTCTTGGTTTAAATTCAAAGAAGTGCACATGACTTAAGCATACATATTGTAGCATGCCTTTTGTGCATGGCCTCTATTGATGATGATGCACACATGGAAGGTCTTTAGGTAGCTTGCTAAGTCACTTAGCTAGCTAGGTACCTAATGTCACTCCAGCTGCCATAAGTCCTCAGCTCATCTTCCAACTCCTCAGCTCAGCATGCAGGTCCTCAAATACTCTCCAGCTAATGTCATATACACTTTAGCTCTTTCAACTACTCTCATTGTGCTTTGAGCTCTTTTTAGCTATAATGAGCTATTCATTTATGTAATTAAGCTTGCACGAGCTTTCATAAAGTATGTGAGCTATCCACAAGTTGCCATAATGATCCTCAGCCTTGTTTTCACCTAAATATGTAAGGAAAACAAAGGTATAAGTTTTGAATCATTGTGAAATATAAATAATAAATGCTGCCACTTATGTAAGGTGTGTGAATGAGCTAGATAAAGATGCATGTGTGAACTAAGATAATCATAATATGAGCTAGGAAATCATAGAATACTAGCAATGCAAATGGTATGCAAACTTAGGATAACAATGCCAAACATGTAATCATGCTAAAACAATATATGTAAATATATATATATATGTGTGTGTGTGTGTGTGTGTTTGTGTGTGTGGGAAACATATTATATTCATGAAATTCATATAATATGCATATCATAAAGCATAATGAATGATGATCATATGATAAACATATCCTAACATGTAAATGCAAACATATAAAAAAGGTTTAGTGCATAGATGAGCAAATAGAAGATAAAGTAAGGTAGAACTCCCTTAGAATAATCAATGAAAAACGTCTAGGTGTGACCAAGTCATGGAGAAAGTTGGTACTGATTAGGATTACATTGTCGTTGCATTTTCTATGCGATTCACTCATTAGGATCGAATATAAGGGGTTACAATAAAACCTTTCCAAATTATCCTATTGATCTTGACACTTGTCAAAGGGCTACAATCCTTTTAAAAAATCAAAGAGCGATTGATTTATTTGATATTCAATTAACTGATATTCCATTGTGAGTCTAATGGGGCATCATTTTACTTCATATATCTTAACATTGAACTTTTGAAGAAAATGTATTTTTTAACAAGACATGCTCTCAAAATATCATGTTGATTTAAAGAACTTGAAATAAAGAATTGGCACATCTTTAGAATTTCGTCCTGTCTTATCACATGTTTATCATAATGTGTTTCCAATCAAAGTAAGATTTGATGTTACAAGCCAAGCTTAGTACGACATCCAAGTAGACTTAGGTTGTTATTCTCACCAAATTAGTTCAAAGTGGATATGAATGAGAAAATTCTTTATTATTGTATCCTCTTTTTTTATGAAGATGGTCATCTAAGAAAGTAAAGGTATTGGAAGAAAAGTATTTGACAAAATACATGAGACCTATAAAAATGAGTTGGCTGAAAAGAACTTTACATAAGATAAAAAGAAGAATCATTTCCTATAGGTGGTCTTCCTAATGTTAAACAATAGTTCATTATTTAACTTGAGAATACAAGTCATTTTGGCAATGGAAGCCTAGTGAATGCAAAAGAAAAACAAAACAACTACATCAACCAAAAACCTTTAAAGTGAAGATTAACTCTGCTAAAAAGATTTCATGCAAGCAACATGAGGACTCACAAGGAGAATTAAGAGTAATTAATTGAGATGCCTAGTTGTTCTCCCATGTTAACCTAAATAATTTTATGGATGTTGGACGAGATGTCCTAAATAGTAGGAGTTTTCATCCAAGTTTGAAAGTCGCTAAATGAGGCCTTTCACTTAAAGTAGATGTTTCGACTAAAACAATTAATCAATTTGGATCCACATTAGACTCTTAACCTACCAGTTAGAGTATCAAAAACCCATTTCCCATCAATTGAACTGAGGGTAAATGAGTACTTAAAAATTTAAGAAAAAATCATTCCATCAAACCAAGAGTACAAGATTCTGGATTGAATGCAAAGATCATATGTTTTAAATTAAGTAAAGAGACTAAAAGAAAGATAACCGATAAAACAATATCATATGACTTTGATTTCAAGGATGGTACCGTTAGTTTTATTGACCAACCAAAATATGCCAAGAGTGGGGTGAATTGGCCTTTTAAATAATTTGGTGGAAGTAATCGAAAAATAAAATTTTTGCACAATGATTTAAAGTGATTAAACTTCTCATGTAAGTCTACATCCACTACCTTAGCATCCACACTAAGGACTTAGAGGAGTCTGATTTTTGTTCTCAAAATTTTAAGCACTCATTTACCCTCAATTCAATTGATGGGAAATGGATCTTGTTATTGTAGCCCTTTCTGATTTTTTTCTAATACTAATTAATGACCCTATTTTTCATAATATATTATTTCCAATTATTCTCCCATGTGAAACTCTATAAATACCGTATAAACCTTCTAGGTTAAACACATCTCAAAAAAACATTTTCTTCCCTAGTTTTCAGTGACAGCCTCAAGCGAAATATATTTTGTGTTCTCTATAGTTGTGCTATTTTACGTTTATCATCTCATTGTTGTATTCTGTGAGACATATGACCAAAGATCAAGAGCACAAAAGTGTGGTTGAAATCTATCTTAAGAACATTGTGTAGCTACAGTTCTCAACTAGTTTCCAAATCATTATTCTATCAACATTCGGGTTCTTTACTCTAACTTTTATCTTTTATTTTTTAATAAAATATTTCTTTAATTTTTCTTTTTATTCTCAAATCTTTATACTTGTAACAGGTTTATCTTGTAGAATTCACATATCCATAAGCGGAATATGGAGTGGTAAAAGGGTGTGAGAGATTTGACATGCTACTTTTCTTTACCTTAGGCTTGAATTTTTACCAAGCAACTATCACTATAGAAAATAACAATCCAAAAACAGTTGCATGCACGACCCAGTCTCTGTTATCATGATATCTTAGAAGACACTCACCTCATATCTTTTATGTGTTATTCTTTTTATGTGAAGAATTTATACTATTGTTTTGTTATAAAAAAATAAAGATATTATTTCTTTATACTTTATCGACCAACTATTGAAGTTATAGAAAGATACTTATTCACAAAAAGAAGTTTTCACATTGATTAGGATAAAACCTGACTCACCCACCTGTCAAGCAGGAATACTTACTACTATACTACAATGCCATTAATGGTAGAACATTTTTCATTTTTGCACATAATATATATAACAGATTACTGGGACATCCTTAATGACTTCGATTTCAATGAGAGTACTATATTTGTCTTTTTTCCCCATCATTGATGTAGTAATCACAAAGTCATATGATATTGTTTTCTCTATTCTCTTTCTTTGAGTTTGTTTGCTTAAATGAAAATATATGATCCTTGCATTCAATCCATAATCTTGTACTCTTGGTTTGATGGATTGTTTTTTCTTAAAAGTTTAAGTACTAATTTACCCTTAGTTCAATTGATGGGAAATGGATCTTGTTATTATATCCATTTTTAATTTATTTTGATACTAATTAATTACCTTACTTATCAGAATATATTATTTCAAATTATTCTCCAATGTGAAACATTATTGTTGAATAATCGGGTAAAGAAAACGGAAAGAACACAAGAATTTTAACGAGGTTCAGTAATGTTCTTACATCCTTGGTGCCCTAGGCATTCGCTTTGCTCACTCTGCTCCATCCTCTGTCCTCTTTACCGGTATATTTATGAGTCATACCTAACAAATCTCCATCTTGGCGAATATTCGGCCCCTTAGGAAACATTCAATGTGGGTTGGGTTACCATGCTTCTTTAACAACTCAAAACATTCAACAAGTCCAAGCAATACATAAACTTGTCTTTCGTAACTGGCTTGGTGAACATATCAGTGGTATTCTCATCAGTATGTACCTTCTAAAACAAAATCTCTCCAAATGCAACCAACTATCTGATCTTGTGAAACTTTACATCAATATGCTTAGTTCTAGCACGATATACTTGATTCTTAGCCAAGTGAATAGTACTTTGATTATCACAAAGCAACTGAACTCCACCTTGTTGAACACCCAACTCCTTCACTAAACCAGTAAGCCTAAAGCTTCTTTTGCAGCTTCAGCTATTGCCATGTATTCAGCTTCAGTTGTAGATAATACCACAACAGATTGAACAATAGACTTCCAACAAATAGGCCCTCCACCAAGAGTAAAGAAATACCCTGTCATAGATCTTCTATTATCCAAATCATCCGCATAATATGAATCCACATATCCTATAACCAAAGAATTATCCCGCTGACTACCAAAAACAATTCCATGTCCCATAGTACCCTTTAAGTACCTAAAGATCCACTTGACTGCTTCCCAATGTTGCTTACCAGGTTTAGACATGTACTTACAAACTTGACTAACAACATGAGCTAAATCAGGACGAGTACATACCATTGCATACATCAAGCAGCCAACAGTATTAGAATACAAAACCTTTGCCATATCTTCAGCTTCCTTATCTGTCTTAGGGCACTGTTCTGATGAGAGCTTAAAGTGATTCGCCAATGGAGTGCTCACTGGTTTTGCGCTGCTCATCACAAACCTTTTTCTCAACATAACCCCATTGAGATAGCCACAGTTTCTGAGTCTCTGTCCCTACAAATTTCCATTCCAAGAATTTTTTTGCAACACCTAAATCTTTCATATCAAATTCCTGACTCAATAAAGTTTTCAAACCGATAACATCATCTATGTTCTTCACATCAATTAACATATCATCAACATACAATAATAGAAAAATAAAAGAGACATCATCAAGGCTCTTAACATAGACACAACAATCATACTCACATCGCTTGTAGCCAATCTTGATCATATAGGAGTCAAACTGTTTGTACCATTATCTCGAAGACTATTTCAACCCGTACAAAGATTTCTTCAATTTGTAAACTAAATGCTCGTTTCCAGGTTGAGTGAAACCTTTAGGCTGCTGCATGTAGATCGGCTCCTCTAAATTACTATGCAAAAAAACAATTAACATACATTTGCTCTAAATACTAATCCCAACTAGGCACCAATGCAAGTACTGCTCGGATTGAAGTGTGCTGACCACAGGAGAAAATATTTCATCATAATCAACTCCTTTCTGCTGTGAAAAACCCTTTGCTACCAAACGAGCCTTGAACTTCCCCCCTCTTTTTCTGTTACTATTGGTTTCTTCTTATACACCCATTTCTAACCAATACGTTTCTTACCCTTAGGAAGGCGAACTAACTCCCATGTGCGATTGTGATTCAAAGACTCCATCTCCTCAACCATGGCAGCCATCCACTTGTCATTTTTCGGCCTAGTAACAGCACTATGAGAAGTAACTGGATCATCACTGCTACCAGTAAGTGAAAAAGAGACCAAGTCTTCAAAACCCAATCTGTTCAGAGGCTTTATATTCGTCCATATCACCCTGTCTCTGGCGAGACTATAATCCTACAATTTATCCATAGCGGAACCACCAGAAGTCAGGTGAGAAGTTTCTATTTTCTCAACTGGAAATTGCTCGAAATCTACCACTGTCGCGTCTTTCTTCTGCTGCAACATGGGTTATTCATCAAAAACAACATCTCTATCGATCACAATTTTCTTCGCAACTGGATCCCATAACTTGAATCCTTTGACACCTTTCTTGTAACCCAGAAAAATGCATTCTTTCAATTTTGCATCAAGTTTGGATCTCTCATCAGCAGGTACATGCACATAAGCAGGACAACCAAAAATTCGTAAGTGATCAAAAGTAACATAATGACCAGTCCATACTTCTTCTACAACTTTCCCAGCCAATAATGCCTTTGGCGATCTATTGATAAGATAACACGCCATGTTAACAGCCTCAGCCCAAAAGTGTTTAGGAAGCCCCGTATTCAACCGCAAACATCTGGCTCTTTCCTTCAACGACCTGTTCATCCGTTCCGCAACACCATTTGTTGTGATGTCTTGCGCACTGTAAAATGTCTCTTAATCCCATGCTCATTACAAATGTTTAAAAACTATAATCTATGTACTCCGTACCATTTTCAGACCGCAAACACTTGATTTTTCGTCCTGTTTGGTTTTTTATCTCAACTTTCCACAACTTGAATTTCTCAAAAATGTTAGAGTTATGTTTAAAAAAATTACCCAAACTTTCCCTGAAAAATCATCAATAAAAGTAACATAATACGTAGATCCACCCAAAGACGATGTCGTGGAAGGCCCCCATACATCAGAATGCACATAATCAAGAATCCTTTCAGTTGTGTGCTTCCCAGTCTTGAAACGAACTTTATTCTGTTTAACAAGAACAGAATACTTGCAAAAATTGAGCTTACAACTTTTAACACCATGCAACGTATTTCTTTTATGTAATTCAGCTATACCACATTCACTAAGTTGAGCAAGACGCATATGACATAGTTTGGTAGTATCATCATAGGACTCAACAGAATGAATTCCACCTACAACGGTACTCCTTAACAATCTATAAATAATCCCTACATTCATTTTTCCTTTCATCACAGTCAAAACTTCTTTAACAATCCAAATGGTTTCCCTATCCTTATCAGCCTTAGGGATAAAACCATTCTTGTGCAAAGTGCCCAAAGAAATCAAATTCTTCTTCAAATCTGGGATATGCTGAACACCACACAATGTCCGAACAAAACCATCATACATCTGAATTCTGACATCACCAATACCAACAATATTGCAACATTCTTCAATTGAGATGTTGAAATAGAGAGCATATCACCCTCACTGCAATCAGAATTGTCATCCTCGACCATATTCACAGACTTGGATGAGTTATCACGCTTCTCATCAGTTTATTTTTTTAACTTCGGATAGTCTCGCTTCTTATGTCCCGCCTCCTTGCACTTGTAATAGTGAATTGTCTTCTTGTCCCTAGATTTGGATATTAAATTTCACTTCCCAAACCCTACCTTCTCTAGCTTCCGTCCAGGGTCTCGATTACCCTTTACATATAAGCTATCAGCTTGAGAGCTTTCCCCTCCATTTTGCTTCCGCTGGTTGTGGGCTAACAAGGCTGCAATAATCTCCTCAACTTTGATATTCTCTTTCCCATATGTAAGAGTAATCACTATGTGTTCGTAAGAGGGAGGAAATGAACACAACAGAATCATTGCTTTCTCTTCATCCTCAATTTTCACATCAATTCGAGCTAAATCATAAACGATTTGATTGATGACATTCACGTGTTGCGCCAAATCATGATCATCCTGCATCATCAGCCCATACAACCGCTGCTTTAGATACAGTTTAGTCGTTAAGGATTTGGACATAAACTGACTTTCCAACTTCTTCCAAATTTCATCTGGAGACACTACAACAAAACTACAACAAATTTATCATTTTATGACAAAATTTCTATTTCACGTTGCGTATAACGTCACAAAATATACTAAAAATGTGACTTTTTTTTAAATTTTTGTCACATTTGATGATTGATGATATATCTTTTATGACAATTTTAAAAATGTCATTGATTTTCGTCACTATATATTTGGAGCCAAAATTTACCTCCAAAAAAATTTGGTGGGAAACTTTTCAGTGACGTTTCGATAAATTGGTGACATTGTAAAATTGTCTCCAATGAAATTGAAGTATTAGTGGCGGTTTATTATTATGATGATCTAATTTGAATTAGTGGCATTGCAAATTTTCAGTAATAATTTTTATTTGTGACAATTTGATATGTCATGTTTTATAATACATAAAATGTGACATTTTATTTGTGTCATAAAATTAGGTTTAACATGATGAAATAAATTATTTGCTACTCATTATTATAGCTCATCTTTTATATGATGATTTTAAAAGACATCATCAGATTGTGTCACATAATGTTTTGCGCCAATTTTTAATAAAATTTTGGATGTACCATTAATTGAAAATCTTATTAGTTACGATTTTCAAATGTTTTTTTCTCATAATTTCAATTAGGCCGATTAGTTTTCACACACTAGTGTGTTCTATATATTTATATGTATATGTATATGTATATTTAGGACTCCTTTTTTCGTTAAAAATAATATTTAGCTGACCATGTCAAAGTCTAGTACTAATAAGATAATCATATGTCTAACTCCATAAAATCCAGCTTAAAAAAATTAGTTTGATTTAAATTTATTTTTTTAATAAATTAATTATAAAATTTAGATTAAATTAGTAAAATAAAGTTTCTAAGGTTAATTAATAATTTTTAGAAGTTTAGGACAATTAAGATTAATTCTAGACTACTCAAGGACTGAACCATTAATTATACCCTTTTAACTTATATCGAGAAAAGGAATTTATGCTTAGCATCGAGTTTAATATGATTTGTTTTGTTTAAATTTGATTTTTAATAGATTAGTTTTGAAATTTAGATTAATTTGGAAATTTTTTATTTTTTTATGGTTAATTCATAATTTTTACAAGTTTTGGTCCATGAAGTGAACTCTAAGCTTCTTAAGAATTTAACCTCTAATTTCCCCTTTTGACTTATATATATAACAAATAAGGAAATTATTTTTAGCAATAAACTAATTCTGAAATTTGGATTAAATTATAAAATTTGTAAAGTTTTACAATCAATTCACAATTTTTAGAAGTTTAGGGAAATTAATATGAACTCTAGACTTCTCAAGAACTAAACCTCTAATTTCATCCTTTTTGACTTAAAAAAAGATTTTGTGCTTAGCATCGTGCTTAAAAGAATTTATTTGGTTGTAATTTGATTTATAATATACTAATTATGAAATTCATATTAAATTGGAAAACTATTAAAGTCTCTACATTTAACTCATAAGTTTAAGAATTTTTGATCCATTAGTGTGAACTCTAAACTACCTAAAGGCTGAACCTAAAATATCCCCTTTTCACTAATATATCAAAAATTATTCTAAGCAATAAATTAATTCTGAAATCTAGGTCATATTAGGAATTTTGTAAAGTTTTTGCAAAAAAATCATAATTTAAGAAGTTTCAACCATCAATGTGAACTCTAAACTGCTTAAGGGTTGAACCTCTAATGTTCCCCTTTTAACTTATAATTGAAAAAAAACACATACATGAAAATGTATCCCATATTATGATAAATAAAATGAAATAATATATATATAGATACATATAAATAATAAAGAATGAAAAAATGCATGGGAGAATGTTTGTCACTTTGTGAATTAATAGAAATGTATTTTTCATTGAAAATTAAAAATAGATAGGTCAACCCTTTACATAAGATCACATATTTCCCCGGGTTTAGTTAATAGGGAAGTTTTTGTGTATTACTCTAAAATAATTTTGTAAACCACATGCAATTCTTCAGCATTTCAATTATCCAACGCGAATCTTGGTGGAGCGGGATATATACCTATAGTTCTTCCTTCCTTAGCCTCATCACCTAGTATGACATTAATGCTTAAATCTTCCAGTGCATTATCGACAATAGGTTTCTTGAATTGTTGATCTCCCTAGAACAGATAACCTTTTGACACAAAGGTATGATACAGTGGTGGAAAAGTCATCGGTTCCTACTTAAGGTACTCTTCAGCTAACCTTGCTCTTCTCATATTTTGGCTCTTCTCAATTCCCTTCAATTTTTCTCTTAGGGCTGGCTGATATCCTAAACCAAAGTGATCTCTCTTGGTGGTTGGAAATAAATGATTAATACATCCCTGTAGATGGTTCCCTAGCCCCTTTCCAACCTTTGATTCCCTTATCAAAGTCAACTTGAGTTACTTTCAGGTACAGTTGGAAATCATAGGCTTAGATATCTTCATTCCCTCAGCCACTAATATGGCATTGACAAACTCCAAGGATCTGAAGAAACATTCGATGACTTCTTCATCTACTTTAACATAAGGGGCAGTAGTGGAAACAGAAGAAATAATGTCTTTTTTAGCATTGATGCATATCAACCTCCCTTTAATCACACATTTGAGCTTTTAGTGCAGTGTGGATGGAACTGCCCCTGCCTGATGGATCCAAGCCCTTTTGAGTAGATAATTGTAGGTAGACATGATATCCATTATAAGGAACTCAACTTTGTAAATAGATGGGCCAATAGTTTGAGATATGTCAATATTTCCTAACACTTCCCTTTTGGTTTCATCGAATGCTCGATCAACATTCTGACAATTCCTCATGTGTGTACTATCAAAAGGTAATTTCTTCAGGGTCACCAATGACATTATATTCAATGTAGAGCCATTGTCATCTAGTACTCAAGATAAAACATGTCCTTGTCACCTGATAGTGACTTGATAGTGATATGTAGAGCTTTATGGATGCCAATCATCCCAGACAGGATCCGCTTGGATATTTACAACCATTCTATCCAGTTTATCCACTTGAAAGTCTTTTGGCACTAAAGTTTGATTCAAAATCTTCAACAGTGTGTTTTGGTATGCCTCAAAACTCAGTAAGAGAGCGAGGATCGAGATGCGAGCAGGTAGCTTGTGCAACTATTCAACGATGCTATATTCTCTTTTTTTCAAGAACTTCAGAAATCCCACAAACTTTTTTTTGTCACTGTCTCATTGATGATTGGCTCATCATGTTTAAGCAGTAAATAAACCTTCTTTCCCTTATCATTGGCAGATCTTTTCTCAGGCTCTTTGTGTTGATCTGGAGAGTAACATCTTCCACTCCTGTTGAAATGGCCTACTTCACCTATTTCTTTTTTCTCCTTCTCTAAATTGTCCATTTTGCACTCATATTTCCAAGGAGATTGCTTGTTATCCTTAAAAGGGATAAAGATGGGGATGTGATTATCACATTTGGAGTTAATTTCTCTGCCACACGAGTTTTTAGTGAAATGACTAAAGGAAAATAGGCATTGTAAACTCCCCTAGAAGAACCCTCTGATGAACAAATCTTTTCTTCTTCTTTTTCTTCCACAAGTTCTTTGTAAAATTCCATCTTTTTATCATCCATCATCCTTTGCACTAGAGCTCAGAATTTAGAATAATTTTGTATGGTGTGCCCTTTATAATTTTTATACTGGCATACATTTCCATTCTCAACTTGTTCAACTACTAGACTAGAGACCAATAGGCCTGCCTTGATCATCTGACCCCATATCCATTGCATTGGTGACTTCACCTCATTCACATTGGTTATGATCTTCTTTCCATTTTCCTCAGTAATTGCATTGATTCTTGTACCTGCATGGTTTGCCAGTGGGTTCTATGCCACGTTTGGTTGCTCATTTTCACCAAAATTTATGACGTTCTTTTGTCTTAACCTTTGGATAATATTCTTAAAGGTGGTACAATCAATTGAATGTCCAGGAACCTCTACGTGATACTTACATTGGATATTAGTATCATACCACTTGGGGTATGGAGATTGCAGAGGTGACACATAGTAAGGTGACACCACAAGTTTATCATACAAGACCTGGAACAATTCCTTTTAGGACATGGGGATCGAGTCAAATTGAAGCTTCTCTCTTGCCTTGGCTCCCTTGTTCCCTATCTGGTAGAATTCTATGCAGACGATCCTATGGCCTGAGGTCGAGACACAATGATATTATTGGAGTCATACTTCCCTAAATTCTTAACCTCATTATCCTTTCTTCTCATAAGAAGACTCTCTTTCATCAGGTCTCTCACTCTTTATTATCATTTTACTCATCTCCTCTGCTGTAACCAAGTCAACAAAACTCTTGGATGAATTTCCTATGAGTTATCCAATGAAATAAGCTCTTAAAGTGTTTATAAAGAGTATGTTTATTTCTTCTTCCTCAAGTGGCGGATGAACTTGTACAACCACATCCCTCCATCTCTGGGCACACTGCTTGAAGTTCTCATTGGATCTCTTCTTAATACTTTGCAGCATCATCCTATTGGACCTCACATCCTTCATATGCTTATATTGTTCTAGAAAAGCTTTGGCCAAATCCTTCCACAACCTAATATTATCCCTTCTCAACTGATTATACCATTGAATGGATAAACTTGTTAAACTCTCCTGGAAGCCTTGAATCAATAGTTGATCATCCCCTATGTAGCTAGTTATTTTCCTTTAAAACATTGCGATGTGACCAGAGAGGCATCTCGTTCCATCAAACTTTTTAAAGTCAGGAACTTTCAACTTTGGAGGTAGCACCAAATCAGGAACCAGATTCAGTTCCTTGGCATCGATCTTATACACGCTAATATATATCTTCATAGCCCAAATTTCCTCATATAGCTATTTCCATTATCTTCTAACTGCTTGTTTTACTATATTCTGGCTTCTTCATCAAAATCTGGGACTTGGTTATGTTAATGTTCTTCTTGGTGTGAGCTCCCTCCACGATATAAGTTCACACAAGCACTAACTAGATTAATGGGTACCTTTCCTGTATGAACAAGCATTTCCTGGAGTATCTGGGAATGAATCGGGGTAAACCCAAGTGGGTAGAGTGGTCCCTCGGTCACAATATCAAGTATCAGGCCTTTTACATACTCGATATTCCTCTCTTCAAGTAATCCAACAAACTTAGCAAACAACTCTTTCTGGGCTCTCAACATGTCCTTTTGCATCTCCTTCATGTTTTATTGTATCTCTTATTGAGTTTTCTCAATCTGGGTAATTTTGTCATCCATTGCCTTTTCTAGGTATGATACGGGTGCTTGGAAGTTCCCAGTATTCTACCATACAGTCTTTTTCATTAAGGTCGATGCTTTATTAATAAATATGAAAAACATGACTATGAATGAATAAAATGCAATGTGGAAAGTAAAATGCATATGCAAAATGCAAGGTGTTGATTTTGGAACGATTCCTTAGAACAAATTTTTATATTAGAAATGAAGTTTGATTACAAGGCTTAAACATATCTTAGATAGATCTAAACTATCTCCCCTAATTATTGTATGTGCCCAAGTAATTACAGAATCATCATAGCTTTTTCAGTCTCGGGCTCCAGCCTTCATTTATAGTAGCAACTTCATATTCCAAGCCACCAAGTACTGAGCTACTTCCTGAGCATGATCCATGTAGCTAGAAATGAGGTCATCCCTTTGCTTAACTCTCCATTGATCTAGTTCCCAATGATAGCACCATTGTATAGATCTTTCATAAGAGACTATCAGAAGTTCATTTTCCCTTCTCTTAAAGTCTTTGACCATGGTCTCAAGCTCATTCACAATTTTTTTTCAAAACCTCCCCACAACTTGAGATGCCTTCTCATCTTCTGTATCATCGCAATGTTGCCTCTAATCCCAAGATCTTACCCTTCATTTTCTCGTTTTGGGCTTGACTCTCTTGCAGTTGTTGCTCTAATGCATTCTTTTCTTTTGAAAGTATTTTTGCATGATGTCTGCTTTGCTTGAGATTTTCTTTACTTTTCTTAGTTTCACTCTTTAGACTTTCCACTTCTTGACTCCACTCTGCATGTGATTTTCTTGAGCTAGTGGCCATATAAGCTTTTACCAATCGTTGGTATGATAACTGAACATCTTCAAAATCCAATCGGAGTTTTTTTTCCACTTTTTCAATTTAGTTAGCCCAACACTTTTGCATATCAATTTTCACTCCTTTGTAGTACACCTCGTCTTCAATTTTTTGTAATGTTTCCTTTCATTGCTTTCTCTCATACTCGAAATCACGCCTTGCTAGTTCCTGATGGGATAATACAACTCTAAGGTGTTCTTCCATTCACTGAGTGTTTTCATGATTGACCATCGAGATATTGTTATTAACTCGATTACTTCTCCATTCCTCGTATTCTTTTGAAAGCTTTAGATTAAATGTGAAGAGGTTTACTCAATGAGTCTGATTCCATCGTGAGCAACCCCTTTGACTTTACTTTTGTATTACTCCCCTTTGAATGCAAACTCTAACCCAGATAAATTCCAAGTTGCAGGAATAAACTATCTTGACCCATATTGCTTGGAAACTAGTAAATGAGCATATCCCACGGAACCCCATATGTATGGAAAAGGAACCCAATCTCACTCTCCATACCTATAGAGTAAGATTGAAGAAATATTCCATGAAGCACATCATTATATGTCACTATCTCAAATATCTTTGAAAATTATCATCCATTTTTCTTCAATACCCCCAGGCCATTCTCGTGAAAGGAAATATTTCAAGGAAGAAAAACCTTTTAGAAATACTCGACCAGGTGCCATCTCAATGTGTTTGATGTGATTAAGGATCTAAACTAGCAATAGTCGTGCACACCCTATGAAGTGCCCTTCGTCGTCTCATTTGCAAGAGTTTAAATAACGAAATATCTTCCAATATAGCTAGAATGGGGTCCACATGTCTGTCCAATCTCTCGAATAAATCAACCATTGACACACCAACATGCTCGAGGGCCCTCGAGAATACGACTAGCTCATATATACCAGAACAAACAATTTCATCTTCTTTTTCTTGTCGGGATGATGATCAATTACCTCTCCAAGAATAGTCCAAGTTATGCATTCACTATCTCCTTTCTTCTTAATGCTCATAATGACCCATTCCTCACTCATTCCAGTCATTAAAAGTAGTTTAGTTTTTAAAGAATGGGTGTTTGGTGGTTTGATGTATACCCTATCTACTTGGAATCTTGGACAACGGATCAAAGAATGACACTTATCTATTGTAGGCGTCAGATCCACTCGGCCAAAAGTAAAGTAGTTGTAGGCAGGGTTCCAAAACTATGCAAGAGCTCTAAACAAACTTCTATAAATTAGGATGTCTAAGAGGCGGGAAATGTCACCATATAACTGATAGAACATATGCTTATCAATCGCTTCCTATCCTCCCAAATCTCCTTTGGCTTACTTAGATCAATTTGACAAACATTGATGTGAGTGTAACTAATCAAATCTTACACGTATCGAGACGGTAGACTATCTCCAATTGTAAGTTGGGATTGCTCGAACCATCTCAGAACATATGCATTGTCTTCTACCTCTTTTTAGACCCTTCATTCCATATTATTAGCCTTCTATATGGACATCGGTCACGGATTAACACCATGGAATGAATAGTGCAATGCATAAATGAAAACAAAATAAAAAAGGCAAAAGAAAATTAGTTAGTAATCATAAAGGAATCAATCAAGCGTGATACAACTTGTTAATAAAACCCACCCCCACATGTCAACTACCCAATCATGATTTAGCAAATCCTACCCAAATATGATTTCTACCCCATGCTCTGTTTAACATAAAACCCTAACCTCATGCCATCTAGTTCACATGTTTATTTCGAAAAATAACCCTAATCGCATGATTTCTAGTGCTCATACATTTATTTGGAAACTAAAATTACACTACGAAAATTAAAAGACGCAAAAAGTTTTTCCTTGTGTGCTCTCCTCACAGGGTTCTTAAGGTTTGGTTATGCTCTACCTAAGTTCGAGTTCTTGGTTCATTATATGATGGGTTCGGTTGTAAAGTAAAAGGTTCTCGAATTATCCTTGTCGGTGCTCCCTTGGGCTGTCAGACCCTTAATCCTGGCCCATCATAGGCTTTCAAATCGAGTTCAATTGGAGGGGACACACCTCTTTATGTCTACACGGAGGTGAAAAACATCATAAGGACCATAAGATGTGAGCCCCATGAGCGATCTACTATATCATATACGGAGGTGAAAATGATCACAAGGGAGTATCTTCTCACCCCTACTTAAGTGGGACAGAGCGGGGTTTTAGCTCAATGTTATGATGGTGCAAGTGCATCGTATATGAGGAAAAGCCAAAAAAAACACACAATCAGAAAACACACAAATATCAATTCTCAATTCCCTTTAGATATATTTAATCTAAAAACATTAGCAAACATTAGCAAACAAATTAGTCCAACTATTTAGTGGTTAATCAAATTGAACACGTAAATTTATTTTAATCATACAAAGGATCAAAAATTAAACTAGAACAAACTTGTAATTTTCATTGCAAATACAATTAATTAATTGACTAACATCCTGACTCTCTAAATGTCCCCAACGGAGTCGCTAAGCTTTTGAAATAAATTTTTTTAATATTATATTGATTTAAAGTCTTGTATCGATTAATTTGGAGTTTCCTTTTAAAATCAAAAAAATGGTTCGAGGAGTCACCACCAATCTTTGATTAGGGAGTGATTGGACACCTAAAAAGATTTTCATTTTAATAAAAATTAATTTTAATATTATTAAACAACATTTTTAGGTCTACGCTCAAAAAAATTAAGTTCGGGAGTCAATTACGTATGGGGAAGGGTTAGTACCCCCACAGCACCCTAAATCGGTACCTAATCGATTAATTAGTTATCTTTGCAATGAAATTTACAAGTTTGAATTTATTTTATTTAAGATACCTTTAAATAATAATTCCTTAAATTTTAGAACGAAAAACAATAATATTTAATTATTTCCTATCGAGAAGAAACAACCTCTCATGCCTTAAGGCAGCCAGTCCTTACTCCAATCCAAATAAAAAATATTACTATTCCATTCGAAAATTCATTATTGATTCAAATTTCAAAATGCATGAATAGTGATAAAAGTAAAATAAAACCAATTAAATTAGAATTACCAATGATTTTAGAAAATAAAAAGGATGTTTGATTATTTAAAGTCGTTGAGATTGAACCTTTTATAAGTTCTAATGATATTTTACTCAATGAATTTAAATAGAAAAAAATTTATTTTTCCCTCGTTCCCTAATTTTTAGGTGTGACTAATTTTTAGGATTTCACTTGACAGGATAATATTTCATTTTAAAATTGTCGGAAGTAACTTTCTTATGCGTTAAGACAATCACTTCACAACAATCATAAAATGAAATGGTATGACCTTTTATTCCAATTATTTGAATCAAATCGAGTTGTGCTCATGAGTTGATCATACAAATTATGCATAAATGATGTCATGTGACTAGAAAATATTGAGACATACATAAAAAGTTAACTACCAAACGGAATAAAATATTTACCTAAAAATATACATACATTTAGCAAAATAATATAATCTCATACACATGTTATAACATATAATATATGCACGATTCATATTTACAAAGTAACAAATATAAGCTATATGAAGTATATACATGTCTTTAGAAGGTGTAAACATAATAAAACTACACATGCCATATATACCTACATATAATATAATAAAAATATAATACATAATGTAGAGTAGGTCATATATATGTACACATAACACTCATACATAAAAAAAGTTGATTTATACATGTTTAAGCAAGAAAAATAGTGACTAAAATAAAAAAACAATAGGTTTGGGGTGGCAATCAGTAGATTAATCAAATATAGGCCATGGAGTACGAAGGTTTAATATTTTAGGCCCTAAAGTCACGATAAAACCAGAGGCATGAATGGGGAAAAATGAAAATCAATAAAATTACGTGCAAATGTAAAAGAAGCATAAAATTAAAATAACCCGACCTAGAACTATAGTGAAACACGTGCAAAATTTGGCGACAAAATCAAAAACTTTAAAATCCTCGATTTGAGGACCAAAATGAATAAATTAGAACTAGGCATGGCTTTTACAATGATTAACCCCTTAGGTGCCTAGACACAAAAATGGTGTTGTTTTGGCAACCACATAAATGGGCTATTCTAGGTTAAAAAAACCCTAACACTCATTTTACATCTTCATCCTTTCCTAAACACACATACTCGTCGTTTTCTCTCCCAACATCCCCCACTCTTTCTTTTTCTTTCATTTTCTTCCCTAAAATCCAAATGACCGTCGTGGCTGCCGCCCTCTAAGGACTCCGATGAGGAGCCAAACCATCTCCGATCGCTCACATTACGAAGCCCAGACCCGAAACTACATAGGTTCGATGGAAACAAACCCTCAAACCCCAAAGAAAGACTCAAGAGACGAGTTACCTTCTACAATTCAGCGGGGTCTTGACTCTGGGGGATGGTGGTTGTCCTTTTTCGACGGGAAATGTGAGTCTTTTTCCTTTTGGGGTTTTTTCCTTCTTTTGATTGCTTAGTTTCTCACTCATAAAAGAAACCTCTCCCTCATTTTATTTCAGTTCTGTTGGCTGATGACATGAAAAAAATGATTTTTTCTCTTGCTCTTATGCTCCCGAGAGAAAGGAGATAGGCCTTCTTTTTATTTTGTTTTCTTTCATTATATCCCCTCTCTTTCTTTTTCTTATATTTCTTTCCTTTTTTTTGTTTGCATACGAGGGTGATGAAAGGGAGAGGCCTCCATTCGATCGTGAGTAACATGGAGAAATCGAGGACTGCGAGGGGTCTTTTCGCCCTTTTGTTTAGTTGTGGTGACAAGGCCCCTGCCATCTGCCTCTTTCATGGCAGAGGACGACTACTACGGTCGCGCGGATTCTTGGGTATAGCAGAGGAGAAAAGAAGTGGTGGGAATCCAATCCACGGGCGCATGTGGCTACTGAGGCGACGCGCGTGCATCTCATGCGCGAGATCTGGATGGTTGGCATTCTCAGGTTGAAGTTGGACCATTGGATCGCTTATTAGATCCAATGATTGTAACGTGTTTACTGAACTGGATTTGATATTAGGGTAAACCCTAAACACAGGTGTTGAATTTGAGCCATTGATAGCCTACCAGATCCAACGGACGTGGTTTGACGGCGCCAAAGGTATCCTAGTGGTTAGGGTTTTTCCTTTTGACACACATGCCTCCTTACTCTGGGCCTTCAAATTTGGGTCACTGTATTTGATTCTATTTTGATTTATGAAACGTGGACTTTGAATTGGATCTGCAAAACAAATTGATATAAATTAATATTGTATTTATATTTTGGTTATATATGTATTTAATATTTATAACTTATAATATATATACAAACACATGCATTTTATATATAATATATGTGTATGCGTAATATATATGTAAGAACATGTATATAACATGCATAATATAAAACATGTATATATTTACAAACATATAGCTTGCACTTACATAGTTAATGTGCATATATTATGTTATATTATATTATATTATATCATATCATATTATATCGTATTGTATGTATTATATGTTATGTTATATTAATTAACTCTCCAAACCTCTTATGTTCGAACAAAGTTAACGAAAAATAAAAATAAAGCAAGATAAAAAATACGAGTAGATCGTCAAGACAAAAATGAGTATATACACATAACATGGGCACCTTTCGTTTCTTGGCGAACGACTCCAACAGGCTTCGAGGAATCCTCAGTCACACTTTTTAGGTTTTGTTACTTGGTTCTATAAGCGTTAGTCGAAAATAACCAAGTACATCGAGGAAGATTTTAGGAAGGAGAAAGTGGTGGTATAAGTTATTTTACCTTTTAGGGTTCATTTCGATTGATTATTTTCTTATAGGAGGTGTTCCACGTTCATTGCACCAATTATTCACAGGAACATATGGGTTCCATAGCTACAGGCGATCACCCCTTTTGGTGATGTGATACAGCCGACCACCAAGTTCAACTAAAACATGCTCATAACTTTGAAGTTCTTCCAAGATGATTCTAAGGGAGTTCTTCCTTATTTTATTATTATTTACTCATTTATGCTTTATATTTGTTATAATCATGCTTTGAAATTCTAAACTATGCTTGAATTTTCATATATTGTCCTATGCTTGCATCGTATATGATATTCATGCATGTCACATCTTTAATTAGCTTATTTCACGCATATGTTACACATTCCTTATTTATGTTATCATATCAATTTCGTTATTATATTAGCCATGGAATCATATGTTACACTAGAATGTTACTTATTACTTATTCATGAACTTGAGCATTGTAAGTTACATATGTTTTGTATTTAGTGCAAGGTAAATTCAAGGCAATCCAATGGACAGTTCACGTTAGTCAGATTGATCGCTATTTTTGAACATGTTCCAAGAATCTTTGGGTGATTAAGTCTTCTTAAAATTTAATCCCCTATCTCTTATCTTTCCAACGCACTTTAAATCATATCAAACCGATATTGGGAGCTCGAGATATGCCCAAATTATTGAAGAAAGTGCAGGCTGGAAATAAATACGGGATTTGCAACCTTTCATTTCCTTCAAAGGACTTATGCATTGGAGACATTAATGACGACATGCATTGAAGAGAAAATGATATTAAAATGAATCAACACATTTGAAAGGAGGAGCAAGGATTCATTCAAAGGCTTTTAAGTAAATCCATTCATGCATATTCATGCAAGAAGCCAAATAGTCATGTTCACACGAGGGGGAAGAATTTCAGCCAAGATACATTCATGAACATTCATCCATAGAAGACAAATCAACAAGTTCACACAAGGTTAGATGAATTTGGCCAAAGGATGCATTGCATTAAAAGATGAACATCCATTCATCAAATTCATTCACCTAAGCCATGTTTCGTATCTACTTAAAGTATGAACATTCATCCATGAATGTTCACTCATTAAAGCTTGTATGTGTATCCTAGGAATCCTTAGGTCTATAAATAGTTTAGATTTCATTTTGTAAAAAATCCAACTTTGTTTAATCAAAACTTGTGAGATTTTTCTCTCTTTCTATTTATTTGAGAAGTATATCGACTTATCAAGTGCTCTTGTGCTTGCGGCGTCGCCTATCTTCTATTTACCCTGCTACTTTTGGTTCTTTTGGTTTAATATACCTAAAGGGTCAAAGTCCTTAAACACCATCCCTCAAGTTTCTATAAGGTCTAGGGTTAAGCTTTAATATAGCTTAGTTTGATTCCTTTGTTTCTTGAGATACTATCTTCATTCTCCACTACCATTTCCATACTTTTTTCTTCCATCACCATAACATTGTTTCATATAAAATTACTTCTTTAAATCCTTTAAAAAATATCATCAAATTCATCTATTTGGTTTTCATTTCTATCTTACCATCTTACTCATTCATATAACCGTTTTCTTTAAAGCTTTCTTATTTCAGGAACACTTGTTGCCTTCCTAGGTCCTACAATCAAAGTGCAAGTCTTACCTCACCAAGTGGAGTAGGGCGTGCATGTATCATATGGTAATCAAAGCTAAGGTGGAAGCAATCAAGTTATGAAGTGTTGAGTCAATGAAACAAACAAAACCAAAAGGAAAAAGAAGTGCTATTCAAAAATTGTTGAAGAAACGTGGAAAAAGAAAGCAAAAGGAAAGACAAAATCAAAGTAAGAAAATAAAAGTTAAAAGCAAAGGTTGTTTCATACATGAACAAGTGCCAACAAGCCTAAAGCTATTCTCAACACTTTGATTATGGCTAGGGAAGGTTGTTAGTGTCTTTTAGTAAGAACTCATTTCCTTCTATCAATTTTTTCCTTTCTTCTTAAGCCAACCTTTTACCATATATTTGTTATTTTTTCCCTACCTAACATCATTTTGCAGCAAATGCCTAAGCACTTCATTTGAAGGTCTTGAGTTAGTTCTTTTAGAACATAACAAGAGAGAAATGATTGGAAAAAGGCATAAAGAGCGTGTGAGATCAGAAGGGGAATTACAAAAGCCAAAAACATATTCTCGAGTGAAACACGAGTGCTTGAGTGGAGTGACATTACAAAAAAAAATTTGGAGTGATCGTGAGGTTTTGTTGTGTGAAATTTGGTAAGGTCCTATTTTTCAGATTTCAATTTTGTACTAACAATGTTACTTGATCTTTCCTCTTCCCAAGCAATGGAGAACATTCAACAAAGAGAGAATGCATTTCATACTCGTTTCCATGTAAATGGTAAAGTATGTCTTGTAGCCATTGATAGTGGAAGTTGTACAAATCTTGCAAGCACATAAATGGTCAAGAAGTTGGGACTTACAACTTTCAAACATCCCAACCCATATGTTTTGCAAGGATTAAATGAAGATAAATAGTTATAAGTCATAGAGCAAGTACTTGTGCCTTTTTCAATTAGGAGATATGAAGATGAAGTCTTGTGTGATGTTGCTTCCATGAATTCAAGCAATCTAATTCTAGGACGTCCTTGGCAGTTTGATAAACGAGCATTGTATGATGGATTCCTAAATATTATTCATTCATCCATGGAAGAAGAAGAATCACATTAGTACCAATGCCATCATACCAAGTACTTCAAGATCAACAACATCTTAAGAAAAACATTGATGCTATGCAAAAAGAACATTGTGAGAAAACAAAGGCATTTGGAGTAGTTGAAAATGAGAATATTGAAAAAATTGAGTGTGAAGAAAAACATGAGTGTGAGAGTGGAACTCAAAAAGAACAGGAATGCAAAGAGAGCATACGAGAGAAGTATGAAGAAGAGAAATTTCAAAAGGGACATGAGCATGAGAGAAAAAAATGTGAGGAGAAGAAAGTTTTACTTTCTACTAATCAATCTTTTCTTTCTATTCTTTCATTTGATTTGAAGTTTATTCCAAAGGCCATACCATTGTAAATTGATGAATCACATTTTTCCATTGAAGTTCGAAAGGTTGTAACATTTGGTATTCCAAAGCATGTGCTCTTTGACATTCGAAGTACGTTCATTCTACATTCAAAGTTCAAACAATCTCAAGAAATGGAAGTTTCAAAGAACCTATCCAAAGAGGACCTCAAATGCCAAAATTCATTCATTCATGGAATTGATCCTTTCATTTTCTTTGATTTTGAATTATCCACTTCTAGCTTTGCTTTATTTTTCAGAATGATGATTCAAAACCAAAGGACTGAACATGTGAAGCATTACGAGAATAGAAAATGGTGCAAGATGAAAGATTTTCTAATTCAATAGAGATAAAGTTGTTCCCTTATGTACCAAGCATCGATTTGAGGAAAAATCGCCTTAAAGAAGGGGGATGATGTGATCCAGCCGACCATCAAGTTCAACCAAAACATGCTCACAACTTTGAAATTCTTCCAAGATGCTTCTAAGGGAGTTCTTCCTTATTTTTTACTTATTTACTCATTTATGCTTTATATTTGTTATAATCATGCTTTGAAATTCTAAACTATGCTTTAATTTTCATATATTGTCCTATGCTTCCATCATATATGATATTCATGCATGTCACATCTTTAATTAGCATAATTCATGCATATGTTACACATTCCTTACTTATGTTATCATATCAATTGTGTTATTATATTAGCCATGGAATCATGTGTTACACTAGAATGTTACTTATTACTTATTGTTGAGTTAATCGATTGACGGAATTGGCCAAGAGGGGGGGTGAATTGTCAATTAAAAATTTGGTGGAAGCTTTTGGAGAAAATTGAAAGTAATTGCACAGCGATTTAGAGTGGTTCGACTTTCTCAATCAAAGTATACGTTCATTACCTTAGCTATCCACACTAAGGATTTTCCAACAAATTCACTAATTTGTTCTTTCTTTTAAGGCCAAAGAGATAACCTTACAACACCCTCAAGAATATACCCCAATTCTTGAGAACACTCTTTCCAAAAGAGAAGATTACAAATTTGCAAACTTACAAGAAAACCTCACAAGGTAAGATGTTTGCACAATTCTAGAACAAGAAGAGAACACTCACAAATAATTACAGATGAGCATAAATGGTGTTCTTTGAAAGAAAAATGAATATTGAAAGGAAAATTGGCTTGATTTGCATAAACTTGGTGTTTGATGCTTTCTCTCTTGTTTCTCTATAATTTCATATTTATCAAGGGCTTCGGAACTTGTTTAAATACACCTTGAATCACTTCTGAACGTTGGGGATGATTAGTGAAGATCATATAGCCGTTTTAGTGTGAAAATAATTAATAACACAGCTTGGAGCGTGGGGGGAATCGGTACATCCTATGGGGAATCGGTTCCCTAAGTGTAAAATTCAAATATTTCGACAGTTATACAAGGGGGGAATCGGTTCCCTCCGAGCATACTGGAATTCTCGGAGCCAAACCATTCAGGGGGGAATCGGTACCCCCTTAGAGGGAATCAGTTCCCTCTGAGCAATCTGAAATTTTTGGCTTTGAAATGGTTCGAAATACTTTGTAAAATTATTTGGAAATTGTTTTAAGATTAAAACTTAATTTTACACTTTGAGTAAGGATTAAAAAATGATCTTTGAAAGATTTGGAGTAATGTTTTGATATTCGAATAATTCTATCGAATATACTTAGAAAATCATTTGGAAAATCTTAAAATTCATTTAACTTAATTTGTTATATCGAAATATCAAAATGTTTTCAACAATCTCCCCCTTTTTGATATAACAAAACATTTTAGTAATTTTAAGATTTTGAAATCAAGTTTTGAAATTACTTCCCCTTACTTTAACACTTCTCCCATTTATCATTTAAAAACACTTTAACACTTCTCCCATTTATCATTTAAAAACACTTTAACACTTCTCCCCCTTTTTGTTAAATCAAAAAGACATTTTAAAGAATTTAAACAAGGTTTTGAAATTATTTAGCCAATTGATTATATATAATATAAGCTGCTAAGATCACAAGCAAGAGAAACGTTAGCCATTAGTTTCATATTCAATATTCATAATTAATGTGAAATGGCAAAATTGGTCATATATCTAATCATGAAGTAAATGATGCAATAATGAATAAATTTAATCACACCAAATAGATAATTTCTAACCATTCATAAATCCAAACAAATTCAAAGTCAATCAATCCACAAATTCAAACATTCCAAAATATTCAAAATGTTAAAACAATAAGTTTGGAGTTCAAAGCAAAACATTGAATCACATATCCGGATCAGGATGAGGAAAACGAGCTCGCATAGCGGCCATTTCGTTAGTGAGGTCATTAATACGTGCATTGTTTGCTTCATTATTTGCACGCATTTCCCGAAGAATTTCTAATTGTTGAGCTCCCATTGTGGATAAATGAGACTCTATAGAAGTAAAGCGCGAATCCATAGTAGCGTATCGAAAATCGAATGTCTCCATAAAGGATTGGAAATATGGAGGCATTGGATGCGTTTGTTGTGCTCGCTCTTCGGGCTGCTCAGGCTCATCTTCGGCTTCATCGATGTCTCGCATTAATTGCTCAAGCTCGAGATCTTCGTCAACTTCGGGTGGAGCTTGTGAAGAACTAGCTCCCAGAGTATTTGCAGAAGATCGAACCCATTCACCGGTTTCCTTATCCTTAATCCATCCCGCTCTCGTTAAGGAAAGAAGGTTAATTTGTTTCTTTAGGGGGAAAACGGCATCTCGACCGACTCTAAGCCCAGCTTTGGAAAACAGATTACTCAAAATGCAACCGTAAATAAGAGATGAACAGAGTTTTTTTGTTAGGAACAAGATTTACGATTTCAACAATTTCAGCAAAAATAATCTGAGGTAGGTTGATTTTAATATTGTTTTCGAAACAATGTAACCACCAAAGATCTAAGGCTCTAAGAGTAGAATAACGACCTCCGGATGGTCGAAACCACCAAGAAATCATTAGATGAAGAAAACATTCATGAAGGTCTAGGACACTTGCACTATCCCTTCTTTTATAACGAGATCCTAAAACCTGTTTTTCATTTGAAATACCATCATTATCTAATCCGAATGTATTGGCTATGTAAGCCGAGTCAATATATAAGAATTGTCCTAGAAGGTAGGAACGAATTCCTATGGTTTCGGTTTCAGTTTGGTTTTTAACACAAATGGCATTAGAATAGAAAAAACGAACAAGTTGATGGTAAACGATGGGTTCAAGGTCAAAGAGTTTATCAAATTTCCACTCTTGTAAAAGAGGAAGATATTTAAAATTGATAGCTAACATAGCTTGACGAGAAGGAATACGTTCTTCCCAGATTTTGTAAGAGTCAAAATATTGATAATACCAAAAACGATGATTTCTAGGACCAGGATGATTGAAACACGAATTTTGGATAGTCAAGTTAGGATCAATGGGATTAGGATTAGAAATTGGAATAGAAGGAGGATTTGGAGGTGGATTTGGTTGACGGTGTGAACGACTAGATGAAGACCTAACACGTTTAGGATTGGACATGGTTTAGGAAATCGGAATAGAATTGATAACCTACAATTTAGAAAACACATGTATGGAATTCAATCAATCCCAAAACTCAATTGAGTCCTCAATATTTCAAGGTTCTCTAAATCAATCCTAATGGGCAAAGTTTTTGAAAAACTTTTGAAAAATATGGTTTTGAGAAACAATATATATATAGTTTTCATAATAACAACATAATTTAATCAAAACACAATAATTTGAAAATTAATTTTTTTATTTAGAAAATTTAGAAAAAATCTTGTGTTTTTGATGAAATTAGTTGTAATATCTAGTTTCTAATCACTAAATAATCAATGTCTGATCAAAAATTCAACCTATAACTAATTAAAACTAGTTCTATGTTCATAAATTGATAAAAAGAAGTTTTGGAAAAATACCTTGAATGATTTCGGATTTGAGTGAAATTAGATGAAGTTTGCACGTTTTTGATGATTCCAACAGGTTTAGAGGATGATATTTGAAGTGAATTCCAATTAAAAACATTGATTTGAGGCAAGAATGGAGATTTGAGAGAGTAGAGGGATGAAACGGCGTGAAGGAATAAGAGAAGGTTTGAGCAAATATTGGGTTCTGCCCATGTTAAAACCAGAACCCTAGGGGGATCGATTCCCTTGTGGGGGGAATTGGTTCCCCTTCAAAGGGGGAATCGGTTCCCTCAAGGGGTGATCGATTCCCTCTGCACCAAAATGCTAAAATTCGATTTTAAACATCCAAAATGCTAAATTAATTTCCTCTAGTGGTATTGGCAACTCATATATTGAAAATTAATCATGTTCGAACAATTCAATTAATCTTTAAACGATATTTGAACATAAAATTAATTTTTCATCAAGAATCATAAACTCCCCCTAACTAATAGCAATGAATGCAATCAAAAAATTACTATTATAAGCATTTTTCATTTGTTATTAAAAGTGCTAAAATTATTTTAAACACTCAGTGAAGATAGATTGGTCAAACCTAATTCTCTCTTAAGTGTCCAAAATCGTTCCTTGTCTAAAGGTTTTGTAAATATATCCGCTAATTGGTGCAAAGTATCAACAAATTCTAGAACTACATCTTCCTTAGTGACATGGTCTCTAATGAAGTGATGTCTTATTTCAATGTGCTTAGTTCTAGAGTGTTGGATGGGATTTTTAGTGAGACAAATAGCACTAGTATTGTCACACTTGATAGGAATGGTACCTACTTCAATTAAATAATCAAAAAGTTGTTGTTTCATCCATAAAACTTGTGCACAGTATCTACCAGCTGAAATGTATTCGGCTTCAGTGGTAGATAATGCAACACAATTTTGTTTCTTTGAAAACCAAGAAATTAGCATATTTCCAAGGAATTGGCAAGTACCGGAGGTGTTTTTCCTATCTAATTTGCATCATCCATAATCCACATCAGAAAAAGCATGCAAGCTAAAGCTAGAGTCTCTAGGATACCAAAGTCCTAAACTAGGAGTGTCTTTAAGGTATCTAAAGATTCTCTTAACAGCTAGTAAATGTGATTCCTTAGGACATGATTGAAATCTAGCACATAAGCAAACACTAAACATAATATTCGGTCTACTTGCAGTTAGATAAAGTAGAGATCCAATCATTGACCTATATAATTTAACATCTACACATTTACCTCCTTCATCTAAGTCAAGCTTTGTTGAAGAGCTCATTGGAGTGTCATGAGGTTTCCCATTTTCCAGTCTAAACTTTTTGAGCATATCTTTGACGTACTTAGCTTGATTGATGAAGATGCCATCTTTTCTTTGCTTGATTTAGAGTCCCAAGAAAAATGAGAGCTCCCCCATCATGCTCATCTCAAACTCACTTTGCATTAGCATAGAAAATTCTTGGCAAAGAACATCATTAGTAGAACCAAATATTATATCATCAACATAAATTTGAACTACTAATAAATCTTTACCTTTATGCTTCAAAAACAATGTAGTGTCAACCTTCCCTTTTGAAAAACCTTTTTTAATTAAAAATTTGACAATCTTTCATACCAAGCTCTAGGAGCTTGCTTTAAACCATAAAGAGCTTTTGTCAATTTTAAAACATGATCCGGAAAATTTGAATCTTCAAAACCTGGAGGTTGTTCCACATACACTTCTTCTTTTATAAAACCATTTAAAAATGCACTTTTAACATCCATTTGATATAATTTAAATTCATTGAAACATGCAAATGCTAATAACATTCTAATTGCTTCCATCCTAGCTACGGTAGCATATGTTTCATCATAGTCTATGCCCTCTTCTTGAGTATACCCTTGAGCAACAAGTCTAGCCTTGTTTCTCACTATATTACCACTCTCATCAAGCTTATTCCTAAATACCCATCTAGAACCTACAGTAGATTTATTACTAGGCCTTTCAACTAATGTCCATACTCTACTTCTCTCAAATTGATTTAACTCTTCTTGCATAGCCATAATCCAATGTTCATCATTTAATGTTTCTTTAATATTCTTAGGCTCTATGCATGAGATAAATGCAACATAATTACAAATATTTCTAAGAGAAGATCGAGTTGTTACCCCTTTTGATGGATCACCTATAATTTCACCATCCTTGACATAGTTGTACTCTCTTGGATAAGATACTTCCCTTTCTTCAATGGTTGGATTCTCAAGAGGATCATGAGTTTCCTCATTTTTCGTTTCTTCCTTTGATGATGGTTCTCCAACGTCATGTCTAACGTCATTTTTATTTATAACACCTACATCATCATTCACACAAGAATCCTTCCTCGGAAGGGGATTATCATCGAAAACAACATGTATAGACTCTTCTACAACTAAAGTTCTTTTATTAAATACACGATAGGCTTTAGAATTTAAGGAATAACCCAGAAAAATTCCTTCATCACTTTTAGCATCAAATTTGCCAAGGTTTTCTTTACCGTTGTTTAAAACAAAACATTTACATCCAAAAGGATGAAAATAACTAATGTTAGGCTTTTTATTTTTGAAAATTCCATATGGAGTTTTCTTTAAAATTGGCCTAATCATTACTCGATTTACAACATAACAAGCGGTATTTGTGGCTTCCGCCCAAAAATATTTTGGCAAATTATTTTCACAAAGCATGGTTCTAGCCATTTCTTCTAAAGTTTGATTTTCCCTCTCAACAACTCCATTTTGTTGAGGGGTTCTAGGTGCTGAAAAATTATGGCTAATACCGTTAGAGTTACAAAATTCAGTAAATCCAAGATTTTCAAATTTAGTTCCATGATCACTCCTAACACTAGTTATAGAGTAACCTTTTTTATTTTGGATTACTTTTGAAAATGTGATGAATTGTTCTAATGCTTCATCTTTAGTATTTAAAAAATAGAACCCAAGTATATCTAGAATAGTCATCTACCAAGACAAATGCATATTGTTTTCCACCCAAGCTAGTAGTTCTAGTTGGCCCAAAAAGATCTAAATGGATCAATTGTAAAACTCTACTAGTTGATACATCATTAATGGATTTAAAAGAAACTCGCTTTTGTTTTCCTTTAGCACAAGCATCACAGATTTTATCATTATCAAATTTAAGCTTAGGCAACCCTCGAACTAAATCACCTTGAATTAGCCGTTGCAAAACACTCATACTAGCATGTCCTAGTCTCCTATGCCATAACAAATCATCATGCTCATCCCTAGCAACTAGGAACAAAAAAGTCATATTAATAAAATCTAAATGCATCATATATATATATATCCCTATTTTATGACCAACAAGCATAATCGAAAATAGATGCAATGTTAATCAATTTTGTAATCATTTAAAATAAAACATTGTATCTTTTATCAAATTTATTTTTCAAAAGATTATGCTTTTAACCCATTCACATATAAAACATTATGCAATGTTGATTATAGAGATTAAGAGAACATGCATAAAGTTTTTGAAAATGTTATGCATTAAAACTTTATAATATTTAAACAAAAAATCTATGCATAAACATTAAGAAAAAAAATTTTAGGTCAAAATTTTGCAAAATCAAAGTTCTTGAAAAATCGATATCAATTGTTAAAGAGATATCAATTATTTTTTAAAAACAATTTTGACCAAAAATTAATATGATGAACTAGAGTTTATAAAACATTACCAAAATTTACCATGTTCATCATACAATATTTTTCAACATACATGAGATAAAACATAATTCAACTTTTTAAAACCTCATGCATGCATAAACTAAATGAGCAACCAAATAATAAAAACATTAAGTTTAGAGGTTACCCATTCCCTTTTTATGTGTGGCTTAGAGCATCTTGAATATCATCATCTTTATCACAATTGCTCTCACGCACCTACAAGAGACATTTAATTAGATTTTGTTATCCGAATTGCTTTGGATCCTTGAACATTAGTTTCAATGCCTCTTGTTCCTTTTGGAACCCATATTTGTCTAATTTTAAATCGTTTTCCTTTCTTTAAAGGACAAGTAAGTTCCTTATGACCATGATAATGACAATGTGAACATATTGTCATTATTGAACTAGATGAATTATTTAGAATGATCTCTTTTTCTCTTGTTAAACATTCAAGCTTATCTTTCAAATTGAAATTTTCTTTTTCAATACTTTCAAATTTCATTTTTGAGAGTTCTAAATCCTTCTTCAAGATTTCATTTTGATTTTCAAAATCCATTTTCATTTCTAGAAGAAGTTTGTTTAATTTGAAAATTTCTTTTTCAAAGTTTTCAGATTTTATTTTTGAAAGCTCTAACTCCTTTCTCAACATTTCATTTTGATTTTCCAAGTCTGTTTTAGCTTTCAAAAGAAGATCATTTTTAGCAATAAATTTAGAAATCAATTTATTGTATTTGGAGTTCATGGTCTCAAACTCCAAAAATAATTTATCATAAGCATCTTGTAACTCATTAAAAGATTTTGAATTTGATATATTTGAGTTAGAAGATACCTTTGGCTCTGTGAGAGCTAATAGAGACATCACTTTTATTGGTTCTTCTTCTTCCTTGTCTCTATTGATCTCCTCAAGCTTATCCCACATTTCATTGGCACTTGAACAAGAAGAAACTCCTTTATATACATTAGGATCAATTGTACAACACAACATGTGCATAGCCTTTGAGTTTTGTTGAGCTTTCTTCCGTTCTTGAACACTCCACTTCTTTGCCTTCTTAGTAGGAGAGGAATATCCTTTCTTGATTATCATCCAAGCTTCCATATCAAATGCTTTGATGGATATCATCATATACCTCTTCCAATGACGATAATTTGTTCCATTGAAGTGTGGAGGAACGTCAATAGGTCTGGATTCTTCCATGTAGAAAGAACCGGAAGTATACGCCATCTTTATCGATTTAACTCTTCCCGGATTGACTCAAGAGGCGATTAAACCTTCAAATAAGTGAGGCTCTGATGCCAATTGTTGAGTTAATCGATTGATAGAATTGGCCAAGAGGGGGGTGAATTGGTAATTAAAAATTTGGTGGAAGTTTTTGCAGAAAATTGAAAGTAATTGCACAGCGATTTAGAGTGGTTTGACTTTCTCAATCAAAGTCTACGTCCACTACCTTATCTATCCACACTAAGGATTTTCCAACAAATTCACTAATTTTTTCTTTCTTTTGAGGCCAAAGAAATAACCTTACAACACCCTCAAGAATATACCCCAATTCTTGAGAACACTCTTTCCCAAAGAGAAGATTACAAATTTGCAAACTTACAAGGAAAACCTCACAAGGTAAGATGTTTGCACAATTCTAGAACAAGAAGAGAACACTCACAAATAATTACAAATGAGCACAAATGGTGTTCTTTGAAAGAAAAATGAATATTGAAAGGAAAATTGGTTTGATTTGCACAAACTTGGTGTTTGATGCTTTCTCTCTTGTTTCTCTATAATTTCATATTGATCAAGGGCTTCAGAACTTGTTTAAATACACCTTGAATCACTTCTGAACATTGGGGATGATTAGTGAAGATCATATAGCCGTTTTAGTGTGAAAACAATTAATAAAACAGCTTGGACCGTGGGGGGAATCGGTACCCCCTATGGGGAATCGGTTCGCTAAGTGTAAAATTCAAATATTTCGACCGTTATACAAGGGGGGAATCGGTACCCCCTGGGGGGGAATCGGTTCCCTCCGAGCATACTAGAATTCTCGGAGCCAAACCATTCAGGGGGGAATCGCTACCCCCTTAGGGGGAATCGGTTCCCTCTGAGCAATCTGGAATTTTTGGCTTTGAAATGGTTCGAAATACTTTGTAAAATTATTTTGAAATTGTTTTAAGATTAAAACTTAATTTTACACTTTGAGTAAGGATTAAAAAATGATCTTTGAAAGATTTGGAGTAATGTTTTGATATTCGAATAATTCTATCGAATATACTTAGAAAATCATTTGGAAAATATTAAAATTCATTTAACTTAATTTGTTATATCGAAATATCAAAATGTTTTCAACACTTATTCATTAACTTGAGCATTGTAAGTTATATACATTTTGTATTTAGTGCAAGGTACATTCAAGGCAATCCAATGGACAGTTCACATCAGTCAGATTGATCACTATTTTTGAACATGTTCCAAGAATCTTTGGGTGATTAAGTATTCTTAACATTTAATCCCCTATCTCTTATCTTTCCAAATCACTTTGAATCATATCAAACCGATATTGGGAGCTCAAGATATTCCCAGATTACTGAAGACAGTGCAGACTGGAAATAAATACGGGATTTGCAACCATTCAGCTCCTTCAAAGGACTTATGCATTGGAGGCATTAATGAAGACATGCATGGATGAGAAAAGGATATTAAAATGAATAAGCACATTTTAAAGGAGGAGGAAGGATTCATTCAAAGGCTTTTAAGTTAATCCATTCATGCATATTCATGCAAGAAGCCAAATAGTCATGTTCACACAAGGGGGAAGAATTTCAGCCAAGATACATTCATGAACATTCATCCATAGAAGACAAATCAACAAGTTCACACAAGGTGGGATGAATTCAGCCAAAGGATGCATTGCATTAAAAGATGAACATCATTCATCAAATTCATTCACCTAATCCATTCTTTGTATCTACTTAAAGTATGAACATTCATCCATGAATGTTCACTCATTAAAGCTTGTATGTGTATCCTAGGAATCCTTAGGCCTATAAATAGTTTAGCTTTCATTTTGTAAAAAAAACCAACTTTGTTTAATCAAAACTTGTGAGATTTTCTCTCTTTCTAGTTCTTTGAGAACTATATCGACTTATCAAGTGCTCTTGTGCTTGTGACGTCACCTATCTTTTATCCACCCTGCTACTTTTGGTTTAATATACCTAAAGGGTCAAAGTCCTTAAACATCATCCCTCAAGTTTCTATAAGGTATAGGGTTAAGCTTTAATATAGCTTAGTTTGATTCTATCTTCATTCTCCACTACCATTTCCATACTTCCTTCTTCCATCACCATAACATTATTTTATATACAAATACTTCTTTAAATCCTTTCAAAAATATCATCATATTCATATATTTTGTTGTCATTTCTATCTTACCATCTTACTCATTCATATTTAACCGTTTTCTTTAAAGCTTTCTTATTTCAGGAACACTTGCTACCTTTATAGGTCCTACAATCAAAGTGCAAGTCTTGCCTCACCAAGTGGAGTAGGGTGTACATGTATCATTTGGTTTGTTCGAAGAGCTCAAATCGTTGTTAGACGTCATTGGCCGATGTCAAAATATTTTATCTCCATGAGTAGGTATAAAATAGAGTTATGAAGGTTAGATGACTTCATCCCTTCTCTTAGTCTTGTTCAAGAGGTTTTATAATAGGTCTTAGAATGAGTGTCAGGTGTAGGATTATTATGTCTACTCATAGGTTAGTAGGCTAAGTGGATATGGTCATCTAATAGTAGATTAGGCTCTACTAACTATCGTAGGACTGCCAGAGGTTAAGTCAATAAGTTGTGTCTTTCAAAAATATTAAGTGTTTGAGGCTCTTATTCCGAATATGTTCTTTCAGAATTTGATTATAAAACTTTCGTAGAAGACTTTGAGATGAAGAACTATTATACGAAGTGTAACAATGTAAAGGTCTTGTACCCTTAATAGATTGTAGATCTAGGAAGGAAGAAAAACAACCTACAAGTAAGAGAATGGCTCGAACAGAGTGGCTTGGTAGTTGATATAGGTGAATATGGATGGTTATTTCTGATATATGAGTGGTTGCGGAAGTGATGTTGATATGGAAATGGTTTGGGCTTAAGAAACAATGAAAATGGTAGGATAGTATCTTAAATAGAATAAGAAAGAAGAACTCCCTTAGAATCAACTTTGAAGAACATCCATGGTGTGATCAAGTCATGGAGAAAGTTGGAGATAGTTTCGATCTTATCATCCTCCCCTTCTTTTAGGCGATTTTTCCTCAAATTGAAGTAGTTTCTCATTAAAGAGGAGGTAATACTTATGGTGCATCCTTGAACATGTGATGAAGGTTGGTCATGCGTAACAGCCTTGGGCATGCATTGGTCCTCCTCCAAGTTTGCTTGATGTGTAGCTAGTTGATGCAAGTGGGCTGGTTGTGAATGATCTTTCTAGCTGAGACCTTGTCTCCTTAGCATCACTTTCAGCTACCTTCAGCTACCCATGCTGTCACTTTTATCAACTTAGGTTCAAATGACTCTTTTAGCTCGGTTTAGCTACAAGTTAGCCGCTTCAGCTGAATTGAGTTGTTCATAAGACTCCATGAGCTGCTTGAATCCTTTTGAACTGATTATGAGCTGCCATAGATTGTCAAATACTCTACCAAGCTACCATAAGATGTGTTTCCCATTGATGTACCTACATGTGCAAAGAAAACAAGGTAAATCAAAGTGATTGAGCTGGAATGAATGCAAATGCATGCTTTCATGTGTGAATGCAAGCTTGTGAGCTAAAAATTGATATCATGACCTAAGTTTAAGATGATATTATATCAAGGAGCTATTATATATGCTTTTTGAGCTGAATTGAATTGAAATGATCTAGGAAATAAATGATTAACATATTGTCAATTCATGAATGAAATGAAATATATCTAAATGAATGTAAAACTAATATGAATCAATAATATGCTTAATATGGAACTGAAATAACATCATGCAACAAGTAATATAAAGATGCGATTAAAATTAAACTAGGTACTTAATTAATAATATGCATAATTAGTAATCTAAATATGAATTGTACCTCATATGTTAAAAGATGGATTATGAAGGTAAAAATGATCAGAATAATATAAATAAAGTAAAAGAATACAAAGTTTTAGAAGTCTTCATTGAGTGCTAAGGAAAAGATGTTTGTGAATGGTGACAATGGGATTTCATCATGTAATACCCAATTTTTGTATGGCTTGCCTTTTTTTCCAAGGCCTAAATATTTTTATTGAAACTGATTTTGAAGTATGAGACATCAACCAAATTGTAACAAATTTTCAAGCAGGATCCAAACGTTTCCAAGGCATGATGTCTTCTTGAAATAGAACCAAGTTTTAGTTACCTTTCTAATGCATTTTGAAATGTCTCAGTTAGACATTAGAAACTTAATATATGCTTATTTTAGTGAAAACAATGCATGCATAAAATTGAATATGGGTCCAATACGGGAATTTTTAAATTTATTACGATTTTTAATTATTTTATTGATTATTTGTAACTGAATTCAATTTTAGACTTTTTATTATTTATTTAGGGTAATTTGTCATTTTTTTTTATTTTTTAAATTTGTGTATATAACACTAATGAAAAGATACTAGGGTTTTTAGGCCTATAAGTGGACACTCTTTCTATAAAAAGGATGGGAGGAAAAAAAGAGTAAAAAAAGGAGAAAAAGACTGGGAGAGTCCTCCTAAGTATTGTAATATAAAATATATAATCAATAAAAGAAGAATTTTTGCTTAATTGTAACTTTTTTATTTTATCTTTTATCATTTGTTTTGTTTTTTTTCTTATTGTTTAGGTCGATTTCAACCTTGTTTGTTTTTTTTTTCAAAAACTCTATCGAATGAGAGAAAATAAAGAATAAGGAAAATATTTTTGAATAATTTTTTTAAATCTAGTATTACTTTAAATTTCTCATAGAAAACCAACGATTTGTCTTTCAATTTTTATCCCTTTTTATATTATATATTTTTATATTATTAACATTATTCATATTATATGTATACACACAATCTTTATACATCTAATGTTTTTATAAATACTTTTATTTATATTTTGTATATCATTCATATTTATTATTAATGTATAAGTATAAGTTTTTATATTATTAAATTTATTATGTATCATATTATATATTATGTTATATGCATAATTTTATATATTTTTATTTTTATTTATGTCTGTTTATTTTTATTTATCATCATTTATTATTTTCCTTTTATATTATTTATATTTTAGTTTTTATTATTTTCTTCAATTTTTATATTTATTGTTTTATTTTATTATTTTATTGTAATTTTGATATTTATATATTTTTACATTTAATTTTCATACCGTTTAGATGTACAATTTATATTTATGCTTTTAATAATTTGTTTATTAAATTTATTCCTTTAATTTTGATTTTTTGCATTCTGATCCTAGTTTTAGTTAATTATGTAATAAATATTCTATGAAATGTGTTATCGATTGTATGACATTTTTTAATTGTAAAGCATAATAGCCTCACGAGCATAAACCGATATTTTCCATACTTGAATTAAAATATAATATTTGGTTATTTTAAATAATAGAAAAGGATTGTCGTAACCTAACTGTTAATTTGATTCTAGTAATTTAAAATAATTAAATATCATCCAATAAAATGATAAAATATTAAAATTAATCAAGATGTTGGAAAAATATATATTCTTTTATTTAAACTTATTGAGAATATGTTGTTTGATCCTATTTGAAGGTATAGTCTCGGCATTTTTTAAATGATTAAATATCCTTTATCCATCTTAAGCAGACAAGTAAATTTAACGAGCAAGAATATTTGTTGTTGTACAATTTGATGCAAGTACATTCTCAACATATGCAAAGGGAGTATTCTTAAACACCTCAATGCTTTACTTTCTTTATATTATTCTAATCATATATGAAATAATTATGCATATCATGCTAAGGTTGTTAGTTATGTGATCTAATGGGTAAAGTAACTTAGCATATCCACATTTCTTATGTTCATTGATGCACAATATTATTTGAAGCATGTTAAGTATGTTATATTTGTTTTGCATTAATTTAAGCATGATTCAATACATTCATCAATTGACAACATGCTTAATCATTCATTTGTTAGCTCATTTGCATTCATTTCAGCTCCTAAGTCTTATACATTAACTTACATATGTTATATCATTATGTACTTAGCTCATGACATGCATTCATAGCTCTCAATATCATATTAATGCATGACAACAGGGTAATTGGATCATACAAGCTCAATGCCTTTGATTTACCTTGTTATCTTTGCACATGTACGTACATGGAAGCATGGAACACATTGGGGTAGCTTGTTGGAGTATTTGGAATCCATATGCAGCTCACAATTAGCTTACAAACATAATGGCAGCTCATGGAACACAATGGGAAGCTCAAGTCAACTGGAGGATCTCAAGTCTAGCTAAACTCAACTATGTGGACTATTTGAAGCTAAGTTGATAAACTTGACCAAGTAACTAGTTGAAGGTAGCTGAAAGTGATGCTAAGAAGATTGGGAGTTCACGGTTAAGAAGATCCTTCACCACCAGCCCATGCATTGCTAGCTAGTTATACAATTGCAAGCTTGAAGGTAGCTCAATTCATGCCCAAGGTTGTTGCACATGTTTGGTCTTTCATCACATGCCTAATGCTATACTATAAGCCTCCTAGAAAACCATGTGCACGCCTTGTGACCAGCAACCATGTGCCAAGCATGTGGACTCTTCCTAGGTGTGCCAAACACCAAACAAGCCAACCATTCGGCCAAGGCTCCTAATGCTTCATTTAGGTGCTAACTTGAAGGGCTTCAAACACTATTCAGCCAAGAGACATGCCCCCTCCATTCAGCCGAATCATTGTACCCTTTCATTCATGCATGTAATTAATTAATTATTTTATTTTAGAGGGACACAAGGGCTGGTCGAACCACCATGTATCCATTCGACCAGGTCCCTTCCATTTCTATAAATAGGTTAGTCATATTCATTTGTAAACACACATTTCTTATAATTTAAAGTGAGATTATTCTCTTTTCTCAAGTCCTTGTGGCTTTTATCGACTTATCAAGTAAGTTCTTACTTGTGGTGTCAACATTTATTCCCTTGATACTTTTGGTTCCTATCTCCTTATAGATAGTGGGTCCAAGTCTTTTGTTACCATCCCTTAGAGAGATTTGTAAGACTGGGTCTTTGCTCATTGTAGCACTGGTTTTTCCTTGGTCTTTCTAAGATATTATCCTTACCAACCATCTTTTCTTTCATAATCCATACCATAGCCATATCAACCTACTTCCGCTATCAACTTCATAATATAAATAGCCCTCCATTTCACCTTTACATCAACTACCAAGCCATCTATCTGAGTCATTCACTTATGCAGGTTGTTTTGCTTCCTTCCTAGATCCACAATCAATTTAAGGTAGGAGTACCTTACATCACAATTTTAGTATGAATAAAACAGTGCTAGATTTTAAGGAGAACATCGACATTTCTTACTTCTTTTAGAATGAGAAACCGACGCTCTACTTCATATTAAGGGGTATTTCTCCTCGATCAGAAGTGTTGAAATTCCATCTTTTTACCTTTGAAGTCTTAAATTATTAGAGAGGAATATTGATATTTCTCTGCTTTGATTGGAAAAAGAGGGCGTCGTTCTACCTCATATTAGGAGGTTACCTCTCATCGGTTGAAAGCAACGAAATGTTATATTTCTCCTAGAATTTAGGATAATCAATAGCATTGTATTTATTTGATTTAAAAAGGGATCATTGATTAATTTTAAATTCTTAATTTTTTTACTGTAAAGACAACAAATAATCAAACATGTATCAATTTTATGGATTTGTCGGGTGCTAATCCTTCTCCACATCTAACTGAATCCTGAACTCATTTTTTGGTGCGTAGACCTAAATTTTTTTAATAATTTTTAAATTAAATTTTATTAAAATAACAAAATATTTATGGGTAATCCAATTACACCCTAAACAAAGAATGATGGCAAATTCTATTAAAAACAAACCCTAAAATTATTTTTTTTAATTTTACAAAACATTATGACAATATGACGACTCCACTGGGGACTCTAGAGAATCAGATCAGTAGTTAAATAATTATTGTCTTTGCAATAAAAATTAAGAATTCGACTTAATTTAATTTTTGATCTCTAGTGTGTTTGCACTTGTTTAAATCACTTGATTTTTTATGTTTTCTTTTATTCTCTTGTAAATAGTTGTATTGTTGTGTGCACTATATGATTTTCAGACTTTTTGAGAAATTTTGAGAAAAAATTTGAGATTTGATTTTTTTTATTTGTTAATGGTTGGTAGATTTCTCTTTACACACAATATTGCATTTGCATAACATAAGATCTATACCCTAGTTTCGTTCCTTTTAAGTAGAGGTGAAAGCGATGTCTTCATGAGATATGTTTCTTCACTTTAGGCCTAGCAAGTAACTTTCGTAGTACATACCCTACGTATTCGTGAGATATGTTTCTCTGTGTCAGATATAGCAAAATGTTTCCTCTCGAATTTAACTTGGTATATATATATGAGCCTGTAGTAGGTGAGGATCAAGGGTCTGCAAGCCCAAGGAAGCACCAACGAGGATAATTCGGGAACATTTATCCTTAGATTTGAAACCATGCATGTAATAACCCCTAAAAATTCAACCTGATTCAAAACCATGTCGAAACCTTATAGGATACCCAAATAGGTGTACACAAATGAGAAATCGAATTTAACCCTTACTTATTTACTTTACAAGCAAAAGTATGAGAATTAGAAATCATGTGGTTAGAGTTTATTTTTGGGAACAAAACATGGAAGTAGAAATCATGTGTGATTATGGTCTGTTTTTAATCATGTTTGGGTAGACAACATGTTGTGTATTTTTTTATAATAATTCTTACTATTTTTCTTTGGTACTGAACATCTTCTTTATATTCATTTGTTTTTTTTTTTCTTTCTTGCATTTTACATCTTCATCAAATGATTCAAAGGTGTTTATTCACGAGTGATTGACCAAATTGGAAGGTTTTTATAATGAAGAAAGAGTTTCTTAACTAGGTAGTCAAATTTAAGATTTTTAACAATGATTCGAGGGTCTATAGAGAAAGGTAACTGATGAAATAGATGAACTTGAAGCCAATTCAAGTTAGATCAAGAACGTAAATTAAATTGTGAATGAGAAAACTCTTTACAAATACATGAAAACCATTGCCCCTTGGAAACCTCAAAGAAACAATTATCTCAAAATTTCAACAACCGTAGAAGACGATTTGAGAAGAAGATAAGTCACACCATCCAGTATAAGAGGTTCGACTTCAAGACTAAAGCAACATCGATTTCAAGTTTAGCATCAAACAAAGAAAGAAGCTAGCATGATGAGATGAAGAATTTGACTATCTAGTGTAATGAAACCTTGTGTTCTAATGAAGGTTGTTCTATGGTGGTCACTTTTCGGAGTTAGCACCTTCTGCATTTATATTTCATTTATTTAAGTATTTTTACATGTATTAAATCATAGAAACATAAAATTAGTTCATGAGAAATATCATATTAGTGATTCTAATCATGCAACGTCACTCATACGATACTCAAAATGGATGCAAGACTTGCTTACCTAGAAGAGAGCCTCCAAAAATTAAAACATGATTGGGAAACTAAGACAGATACTTTGGACTGTATCAAAAAAAGTCAAGCTATTATGATCGACAAAAAAGTGGCGAAACGGTCGGGGAGTGAGTGTTGCAAACATCCAACATGTAGAAAATCCTAAGTGTGCAATGGTACAATCTACTCCAAGACTAGTCATGGCACCTAAAAATTAGTTGGATATCCAAAGGGGTTTTCAACCTCTAAGGTGCAAGCTGTAATAAATCCCCAAAATAAACCTAAAGAATATAATGCCCCAAATATGGATGAAGAGGACAGGGCTAAGAAGTTGGAGGACAAAGTAGAATAGTTGTAAGACCATATGAGAATTGTAAAGGGTGAAGATGATCTCTATAGGGTTGATGCTAAGGAATTAAGCTTGGTCTCGAATTTGATTAAGCCCCCAAATTTCAAGGTCCCCGACTTTGAAAGGTTTGATGGAAATAGTTTTTTCAATATGACTATACCTAGGGTGACCGTTCTATGGTTCACTATATGCATGGTTTTGGTTCTAACAAGAAAAGATTACTCGAATTGTCCTTGTTGGTGCCTCCTTAGGCTGCCAACCCTCAACCCTGGCCCATTACAGGCTCGTGCAAATCAAGTTCAATTCGAGAGGATACATTCCCTTATGTCCATACGGAGAAACAATTTATATCTCGTAGACATAAGGTATATGAACCCCAAAGGTTACTAGCTAAAACCCATGCAGAGAAACAATTTATTTCACGTAGGCTAAGCTTTCACCTTAAATTAAAAAGGACAATGCTTGTAAGTGAGCTTATGATATGTAAATGTATGTGTTGTGTATGAGGAGAAAATCATCAACCTTTAAAAAAAAGACATAAGACAAAATTTTCACAATCTCAAAACCTATCCAATTCGAAGACCAATAGAATCAAAAGTCAATTAGTTAAAAATAAAATAATGCATGATATGTTGAAATTCAAAATAAATAAAAGGATCGTAAATTAAATACAATTTAAATTTGTAATTCCCAAAAATAAAAACAACATATAATCATTTATGGCCTGACTCTCGAAGTCCCCAGCAGAGTTGCCAATCTGTCATAACCATTTTTTTTACAAAACAATTAAATATTATTTTAAAAACATTTATGATTGTTTATTTTGAAAAATGGTAATTTGGAATTAATTTGAAAAAAAGTTTGCTTTTAGAGTCGCCATCAACCTTTAAGTTAGGTAGGTTGAAAACTTTAAACAATAAGAAAATGGTCTGCGTTTTACTCAAAGATTCATTTTTAAGAGTTCGGGAGTCGGTTACGTGTGGGAAAGGGTTAGCACCCCTACAACGCCCAAATTTTGGTACCCAAACGATTATATGATTTTTAAATATTAGAAATTACAAATTCGCAAATATATTTAAATTATAGTCCTTTTATTTATTGGAATTTATTCAAAAATGTCATTTTTGGATAATTAAAGCCATTTTGTGTGAACAATATTCAGGAAAGCACTTTCTTTACAGTTAGGATACTTTCCCATAGATTCCCCTCACTACAGACATTATATCACAATTTTTATAAAAGATCAAATAAAAAAAATAAAAGTGAAAAGAGTTGAAAATAATAAAAATAAATAAACGTGAAACAAAGAGAATTATCAAATATAAAACAAATATTTATGCAAAAAAATCCTCGAAAATATACATTCCCTTTAGTTGGGATATATCTTTGTAGATTTCCCAAACATTGAAATTTTCTCGTTTTCGTATATTAGAAAACAATGATAGTTCATAAAAAAGGTGTTAATAATTATCTAAATATGAACATAATAAAACAAAGAAAAAAAAATTTCCATACAAAGAGTACTTATAACAATTTTGTAATTTATATACATGCATATATTAAATTAAAATGATAAAACAAAGTTACAAATTTGGACTAAAATTCACATTTACAAATATGACAGGTAAAATAAAAATAATAAAAAAATAGACATGCTTAGTAAAATAAAGTACTAAATAATCAAAACAGAAACTTTAAGGTTATAATAATAAACAAACATAAAATCATAGCTAATATGTAAACATTATATAACCTGAGTACCAAAGCAGAAATTAACCACAAAGCAACATACATGACCAAAATATAAAAAGGTAAAATGTCATACCCAAAATAGAAACTTAGCAAAAACATACAACAACATGAACAAGATGGCTAAAATGAAACGAAGTAAACAAACATTAGCCAATTTCAAATAAATAACAATGCAAACAGGTGATTAAATTAAAATAAAATGAAATTTGGATATTAATTTTGAAATACAGTAAATAAAAGAGAAAACAGAGACTGTCGACAATAGTTTTTGTCCGAGTGACGTTTATTATATATACATTATTATATATATAATAATATTATAATATTAATATTATTATTTACAAAACCCGAAGGCCCGGTTACAAAGCAAGGCACAACTGCATGCCCGGTTACAACCCCAACCCGATCCAGACTTGAGCCCATCAACCAGTTCTAGCCCAATTTCAATAGGCCTACGAGAAGCCCATCAGCAGCTAGGGTCTCCACCAGATGTTCCAGCGCCGCCAGCTATCCAGCATTCGATCCAGAGGCAGATCCAAGGGCCAGAAGCGAACCAGCAAAACCCTAGGGTGCTCATTGCAACCCTAAGGCCTATTCCGACCACCGCCTCCACTACTCAAACCAATGCATGCCACGACCTCACCGCCTTTCCAGAATACAGTAGATGAATCCAGAAGATGATTACAGACCATACAACGCATCAAACTATGGTGAGTCACCACCATAGGTCCGGTGACTCATCGGATTTCCTCATCATTACAAAGGATCTCCAGGGTCTATATAAACCCCCATCACCTATAAAAAAAAACACAGCAAAACACAGCGAGAAACACAACAAGACACAGCAAGAAACACAACAAGAGCAAGAAACAAAGAAGAGTCTGAGAAGCTTACCCAACCGTCGAAGCTTCAACCTCGTCAGAACCACCGTGAAATCGAAGGTAAAGCCTTAGGTATTTCTTAGATTTGGGAAAATCTAAAGATTTTTAGAAAGATTAGAGGTTGGATTTGGGTAGAGGAGGTTCAGATCTATATTTTGGGAAGTTTTTATATTTTTCGGCTACCGTGGGTGGTGGCCGACGGTAACGGTCGACAGTGGTGCATGATTACCGACCAGTGACTGCCGTACCTCCGGCGAGGGCTTTTAGAGAGATGCCAGAGCATCTCTCGTCTAGAGAGAGAGAAGAAAGGAGATAAATGGAGAGAATGAACACCTTAAGGTCGATTTTAGGGCTTAAATACCCTCTCTCGTGCGACGTTGTTTTGGGGGAGGGTATCTTTGTAAATTTTTATAGGTAAACTATATGCGTGGTTCACCTAATTCTGTAAACATTCAATTTTTATCACGAAACAGATTTTTACTCCTTTTAATTCGGCTTTTTAATTTTAATTACTTTTATTTTAGCCACACATATATATACTTTAGTCAAAATTATATATTTAGTCCTTAAATGTTAATAAATATACATTTAGAACTATATTAGTATATTAGGGTAAATTATATAATTAGTTTATTATCTTAGTATTATTTCAAATAAGGCTAATTAATTTTATTATATTATTTCTTTAATCATTAATTATTATATGATTAATTATTATTAGTATTTTAGAATTATTATATAATTATAATAAATATTATAATAGATTAATAGTTATTTTAAAGAGTAAATTTATGATTTACTGCAAAGATATTTAATTAATAAATACCGGTACCAATTTTGGGCGTTTTGGAAGTGCTAATCCTTCCCCATACGTAACCGACTCCCGAGCTCATTTTTCTGGTAAGCAGACCCAAGTTGTATTATTTTAATACTATTCTTAGGAATTTTATTAAAATAATATGAAATTTTGGTACCAATCTCACCAAATTAAAAGATTGGTGGTGACTCTATAAGTTGGTGTTTCATCTGATTCAAGGATGATAAACACTTACTTTTTCAAGACTAGTTATACCATTTGGGGTGTACTATTTGCACTCTCCATCGTCGGACAGAGAAACGTATCGACAGCTTCGCGAATCCGCTGAGGAATTTTTAAAAAATAAGAGTCCAACCATCAATTTATTAATTATTCGTCTTTGCAGTAAATAATAAATTTGTTTTAATTATTATTTTACTAACTTTTGTTTTTTTATATGTGTACATATTTAATTTTGGGTCATTAGAATATAATAGGCTACATATTATTTTATTTTTATTTTTATGTTTTTCCTCACCCACTGTGCACTGTATTCATGACATGAGCTAAAACCCTGCTCTTATCCTATTTAGTTCGAATGAGAAACTACTCCCTCGTGTGATTTTCACCTCCTTAGGGATAGGGGACCATTATTTGAGCTCACCCCTTATGTTCCTTGTGTGGTTTTTACCTCCATATGGACATAAGAAAGTGTGTTCCTTCGAATTGAACTCGATCCAAAAGTCTGTAATGAACTAGGATTGAGGGCTTGACAGTCCAAGGGGACACCAACAAAGGACAATTCGTTGACCCTTTTTACCCTAGAGCCAAAACCCAGCATATAGTAAAACTTAGAACTTAAGTTCAAGCGGAACCTAACCCAATTGAGTCTTGAAAGGTTATCACACAAGGAAAAGCATATTGAGTCTTTTACTTATTATTATTTTCTGAATAAATGCGTGCGAACTAGAAATCATGCGGTTAGGCTTGTTATTCCGAACAAAGCATGGAACTAGAAAGCATGAGAATAGGATATGATTTTTCTTGCTGACCAGTTTTTGTTTATATTCTGAAAATGCATATATTAATTGTTCTATTTGCATTTGCATAATCATGACATACTCAAGGGTGTTAATTCAAGAGTGATCATCAAAATCAAAGGTTTTCATTATGGACAAAAGCTTTCATGACCAGATAAACTGTGAAGCAGCCAAAGAAGGATATCTTAAAGAAGCTTTTAAAATAATGGAGGGGTATGCATACAAAAATCCTGTTAGATTGGTACCGAAAGCTTTTTATGGTAAGAGCATCAATAGAAGCAATCACAAGGGAGAGAATTTTTATGAACCTCAAGCCCATTTTTGGAAAGACAAAAACAAGAAATTGAGCATAGAGGTCGAAGCCATGCTTGATGATTTCCGAAAGGTCAGTCAAATCTTTAAAAATGTTGGACTTGGAAATACCCCTGAAGAATGGATGACAGAAATCATTGAAGACTGATGCTGCCTACTGGAAAAAGATACATGAAGATCAAGCAAATAAATTCTCTTATGACTTTCAAATTGCTAAAGAAATATACAATGCATCCATAACCAATTTAGAAAAATGTCAAGATGAAAATCAGATGTTGAAGAAAGATATAGCCAACATGGAAACTTCATATCTTATTCATCAAATTGAGATTGATGTTGAACTAAAAGTTATCAGAACTCAGAACCACACATTATTGAAAATGGTGGATGATTATGGAGATCTGGTATAAGAACTTCTTGAACATAAAGGTTCCCTGATAAAGGAAAATGAGCAATATTGCCTACAACTTCGGGAAATGGCAGGTAAGATTCAAGAAAAAGAAGATAACATGAAGAAAGTTGCTGCTCAAGTAAACAAGGTAGCCCACAATCTAGTAAACTTAGCTGGTTTTAGAAGGGAACTGAAGCAGGATGACGATTTGATTCTCGAGCATAAATGGAAATTAACTTGGCTTTTTAAGGAGATATAGAAATTAGGAGGGAAAGCTATCCCTTATATGTAATGATCTTTTGGATGTATTGAAAAAAACCTTTTTGTGTTCAATGGAAGCTGTTTTAAGATAGTCACTCTTGAATTACACCTTTCATACATTCACATTCACATATTCATTCATGTTCTGCATAGCATGATAACATATGAAAGCATGAGAGTATTCAGTAAAGGATTTTGGAATCAAGAATTCTGAAAGCACATTCAAGAAACATGGGCAGGTCTTAAAAAAATTGAAAGCAATGAATGGAATATTAGCTCGAGTTAGAAGGATTGAAAAAAAATCCAAGAGCAACTTGTAAAAATCCAACGATAAATGCTTAAAGAAACAAGAATGTTCTAAGATGAGTCCATGGAACGGATGTTTAAGATGATGGATATGATGGTTACTCTACTATATGGGGAGAGATGTTAGAAGACCCGATGGAGCATAAAAATATGAAAGCCTCGGGAAAAAGTTTGGATTTCAATAATGTAGTTATTGATATGATGACAAATGACCAAGAACCTGTTGTTGAATGTAGAAATCCAACTCAACTTTATAGATCGGGAAATATGACAAAAAAATGGACATTGAAGTTGGTTCAAAGAAGAGAAACATGGAATAAGTCCCATTGAAAATGGATAAAAAAAAAGCAAGAAGGAAAAAAGGATGGCACATCTCTTTCCAATTCCAATTTTGTATTCAGAATTGTCACCCTTTCTCTTTGAAAGTAGTCTTGTAATACCCATCCTTCCTAGTACTTATTTGCATCCAAATTGGAAAAATATCAAGAATCCATGCAATTATCATTCTGGGGATTTTGGTTATTCTACAGAAAATTGCATAATGTTGAAATTAAAAGTTCAAGACCTTATGGCAGAAGGGTTGTTATGTTTCGAAAATGGGAAACCTAAGCTCCTTAGAAATTCAAAATTGATTGAAAATAGAAATTTTCAAGTCATCATCTCTCTCAAGACTATGGTCAAAAGTCAAACATTCAAAGCAAACATTTTTAGGAAAGCAAACATTTTTAGGGAAGCAATAGTAAACAAACAGTCTTATCAAGGGAATCTCTACCCTATTTTCCATCGGTCTCGTACAACAAGTTATATGCCAAATTTCATGAAGCCCAGCTTATTACTCCATGTCTGGCTAAACCTTTGGTACCTCCTTACCCAAGATGGTATAATAAAAAGATCTTTTATGAGTATCATGTTGGAATCTGAGGACACTCCATCGAAAATTATGGCAACTTCAAACGACGAGTTCAAGACCTAGTGACACATGGAGTTATAGAATTATATGCCAATAGTAAATCCATTTTGATCAAACATTTGGGAGTCAACCCCAAAAATAAAGTTGATTGTGTCAAAACAAATGGAGGACAAGGCAAAGCCAAAGAAGATGAAGTATGTATGGCAGATTTAACTTTCAATACTTCTCTCAAGCTAAAAGATGATGCAAAAATGAGAAATGAAAAAGCAAAAGGAAAGCTAATTCGTGATTGGCCAACATGTTTAAAAAGAAATGAGACATATCCAACCTTAGAGACACCTATGTCAAGTTTTCCAAAATTAAGGGAGACAAGGGGCAATTTAAAGAATGATACTCCAATCACAGTTGTAAAGAGTATTCTCAACCATCGTCACCAAAGAAATTGGTTCTGAAACGTAAACTGAACCCAATTACCAGTCAGGAAATATGATGATAGGATTTGATCAAGAAATAACTCAGGAAAAAGCAAAGATTTGTGTATTTAAAAGCTCATCCAAAGAAGCTACCCAAGAAATGATCAAGAAATGGGGTACAAATATAGACAAAGATCTTGTTTGAAGATATTTTTGTTCCTTTCTCCATCTTTTGTAATAAAATGTGTTACTTTTAAGGTTATGAGCATTGAATCAATTTTTGCAATCTTGCAATTCTTTGAGTATCATTATAATAAAAAGATCTTTACAATTAGAGTTATACTTTTTTGACAAAGTATCAAGATTGAAAAACAGAAAAAATGACCCTGACATTACCTCAGAAGAAATACTCCCAAATACTACCCTCCCACAAATATGAGAGAGTTTTTCCAATGTAAGGAATTAGGAAAAAATCTTGGTATTGATATTTAGAAGGGTACAATGTGGGGCATCTTATATGAAATTGCGAAGATGACTAGATTACTTTTCCTTTGATGAGGTTCAACGATGAAACTTTGATAAATCTAGTCTAAAGTCAGCTTCTGGGAATTGAAATTTGGTAATAAAATTTTCTGAATTCCACCAAACCACATAGACTATGACATGTTCTTCTTTAAAAAGTAAGAGTCGCATATGCAGAAAAGTTATCCCTCTAGAGCAATTGGTTAATAGCCCTGGCTTATGGATAAGTTTCAGCTAGCCCAATGAAAGCTAATTTCAATAAAGCTGAATTCAGTTAGCCAAAATGGAAAAAGAAGTTGTTGTAAAGGAATAAATAAATGTTATAGTCTACTTCACACATGTGCACACAGAAATTTTTTTATTAAACCGATGTTTTCACACAGCTTTGAATAAAATCAAAGATTTCAGAGAATTGAAATGGAGGTATTTTAGAAGGTCTAGTAACTGTTATGCTTACACAACCGATTAAAGATACCAAGTCAAGAAAGTGAGGCATGGGACAATGTTCACAAAAGAGCAAGAAATGAGTGACATCTTCAATTAGATTTAACCATAGAATATAGGAAAGCCAACCTGAAACTAACCTCCCAATCTTGATACTTGTCAAAGAACTATAACTATGAAATAGTGAAAGTTATTGATTCTTTTGATATTCTTTGAATTCATGCTTATGATTTGATTCTATTGTGAACCTGTAAGGGACAATATTTTTCAAAATTCTTTCATTCTTTGATAAGAAATGAGGAAGAACATTTTTAAACATGATAGTCCAAAAGAGAAAGGATCTTGAGTCAAGTTGATTCTACCTATTTGAGAAAAGAATTAACAAGGCCAGAATGATGAAACATTTCACATTCTTAAAAGAATGTGGCCTGAGAAATCAAAAGTTTGGGGAATTGGACTTATAATATTTCTTGTGTGACTACCAATCAAGGAAAAGATGATTAATTCATTCAGAAGATGCACTTATCTCAGTCAGAAGGATTGATCATCTCTTAATTTTGTGACGACATGAAAAGAAGCTCTCAAGTTACTTAACAACATTGTTGTTTAGTAACACTGGAATGAGAGCATTCAAGATCAAGTGATTTGGCACGAATCAAGCCATGGGTACCCATGATGGGGTAGTATCAAAGTTGGATTTCATAAGGATATTGAAAGAAAGCCTTGTAATCTAGGGCATTTTAATCCTGGGGCATGTTGAAAACCCATTTTAGACAAAAATAATCCATATGAATCATTTATGAAGGCTCATTCCAATCAGAAATAGAATGATGGTGCATTTAAAAGATAAATGATCCATGTGGGGTATTTTGAAGGCTCACATTAACAAGAAGCAAATGATGAGATATGCTAAGGGCCCATATTATCCAGGAATATAAGGTCTTTGATTTGAGCAAATATTTTCAATGAAACAGAATGGTATGAAGAATGAAAATAGTGAAACAAATGACAATAGAATTGACTATACGTAGTTGTTTTGTCCACCATCTGATTACATTATCCCCACAGGAGTCACAATAAATGATGAATGTGTTTGTCAAATGTTCCTTGACATGATTCTAACAAGTTGAAGCATCCCATTTATGTTCTTACTAGAGTATCATTATGACATTATACAAAAGCTCTGAATATCATACAAAGAGTCCTCTAGTTATGAAATCTAGGCAAAATTCACAAGAAATGATGAATGTGTTGTCAAATGTTTTACGAACCAGTGATTATGGTGCTGAACCAATGAAGATTTCTTTCCATGAAGAGACGTTGGAGCTTAACAACAAGAAACTAGTGGAGTCAACTAAGGTTTAACGATAAATTGTTGTTAAACATCTTGACACGATATGGTTTGAAGAATCTTGTTCAAGATCTAATTAGATGGGGAAACATGAAAGGAATTAGGATGAATTCTTCTTGTAAGTTATTTCAAGAGATCTGATTAGATATGGAGACATTAAAGGAATTAGGATAAATCCTTATTTTAATGTGTTTCAAGGAAAATCAAAATAGACGTGGCTGATATTTTGATTAAATCTCTGATGAGTTTAGTATATTCATATCTACATGTTGAAAGGATGATAGATTCTATTTTCAAAGACGAAAGCTTTATCGGATTTCTACACAAGTTCAGGTAAAAATAGCTGGTGTTATCAAGAACAAAGTGGGGCAACAAGGTCATAATTCTGAATATGGAAAGAGTTCCATAAATGAAACAATTCTTCTGAAGCCAAAAGAAGACACAAAGATACAAGTTGACCATATGGTTATTCAAAAATGCAAAGGAATGATGAAAATGAAAGAATATCAAAATTTGGAGTCAAAAGAAGATTGACTCAACATTTTGCATAACATCATTTGCATAAAAGAGCATGCATTACATTGATACGTTCGATTTCATTTGCATAAATACATTTTCACAAAGATGTAGGGACAAAATACCTTACGTGTATGAGGTATAATTTAAATCCCAAGTATGGAAAACATGTTTAGAGAGGCAAACATCTGAAGAATAGGTGGACGCAATCCACAGAAGGAGCATTATTTTTGGGGCATGCCCAAATCAACAAATTGTTTCGAAAACTGAGAAAATTTATGATTAATGTTCAAGAAAAGTAAAGCCTCCGGGTAATTTGTAAAGCCTTCGGGTAATTTGTAAATCTTTTGGGTCATCTGTCAGTCTCCTGAGCAAGATGATTCTTTTCAAGTCAAATCAAACTCCACGGAAGAGTAGTGGAAGCGAATTCAACCTTGAATCTGATCTTCATGAAAGAGTAGTGAAATTAGATTCTTATCAAGTCAATTATTCTCAGCCTTCACAAAAAAGAGTAGTGAAGCAAGCTAAGATCAAAAGTTCGATCTCCACGGAAGAGTAGTGGAACGGATTTTTCAGCAAAGTATGAGAACTTCAAGGAAGAGTAGTGAAGTAATCCAAGTTTGAGTATGAACTTCACGGAAGAGTAGTGAAACAGATTATGCTAAATCAATCTTCACGAAGAGTAGAGAAGTAATCCAACTAAAATTCGCTCTCAATGAAAGAGTAGTGGAACGGATTTTTCAGCAAAGTATGGAGCCTTCACAAAAGAGTAGTGAAGCAAATCATTTGCAAGTCATCCTCAGCCTTCATAGAAAAGTAGTGAAGAAGGAACATGATCATATTGAAATTCGTTCTCCACAAAAGAGTAGCGGAAAAAATTCCTGGCAAAGCAAGAATGTCACTCGACGAAAACTTTTTGTCTTTTTATCATTTCTTTATTCTTGTTTCACAAAAATAAGAAAAGATACGCAACTGTCGATATTAGTTTTCGTCAGAGGGACGTTTATTATATATACATTATTATATATATAATAATATTATATTATTAATATTATTATTTACAAAGCCCGAAGGCCCGGTTACAAAGCAAGGCACACAGGCCCAAGATACAAGTTCAACTGTAAGCCCAATTACAACTCAACCCGAGCCTGATCTAGACTTGAGCCCAACAACCAGTTCAAGCCCAATTTCAGTAGGCCTACGAGAAGCCCATCAGCAGCTAGGGTTTCCACCAGATGTTCCAGCGTCGCCAGCTCTCCACCGTTCGATCCAGAGGCAGATCCAAGGGCCAGAAGTGAACCAGCAAAACCCTAGGGTGCTCATTGCAACCCTAAGGCCTATTCCAGCCACCACCTCCACTACTCTAACCAGTACATGCCACAACCTCACCGCCTCTCCAGAATCCAGTAGATGGATCCGGAAGACAATTACAGACCGCACAACGCATCAAGCTATTGTGAGTCGCCACTATAGGTCCGGTGACTCACTAGATTTCCTCATCTTTACAAAGGATCTCCAGGGGCTATATAAACCCCCATCACCTGCAAAGAAAAAACAGCAGCAAGACACAGAAAGAAACACAACAAGACACAACAAGAAACACAACAAGAGTAAGAAACAAAAAATAGTCTAAGAAGCTTACCCAACCGTCGAAGCTTCAACCTCGTGAGAACCACCGTGAAATTAAAGGTAAAGCCTTTGGTATTTCTTAGATCTGGGACAATCTAAAGCTTTTTAGGAAGATTAGAGGTTGGATTTGGGTAGGGAGGTTCGGATCTATATTTTGGGAAGTTTTTTATTTTTCGGCCACCGTGGGTGGTGACCGGCGGTAGCGGTCGACGGTGGTGCACGACTGCTGGCCGGTGACTGACGTACCTCCGGCGAGGGCTTTTAGAGAGATACCAAGCATCTCTCATCTAGAGAGAGAAGAAAGGAGAGAAATAGAGAGAATGAAGGCCTTAGGGCCGGTTTTGGGGCTTAAATACCCTCCCTCGTGCGATGTCATTTTGGAGGAGGGTATCTGTAATTTTTTTATTGGTAAACTATACGCGTGGTTCCCCTGATTCTGTAAACATTCCATTTTGGTCACAGAAACAGGTTTTTACTCCTTTTAATTTGGCTTTTTAATTTTAATTACTTTTATTTTAGCCACATATATATATAATTTTGGTAAAATTATATATTTAGTCCTTAAATGTTAATAAATTTATATTTTGACCTATATTAGTAAATTAGGGTAAATTATATAATTAGTCTATTATCTTAGTATTATTTCAAATAAGGATAATTAATTTTATTATATTATTTCTTTAATCATTAATTATTATATGATTAATTATTATTAATATTTTAGAATTATTATATAATTTATAATAAAATATTATAATAGATTAATAATTATTTTAAAGAGCAATTTTATAACTTACTGCAAAGATATTTAATTAATAAACACCGATATCAATTTTAGGCGTTTTGGGGGTGCTAATCCTTTCCCATGCGTAACCGACTCCCGAACTCATTTTTCTGGTAAACAGACCCGAGTTGTATTATTTTAATACTATTCTTAGGAATTTTATTAAAATAATATGATATTTTGGTAATCAATCTCACCAAATTAAAAGATTGGTGGCGACTCTACAACTTGGTGTTTCATCTTATTCAAGGAGGATAAACACGTACTTTTTTTAGTCTAGTTACACCGTTTGGGTGTACTATTTGCACTCTCTGTCGTCGGGCAGAGGAACGTCTCGATAGAGACCAAATGGAATAATCTGTAAATTAACCATTCACAATTGATATTTAACCGAATTCTAGCAGTAAGTATAATGACCAAAATACAAACAAAATAAAATTTAAGGTACCATATATAAACAATGTAAAGCTATATTCATTGACCAAAAGATGATATTACAAAGAAAAAGGGACTTAAATTGTAATTTGTCCCTAGAACAATGAACAACATGGGCAAGGCTTACAAAGAGCAAAGACCAAACCCACTATTTTCCTTTTTTTTCAAACACACGGGTTCTCCTGGTCAAAACGATGCCATGCAATGGATGGTATATAACTATCCTTAAGGGTTTACACCGAAACCCTAGTCCCATTTCTAAGCCTCCCTTCTCAGCCTCCATCTCATTTTCTCTCTATTTTCCTTTTTTCCACTACTGAAGAGGAGAACTGCACCCCAGCCACCATGAATCGATGGCCACGATGACCCCAAACACCCAAAAGTCTCTCCCTTTCTACCCTCTTCTTCTTTATCCCCTAAAACCCCAACCTTTTGAACCCTTAAACTAAAAACTTTCTATTCAAAACCCCAAAAATCTAACTTACTTTGCAACAAAACCCTTTATGTTTAGTAACATGCTTCCCTTATCTCCGATCAAACCAGGCATCGTTGGGTTGAATGAAAAGAGTAAGCTTTTTTCATTTTGGTTCGAATGGCCCTTTTTTCTCCTTTTTTTTCACCAAATCCCCTCTGTTTTTTCTTCTCGTTTTTGTTTTCCCCCGCCCGAATCTTTCCTTCCCCAAAAATAGTGGTTACATGATTGATTTAAGGGTTATTCTGAGTGAGATCATTAAATCTATGGGGGTAGGAGACACATTTCCAAATTTATCGGGATTTAATGAAGATTTTTTTTAATGGGTTTTTGATTTGGTAGATTTCTCTGACTTGATGATCTTTTGGGTACTGTTTGGAGTACGTTGATGACGATGGCGGTAGCTCACGCTGCTGAGGAGGCTACGGGTGGGGTGCACACACGTCTGGGAGTCGAAACGATGGGCGCGTGTACCACCCGCGCCGGTGATGGACGAATCATCTTCAGCAAACGGCGGCGGCTACTGTTGAGATGGTATTTTAGGGTTTAAAACCCTAATTTGAATCGGGTTGTAAACGGGTTTGGAATTGGGCCTCGAGTCGGGTTGAGTGTTGGGTTTTCTGCACAAAATTTGTATATTTGTATTAATAATAATAATAATAATAATAATTAAATAATATTTTTGTAGACCCAGACAAAAATAGATGTCTACAATACTTATATAAAAAATCAAAATTTACAAATTAAATTTATATTAATTTTAAATCGCTCTCTAATTTGTTTCCTTGTTTACTACACCAGGTTTTGTGTACACAGTAATCTTCACCTCTGGTGTCAGTATGGCATAGCTTAACCATATCGCCTCCCATTGAACGTTCGGGATCTCCCTTACTGACTGATAGTGTGAGGGTATTGAAGACAATAAGGAATGATCAAGATCAGGTGGAGGGTTTGCATCAAGCAGTTATGGTTGTCACTGTGGCTTTGCGTGATGTTGATATGGAAGAAGAAAGAGTAGAGGATTCTGGAGACAATCACGAGCCAAAGGGTGGGAAAACGTTGACTTACACAGAAAAGTTGATGGGTAGGTACCCGAATGGGAGTCAAGAATCCATGAGTATGGAAGAAAATGATGCGGTTGTACAAGAAGGTGATGTTCTTGTTGATCAAAGTGGACCTTATCGCATTGTCAAATTCTTTGATACAGTTCATAATGCAATAGACTATAATATGCGAAGGGCGGTTATTGTTCGATTACTTGGAAGGAAAATCGACTATAGGGTTCTTTGGAACAATATTAAAACCCTTTGGCAAACTAGGGACAAGTCCAACTCATAGACCTTGATAATGATTATTTCCTTGTCCGATTGGAGAATGAGAGGGATCATACGAAGGTGTTAACAGAGGGATCGTGGGTAATATTTGGAAGTTATCTAATTATCTAGCCCTAGAGTAGACATTTTAGCCCTTCAGATAATTACCCATCACAAGTGATCATTTGGATCCGACTACCAGATTTTTCGTATCGTTATTATTCCAAATTCCTTTTCCCTTTGATAGCTTCCGAAATTGGTAGGGTAATAAAAATAGATTATGATACGACATCGGGAGAAAATGAGAGGTTTGCGAGATTGGTTGCAGCCGTGGATCTCAATAAGCCCATACTTCCTTCTATCGACATTGATGGCTTTGTTCAAAAAATTTAGTATGAAGGTTTACAGCACAAATGTTTTCGTTGTGGGGTCTATGGTCATTCATAGGATTTGTGTGGTGTTCGGTTGGGAACTGTCACTAAAGGAGCTATTGAAAAGGATCAGAACAAGGCTTAATCCTCTAAGGATTTGGAAACTAGTGATGAACTATTTGGCACGTGGATGTCGGCAACCACGCGAAAGAGGAGACCACGAAAAACATCCAATGATGCTCAAAATGTGGTTGAAAATTTTGATCGTAGCAACACCTGGGTATCTCAACTAAAAACATTATTTAAGTAAGGCATGATAAAGGAAAGCAAGTCTTGATCCAAGAGAATGATGCTTAGATAACGCTACAACAATCACGTAAGTAATGAAGTGAAAGTTATATAAGCTTCGGATGTCGAACAGAAAGCAAAATAGATTACAAGAGAATTGTATGATAAGTATCAGGAAAATATACGGTTGTAATAGTGAAACAAAAGGATAACATCAAAGTATAAATTCAAAATGATGAATGCAGGGGAATGCTATAGCGATCAATTGTGTAATCAGACCAATGGATCAAGCAATGTTGCCGTCATTTGGTAGCTGTCAACATAATAATGTTGTAACAATATGGTTGTATCTCATGTAATGATTAATAAATTAATTCTTTTTAGAAATTAATCGCTTAACCAACATAACTTACTCTTATCAAATACATTAATTAAGTTGTCAATTAAAGCATAAAAATCGAAAATAAAGTCTTCTTACATTAACATTACTTTCATAATAGCCGATGTTGTCAAAAGTAACATGCAATCTCAATATTTCCATCTCTAAAAATAACCAAGATTAAATATGCAAAATACTATTTTTATTTCTAAAAATAGTTTCCAAAAAATCCTAGAAACATAACCATATCATAAAAGCAAAATCAAATTGAAAAGCATTTCATCAAACATATTGTGTTCAAATCCAAATAGCAATAATAAATTCAAACATCCAATCGTATCAAATAGTATCTTCATTTCTCAAGTAAGGAACTATAAAACACGATTGTTTCCTGATCGGTTACCGCTGCTACACGACATTGCTCCCCAGATGTTGCTGCATTCATTGACGGTGGGTTTAGCGGTCATGGTCGGTGGTAAAATAGAAAAATAAAAGGAGAATACAAAAATTAAGGTTCCAAGAAATGAAGAAAATATTATATTTTAATTTCTAAAAATGGTTTCCAAAAAATCCTAGCAACATAACCATATAATAAAAGCAAAATCAAATTGAAAAGCATTTCATCAAACATCTTGTGTTCAAATCCAAATAGCAATAATAAATTTAAACATCCAATCGTATCAAATAGTATCTTCCCTTCTCAAGTAAAGAGCTACAAAACACGATTGAATCCCGATCAGTCACCGCTGCTACACGGCATTGCTCCCCAGCTGCTGCTGCACTCCCAGTGGTGGGTTTAGGAGCCATGGTTGACGGTAAAATAGAAAAATAAATGGAGGCTATAGAAAATTAGGGTTCCAAGAGATGAAGAAAATAATATATTTATAGTATCATAAGATCAAATTTTCCACCTTTAGAAAAATTCACTTCTTTTCTGCAATTCCTTTATTTAAAATTTAAATTCCAATCATATCTTTAGCAGCTAAAAACAATTGTCAATCTAGAAATTTCTCTAACTACTTGGTGACGTGTCAATTGCTATAATAACATATCAATAATTCTGTCTCGTATCGACTCACAGCAACACCTACAACATCAGACAAAATCGCGACTTCAAAGTAGCAAATTCACAACAAAATTATCATAATTATCCCAAAGAAATATCAACTCAGTCCAATATGTAAATGATTTAAAATATGTTAAAATTATTCTAAATGTGATCCTAAACATGCTAAGAGTACAAACATATCTTAAGTAAAAAGGCTCTAAATGATACTCTTTGGAGAGTTATCCAATAGTACCAAGCGGACAGTAACTAGCAATGGTTCTATAGACTCAGGTTCGGTTCAGCAAGAAAAAAATATTGGCAGTGCTATTTCTGAACATCAATTAGCCTCAGGAGAGATCGTTCCCATGCCATTGCAAGACATTTCTTTGATCGTGTACAATGAATCTAATTTTATTTGTCAAAGGCCAATTATTTCTCAAAGTAAGGTTGAAAGCAAGCACGTATATAAAAAATGCCACAAAATGGTAACATTCGTGGCGTTTATAGGAATGCATCACAATATACATGTACCTATAGTGGCATTTTTGGTACAAATGTCGCAATAAACTGATATAGGGTGGCGTTTGGGGGAAACGTCGCTATAGATTTGTACTCACGTGTAGTTTGTGAATCAAACGCTGCAATAAGTTTAATATAGTGGCATTTTGTTTTAACTCCGCAATTGTGTAATACTTTAGTGGCATTTTTAAGAACAAAATGTTGTAATTGGTTTTAATGGTGTTGTACTTTATTGGCGTTTGTTTTTACAAATGTCGCAATTCTACAGTCATTTATCCATCATCCTCTCCTCTCCATTGTTATCTGATTTTGAATCCCTAATTTCTCTAATCTCTCTAAATCTCATCGGTCACTGCCTGATCGTTAGGCTTCGTCATTCATCTCTTGCTATCTTCGTCATCACTCACATGTGGTTATTGCGTAAGAGGAAAAATTATGGTTTCAAAAATCAAGGAGCAAATGGATTCTGCATGGTGATTGTCACACTAAGTTTTTCTTTCATGTGCCATGAGTCGACGAAAATCAAACACTATTTTATCCCTGAAAGTGGACGGTGGATCCTGGTGTTCTGATCAACATGTGCTTCAGAAATTGACTTTGAATTATTATAAATTGTTATTTACAAGCATGGGTTAGGCATGCTACTTCTACCATGTTAGGGGAAGATTTCCTGGGATAGTTGACGGTTCTTTAAGTAATTTAACAATTCTAGTTATCAATGAGGAGATAAAGAGGTGGTCTTTGATATGCATCCGTCGAAAGCTCCTAGTGTGGACAACTTCCATGCTTGTTTTTATCAGAGGAATTGGGTTGTTGTTGGAGCTTCGATTTTTCGGTTAGTGAAAGGGTGTTTCAACCATGGTCGTATCTCTGATGACATTAATCGAACTTTATTAGTTCTCTTACTGAAGGTTTCCACTCTGGAGAACATTAGCCAATTCAGACACATTAGTTTATGTACAGTTTTATAAAAAATGGTGACCAAGATAATTTTCAACCGGTTTAAACTGTTCTTATCTCAATGGATTTAGAGTCAAACGAGTTTTGTGCCTGGTCACAACATCACCGACAACATTATCAGTGCTCAAGAAGTGGTGCATTCAATAAGAAAAAACTGGTAAAGTGGGTTGGATGATCATTAAAATTGACCAAGAAAAAGCATACAATCGTCTTGAGTGGTCCTTCATTGATGACACTTTATCGGGTGGTGGTCGCTCAGAGAACAGTCTTTAGTTAATCATGAATTGTGTCTCCTCTTCTTCAACGCAAGTGTCTTGGAATGGTGCTATCTCTAAGGAATTTAAGCCAACCCGGGGAATTCGTCAAGGTGACCCTTTGTCACTATCTTTTTTTGCTTTGTATGGAACGTCTTGTACGGGCCATAAATGATGCATTTGAGGATGGTTCATGGAAACCGATTAAGTTGTAAAGGAATGGGCCTTCACTATCACTCTTATTTTTTGCGGACGATGTGATTCTTTTTGCAGAAATGACTTTGTATCAACTTGATGTCATTCAAAATGTTCTTTCAGACATGGGTAGCAACTCAGGGCATTGGGTTAGCTTGGCTAAGACAAATATTTACTTCTCACAGAATGTCCACGAGACTCTTTGCTATGATATCAGTAGTGGCTTTCACATCTCTCAAGTTAATGAGCTTGGTAGGTACCTCGGGGTTCTATTATTGCACAGTAGAGTGATGATAGCCACATATCAATTTATTGTTGAAAAGGTTTGTGATCGCCTTACGAGTTGGAAGGCAAGGAGTCTCTCCATGGTAGGGCGTATCATCTTAGCGAAGTCGGTGTTATATGCTTTACTTTCTTATGTCATGCAAACGTGCTATAATCCTAAAGGGACTTGTGTAGACACTTGTTTTTGTCCGAACTCTTAAAATTATATTATTATTATTATTATTATTAATTTATTTATTTATGTTTTGATGCAGGCCATATATAGACCCGAGACATCTCCCCAGCAGTTTCACGACATGTTCACCAACAGACCGCATCACGTCGCCATACTAGCAGTGACAAGATTCAAGGATGTGGACACCATCCTCAATTGGATTTATGTGCAGGATGAAAGACTAAAAAGAAGTTGTTAGTGGAAGTTATAGACCCACGCAACTAAATTCTACCTAATCTCTTTAAGCAGCCGCGACCAACATCAGCAGCCGCCATGTAAACTGGTCATCGAGTTAAACCGTAGCTAGCCGCTGCCGAATACTCCAACCGAACGTTGTGCCACCACCGAGCAAGCCGAACCGTCATCATCACCATGTTGGTCACCAAACAGCAAAATACATAAAAGATATCAGCAAAGTCAAAAACAGATCACCTAAATCATACCTAAACTTGTCATTTTCATACCAAACTCAAAGAAATTTCGGATGCATCCAAGGAGATTCGGTAAAGATATTAACTATAAAATACGCAGATGATTCGAAGACAAAGGGAAAGGAAAATCAAGAACAAAGAAAAATCAAGAAAAAAAAAACACTCATCAGAGAGCATTCGAATAACAAAAAAAAACATATTGAAATAGGGATTGGGAAAAATCGTAGCAAACGACACATTGTAAACTCTATATTCAAGCAATAACAGACTAAAAGGGTATCAATTATTTATTGTTTTTTTCTATTATTTTCATAATTTTTAATGCATTTTTTCCCTCTGATTTGTTCACTTTAAATCATTGCATGTTCGATTAGGTTGAGTAGAATTTCTTTTCGGTTCTCTTCGGATATAGTAATATATATATATTAAAAAACCAACATAGATATAAATTTTTATTATTTTCGAATCTAACTTAGTTTCCCATAAATAATAGAAAATACAACAACAACAACAACAAAACCCAATTCCCATATGTATGGGGTAAGGGGGAGGTAGGGTAGTAGGCTACCCCAACGCCAGGTTGAGTAACTTCCGTGGAAGACCTCCGGCAGTCAGAAAATTAAAAATTTAGATAAAATGCAATGCATGTATAAATAAATACATAAATACATAGCTAAACAGTATTCATATGCAGTCATTAAAATATGTGCGTCTGTAACGGGAATTAATCCCTGCATATTATCCCTGCGAAAGAATCTCTGCATATAGACATAAACATAAGATAAGATCCGGCTAAATTTAAAAGAGGAAACATGAAGAGAATGATACACAGAAGTCAACGTTAGCAAGCCCAGTTCTAATCCTTCATAAATACCAATAACAGAAACGTATAAAAAGTATAAGTCATGGAAAATACAAAGACATTAAAAGAAGACAGAGATGATACACCTATAGATGTGACCCACACTACTCGACTACCCTAGTCTTTAGCCTCCATATTTCCTATCAGAGGTCATGTCTTCGGTAAGGGCTAAATCCCTCAAATCAGATCTCAAGCAGTCTTCCCACTTTCGCCTTGGTCGTCCTTTCCTCTGGCACCGTCGACTGTAATCGACTCCACCCTCCTTACCGCATCCGACGGGTAGTCGCCTAAGGACATGCCCAAACACCGTAGTCTTCCCTCCCTCAATTTTTCGGAAACAGACACCACCCCCAAGGACATCCTAATAGCAGAGTTTGTCGTCATATCCCTCAGAGTCTTACCACATGTCCATCGAAGCATTCTCATTTCCGCGCCCTCAATCCTCCTTACGTGATCCTTCTGGTTGCCCAACATTCTGATCCATACAACAGCGCTGGTTTATTGCCATTCTATAAAATTTTCCCTTAAGTTTTAGAGGGACCTTCTGTCACACAGAACTCCAGTAGCGGCCCTCCACTTTAGCCATCCCGCCTTATACGGTGTGTAACGTCATCATCTACACCCCATCTTTATGTATCATAGACCCTAGGTACTTGAAACAATCCTTGAGGGGAGAACGTGTCCTTCTATGCATACTTCTACATCTTCATCGTTTGGTTCCCATGAAGTTGAACATAAATACTCTGTCTTTTCAATATTGATCCTTAAACCTTTTCTTCCAAAGCAGTCTTCCAGGTAGCCAGTCTACTATTCAACTCAGATTTTGTTTCAGCAACTAAGACAATGTCGTCAGCGAAAAGCATACACCATGGTACACGTCTGGTGTCGCACAATAGATGTCGTCCATGATCAAGGCGAAGATGTAAGGGCTAAGAGCCGACCCTGGTGGAGTCCGATTTCCGGGAATGCTCGGTGTCGCCAACTGTAGTCCTGACGTAAGTAGTAGATCTACAGTACATATCACGAATCGCCCGGATATAGCAGTTGGGATCCGTCTCGTTTCCAAAGTCTTCCAGATCGTATCGCGGGGAACCTATCAAAGCCTTCTCAAGGTCAATGAACGACATGTGAAGATCTCTAGACTTTCCCTATATTCTCCATAAGCCGTCGAGTAGATGAATCGCCTCCGTGGTAGACCTGCATGGCATAAAGCAAATTGGTTTTCCGAAACCTAGTAACTTGTCTCAACCTAGCCTCTATCACCTTTCCCATGCTCATGGTATGGCTGAGGATTTAATACCTCTGTAGTTACCACAACGTTGGGGATCTCCTTTATTTTTATAGATTGGTATCACCGTAGACTCTCTCCCTCCTCTGGCATCTTGGCAGTCTCTAGAATAATATTAAAGATGTTGGTCAACCACTTAACTCCCTCTTTCCTAGGGCCAACCACAGTGATAGGAATTTGATCAGGACCGACAGCTTTGTCCTTCCCATCTTTCTAAGAGCCATTTGACTTCCTCAAACCCAATCCTACTTGTAGGGCAGTCATTGGCCGTAGTATGATAGTCGGCTAACCCATCAACGATACTATCTCTACATGGAGAGGCACCGTCATTAAAAAGCTAAGAAGTAACTACCCAAACCCTCTTAATATCGTGATCTTTCGCTAAAAGAACACCATTATTGTCCTTAATAAACCTAATGTTACCTAGATCCTTTTTCCTAATCTCCCTAGATTTTGCAAGTCTGAAGATGCCATTTTGTCCTTCCTTGGTGTCTAATCTCTTGTACATTTCCTCGTATGCCTTATCCTTTGCTTTAGCTACCGTTTTCTTGGCTTCCCGCTTTGCTCCTGGATCTTGTTTAGCTCTCGACCTTTCTTCGTCATTGCTTGTAGAACTCCTTGAAGCAAGTTTGTTTTGTCTTACCTTAGTTGGACTTCGTCGTTCCACCACCACGATTCTTTATGTTCCTTGGCCTTCCCCGTCGACAACCCAAGGGTATTTTTTGCCAACATCTCTGATGGAATTTGCCATATTTTTCCATAACATATCTGCATTTTTTGAGTTTGTAGTTTCAAAAACTTGTATAGACAAAACCTTACTCCTAAAGTCATCAGTTGTCGCTCCATGTAAGTTCTTCCAGAGGATCCTAGGTTTACCAAGTTTAGCCCTCCTATGAGTGCTCCGCCGTGGGGTACGCGATACACCAAAACCAACAATTTATGTGTGATGCACATGCCTCTTCAGGAAACACCTTACAGTCAATGCAAGCCATCGTTCCTGATTTCTATCAAGATGTAGTCGATTTGGGTACAATGTCCCCCGCTATGAAACGTAATCAAGTCGCATCTCTCTTATTAAAGAAGGATTAGTGATCACCAAATCGTGAGCAGTAGCAAAATCAAGCACGTACGCCCCCCAT